>NC_139231.1:0-1342500 GCF_977018435.1 Lepisma saccharinum | reverse complement strand
TATACAAAATACTAATCATGTTCAATCGTAATTAGTGTCATTATCATTAAGTTGTAAATAAACATGGCAGCTGATATTTTGCAAACTATTTCTAAAAATATCGCCAAATTCAGCTACAAAGACTGTAAAAATATTAGAAGTTACAATTATATAGTATATCAAGAATGTTTCATTTTGACTGGAAGAAAAGTACTGAATTTTTGATAGTTTCATTAACACACTCAACAAACTTTTCCAAAGTATGTTCATATATACAGTGTCAGAAACAGAGAAATGTATATTTACATATTTATTACATTTTTTATTATTTGCTTTAATCAAACTGTTCAAACATTTTACAGGGCTGTTTACCAGAAAAAACTTTTCTATAATAAAAAAATGTATATATCTGTACTGTGCCGAAAAACACACAAGCAATTTGAGGTGTGGTTTTTTAAAAAGAAAATTAAAAAATCGATTTAAATAACAAAAATCTGATTGAAATTTTAAAAAAAATAATCAAGAATGATTTTTCCCCACCTTGCCCTTCATTCATTTAGACTCGCCGCAAGGCTGATAATTCATGTGATGTCAAATCCCATTGATATTCAGAGAAGAGGAAATGAAGAAGCTGAGCAGATTAAAACTAATTGACAAGAAAAGAAAAATGATTGATAAATATTACTACATGAATTGTCCATCACTAGGGTCTTTCACCTTGACTTGTACAATATGTGTTTGAGGAATTGAATGTAATAACAAGGAAGCTGTTTATAACCTGGCATCAACATTGCAAGGACATACACAGTATTATTTCCAAGGGGGTGGGTGGATGCAAAAGAATCATGAACAAGCACAGTTTTGAACACACGCACAGTTTTGAACACACGCACAGATGCATGTAAAACTGAAATATTTCTTCTGCATAACTAGCTAGATATTAATGAACAGATTGTAAGATTAGTTATTTTGGGCTGCACTGACAGGGAACAACTATTTTATTGCAATATTAAATAATATAACAAATGTACACACATTAACACATTCGGGTCTGGCCTCATAATACAGCATTGTTACCTCTGGTCTGCGGTTTTTCGTTGTTTTTCAAAAAATAATAGAAAAAATATTTTTAATTTGTTTCTATTTATAACATTTTTCTTAAATCTACAAAACTTCCTCTTTTCAATGAACAAAAATTTGTTAAATTTTATTTTCATTTTCAGACGTTTTTTAATATTTTTTCAGCAATGTTTTGTGAAGAAGAAAAAAGTACAACATTGTAACAAATGTTAATATAGAGATATTTTAAGTTCGTAATTTGGAAATTTCAATAATTAACTACATAAACTATCAATACATCTTTTGAATCTTGCATAAGAATACTTCTTATGTGCACATAACAAAAAATAATTACAAATTACAAGTAATTATCTTTTGTATGAAAAAGTGGCTGCAGGACAGGACCAGACGATGTATCAGTCGGTTCTGCGTCATCTGTAAAAATTAAACAAATAAATAAATAAATAAAATAAATTTTCATTTTACATACACTATACAAAATAATAAATGGAAAAACTAAAAATACATCAGTGCATGTAGGAGAATCAAGCAAGAGGCAAGATGAATAGACCCAAAAAAATTACCTCTTCTCACTTTATTCATAAAATACTAGAGTTTGCAACACTGTTTATATTGTCGACAATAATTATTACGAATATAACCTACCTTCCAAATCTTCAAATTCATCTGCATCGTCAAAATCGTCGCTAACTTCAAACTCTGAGGCAGAATCCTCTATGCAGTCTGCATCTAACGACACCATTCTAAACAATGCACAGTACATCAACCCGACAACAAACAGTCACAGGTGCCAGATAAAAATAGCAGATGAGTCACCTAGCGGTCGGAATTTCAACCAAGAGGCTTGAAGGAACACACCCATGAGACGAACTACGACCATAGCCCGTAGTTCAATCGGCAAAGCGATTCCATACCGCAGGACGGGCTATGCCCGACGTTCGTCCACATTGACTTTAAGTGCACTGTGGGCTATGCCCGTCGTGAGACCCCAATGTGTTAAGCACTACAAGGTGCTAAAACACCAACATGGAGTTTGAAACCTTTTGTATTAACTTTATGCACAGAAACTACAAATTATCAACTTGCATATCATTCCTGGTTTTCGACAGAGAAGTTGCAATTGAGGAGGTCCCTTCTTGGCGAATCTTGTCAAGACTTGCTCTATAAACACAGCCTTGGCTTCAAGAATACGTTTTCGATGGATGCTTGACATGCATAGTTCACTGTGTCTTTCTTCCTGCATTGTCGACTGGAGCCAAGTTCCGGAGGGTGCTAATGAAACATGCTACTGTGCAAGTGTTGGCTGGAAAGAGAAGAAATATTCCTATGGCAGTTGCTATACTGTTTTCCATCCCATGCACGGATCAAATTTTTCACATCAGACAGACACTTGAGAAAAAGTGTGAATATAATCAAAATGTCCATCAGCTATCCATTGATTTCAAAAAAGCATATGATTCAGTCAAAAGAAATAAATTATATAATATATTAGTAGAGTTTGGAATACCTTAGAAGCTTGTTAGTATGATAAAAATATGCACCAGTGAAACAGAAAGTAAAATTCGTGTGGGTATTAATATGTCTGACAAATTTACAATTCATGATGGGTTAAAATGAGGAGATGCATTATCTCCATTGCTCTTTAATTTTGCCTTAGAATATGCTGTTAGGAAGGTAAAAGAAACTAATGAAGGATTAAAATTAAACTGTGTGACTCAGTTGTTAGCATATGCAGATGATGTAGAGTTACTGGGGGAGGATGTGAATACAATTAAGAATAATGCTAAAATATTTTTCAAAACTGCTAAAGAGATAGGTTTGGAAGTTAACAAAGAGAAAACTAAATATATGCTTACAAGCCGAAACCAAGTGTTACATAATAATCAAAATCTAATTATTGGTAACAACTCTTTTGAAAAAGTTTCCAAATTCAAATACTTAGGAGTAATATTAACAAATAAAAATTATATTAAAGAGGAAATAAAAAGTAGGCTTAATTCAGGAAATGCATGTTACTTCTCTCTTCATAAACTTTTGTCTTCTCGTTTAATATCTAAGAAACTAAAAGTTAAAATATACAAAACAGTAATTTTTCCTGTAGTATTATATGGATGTGAAACTTGGTCCCTTACATTGAAAGAGGAACATAAATTGAGAGTATTTGAAAATAAGATCCTTTGGAAAATCTTTGGACCTAAAAAGGGATGAGGAGACAGGTGAGTGGAGAAGGTTACATAATTTATAACTACACAATTTGTATTCATGTCCAGATATTATTAGAATAATCAAATCAAGAAGACTTAGGTGGGCAGGCCATGTGGCACGAATGGGAGAGGAAAGAGGAGTTTACAGGATTCTTGTTGGTAAACCTGATGGTAAGAGACCTGTAGGAAGGCCAAGACGAAGATGGAGGGACAACGTTGAGATGGACCTAAGGGAAATTGGTAGGGATGGAAAAGAGTATATAGAACTTTCTCAAGATAGGGAAAGATGGAAGGCCTGTGTTGCTGCAGTCATGAACCTTCGGGTTTAAGAAGGCTAGGGAGTTAGTTAGTCAGTTGCTATACCATCGAAGAATGTCCTTGAAGTGTTGTAATAAAAATATGTAGGAACCAGTGGCGTAGCATGGACATTTCGGGTGGGAACGCCAAGTCCGAAGGAAGAGTCGGCCCTTTCTTGCTTAATAATTTATTTATGGTATTAGTCGCCACAGGTATTATTTGCCTGAAGTAAGCTGGTTTTTCAATAAAACATCATCATTGTATGTTTTAGCTAGAAAATTAGATGCCTCACTATGCCACAGATGTTTTGAACTCTTGGTGTTCTATACCTTTTTTTATATCTTTCTGCATGACGCAAGTCATTAAAAACCTACCTGAATCACAAGCGCCTCTGCACAACAGTAGACGTCATTGTTGTGGGCGATCCAACTACTGATTGATTTGGTTTATTTTATTTCACTTTTCTACCACTTTTGGTTAATTGCGAATATGAATATGAGTCATGATATTGATGAAGAGACACTGACAAAGCACACCCGTACTCACGCCGGGATTCGAACCAGGGACCTCTGTCGTCTCGGCGCACTGTGAAAAGCAGAGTGGATGATCCAAATATCGTACACTCTACTGACGTAACATTGCCGATTAGTAATTCAGACCACTGTTTATTACATCTTGAGAATGCTGATAAACATTTTAAAATAATTTTCTCCAGAGACCATTCGATGTTAAGAGTTTTCAAATGAAAACATTTCCATTCACACAATATTAAGTAGTTAGATAATAACGAAAAAATACAATAAAAAAATAATAGTTTTGCGGGTTAAATGGTAGAGCAGCCACAGGCTGAATTTCTACCACGAGGACTTCACCAACTTATTTGACAAAAACTGTGTTGATCTTTTAGTTTCTAATACACATCGCTGTTCATGCGATAAATTATACAATGCAGTGGCCATTAAGAAGTAGTATATTTGAGATTGGTAAAGTTACGTCAGTCAATATTGCGTATTGTAGCATCACATAGCACGAGTTGCATGAGCGCGAAGATCGAAGAACCTGCCGCTGTGGTCTGCTTCAGAAGGCAGGAAGGGTCACATGAACCAATCACAGTAGACCTCTCTTTTACGCTGGCGTAAGAGAGCCCATTTACGCGCGTGCTGTAGAAATGGAAGCTTTCCCTCCATAAAGGCAGCAAGGAATATAGGAGTCCTGTACACCGAACCTGCTCGGCGTCCGGCCGGGAAAGGCATTGAAAAGAGATGCTAGAACGAGTGTTGAGAGTGGAGCGTTGCAAGCGGATCGCGAAAAATAGCTATTATAATGCCATGAAGGTCAAACATATATGAAATTAGTCACGTTTTACTTTATAATCACAGCATTTAAGCATTTTTGAAATTTTAAATCTGGGAACGCCGGGCGTACAGGCGTACTATAACGCTACGCCACTGGTAGGAACACTGATCACTAGCATCCTCACTATAAACTATTTTAAACAATGAATAATTATCGAACAAACACTTGGAAAGACCTCTTCTTTGATCCCACCACCCACATGTTTTCTTTCCGCGTAAGAAAAAGACAGAAGCAGCCGAAGGAGGGAGGGAGGGGGAGGGAGAGAGAGCTAGAGCTAGAGCTAGCTAGCTTATTGGCTGCTATCAACAATATTTTCAGCGACAACTTCTTAAAAGTACAGATTGTTGACAACATATTTACAGCGACAGGAGTTGATTTTGTAAGGAATTATTGGACTAACACCGAGTATAACACAGTTTGCATTTGTTGCTTAAACAGATTTTCTTCAAAAACACACTAGCAAAATTAAGAAATATGAGAGAGATGCAAGGCGTAATACAGTCATAAAGAAAGTGCTTACATCAAGTCAAGGATTACACTGAAAATTATATTACCAAAAGTAATCAAAGTTAAGTGTCAATATTGAATGAGAAATTAGCAATTTATTGAAATGTTGATTTTGTAAATAAACTGTCAGCACAACAGGGACAATACCCCTACCCTTTGGTGGGCATCTGTGATCCAATATGTTATTTAGGATAGTCTACTTCATTGACACTTTTCATATAAATCTTGGTGGATAATTTGTCTGTCCAATATGAATTTTGTACAAGCAACTTTTAACGTACTTTTCTGATTTCTTTTTTCTAAGAGAAAATTATTAAAGCCATCTTCTTCAGGAGATGAATTAACACTTGCTCAGTGTTCTATCAGTAAATTTGAGGGGTTCAGAGCACACAGTTTTCATGGAAAGAGTATAACTTCTTAGAAGTAAATATCAGTATGTTTCTGCTCCAACTGCTAAGCATAATACTAAGTTATCAAAATGTGCCGTGTTCTCAAAATTGTCTTGAATGTAGTTATACCAGTTGTGCTCTGAACTGGCAGGGGCAAGGAGTTTTTATATTAATATAAATCAATATGATTTCATAGTTATATTTGTCTTGCATTCTTGTTTTACTTCCATTGTGTGTATATTGTTATTGGTGTAGATGTGTTAATGATCTCGTGAAAAAAATAGAGAAAAAGCATTCAACATTCTCATTTGTGTGTGTGTTCAATATTATCCGTATGTATAATATTTGAAGTCAAAACTAATTGCATTGCGTTCACCCAAATCACCCATAGTAAGTGAACATGCATAACATCATAACAATGGTTTCCCATTAAGTATCATACATCCATTAATATCTCTTCCTGATAATAAAGGTCTTATCTGGGGGGGATTATGAAAAAGTAAAAGGCTACAAGATCCTGTAGCGTACTTGTAAGTAGAGATGAACTTTCATTAACCCTCCCGTTGGTATACGTGTGAGCACAGCACTCACCCTGAGAGATAATTGTAAGTTTTTCAAGCCTAGATAATGATTATATTAATTAATTAATTGATTGCTGTATTTTGGAATGTCTATAACCAGATGACGCCAGTTATAGGTTGTGGCATTGTTCTCTGTCTGCGCAGACATGTCATTTTGATGACAGTCTGTTTTTGTGAGCGCCGTTCTTACACGTATAAAAACAACGTAACAATTTTTTTCACCCATATTGTATTTCTGTGTTTTTTTTTATTTACATTTTACTTGGGATTACCGCTAAGCAGTTTTTCCCATATCTATATATGTACTGTACATAAACTTACATTTTTTAGTACATTATTATTAAAAGATACTATGAACAATTTTTTTCTATTAAATAGAAGCCACATTTTCTAAAAAAAAGATAACAATATATATCCAACTGTAAGGTTAGGTTCACAAATCAAAGATTCCAAACACTGAGGAAAAGGAATTTCACAGTTTATAAGAGTTTTATAGAATGTCTCTTTCTTGTGTGTATCTATTACACTCAAATAGGATATGGTGTATATCTTCCATGTTGCCACAGGTACAGTTTGGGTTTTGTACAATCCGGATCTTTTGTAAATGACTTTTAGTAATTGAATGTCCTGACCTAATACGATTTAGTAATACTATCACATTCCGTGAACCTTGAACTTTTGTAAACCAAGGCCTCATTCTATTGAAATTAGCTATCCTCTGATAAAAGCTGCCTGCATTTTGAAATTCACCTTTGAACCATTCCTTCCAGTTTTCCTTCAACTTTTTCTTCACCCTCGGTAGAAGGTCTGTGTACCAGGTTTTCAGCTCCAGTACAGGTTGAATTACCCTAGCTTGTTTTGCATACAAATCTGCCATATCATTTCCTAAATTTTGACAATGTGCTTTAACCCAGGTTAAATGAATTATCTTTCCCCTGCTCTTTAAATTTTGTAAAGTTTTTACACAGTTTATAATGTATGGGGAGCATTTAAATAATAAATCATAAATGGACTGAATTGAATATAATACACTTTTGGAATCCGTTAATATTAATATTTTTTTCTTGCAATTTATATGTATAAATTAGTGCTTGGTAAATTGCATAAGCTTCAGCTGTAAAAATGGAAAAATCTTCCCGTAAATGTATCATAATTGATTCCTTCTTGTGTACATCATAAACAGCACATCCTACATTTTGACTACTTTTTGAACCGTCTGTATATATAAAGTAATAATCTTTCCATCTTTCCATGTAATCATATTTTGTATATTGTTCAGGAAAATAAATATCTCTATATTCACAAACAGGAAAATCTAGAGTATATATGGGCTTACTCCTTACTTTCATTAATTTTTGATGATCCTCATAGTACTCATAAGAGTCATTCCATGTGAAATCAACACAGCCTTTGACCTGACCATCTCCGATTTTCATGAAATTTGGGGAGTTGAAACTATGCATAGAACTTAGTAACTATGAAAATTTTTAGTCTCGTGCGTCTTGTAATTGTTAAATTATTCAAGGTCAAAGTTTGCAGAAATTGCCCTTTTTGAGCCCGCTTAGCTATACTAAATGTGCTGTAACTCCGCCACTATTTTGCCTAGAAAGCTCAAATAAAGCTTATTGTACAGGGAATTGAATAAGCTTTCCAGTGATATATAACAAGCCTATCTTTGAATAAAAATATAATTTTGTCACGTGACCTTGTCTTTTGACCTTGAATATCTCAAAACATGTCATCACCAAAAATCGTGAAAAAAATATATTTGGTCCCTCATACCATACTCTAAAACATACCAAAAAATCATTCTGGGACTGCAATGGGATCAGAAGATACAAAATAATATGTGTAACTATGTGACTGATAAAAGCCCCATTACATGAACTATGAAGAGTCAAATGTCCCTTAACACTCCCTACAAAATGTGAAGGAGTTATCCTGGGTATAATTGGTCATGAAAGAAATAGGTTAGGCACAGGGAGATCCCTAGCCGTGTGTGTCAAACGCAGATCCGGCATATTGTTGACCGCCATATTGAATTCAACGCAAAAATTTCAAAGGAAAGGGGGTTATTTATGTCATATATGAAATGAGGCTAGAATTTCACGAGAAATGAAATGACGAAGGATTTTCCAACGTATCTTACGCCAGCAAAAAGTTATACACATATCTTTCACTTATGATATATGCACATTATAATGTTGTCAATGTTCCTGTGAGCACACTCGTTGACGTCTCTCACACTCGCATAGAACATTTGGCAATGTAGAATGTGCAACAACATCGCAAGCAGCAACTATGCCTTCTCTCAGATAGTCAATATCAGGGACTTTTAGTGCATGCACCATTCTCTTCAAATGTTTCTGAAGGTAAAAGTCCTCCTAAGATGTTAGATCTGGGGAATGTGCAGGCCTTTTAATATATCCCCGTGTGCCCATCAATCTACCTAGAAAATTACCATGAAGAAATTGCGAAAATGTCCACATAGTGTGGTCACACTCTGTCCTGTTTCAAAACTCTCGAAAAGTGCCATATCCCGTAAGCAAGGGTGAAAAAACCTGTTCACTTAACAAATCCAAGAAGCCCTCACCATTTAAGGTTCCGTTGTTGAATATGGACCAACCATTTCCGTTCGCCATACATTATACCACATAATTAGCTTACCAGCAACAACCATTCGACTGAGCAAATCACAGGTATTGCATATTATTTTTATTAATTTCACCGTGAACAAAAAAATTAGCCTCGTCAATGAAGAATTTTTCATTCCAAAGGAAGTGTCACGTAATTGTTTGAGATACTTTTCCCAATATTCTTCACTATTCAACTATTTGGTGAATGTAGCTGATTAAAATCATATGCAATGGTGCGTATACTTCTTTCTCTCCCAAGATGTCAGCGTGATCTCGATGAGTTCCTAACACGTTAGGAGCATTCCAATGCTTTGTTTTTAACACCTCGAAAAGGAGAAAATGGTTACAAGCATGCAGTAATAAATTTTTGCTGGTTAAATATATGTTGGATAAACCTTCGTCACTTCATTTCTCGTGAAATTCTAGCCTCATTTGATATATCACATAACCCCCTTTCCTTTGAAATTTTTGCGTTGAATTCAATATGGCGGTCAACAATATGCCGGATCTGCGTTTGACACACACGGCTAGGGATCTCCCTGTGTCTAACCTATTTCTTTCATGACCAATTATACCCAGGATAACTCCTTCACATTTTGTAGGGAGTGTTAAGGGACATTTGACTCTTCATAGTTCACGTAATGGGGCTTTTATCAGTCAAATAGTTACACATATTATTTTGTATCTTCTGATCCCATTGCAGTCCCAGAATGATTTTTTGGTATGTTTTAGAGTATGGTATGAGGGACCAAATATATTTTTTTCACGATTTTTGGTGATGACATGTTTTGAGATATTCAAGGTCAAAAGTCAAGGTCACGTGACAAAATTATATTTTTATCCAAAGGTAGGCTTGTTATATATCACTGGAAAGCTTGTTCAATTCCCTGTACAATAAGCTTTATTTGAGCTTTCTAGGCAAAATAGTGGCGGAGTTGCAGCACATTTAGTATAGCTAAGCGGGCTCAAAAAGGGCAATTTCTGCAAACTTTGACCTTGAATAATTTAACAATTACAAGACGCACGAGACTAAAAATTTTCATAGTTACTAAGTTCTATGCATAGTTTCAACTCCCCAAGTTTCATAAAAATCGGAGATGGTCAGGTTAAAAATTGCACATATCTGTGTTGATTTGGCATGGAATGACTCATTATATAATTGCACCCATCCTATATCTTCGCAGTTATTAATTTTGCCTGTATCATATAATTCAACCAAGTCGAATAGAATGTCGTTAAACGGATGATTAACTTCTGACATTGTTTTCAACAGATATTTAATAGACATTTCTCTTTTCCTATAACTTAAGTTCCATTCACATGCTTCCATGTATACAGCAACATTGGGAGTATCACGTAATTGTTTGAGATACTTTTCCCAATATTCTTCACTATTCAACTATTTGGTGAATGTAGCTGATTAAAATCATATGCAATGGTGCGTATACTTCTTTCTCTCCCAAGATGTCAGCGTGATCTCGATGAGTTCCTAACACGTTAGGAGCATTCCAATGCTTTGTTTTTAACACCTCGAAAAGGAGAAAATGGTTACAAGCATGCAGTAATAAATTTTTGCTGGTTAAATATATGTTGGATAAACCTTCGTCACTTCATTTCTCGTGAAATTCTAGCCTCATTTGATATATCACATAACCCCCTTTCCTTTGAAATTTTTGCGTTGAATTCGGTATGGCGGTCGGCAATATGCCGGATCTGCGTTTGACACACGCGGCTGGGGATCTCCCTGTGCCTAGCCTGTTTCTTTCATGACCAATTGTACCCAGGATGGCTCCTTCACGTTTTGTAGGGAGTGTTAAGGGACATTTGACTCTTCATGGTTCACGTAATGGGGCTTTTATCAGTCAGATAGTTACACATATTATTTTGTGTCTTCTGATCCCATTGCAGTCCCAGAATGATTTTTTGGTATGTTTTGGAGTATGGTATGAGGGACCAAATATATTTTTTTCGCGATTTTTGGTGGTGACATGTTTTGAGATATTCAGGGTCAAGGGTCAGGGTCGCGTGACAAAATTATATTTTTGTCCAAAGGTAGGCTTGTTGTATATCACTGGAAAGCTTATTCAATTCCCTGTACAATGGGCTTTATTTGAGCTTTCTAGGCAAAATAGTGGCGGGGTTGCAGCACATTTAGTATAGCTGAGCGGGCTCAGAAAGAGCAATTTCTGCAAACTTTGACCTTGAGTAGTTTAACAATTGCAAGACGCACGAGACTAAGAATTTTCATAGTTACTAGGTTCTATGCATAGTTTCGGCTCCCCGGGTTTCGTGAAAGTCGGAGATGGTCAGGTTAAAAATTGCACATATCTGTGTTGATTTGGCATGGAATGACTCATTATATAATTGCACCCATCCTATATCTTCGCAGTTATTAATTTTGCCTGTATCATATAATTCAACCAAGTCGAATAGAATGTCGTTAAACGGATGATTAACTTCTGACATTGTTTTTAACAGATATTTAATAGACATTTCTCTTTTCCTATAACTTAAGTTCCATTCACATGCTTCCATGTATACAACATTGGGAGTACTCTTCATCAGTCCTAGACACTTTCGTAGAACTTTCCTCATTACTTCCAAAGGTCGAAATACACGTTCCGAAATTGTATTAAAGACTATAATCCCGTATTCTATAATTGGTTTCTAATAGTTTTTGTAAAAATTCATCATGGTACTAGGATGACTTCCCCATTTTGTTGTAGCCATAGAACGAAATACATTGTAAATTACTTCTGCCTTTTTCACTAACATTTTTACATGAGGTTTCCATGTTAATTTACTATCAAATATAACGCTTAAATATTTCACTGAATTTTCTATGGGAATGTGTAACTTTTTTGTGTATTGATTCACATTTTTCGGAGATCCTTTTTTACTAAATATAATCAACTTTGATTTTTCTGACGATATATTCATAGACCTATTCTCAAGAAATTTCTTTATCTCTATTATTTTTGCTTCCATGTTGGTGACTCCTTTATCTACATATACATAAATCATCTGCATATTGAATAAATCCGAATGGCTCATGACATATTCTTTGAACATCCATTAAATATATATTAAAAAGTAAAGGACTTAAAGGGCTTCCCTGTGGAAGTCCCCTTGTTATCCATCTAGGACCCTCAACTTTATTGTGAAAGTAAAAATATAAAAACAACGATTTTTTAATAGATTCCAAATTATTTTTAGATGCATATAAGGTATTTTCAGATTTTGTAGAATGTTTAATAATTTATTTATATTTACATTATCATATGCCCCTTTAATATCTAAGAAAGCAGCAATAAGACTACTTTTCCTTTTCATTGTATCATAAATTTTTGATGATAACATTGCCAAGGCATCTGTACACCCCATACCCTTCCTAAATCCAACTTGAAGCCTTGAAAATAATTCCTGTTCCTCTATATGCCAACTTATTCTCTTTAGAATTATTTTTTCAAAAATTTTCCCCAGTACTGAAGACAAAGCTATCGGTCTATAAGATTCTCCTTTATGTGGACTTTTGTCAGGTTTCAATATTGGTAAAATCATTTGAGTGTACTACGATTGCGGTACATTTCCTGAATTCATTATATAATTGTAGATGTTACAAAGATATATTATACCACATTCCGGTAAATTTTGAATCATCGAGTACGTTATTCCATCTTTTCCTGGAGTTGTGTCCTTGGCTCTAATTATTATGTCTCTTATTTCATCGATCATGATATTGGTGTATAATCCTTGTGAATGTCTATCTTTAGGACTGAAAGAAAATTTCATCAGGGGCATCTGCAGGTTCGTGTTTATTATTACATGTTACCTTCATAATAAATTCATCTTTCCAGGTTTCTTTGAGTGGTATTAATCGAGGGGTATGTGGTTTGCGGATTGATTTAAATTTAGCCCACACGGTACTGATACTCTCTTTGTTATTTATGTTTTCACAATACTTTGCCCACGATTGTCTTTTTGCACTGATATAACTTTTCTTGGCCTGCGCTATTGCTTTCTTATAATTAATCCAAGTTTCCTGATTTGGTATTGTTTTATAAATTTTAGTAGCTTCAATTCTCTGTATTTTAAAATTTTGGCAATCTTTATTCCACCAGTGTACTATTGGATACTTTTTTACAACTTCCTCTTTTGCCCTTGTACATGATCTGTCCATAACAATACTAACAGAATCTACAAAATAATCATATGTACTCTTATCAATATTATTTAAATCTGTATTTTTAAATAAGATTGTAAGTAATTTAGAATATTTATTCCAATCAGCTTCGTTAACTTTCCATTTTCTGAGCGGAATAGTGAAAGATCTCACTGAATTAGTATCAGTATAAAAGAAACATGGATAATGGTCACTGGTTCTTTGATCACTGTCTGTTTCCCACTGAAATTGACCACATATATCATCTGACATTAACGTTAAATCTATAGCTGTTGGACGAGTACCTAATCTTCCTATATACGTAGCAGACCCGTCATTAATTACAGTAAAGTAGTACAAATCCATACATTCTACTAACACTTTCCCCAACTTATCTTTATCCTGATCTCCCCATATTGTGTGATGGCAATTGAAATCCCCTGCTATAATAAAAGGCTTTTCTATGCATTGAAACATTTGCAATAATGTATTTGTCGTTAATTTTTGTGACTGCACCTGTAGGAATATATATAGATATAATACTAACTTTTTGATTCATAAAAGCAATTTTAATTCCTACGACTTCAATTTTGTATGTGTTGTATATAGACAATGTATAATCAAAAGATATAGGTGCTTTCATGAATCATAATTGCAACTCCTTTACTATCATCTTTAATCTTTTCATAAATTATGTGATAATGATTTACTTTAAAATAATTTATGTTTGATGGGTTCACAGAGATTTCCGATAAACATAAAAGTTCAGGTCTATATTCATCTATTAATTTCACCAGATTTTGCTTTCTTGCTTTCAGTGATCTTACATTCCAGTGTACCCCCACGAATGTTTTCCATTATTTTTCCTTCCACACCCTAAGGTGGCTCTCCAAATATTTTCCAAATCCTCAATAATTTTCTGCACCTGGCCATTTATTTGTGAGCATTCTGTTAGTATTTCTTTTATGCTTAATAAGTCAGAATTTTTAGTTAATGTCGCCATAAGTTTCGCCATTAATTGTAACAAATTATACATAAGATCCTTCTGAGATGTTATGTGAGGAAAGTACACGATTTTTTTCTGTTCTTCATTGTTGTAGATTCCGATGTTCACCTCCTGCATGCTTCTATTTGTAATATCCACGTCTTCCTCATTATTTCTTGTCTTAATAACAGTACCTGTAGACTTTCCATTTAATTGTTTTTGATTACTTTGTAATTTCTTTAGAGAACCTTTACTTGATTCTCCTTCAGAATTTCCTTTATAATTCTTTGTTTGTGAATAGGAATTTAGTCTGAAATTTTTTCCATATTTATTTTCAAATTTGGAATAGTCTCTATGATGTTCTGGAGGAACTCTTTTCCATGAAACATTTTCCAAGTATGTATCTGATTTTCTTTCACCCCAATCACTTAAGGCTTCAAATCTGTTTTGTATTGTTATGCTATTTCCTGCAACACCAGTCTTTCTTGAGTTAATTTCACTTATTTGACTTTTGTTTATATGGTTTTTTATTTGATCAGCATATGAGTTGCCTTGAACAACATAATTGCTTGGAACATTACCTGTTATTACTTTCTCTCTTGCATCTTGCCAGGAGGGCCTCCCCGATGGCGCAGTGGTAGCGTCGTCGCCTTGTAATCAAGGGGTCCAGGGTTCGATACCCGGTGGAGGCACAAGTGGTTCGGATCCCACTTTAAACTGTAGGTCCAGTCCCAATTAGCCTTACTGTGCATAAAGTGGACTTAAAACAACAAATCAACCAACCAACCTAGCATCTTGCCAGGATAAATTATCATATGCCATAACTCTCATGATTTCTCTTTCCATTTCCCATTTTACACATGACTTATCAGTAGCAACATGTTCTCCTCCGCAATTTAAACACTTCGGAGTTTCATTACAATTTTCATGTTCATCTCTTCCACATCTAGCACACTTAGCTTTATCCTTGTATATGGCTGCTGAATGTGCGAATCTGTAACATTTCTTACATTCCATCACATTTCTAACTTTAGGAGTAACATCGAAAATGTGACTAACCACTATAATCTGTTTAGGCATTTCTTGAGATCTAAACGTGATTGATATTAGCTTAGTAGGAACGAAATAATATGAACCATCATCTTTTCGAATTCTCTTTTTCATTCTTTCCACTGATATTACTGTCGGGTCTTCAATACTTTCCTTAATTTCCTCCTCTTCAAATTCAGTGGGTACACCATATATCAATCCTTCCTTCACCAATAAGGATTCTGGAATGAACACATCAATATTATTTTCTTTATGAAAATGCATATTTTTCATGAAATTGTTAGCTTCATTCCTGGTGTAAAAATAAATCTTTGCTCTATATAAACCACTTGGTTGGATATATTTGACCATTATATCTTTCTTTCGCAATTCATTGCCTATTTTCATAGAGTTAAATTTCTTTTCTGCACCTTTTGAACTAGTCATTATTACTAAATATGGCCCATTATGTGTATCATAATACATTTTACACTTGTCTACATTATTTTCTCTTCGACCTTCTCCAAACTTGTTTACTTTATCTCTATTATCTAACCTGTCTATCCTTACCGCTTTTGCTGGAACTTGATCATCTTCAGAAGATCTGACTCTTTTAGCTTGTTTTCTAGATGTTTCTTCTATAATGTTATCTTCTACAACAATTTCATTGTCTTCTACCAAGTTCGTTATAATTTCTACTTGATTATTAAGTTCCATATAACCTATGGCATCTGCCATGATGTTAACAAGAACTGCCTTACGCAAATCACATTAATGAGTATATTTCCTTTTACCATAGTTTTAAACTTCAACTTAAATAAGTATATGGGTTTAACTCAATTCCAGTCACAAAATTCTCTCTTTATAAACAGTACTAACTTAATTAACAACTATTAATATTACCACAATATTACACAAACAGCTCAGTTTCCATCAACCACAGGCTCACATCTGAAGGATCGTATTTCTGTGTGCACTGAATTCGTTTTATTTCACTTTCTTCTTTTTTTATTTTTTGGTAATTATATTATTTGACTAATTCACTTATTACTGTCATTATTTCTGGCTAAATGAACGTTGAAACCTTTTCATTACAAATGAACAACACCAGTTCCGAGCATTGTTTGCTGAACCGAGTGATGACAAAAAGAGAAGACTTGGGCAGGGTGTTTGATTCTCAGGACACAGATGATAATGTTTTTGAGGAATTATTGAAAAGTAAAAATGATAGCAACGCAGATCAATCTACTTGTGAAGAAAGGCCTACTTGTTCTTTTCCCTCAATATATTGGGCAGGTTGAAACTATGAAGTAGAATGCACATCTCTCTTGTCAACACATAATAAATTATTAAATTTATTACTAATGTTGTGCAAATTAGTTAACATGAAAAGTAAATTCCAAATAAAATTATAAAAATTGTTGTTTTCCATGATAAATTGTCTCTCACATTAGGTAATCAGTAATATTGCAATAGAAGAATATCATTTTGTTATTATGTAATAAATAAGATACATTTTAACATGTAAGTGATATGTGTTATAAACTATTTTTAATGTGATAAATGTAAAACTATGTTCAAAAAAATGCCAAAAACATGAAATTCATACATGAGCGCCACACTTGCACGTATATCAACCGTGTTACTCTGAAACACATATATCAATGGAAAGTTAAGAAAGAATATCTGCATTGAGTTTTTTTTAGCCTATGCAATGAAACACAGAAACATGTGGCTCACACAAGAGCATAGAAATGGTTGAGAGACGTGGTTCCGTCAAATATAAAGCAGAATTTCCCTCTAACTTTTTTTACACGAAAATAATGTAAAAATAGAAATGGATAATTTTTCTTTGTACATTCCACTACAATCAAGGCACTTTTTGCCATCACATTGGTAATTATTTAAGAGTGTGGTTGGTGCCAAAGCCAATTGCACGAGAAGCGTTCCACCTCATTGCTTTCGAAACGTTGACCTCCCAATGCCTCGTAAAGTGATCCTAACATATGTTAAGCACTGGAAGGATGTTTCATCATCAAAGTCCAGGGCATTTTTTGCAATTTTTTCTTGAGTTAAAGCAGTGTTATGAGGTCTCAAATTGTCATGTAGAAGGATGACCCAAGGTTGGGTATGCTCCAACTTTTGGACTAGGCTGTCTTAACTCTGTCCGAAAGCGTACAATAATGGACAGCATTAACTTACAATCAGTTATGCTTCGAACTTGTTCAATCAGCTCAGGCTCATAGCTGAATTTAGCTCCAGGAGGGGAAGGGGCTCATGGTTATTAGGGGCTTTGTAAACCAAGTTCATTTCCAAAAGTTTAACAGTATTTAATGAAGGTAAATTGTGTGTGTGTGAGGAGGGTGGTTCTTAAGTTAATATAAAATTTAGAAATATCATACAAATACTGCTTTTTCTATATCTTCTAAAACATATCTTGAAGTGTTAATTGACTGCTACTGACATCATCCCTTACTACACACACCATACTACTTTTGATTATACAAGAAAAATGTATACTATTCAATAACAGTGCCTACCGTGCATTCCACCCACCCGAAACAATAAAACTCCCCTTTCTTCCCAAAACTTTGAGCTGTTGACCGTTGACGCAGATGTGGATGATGACATCGAAGTGGCAGATTTCTGTGTAAACAGGAGGCTGCTACAGGGGCAGCAATGGTACAGATAAAGAAGATCCCCAATAAAAGAACTTTCTAATGTTTGTCTAAAATCTTAATACGTACTCAGACTTCTACTTATAAACAAGATAAACGACTGTAATAGCTGCTGTGAATTTAACCTTCACCCAGTTGTGAGCCAAATAATATCTCCTGTCTGAATTTTCATGGTGTAATGCTCCCATTAACTTTTAATGGAATCGTTACAACCAGTAGCATAACAAACAAGCTCTGCCCCCCCCCCCAACTTTAATATTTTTTTCTAAAATATTATTTTTTGCCTACATTTGTATTAGGTATATACAAATATGAAAATACATACATGTAATTTGAATCAATGTAAAATCTGGTACGAAAGGTTGAGACCCTAAAATAATATATACTGTAATCCTGTATGAAAATACACTGTTACTACAAAAATTACGATATTGTTAAATGCCAATTACCAATCCTCTGACTTTTTTTGATGCAAGCAAATTCTTGTGCTAGTTTGGTCAAGTCCAGTTCTTAAATAATTTTTGATCAATTTAGCTTGTAAAATGACCTCTCAGCTGATGAAGGCATCACGGGTAGGGTCAAATACAGCATATACGAGGGTCACTATTTATATTTTAAGCCTTGGCAACACTGATTGAAGTTAGGCGCGATTTGACGTTTGCACGGAATCGTCTGGCATTATTGACCATAACGTACTTCAAATGTTTTGTCAATAGCTTCATTTGTGTTGTTTATGTTGCCTTGGAGATTGCGCGACAACAATAAAATGGAATTAACTCGTGAACATTTTCGTGCGATGATTTTTTACGATTTTCGACGTGTATTATCAAGACAAGAGTGCATCGATCAACTTACTTCCACATTTGGCGATGAAGCCCCATCCTTTGCCACCGTGAAACGCTGGTATAACGAATTTAATCGTGGCCGCCATTCGCTCACCGACGAGATTCGCAAAGGTCGTCCAAAATGAGTTGTTGTTCAAGAAAACATTGATGCTGTGCAAAACCTAATACTGCAAGATCGTCATGTGACATACTGTGAGATTGAGGCACCATAGTCATTAGTTCCACCAGCATATATAAAATATTACATGATCATTTAGCTGTGAGAAAGGTATGTTCTCGTTGGATCCCACACAATTTGACAAAAACTCAAAAAGACGCTCGCGTCAATTGGTGCAAACAAATGTTCAATAAATACAATCGTGGTGCTTCAAAAGACGTATATAAGATTGTAACAGGTGACGAATCATGGATATATGCATATGATCCGGAACGTAAACAGCAGTCGACTGTATGGGTGTTTCAAGATGAACCCAATCCAACAAAAGTTGTTCGCGCTCGAAGCACATCGAAACAAATGGTCGCCTGTTTTTTCTGGAAAACTGGTCATGTGGCAACTGTGCCTTTAGAGGAACGTTGAACGGTCAACTCTGAATGGTACACAACAATTTGTTTGCCAGAGGTCTTCGGTCAAATACGGAAAACAAACAAACGCCGTCGGATCATTCTTCATCAAGACAATGCCAGCTGTCACACATCTCGTCTAACAACCGACTTTATGAACAGTCAAAAAATCGAATTGATGGGTCATCCGCCGTACAGTCCTGATTTGGCACCCAATGACTTCTTCTTGTTCCCGAATGTCAAGAATAAATTGCGTGGACAACTATTTTCGTCGGCGGAAGACGCCGTTGATGCGTTCAAAAACCATATTATGGAGGTGTCTCAAGAAGATTGGAAAAACTGCTTTGACAAATGGTTCGAACGAATTCAAAAGTGTATTGACCATAAAGGAGAATACTTCGAAAAACAATAAAGCAGTTTTCAATGCCAAATTCCTGTTTTTTCATTGTTAGGCTCAAAATATAAATAGTGACCCTCTAAGCAGTACATATGTCAGGAATACTACTAGCCAGAATTTGTTTTTCTATGAAGAGGAATTCTGCAACTTGTTTCTATTTTTGATTCAAGTTGACACTACATTCTGAAAACAAACAATTTCTGTAGCTATAGTGCAAGATACATCTTCATATTTCTTCCAGAAATTAGTAGTGGATTCCAGTAACTGTCTAGCGGTGTGTTTCGTTAGGGTGGTGGGGCTTAAAAAAGGTGAAGGTTTCTTTAATGTGTTTCATACTCTGAAATCAATTTACTTGATTTACTAGAACATCTAAAGTTCTAGAAAATCTCTACTTCAAAACAATCCAATGGGCTGTCAGTTCGTCGACGAAGGTTTTTTTTTTTACTTTATTTTTTCATTTGGTAGAAATTGTAAGTAGGGGTGGGGAGCTGTGAAAGTCATCATTGCCACCACATCTTCTTGCCTGTTGTACACCTTTAGGCGACGTAAATTATTCAGATAATCAAGGTTTTCTTCTAATCTAGTATTTTTTTTTAAAACTTTTCTAGTGATTAACATTTTCTGTTTGCAGTTGCAGGAGCATAAAAATATAATATGTTATGTTGAAAATATATTTTAACGCTGAAAGGAAACTTTTGTGAACTATCCGTCTTAATTTATCATTCTTACTGTGCCCCTGAACCGCAGGACTGTTATTTACACCACTGGTTACAACCAGATGTACAAAGTGGTTAGAATTAAAGTTTCCATACTCAGAGCCCTCTGCTGCCCGTTGGTGTGAAACTTGGTACAGAGCAGAGCTGGCAAAATTTGTGTTTTTTTTAAAAGAAAGAAAACAAACAGTTTTTATGTTTTAAACATGTTTTCAATGTTTTAAACAAGAACTGAAAAAAAACAACATGTTTTAAACAAATAAAATGCCAAGAACACATGATTGGGGTGTAAGGGGTGATTTTCCACGTAGTACACCCAACTGTCAACCTCACTTCCACGTAGTACACCCTGGACTGCATTTTGCACACGAACGAGGCTCTGGCGACTGGCACTATGGCCAGTATAATTTTGTGTGTATTGTCCTGTTTTTGTCCTTTAACGGTAAGGGGCTGGACCCCGTATAATGTGACGGGTGCAAAATAGTCTAAGTGCTGACGCACCCACAATTTTAAAATCAAATCAAATCAAATCAAAAGACCACATGATTAATAAAGAATCTGTTAATCATCCAAGGATGGACTGTGTTCGTATTGTAATGTAAACGCTTGACTAACTTCTTAAAATACATATAGTTCGAGAAGCTTCAACTAATCCACAGTTGCCAGGCCCCACTCAGTCCACGTGGTAGCTACTCTGTTTTTTTTTAAATGCAAAATTTTATCGTGAATGAAACTTATTATTAACATTAACAACTATGAGCAGTATGTTAAGTGAGAAACAAATCTGTTTCATCCACATAGTATTCAATTTTATAAATGTTTTAAACACTTGTAAAAACAAACAGCCAAGTGTTTTAAAAGTGACCCACGGGTATTCATCACGATGTATTTCTGACTTTCTGTGTTAATTTAATGTACATTTTCAGCCACTGAACAGATTTCTATGCACAATAAACAAAATGACACGGATTGAGTGAAAAGGCAAAATTACATAACACGGAAACTATGAAACATCAAGTATCAAAATGTGTTTTAAACAAGTCTGAAAAAAAGTGTTTAAAACACTTTGTTTTAAACATTTGTGAAGAAACAAAGCCATGTGTTTTAAATGTTTAAAACACTTTTGTTTTAAACATGCCAACCCTGGTACAGAGGATATGCGTCCATGGGGAAGCAAATGCCAAGGAATAAGGAAAACTAGTTGAAATGTTCGTGAACAAGGTGGAAATAAGGCGCTGAAACAACATCTACATTCCGATTACTTCACTGCATGGTGTGTATTCGCCGCTGATTTCATTCTGGCCCACATTTTCTTTGAGGAGGTGACACTATAAAGTTCTCTCAGGTGTTCAGTTACGCTCAACTCCTTCAACAGCATGCGAATCATACCTTGCAAGAAAGATGACGTACTTATGGAAAATGCATCACATACGTATTGGTCGGCCAAGTGAAGAACCTCATGCCAACCTTGGCGATGATCGTGCAATTTGGCCACCTCGTTCTCCGGACTTGAACCCATGTTTATCTGTCATGATAAAAGGAGGTGTGTACTACCGTTTGGCGACTTCTGTCAGGTACCAATTTTTAGTTTTCCTCCCTGTGTTGATCCTGCTTGGGCAGAAGTAATAGGTTTGGAATGCTGAGAGAAGGCAGCATGGTGTACAACAAAAACTAAGGAGCTTACTATTTATACTCTTCGCTCATGCAAAATTAGCTTACATCAAATAAACATTCTGCTCAAAATAGCCAGGCGTTCTTTCCCGTGGCTAAAATTATTCCTCGATATCGATCTTTCCACCTGCCAGTCATGCTGTGTTTAGAAAGACCTGCGATATGCTATCTTTCAGTTCAAACAGGGCTACTGAACTCGGTAAGGTCTCGTAGATAACAACTTCGAAATGTATTGTGATTCATTATCATCCTGCTTTGAACCTTGATTCATTGGCGTCCGCAAGGGGTGGGGCAGGTGGGAGTACTTGCCCCACTGAGATATGAGAAAGGAAAATGTAATTCTATTGGCGATATTTTATAATAATTAATACTGTTTCTGTGACTTGCAGACTGTAAGTTATGCCATGTCGAACAAAATAAGGAAAGAACGTTTTCACCACAGGCATTAGCTTCATCTTGACTGCCGTTACTGGTATGTAGAACGAAAAAAAATGGTCGGGACGAGATTGGGAAAGACAATTTTTATAAACCTGTCCTTCCGGACAAAATATTCGCCATTTCCGGACCAGTTTCAGGACGAGAAACTTTCGAAATTTACGGACGCAGTGAAAATCTTGAATTCTACACACTATTCCTCGCCCCTTAAGTGATCTGTTTTTGCACTTCTGGAATAAAAATACGATCGGTATCGGTATCGGAAAGTACCCGTTGGAATTCATCTACTGCCCGACCCTGTGGCCGAGTGGTTAGCACATCGCGCTGCGACGACAAGGGTCCCGGGTTCGAATCCTGGTCGGGCTTGGTTGTTTGTGAATGTCCATTCATCAATTTCATCACTCATCCCCATCTTCGCAAATTAGCCAAGAGGCACAAAACGCGAAGTAAAATAAACTAAATCAATCAATCAATTCATCTACTGATACCCGATACCAGCCGATACTTTTCCGACATATTGGTCTACCACGGGGTGCGTAAAAATGCTGGGCGACACTTTCGCAGAGTTTAATTATCATGGAAATTATGCAAAATTCAAGCTTTCTTTTTATTTTGAACCAATTTTCCATGGAAAAACTATATTTTGCGATTAAATCAAATCTACTATTTTAATATTCTGAAACAATCCTTGAATATTCAAAAGCAAATTTACTGGTAAATTGTAGCATGTAATTGGAGAAGAATATTTACACACCAATATTGATCAATATTTTGAAAAAAAAAATAATTATTGCAATTTTCAGGTATTCAGGTATTCCTATCTGTAGGAATCGGTAATGTGTGTGTGTTTATATATATATATATATATATATATATATATATATATATATATATATATATAAATATAAGAGCAATCCGTGACATTCGCTACGAGACTCGGCGGCAAGCGGCCCGGCATCAGCGCTTGTCTTTCCCGGTAAACGGGATCCGCGACAGTCGGCTAGAGTCGGCTATTCAAATTACAGTTTTCATATTGTGTACTAACCTTGACTACAGAAGGTGTTGAAAATGATGTCCCTCTGCTGCAACACATTCCTGGCATTTACACGTGCAAGTTCGTCTACTGTAATTCTCCCGATTTCTTGTACAATACTGTCTTTTAACTCACAGATGGTGTGCGGATTGTCTTTGTATACTTTATTTTTTAGATTTCGCCATAAATAAAAATTGCAGGCTGACCCTGTTACTCTAAACTTTCAATTGGTGGGGGGTGGGTCGTTGTAGTAAATATAAGCAATCAGCTTTGACTCCAAATATACTTTACTAAGGATAATATCGAAAACACACAGAAATAACGAAGAATAATGTCTGTCTCTGTGTAAGTGTCGCATGCTCTGTTATATTTCTCTTTCAAGAGACAATCAGATCTACACAGGTACACAATATATCTACGACAAAAGCAAAACTTGAATGCAAGACAAATAAAAGTATGAGAACTAATTGATTTTCTATCAATAGAGAGAAAACACAAAAACCTGAACATAATAAAACCATTGGTTCAAGGAATTCGTCTGATAATTTAGAAATATCTGTATAACAAATTAATAATATACGGCCTACATACATATACATACGGCCTACATATTTCAAATATTTAGTAATTTACTTTCTATATGTAGGGGAAGCGGGGGCTAGTTGCAACAGGGGTAGGTTGCAACACTGTTAATATCTCCTCAACGTGAAGAGTAACGAGAACGAACTTGCCATTCGCGCATGCGCATTTTGTGCGAGCTGATAACAGTTACAGGAAAGAAGAATTGTTGTTTTCAGACCAGGTGAATAAAATTTGAAGAATTTATTTTGAAGTGACTGGCAACTAGAACAAGTAACTGTCGTTGACTATGTTGCTATTAATGATACACAGGTACTTTCACCTGTAAAATAATAACAGCCATGTTTACAATGAGATTCATGTTGAAGACATTTTCGTCCATTTGTTAAGTAAAGTGGGTGAGGGGTAAGTTGCAACGGGCATATGAAGATGATGGAAGGGAGTGGGTACAGTGTATAGAGTGTGACGGGTGGGTACATTTCAAGAAATGTGCGAAAGAAGATGCGTTTTATGTCTGTCATCATTGTTTCTCAGATTAAAGAAAGTGTTTCTTTTGTTTGTATACTCTTTTATCTAGCGTACATTTGTAAACCACAAATATGCTAAATTTAGGTCTAGGCCTACTTGAAGTTTAAAATATTGTTACAATGTCAGCATATGTTGAACAGTTTCTAACATAATATTCATATAGTTTTTTGTATAATTTGTTAAATAAATTAAGATTTACGTTCTTACTTTCATTTATGTTTCCATGTGTTGCAATATGCCCCATCCACCACAAAAGTTAGGTGTTTGGAAATTTTAAATTTCCAAGAAAAATACATGAGTGTCGAGGTTCTCAAATTTTCTGTGCAAGTGGAATGTATTCCTCCTTTTAACTACAAACTACAAAGTTTCGTGGACGTAATGTTGAAAAGCAAAAATTATACAATTTTTTGAAGTTGAAGCTTTTAAAAGTGTTGCAACTAACCCCCGCCTCCCCTAATAACTTAATAAATATAACACTATATATATATATATATATATATATATATATATATATATATATATATATATATATATATATATGTGTGTGTGTGTGTGTGTGTGTGTGTGTGTGTGTGTGTGTGTGTGTGTGTGTGTGTGTGTGTGTGTGTGTGTGTGTGTGTGTACATCCACACCCATATAGACAACTATTTTAAAACAGGCCACACAATTTCAAGTAAAATTGACGTAACTTTGTCCTGCCAATAAAAGAAGAATATTCACGAAATCATATATTGTGTCTTACAAAAGAAGAAACAATTCTTAACAACAATGCTGACGAAACTGCCCCTAGGAAAGTAAATGCTGTTTCTATCTCAGATTAGGATCTCTGGCTTGCCTGTTATATATTGTATATACACATTATGGCGGTTTCGCTGAATCACCTAATTTTCTACGCTTATTATGATGTCATGGTTTTATTAGTCGTAACTCATAAAGGAGTATGTCACTGGAAGAGTCAGTGTTTTCGGTTCGAAGATACTTACTTACTTATTCCAATCCTCTTCTACCGATTAGTGTCGAGGTTTTGTAGAGAGGTTGCCATCTGTCACGATCTTCTTCCAACTTCTTTCCTTCACTCCACGAGATGTTCCTCCTGCTCAAGATATCCTTCATTCCTCATTCCATGTCCTACGTGGTCTTCCTTTCGGTCTCTTTGCACCCAATCCTCCCATTCTCGCTTCCCATACCTGTTTAGGTATTCGATGTTCAAGCATTCTGCTGAGGTGTCCAAACCATCTGAGTTGTGTATTCTCCACATCCTGATATATTGGTTTTGTGTCTGATTGTTTGATTTCTGATTTTGTCCCTTCTGGTCTTTCCCACTGTTCTCCTCAAATATTTCATTTCTACTGTTTGTAAGTTTTGTTTTTGTTTTTAATTAATTATCCAGGATTCACTTCCATATATCAATGTTGGTACATAAGTTGATTTGTACACAATCATTTTTGTTTTTTGGCTTATTTCCTTTTTCCATAAAAGTCCTTTGTTTATGGCATAATATAATCTTTTTGTATTCTTTATTCGAGTGTTTAATTCTTCATCTATTTTTCCATTACTATTGATTGTAACACCCAGATACTTAAAACTTTGTACTTGTTTTAGCTCTGAATCTTCAAGGCTTATTATGCAGGGTTTTTCTATTCTCCCTATCCTTAACACAGTTGTTTTATCTTTGTTTATTTTCATATATTTCTTTGACATATTACCATTTATTATTTCTAAATTTCTTTGTAGGTTTGCTTGTGAATTTGCAAACAATACAATATCATCTTCATATAAAAGTTCAGATACAGTTACAGTTTTCAGTTTCCAATTTCCTACTTTGAATTTTCTCATCTTTGGTTTTATTTCTTTCAGAACATCATCCATTAGAATGATAAACACGTATGGGGATAAAATATCACCTTGTCTTACTCTGTTGATGTTTTGAATTCCTCTGATCTGTTATTGCCAGTTCTGACATAGCATCTATTTGTTCTGTAGAAACTTTGTATTGCTTCTACTAATTGTTTGTTTACATTGTTTTTCTTTAGGGTTTTCCATAGCTCTTGCCATGGCACCCTATCGAAAGCCTTTTCCAAATCTATAAAGCATAGGTATAATTATCTATTGTATTCTATAACTTTCTCTATTATTTGCCTTATTGTAAATATGTGATCTTGGACACCTCTACCTGGTCTGAATCCACTTTGTGTCTCCTCTAATTTATCCTCGATTTCTTGTCTTAGTCTAGTTTCCAAAATTCTTGAATAGACTTTGCCAGGCACACTGAGTAGTGAAATACCTCTGTGATTTCCGCATTCCCTGTTATCTCCTTTCTTATATATTGGTATTAGTATTGAAATTTCCCAATCCTTCACTATCTTCTTTTCCTTCCATGCCACATTTATTATTCTGAGCAACAGATCCTCTCCTTCCTTTCCCATATACTTGATCATTTCTGGTGCAATGCCATCATGACCAGCTGCCTTTCCTAGTTTCATTCTACTAATAGCTTTCTTTAACTCTTCCCATGTAATTACTTCTTGTTCTACATCTAGCATATCTGGTTCTTCAGGCCTTCTCTCCTCCTCCTCCTCTTCATTTGGTACGTTTCTTTCGTTTTCACTTAATAATTTTTGGAAATAGTTTTTCCATCTTTTCATTATTTCTTCAGAATTTGTTAATAATTTCTTATTTTCATCATATATAAATTTTAAAGGGCAATATTTTTGTTTCCTCATGTTCTTCAAAACTTTGTAAAAAAGTTTTTGATTTTCCTTACGATTTTGCTCCATATTTCTTCCATATTACTCCCACATTTCTTTCTTTGCCTCTTGAACCACTTTCTTCACTTTATCCCTCTGCTTTCTATATTCTTCAAATGCCTCCAGAGTACCCACTGACAGGTATTTCTTCCATTTTTCTTTCTTATCTTTTACCTTTGCTTCTATTTCTGGATTCCTCCAATTTGTTATCTTTTTCTTGCTTCCTACTCTAGATGTTCCACATACTTGTTCAGCTGCAGATATTATTGCCCCTTTCCATTTACTCCAGAGTTTTTCTAAATCCTCTTCTCTTTCTTCTACTTGCTCATTCGCTAGTTCTTCTTTCACTTTCTTTCTAAATTCTCCTTGAACATTTTTCTCTTTCAACTTGTATACCTTTATCTTCTCTCTTATGTTGTAATTTATCGTTTTCTTCCTTCTATTCTTCCTTGATGTCTTACTTTTAACCCCTATGGTCATATCTATAATGAGAAGTTTATGATCAGTGTTTACTTCTGGCCCTCTTTTAACTCTCGCATCTCTTATGAACTTTTTCATATCTCTTCGCACAATGATGTCATCTGTTATAGATTTTTCATTTCTACTTGTTCTTCTCTAGTATATTTGTGTATGTCTTTATGTATATACATAGTGTTGGTGATAATCAGATCATTTATTATGCAGAGTTCCAATAATCTCTCTCCATTGTTATTTATAACTTCTTCTCCATACTTTCCTATTACTTTTCCCTATCGATCAGTTTTATTTCCCACTCTGGCATTCATATATCCTAGGATAGTAACTTCTTTATCTATGTCTTCAATAGTTCTTTGTAGTATTTCATAAAACTGATCTTTGTTTTTTGAAGTTTCATTCTCGTTAGGGGCATATACAATCACTAGAGTTAATTCTTTCTGCTGTAAAATGTCTACTGTCATTATTCTCTCATTTATAAATTTCCATCCCTTGACATTTTCCTTTCTATTTTTATGTATCATACATGCCACTCCCGATCTTGATCTTTCTTGTTTTGGTACTCCACTGTAGAATAGAAGAAAGTTTTCATCAAGTTCTTCAATTCCATTACCTTTCTTCTTTGTTTCTGTAACTGCAAGGTATTTCACTTTTGTTTCCTTTATCTCTCTTAGTAATTCACATTCTTTCCCATTTAGACTCCTTACATTCCATGTTCCAACATTTACTGAGCCATATCCTCGCCAATTCGTCGTCATCGTGATCTGTTCGGCTTGCTCTCTTGTCCTTCTTTTATTCATTCAAAGGCTAAGGGAGTAAACCCCGAAAGAAAATCCTGGTCCCCCAGGTTGGGGGTTGGAGTGAGAGACTTTAACTCTACCCGTAAAACGTAGAGCACAACAGCTAAAGCCCGACCCTGTGGCCGAGCGGTTAGCACATCGCGCTGCGACGCCAAGGGTCCCGGGTTCGAATCCCGGTCGGGCTAGGTTGTTTGTGAATGTCCATTCATCAATTTCATCCTTTCATCACTCATCCTCATCTTCGCAAATTAACCAAGAGGCACAAAACGCGAAGTAAAATAAACTAAATCAATCAATCAATCAATCAGAACAGCTAAGCTATGCTCACTGCAAGCCCAGAGGCAGAAAGGAGGTAGCCCCTCCACTGGGCTAAAATGCTGTAGGCCAATCCCCTGCACATTTGAACCTACAATGACGGTTCGAAGATAGTTGTTTGTAAAGGGGGTTCCACCCCTGGCGCCGGCCCTGCTGACATCCTTTACAACGTTTTCTGAACGTCTGCGAGCTTTTCAGCTAGCTATCGTATCTGCTTCTACAAAAAAGTATGTGCACGTAGTTCCTGAAACTCTCGCCAGATGGAAGAATCTACAATAGAGCCATCTATTGAACAAACAGGGAAATATTTGTAAGCATTAACTTTCTGATAGGACTCGGATTTGAATACACACACTTCAAATTGTTGGTTGATATTCTTAATGTAGTTATATTTGTATGTCCTCCTCCGTAGTCGAGCGGGTTAAGGCGTTCACTCGTCTTGAGATCGTTCGCTGCGGGACGGCGTAGGTTCGAATCCGGCTCTGGTCGGAATTTATTCGGCCTACGTATAGGGCCGGTGGGAAATTGGGAAGCTCCGAGTGAGTGAGCGTAACCCGGTCGAGAAGACCTACAACAACGGCTGGGGGTTCGTCGGGCTGATCACCCGTCACCCCAATACTGGTCTAAGACCTCCACGCTATAACAGGTGACGGAGGAACAGTGTGGGAGGGAGACCAGCAGTCGGTAGGTAAGCCAAGGCCCTTCAAGGGCTGTAGCGCTGTGGGTTTAGTTTTTTTTTAGTTATATTTGTATTTTTTATTTTGTATTTTTTGCCTCGTTCGGTAAAGGTCACACTACAAGCATTTGTATTCATGCTATTTGGCATAGCAGAAAAGATTTGAATCGATTTTTTTGAGCAGGTTGATTTCCTGTTTTTAATGCAAAATTTATTTTAGTTTATATGAACGGCAAGATTTTCAACACGTTTTGAAAACCTATTTCCGGTACAGATGAAAATCCTTGTTCTAGGCTTATTTCAGCTTTAATGAAATGGGAAACCAGGGGTACGTAAATAAAAATTGCGAGCAAACGTACATCTAATCATTTTAATATCTAAGAAACATCCCTGCTCCATTTGAACTAAGGGAATGGTAAGGAGATGAGTTCCTTCTTTCTCCTGTCTTGGGGTTGTAAACAGGGCGTGCGAAATCACTACAGATTGGTAGGGGGAGGGAAGGAGCAGACACACAGATACACACACAATAGATATATAATGTCATTAAATATATGCCAATTATCAAATAATTCAATTATATTATAAAATATACAATATATTATATCAATTTTCCTTCATTCAAAATTCGATTGCAAATTAAAGATTTTACTACACTCCTAATGCTATGAACAATTATCTGCGAGAGTAGGGGGAGTGTCCAAAATGAAGAGACATTAAGAAGATAATGGTTGCCAACACAAAAATCACTTCTAAAAGCTAATAAGTTTTATTTATATATTTTGCGGTAGCTGACGAAAGGCCATGAGAAATGGAGAAGCAATAACAAATCGGACTAATTTCTGTGTCCTGGGGATTGCTGGGTTGAGTGTCCTTAGAGACGAGGCTCTGCTGTTTGTTTTTTGTGTGTTTTCGATATTATTCCCGTGAAGTATATTCGACTTCAAAACTAATTGTTTATCTTTTGTTGTTAGAACAAAAAACCTCTCCCCTGGAAAAGTTTGGTGGGGGGGAATTTTAAGACAAGATCTTTGGTGGGGGAATTCCCTCCCATCCACCCCCCCGGGGATTTCGCACCCTGGTTGTAAATGTCTGTTCTCGATCTTCTCCCAAAAGTTTATATATGGTTCAGTTTATGTTCGGATAAGCTATTCCGTACTGAATTTCCAGTTTAAAGTGAAGTTCGAACAACGATACAATGTGCGGCTACCCAGGATCTATCTCGAGATCCCTTGAGGGGCGAGAAAGTGTGTTATCTGGTTTCAAGTCATGAAATACTGTAGTATATATTATAAGCAAATTATACATTGTGTGACCGCATAAAGAACATTAAGACAAACAATTTTCGTTAATAAAACCTCGCTTCAAGCATCGTTTCGACGCTGCGAATCCTCTAAATGCATAATTTATCCTGATTAAATGGCACCAGGCAACACAGGATCACTATTGTAACTAATTGATTAACTTTGCAATTATGATGAACAAAATGTCTTATGTATGTCTTATCTACCAACAATCAGGTAGATGTCCTTTTATATCTCTGAATAAGTCGCATAGTTATGTAAAATTGTTTTAGGCAAATTCTTCAAATGTTGTGCCAAAGTTTCGAAAGAGACAGAGTGCCTCGGACACAAAGAATCTCGTTTGAATCTTTCTCATCCGGACTCGTCTCAAAATAGAGACGAGGCTACGATTGAACCGACCACTTTGGCGGAGTGGTTAGCACAGCGCTCTTCAAAGCCAAGGGAATCTCACTCTGGGCATGGCTGTTCTTTGTGAGTGTCCCTTCATCAATTCCATCGTATCATCACTCAACCTCATCGTCGAGATTAGCCTAAAGTAGCGGAAAATATGAATTCTGCTTTAAATGTTGGAATATGAATAGTTTTAATTTATCATTTATTTTTAATTTATGTAAGTTTTACATCTTTTGTGACAATTGAATCAAAGGGATAAAACAGGAAGAACATTTTGACCAAAAATAACCCACAAAGTGAACTTTTGATATTTAGTAATTACTTACTTTCTATGGTTTAAGTGAGATTAACAAGAAATTTATGGACTATTTATCGTACTTTGAGTAGTGTATGTGATGTGTCAATTGTATCTGAATTGCAAAGAGAAAATGTAATATTGTCTATTATTGTTTACTGAAAATCGGCAATGCATAAATTTTCGACGTCGGGAAATCGCATTAACAATTGCAGGAACACTCATTTATTTGTACAACACTTCACCATGATTGTGCAGGACATTCAAACAACCATATTCCTAAATTTGACAAAATTGAGCAGAGGTATAGTATTTAGTTGTTCAGTTTTGAACGTCGATCACTTAGACGGCGTGTTATAATAGTTTTCAATATTTTAAAATTTCCCCCATTTCCTAAAAAAGAGTCTTCTTATTTTACTTGTTTGCAAGTTTAATTTACTTCCTTACAAGAAGTGCAATTTGTAAAATTTACTGTATATTGTCAATAAAACGTAACTAATACTTTATAGTGGTCTAGTGGAAATATTTAATTATAGGAAATTCCATTTGAAATATTCTATATGAAGGTCAGTCGTATACTCTTCTGAATCAGATTTATATCTTAAACTGTATAGGTCCAGTCCCGTGTATAAAGTGGACTTAAAACACCAAATCAATTAATCAATCAGATTTTTTTAGTTTGATTTGCTTTATTTTACTTCGCTTTTTGTGCCACTTTTGGCTAAATTTGCGAAGATGGGAATGAGCGAGGATATGATGAAATTGATGAATGGACACTCACAAACATCCATGCCCAGACCGGGATTCGAACCCGGGACCCCTAGTGTCCCAATCAATCAGATTTATATCTTATATTCCAATATATACTTTCTTATTATGTCTCATATACAAATGGGCATTAGCATGTAGATAGATTTACTCGAATTAAACTTTTATTTCAACTCATTTTAAATAGTTTTCATGTTCTTAGAAAGGTTTATGCAGATTACAGATCAAGTAAACTAACTAGTACCACAATATACTGTAATACTTTTAAATGTTTTTAATTCTCTGAGAAAGGAACATAATGTTTGTAAACAATATAACCTTTTTATGTTGAGCTATTAGAAATTAGATTATTTAAATAGTAGCATCACCTGTGGTAAGGGGTACAACTTGGATATGCGGATTTAGGGGAGTACGCTATTCCCTTCAAAATTTTGAGGGGATACAATTTACCCCTGTACCCCCCTCCCGTTCCTGCGCCACTGCTGGCGATGTTCGTTATGACGAGGCTAACCAGGCTCTGGCGACGGACGTCGTGAGTCATCTGGAGCGGCCTGTGTTTACAACCGGGCAATGAATTTCGGTCCGTCGGACAGGGCGAACGGGTACGACCTAGGCGATGAGCAGCCGGTGTGGTTCTCAGGCGCCGATGGGCTCTAGAAGCTCCTTCGGGAATCGCGGCGTGAAGGATGATGAGCGAGCGTCGGCCCCGTGAAGCGTGGGGGAGGAGACAGCAAGAAGTCGGGTCAGCATGGTGGAGAAGTCTCAACGACTGTGCGGCGACGGTGATGCTTGGTCTCCTACGACGTTCGCTGGTTTGCGGAGGCGACAGGTGAGTGGAGAAGGTAACATAATTTAGAACTGCATAATATGTATTCATGTCCAGATATTAGAATACTTAATTCAAGAAGATTTAGGTCGGCAGGCAATGTGGCACAAATGACAGAGGAAAGAGGAGTTTACAGGATTCTTGTTGGGAAACCTGATGGCAAGACACCTGTAGGAAGGCCAAGACGAAGATGGAGGGACAACGTTGAGATAGACCTAAAGGAAATCGGTAGGGATGGAAAAAGAGTATATAGATCTTGCTCAGGATAGGGACAGATGGAAGGCCTGTGTTGCTGCAGCCATAAATCTTCGGGTTTAAGCATGCTAGAGAGTTAGTTAATTAGTAGCCGAGAAGCGAAAGTTCGCAGACTCCCGTGGTTGTTAAGCTCCTCCGGATGATTCTTAACAACTGTCTCTTTTCTAATTTTTGCTAAAATGTTATCTGATTCTCTCGTTGTGACGTTTTACTGACCAAGGGTTCTGGTTGTTTCCTTGATTTAATCCAGTAGCGTAATAACTAAAGAACACCGTGCGTTTCGACGCCATTGCTGATGTTGCATTGGAATGTTGTTTGTTTCATTTACTGAATACCTGACCGAGTTTACCGACGAATATAGGGGAAGTTCGATAACCATTTCGTAACTGTTATCCTGTACAGCTTTCATCTCTTGCGAGAACACTTCTGGAACAGGTACACCTACATCTTCCCGTACTCTCTTTCTAGAAACAGTCAGTGCCTTCCTCCCTTCAGCTGCTGTTATATTTGGTACACAGGTATGATCCTTCTGAGAAATAATTGTTTCTCCATTTATTGATATTGTCGCCGGACATCCCCTCTTCTCGTTCAGGCAGGCCTGAAATAACGTAAAAAAATGGTTACATGGTGTACGGTTTCTATTAATTAATTCTATTAATTACAACAAAACAAGAAAGAGATTATTATTACAGTTTTTAATGAGACTTACCCATAGCACTGATCCCTTGTTTCTCCTCTTGAAGCGAAATTGATAGCCCTGGCGAACGAGCACTGGCTTCCTCTTGGTAGTTTCCGTTACTTCGAACTCCATTTCTCACTCAAGTATTGAGGGCTTCCCCGATTGCGCAGTGGTAGCGTCGTCGCCTTGTAATCAAGAGGTCCTGGGTTCGATACCCGGCGGGGAACACAGTGGTTCGGATCCCACTTTAAACTGTAGGTCCAGTCCCGATTATCTTTACTGTGCATAAAGTGGACTTAAAACACCAAATCAATCAATCACTCAAGTATTGAAGTACTTACAAGACTGGTCTTTATATACGTACAGTTTATTGTCCTGTTCGTATTTCTATTCGTAGGGAAAGTGAAAGGTGTATTTCTATTTGTATGGAAAAGTGGCAGGTGTAGTTCTATTCGCAGGAAAATGAAAGGTGTAGTTCTATTCTATTGTGACAGGTGTTTTTCTATTGGCTTACCCTATTTTTTTCATAGAAAAATGAGTAGAACAGGTAAAGGAGTGTAAGTGGGGTTGGCAACACTTAACGCAAAATCCCCGCACCCGACCGAGTTTCGGTGTATGGTTTGAGAAAGTTATGATTTTACGTTGACGTCTTCCTTGTTTTCTCCACAAAATGTAGAAATATATATATCCATGTGTGTGTGTGAAGGATAAACTTTGTAACCCTCACAAAAATATATAACGTTCCTGCGTCGCTGTCTACATTCCATATAATTTCATTAAAACACTAAACCAACAATTATACACTCCTAGCACCCCCCCCCCACATATATAGATAGATTTATTTTCACGAATAATATGTGTACGCAGTTGAAATTGAAGAAATTGCGGAGGGAGGGAAACTTCAGAACCTTCTTTTTTTACATTTTCAGATTTTGTGTATGAGTGCAACAGTGCCAGTACGATTGTGCTACCATTCGAGTATGCAGCATGGAGTCCTTTCTTTAAAAAAAAAATTCACAGGAAAATTGTCCACTTCAGGTAGTTGGAAGTAGTAGGGAAAAATGGCTTAAAAAGCGCCAAATTTCAACCTGGTGTCGGAAAATTGAACTATTTTTTTTATCGCCATCTCTTCCCCATGCTCTGCATAGTGGATTCGCCAAATTTCAGAGTTCTACGATGCCTCAAACAGGCCATAGAGGGCTCTGAGTTGGGTAACTTTAATTCTGGCCACCTGGTATGACTCAAACCGTGATTAACAGACATGCTATCCCAAATGATAATAGAACATACATTCAGAGGGGGGATTTTCTTTCCCTGGTTGGGAACGAAAATATTAATGAAGAGCCTGAGATGAAAAAAGTAGAAGGGGGAAAATTCCCTGGCTTCCCCCTTCAATTCCAACACTGTGTGTACGACAAACTGACCTAAGAAATGAAGACTAAAATTGGTAAACGCTGTAAGTGCCTCAATAATTCAAACACAGTTTTCCACGTTAAACTGTGAAATGTGCAGAGGTGTCTCGTGAACGCATGCGGTGCATGCTGCGCATGCGTCAATTGTGGGAAAAAGGACAGCTTGCTCTGCGACGACATTCATGAGCATTTCTACATTCTAATTTCTTCATATAGGAGAAGTATTTATTTTACATGAGAGCGCTGAACTAAGCTTATATTACATTTCTTGGATCTGAAGTGAAAGAAAGTAATAATTCTTTTCCCACAATTGATGCATGCGTCACTTCAGATCTAAGAAATGTAATATAAGCTTAGTTCAGCGCTCTCATGTAAAATAAATACTTCTCCTATATGAAGAAATTAGAATGTAGAAATGCTCATGAATGTCGTCGCAGAGCAAGCTATCCTTTTCCGCACAATTGGCGCATGCGCAGCATGCACCGCATGCGTTCACGAGACGCCTCTGGAAATGTGCCATGCTTTATAATGTGGTAAACGTGAAATGTGGGTGGTAGCCCTCTAAGTAGTTCAAAGGGCGTGTAAAGAGGTCACTAGTGTGCACGTTCTTACGGGCTGATGTGCGGAACTATACGATTTCCCAACACTTTCGCTTTTGGCACTTACAACGTTTACCACTTTTAGTCTTCAAATTACAAATAGGGAAGCGATTAGATCTGTTAAGTGACGTGCTTTTATTTGCTTGTGCTTCAATCTTAAATTTGGTGCTCCATACTAATTTATTTTTTTAAAAAATATATTTTGTGACGAAATTTTTTTTTTGCCTGGCAATACTGAAAAGGTGCAATGAAACCGTAGATTGATTTATATAAAAAGGAGGTTGTCGAGAGACATACACACAAACGGAAGCAGTGATTTTACAAGTTAGGAAATTGCATAACACTCCTGCCCCCCTCTCACCTGTGAGAGTCGTTTCGCGGAATTCTCACAACAAAATCCTTGCCCGGGGAAAAGTGACAGAAAAGACGACATTTTATATTGATACCGTTAGATTAAACCTGACAGATGACATTCCAAATCGATTCCGTCCAAATGAACTGTTTCCTGGAAATTCTTTCATTTTCATTTTTCTTGTTGTCGGTCTAAGTGACAACTGGAGACGGGATACAATGGTTCAATTCCCTGAAAGAAAAATACAATTTTTAACTGTATTAGACTTAATCCGTACACGCAAACATCAGAATTCAATATTTAATTTTATAATATAATTTTTAGCTGTAATCTCCTTAATAATAATACATTTAAAAATTTTAATGTACATGCATTTTAATTTTTTAATACTTGTATAATATTTTGTTTGTATATGTACGTCACACTATGACGCTCTTCATCAATTTCATCACATCATCTCTCATCATCATCTTGGCGATTAGCCAAAAGTAGCAGAAAAACGAAATAAAGAATGTGTAATGTGTAATGTATGAATATAATATGACAGAAAACACCGCATCAGAACCGCGCGAACGTGTGTGTACAGGGTAATTCATAAAGAAAATAACACTTTTGAATATTCAGTACGTGTTAATTATTACCAAGGAACGGATTTATATGTAGTAAAGTGTACTAAATATGTAAATACATATTTAGTTATTTTCCCAAAATATGGAGTTAAATGTGGACTTAAAATTGGAAACATTTACCTTTTTAACAATATAAGACGCTACACGAGCTACATATAATACAGTACGCTTACATTGACATTAATTGTAAAACAACACAAAATGTATTTTCATTTTCTGTTTCAAAAACAATGAATAACAAAATCTTGTTGTAAGTGTTCGAACATGAATTTCCTTCTGTTGTTTGTCAAGATGGATTTATTGACTAAAACTGCGTTCAATATCGCAAGAAGTAATGGCAGTGTATTTCATATTTATTCGCAAGAAATTAACCCAACTCGTTGGGTCACACAAGGACATGTAGTTATTGCGCGAATATGGATTATATGTTGAGTAATGATCTGAAATATGAAATAATATGTAAAAATTAAGTAAAATATGAGCCAAACCCTAATATATGTACAAATATGGAAAATGAAAACTGAATTTTTCGAGTATACATGCCATGATGTGCTAAGATAATACAAAATATAACTGATTTCAGCTTCATACATAAATATGGATTTACATATAAACCCGTTCCCTGATTATGACATACACGGTCAGTAGCGCCAACTTTAAATAAATCATTCATGGAGCAAGGTTGGCATATACAATATTTTATACAAATATACATATACATACATACATATGGGCATGAAATCGCATGTAAAAAATATTTCGTACACTGTTAAAATATAAGGAGGAACGGTCGTGGCCGTTTTTTGTAAATTAAAAGGCAGATTGTTATTTTTTAACTGTAGTATATTGTAAACTTTACTGCAATTTCTAACAGTACACGAAACATTTTTTACTTGCGATTTCATGCTCATTTACCTGATTGCTTTTTCAATTTCACTCAATTAGCCCACAATTAAAAACATTCAGTTGCGCATCTTGATAGATCAACTAGCGGATAAAAGCAAACAATTTCCAATTTACATGTAATATTAAGTTCATATTAGTTTACACTCTGGAGTACATATTCGAGCAGACAAGGTCCCTGAATTTACATATAAATATGTTGCCTGGACTATCGACTGAAGCGACGAACTGTACAATTTCCTCATTAATATTCGATTCCGTTTCATCGAGCAGGAACTGTGTTTTTCAAGAGAATGGAGGCTATTTCTAGCCCATGCTGCGGAAATTCAATCTCCTAGACTCGGACAATATTTAGCTTCTCTGAGTGTCTGTTCGGAAGTTTCTGAAAATTGCTGAATAATGTCGTTTGGCAGTGGTGGAATTTTTTTTTGTGGAACTATTGAGTTTTATCTGAGTAGGTTATAAAATCAGGTTACTCCGAGAGCGTCGACTAACTCCGTTGTCTTGTAATCTAAGAGTCCAGTGTTCGATTCCCGGTTGGAGTGCACATAAACGTAGGCCCACTATTTTCTATACTGCTTTCATTTCCAAACTGCGCTTCAAGGTCACGGCATCGTCTCCCCACGCAGTCGCCTGTTCTCCTCCAAACACAACCAACACACGCCTTCTGCCTGTTCATTGGGTGCTGCACGGGGAATGCATAGGAGTGGGAGTGAGGAAGAGGGAAGCGCGGGGCTGGGATTGAACCGCACATTCGAACTGAAAAATAATATAGCTGAGGGGCATAGCATTGGCCCAGCACTCCAACTTTCACTTCGAGCACTGGACCCTGTCACGATTAAAATTTGAAGCTAAAAAGAAACTTAAAATAATCTGTATCAAACATTTTCCTGTGGAAACAGAATATACAGGGTGTTTCCGGGCTGATGATACAAACTTTCAGGGATGATGGAGAAGGGCACATGTATCAATTTGAGATAAGCAACCCTGGTCCGGAAACGACTTAGTCGAAAGTTATAAGCGAAAATCGGTGTATGAAGATGTAATACTTTTATTACCTGCACAAGTTGCACAAGCTGCTACAATCACAACAGTTGTTCAACAACTTGTTCAACAACTTTATTTCTTCTTGTGGTAAAAAGTAAAAGTAAAAAAGGTAAAGTGTTCCCCTGTGCTTAGCACCACGCCATGAAGGCGTATAGGGGGTGTGGGGGTAACGGCTCACACTTTCTTGATCCGGTCGTGAGTGGGGGTGATGTGATCAGCATCACGCCCCTGACCACCTTTACCCCCCAGGGTTTCCCAAGGTACCCATGTTATTCGACGCTGGGTGGGCGCCGGGGCCGCTTCCATCGTTAGAAAAGTTCCCGGATTTGAACCGGCCGGGGATCGAACCCGGGACCTTTAGCATGGTAGTCAGACGCGTCATGTCATGTGAATAGTCTTGTGTACGAGACACCTGTCCAGACTGAAAAGGATCTCCTGGCCCCTGCCTGTGACATTGTTCGAACCACCCCAGGGTTGTTCCAACGGGTACGCCAGAACTTTGTGGGACGATGTCATGCCTGCAGCGAAGCTGGGGGACGCGACTTTGAACAACTGTTGTGAATGTAGCAGCTTGTGAAAATTGTGCAGGTAATAAAAGTATTACATCTTCATACATCGATTTTCGCTTATAACTTTCGACTAAGTGGTTTCCAGACCAGGGTTCCTTATCTCAAATTGATACATGTGCCCTTCTCCATCATCCCTGAAAGTTTGTATCATCAGCCCGGAAACACCCTGTATTATTGCGATTTTCAACGTCTGGCAGAGTTAACCCACCCATATACTTACACCCCCCGCTTTCTCTCTATATATAGGCTATATACATACCACTAACACCACACCACACACACACACACACGTGGCGTAGCTACATAACTCGAAGCCCTGGGCGAGATTAGAATGTGAGACCTCTATCCGTTCTTTGTTTTTGAAATCTCAATGGAAATCTCAATGTGAATCGATTCAAAATCTTCAGGCATATGTTAGCAAAATATTATCAACTTTAAATAATAATAATTACTGATTACGTATTAATGTTATTACTACTAATATTATTATTAATATTACATATTAATGTAACAGTGTTTTCTCTATAAAGCCTTTAATGTAAAGTTTTCATTATTTGAGTTGCTTCGTATCTTTCCATCTCTTGGAATCCATTTAAGAAGAAACTTTGATTGTAATTTTCTTTTAAGATCAAATCATTATAATTTTGATCCGTTGTCAAGGAACCCCTTAAAGACGTTGGGTCCATAGACCTGTGCCTACTCTGCCTATTTGGTAATCCGGCACTTTTTATTAACGTCAGTTACAACACTTTCCCTTATATTCGTTATCAAATATTTCTTCAGTGAATCATCTAAACTTTTATTTTGCTTTGTTATTTCAGTTTTTCTTTTTCTTTTAGATGCTCCGGATGGGAATTTTCTTCCCACATCGCGATCTCTACCCGACATTACTGATAACTAGGGACGTGAAGTTTACGTTTTATTTTTTCCCATATTTCGATGTTATTTTTTACTGCAATTCGGTGTTATTTTTCGCAGTTTAGTGCAAATTTCGGTGTTATTAATTTAAAATCATGTTATTTTTTACTGCGTTTTTACTGTTCCTTCTTTGCTTAAGATTTTCTCGTTACTTTAGTTCTGGAAAATTGAGAAAAATTTTAGTTTTATTGACAAAAAAAAATAATTTTAGGCTTACGTTTGTGAGAAATGACCAAACTTTCTTTTCATTTGGAAAACTATTTCATCTTCTCTGCTACTAAAACTCAAGGGGTCCTGGGTTCGATACCCGGTGGAGGCACATAGTGGTTCGGATACCACTTTCAACTGTAGGTCCAGTCCCAATTAGCCTTATGGTGCATAAAGTGGACTTAAAACACTCAATCAAATCTGCTACTAAATATGCAATGCTTATTGAAAGATAAAAATCTTTCACTCTCACAGAATTTTTTTTTAAATTCACTTTTCAGCTTACAATAATATTGATGGTTTTCCACATATCATAGTAATTGTTCACAGTATTCGTTCACAATACTTTCTATACAATTGTATATTTTAAACACTCTTCTAAACAGAAAGATTGCGGATTTTTCCATTGACTCCAATGAAATTTATATTTTAGTAAAGGCTTCCACAGTTCCAAGTATTACTGCGTACTCCTTGTCTTCACTAAGAATGCCAAAAAATCCCTCTGGGACCCCCAAAATACTATTTTGTGTACATAGACACATACACTCACCCCACCTCCCTCTCCCACAATACAACAGGTGTCTCTCCCTGAAAATTTTCCCGTTTCTACGAAAATTCCCTTCTGGGAAGATCCCTGCAGCGAATTTTATATCAGGACGAGGTCAAGTCAAAATGCAAGAAATGAAGCGAGACAATCTCTTCTGAATGCAATTCTCACCGGTTAGGCTAGAAATAATAATAAAAAAAACTCATAACACTTCAGGTAAACTCTCTTTGAACAGAAAAAGCACGTCCCTAGTGTATACATATTGCATATTTCGCACCGTTTTTCGCGTTGAAGTGCAAAATTCGGTGTCATTCTGAAAAATAACATAATTCCCGTTATTCCGCGATTCCGAAACAACGAAAACTTGCCTCCGTAACCTACGGAAATACATTTTAACACTTTATTTTGCTTTCCTCAATTTTTCAGTGTTATCGTTTAAACGAAAACTTCACGTCTGTACTGATAAGTGTAATATCACTACACCATTTACGGTTACAGTAGCACACACTTCATGAGATGAAGAGCCAATAAGGAGATAAGGGTTACGAATCGCTTCTTAACTATGTGACAAAGTTCAGGGTGCATTTGCTGCCTAGTGGAAGGGTGAACCTTCGCTTCCGAGTTTCATTAAAATGCGTAACACAATAACTCACAGATTCTGTGTGATACATTATATCGTTCATAACTTATTTATTCAAAAAACTCGTTTGAATCAGTTTCCAAATTCAACTAACGAAGGAATAAAATTAAACGGTGTGACTCAGTTGTTAGCATATGCAGATGATGTAGACTTATTAGGGGATGATATAAATACAATTAAGAATAATGCTAAAATAGCTAAAGAGATAGGTTTGGAAGTTAGCAAAGATAAACTAAATATATGCTTACAGGCCGAAACCAAGTGTTAGGTAATAATCAAAATCTAATTATTGATAACAACTCGTTTGAACCAGTTTCCAAATTCAAGTACTTAGGAGTAATACTAACAAATGAAAATGATATTAAAGAGAAAATAAAAAGCAGGATTAATTCAGTAAATGGGTGTTACTTTTCTCTTCATAAACTTTTATCCTCTCGTATAATATCTAAGAAACTAAAAGTTAAAATATACAAAACAGTAATTTTGCCTGTTGTATTATATGGATGCGAAACTTGGTCCCATACATTGAAAGAGGAACACAAATTGAGAGTATTTGAAAATAAGATCCTTAGAAAATTATTTGGACCTAAAAGTGATGAGGAGACAGGCGAGTGGAGAAGGTTACAGAAGGAAGAACTACATAATTTGTATTCATGTCCAGATATTATTAGAATAATTAAATCAAGCAGACTTAGGTGGGCAGGCCACGTGGCACGAATGGGAGAGGAAAGAGGAGTTTACAGGATTCTTGTTGGGAAACCTGATGGTAAGAGACCAGTAGGAAGACCAAGACGAAGATGGAGGGATAACGTTGAGATGGACCTAAAGGAAATCTGTAAGGATGGAAAAGATTGGATTGATCTTGCTCAGGATAGGGACAGATGGAAGACTTGTGTTGCTGCAGCCATAAACCTTCAGGTTTAAGGAGGCTAGAGAGTTAGTTACTTATTTATAGCAGTTTTGCTCCTAAAATCAGACTGCTACCGCCGGTTTATTAAAAATATTAAATAGTTGACGTATTCATTCAAATTGTAACATTTAACTAGAATTTAAGGGCCTCTCCAATGGCGCAGTGGTAGCGTCATCGCCTTGTAATCAGGGGGTCCCGTGTTCAAGACCCGGTGGAGGCACATAGTGGTTCGGATCTCACTTTAAACTGTAGGTCCATACATGGCTATTGCGACTATTTCTGCCTTACTGTGCATAAAGTGGACTTAAAACAACAAATCAATCAATCAATTAACTAGAATTTATAACCGGATAAGAACAGATTGTTGTAGTTCAATTGCCAACAAAGTTAGCATTTTCCATCTGTATTTTTCACTAATATGTTTTATAATATTTTTTTTGTATAAGCCCCATAGGATGCGAGGCCTCAGGCGGTCGCCCACTTTGCCCACCCATTGCTACGCCCAAGCACAGGGACACTTATGTACATGAACATTCCCAATACCTGCCTTGATGGCCGGTTTTCGATCTCTCCACCGAAGTTCCTGAGTTCGAGTCCCGGCTTGGACGTGGGTGTTCTTTGTAGAGTGTCACATCATTAATTTCATCTAAGAATCACTCACCCTCATCGTCGCGATTAGCTAAAAGTACCAGAAAAGCGAAATGGAACAAGCAAATACAATCAATTATACACACAGACACACGTGTGTGTATATTGTATACATATTATAAATATATAGTATATGTATTGATGTGTTCTCTGATTCTTCAGCGGTTATGCGGATCGTATTGTGAAAGCTGTCGGACTCATATGATAGAGCTACAGGTATCGGTTTATGGTCCCCCTACAATCCCTTATGAACCCCTTGGTCATGGCGTGGAAGGAAACAAGGGATGTTATGCGTCGCCTCGATCAGGCAGCCCGGCGCAGACGTCAGGCGTTAGACTCGTGTTATTCTCCGTTGTCCGTGAAGCCCACAGTCTTCCGGTTCTGTGGCGATGTAAGCTGCCTGGGTACTGGCGACTGGACTTCTCGTGATGTAGCAGCCTCTCGACCCGTCCCTGGACAGTGGCGTGTTCGGATCCGCGGACGAGCGACGGATGGCTGTGTGGACCTTGGCTCCCCGGGCGCTGAGACAGGGTTCCCTTCGGGACTCGCGGCGATGTAGATGACGAGCGTCGGTCTCGTAATGTGGAGCACGAGACGGCTAACCGCGTCAGCCCAAAGAAGCAAGGCTGGCTGCCGTGTGACGATGGCGGAGTAGCGGTTGCCCTCGGGTTTCCTTCGACGCTCGTCTCAGTGTCCTCAGCTGGTAGACCCTTCCGCATCTCTTACTCTCGCAGATAGCTTTTGCGATCAACTTGCCCCTTTTCCAAATTTACATTCCACAATATACAGGGTGTACCAAAAGTCCCATTACCCCCTCTTTGAATTGTAGACAAACCTGCAAAATGTTATTTTAACTGCATGCGTATGATGAGAGGGTGGTATACCATTAAATCAGACCAATGACCACCATTTACTCTGTGTGCGCACCGCCATATTCATGCCACAGTATTATTCGCCTCCAGGTACGATGTGAAATCCTCCGTAACTTGGCTGGCGTGAGGGAAGCGAACGCACTGCGAACAGCTTCTTGAAGTTCCTCAGTTGTCTGATAACGATTATGGGCGACTTTCTGTTTGATGTACCCCCACAGCGCATTATCACAAGATGTCAGATTTGGACTTCGGGGTGGCCATTTTAAAGGTGCTGGTAAATTTGGCGATCCTCGTCCAATTAGTTTGTCTCTGAACACATCATTGAGGAATTCTCTTAAAATAGCCACTCCGAAACCCAGATCTGACATCTTATGTTACGGGGGATTTTACATCGCAACTGGAGGCAAATAATACTGTGCCATGAAAATGGCGGTGTGCAAACAGATCCTCTGGAGAATATAGTGGCCATTGGTCTGATTTAATGGTATACCATGCTCTCATCACACGCATGCTGTTAAAATAACATTTTGCAGGTTTGTCTACAATTCAAAGGGGGGGGGGGTAATGGGACTTTTGGTACACCCTGTACACACACACACACACACACACACACACACACACACACACACACACACACACATATATATATATATATATATATATGTATATATAGAATTATTTCACCCACGATTTCCTCACGGGATGTTTTTTTTATATAGTACCAGCCCAAACTAACTAACTAACTAACTCTCTAGCCTTCTTAAACCCGAAGGTTCATGGCTGCAGCAACACAGGCCTTCCACGTTTCCCTATCTTGAGCAAGTTCTATATACTCTTTTCCATCCCTGCCGATTTCCCTTAGGTCCATCTCAACGTTGTCCCTCCATCTTCGTCTTGGTCTTCCTACAGGTCTCTTACCATCAGGTTTCCCAACAAGAATCCTGTAAACTCCTCTCTCCTCTCCCATTCGTGCCACATGGCCTGCCCACCTAAGTCTTCTTGATTTAATTATTCTAATAATATCTGGACATGAATACAAATTATGTAGTTCTAAATTATGTAACCTTCTCCATTCACCTGTCTCCTCATCCCTTTTAGGTCCAAAGATTTTCCTAAGGATCTTATTTTCAAATACTCTCAATTTATGTTCCTCTTTCAATGTAAGGGACCAAGTGTCACATCCATATAATACTACAGGCAAAATTACTGTTTTGTATATTTTAACTTTTAGTTTCTTAGATATTAAACGAGAAGACAAAAGTTTATGAAGAGAGAAGTAACATGCATTTCCTGAATTAAGCCTACTTTTTATTTCCTCTTTAATATAATTTTCATTTGTTAATATTACTCCTAAGTATTTGAATTTGGAAACTGGTTCAAACGAGTTGTTATCAATAATTAGATTTTGATTATTACCTAACACTTGGTTTCGGCCTGTAAGCATATATTTAGTTTTCTCTTTGTTAACTTCCAAACCTATCTCTTTAGCAGTTTTGAAAAATATTTTAGCATTATTCTTAATTGTATTCACATCATCCCCCAGTAAGTCTACATCATCTGCATATGCTAACAACTGAGTCACACCATTTAATTTTAGTCCTTCTTTAGTTTCTTTTACCTTCCTAACAGCATATTCTAAGGCAAAATTAAAGAGCAATGGAGATAATGCATCTCCTTGTTTTAACCCATCATGAATTGTAAATTTGTCAGACATATTAATACCCACACGAATTTTACTTTCTGTTTCACTGGTGCATACTTTTATCATACTAACAAGCTTCTTAGGTATTCCAAACTAGTACCAGCCCAGGCATGGATAATTAATTATTTGTGTGTAATCTTTCATCAAGATCAAACTAATCATTATTTATCGTCACCCGTAGTGGTTAGCCAAGAGGGCAGAGAAGCGACGGACCAAATACCTACAAAGTAATATCTTCTTCATTAACATACAATTACTATTAATGTCCACATAATAAAAGGTATATTCATATTCTATTTTTTTAAACATATGTATTATTGTGAAGTATAAATTAACTTTATCATGACGTGCCCAGTGAATTGAAAAGCGATTCCATCTTGCTTCGTGAAGTGAATTTATTGAACTTCTTCGCTCCTATTGTATTTACTACAGACATTCGCTCAGCAGAAATTACTGCTTGATTTCGAAGCCTTCCTGTTCCAGCATATCGTGTGAGAGAATGTTGGCGTAGGAGATAAAGACATTCATCTCACGTTGTATGCACTCAACCTTAAGACCACTTATTGCGTGGGCATGCACCAAGCTCATTTTATCATCTAAGGTGTCAAGCGTTTGCTCGGCCATGAAATGTCAAGACACGTCAGTTCGCAGAAAAGGTTAATCCATTAACATGAAGAAGTTCGCGTTCTTTGCAATTCTTATGTGTTCGATCGCCTACAACTTGTTTTTCCAACTTTTTTCTCAGAAGCCTCTTCGATTGTGTAGTTTCAGATTACTTTTGGCATTGGGCGATGTCCATGCCATTCACGCTTGAGAGAATTAAAGTGTTGCATTCGCTGCTTTGACAGGCATAAAGTAAGATCGCACACCTACTTTTGGTAAACAATTTGAGATCTTACGAGCTGACCAAGAACAAAGGTAGAATAGGCATGTTTACATCCCGTTCTGCTCAGTAAAAGATTATATGATTTGACACCTGTCCGCCATTTTAGAGGAAACAGGAATTACCTTTTCGCTAAATCAAACTGAAAGAGAAATATTTAAATAGAGGGAAATTTGCTATTTCGTTAATATGTTCCCTAGGTATAGTTACCAACAGGAACAAATAATTGAAGACTAAAATTGGTAAACGCTGTAAGTGCCACAATAATTCAAACACCGTGTTCCACGTTAAACTGTGAAATGTGACATGCTTTATAATGTGGTAAACGTGAAATGTGGCTGGTAGCCCTCTAAGTAGTTCCAAGGGCGTGTAAAGAGGTCACTCGTGTGCACGTTCTTACGGTCTGATGTGCGGAACGATGCGATTTCCCAACACTTTCGCTTTTGGCACTTACAACGTTTACCACTTTTAGTCCTCAATTCAACATGTGTTTGGGGGTTCGGTGGCCATGATTATGTAGCTAATTAATAGCAATATTGAATTGCTGCATTTTACTTTCGTTTTCTACCACTTTTAGTTAATCGCGAAGATGAGGATGAATGATGATAAGATGAGATGGATAATGGGATAATCACCAACACATATGTACAGTGAGATCCATGAGTATTACCGTGCAAATTACCCGTGACTATTTGCATTAATTTTTTTCTTGCATCCTGTGTGTTTTTAAGCGATGGATTTTTATGTATGCTGGTGCAGAAGTTGTCAACAGCTTGTTTTGAGTTTTCTTTGAAGCTCTTATTGGGTCAAATAAAGTGCAGGAACATGGTGATGGACAATTTGCATGGTAATACTCAGGGATCTCACTGTACGACACAACATGAGTCTTAAGGGGCTTTACGAAAAGAGGCTTTGTTTGATTAAAATTATTTTAGAAAATCGTCCTAGTGTTTATCATCTATTTATCCTGCAACTATTTTTGGTTCAAACCATTAGCGAAGTTAGAGGAAGAGCAGAAGATGGTAGATGCTCTGGTCCAATCCCCTACCGCTCTCGAGTAAATACGATAAATTAAATAAATAAATAAATAAATAAATAAATGACAATGCGAATTTTTGTATAGTATTTAAGGGCATATAAATGTGTCTACCCTCAGAAAATATTCTCTCCTCCTGAATCCTGTGCCTCTCCACCTTATCTTCTTTTTAAGCTATCCTACTTGAAACAGGCATTTCGTTCCGTGCAAATTGATTTTAAAAATAAGTAAACTTTTATTTCTAAACCGAATCTTAGGAAATATCAATACATATTTCGTAACTCGTCTGTTGAGAAATGGTTTAGTATACAGGGTGTTTCTGTGACCGTGTTACAGACTTGCAGGGATGATGGAAGGGAACAAACGCAAGAAAATGAGATAGGGAGCCCTGTTCCGGAAATGCCTCAGTCAAAAGTTACAATCGAAAACATTCGAAGGGCAGGCAACCACACACAACTCGGCGGGGAACCATACAAAGTTTGGGGAAGTGGAAAACAAACACAGAAGGATCAATTGAGGCTTTAATGAGTAGTAACTGCAGCCATCATTACAGCAGTTGTTCAAAGTGATGTCCCCCTGCCTCGATACAGGCATGACAGCGTCGCAATAAGCTCTGTCGCATCTGCTCTAATATCCCAGAAGCCGTTCGGACCAGATCACAGGCTGCAAGGATTCTTGCCAAGAGTTCATCTACATTACTCGCAGGTGTCTCGTACACAAAACTTTTGGCATGACCCCACAAAAGAAATCACGTGGGGTCAGATCAGGTGAACGAGCAGGCCAAGCAACAGGTCTGCCTCTCCCTATCCACCGCTGTGGGAAGGTCTGCGTCAGAATATCACGAGCACCGGCCACGAAGTACGCTGGGGCCCCATCATGCTGAAACCACATGCGTTGATGGACGAGAAGTGGGAAATGTTCCAATAACTCGGAGACGATGTCTCTCAGAAACACAGTGTTAATCGTGGCGGTAAAAGATACGGACCTATTAAATGTTTGCCGACAATGTCCGTCCACATGTTTATAGGAAATCTGTCTTGATGGTCCTTCACGATTGTGGCACGGGGATTTTCATCGGCCCATACATGGCTATTGCGACTGTTCAGCATCCCGTCTCCCGTGAACCAGGCCTCATCAGTGAAAAGTACACAGGCATGGAACTGGGGGTCGACCACACAGCGCTGCAGTAACCATTTACTAAACACGACGCGGGGTGCGAAATCAACTGCACCCAAGGCATGGACATGCTGTGGATGGTAAGGGTGCAGCTGCTGCTCCCTCAGAACTTTCCAAACAGTACTGAGGGTCACACCAATTTCACGTGCCGATCCAACCTGTTTCTTCAAGGTTGGGTGTCCTTTAAGTTCTTTGTCCTCCTTGCTCGTGGAATTAAGGTCGTACTTGCACCGTTTCCCGTAATCCTTGGAAAAGTCTCGGAAAAAAGGTGTGCTCTGGATGTCTGCGCCGTGGATACGTGGTCCGATACAATCTTTCTGCTTTCCTACAGTTTTCATTTGCTCGTCCATACACAAACACCACATCAGCCAGTTCCTCTAGCGTATACTCCATTGCACTGATTGCAGCCTCGACACTCGTGCTTCTAGACTACACACGTCGATTTGACGTTACGTCATCTCCAGGGCATACGCGGTGGATTGTTTCCCCTCCGCGTTGTGCGTGGTTTCCTGCCCTTTGAAGGTTTTGGCTTGTAACTTTTGACTGGGGCATTTCCGGCCCAAGGTTCCCTATCTCATTTTGTTGCGTTTGTTCCCTTCCATCATCCCTGCAAGTCTGTAACACGGTCACAGAAACACCCTGTAGAATATTGGAAATAGTACTTTTCTAAGTAAACGGAATCCGCAAACCATAAAAAGTCTGCAACGCTAATTCTGACTAGAATAACAACATAATTGGTTTCATTCTATAGACCATATTTATTTATTTATTTATTTATTTATTTATTCCTTGTTTTGGATGGCGAAGTTAAGGCACAAGCCTTTTCTTCCACTTAACCATCTCTACATTACATTTTATAAATTGATTTTTATAGCTAACTGTATGATAAATATATAAAAAACTAAATATTTAAGATACCAAGAAATGAAATCTATAAAAAACTAAGAACATTGAGATACCAAAAAAAAAAAGAAAAACACAAGAAAAATAAAAGAGAAAGACGCAAAAAACATAAAAAATAAAGACAAAAATACATACACGCTAAGTAAAAAAATACACGTAAAACAAACACACACGCAACAAACATAGTCAAATTACAGAAAAAGTCGGTGGGTGTTGGTCCTACCAGTTTACACGAAGGTTTAATTTTATTTTATTTCCCTGTTTTCAGTTCTGGTAAGTTGACTCCAGAAGATGATTTGTTAATTTTGATTCGAATTGGAGAAGAGAAGAAGAGTTTCTTATGTCGTTGGGGAGGTCGTTCCACGCTCTCGTAGCAGTGACCGTTAAGGAATTTCCATAAAACGTTGTCTTGTGGGAGGGAATGGCCAGCAGAGAGTTGTCTCTCGAACGGGTGGCAAAGGTGTGTGCTGAACTTAGGGGTTGAAATCGAGAAAGTAGGTAGGACGGCTCTCGTGAGTTTACTATTTTGTAGAGCGCTGTAAGAGCGTGAAAGCGGCGGCGAGTGGAAAGGTCGAACCAGCCTAGGTCCTTGAAAGCCGGGGTCAGGTGGTCAAAAAATTTGATATTATAAATGTAGCGCACACATGCATTTTGTATTCGCTGTAGACGTCTTGCTAGTTCACCGTTGAGGTCAATATATGTCAAGTCACAGTAGTCTATATGAGACAGAACTAAGGACTCCACGAGTGTTTTTTTTAATTCTTGTGGTAAAATATTTTTAAGGCGGTACAGCGAGTGTAATGCTGCGTAGGATTTTTTACATATGGCCTTCACATGGTCACTCCAAGTGAGGTTTTCGTCCACAACGACTCCCAGGTCTTTGACCGAAAGCGACAACGAAATGGGGTTTCCTTCGACAAGAATGTCAGGGATGGAGGACTTCTCTGTTGTGGAAATGAGCTGACGTGAGCCAATTAAAATACATTTAGTTTTCTCAGCATTTACTCGCAGACCGTTTGCCTGAGACCACTTGCAGACGTTCATAATATCATCGTTTAGAGCTTTGATGGGCATATTGATGCTTGTTTTAGGGAACGACAAATAACATTGGACGTCATCAGCTTACAGATGGTAATTAGTCGATTGAAAGTTTCCAGATATATCATTTACGTACATGGAGAACAGCAGCGGAGACAGGACGCTACCTTGGGGTACACCGCAATTCGTCGGCAGCCACGACGACTTATTGTCAGAAACGAATGTGCGTTGCTGTCTGGCTGCTAAATATGAGCGAGCCCAGTCAAGAGCGGGTTGGGAAAAGTTGAAATAAGATGACAATTTTGTCAGAAGGATATCGTGGTCTACGGTTTGGAAGGCTTTGCTGTAATCGAGGAGAACTAGCATTGTCAAATATATCTTATCCATCGCCGACCTTACATCATCCACCACTTTAATGAGCGCTGTGCTGGTGCTGTGATGTGGGCGGAAACCGGACTGGAAGGGGTTTAACAATTTTTTCGATTGCACATAGTTAAAAATTTGCTCGTGAACGATGTTTTCAAATACTTTTGACAAAGTTGGGAGAATACTGATCGGTCGAAAATCTTCAGCTCTTACTGGGTTGGTGATTTTAGCCAGGGGGCGTATGTGAGCGAGTTTCCAAATGCTTGGGAATGTGCCAGTGTACAGGGATGTGTTGAAAATATCTGCAATTGCGGGTGAGATGTGGGTAGCGATATACTTTAACATGTTAATAAAAATTTCGTCTGCTCCGGTTGCATTGGATTTGATTTTATTAATTGTAGTTGGGACCTTTTCATGCGTTATAAAAGAGAAATCGAAACTATTGTTGTTGTTGCTTTTATGAACACTTATGGAGTCGATTGTACGTTTCTTAATTTCAGGATTTATACCTGATACGTTTTGGAAGTGGCCATTTAGTTCTTCTGTGGAGATGCCAACAATTTCATTACTATCATATTTTTTTCCCAACGCCGAACATTTTAAGTTTATTCCACAGCGATTTCGGCTGCGATCTGTAGTTTAATAGTTGTCCCGCAAAGCAAAACTTTCTCCTTCGTATTTCCATAGTGCGCGCGAAGCCATCATTTTGTTATATCTTGCTTTCACTTGTGCCAGTTTGATAGAGTCATGTTTATTATTGCCACCAGAGTCAATAAAATCGGTTACGTAATGACGTAAGAACGAAACCTCTGTGTGACCTCGCAGCAGGTCAAGGACGCCCGCAGGAGGGGCCAAGGACACTTGCCCCTCCCTGAGATTTCTGGAAGGAGTTGTGTAATTTGAATGGTGAACTTGTAGTATAACAAATAAAATGCTAATTTCTGTTATTTATAGGCCGTAAGTTACAGCAACTATTATTATTATTATTATTATTATTTTTATAAGTAGAGTTATATTTAAGCTTACAGTCTATTTTACACTGATTATCTAACATAAAGAACAGCTTTTTGTTCTACATGAATTAATGTGAAGTATACAGTTATGCAAATTGTATATAGATATACAGAATATGGATATTACAAACGCATTTAATTTAAGGAAAAAAACATCATAAGAAGTAGTAATAGTAATATAATAGTAATAGTAATAATAGTAAATAATAATAATAATAATAATAATAATAATAATAATAATAATAATAATAATAATAATAATAATAATAATAATAAAAGTTTCTATGACTCTGCCCCCCCCCCCTAAAAGAAATCCTGCGGGCGCCCTTGCTTCAGGTGGTTTCTTGAGGGGGTCCCCCGAAAGACTTACCAAGTACTAAAATAAAATTATAAAAATATACTTTCCCGCTTTTGTTGTACTACAACAATGGTTATTTATTTTCTTTGAACTTGGAAGACAATAATAATTATATTGGGATTATGCTGGATTTGAAGGACAGTAACAAAATAGATTTATGTACACTACTACTTAAGAAAATATGCATAAAATATTTATCAGGAACATCCTTTTTTATTGCTCAATAAATATTCAATTCTTTATCTATTTTTAATTAATTTTCTTGTTTTATACAAATTTGGCGATTTTAAGCACACGCAAACTACATAATAAATATGTGATGTTATATTTATATTTTTATACCATCTTTTTAAGTATTCATGTAATAAAAGAAGTGCAATATTAATAAATTTACATATTTTTAATAATATTTTAATTTAATCATAACGTAATTGTTTTAATTTAACATGATTTATTATTATTATTATTATTATTATTTCTGGGACATTTCGTTCAGACCCTCCCTAAATAAACTTTTAGATACGTGCCTAGCGAAGGCCCATTTAGTTTACTATTAGTTAGATTGAATGAATATGAAGCAAAGTGGCAAATTGAGAAGAGGCAATATTTTTCTTTCCACAAGTTTGTCAAGGAACCTTTATTTATGTAGTCTTATGGAGCTTGCGTATTATGTAAATAAACTCGCCTCAAGTGTGACAGTGTTGTATGTACAGACTCCTAAAGCATAGCTGCTTCATAGCAATTTAAATAGACCTTTAAGACTTGAATCTTCCACTACACGTAAGTACAGTGCATGAGTATTACCGTGCAAATTGTCCATCACTATTTTCATTAATTTTTCTCTTACATCCTGTATGTTTTTAAGCGATGGATTTTCCTGTATGCTGGTGCAGAAGTTGTCAACAGCTTGTTTTGAGTTTTCGTTTAATTCTTGAAGCTCTTATTGGGTCAAATAAAGTGCACGAACATGGTGATGATGGATAATTTGCATGGTAATACTAATGGATCCCACTGTGTGTACCTGCAGGTTCGTATGCAGTAAACAAGCCAGTTTAACGTGCATAATTCGTGTGACAAAAATGAACCTATATTTGTCGAATTCAAGCCATAAATTAAAACCTGTTGTTTATTCCGACACAATTGGCACAAACACCGTGAACGCAGTTCCAATCAACCTACACGAGTCGACAGCGCGTGTCGTAATTCTAGTGTTGAGCTTTCTCGATCCATCATCACTTTCCCTGTTGCAACATCAGTGTCTCACCGACTGATGCTTTAGTCTATGCTCTGTTTCTTTGAAGTCCGTTAATTTGTGTCAAGGTTAATCCGAAGTTTGATTGTTGGCTTAAATCGGAGCAGTGAGGTAATTTTACCAGGTGATGACAAGTCTCTGGCTCGAGCTGTAACCTTGATTAACATCTAGGTTTAACAAAAGTCTGAGCAGGTATATTCTTCACAACCACAACAAATATCTTAATTTTCGTATTTTCTGTTTCGAAGAACTAATTATTATCAGCCATGTACTGTATCTAGCTGTGACAGCTATTAGCATTTTACGAATTTTACTGTAGCATACATTTACGTGAAATTATAGCGGGATTTAAGCTATACACCTTTTCCTTTGTCTTCTCCCTTAACTAAACTGTGTGTGTGTTTGTGTGTGTGTGTGTGTGTGTGTGTGTGTGTGTGTGTGTGTAAGCCCCGTGGCTAGATAATATAATTCCCTTACTCCCTCCTCAATACCAAACACCCTTTTGTGTACTTTCTTCAATATTTTCTTCTCATTCCATGGTTGGTGATATTAACATCCTATAAATTTTGAAATGAGGAAACCAAGAAAAACTCATTAGAAAGTAATGTAGGTATATTTAAAGATTCATAGTTTGCATTTCTGATTTAAAATAGAAGTATACCATATTTAAAACAATTTTTCTAAGCTCTGAAGAACATATTTTGATACGTACGGTTACTACCACTATGTACATTCTAAATGTACGACACACATGTAGGACTACAACTTGAAATAAAATTTCTGTTTCCTTAGTTCATGGTGATAATTAAAACTTTACGATGCCTCCTCGTAAATAACCATCATTAATAATTCATGAAATTTTCATATGACTGGCTTCGTTTTGCACTTTAGAATGCAAACTTTAATATGCATTTTGAGGATATTCGAGCTCTTAATACGTGGATTTTAGCTGCAGTAATCTCTAATTCAAACATTTAATCAAGGAGTAATAGAACAGAGATATCGGCGTGTTTAATCTTAAATGTGGTAGTTTACTGAAGGCAATGAATGTTCTGGTATAGTCTATTCTGTTTTATTTATTTTCTAATGAACTTCATGTAAATAATCTATTAATTAAATAAATTATCTACCAATTACCCTGGGATTGCATGGATCTCTGAGATTCAAAGATGAAAATGCTGCCCACAGGGAGAATCACGTTGGGGTGGGGGCACTTGCCGCCCTAGAATAACAAGAGATTACCTACTTTACTCTTCTATCTCTCTATTTTTCTTGTAACTATTTTTCTCTACTTCTTTTCCTTGTATCTTCTTTCTAGTTTTCACCGGTCTCTGTTGCGGAGTGGTTAGCACACTACACTACTACGCCAGAGGTCCCGGGTTCGAATCCCGTGTCCCTGCCGACCAATGGACGGTCGTCTGCTGCTCTCCTGTCACAGACTTCGTTTCGTAATAACTGCAAACACAAGTAGCACATTATTAAAATCTCCAACCCTCCATTGCGACTGACTGTATGAAATGGTGTTCTCTCTACCGTTCCCCTTCCCGCCAGCCACGAAAGGTTATCGCGCCTGCGTAGTATCCATTTCATGTGATTTTATCAACTGTCGTTTTTTGTGTTTGTCAACACATGTGTATTGCATATTAATGTTGTGTAAATTAGTACAATAGTGCTGTTGATTGCAGGCACCTGTTGGATTTATTAATTATGTGTGTAAAATTGTAATTTGTATTTATTTGTTCTTTAACTGTGCTGTGCAAATCTAGTATGAACGTCTTAGGGGAAAGAGGGCGACCAACTATTGAAAGTAGCAATTTTGCAAGTCGCGAGATATGACTAGAAATTTTGGATTTTGCCGCTATGTAAATTTTTTAAGTCTCCCCTTTTAAAATCAGACTTTGAGTTTGAATTGAGTTTTGAGTACACTTTTATGCACAGTTTAAAGTGGAATGAAAAGCACCATGTATCCCCACCGGTCGAAATTGGTAAGATAGGGAAGTATGGAAGACATGTGAAATGGCTCAATTATGGATCTTACAGAAACAGAAGGAGTAGTATTTGTTAGAAATTCCAACTCATTTTCCATTAATTTTTATACAAAATTAATTAGACATTAAAATATTATATATTCTTCAATTCTTCGACATGGCATTGTCCATCTTATTTAAAAATCAAAAGAGGAGAATTTAAGACGACTTTTGTTTAAAATGAAGTGTTTTGCAAACTGCTACGGAATTTAATATAGTTGTTGTAGAATATTTAACCCAACCAAATTTAAAAGTAATATAGGTATTTTTCTTTTTTGAGGTACAATTGGGAGACTAAGTTGTTTTTCTTTTTTAAATGTTTTCATTAGTGGCGCAAATGAATCGAAGTTGTAAGGAAATATAACCTCTTCTGAAAATGCGTTTCGCTTTTGTATAAATGACAAGTGACTGGCCAATGTTGTGCCCTCGTAGTATGCAAAAGCACCACTCACTTGCACTCTTTATTACATCAGTTCATCAATCATCATCATTATGGCGATTAACTCAAGGGGCATAAAATCACCATAAGGTAACTGAAATTGCCTGAAGATCAAAAACCCACCCACTCAATTTTAACTATTTACATCACATCAGCTAACAAAGGTATTTCTGAATTTAAAAGTTCTGCTCATTACTGATAGAATTAACATTTTAATACTGCATTTGTACTGTAATTTATTTTACATCAACTATATTAATACACGCTTCTAGTTTTTATTAATTATGTAAAACAGTCTTAGAAATCTGCTAATAATGTTTGTTGGTCGTCTTTCACTGGATCTTGGTCCTCCTTGAAAGATTCTTCTTCTTGGCAAGGTTTTGCGTTTAGGCAAGTGTCCTGATGTGTTTCCAATAAGTCTGTCTTCACCTTTCAACGTTTTCGAGCCTCAAGCTTCTTCTTTGCTAGCAGTTTTTGTTTGTATCTGATGTATATTTGCCTTCTTATTTTATTATAATCCTCTTCTGCCTCGTGAAGAAGCTTTTTGACTTCTCGACAAAGAAGTTCCTTTTCTTTCAATTTGTCCGACACCGTGTCTGTGATGGTGGCAGACTCCTTGATCAGTTTCGCGGCCGCTTCCTTCATCTTCTTCATTCTTGGCTCATTACTACGGTGGTCAGTGTGGAACTTCCGCAACATATCCAATTGTAATTCCTCCGTACCATATAAGTTGGTCGCATTTTCCTTCATGCGTTGGAAGTATTTGCTCAGATCACTGTATTCAATGAAAAATGTCTCATCGGCCTGAGAGTCATCATGCTTCCGGTCTAATGGATTTCTCCTTATATTCCATGTCTTGTGATCTCTCGGGCTATTTTCATTCTCTACTTCCTGCTGCCTATCAAAAGAGTGCCTCTTCGCATCGGAAAAGGCCTCATCCACCTGAGCTTCATCATGAATCCGGTCTAATGGGTTTCCCCTTACATTCCATGTCTTGTGATCTTTCGGGCTATTTTCATTCTCTACTTCCTGCTGCCTATCAAAAGAGTGCCTCTTCGCATCGGAAAAGGCCTCATCCATCTGAGCTTCATCATGCTTCCGGTCTAATAGGAGTAGTTGTATTGGCTATATAACCAGGACGAGAAATGATGAGCCCCCCTCAGGCAGATTTGTCCACACTTAAAACAAGCTCAACATGCCCATATGAGCTTTTTGCTCAAGTGTGGAACCCTGTCTAATCCAAGATTTTTGTAAAAATGCCCTCGGGAATTTCGTGTGAAATGATGAGCCCCCTCAGATTGATTTGCCCACACTTACAAAAGTTGCATCAGCCAGATTTTTGTCCATAAGCTTGTTAAAAATATGCCCTTTTTGATATTGTTTTGGATACACCTGAAATTAAGCCAAAAACCCACACCCACCCACACATATTTACTTCCGGTTTAAGTTCAATTGGATACCAGGTTCAATTTGTTTATCTAATATTAAAACAATGTAATATGCAGAGACCCTCTAGAATTGCTCTGTGACTCTCTCATTTCTTACATCATATGTTTGCATGTTTCATATTGATTGATTCTCAGTATTTATGGTATTGAGATCAAAGTGATTAATGTGCACAATTCCCGACACGGTAGCAATGAACTTTTGCTTTGCATGTTTCATATTGATTGATTCTCAGTATTTACGGTATTGAGATCAAAGTGATTAATGTGCACAATTCCAGACACGGTAGCATTGAACTTTTGCTTTGCATGTTTCAAGTGATTCTCCTCTGCGTCAGTGTTTAGATCAAAGTGATTAATGTGCACAATTCCCGACACGGTAGCATTGAACTTTTGCTTTGCATGTTTCAAGTGATTCTCCTCTGCGTCAGTGTTTAGATCAAAGTGATTAATGTGTACAATTTCCGAGTATTGAAGCTTTGCATGCAAACAAAATTGCATCAGCCAGATAATTTTAATAAAAGCTCTCAGGAAATTCCCGTGAAAAATATGACACCTCGGGAATTTCCTGTAAAAAAAGCCCTCGGGAATTTCCCGTAAAAACAAAATTCACGGGAAATTCCTGTTTTTCTTCTTCTCGGACTGGCTTAGGGTATATAAAGAGATTTTGCATCACATATCAGCCAGTATTGTGAGAATAGCTGAGGAGTACAGATGTGTTGTTACAGTGCTTTTCATACTACAGGCCTGTTTGGTTTAATATATAATTATTCATATTAAATATATTTCTGGTATATTGAACAAAAGGGCTTATATTTTGTATAAAAAATCTGATATTTGTTACATCCAGCTTGTTTGTTGTAATCCACTTATATTTAGAGTCAGGCTTATATCTGTCCCAGCCTGTTATACAAAAAATCAATACATAACACTCAGTGCTAGGTCATTGCCATTCTAGACATGCATGTCTGTGCAGGTATTTGTGCTAGGTCAGTCTAGATCAATATTGATTCTCTTTTTCCACTTGTAGGCTATTAGCTTTACAACCTGCCATAATAGGCATAGAGTTTTGATTTAAAACCCAAAAAAATTTATATAATAAACCGAGGATAAAAATTAATAATATTAACATATTAAATATACACAAGAAATATACAAGGCACACAGCTGAACATAATATATATATATATTAAGTGCAAAATTTTGAATTGAACCCCAGGAAATTTTATATAATAAACCAACAACAAAAATGCCGAATCAAAAATATTGTAATCAATGCAATAAAAATATATCCAGCCCCAATTGGGCCAGGCACCAAAGAAATTGTCTTCTAGACAAATGCAGAACTCCCACTAAAATATGCCCTAAATGCCATAGAAAATATAGCATGGAATATTTCACATATAAACATAAAGGTACTTGCTCTGCACAGTCATCAACATTGCCCCCACAACCATCTACATCTGGTCTGAAAAGAAAGCATGAAGCACCTGTTAATGCTGGACCGGCAAAACAGCCACGCTATGAACCACCTATCCATAGCAGTTTTAATGGCCAACTTAGGGATTACCGGTTTGTATCAGAGCAAAAATGTGGTATTAAGAATTTTTTGAACAGTGTAAATCCTGATGTGCAGGCAATTCTAAATGCACAAAATGGCTCTTATAAGCTGTCCCTCAAATTATTTACACAATATAAGAAACCAAATCGCACAAAATTTACACAGCCCCACATAACAGAAACTGTACCGGTATATTCAAATGCAAATTCAGACAAAATAATAAGCAGTTTGATAGATCAATTGAATATTAAACACTCTGAATTTGCAGCAAAAGAGTCTGGATGGAGCCTATGCGGTTCTCCACATAAGCTCTATGTTAATATTTCTGAATTCAGCCCATTACAAGGTTCTACATATTTGCCATTACCTGCCAATATTAAAAACAAAACAGACGTGGTTAATATAAAAAATAATGATGAGAAATGCTTTTTGTGGTGTATTTTAGCTGCTTTGTATCCAGTTTCAAGGCATCCTGAGAGAATAACTTATTACAAACAACATGAGCACGATTTTGATGAGGCAATGGAGGGTTTAGAATATCCAATGTCTGTTCAGAATATTGATAAATTTGAAAAAAAGACCAGGAATATCAATGATAAACAATTATCTATTAATGTATTTACTTGTTCTACTGGCCGTGGCAATTGCTTGATAGCACCTCTCAGAATCAGTACATTTGATGATGATTCTGCTGTTCCGATTGATCTGCTCTTAATTGAAGGGGATGGCACATATCATTACACTCTGATACATAATCTTGAAGCTTTAGTGAGAACACAACTAGACAAATCCAATACAATATTCAAGTTGTGCAGAAGATGTTTAAGTGTATTTGATGGTAGAAAAATGGTGAATGGGGTTCGGGAAGTGAATGCAGGAATTGCTAAAAACAAGTTAATTGAACATTTAAAATACTGTAGCAACTATAAACCTGTTCATATGGTGATGCAAATGCCAAGTGAAAATGTCAAATTCAAAAAGTTTGAAGCCTTGTTGGAACACCCAACATATATAGTCTGTGATTTTGAATCAAACCTCAAACCTCTTGCATTCTGTAGCCCAGATCCTGAGGAATCTTCAATTACATCATATCAATTACATGAACCCTCCAGTTTTTGTTATGTGGTTGTACAGGATGGGGTTGTTAGTAAAGAAGATTTATACACAGGAGCAGATGCCATCAAAGAATTTGCACATAGAATAGAAAATGAGTGCCATGACATAGCATCTAATATCTTATTAAAATCAAAACCTATGTTGCCTTTAACAGAGAAACAGATTGAAGATTTCAACAATGCAGAAAAATGCCCGGTATGTGATTCTGAATTTTCAGATAGAAATATCAAGGTGAAACACCATTCCCATACAGATGGTAAATTCTTAATGGCACTGTGTAATAACTGTAATATTAAGATCCAGAGACCAAAATTTGTCCCTATATTTTGCCATGGTGCATCCAATTATGATTTTCATCATTTGATCAGGTACGAGGGGTTTGACAAACAGAATTTAAATATTTTAGCAGAAAATGATGAGAAATATATTGCTATTAGCAAAATAATTAAAGTTAATGGTGTTCCTATTCACTTAAGATTTCTTGATTCCTACAGAATTCTGTCTGCTAGCCTGGCTACACTGGCCACTCAATTATCTGATGATCAATTCAAAATCACATGTGCTTTGTTTCCAAATCAGGACCTGAAATTAATTAGGCGGAAGGGTGTATATCCATATGACTATGTTACAGATTTTTCTAAATTTGATGAGTGTGCTCTGCCACCACAACAAGAGTTTTACAGCAAAATCAGAGGATCTGGAATCACTGATGAAGATTATCACCATGCCCAGTTGATGTGGAACAATTTAAAATGCCAGACATTTGGTGATTATCACATGGCATATTTAAAACTTGATGTGACCCTCTTAGCTGATATATTGCAGGCATTCAGAAAATCTTCCATGCAAAATTATAAACTGGATCCAATATATTTCTACAGTGCCCCGGGCCTAGCATGGGCTGCAATGTTTTTAAACACAAAAATGCAATTGGATCTGATCCAAGATCAAGATATGTATCTGTTTATGGAACAATGTATAAGAGGAGGCATGGTGCAATGTTCTCAGAGATATGCCAGAGCAAATAAGAAACATATTCCTGATTATGATCCAGCATTGCCATCAAATTATATATTGTATGTGGATGCAAACAGCCTGTATGGTTATGCCATGATGGATAAACTGCCATATGCAGGGCTTGAGTGGGTTGAAGATTTCAATATTGAAGATCTTAAGGATTTTGATGATAGTAACTATGGCCTGTTCTTAGAGGTTGATCTGACAATTCCTGATGATTTACACAACAAATTTTCTGATCTGCCCCCAATTCCCGAGGTTCAGTGCTCACCTGGCTCTAAACAGAAGAAATTGATGATGACTCTAGAGCCAAAACAGGGTTATGTCATATATTACAAACTGGAGGTCAGTTCCTGATGCATCATGGTGTTCAAGTGACCAAAATTGGCAAAGTTTTGAGGTTCAGGCACTTAAAATGGTTGAAGCCATATATTGATACAAACACAGAGCTTCGAACATCTGCAATGAGCCAATTTGATAAATCTTTGTTTAAATTAATGGTCAATTCTGTATATGGCAAAACTATTGAAAATGTCAGAAAACATACCGATGTTAAAATAATTACTGACCCCAGCCGGAGCAAAAATTTGGTTGCAAAGCCTAATTTCAATTATAGAAGAATTTATGATAAAAATATGGCACTTTTCAACATGAAAAAAACAAAAATTAAGTTTGATAAACCTATTTATGTAGGGGCTGTGATATTGGAATTGGCCAAATTACACATGTTAAAATTGTATTATAATGTGCTGAAACCTTTTTTATGGTGATTGTGTAAAATTGATGTACATGGATACAGATAGTTTTGTTCTTGATATTCAGACAGAAGATGTTTATCAAGATATAGCACATCCTGCATTGCTTGAATATTTTGATACCAGTGAACATACAAAGATTCAACCCCACAACAAAAGGGTGCCTGGCAAGTTAAAAGATGAGACACTTGGTGATGTTATTGTGGCATTTGCTGGGTTAAGGGCCAAGATGTACAGTTTTGAAACATGTAGTGGTATTGTTGCCAAAAAAGCCAAGGGCATTGGCAGAGTAACTGTAGACAAAGAGCTTGAATTTGAAGATTATAAAAATTTCCTCAAATCATGTAGCATAATCAAAACATCAGAATCCAGAATTCAGAGTGTGGATCACTTGTTGACTACAAATATTGTAAGAAAAGTGGCTCTGGACCCACATGATGATAAGAGATGTATTTTATCATGTGGCATACATACTCTACCATGGGGTCATTGTGATTTGAAAAATGGCAATCAATGCCCAATTACAGAGCATGATTTGAAATAAATAAACATGCCTATGAACTTATTTGGGTTCAAAAAACAGGCTATTATGGACCTGCCAACACCACAACCCTCTTCTGATATAATATCTAAACTGAGTGCTTTGTTAATTATTCATCTGAACAGCATACTTACAGATGTTGATGATGAAACAGGTAAAACATTGTACATATTTAACAATAATTTAAATCATTACCAATTACCTGTAGGTGGACAATTGCAATTTATTACAACCCCTGAGGGTAATGTCAAGATTTCAATAGGGAAAAATATTTATAGAATTAAGCACTCAAACATGATTTCTGGCACTGTTTATACTGTTTCTGCTGGTGACTGCTTATATATTGAGGTCCCGGGATCCTATGACAAGCTTATACCCTTTTTTATAGAATTAAGAATTAGATATTCAATAATAAATAACCACTAAAACAAAATGCCTAATGATATATTTGGCCATACAAGGCATGAAGATCACAGTGATGAGATTTTGATGCTTGATGTCAGAGTCAAGAAATTAAGAAGTGATTTACAAGCTTTACAAACCACACTCAATGCCAGTCTTCAATTAGAAATTACAAATTTGCAATCACAATGCATGGACCCTCTTCTTAAAATTGATTCTGAACTCAAATTATTGCTTCAGAAATATACTGATTTGGCCACATTGGATAATTTTCAAAGTTTAGAAGAGGCTGTAGCAGCTCTTCAAGCCAAATTTAAGACCCAGGCTAACAACTCTGAGCAATTGAAACAACAATTAGAAGAGCAGATAAATAATGTCCAGACACAGCTCCAAACAATTGTCAAAAGCATAAAATCACAAGAAGATTTTGATCTAGTGATTTCCACTCTAAAAGAACAGATTCAGTCACTGGAGATACCAAATCTGGACCCCTTGAACAATGCCATAGCCGAGGTTAAAATAAAAATTGAGACACTTGAAAATTTTATGAACAACTTGCCATCTTCTGATGCTTTGAGTGCAATATCTCGGAGTGTTGCCAATATTAAGCTGCAACTTGAAACATATGAAGATTTTGGAAAAATTCAAAGTACCATAACCCATCTTGAGAGTATAATAGCAGCAGTGCAAAGTGATTTGGCAAATGTACAAGAATCCCGCTTGCCCGGTATTGTAGACACACTCATAAGTGTCCAGCAACAGATCACAAAGCTTGAAAACCTCAACACTGAATCTGAGCTATCTCATTTTCATCACTTGATTGATAATATCCAAACAAAGCTTGAAATTTTACAACAATCAACACCCACTCAGGCAGATATAGCCCTGCTCCAAAATGCTATGCAAAGTGTGGCTGATGCTTCTGAATTAAACAATGTAAAATTGGCACTTGAATCTTTGCAAAATACAGTATCAAATCTGCCTACATCACAGGAACTTAAAAATATTAAGAGAGCTGTGAATCGCATATTGAAATCAGAAGATATCAAGAATATCCAGACAGAGATCAAAGAACTCACTCAGACAGTGGCCACTCTACCAACAAATCAACATATTAATGAATTGCATGCCCTGTTTGAGGATATCAGAAGACAGGTCCATGATCTTACTGCTCAAAATTCAAAATTGGCAGTTGTTGAAAATTTACAGCAAATTGTAGCTAATATCAAGCAACAGCTAGGGACCATGGAATCCAATCAAGCAAATGCTTTGTCTGTTTTTGCCACCCAGCTACAAGAGATTGTGCAACAATACAAGAAACTTGTTGTGGACATAAAAATCAAGCCAGGCCATGATGATGTTGTTAGGACCATCAATGAGCACCTTGAATCTGTAACAAGTAGATTGCTCACAGCAGAAAAAGAAATAACAGGCATAATTGAAAATCCTAAACATACAGTAATTCTTGAATTGTACAGCATCCCCAACAAAGAATATGATTCACCATTTACACCAGGTGGCAAAATATATATGCTGTCCCCTGCACAATTTTATTACCAGTTTTTTGTTGGGGGCACACTTAGACCAATCAAGATCAAATATTGGATTCAACCACAGGCACACCACTACCCTACCTTATCAATAACAAATGCTGATAACAAAGCAAAAATCACTAGTGTAGAATTAGAGGATTTTACAGACCCCAATACGTTAGAAACAGCCTATGCTGAAGATGATGGCTCTCTGGAATTTCATATACAAATAGGGGACAAATTATATTTAGAAAATCCTGTAGTATCAGCTGCTGAACACCCCATAGTTGCAATATTCTTGTTTACATATTATGTCTAGACAAATTATTGTTGATGAATTACACAGACAAGCCAGACATAATTATAAGAGACTGCCAGTAGTCACAAAAGGCATAGATGATTTATGGCAGAGCGACTTGATTGAGATGGCAAGTGGACAGCTGAAAAACTTAGACAAAATCAACAAGGGCTACAAATATCTACTCACTGTAATAGATACATTTTCAAAATTTGCCTGGGCTGTGCCACTCAAATCCAAGACTGGAAAATGTGTTACAGAAGCCTTCAGGACAATCATCAATCAGAGTGGAAGATCACCGCGCTATTTGCAAACAGATAATGGCAAATAATTTTATAATTCTGTGTTTCAACAATTTATTAAAAGCCAGGCAATACAACATTACTCGAGTTACAGTGATCTCAAGGCCTCAATTGTAGAGAGATTCAACAAAACTCTAAAAAATCTTATGTATAAACAATTTACACTTCAAGGTAATTATAAATGGATTAATATTCTTCGAGAACTTCTACATAAATATAACAACTCGGTCCATTCCACAATCAACATGAAACCCTCTGAAGTAACTTCATCTGATGAGCAAAAATTGATCAGTACTGTTTATTATCCTAGATACCAGCCAACAACAAGAAAAGCCAAATACAGGGTGGGTGATCAAGTAAGAATCAGCAAATATAAGCACTTATTCAGAAGAGGCTTTACAAGAAACTGGAGCAGTGAATTATTTACAGTGGTTCAAGTTAAACCCGGGACCCTTAACACATATATAATAAAGGATCACCGAGGAGAAATTCTCAAAGGCAGGTTCTATGAACAAGAGCTCAGCAAAACTAAACAGCCTGACACATATCTCATAGAAAAAAATCATCCGCAGAAAAGGCAACAAGTTACTTGTCAAATGGCTAGGACTTCCAGAACACAGCTGGATCGATGCAGACAAAATAATAATATGAACACCTGGGATGTTATAAAAAGGCTGCCAGAACCTGAACAGCAGAATAAGAGAAATGGAAAATTGCTGCCTGATAATATTAGGTGTCTTATTGTTGGGCCATCTGCTTGTGGTAAAACTACACTAATAGTTGATAATTTTTTATTGGCACCCAACTGGTTAGACTGGAAAAACAGGCACTTGTATATCTTCTCTAAAAGCTTGGAACAATTAAAATATCAGCAGCTGATGAAGCTATATGATGGACTGGATATTGCCACTTTTGAACCAGATGTTAAGCCACTCCATGAATGTCTCGATAATTCTGTTGTTGTGTTTGATGACATTATACTGGATAATCAAAACAAGGTTAGAAATTTCTTCACACAGGGCCGACACAAAAACATTGATTGCTTCTACCTGGCACAGACTTTTTCAAAAATACCCAAGCAGCTGATCCGAGACAACAGCAATTTTATATGTGTGTTTCATCAAGACCATACCAACCTCAAACACATACATGATGAATATGTAGGTGGGGACTTGAGCTACAATAATTTTTCCAAGATTTGCAGTAAGTGCTGGAACCAGGACAGTTATGGGTTTGTCACAATTGATATGACAAGAACACCTAATACTGGCAAATACAGAAATAAAATCAACAATTTTCTAGATATTGAAACATATATAAATAACCATGAAAAGGCCAATCATTGATGATCTTAAATTAAGAGATTATCTTGTAAAAAGATTTAAGGGATGGAAATCAGAGAACCGAGGAATTTATGAAAAACACAAACAAACAGAGCAGCCTGTTATTGATGCTATTAGTGAATTAGGTAAAAATATCAAAACTGTTACAGAGCAAAATCAAAATTTGATCACAGAACTTGTACCTGTAGCTGCAAGAAACATATTAGATTATCCATTCACCCCACTTTCTAGTATTCATACACCTAGTCCTGTTGCTCCTCGAAGAATTGAAGCTAGTCTGGATCCTATTGAATTAGGTCTTCTTGCTCAAAAATATTTAAGCACACCTAAAGACAACAAAGATGAGGTGTTTGGCTTATATGCTGACACAGAGCGTGATGGTAGCATCATACATAGAATTGGCAATTTCAGAGTAACATTTATGGGAGATGATCTGATTGTTTATTCAGAATCTCGTCTCGGAGAAAAAGGTGCTTTTGTTAAGTACCCTGGAACACCTGGATTGTGGGAACTGATGACTAGGAAAAGGCCTGGCAGCTATACAGATCAAGATTATGAACATTACAAAGAAATATTAATAAAATCAGATGCTCTATACCAGAACAATGATACCACACAAAAAAGAGTCAAGTCTAGCAGTGGAGCAAAATACAATAATTTAATCAAGCCCATATGGTCACAGATCAAAACTGGTAGTGGAATCAAACAATACAACACCCTTCCCAAAGAATTTGTGTGGGTTGATGATGTCAGAAAATTGTAGATAGGTTATTAGTGATAGCTGGGGAGGAAAATGCTGGGAACCACAATTTTTACAATGAAAAGGTTGGAATTATGGACATGATAAGCACAAAATTGTCTAATTTTATAGTGAATGACACTAAGGGGATTGGATATATTATAAAAATTATTAATACTCTACCACCTAAATTTTGGAATGTTTCTGAGGGTCGGGGCCTTGTTAATGACATTATAAACAAGCTGCCATTTGAACTACACATTCCAGGCTATCAATATTGTGGTCCCGGTACAAAATTTGATCATAGATTAAACAGAGGTGATCCTGGTGTTAATCCCCTAGATGCTGCTTGTAGAGACCATGACATAGCATACAACACACATTCTGATCTTGACAAGAGACATGTTGCAGACAAGAAATTAGAAGAGGCTGCATTTGGTAGATTTGTAAGCAAAGATGCTTCTTTAAGTGAAAAAATAGCAGCATTGGGAACCACCATAGCTATGAGCACCAAACAAAAACTGGGGTGGGGTTTGTGAATATGTATATAATAAACCTACAATGAAGGCCAAGGGTGTTATGTATCAAATACCTTATGCAGGTCTCAAATCTCTTGGGCCTATTGACAGTCTTTTAACCAAAAAGCAGCGCAAGAAAAAAATTCTTGTCTTGCAAAGGGACATGGTATGAAATTGTTGCTTAGTACCCCCCAATTAAAAAAATTACAGCAATCAAGAAAAAAATCACATGTGGGGGGATTCATATTTACTATCCCTGCCATCTTAGCTGCTCTCGGGGCTGTGGGGAGCTTGGCCGGGGGATCAGCCGCCATAGCAAAAACAGTAATAGATGCCAAGAAAAATAGGGCAGAATTAGATGAGCAGAGGCGCCATAACGTGGCCATTGAGAAACAAGGCAAAGGTGTTAAGAGAGCCATGAATAAGTTTAAAAAAAACAAGAGCCGCTTACAAACCAAGATATTGAAGCTTTAATCAAGCCACTGGGCATCAAACATTTTAGAGGTGTGTACATGTCTGATTCTTTGCCAGAACAACCACTCAACAAAGAGTGTGGCATTGTTAATTTGGATAAGTACAAAAATCAAGGCACTCACTGGATTTGTTATCTTAAATATTTAAAAGATGAGGCATTTGTGTTTGATTCATTTGGAGGTGTTCCACCTGAAAATTTAATAAAATATCTAAATTCAGCTAATCTTTATTACAATAATGCCCGTGTTCAAAATTTCAAAGATGTTAATTGCGGACATTTGTGTTTATCTGTTCTTAGATATATGTCTCAAATAAATAAACCATCAATTGAAGATTTTCAAAAAGCCTTGTGGTATCTGAAACATCATGGGGGTATTCCATCTCACCAGCCAAAATTCAATATTGAAACTTAAATTGCATGATGACATAGTATATCCCAAAACAATAGCTCTCAGGGCATTTTATGGCATGTACTTAATCCCCAATATTACACACCACAACAATACAATTGCAGTAGGGGATGAAAAAAATTGTCATTACTCCAGGGCAGTATAATCTATCTACTTTAAATGCTCAATTACCCAGAGGTGTAGTGTTAAGTCAAAATTCTGTCACTCACAGAGTAGAAATTGTATCTGCCACAGAAACAGTGGATCTGGGTACTATAGGAGAGCTGTTAGGATTTGAGAACAACACAAAACTTGAACCAGGCATCAAACACACTGCTATGAATATACCCAAATTCTTAGCCATAGAGACTCTGAATATTCACTGTAATGTGGCTGAGGGTATGATCACCAAATCAAATGGCATAGGCACTCACAAACAAACCGGCATTATTGCAACATTCAAACCTAATTCTGAATTTATGGAGCCCATCATCTACAATCCATCCCCAACATTATATTTTCCTGTGTGTCATAATAGAATAGATAATATTGAATTGATGGTCACTAATGAAAAAGAAGAATTAGTTGATTTTGCTGGTGCCACAACAACTGCAATCATAGAAATTAATATTTAAATAAAAATACATACAAGAAGAAAATGGAAAATATTGAGAGTTATGAGCTACAATCATTCCCCCCAAACAGGAGGACATTTGCAAATTTAAATCAACCCAACACAGAGATTGAGGTTGATCTTGATGTAGGGGATGGCTTTATACACCCCCACAGAGCAGATCTGTACATCAAATTTGATGTTGTAAAGCTCGATGGTACAGATTATCCGGCAAATTCAAATATAAGATTGGTTGATAATTTTGTGCCACATCTATTCTCTGAAATTGAGATCAGAAAGCATGGTGTTGTTATAAACAGAGTAGATTATCCCGGCATTACCTCCACAGCTTTGGCCACATTAAAATTATCCAAAACCGAGGCTTCTTACTACAAAATAGGTGGATTTGAGGCTGGTGATAAAATATTATCTAAAAACCACACAGTGCTGTTCCCGATGCGCCTGTTGCCAGGATTCTTCTCAGATTACAAAGATATTATGTGGAAGGGTGGTTTAAGAATCACATTTAGAAGAGCTGCAAATGATAATAATGCTTTGATGAGGTACAGTGCAATAAACTCTACAGGGGAAGCTCTGCCTAATACCCTACCAGATGCAGGCAAATGCATTATTCAGACTATGGAGTTAAGAATCCCTGTTGTTGAATATGAGGCCAGTTATGCTCTTAAATACAAAGCTGATATAATAAAAAATCCACAGGTTCCTTTACAATTTTATACATATCAATGTGTACAGAAGCCTGCCACTGGTACCTATTATGAGTTTGATGCTACAAATTCATTCTCCAGTATACAATATGACATGCCAGATTTTGTGGTGGTACTGTTTCAGACTGGAAGACACAATAATCAGGAAAAAAATTCAAGTAAATTTGATAGCTGCAACATCAAGAACATATATCTTAAAAATGGCAGAAATGAGGTATTTCCTAGAGAAAATTATATTTTAGACATGTCCAAGGATGATTTCCTGAAATTATATGAGGCATTTACATCATACAAAAGGGTCACTATTGGCAATACTGACATGTATTACACACCAGATGAATTCAAAGCACAGAGGCCCATGTTTGTCATTAACACTTCAAAAAGGAAACAAGTTGTGGTGAATGACAGGACAAACATTAAAATTATCTGTGAATTCCATGAGGCATTACCTGATGACACCATATGTAGTGTTATTCTCATAGGTGAAAAATCATGTTTATGATGTAAGAAATGAGAGAGTCACGGAGCAATTCTAGAAGAATTACATTGTTTTAATATTAGATAAACAAATTGAAGCTGGTATCCAATTGAACTTAAACCGGAAGTAAATATGTGTGTGTGTGGGTGAGGGTGGCCTAGTTTTAAGTGTAGCCAAAAAAATATCAAGAGGGGCATATTTTTAACAAATTTATGGACAACAATCTCACAGAAGTGCCTTTTATAAGTGTAGGCAAATCAATCTGAGGGGGCTCATACTTTCTCAGGAAATTGTTGAGGGCATTTTTACAAAAATCTTGGATTAGACAGGGTTCCACACTTGAGCAAAAACCTCATATGGGCATATTGAGCTAGTTTTAAGTGTAGGCAAATCTGCTTGAGGGGGGTTCATACTTTCTTGAGCTGGTTATATAGCCAATCCCACTACTTGCGTTCTTATTTCATTATAATCCTCTTCTGCCTCGTCAAGAAGCTTACTGACTTTTCGACAAAGAAGTTCCTTTTCTTTCACTTTGTCCGACGCGGCCTTCTTGAATTTCAACACAACATTCTTTATAACGTTGTAGTACTGGTCTCGCACGACGTACACTATTCTTAATTTTTCACCGGGCGTTATCTCATGGGCCTCAACTTTATTTACGCTGTCCTCCATATTTCTGAGCGTTCCTATGGTCCAGGTATAGAAGTCCCAAAGGTCATCTTGCGAAATATCTTCAGCCTGCACTGTCATATCTCTTTTTTCTCCTTCGGACCTGGGGTGGTAAAATAATGTCAGATCTTTGCGTATCTCCACAAAGTTTCGCGAGCGTTCAGAAATGTCTCTCTGGTCTTCGAGTCTAGACAAATTCCACTTGAGCCCTTCATCGCCTGGAAGATCTGACCACCTCACATCTTCGGTGCTTTCTTCGATCTTTGCCCCAATCATGTGAAACTGATCTTCGACTATCTTCCCAAAAATTGTGACCGTGTCTTTGATGCTTTCAGACTCCCCGATCAGTTCCGCCATCGCTTCCCTTATCTTCTTCAGTCTTGGCTCCTTACTCTGGTGTTCAGTATCCAACTTCTGCACCAGATCCCACCTTTCCTTCGATCCTAATTCCTCCGTAACATTTACGTTATGTGCCCTCTTTTTCATGCTTTTAAAGTTTGTGCTCACGTAGTCACATTCTAAGAAAAATTTCTCTCGTTTTGTGAAGTCCGTTTGGGTAGTTATGTAGTTTGGAATGGGGATGTCTTCTTCACTTCTGTAATCAGCTTTTCTTTCTTTCGTCATTGCATCCCACATTCCTGTACGTTCTAGTTCATCGTCTGCCTGATATTTGTCCTCGGATTCTCTATCAAGGCCTTTTAGCATGAAAGTATCCAATCTTTCGAATTCTCTTCTTTTACGATATTTGTTCTTAATGCTTGCCTCACATTTTCCCGAATTTATACTCAACTTCCTCTGCTGTCGTTCTCTGGAGTGGATAGCATTCGTTCCAAAATATTTCAACGCAGAGGTAAATTGTCCAATGAAATGGTCGATTGGGCTATACGACATTGCATACAATTCTACATTGCAACTCGTTTCTCTGAGTTTTTGTGTTGAAGCTATCAAGTTCTGCTCTCGCACATATTGCATTTTGTCGGCTTTTTGGGAATACGAACGACGTTTGTTCTTTTGAGCTGTCTGCCTAATAGGAAAATAACGAATCTTTCCTGTTGTTTCATCCTGCACGCAATATGCTCTATGCTTACTAATACCTTGCTCGGGACACTTGAAAAAGTACATAACAAGTACTCCAACATACTTTAACTTATAAGTACCGTATCCTGGGAAGATCTCTCTCATGTACCAGTGTGTCAACTTGCAGAAACTAAGACTGTGAAATCTTTTATCCAACTCCCTAAGATTTAAACGTTTCACCACTAGTTTGTTTCGTCCAAATGTTCTCTGTGTAACTACTAACTGCTTCTCTACAATTTGTATTGGCTGAAGAAACTCATCACTTGAAATTTGAAGAAGTCTATCGCATGCTTCTTGCTCTGTCCACATAGTAAGATCCTGGCTCTCTGTGAAAATATCACTACCATGCGAGAGATAATACTCTGCTGCTAATTTCACTATATCCAAAATCTTAACCCTGTACAACTGAAGGCTGCACGAAGATTCATACGCCTCGATGAATATAATCCTACGCACTGATCTTCGTACGAGGGATCGAGGGGTTGTTCTCATAGTTTCCTGCATAACAGGGCTTAGCAGTCGTCCTCTCATCATAGCTCGCAAGAGACCTGGGGTCTGCCTGCGTCCTGTCACTGGGCACTGCATCGTTGAATGGAGTTTTTCCATTTAGAAAACTGCGATCGTTCAAAATCTAACTGTTCTGGATCTCAATCGAAAGCTTTCTGCGCTTTCACGCAACGTTACAACAGTGGAAACATTGTTACTTGCACCTCGCATTGTTAGAAGTGATGCCTGATGCATCAACAAGAATGCTTTAAATATAATAAATGTTGATCAAGGATGGTCCCGTTCTTCGTCTTGTAAAGATTCAGAAGCATCCGTGTCATCGTTTCGATTCGAGCCTCTGGGCATCTCATTCCTACCCTCTTATTTTGTAATCCAATTTAACATTCCGTTACATCAAACACAACTTATCTATAGAGATCTCTTTCCTTTGGTAGGTATGACTAAAGCCTCAGAACAGGATTTAATCTCGTACATTGAAAAAACAACATTAAAGACACAATGAAATCAGTATACGAAAGACATTGAGTAACGCTGACATTAGAAAACTTGAAATGTGTCCTTTCATCAATTTCATCGTATCATCACTCATCCTCATCTTCGCGATTAGCCAAAAGTGGCAAAAGTAAAATACACCAAATCAATCAATCTTTCTAATCTCGACCTTTTCTATTTTAGTACTTCTTCGTTCTTGTTTACTTACTGTCTTCTTGAGCATTCTTTTTATATCTTTCTCCTACTATTATCTGTCCCTTTCTTCTTTCTCTCTTTTATCTGATATTCCTCTTTATTCTCTGCTTCTTTCCGCCTGCCTTGCTTCTCTCTCTCTCTCTGTCTCTCTCTCGCTTCCCTATTTCTTCCCATTCTCTCTCACACATCTCTATTTCTTTTTCTCTCCCTCTCTCTCTCTCGCTTATCTCTTTCTTTCTTTCATTCTTCTCTAGTATATCTTGCTATTTTTCTTTCTTTCTCTCTTGTCTCTCACTTGGCTATTTCTTTCTCGTTCTCTCACTTCCTTATTTATTTCGCATTCTGTCTTTCTCTCTATCTTTCGCACCTCTATATCTTTCATAATCTATCTTTTTCTCAAGCTTTTCTATTTTTCTTTCTCTCTCTCTCTCTCTTTTGCTTCTATATTCCATTCTTATTCTCTGTCTCTCTTGCATCTCTTCTCTCTTCTTTCTCTATTTCTTTGGTATTTTCTTTTCCTGCTTCTCTCTGGTTTCTCCATTTCTTTCTTACTCTATCTATGTATCTACCTCGCATCTCTATTTCTTCCTTTCTTTATCTCTTCTCTCTCGTTTGTCTATTTTTCGTATTCTCTCTCTCTCTCTCTCTCTCTCTCTGTCTGTCTGTCTGTCTCACTTCTCTATTTCATTCTTTCTCCTTCTCGCCAATCTCTGTATCTGCATTCTTCCATCTATATCTCTATATACGTGATTTGCATTGTTTTTCCTATTTCATTTATTTCTCCCATCTCTCTCTGGCTGTGTGGTGTGTGTGTGTGTGTGTGTGTGTGTGTGTGTGTGTGACCGCGCGTGTGTGAGGGAGAGAGAGATAGAGAAAGAAAGATAGAGAGAGAAGAGAGCAATGTTGCCAAACCGGATCCGCTCATAAGAGCTAAGTTGCACCTTAAATGGAGCTAAAAATTACTTTCAAGGATACAGATTTTTAGAAATCGTGATAAACTACCTCGTAGGGTAAATTTAGGTATCAAGGAGGGGCGTTATTACCATAAACTTTAAAGCAGGGTTGTTAAATGTCCAAAAACCCAAAAATTCCAATGGGTTCTACTGGGTTCCGCTGCAGGACCGGAACCTTTTTTCTCGCACAATTTAAATTTGGTACATGCTGGGTATTATATCATTTCAATACCTAACTTGGACCATATTTAAACTAATCCGAAAAAAGTTCCTGGACGGTGTTTAAATTCAGCAGGAAAAAAGTTCTGGACCGAATTTAAATTAAGCCGGAAAAAAGCTTCCCGGACCGAATTGAAATTATTTAGAGATAAAAAGGTTCTTTACGGTCCAGAACTTATTTACGCTTGCCGACTGATTTTCTGTCCTGGACCGGAATTGAATATATTTAAAATTCCTAGCCCTTTAACAACCCAGCTTTATAGTGATGACAATTCTTAGTTTTCAGCGCCGAGATCGCGCGATATCATCCCGGCCAATAACCTATCGATGGTCGCATGAAATTGACCTACTTACCGGAGTGGTTAACACGACGCTAGGGGTCCCAGGTTTTTTCAATGAAACAATATGCAACTTGCACCGAATTTAAATTGTGCGAGAAAAAAGGTTCCGGTTCTGCAGCGGAACCCAATAGAACCCATTAGAATTTGTGACTTCCTGGACCCTCATGAACCCTGTGTCACATGACCACCTTCTGTTTGAGAAAGTGAAGTTGACTCCAAGATGGGGGACTTCGAAATGGCCGCCATGTCGGTAACATATCCTAAAACGTTTTTTTCCCTTTCCATATCATATCACGGCGTTTGATTCGTGTGGCCCCAAACTAGGGCGAAAATAGGCACGTAAGGAATATGGGCACAATTAAGGTTATTGCGTCACAGCGTATGCTGTGTGTGGCGGATAAACCAAATGTAGGTTGACAACATCGGTGGAGTCTTGATTAACACTTTTAACTGCGTACTCATCTGAGCTGGCGATAATATACGTTCAGGGCCTGTTTAAAGTGAAGTACTTCTCGAAATTGTACTAAAAATACAGCTGATGTTATTGCTGACTACTGGGAGTTAAGAACTGAGCACAGTGGCGTAGTAACATATCGCGAGGCCCTGGGCGAGATTAGTATGCGAGGCCCCCATCCGTTCTATAAATTTGAAATCTCAATGTGAATCGATACAAAATCTTAAGGGATACGTAAGCAAAGTATCATATTTAAATAATAATAATAATAATAATAATAATTAATTACTGACGAGAATGATACCAGGGGTGTCTTACCCGCAAAATTTGAAAATTCTGTTAGGTGACTGTAATGCACAGATTGGTAAAGATGAGATATTTTAACCCATTATTTGTAAATAAAGCCTTCATGAATTAAGTAATGATAATGATATAAGATTAATTTATTTTTGCAACTTCAAATAATTTGATTGTGAAAAGCACCACTTTTATACATAAAGATATCCATAAATATACCTGGTCTTCTCCAAATGGTAGGACTCGTAATCAGATAGATAATACATCGATAATAGAAGGCGTGCTAATATATTTAACGTTCTCTCATATGGAGATGCTGACTGTGCCAGTAATCGTTATTTAGTAATTGCTAATTTAAGAGAAAGATTCTAAGTGGTAAATCATAAGTAACAAAATCTAAAAGTTCTAATATTTAATGCAAGAAAATTTGCTTATGAAAGAATTCAGAAAGATTACTAAATTAAACTGTCAAATAAATTCGATATTTTGCAGGACTTAAATGATAATGAAAATATAAATGAAACAGATGTAAATGAGAATTGGCAGCATATACTTAAGGCAACTGAATCAGCAGCTAAAGAAAGTATAGGATAGCACAAACCAAAACAAAGTAAGCCGTGGTTTGATAATGAATGTGATAATGTAATAGAAATGGGAAAGCAGGCTAGTACAAATTTATGCAATTATAGTAGACTAAAGCGAGAAGTTAACTGCACGTTTAGAAGTAAATAAAAGAAATTACTTGAAGTTAACGAAATCGTAACAAATGGCAAAATAAAAATATCAAACATTTATATAATGATGTAAATGAATTTAGAAAGGTGTGGCAACCTGAAGTAAACTTGGTAAGAGATATAAACGGCGAAGGTTTAGCTGATCCAAGCATTATTTTGAGTAGATGATGTTTTAACTGTGCATGTAGAAGATAAATCAGAAGTAAATGAAGTACACACAGCAGAACCTTTAGTTACAGAACCTAACTTGACTAAAGTTAAAGAAGCTATCAAAAGAATTAAAAAAAAGCACCTGGCATTGATTTAATACCTGCGAGTTAATTAAATATGGTGGGAATTCGTTAATACGTCAAATTCATTAATTAATTAGTTTAATATGGAATAAAGAAGAAATCCCTCAACACTGGAACGAATCAGTCATTGTTCCTCAGTTTAAAAAAGTGATGATGTGAACTGCACTAATTACCGTGGAAATTCTGTACTCTTAACATAATATAAAATATTGTCTAACATTCTTTTAACAAGACTAACCACATTTGCTAATTAAATTATAGGTGATTATCAATGTGGATTCAAACGTAACAGATCAACTATAGATCAAATTTTTCACATCAGATATACACTTGAGAAAAACTGGGAATATAATCAAAGTGTCCATCAGCTATTCATTGATTTTAAAAAAGCATATGATTCACTCAAAAGAGAGTTTGGAAAACACAAGAAGCTTATTAATATGATAAAAGTATGCATTAGTGAAACAGAAAGTAAAATTCGTGTGGGTATTAATATGTCTGACAATTTACAATTCATGATGGGTTAAAACAAGGAGATGCATTATCTCTATTGCTCTATAATTTTGCCTTAGAATATGCTGTTAGGAAGGTAAGAGAAACTATTGAAGGACTAAAATTAAATGGTTTTACTCGGTTGTTAGCATATGCAGATGAGTTAGATTTAATAGGGAATGATATAAATACAATTAAGAAGAATGCTAAAATATTTCTCAAAGCAGGTAAAGAGATAGGTTTGAAAGTTCGTAAAGATAAAACTAAACATATGCTTACAGACCGAGACTAAGTTTTAGGTAATAATCAAAATCTAATTATTGATAACAGCTCGTTCGAATCAGTCTTGCGAGTTCCTTTTCTCGTATCATATTTAAAAAACAAAAAGTGAAAATATACAAAACAGTAATTTTGCCTGTAATATTATATTAATGTGAAACTTGGTCCATTACGTTAAAGGAGGAACATAAATCAAGACTATTTGAAAATAAAATCGTTAGAAAAATATTTGGACCTAAAAGGGATGAGAAGACAGGTTACATAATTTAGAACTGCATAATTTGTATTCATGCCGAGATAGAATAATTAAATCAAGAAGACTGAGATAGGCAGGCCATGTGGAAGAAATGGAAGAGGAAAGAAGACTTTATAGGATTCTTGTTGGGAAGATTGATTGATTTGGTGTCTTAAGTCCACTTCATGCACAGTAAGGCTAATCGGGACTGGACCTACAGTTTAAAATGGTATCCGAACCACTATGTGCCTCCACCGGTTATCGAACCCGGGACCGCTTGATTACAAGGCGACAACGCAACCACTGCGCCATCGGGGAAGCGCGATACTTGTTGGGAAACCTGGTGGTAAGAGGCCAAGACGAAGATGGAGGGATAGATTATGGACTCAAAGGAAATCGGTAAGGATGGAAAAGGTTTGATTTTTCTTGACCAAGATAGGGATAGATGGAAGGCTTGTGTTGCTGCAGCCATAAACCTTCAGGTTTAGGAAAGCTAGGGAGTTAGTTAGTGAAGGACTACCCTGTGGTCCCTCACAATAAATATGCTCTTCAACCACAACTTTCGCATCTTTAAAATTATGAAATTCTGGAATTCCAACCTTATCATTAATCAACGCGCACATAAGATTCATCTCAATTTAGATTCAACAGCAACACACTACATAATAAGGTTTTAGCAAATATACTTAATGCTACCAACAGCAACATTTAAAAAAATTAACTCTACTTTTAATCCAACTCTGTCATGCTATCAGGTATAGTAAAATTATGATACACATCTGAACATCATCATTATCTTCCAAAATATCTGGGTCTTATTTGGAACAGGTGTTCCTAACAACTGTTGGGTGCCTAAACAGGAAGTGGGGAGGGCAAAGACAATTTACTTTCTCTTGGTAGACAAGGTTTAGTGTAGGAGAAAAAAACAGGCAAGAAGTTAGGGGGGTATCAGACTACTGAAAGCTGAAGCGTTCATTTATTTCCATTTAATTACATCCGTGATTACGCCTCGCCAATAATCATAATTCGTGTTACAAGTTATATCACCGCATATAATTCACAGCTTGTAACACCTGTGACCACCTGCCATGCATGTTTATGCTTTGAAAGAAAATGGGGATCAGCAAAAAAACACTTTGAAATCTCTCACGAACAGTAATTGGAGTTCTAACTTAACGACGCATGCGCCATGAATGCTGGGCAGCTGCCGAAATCGTATTTCGCCGTTCGTCACGCTAGCTTCAAGAAGCTTTCGCCATTTTCCAAAGTTGTTGCAGAACACCTACGACATCTGGCGGCCGTTCACTCTTCTCCTCTGACGACACGTGCAAAGAAGGAACAGCGGGGAATGCATTTTGCATCTCGTCTTGTTTTCGCAACTCGTCTTGGGGTTAAAAATTGCACGGCCTGCTCCTCTCTGTCCGCCATTTTCATGTCCCTTTCGTTTCCTGTTATTCTTCGATTCATTTCTTTCTTGGACTCGTGTTCCCGGTTTCTGACCTTTGCAGTTCTTTTCCGAGGGAAAGCCAGTTGTGCAGGCGTCAGTGGCGCTCTCATGAAAAGGGCGGATAGGATTATATTTCTGAATTGGCACCGATTTAAATGAAAAATGGACACCCCAAAGGATGGGAAGTAACGCTTCTCCCTTTTGCGGTCACTCACCCTTACGAAATTCATCGCTACTGGAAAGGGAGTAGGGGACGAATTACTGTCATACTCATAATCTTTGCTTTTTATAATAGACCAGAGAAACTGACGAAGGAAGGGTTTTATGCAATGCAACGCCATATTTAAAATAATTTTCCAGTGCAGTCGAGAAATTCCAGTCAGGTGACTTCTAAGCCTACAGGTTGTGTGTGTGTGTGTACAAGGTGATAATTGAGGGGGAATTCCACTTGTAGTTTCTGCATCCCTTACTCTTCTTTGATCCTTGAAGGAGAGGGTACTTCAAGAGCAGTTAATGTACAGTCACGGACATTTCTGAGTTGTAATATAATCACATTGATATTGAATAGCATCGTTACAACCAAGACGTACATACAATGCTTTTTCTGGCGGTACGGAATGGTATGCGATACCGCCATCTTTTTAGAGATGAGAATAAAACAATTTAAACTTGTATTTTAACGAAAGAAATTGTTTGCGTGTGTGATTGTGTTTGTCATTACTTACGAGACGATCTGGAATTTCCCCTACTGGGAATTTTTTCAAATACCACACTGTATTTGTATATAGAATATGTGTGTTCATTTCATATTCTCTTCAAATAATTAATACAAAAATGTAAAACAAGTAGCTAGTCGTTAAAATGATTATCAAACATAAGTACCTAGCTATGTGCATATTTCATAACAAATAATTATATAAGTAATAAGATAGCCACCTCCCCTTGATGGGGCTTCGCGATGACGTAGTAACACTCCGAAATTGCGATCCCTGGTGGAGGAGCATTGCACAATGGTGTGGATTTCACTTTCAACTGTAAGCCCAGTTCCAAGTAGCCTTTGAGAACGTAAAGTGCAACTCGAAACAAACTTGGATTTTTTTTACTTCCGCTTGCTCAAGTAGTAAAGTAAAAGATTTTTGAATTAACCAGAATGTTCATATAATATGCATTCTAATTTCCTAAAACCTCGATCGATCCGAGACTTCTGGAGTGAATGAGTGAGTTAAATTTGAGTCTGTCTCGTTTTCGGTATGATATAGAAGTCTAGTTTACGTCTCATGTTTCGGATGGTAGTCTAGCTTTTGGTATCACCTCTGGTCATATAAATAATTGAATTGAATCGTTATTTCAAGTCCACTTATGCACAGATAGGCTAATTGGTACTGGACTTACAGTTTAAAGTGGGATCCGAACCACTATGCAATGTGTCCCCACCGGGTATCGAACCAGGGACTCCTTGATTACAAGGCGACGACGTTGCCACTACGCCATCGGGGAGGCTGTAATAAATAATTTCGACTGGTTATAACACGGAAAAATCATTTTAAGCTTCGTCATCGTAAGTAAGAAAGACGCGAATCATTGAAGCTAACTTCTCATTTGCAAAATACTGTAAGTACTACGCAGCATACATGACACAAAATAATTTAGTATGTATTGTAGAACTGTTCTTAAATGTTTTTTTTCCTCGTGAGGGGTGCAAATTCATACCAAGATGTAAAATATTTTAAGACCGCCTAAAAGTTGTTATTCAAATATAACAACGGGTTCAAGTGTTGGTTGACTAACACTCACTGGCCAGAGCATTACTTGCAAGCAAATGAAATACGAAGAACGCTGAGGCTTTGATTGCGGTGCTTTGGCATCGTCCGATGTTAGTTACGGTGACGTCACTGCCGTTGATTTCACCGTAATATGATCGTCACTTTTTTACAGTGTGTTATGCAACATAAAGTTCGATGTTGTTTCTTTAATCTCTTCATACAGAGTAACTTAGTAGATCTTCATACAGGGTGATTCAAAAGTCGCCATACATAGCATACAAAGCAGGTTTGTGGTTACACATGTTCAATATGACCCCGTTGTTGTGAATGCGCATGTCAAAGCGTTTGATCCACTCAGCTTACACTGTGTCACCCGTGCGTGCATCCATTGTGTCACTTAATCTGAAAAAGAAAATATCGGTGAGTGTGCTATGTATGTATGGCGACTTTTGAATCACCCTGTACAATTAAAAGTTGTTAAAAATTAAAAGCACTTTACACGTTACGTTTCTACCCTATATCAGGGTCTTCACCAGACGAAGAACTAATCTTTAAAAAATCTGTTCTCAGTATTCTCCTTCTTCAGTAGGTGGCAGAAGAGTCTAGTCAAACAAGCGCCAGCACAGGAGCAGTTTCAAGATGGCCGCCCCTCTGTCCACATGCACCGCATTAGAACAGCGTTCGGTGATCCGGTTTTTGAGTAGTGAAGGTGTGAAACCAATTGAAATTCACCGCAGGATGGCAGCAAAGTATGGTGATTCGTGTTTGTCCCTGCAGCAAGTATACGAGTGGTGTAGGAAGTTTAAAAGTGGCGTAACATCTGTGGAGGATGCTCCTCGACCGGGACAGGCTCACCGCGTAGTGACCGACGACAACATTGCGCTAGTGGAACAGCTTGTAAAGGACAACAGGCGTATTACCCTGAAAGAAATCGCAACAATATTGAATATGAGCTTTGGTTCAGCTCAACACATTGTGCATAATGTTCTGAATTTCAATAAGGTATCGGCAAGATGGGTCCCACGTCAGTTGACCGCTGAATTGAAAGATCGTCGCGTCGACGCCTGTGAATAACTTTTGCGTCGTTTCAACGACGAGGGTGATGCATTTCTGGACAGGATTGTTACAGGCGATGAGACCTGGGTTCACTATCATCAATGAGAAACCAAGAAAGCGAGCAAGGAATGGCGGCATAGCTCTTCGCCGAAACCAAAAAAATTCCGCACTCAACCATCAGCAGGAATGGTCATGCTCACTCTCTTCTTGGATTCTAAGGGAATAATTTTGGAAGAGTACATGGACAAAGGAGTGACAGTAACCAGTACCTCGTATTCAAACATGCTGAAAAATGAACTTCGCCCTGCAATCAGACGTAAACGGCGAGGACTTTTGTCCTCAGGAGTACTCCTACAGCATGACAACGCCCGACCGCATACTGCCCGTTTGACCGTTGAGACTATCGATGACATCAAATTTGAGTGTCTCATTCATCCACCCTATTCGCCAGACCTTGCCCCCAGTGACTTTCATCTGTTTGGTCCACTCAAAGAAGCGATGGGCGGCAAACATTTCAATAGTGATGAAGAGGTGAAAATGCGGTGCACGAGTGGCTACAATCTCGATCAAAAGAATTCTTCCACCGTGGTATCCATGCACTTCCGAAACTTGAGTATACTCAAGGAATACTTGAGTAGTGTAATTGGATACCTTCACCGACAGTACTTGGTACGAGGCCAGTAGGTGGGATGCTTCGTTCTGGCGCAGTCCTTTGACCTACTTTTGAAATGACTTACGACATTTTCCTATAAGGCTGTCTCCCTTACGGTAAGGTCCCTGAGTGTAATCTACTACGACCTGCTCTCAGTGTAATCTGCTACGATGTTTTTTATGTGTGATCTTCTGGGGTGTGTGTGTGATAATCGAAATTATTTTTGTTAAGGAAATCCCTGGCCCCCAAAGAAAATCCCGCCAGGGGTGTGTGGTGCCCAACACAGTTCTAATGGCCATGGCTATCAAAGCCATGCCTCTGTAGAGATTCATGGGGTTCTTTTTTTTTTTAAACCCCCCCATGACTCCCTACAGAGGACCTCCGTGTGTAATGTGTGTGTTTTATGATTGAAGAGAAGAAAAATTTTGTTTAAGAATGGAATGTGTAAGAACTGAAAGTTTCCGTAGGGTGCAGCATCTGAAAGAAAAAAAAAATATTCTCAAATAGTGTACATAATATGATAGAAAAATACAAAAAAAAGTGTGAATGCAAAAATTAGTGTGAATGATTGTTTTTTTTAAAAAAAAGTGGTGCAAGAAATAATACGAAAAAAAATAGTTACTTTTTTGATGCAGAAGTCTAATGGTGCGAGCAGATTTCTTCCTCGTCATGGTATCCCCATTCTCGGGTGTGGATGTTGCAGTCCAGTAGCCTCAATTTGGTGTCATGGGGATCAAGCGCCACTTTGTTGATCATGGATGTACGCAACTGGTCGATGGTGCTCGTGATGCGATGTTCGGTCATGTGTTTGATGCTTTTGTTGAACAAGCACGACTTGTAATCTTCCACAGTTAGCTTTTTCGTAGTCGAACGACCCACCCCCTTTGCCTTCTTTATTTCGGTCTCATCCTGGATTTTTATGGCGTACATTTTTGCTCGAAGACCAGCAAACTCTGTGATGATGCGGCCGTTGACTTCATCCTTCATCTTCCCGATCGTCATTTTCTGGCTGTTGTCGAAGAGAGCGTGATTTTTCGGATAATTGGAGAAATCGAAATGCTGGCTCATGCTTTTGAGATCTTCGTATAGATCATCGGTGCGGATCTTGTACACGAAGCTGTCCGTGTCGGTGTACGCCACCTCGATCCCCTCTCCATAGCGTAAGTTTCATGATGTTGTAGTGAAACTTGTACATGGCCAGCTTCGACAACTCGAGGATCGCGACTCCCACGGCGATTGGTTTGTCGAATGTTATGTGACGGAGAGCACGTTTGATCAATACCAACGTGTCGCTCAGTATCGTGAAGTTCTTGTACGTGGGCTGAGCGACGAGCTTGTTTATTTTCTTTGGGTCGGAGACCAAGTTGATATTTTTTATTTTCCTCGGATCTTCCATGCTCTTGCCGTAGATGCTGTTGTTCATTAATTTGTATAGGTCTTTGTCTTCTGAAGAAGAAGCTGATGCTCGACGTTGAGTGTTGCCGTCGATATAGGGTGCTAGCCACCTGGTCTGTCTAAACTTCAATCTCGAGTGCACACGCTTCAAAACCAATCCATGCTGGAGGTAGAATTGTAGGAGACGATAATGCACAACGTAATTCTCTTTGCTCTTGAAGGTGAGCATCAGCTTCTTCTCCGGAGCCGATTCCATCACAGGTGCTATCGCAAATCCATGGTGTTCTTGATGAAGCGATGCAGGATATTCCAAATCTACTTTCAGGAAACATCCATTTTCATGATCTTCGCTCCATTCTAAACAATCTTGAAGTTCCTGCTCACTCATCCATTCGTATTCTCCGATGGGCAGAGGCTCGGACATGGCATAACCATACAGGTTGTTCATGTCCCAGTATGCCAAGAAGTTTGTCGGTTTCCCTGCATCGAAATCGGCAACATATGGATTGTTGGCCTTGACGTATCGAAGGGGACACTGGACGATTCCTCCACGTTTTGCCTCTTCGACAACCAAAATTTGATTGACGTCTTTGATGAGTTCTATCTTCACCTTCGTGGATTTTAAAATCGCCTGCCAAGAATAACCCGGTGTGGTGTAGCTGAAAGCGGGGTCCGAACCATATGCTGCCATTCCTCTCGAGCGATGGAGATGAAAACGGTCGCTTAATAGCGTAACATCCAGTTTCAGATATAAATCATGATAGTCGGCCATGGTTTGACAAGAGAATGTAGACCAGACAAGCTGAGCATGATGGTAGTCCTCTTCGGTGCAACAGGTGTCGCTAAGACGACTGTAGAATGATTCTCTCGGTGGTAATGATGTTTCTGAGAATTTGGAAGCATCCGTCATGTATTCGTAGGGGTAAACACCCTTGCGTCTCAACAGTGCTAAATGTTGGTTGCCAAAACATTTCCTGGTGGCGACCAAATCATCGTCGGTGAGTTGAGACGCAAGTCTCGCCAAATTCGAAGACAGAAAGTTGTAGGAGTCCAAGAAGCGAATTTCTACGTGATTGCCATTTCCAACGTCCACCTTCTTGCTGAATGAAATGAATTTCTCATTGGTGCGAGCTATGACGCTAATGGGTTGAGCGTCGCATCCCATCTCCTTTATGAAGATTTTGGCGTCGTAGCCCTCCAAATTGTGAATGAATACAGGAATAAAATTCGGTTTTTTGATTTGTAGATTACAGTTGTTACACAGGGGGGCCACATATTTTCCCGTGTGATGATTATGGTGGCAAACTTCGACATTTTCGAGGGTGAAGTTACATTCGCACACATCACACTGAGAGGCAAGGTCATATGCTTCCTTCTCTTCCTGGGTAAGAGGCTCTATTGCTTTGTCTTCTCTTAGTAGAGGAGCGAATTGTATGGCCATCTGTTTCAAGGTTTGAACGAATTTTTGTGGAGCATCATTGCCACGATGTAAAATAACATTGCCTGTGTTGTTGACCATCAATCCAAAAGCGCAGGCTTCGTGATGTAGAATTTCGGTAGTGCTCGATACACTGGGATTCGGTTCGCAGATGGCGAGTGGAAGTTGGAAACTTTCAAAGTCGGCGCATATCACCACGGGATACCAGAGTAATGCCTTGTAGTTGGAAAATGTCATGTCTCGAGAAGGCATTTTGATAGCCGTAGCCGGATGTTTACTACACATTTCATGATGATCTCGGAGTTCTTCATCAGCATTCTTTTTCCTCGACCGTAGAATATACTCAGGCATCTGTCGCATACTCGAATTTTATGGTGATCTGTGGTAATTTGACTTCTTATTAATTTTGGAAGATTCTGAATTAGACAATAATGATAATTATCATAATCTTCGATCAGGAGTAATCTGATGACATGATTACTTTTAATGTTGTTATGTCTGAGAACGTAGATGGTGTTGTTTTTGTCTAATCCGAAGATGTGTACTGCTATACTTTTGTTTTTATCTGTCTTGTACTGTGTCTCAAATTTACTAATTTCTCGTAGATTTACAGGGTAATTAATGCCAGCCATAGGTTTTTCAAATTCTGAGAGATATTCTGGCTTGTTGTAGTGGCATAAACGTTGTTTGTCATTATTGGCTGGGTGATGATCGGCAATGATGCACCACAAAAAGCATCTGTTATCCTCATTTTGAATGTTGATGATGGCTTTCTTACTGGCTATTTCCGGAGGCAAATTGATATAACTGGATGCTCCCATCGGGTTGTATCGTGCTACCTTCAAAGTTAAAGTGTGAGGCGAACCGCAAAGTGTCCAACCCGATCCACGTTTTTGGAAAGTCTTGTGCTTGTCCAACAAAGCGTCAAACATCTGGTTCCAAATGGCATCCACCTCATCGACGTCGGCGGCGTGGAGGCTCTTTACACCAGTGTAATGATGGAAAGTTTGTCGTTCTTTTTTACGTTTTCATAAATGACGGAAACGATGAGGTGGATTTTCAACGAGCATTGCAACAAAGCTTCGGTGATAGACGAAATTAACTTGTTTTTGACCGAGCGAAAAAAGTTGTTTAGATCAGATGTTTCTTCAGATCGGAAAGTCTCCTCGGTTAAAATATTTCGAATACTTTCGCCGGCACTCTTCTGCTTCTTTCGTGGCGCTTGATCGTCAACATCGAGCTTTCTCTTACTTGATCCTTCCCCATGCACATTCTTCCAATGTCTACTCAAGTTAGAAATGGATAAGAAAAAAAAGTGGAGAAGTTACTAAATTGCACACTTTTTTGTGGTGTTATTTATATTAGACCCAAGCATAAACGATCTACCATAGATGAAGTTACTATTTGTGGTGTTATTTATATTAGATACGATCTGTTCGATCTCAATTTTTTCTTAAATAACCAGCATGAATCTTTTTGGTTTCAGAAAGCAAACCAACAAGGAAACTGTACGCCACACGACGACAGATAATGAAATACTATCCAAACTCAACGGTCTACTGATTATTCACCTCAACAGCATTTGGACGAAATACGATGATGAAGTCAGCAAAACGTTTTATGTCTTCAACAACAATTTACATTTTTACGAAATTCCGATCGGTGGGAAACTTCGGATCACCGTGAATCCGGAGAACGCAGGCGAAATCAAAATTTCAATTTCAGATTTGCAACGAGAAGAAAATCCAAAAAAAAATAATCAACGGTCGAGAACCTAAACAGTCAAAAAAATAAAATTTGAAAAAACGTTCTTTTTTTTCAAACGTCTCAAGCGTATATATAAAATAACCATTATAACAAAAAAGTGAGTGTCAGAAAAGTTGATAGTCTCAAGTGGGTGACGGCAAGAAAACTACGAACCGAACGTATAGGCTGAGAATTCGACGTTTCAGAAACGTTTCGACGTATATAGAAAAATGTCAAAACGTCAATTTCAAGAAGAGGACAATCTCAAGTTGCGGGAATATCTAGTGAAGCGATTCAAAGGTTGGAAATCCGAGAATCGTGGTTTGTACGAAGAGAAGAAACGTCAAGATCAACCTGTGATCGACGCCATCAGCGGTCTAGGTAAAGAAATTAAAAGTGTCACGGAACAAATAAAAATTTGATCAACGAACTCGTACCACTTGCAGCTAAAAGTTACATTGTACCCACGCCCATTTCAAGCATTCCTTCGACGCCGTTCGAACTGAAGGAAGTACCGGCACGACGTCGAGCCATAAGCAGCACGTCTTCGGATAAGATCGAGTTGTGACCGTTGGCACAAGACTACCTGAGCACGGGGAAATTCGACAAGGATGAAGTGTTTGGATTGTATCCGAGCATGGAGAGCAAAGAAGGCGCCGTGTGGAAGATTGGAAAATCGAAAGTCACCTTCGATGGCAACGACATTAATGTTAATTTAGGCGATAAGAATAGTTGGAGAAGGTATCCGGGTACGGTGGGACTGTGGGAACTCGTTGCCAAAAAATACCCGAAAGATTACACCGACGAAGATTACCAGAGTTACAGGGAAATTTTAATCATGACGGATGCCATGTACCAGAACAACGATGCCACGCAGAATAGGGTGAAATCGAGTAGCGGTGAGAAGTACAGGAATCTCATCAAACCGATTTGGAACGAGGTGAAAAGTGGAAGCGGCGTCAAACGCTACAACACGTTACCCAAAGAATTCGTTTGGGTGGACGACGTGAGAAAACTCATCGACAGATTGTTAGTGATAGCCGGTGAAGAGAATGCAGGCAATCGTAATTTTTACAATGAGAAGGTTGGCATCGTGGACATGATCAGCACGAAACTTTCCAACTTCATCGTGAACGACGACAAGGGCATAGGTTACTTGATCAAAATTATCAACACGCTGCCTCCTTGATTCTGGAACGTGGCCGAAGGAAAGGGACTCGTGAACGACATCATCAACAAGTTACCTTTCGAGATGCATTTACCTGGCTACCAGTACTGCGGTCCCGGTACCAAACTCGAGAAAAGATTGGAGAGAGGAGACAAGGGTGTGAATCCGTTGGATGCGGCATGCAAAGATCACGATATTGCTTACAACACTCGCACCGATCTGGATGCACGTCACGAAGCAGACAAGAAATTGGAGCATGCCGCTTTCGGGAGGGTCATGAGCAGAGACGCATCGTTGGGTGAAAAAGTTGCAGCATTGGGCACCACCATCGCCATGAACACGAAACAAAAATTTGGGTGGGGTATATAAATAAATAACATACAGTAAAAAAAAATAATAACAACATGTCTTGTATAACCGACTTACCGTCCGAACTGCTATGCATTATATTCAAACACGCTTTAAACGGAGATTGTGGGGATGTAGGGAAACTTTTAAACATACCAAGAACAACACCGGAATTTCGTATCCCTTGTGAAATGGTTGTCAAGGATTATCTTCGGGAGATCAGTGGAATGAGGTGCGATGATCTCGACACTCTTCTTTTGGCCGCAGGGGAAAAATTAAACGATAGGATGGACGAACTTTACGAGGCGAGGCAGGGAAGAAGACAATACACAGATGATTGGTTCAAGTCTAAACAGGAGACCGATGATATCATCACACACTGTGAAAAAAAAATAATATACATGTCAAAAAAATGTACGTGTCAAAAAAAATATGAGACAAAAAAATATACGTAAAAAAATGTACGTCAAAAAAAAGTTGCCATAGCGTCAGAAAAAAGTTGCCTTACCGTAAAAAATTTTTATCGTTAAAAAAATGTTGTCTCGACACAAAAAAAGGTGTCAAAAAATGTGCAAAAAAAAGTACGTGTCAAAAAAATGTGAGAAAAAAATGTAGGTGTAAAAAAATCTCTCTCTCGCTCTCTCTTTCTGGCTCTACAGCCCTTGGTGGGCCTTGGCCTCCTCCACAATCAGCCTCCATTCCAATCTATCATCAATTCTTCTCCTCCATCCTTTAATTTTCATTGTCCGCAAGTCTGCAGCGACGTCATCTATCCATCGAAGTCGGGGCCTGCCCTTTCTTCTTGCATGGTGAAGCTTTTCTTTCAACATTCTTCTTGGCATCCGGTCTTCCACCATTCTCTCCACATGCCCCAACCACTTTATTCTCTGGGCTTTGACAAATCTCACTATATCTTGACCTTTTATTAAATCTTCTAGCTCTGCATTATATCTTATTCTCCAGTGGTCATCTTCCTTCACAGGTCCATATATCTTTCTTAATATTCTTCTCTCAAATATTCTGAGGGCATTTTCATCTGACAGTTTCAAAGTCCAATTATCTGATCCATAAGTGACAACTGGTCGTACCAGTGTCTTATAAATTTTAAGCTTTGTATTTCTTGCGATCAGTTTATTTCTAAACAACTGCATATTTGCAAAATATGCACGATTGCCTGCCTGTATTCTTTCCTTTATTACTTTACTCATTCATTATCACTATATACCATTGTTCCCAGATATTTAAAACAAGGAACTCCCTCAAACTTATTATCTCCAATTGTCAGATCTTGAGGTGCTCTTCTGATCTCAGAGTTAGACATTCTCATATACTTTGTCTTTTTTCATTTACATTGAGCCCTATTTTTATTGCTTCTCTTTCCATTTGCTCATAGATTTGTTTAAGCGTTCTTATTGTTCTAGAAATGAAATATGCACATATTTGACTGGCTTTTCCAAATATGGTTCCCTTTTGATCAACTACATTCATTACCTTGTGCAATGCTAGATTAAATAATACTGCTGAAAGGCCATCCCCTTGTTTCACTCCTGTATTGAATTTAAACTCTTCGCTCAGTTTACTACAAACTTTCACTCGTGCCTTAGTACCACTCATAGTCATTCTTATTAGTCTTATTATTTTGAGGGGAATATTATACTCTTCAAGTACCTTAAACAGTTCATTTCGATTAACACTGTCAAAAGCCTGCCTGAAGTCAAGAAATAAAAAATGCAAATCCACATCATGTTCATAGAACTTTTCCATCATCTGTCTAATTATAAAAATCTGATCAGTAGTGCTTCTGCCAGGGCGAAATCCACATTGGTACTCTCCCAGTATATCTTCTGTGTAACATTTTATTCTCTCACTGATCAATCCTGACAAGATCTTATAGACCACACTAAGAAGTGTGATGCCTCTGTAATTTCCGCATATCAATTTATCACCTTTCTTATAAATTGGGCAAATATACGTGTCAAAAAAATGTACGTGTCAAAAAAAAATGTACGTGTCAAAAAAATATGACAAAAAAAATGTGTCAAAAAAATGTACGAGACAAAAAAATGTACGTGTCAAAAAAAATATACGTGTCAAAAAAAACTTGATATATAAATAACACACATCGTGAAAAAAAATCTACGAGATAAAAAAAAATCTTCGGTATATAAATAACACATTGTGAAAAATTAAAATTCTAACACACCCTGAATTTCTTCGATATGACTGAAAAAATGAGTGACCTCCAAGCATTAAAACAAATGCTAAATTTGTCAGTCGAGTATATAAAAATTCAGGAATTGGAAGTCGACAAACCTTACACGATAACTTCCGGTTCAATTGTTTCTACCCAGTATGGTCCCAAAGTACGTCTGTTGCTCAACGGACAATACAGTCTATTTTTACCAGATCGATAGGCTAACATGTTATCCGACGAGAAGCTATCTATTTTAATCGAGAACAAAACTCGAATCGTGTACAAGGGGACAAAGGAACTTCTTGGTAAGAAAACAAAGCACGTAATAGAATTTGTGTAACGGCTGCGGAGTATATAAAATAACATACCTTGAAAAAAAAATTGCACGAGAGGGAAACAAAAAAAATCTCAGAACATATATATATAAATAACATACCGTGAAAATAACATGTAGAGCATCAAAAAATGAAACCCAAGGGCGTAGTGTACCAAATACCATACTCCAATCTAAAAAATCTAGGTGCCCTGGATGGCTTACTCACCATGAAACAGCGCGAGAAGAAACGTTCTTGCCTGTCCAAAGGTCACGGAATGAAATTGCTGCTCAGCACTCCACAATTGAGACGGTTGCAGCGTTCGCGGAAACAGCAAAAGATCGGAGGTTTCATATTCAGCATCCCGGCCATCCTTGCAGTTTTGGGTGCCGTTGGAAGTTTGGCTGGGGGTAGCGCCGCCATCGCGAAAACCGTCATCGACGCGAAAAAGAACAAGGCGGAATTGGAAGAACAGAAACGTCACAATCTGGCCATGGAGAAGAAAGGGAAGGGGGTCATGAGGAAGTTTAAAAAAAAGAAACAGCACTCACCAACCGAGACATTGAATCTTTAATCAAACCATTACAAATCATGTCCGATTCGTTACCTTCAACCGTTAAAAGAAGAGAATGTGGAGTAGTCAACTTGGACAGTCAAGAAAATCCAGGCACGCATTGGATATGTTACCACAAAAATGCAAATAACAAAGCATTTGTTTTCGATTCTTTCGGAGGTGTTCCACCTACAAATTTAGTTCATTATCTGAAAACGAACAACCTATACTACAACGACGAACGCATTGAAAATTTCGGAGACGTAAACTGCGGTCATCTCTGTCTCTCCATGCTCACGTTTCTCTCTAAAATAAATAAGCCATCCGTGGAAGATTTCCAGAAAGCATTGTGGAACCTAAAGCATCATGGGCGTGTTCCATCTCACGAGTGAATCTTCGATCTTGAAACTCACGCTGCACGACGACATCGTCTATCCTAAATCCATAGCTTTACGTGCATTCTACCTCATGTACCTCATACCTAACGTCACGCAGCACAACAACAAAATTAGCGTCGGAAGTGAACATATCGTCGTCACGCCAGGTCAATACAATCTTTCTACTTTGCAAGCTCAATTACCTAAAGGCACATACCTTTCTCAAAATTCAGTCACGCACAGAGTCGAAATCGTGTCCGCAACGGAGACCGTGGACCTGGGCACCATAGAAGAACTTTTAGGTTTCGAGAACAACACCAAACTCGAAGCTGGCATCAAGCACACGGGAGCAAACATTCCTAAATTTCTAGCCATCGAAACTTTGAACGTTCACTGCAACGTGGCCGAAGGCATGATCACGAAATCTGAAGGGTTGTTAGGAAGTCACAAGCAGACGGGAATCATAGCCACGTTCAAACCCAGTTCCGAATTCATGGAACCGATCATCTACACACCCTCTTCGCCGATCTATTTTCCAGTATGTCGCAACCGCATAGACAACATAGAGTTGGTGGTCACGAACGAGAAAGGAGACGTGGTGGATTTTACAGGTGCCACGACGACGGCCGTCCTGGAGATCAACGTATAATAAATAACCATACACACACATCATGGAACAAATCGAAAGTTACGAATTGCAATCTTTTCCTCCGAACCGTCGCACGTTCGCAAATTTGAACGAAGCGAACAGAGAAATCGAATATGATGTGGACGTAGGCGATGGGTTTCTTTCATCCTGCGAGAGCGGACCTTTACCTTCAATTCGACGTGGTGAAGAAAGAAAGCGGAGACGCGTTCCCCGCAGCAGCAAATTTGAAACTCGTGGACAACTTCGTGCCTCACCTGTTCTCGCAGGTGGAGGTGAGGAAACACAACACCGTCATCGACAGAATCGATTATCCAGGCATCACGTCAACGGCAGTGGGAACATTGAAATTATCCAAAACGGACGCAAGTTACTATCAAGCGGGGGGGGGGGGGGGGGGCGGTTCGAAGCGGGAACCAAAATATCGACGAGAAGTCACACGGTGCTCTTTCCCATGCGTCTACTTCCGGGATTCTTCTCGGACTACAAGGAGATCATGTGGAAGGGAGGACTGAGGATCACCTTTCGAAGAGCGGCCAACGATAACGACGCACTGATGCGATTCAGCAACTTGAACGCAGACGGTATCACGCCGCTGCCCAACACTTTACCCGAAGCAGCCAAATGCGTCATCCGGAGCATGGAGTTGAGAATGCCGATCGTGGAATACAAAACGAATTACGCCCTCAAGTACAAAGCGGAGATCTTGAAAAGTCCACAGGTGCCCATTCACTTTCACGGTTACCAGTGCGTGCAGAAAATAGCGTCAGGAAGTCATCTGGAATTTGACGTGACGACGCAGTTCAACAACATACAGTTCGACATGCCAGATTTCGTCATTGTACACTTTCAGACCGGACGTAATAACAATCAGGAAAAAGATTCCAGCAAGTTCGACGACTCCAAGATCAAGAATATTTATTTCAAGAATGGCAGGAACGAAGTGTTCCCGCGCGAGAATTACAACCTCGACATGACCAAAGATGATTATCTAAAACTTTACGAAGCTTACACCGCTTACAAGCGCGTGACCGAGGGAAACGTGGACATGTACTACACACCCAGCGAATTCAAAACCCACATGCCGATGTTCGTCATCAACACGACGAAGCGGAAGCAGGTGGTGGTCAACGATCGCACCAACATCAAGGTCGTCTGCGAGTTCCACGACGCGCTGCCCGAGGATACCGTGTGCAGCGTCATCCTGGTCGCCGAGAAGTCCTTCATCCATGACGTGAAGAACGAGAGGGTCACGGAACAGTTTTAAATATCGCCTTCGTCGAGCAAGAATCGTTTTTCTACATCCCATTACAAAAATTTTTAATCTAAAACGCCAAGCACTCCAATAGGATGCAGAGTTTTTAGGATCAAAACTAACTTGACAAATCGAATTTCTTAAAACAAATTGAGGGGGCGCTTGCTAGTTGAGTAGTTATCATCAAAACCTATCCAACAAACCCACAATCATCATCCTAGCTCAATTAGGAGCCGAGAAAATCAATGTCTTGGAAAACGTCTTAAGATATTTGTCTTAAGAAAATTTTCTTGACAGACCGGAAGTAACATCTTGACAGACCGGAAGTCGACTTTCTTAAAGATTAAGATATTTGTCTTAAAATGTTTTACAAGACATTAAGTATCTCGACTCCTATGGGACCTACAACAATATAACTTTTTGGTCTATTGCCTTCACGGATCCCCCCTAGCTCTCGCCTTTGGATTCAGAACAGCTCGCATATGTGATGTGGTCAGCATCACGCAACCGGTCATTTTTTGTCTATTAGCCAAGACACACCAGCAGACAGAAACAACCCCCCCGCCCCTGCAATCATAATCAGCCTTGAACTGAAAATTCACATTCATAAAAAAAATCTTTAGTCAGCACAGTCGACCATTTTGTGATTTACGTAGTACCTCAAGCCATAAGCTCAGCAAGAATTTGAGCCTACAGTTTTTTCTGAGCAGAAATGGACCTACAGTTTTTTTTCTGAACATAAAATGGGTCTACAGTTTTTTCTTCTGAACATAAAATGGTTCTACAATTTTTTCTTCTGAACATAAATGGGCCTACAGTTTTTTTTCTGAGCATAAAAGTTAAAACAGTTAAGATCCGAACTACTTCCACTTGATATCAAATGCAATAAAAAAGTGCCTAATAATGTGTCCCGCACACACATTTTTTTCCTATCAACAACGGCACACAAAGAAAAATCCATGCTAAAATGTGTAGTTCTGCGAGTGTATTTTCTTCCTCAATACGTTAAGGGCTGTTAGGCTTGTTTCATGGGAGTCTCATCCACAATCCCTTTACGTCTGTTTGGCTCGTTTCAAGAATCAACTCGCAAAACAAACACCATCATGCAAGCTACAAACTTTTCTCTGGAACACACTCAACAAGAAAAAAAACTTTTATACTTTGTGTTCTGCGAGTGTATTTTCTTCCACAATACGTTAATGGCTGTTAGGCTTGTTTCATGGGAGTCCCATCCACAATCCCTTTACGTCTGTTAGGCTCGTTTCAAGAATCAACTCGCAAAACAAACACCATAAGAAAACATATCATGCAAGCTACTTACTTTTCTCTGGAACACACACTCAACAGGAAAAAAAACTTTTATACTTTGTGTTCTGCGAGTGTATTTTCTTCCACAATACGTTAAGGGCTGTTAGGCTTGTTTCATGGGAGTCCCATCCACAATCCCTTTACGTCTGTTAGGCTCGTTTCAAAAATCAACTCGCAGAACAGTCGCTCTAGATGATATGGAAGTTTCCATAGCAGAGCTTCGGATTATAAGGGATGCGAGGAGTGATATGTTGAGCAAGCTGGCGCAATCCGCATCAGAAAATAGTCCCCATTCCATTGTCTGAACTGAACATCGCCCCCGTTTTCGATGAAAAGCCAGGAAGTACTCTTCCGCTCTCCTATTGTTCAGTGAACATGAAGATTTTTCCCCCTTCACACAGCACAGTCGATTTCAAATACCGCTACAATACCATTTTTGAATCATGAGGAGCAATTTACAGAAAAACATCGTAGCAGGGGCCCAAAACATCGTAGGAGAGGTCCCGTTAGGTCGTAGCAGGGGGCCACATTGTAGAAGATCACACACATGAGTTTTAAAAAACATCGTAGCAGATTACACTGAGAGCAGGTCGTAGTAGATTACACTGAGGGACCTTACCGTAAGGGGAGACAGCCTTATAGGAAAATGTCGTAAGTCATTTCAAAAGTAGGTCAAAGGACTGCGCCAGAACGAAGCATCCCACCTACTGAGGCCTATTATTTTTATTAATTTAAGCACAATAGAAAACCTATTTTGACGATGTTTTGTCGATTTTATACTATTGCAACTCTATGATTTTTCTTCTCGTACTTCGTACGAATGTCATAATTTCTTACGAGTTAAAGTACGTAACACCTACACCCATGCCCACCCACGCACACCCACGCACACCTACACTCACCTACACCCACGCACACCTACACCTATTTACTTCCAGTCTACTTCCGGTCCACTTCCGGTCCACTTCCGATTTACTCCAGGTCTAGTTCCGATCTGCTTGACAGACACTTGTGAGTTTTTCTAGTTTTTTTTAAGTATACACCCACGCCCACCCACACAAATTTACTTCTGGCCTACTTCTGGTCTACTTGGTTGGTTATGACGTAATTCGATGACGTGTTGTTTTCTGATTGGTTGGATTATGACGTAATGCGATGACGTGTTGTCTTCTGATTGGCTCACTCTTTCTGATGTTTTCAACGCGGTCCGCGCTGAGGTTATTTAAATGCGAAAGCATTACGGATCAGTCAGTATTGTGAGAGTGTTTGAAGAGTGCGGACGTGTTGTTGCAGTGCTGCTCAGAATTTTTTTTGTTAAAAGTTAAGTATTTAATTTATTTTAAAGCTACATAGCTCATAGTAATTTCGATCAGATTGAATTTTGGTGTGATCAGATGTTACTTGTTGTCTCCGGAAATTCTGTATAAATAACATAGCTAAAAATTTTATCGTAATAGCTACAATTATTTTATTTTGAAGAGGGTTCAAGTCGTTTTTCACACAGATTGAATTTTGACTTGATTGTGCGTTTTGTATTTTTCTCTGAGAAAATTTATACATAAATACCGAGAAACTTCTATTTAAATAACACCTTGTAAAAATGACAACTTGTACACCGACTTACCACTTGAACTGCTGCACAAGATTTTTGCGTACACATTCGATGGAGGTGAGGATGTCGCAAGGCTCGTTGAGTTAAGCAAAATAGCGTCTGAATTTCGTCCACCGTGCGAGATGATTTTTATGGACAATCTTCGCAAAATAAGCGATATGAAAAATTTGCAGAATCCTGATTGTCTTTTTCGAGCTGCAGGCAAAAAGTTGGCCGATAGGATGGACGAGCTTCATGAGGCGAGGGAAGGAAGGAGACGATATACGTACGATTGGTATGAGTCAAAACGTGGCAACAGACAGCATCATCACACAACTCATCGCATTGACTGAGGCGCGAACTTTCTTTCTAACCTAGCATGATATATAAATAAAATACTATCACTATGAAACCTAAAGGTGTCGTCTATCAGGTACCATAGGCGGACCTCAAATCTCTCGGAGAATCGAATCCTGTTAAGTTAAACAGCATATAAATTTCACAGCAAGAATACTCATATGGACTGACGATTTTTTTAACAGACTTAATAATGAGTTATAACCTGTCTTGTGATACCAATATAAACTGTATACAAAATATGCAGTCCCTGGAATGAGATGGATGAGGCTTATGAACCTCGACCTATACAGTTGTATAATCTGGCAATGAATGGATGTTTTTTTTATTAAGCATAGCAGTGTGTTTTTGCTTATTTTAATATCAGACAACAATGTTAGAAAGTGTGTGCATGGCCCCAAGAATACAATTTAAAGTCACTAATGTGATATGAACTTTTCTCACTTGTGTGTATTTGAATATGAAAGTGAGCTACTTTGAATAATTGAGGAGAACAATCACAAAGAGGCTTATGAACCTCGACCTATACAGGTGTACAATTTGGCAATGAATGGATGTTTCTTTTTATTAAGCATAGCAGTGTGTTTTCGCTTATTTTAATATCAGGCAACAATTTAAGAAAGTGTGTGCATGGCCCCAAGAATACAATTTAAAATCACTAATGTGATATGAGCCCTCTTCACTTGTGTGTATTTGAATATGAAAGTGAGATGCTTTGAATAATTGAGGAGAACAATCACAAATAAGCTTGCAACGGTATTTGGAGGGGTCACGAGTTCAAACTTCAGACGATTTCTGTTAATCTGCTAAGGCCCAGGGTGTACGGATATCAGTACGAAAATTTGTAAAAAAGAAGAAGCAATTTTGGCTAATGGCAACGATGAGGATGAATAATAGTAATTATGATGAAATTGATGTGTGGCACTTAGAAAACAAAACTTCAAAGTGTATTGTATTAGCACCAACAGCTACAATTGTCCCCCCTCCCCCCACACAAGGTAGTTAACAGAGGTGTACTTTTGTTGGTTTACGACTCTGAGGGCTTAAGTTACTATTTTCACCTATAGCTATACATATTAAAAAAAGAAATGACCTGAGCAATAAAATATAACAATATCGATTCTGGCTTTTTGTCGGATGACGTAGTGGTAACGTTGTTGCAATCACACTTCTGATGGTGTATAAACTTAAATGTTTTGCATAACATGAAATAATGTTAATGGAAATGTGTTGTTTCTAATATTCTATTTAGAAAGCAGATAACAAGAAAAAGAAGAAAATAAATGTTGCAGACAGATACGAAGCTTCAACCCAAACACATATATGATCAGACAGGATGTTAACGATGCGTTTATAACTAACATGTGATTATTCAAAATTCAAATAGTGTAGTGGGAAACAACTAACTAACTAACACTCTAGACTTCTTAAACCCGAAGAGAGCAAATACAAGCACAAGCGTAAATAATTAAATAAGTTACAAGGGGCTGAGCCATGTTTCGAATTTTTTGATCTAGGTATGGATGCAGACAGATACTAAGTTTTGTGTGTGGACACAATTGATAATGGAAAAATCCCCTTCAACACAATAACATAGTGGTAATGTTGGTCTTGCCTTGTTCCCATCGATAACATAAAATGTTTTTTTGGATGACTATGAAAATATTGAAACATATGATGTAATAATAAAACGTTGTTGCATTGTAATCAAATGAATTCGTTGAATATGTAGAATATGGTAGGATATATTTTAAAATTTTAGAAGCTATTTGTTATGGTATTCTCTCTCTCTCTCTTTCTCTCTACCCTTTCTTAAATTCTCATCCTCATAGTTAAAATTAATCCAAGAGAAAATATATATTTTGTGTTGACATGGGAATCATGCAATAAAAATGCATGATTAATAGTTAAGGTTAAAAGCTGAATAAACAGTGAGAGTGATACACGCAAGCTTCCAGGCATGTGATTTGCACAGAATTAAATACAAAATTGAGAGGTGGAAGGCTTTTGTTGCTAAACGTTCGGGTTTAAGAAGGCAAGAGAATTAGTTGGTTAATACGGAGCTAATTAGATACTGCCATCCTCGAGGCTTTATGATGCAAGCCTTGCCTTCTACAAGTTTATCTTCGACATGATCCTTGCTCTTGTTATGCTTTTTACAGATAACTTCAAAAGCTGTGACATGCGATTTTCTGGCTCTTCTACTTACAACACAGACACACATGTTTCTTTTTACATCGCAACGATGAGGATAGTTAGTATTATATGGGTTTTTGGTGAGTCTCAGACCTCCAGGAAAAATAAACTTCTGTAGGATTTTTTGTTTAGTAGTGAGACATGCTAGCATCGTAAATTGAACAGCACATAACTTAGATTTTATTGAAAAGCAAGCAGAAGCCGTTGGAAGCAGTTTGAAGACTGAAATGGCTATGCAAGGACACTTATTATAATGTTAATATTTTAGTATAATGTTTTGAGAATTGCTTCTCGATAATGTTTGGTATTTAATTTAATCTACACCGTGTTTCAAAAAGAATATACGTATTACAAAGTATTATTTTGTCCAAACTATCGATCGCTGCGCCCCGGCTCGACTATTAGAGAAACGAATACATAGTCTAGTTTATATAATAGCCGCTAGATGTCAGTTGTGTTCTGTTTTGCTTGGTAACCGTCAGTTGTTTGAAATGGCTACTCCGCAGCAGAAATCATTTTGTGTTCTCGAGTTTCCGAAGTGCAATTCCGTGATTACAGTCAAAGACGTTTCAGGTTGAGGTACCAAATTGATCCTCCGAATGGGTGGAACATTCGCAGATGATATCGACAGTTTGTAGATACAGGATGTGTATGTAAAGGAAAGAGTCCTAGTCGCCCTCGTGTTCCTGAAGAAAATGTTGCACGAATTCAAACTGCTTTCCAACATAGCTCTTCAAAATCAACTCGTCGTGCCAGTCGGGAGTTACAACTTCCTACAACAACAATTTGGCGTGTTTTGAGACGTCGGCTGGTTATGAATCCGTACAAGGTACAACTGTTACAAGCTCTGCGTCCTGATGGCAAACGCAAACGTGTGGCATTTTGTAACGAAATTCTTGATGCTATTGACAATGACAACACTTTCGCACAACGCATCGTGTTTAGTGATGAAGCTGCGTTTCATGTCAGTGGTCAGGTAAACAAACATAATGTTCGCATTTGGGGCCTACAGAACCCACATGCATTTATTGAACATGTACGAGATTCGCCCAAAGTGAATGTGTTTTGCGCGATATCCCGATCATCTGTTTACGGCCCATTCTTATTTGATGGAAAAACGGTTAACGGTCAGCAGTATCTCTCTATGTTACAAAACTGGTTGTTTCCGAGGCTGCACGAAGACAACTTTATTTTTCAACAAGACGGGGCACCCCCTCACTGGAGTCGCCAAGTGCGTGATTTCTGAATGAAATTCTACCGAACCGTTGGATTGGTCGTCAAGGAGCTGGCGACTTAGCATGTATCAGCTGGGCTCCACGGTCACCGGATTTGACACCCTGTGACTTCTTCCTGTGGGGTTTTATTAAATACAATGTTTATGTACCACCACTCCCACAGAATCTGGAAGAGTTGAAGAACCGGATCCGTACTGCCGTAACATCAGTGACGAAGGACATGCTTGCCCGAGTATGGGAGGAATTTGAGTATCGATGTGATATTGTTCGTGTCACTGCTGGAGGACATATTGAACATCTGTAATCTGAACTTGAGAGGTTCGTGAGTATGTGTGTCAAGTTTCATCTTCGTATGTCTTCAAGTTTAATAAATGTCAACAACGAATGAATGCTACGTTTGACTAATCGTGAAGATGAGGATGACAGAAAGTTCCATCGTTCTTATATAAACGTTTCAACGTTTGTTGTTGAATATATATCGTCTCCTTCCTTCCCTCGCCTCATGAAGCTCGTCCATCCTATCGGCCAACTTTTTGCCTGCAGCTCGAAAAAGACAATCAGGATTCTGCAAATTTTTCATATCACTTATTTTGCGAAGATTGTGCATAAAAATCATCTCGCACGGTGGACGAAATTCAGACGCTATTTTGCTTAACTCAACGAGCCTTGCGACATCCTCACCTCCATCGAATGTGTACGCAAAAATCTTGTGCAGCAGTTCAAGTGGTAAGTCGGTGTACAAGTTGTCATTTTTACAAGGTGTTATTTAAATAGAAGTTTCTCGGTATTTATGTATAAATTTTCTCAGAGAAAAATACAAAACGCACAATCAAGTCAAAATTCAATCTGTGTGAAAAACGACTTGAACCCTCTTCAAAATAAAATAATTGTAGCTATTACGATAAAATTTTTAGCTATGTTATTTATACAGAATTTCCGGAGACAACAAGTAACATCTGATCACACCAAAACTCAATCTGATCGAAATTACTATGAGCTATGTAGCTTTAAAATAAATTAAATACTTAACTTTTAACAAAAAAATTCTGAGCAGCACTGCAACAACACGTCCGCACTCTTCAAACACTCTCACAATACTGACTGATCCGTAATGCTTTCGCATTTAAATAACCTCAGCGCGGACCGCGTTGAAAACATCAGAAACAGTGAGCCAATCAGAAGACGACACGTCATCGCATTACGTCATAATCCAACCAATCAGAAAACAACACGTCATCGCATTACGTCATAACCAACCAAGTTGACCAGAAGTAGACCAGAAGTAAATTTGTGTGGGTGGGCGTGGGTGTATACTTAAAAAAAACTAGAAAAACTCACAAGTGTCTGTCAAGCAGACAGGAACTAGACCGGAAGTAAACCGGAAGTTGACCGGAAGTAGACCGGAAGTAAATAGGTGTAGGTGTGCGTGGGTGGGCATGGGTGTAGGTGTTACGTACTTTAACTCGTAAGAAATTATGACATTCGTACGAAGTACGAGATGAAAAATCATAGTTACAATAGTATAAAATCGACAAAACATCGTCAAAATAGGTTTTCTATTGTGCTTAAATTAATAAAAATAATAGGCCTGGTACCAAGTGCTGTCGGTGAAGGTATCCAATTACACTACTGACTTGCATTGAACGTCAAGGGGACTACGTTGAAAAATAAGTGGTACGATTTGCTTTTCATTGTTACATTCTAGTATTTATTGCACTTTTAAGGTTTTCATTTGATCCTCCCTCGTACAAATATACTGTGGGTGCATGAGTAATACCAATCAAATTGTCCTTCACCATGCATTTTCTCTCTGTTTTATGCAATGAGACCAGCATCAAGAATTAAACACCAAACAAGCTGCTGGCATTTCCACCACCACATGTAAAAATCAATTCCTTAAAAACACGTAGGATGCAAGAGAAAAATTAACGAAAATAGTAGTGGACAATTTGTCCAGCAATAGTTGTAAATCCCACTGTACAGATATTTGTTATTTGTGAGTGGAGAAGACAGTCGCAGACTTCAAGACCTATCGTAACATTTACAGTCGATATTAACACCAGATAGAGTTTCCGAGCTTTATGATTATTGTTCAGACCGAGGACAACTCCAGAAATTGATATCACCACAACATCCGTCAGAAATTAGAAGCTCGGGGCTAATTTATTGCGGCCGTTTCTTGAGATTCAGAAGTCGGCAACTCGATAGATCACTTCCCACAAGAACATACGAATTTTCTGAACTTCCGCACAGTTCGACAGATGGCAACACCATCTGGCACATTGGCTATTTCTTGTTCTACAACTTCGTGAAACAGTTGTATACCGCCACTATGAATCACTCCCTCGACCAGGAAGTAACATAAGACAACGGGTTTGGCAAATGCCAGTAACTGATTAGACATGCTGGCGAGAAGAGTAAACGATATCTTCTATGACATTCGCATGTTCAAAGAGTTGGACGATGCCACCGTGTCGAAATCTGAAATCTCATTGATGCTCCTTAAGATTAAGGTTGTTGAACTTGTTTACTTCTGAGTGACCTGATTGTCATGTCGCATGGTTCTTGAAGACCAAGAAAAGATGCATGACATGTGCCAACTACGTACGCGGGTTCGTCTATGGTACAGTCCCGGAGAATTAACTTGAGACAAATCGCTGCCGGCTGCCGGCGCCTCTGCAGGAGTACCCACTGTGCATAAAGTGGGCTTAAAACACCAACTGAACAACAACATTATCATTATTATTATTATTATACGAGCCTGCCTCTATGGAACTGCAACGATATGATTGCATTTTTCTCATGCTCAGCTTTGCAAGAACACGTATGAGTATGTATGATATAGCTAAACATCATAGAGAGGAAAATAATGTTGAAATGAAAAACTGACAGCTTTGCAAGTACAGGTAAATTGCTTTATTTTCAAATCATTTCCGAGAGCCCCAGTTACAACATGAGGTGCAGATGATGCAGCACTGCTTTGAAGGACCAGTGCGTACATATTAGTTTCGTCTGCGTTATTTTTACCGATCATAATGAAACGCTTTCTTCTCAGCACAAATTTTCCTTCGTTATAGTTCCTGGTATTCAAATCGTATTCGCAATATTTAAAAATGTCGTGTAACTTCAACGTTTTTTTCCGTAACGGACATGACTATACACTGCTACTAACTGAATCTAAACCAGGGATGCATGATGAGCCATATTGGAAGCGACACTAGCGCTCAGGTGGTAATTTTAATCAATAATAATTCGTCTGGCATTTTCTAACCTTTTCAACCTCCAAACACTTTGTATTTATTCTTGCAATGAAAACATTTCAGCGTCGGGCATTGGTTTGTAGCTGTGACAAGATCAAATTGTTTATAAATGAGAACACACTGCACTGACCCAGGTTATCAACTAAGTCCATGCGAAATCTTCTGCTCCTGTGTAGTTTGAAGAATAATACATCTGGTTTCCCATTGGGTGATGTGAAAACAAACATTGCCTCTATTCGCTGCTTTTTGCTTGCCGTAGAAAAAAAATTCTATAATCTTTATTAATTAGCATTTTCATTTATTCAACATGGCCAAAGATTTTAATAGGTGTAACTGAAATAACTGCTTTTAACAAAAACGAAACAGAATTTGATGTAGACTGTGTTGATCAAAGTTCATCAGATGTTCATTCAACTTAACCTCCGATGAGCTCATTGTACTATTTTGACAAGGAAGAAATAAATCTAGGCATTCATTATTACCCGAATACGCTCAACAATATTTCCATTGAATTTCTCTTTCTTCACACGAAAAAAAATAAGCTTATACATTCACGCAAAGTAATTTTATATAACTTTTATTTTAAAATTTAGTCAATCTCGATGTTTCAACATTTAAAATATACCTCAATAAGAGACAAATTGCAATTAAGTGCAAGCTTCCATTCCATTTCTAGCTCCATCCAAGATTCTAAGCTCAATTCTTGGATTCTCTCCAAATAGTTATCGACAACCATGCGATAGATATAATTTATTAATTCTTTGTCAAATTTTGAATGAAACAATGAATTAAAATATTCCAAAATACGAAAACAATTGAAATATAGGCTATATAAAACTAAATAATCAACAAAGTAGTTTAATAGTTACAAACAATTTGTTCCATTTGAAAGAAAGGAAGCTTTTATTATGGTCATCTAAAAGTAACTTTTCACTAACTTAAAATTCTAGTAAGTCCCAAATAAATCTAATAACAATGAAAACACAGATTTCGATATTAAGCATGATTTAATGTAGGGTTTTCTTATATATAAAACAATTAAATACTAAAAATAATACACCATACAATAATATGAAAAGATACCACTATTCTAAACATCCAATGTTAGTTCGCATTTTCCGGTGGATTGGTCGAAGACTGACCATGTATTTCTTCGCAGGATGTTCCAGTGGGATAGACGAAAATTACTCGTATACATCTTCCCTGGATGTTCCATTGGGATAGACGAAAATTACTTGTATACTTCTTCCCAGAATGGTGAAGTGGGATAGACGCAGGGACGGCGACAGGGGTGGGCACGGGTGGGCACGGGTGGGCAAGCGCCCACCCAAAAATGTCTGTGCCCACCCGATTGCCCACCCAATCAAATTCAATAAGTACATATACTTGGGGATATATAAATGATTCAATAAATATGTGTATTCTGGCGTTCATAACATGTATATTTTACTTGTGAATATTATCTATGCTAGAAATGTTAACATATTATTAACCCATGAAAAGCCAATATTGTCATTAGAAAGTGAAAGTTATTACTAGAGCTATTGAATACTTCCATGATTAAAAGCAGTTAGTAGGCTTAGGAGGCTCAAAATTATGCAGGGTATGATCAAGATTAGATAAGAATTTAGGTTGAAATTGAGAACTGCAGATACGGGCCTCCACATACATATATAATTCCCGGCCTGGGTATTGTTAAACTAATCTCCAAATAAACCAATAAATACATCATCTTAGAGTTACTTTCTCAAACACAATAAATTATTTCGATTCTTTAATTATTATTAGAATTATTTAATCAAAAAGACTTAGATGGGCAGGCCATCGACGCGAATGGCAGAGGAGAGAATAGTTTACAGGATTCTTGTTGGTAAACCTGATGGTAAGAGACCAGTAGGAAGGCCAAGACGAGTATGGAGGGATGACGTTGAGATGGACCTAAGAGAAATAGGTGAGGGTGGGAAAGATTGGATTGATCTTGCCCCGGATAGGGTCAGATGGAAGGCTTGTGTTGCTGCAGCCATAAACCTTCGGGTTTAAGTATGCTAGAGAATATAATATAGATTTAATTAGCTCTGGATTGAAATTCCAGAAGTGTCCCCTTTTCGTTTCATTACAATTGTCATCTTCAAATATCAATATGGTATGCGAAATATCGACTTTATATTCGTTCTACTAATAAGAAGGAATCACAATAATCACTACAATACCGAAGTGAATAAATTTTAATAAACCAGTTATGTATTGCAAAATATTCAGAATTATTCAATTGCTTATGAGTGGCTTATCCTATTTAGAAATCCTCCTTCCACACATTAATTTTGCCACATGGATCAGCCGAAAATATCAACAGAATCTGTAGAAGCAGCTGAAGTAAAGAAAATAAAGTTATGTCACGAAGTATATAGAAGACGTTTTCGTTAGTTTGTTTTTAAGCCCACTTTTATCCTCAGATAGGCTAATCGGGACTAAACCTACAGTTTAACGTGTAGTCCGAACCAGTGTGCATTGTGCTTCCACCAGAAGAGGGGAGAGTCGAACACAGGACCTCTTCATTATAATGCGACAGCGTTATGTCATTGAGGAAATATATACAGAAAGAACTTGCACCAAACGTGTCATTTTATCACCACAGAAGATGCGTCCGTTTTAAAAGGGTGATTGCCTGAAAAAAATATTTGAGACTTTCGGAAAACAACGTCATTGTTCACGGAATTAGCTTCCTTGATCCACTAATGAAACGCTGTGCAATTGAAACTACCACCTCAACTTACTAAGAGCTATGAACTAATGGAAGTTCATTTTTGGAAGAGTAAGTTGTGGTTGATTTGTTTTATTTAAAGTCATTTTTCTGCTAATTTTGATAATGACGACGATAAGGTTCAATGGTGATGAAAGTAACGAAGGGGCGAAAACAAACAAACACTGACACTCAAAATACAAACCGTCATAAATTATTACTTTGACAGTGGTTCCAGGCGCCAGGGACTCGTTGCCCTGAAAGAATAAAGTTTCCAGGGTATGCTGCACAGGATAGAGGTTGACATTCTAGTGTGTTCGAAATGGTCACGCCATACAACCCAAGTTATCTATGGCCTCCCCGATGGCGCAGTGGTAGCATCGTCGACTTGTAATCAAGGGGTCCTGGGTTCAATACCCGGTGGAGGCACAGGTTTTTCGGATCCCACTTTAAACTATAGGTCCGGTCCCGATTAGCCTTACTGTGCATAAAGTGGACTTAAGATACCAAATCAAACCAAGTCATCTATGAAAAATAGATGAATTATTACTGGTACGGCGATCAACTTCGATGAATTCCTTGTGTCCTAAATCATTTTGTTACCTCCAAAAATATGTTCATGTAACCATACGTGTATTGCTTCTCCCGCATTAGTAACATGACAGTTCAGAAAACGAAAAGCAACTTAGCTAATAATCTCTTCAATTCTGTACAGATTTTTCAATCTTACTTGTTTATTAATTGGGCCTCCCCGATGGCGTAGTGGTAGCGTCATCGCCTTATAATCAAGGTGTCCCGGGTTCGATACCCGGTGGAAGCACATGGCCCAGTGATCAAAATTGATATTTATATTACCAATCTTTATCAAGTTCAAATCGAGATCATTTTGTGCTTGGTGTTGATACAGTTGTTGCAGTGGTTCGGATCCCACTTTAAACCATAGGTCCAGTCTCGATTAGCCTTACTCTGCATAAAGTGGACTTAAATCTCAAACCAAACCAAATTTTTTATTACTTATAAGTGATATTTTGTCAAAATAGCCTTTCATTAGCCTAGGAATACTTCATGGACAATGAACAAAGAATTGGTTTTCCGTGTGTGTTTTAAATCATTCCTAATAAGACGTTCATTTTAATCCAAACATTCAGAGGCGGCGATTAGGAGGAGCGGGAAGTGGGGGTTGCAGTTCCCCCGCCACTTTTTGCCCCCGCACTATGGCCTCTTTATGCTAAGCCTTTTCTACCAAGAAAAAGTATATTGTCCTTGCCCCTTAAATGTTGGTACCCAATCGCCGCTACTACAAACATCCAGATACATTTGTCAGTTGTAAAAACCTTGTAAGCAGAACAGTGACCTCCAAGGAGTAAGAAAACTCTTTCAGTCACAAAATCATACGATGAAAATACTATGCTCAGGAACATGCATTTAAATTACGAGAAACTTCACGATTGTCTACCATCGCACTTTCTATCACTGCCGCCGAATACCTAAAATCAAGTATGTGCCTCGTATTTGCAACACAAGCTTAAACCTAATTCACATTTATTTCACTGTATTAACATGCACGAAAGAATGTGATTAGAATGTATTGAAATAATTGTGTCCATCAGAGACAAAGCGAAAGGAAATGGAACAAGATGCCAGATAAGATTAGAAAAGAATAAATGGAAAGGGAAAAGAAGTAAGAGGAAAATCGGGAGTGTAAAAGAGAGGGGGATACATACGTCTTACATACACATATATACTATATATTGTCTTACGTTTATACTGCCCACCTTAATCTATCAATATGGAGCTTCTGCCCACCCGGTCGAAAATTTCTAGCGCCGCCCCTGGATAGACGAAAATTACTCGTATACTTCTTCCCAGAATGGTGAAGTGGGATAGACGAAAATTACTCGTATACATCTTCCCTGGATGTTCCATTGGGATAGACGAAAATTACACGTATACTTCTTCCCAGAATGGTGAAGTGGGATAGACGAAAATTACTCGTATACTTCTTCCCAGAATGGTGAAGTGAGATAGACGAAAATTACTCGTATACATCTTCCCTGGATGTTCCATTGGGATAGACGAAAATTACTTGTATACTTCTTCCCAGAATGGTGAAGTGGGATAGACGAAAATTACTCGTATACTTCTTCACAGAATGGTGAAGTGGGATAGACGAAAATTACTCGTATACATCTTCCCTGGATGTTCCATTGGGATAGACGAAAATTACTCGTATACTTCTTCCCAGCATGGTCCAGTGGGATAGACGAAAATTACTCGTATACTTCTTCCCAGAATGGTGAAGTGGGATAGACGAAAATTTCTCATATACTTCTTCCCAGCATGGTGAAGTGGGATAGACGAAAATTTCTCGTATACTTCTTCCCAGCATGGTGCCATGGCGTACACGAAATTGACGCATATATTTCTTCCTACAGCACGGCCAGTTGTCGCTTTCGACAAAGATAAATCATCTACGAGTATATCTTGATACCCACTGAGCTCTTAAACGTAAGTACTCTCGTAGATTTTGTAATGGTTTCTGAGCTGTGATGGACCTTCCTCAGTAATTTTCTCTCCTAAGAGAAAAGCAGAGCATGATATTATGTAAAATTTTTGTTTTGTAATGTTTTTTTTATTTGCTTTTAATGAGATTTTTGTACTTTTAAACTATAATATTTGGATTATTTAGATTTGTTTTTGCTTTAATGAAATTTAAAATGTGTTGTATTTGGTTATACTACCAAAGTGGAACGTTGTTTAACTGCTAAAGAAATCAATGTTATAGAACAGGAAGAAGATTAATAAGAATGCATGTTGGCATGCGCAATGGAATTTCAGGACACTGTTTCATTAGTGGTTTCTAACATAAATTTTGATAAATAAATGTGGTTGTAAGTAACATCCACAGTAAAATTCTTGATTTCAAAATGAACTTTACAGCTTCATCAAGATGAGAGAAACTTGGGCAAACTCAGGAAATTAAGTGGACAGTTGTTTGTGCACTTGTGACTGAATTTCCCGTGGTGACATATTTATAATTTATCTTCTTTACTTATGACTAAAAAAAATCAACATCGTTTAATATTACGGCCCAGCATTAACTGTGGATGGTTTTGCTTTTGATTATGCAGACACTTGGCACTGAATAAATGTGATGACGTTGTGTTGAAGAACGCCGCACATTTTGGCAACGCAGGGGCAGGATTACACGGCAAGTAGCTGATTGCATCACCGATGCTCATGGCCGTTGGCAGAAAAAAAATCTGGGGGGTTCATGCATAATTGTTCTCATGGGCTTCGTCAGAAATTTTAATAATAGAAGTAATAACAATACTTATATAAAAATTAAAATTTCATAATAATAAACCAACTTTATTCCAAAATAATAATAATAATAATGATTATTATGATTATTTTTATTGCTGTTGTTATCCTTGAGGAGGCTTTCTCAATCCAGCAGATGAGTGAATATCCAGCACAAGTTTTTTTTTTACGTTTCATTCAGTGTGTACTGAAATGCACAATTATTATATTTTGTTATTACATTTAAAATACCTTCAAGATAGAGTTTTAAAAGTTAGATGGAAATCTTAGTCATAAAGTTCTTGTTGTTTGAAATTAAAACTTAATTTTTGGGATTTTGAAAACTGTGTGTGTAGCCTGGTGCATGTACTAATACCTCAATCGCGAACGTAACACGCTACGAAACTGGAGATCCTAGATTTGAACTCCTGTCAAGGGGGAATTTCAACTTTATCGAACAGGGAATCTATAAGTTGGATAGAATATTTTGGACAATCATAAGAGAACTTTCAGTCTGATTCAGGAACAACACTGGAAAGAGGACAGCAGGTGTTAAAATGGAGGGGTCACGGGTGGGCTGCGATTCCGAAAATAAATGCTGTTTCGATCAAGTTTCAGAATTCCAAGTGTCTGAAAATTCTAGTTCGATCGTTTCATCATTGTCTGTTTGTTGTATTTTTGTGAAGCTTCGAATAAAATTTTAAAAATGGGTTACAGATTTTGGTTTCTGAACTTCCAATAATCCAACATGCCAAAGGTTTCGGGGGGGGTTCCAACCCTAGAAACCCCCCTGTAAATACGGCCATGCATGCTCCCTTCGCTTGCTTAGGGTTGAAGATTTCACGACAGCGCCACAAGGTTAATATATTTTTGGTCGAGCTGTACTGAGCATTAAAAGTCAGCGTATACCACAAACATAGCTGTTCTACCATCAAATCCTAGTTAAAGAAATTTACTTTTCCTGCTTATCATTGCGAGTAACTTCAGAAGTTAGAAATTCAACTTAAGATGACGATGATATAATTGAGAAACATATTTTTTCTAGATTTTCAACTGAATTTTTACTCTTCTGCCTATGTGGTTATACCTATACACATATTTTTTTCAGAGGAAAGTGTATTTGAGGATAATTAGACACGTGGAATATATTTCGGGGGGGTTAGAACCGAGTGCCTCAATAATAATAATGATGTTTAAATTTAAATAATTAGAACTATATTAAATTAAAATAATATTAATATAAATTAATTAATATCGTATTATTATAACATGAATAGGTATAAAGACGGCTTAAGAATAGAGATATAACATCACGTATTCACTATCCTGCTTACGTGAAGTTAGGTCGCCAGAATTTGTATAAAAACAACTCTTGATAAAAATGGAATATTTTTTCAATAACAAAAATTATGTTAGATCCAGTTCACGAAAAGTAAACTTCCTGATTAATATTTTATGCATATTATTATAAGTAGTATAATAATAGCATAAATTTTCCTTGGTACTGTCACTCAAAGCGCATGATCCCTATCTAACCCTTTCCTTCCAGTAAGTTCTGAGGCAGTGGCGGCGATTGGTTTCCAAAACCGTTAAAGAAAATGGAATAGAATGAGTTCAACTACAAAGTATCTTTTGGATACAAATAAAGTTATAGAAAATGAATTCCAAGTGTATTATTTTCACTTTCAAACCACGCTGAATGTTTTCTCACTCTTTGTAAGTAGATGCAGCAGTAACGTCTTCAATTTTTTAAGTCAAAGGGGTGAGAGGGGACATAACCGCTTTTCAGCCAACTCAACTATATTTATTTTCCCTAAACAGACAACAAAATCTTGGTAATAAATACTGAATACTATGAGCCTTAAGAGGAAATCAATTCTACAGTCGTATACGAGATATAACATACATTATCCTCAAGGAGGCATTTAGGGGGTGTGTAGGGGTTCCGGACCCACCTCCGAAAAACTTACCAAGTACTAAAATAAAATAATGAAAAAATACTTGTTTATAATTTTTTGGGTATAATCGAGGGTTATTTTTTGCTCTAACCAATGGCGGCGATTAGGGGGTGCGGGGGCAACTGGCCCCCACTTTTCGCCACTTTTGTCCCCGCACTATGTTTACCTTATCTATAAATGGAAATACACTGTCTTTGCCCCCCGGTTTTGGCAACTTAAAATATTTTTTTTGGGTGGGGGCAAGGTTGACATAAACAATATTTTATGTATGTAAATATGTATAATGCCTTAGTTACAAAAAGAAAAATGAGAAACACATCTATGCCAAGAAGTATATAAAGAACTTTAATTTTCATATATTTTTGCAGAGTTATTGAGAAAAATATAAACAAGATAAGTTTGTAAACAAACTGTCGGGTACAATTTTGGAGTTTTATTGTAAATCCTCAGATTTCCTAGTGAGAAGGATGTGCCTGCATACATCTCTCTTCCGAGCTGATCGCGTGCCCCTTTTAAGTCGTTCATGTGCCGCGTATCACAGTTTGAGAACCACTGGTGTATACGGCGGTATACCCTTTGGTTATCTTTACTCGATAACGTATACCTTCTGCATATACTTTCTACTATCGTTACGTTCATATTTATTTACGTAATTTGGCCATTACGCCAATGCTTATTAAGGTCAAATACTTCAGGCTTCACGTGATCGGATGATGCGTGTCACCATTTTATCATCATTTGACTTATAATAATTTATGGAGTAAACCATATGCGTATGTTTCAATAATCTTCTTGTTTATCTCTTCCACAACAATTGGCGGCTGGATATTAAGACCCTCTGCCCCCGACAAAAATTCGTGGTTGCGCCTCTGATTCGTTAGTTTAATCCACGACTCGTTGGTATTACCTACCTTGAAATAGCTTCTCTTAGCAGATTGGATTTTATGAATGTAAATTCTGAAAATAGTAGCACGACATCCCAATGTAGCGATGTCCACTCAGTTAATTTTGTACTCTGCTTTGAAGAACTGGAAACCATAGATAGTCAGAGGATAGTGCAATTGTTGCATTGTTACTAAATACATACAAGTATCCATATTGTTCATATCTATTGTTTAGACAATATGGATTTAAAGTCCGGTGCATTTTGACTGGCGAATAATTATAACAAAGGGAAACCTTCTGGGATGTATCCCTCATATGTTCCTGTACGTACATTCCAAAGATTTTCAATAAACGCCAGACATTTATTTTCGTAAGTGCAGAAAAGTCTATGGTTTTGAAATAAAATATACATTTCAACGGCACATCGCAACCAAAGAAGGAAACTGCTGAAACTATATATATATGTGTGTGTGTATGTGTGTGTGTGTGTGTGAACTGCTTTGCGCAAATATACAGTTACGTAGAAATATGCAACGTCCTCCAGTTGAACACCAGTCTTTCCAAAGTTAGTCCGCTGTTACTTTTGTCGCGAACTTGAGACGCTTTTATCACTCATCAGGGCTTGCTAGGTAGAAAAGAAACACAACATTCTTTTCAAAGTTAAACACAGTTTTATAATCGCTTATATTTCCTAATCACTTACCAATAAAACAATAGAACATTCAATACTAACGTTGGGCAATTCACTCACATATAACGAAAGTCAAATTACATAATTAATTGTTTACTTTCAACTTATCGGCAAGAAGAAAACTCGAAAACCCAAAATCTATACTTCAGTTCTCTCCGTTTCCAAGTTCTTATTATTTCTTCACCTTCACCTGTTTTCCAAACTCAGTCTGTCGTCAGGTGAGAAACATTCAGGTGGGTTCACTTCCTCTGCTGAGATGAGAAAGTGACGTCAACACGAACAGATTGTGACGTATTTATAAACATCTATACAAGTTCCAAACACAACTGTATCAATCTAGCTATAGTTGTCTGTGACAACTTGTACATTATTTGAAGTAACAAACATTTTAAAAATCTTAACGTCTTACAAATATAAAACCTTAAACTCTCACGTTCGTTACAAATAGAACTAGTCTCGGTGGAACTATATCCTGCGCGCATGTTTGGGTATCGACATGTGGAAAGTTGCTGCAAGCTTAAGCTTACCTGTTCATGTAATATTCTGTCCATATGTTATAAATTGAATAATTGTTTGTTGCATGTGGAGAAATGTATTAGAATAGAAACCGTGTAATCGGAACTATGTTCCGTGCGTAAGCATACGTCAGTGATGTGCCGTAGACTATACGTTTACGTCTACGTTATCTACACGTAATCTACGCGTAGATTACATTGGGTTGTAGTTTACATAGATTACGTAGACAATCTAAAGGGCATGAAAATTAATTTTGAAGGGTTTCATGAAAGAAAAGTGACTTTTCAACTATATTGGTTCCTAACGAAATGAAAAGAATCCTATTTACAACAAAATTTCTCTTCTCTTCTATCATCAACTATGGAAGAAGATAAATAGTATGCAAAAAACAACAACAGATGGCAGTCGTGAGGCAAGAGTGGTCTTTTCCCCATAAAACACTAGAATATATCCTATATTAGGTTTCTTTCTAGGTGAGAAATTGTTCGAATTTGGAAAAAAGGGTATGAAAAGTTCTTTTCACACATTAGCAACTGATACGCAATATAATTTTCTTTTAATTCCACGGCGCCCTTTGCTAAGTTATCACCTTTCGTCATGTTGTTTACATAGATTACGTAATCTACGTGTATAAAATAGTCTACGTGTAGAATGTAGACTATCATTGTTTACGCGTAGACGCACATCACTGGCATACGTCTTGGTCTTTGAAACGTCTCCACAAGGTTGATTTGTCCCAGAGCATAATGAAATGTCGCAGATGACTATAGTCCGTCCATCTAAACCCGAACTTGAGTAAACAAATACACGCTAGAAAGCGTTTACTTGCTTATTGGTTAGTTCTCATGATATATCTGTTGCATAGGCGTCTTGTTTGTAAAATTTTAATCTCGAATCTTATCCAATAAGTTTGGATCAATGTAGTCGAGCAGAAATGAGTGAAGGTTGCATGTAGTTAGGAGCATTGCGTATCTGAAATAAAGTTTCAAGGAATTCTTCAGCAGAAAATAATTTACTGTTGCTGTTGAAACGTAACTTTCCCACTTACCAAGCAGGACAGAAATTCTGCAAAGTGTCACTTTGTCACTACTAGAAGAGCCAGCCATTATATTTCTATACTACGTAGTCTCATACAGTAAAGTGCTCCGAATCTTCAATCGGGTTTGTATAGTAGCAATGGCGTTCCGAAATGCCGGGTTGGTTTCTCTAGTTATCACTAACTAATTTTTGCTGTCACAGACAAAGTGCAGATTGACCCAATTTCCCAACTCAAGATTACATTCACATATATATAAGTATGTGTGTATATATACACACCGGGCGTTCCAATAAATTTGATATCATTTCGTAATATCATAACGTTATTAATTCTCGTGCAAATGATCTGAAAGTTTAACAGTATGTGTAGAAACACCTTGTGTGGTTTGTGTCAATGTGTAATGTAGCACATGACAACTTTGGTACACGTCTTGTTTTTAGTGATGGGGCCATATTTTATACGAAAGGCAAAGTCAACAAGCAAAGTTCACATTTGGGCAAAGATAATCCCCATGGCACACTCGAGCAACCTAGAAACTCATCAAAAGTGACTGTCTTCTGTTCCATCTCCAAAAATCATATTCATGGCTCGTTTTACTTGCGGGAATTGTGGCTGGCGATGATTATCTGCAAATACTTCCGATCTGTCTCATGAAGACACTCGTTGCAAACGAATATGAACACTTTAATTTGCAACAGGACGGGGCACCACATCACTGGAAGCTCACTTTGCGGACGTATATCAACGAGACACTGCCAGGGTGATGTATCGGACGTACAGTGGTCAAGATAACGTGTTTTGAAATGGCCGCCACGTTCACCAGACCTGACCTCATGTGATATTTTTTTCTGAGGCTATGTTAAGGGCCTCACCTATGACCCCCTCTTCCTACAAACCTAGATGAACTACAGCAGAGAATCATCGCCGCACTGGAGATTGTTACCGCAAACGTGCTGTAACGTGTTTGGCAGGACCTGGACTACCGACTTTATCGTGTGCTGTGTCACGGAGTGCGCACATGGAAAACTTATGAACAATCATTTGTGACATACACAGACGTTTGAATTTCTTATTCAAATTTTTATGCATAAATCTTATTGAGTTAAACATCACATCTGTGCAGTTTCCTTTACCTTGATTATGTAGTTACTGAGATATTAGCATCTGTAATGATATCAAATTTTTTGAAACACACTGTATATATACTTTTAATGGGAAATTTTCGTCAATCAGAAGAAATTTTGAAGATACATGATAAGGGTTTCTTTGTTCTTTTCTTTTGATTAAGATGTAACAAAGGAGAACTTAGGAACCTCTCTTGGTAAGATAGAAGGAATCAAGAGTTACACACGCAAAGAAAGTGACAACTGTTAACGTTTCATATCCCATGATTCACCATCAGAAAGCATGACAAGAATGGTTGCAGGAGTAGGAAGTTCCTCAGAAGAGGGAAACCATAAGAAAACAATCAAATCACGACACAAGAACCGGAAACAGGATAGACCCCGAAATGACTTCAGAGAAAAATATTAATCGCTTCCTCATTCGCCCACGAAAACATCATAACTGCCATCTGTAGGTGTCCTTTCAAGTTATTCTGATTCAACGTTATTAATGGTTCTTGGAAAATGAAAAATTGCTCTAACAACACATATCAGACAGAATCGTTTGTGCTTTGTTGCGCACCTTTGCATAAGATTTCATGTAGTTCTGTGTGCCACTCTACCGAATGTTACGGTAGTCCCCTAAGCTAGAATTTAAGCAGGAAGGAGAGTGACAAAGACAGAGGTGGGCGGACGCCCCCCGCTTACATGGGCGTCGGAAATGGATGTCGACCCCCTGTAATTTGAGATCCTTCTTTTCAAGTTACAAACCAGCAGATAGCTTATTATTTTTATTTGTTAATAACAAAAACAAAGTGCGGTTCATCGAAAAATTCAGTGTAAAATGCAGGAACCAGGTGTATGTTAATATTCTACCAATTAATCGTTTAATTCCCATCCAATTAATGGCTCGAAATTGTAACAATTTCAAAAATTAGAATTTAATGTGAGAATTCGATCAACTTGAACGTTAGAAAAAAAAAATACTCTAACTTTTAAAGCTTGTTCTTGGACGAGATGTACAAAAATGTATAACAATAGTGCTAGATATTCACTCATTTGGTGGATTGAGTAGAAAAGTCTTCCCAAGGATATAATAATAATAATAATAATAATAATAATAATAATAATAGGGCCTCCCCTATGGCGCAGTGGTAGCGTCGTAGCTTTATAATCAAGGGGTCCCGGGTTTTATTCCCGGTGGAGCCACATAGTAGTTCTGATCCCACTTTAAACTGTAGGTCCAGTCCCGATTAGCCTTACTATGCATAAAGTGAACTTAAAACGCCAACTCAATCATTCAATAATAATAATAATAATGCGTAACGCGCTACTGTCTCAGGTTCGAACTCTTTGTCAACACCTCATCCAATAACACAGATATTTCAAGGTCAGAAAGGGAATTTGGGGACAATCATGAAGGAACTTTCAGTTTGAACCCGGAACAACACTGGCAAGAAGATGGCCAGAAGTGAAGTCAGTGGACCAGGATCCCAAGAATGGAAAATATTTCGAATTTCAAACGTTTGAAAATTCTGATTCCATTTTAAAAAGGAAGGTTTGTCTCAGGTTTCTGTCTACCCTTTGTAAAGTTTTAAACGAGTATGGGTCACTGATACTCATTTCTGAACTTGCAATAATCCAACGTGCTAGAAGTTTTGTGGGGGTGAGCCCTAAACCCTCCTTTGAATACAACAACGGGCTTGAAGAAGAAAAATGAATATTGTAAGCCCATAGTGTACAATAACTCATTGGTGACGTATTGAAGATCTACCGAGATAAATGTGCAAGAGGATTTCTTTCGTAGACTCGTAAAGTATACACGAAACATTACATGATGACCAGGGCTGGGACTAATATGAACTAACAAGTGGCTTTGTGTATATATACATAAATGTACTAAAAATTGGCAAAATATGGACTAACACATGCGTAAAATGACCAAAATGATGCAAAGAAGAGAAGATTTCTTCATAGTGATTTCAAATAAAATAAACAATTTATTATTTTACATTGAATTAATGCTTAAATAAGACAAGCCACAGAAAACGAATTTAATCTAATCGAATTGGTGAGATTGTAAAAATACAGCTTGATGCAAAATTTAAGATATGTATTTTACAAAATGATAATTTGAATAAGAAGTATTTTTACATGGTTATCGTTAAGTGATAGTGTGACGAACAATTAAGCAAAATGTTCTTAATAGAATGTCATTCTTTTTATTATTTTTTTTTTAAAAAATTTAACACAACCATTTCTAAATAGATTAATTCAGTATGGATTGATATTAAAATTATTCAGACTTTATTTTATTTGCACACAAATGTTTTAATAGTATCCTTCAATTATTCATTTTCTATTTTGAACTTATCACCCATCAAAGCATGGCAATTGTAACAAAGAAAACAATGTATATCGCATTAAGCAGCAAAAGTGACAGCTACTTTTATACAATTCCTACAAGAACATGTGCCGGAGCCGAGAGTTGAAATGCTCATGGAGCCACATAATTTTTTTCTTTTGAACAATTCCAAAATGATGAAATATTAAGAATATGTGAAATAAGCCTGTTGAAATATGTAAAGTTCAGTATGTTTTCCTTAAATATAGTACTAAAGGTAGAAACATGGAAAAATATTGACGAAAAAATGTCTACATCATGTCATACATGTCTAAATCACTACAAACATTACTTACTATTCGTCAAGATATTAAAAATTTTCACTGTAATTCGTCAAACTAGAAGTATGTATTTACATATAAACCCTAGCCTTAATGATGACTTAGAGCATATAACCTTCACATTCCCATTGTACATACAAGAAACTACGTTTCCCTTTTGTAACCTACATGTTCTATATGAGAAGCCAACGTCGTGGCCCTCGCCAATTCTCCGACTATGGCCTACGACTGAACTCAACTTTCCTTACGTTTCGTGGAACAAGTATTCTTTTTGGATCTCCAAAGGCAAAAGGCCGTATGGTAAGAAATAACACACTCACGCATGTCCTCTCTGCCCCCCGCCTTTTCCTTCAGTCATCCCCCCGATGCTCAAGAAGAGAAAATTCTTTGGCGCTGATGCTCTGGGCGCCAAGTCCATGCAGGAAGTCCTCTTTTGTTCATTCAGGCTCCCGAGTCCTGTGACGAGGCTTTGTCTTCTTCCTGGAACTCCGAGAGATCATCCACGCTGTCCCGGAAAGAAGAGGGACCGGTTCCAAAACGGGTCGCGGCCGAACTTGGCAAAGTGAGTCGTGCGTGGAGCGCGAACGTGACAAGGGACGGTTCTCAAGTGAATGGGCCACGAAGCAGTGTAACCAACGTTGCCAACCTCCCGATAAAAAAAGTACTGTTTAATCTGTGAAATTATGCTAAATGCCGACAAATTTTGCTAGGATCTACATATTAATAAAAAAATTATTACTATTATTAATAATTAAGAATAGTAATTTATTAATTGAAGTTGAAACTTCAGCACTTAGGCTATTTCGCACCCGTATAATATGGACAGTTCTTCCTGGAGCATTATATTTTGATATTTTACTCAACTAAGATTTTTCATAAAATTATTTTTGGATGTTCATAAGACATTCTAAGGAGATTATTTAGTTAATTGCAATATATCAAAGCTTAAAACGTGTCTAAAGGAAAGCTATTAAAATCCTCTACATCCATAAACTTTAATTGCGGACAGTTCACAGAGTGGAAAATCGACATATTATCTGTAAAATTCTGGAAAGAGGAAAAATATTTTTGGAAAAAATTAATCTGATGAATTTTGCAACTATTGACTAAATTAACACCTACTGAAAAAATGTGTAAATATATATAAAACTGCCGGACAAGGTTTCTACCCCGTTTTTTATAGAATGACCCAATATAATGAAAGTAGTTTTTATATTACTAATTTACGAAAGAAAATTAGTCTTTTACACCTGTGTAAAAAACTTCTACGCGAAGTAAATTACTAGTAAATTGCGCGTAACTTACTTAAATAACGTAACGAGTAACTTATCTTGCCAACCCTGTGTAAAGAACAATTAGGTGTGTTGCAGAACGATTGCGTCACGTCCTTGGCATTTCATTGCAGCGAGCGGTGATTGAAGAGGAGTGTCTCGTTGCCTCTGCAGCTGGCGTAGTAGAGAAAGGGGATCACTATTCGGTCCTTGATAGAGTTTGGCAGGGCTCCCGGTGGCTCTCAGAGGGCGCACTGTGGTCAAGATGTTCAACATCAAGCTGAAGGATGTTTTGCATAGTGGCGTAGGTTTGTAGGAATTTCTGCTCCGAGTAAACTTGAATGAGAATGTTTGTTGTGCAAGAATTTCTTGGAAGTAAGTTTCAGGCGACCAAAAAGTGTGACTTTTCAGCGAAATACATTTGGCAAATGAAAACCAGAACTTCCAAAGGAACCAAGAACTATATCGGAAACACATTTTACGCTGTTTACGTGATCCATGCCATCCTATCGTACTGAAAGAGGCAGTAGCTTCTTTATTCATAATGTATACTCTGTCCTGCCTATCTCTGGAGCAAGGCCGCGCAATGAAGCAAATAAGGGGGAAATAGAATGGACAGAGCGAAGCAGTGCGCGCTGCTCCAAAGGCTGGTAACTGCAGTCGCTTCCTCCCTCTCCACGCAATCCCTTTCCCTCTCACGTGTTCATTGGTGGAACCGTCTCGCGTCACTACTTGCGCAGACACTCCTTTTAGTTCGCTTGCTCCAGAGATGACCGGGACAGAGTGTAGTACGAGTATGTAGGTTTCATGGCCACTATTTTAAAAGTGACATTTTTCCTCTCCTAAATTTCCAGTCTTCAAATTGATTTGGTTTATTTTACTTCACTTTTCTTCCGGTTTTGGCTAATCGCGAGGGTGATGAGATTGATGAGGAGACAGTCACAAAGAATACTTATGCCGGAATTTGAACCCAGGATCCCTGGCACCGTAGCTCGCTGCGCTAACCACCCCACAAAGGCTTCAAATGGAAAACACACATTCATATTCATTCGTTGGAGTTCATTCTTATCTTGTTTTATGTTCCTAACACCCATGATCTTCAAAGTGACGTCATTGCTTGTCAACCAATGATTGTTCATTAACCTCTATTGGCTCACCTGTTATTCAGGGGCCTTGGCAGTCGTTGTGTACTGCAAGGTTATTAGAAGTATATAGATTGGGCCAATCCGTTGTTTACTCGTGATGACGAAACGACGGTAAGAGGTGAATTTATCCATGAAATGAATTCCAAATCTATGCGCTAGTGTTGCACTATGCAGATAGGAAAACATACCAGAAACTGAACACACGAAATCGAGTACACAAAGTAGCATTTCCACCCATTTAAATTTTGTGGCTTCAGACAAATTGAAAATAAATATCGATAGTTACTTATTGTTACGCAGGACAGAATATTATTGATCGGAACGGTAATTTTTTTTAAATCCCGACATTCGGGACAGGAAATATTCGCAATTTCTCGACTAGTCGGGAATTCGGGATCGGGACGGAACTTTTCTTTCCGATCCCGGTCCTGACTTTTCGAGATACCGCACACCACTTGTTATTATTATATATTTCAGTTCAGCACAAGATACATCTTACAAGTCCGTCGAACATAATGTACTGTGCATACCAGAAAAGAAAAGTTCAAATGAGCATTTATGTACGCTATATTTATACTAGGTTTCTTCAGTGCACAACATGTTTCCGCGAATATATCAAAGTCTGCCTAACATGAAATGTAATACTGTTCAACATTGCTTTCACGCAAACTTGGCATGAAGTAATATTCCATTCTCTCAGGCAGTGGCGTACCCAAAAGGGAGTTGGTGGGGGTTATAACCCCACCTTTGGCCAAGTATTCCTAAAAAAAAGAACGTCAAATGTAGGAAAATATGGCAAAATGAGGGATGACTGCCAAAAATACAGTAGTGTACGTAACTCCTCCCTTTCAAAAATCCTGGGCACGCCACTACAGTCTCAGGTTAACATGCAAGGGCACATTGTTTCCACCTTTCGATGTGTAGTCTTTAATTTATGCAGTAGAAACCAAGTGTGGCTTCTTACCGATGTGTAAAATGATTAATACGACAACTTTCGTGTCGGTATAAGCACAAAATATACACGAAGTTTTGTTCAAAGCTAAGTTGCGTTACTGCAAAGCCGTAATTAATTTTTGATCAGCTGTAGGAGTTTAGCTTAATGGTTTAATTTTTGCTTTGTAACTTGGCCATAAGGTAGAATTCAGTTGCAGAAGTATTGTATATTTTAATATCGCTTATACGTTCTATGAAATAAATATTACTGTGTATGTAATGGTCTTACATAGTAGTATACATTTTAAAGAATACTTCAGTGAATTGAATACGTTGCCACAAATATTTAAAATACAATTACTAATTTGTATAATAAATTTTAAACTTCTGCTCTATAGAATCCTTAAAAAATCACCAGTATTTTTTCATATAATCAAAAGAACATCACGTTATGAATCTCCTGCCTGTGATTGCAGAGTAATCAAATAAACGCCAAATTATCTATTTTTCCATTGCCCGTTAAATTAAATGTTTCTGACAAACTATTAATTGTTATAAAATGTAAAATATATTCACATTCTCATCCGCTAATCATATATTTATGCCCTGGAAATAAGCAATAAATTTGATATTTCATAACTTGAACATTTGAAGTAATGATAGTATCCTTCATTTGCATGTCAGAAGTTAAGTTTAAGATGATACAAGGTATATTTATTTAAACTCATCCTCATACCTATGTGGGAATTATGTATAAATTAATGAAAATAAGCAGTAGTATTAATCGTGACAATAGATAGCGTGAATAATTTGCGATATGAAGCCTCGCAGCAGTGGTCCTTAACAACCATATGAAATATGAATTGGAGAAAGGTGGAGGAATTGTGGGCTCCTAAGGATAATTACTCATGGCCGGGCATGTAATGGAGTTAAACGAATTGTAAAGAGTAAAGACACATACATTTTGACTGGAATACTTTCAATCCGTCAATACTTTTTCCTTCAGGGCAGAAATATAGTTTTCTTGAAACATTAATTTTAAACAAAATTAAAGGCGTACTGTAGTACACATCCTCATCTAGACATTGTTCTTGTTCTGGTGTTTAATATCTGCATACTGCAGCACTGCCGTTCTGTCATTTCACGTGACTTTACATTGAAGTGATGTATTCACTTGGCCGGTTACACGTCATCTCACGCAAAAACTTCAACCTTTACCATGGATATGGGCCAGGGCTGGTGTACTGCACGAATTTGAGTAAGTTACCATTACACCAAGAATAAACTACACAGATCTTTTGCCGAGGGTTGAGTAGATTTTTGTGTTAAGAATGGAAATTATGGTGTAATAATTCATTAGAGAGTGTTTGTGAAAGCTATCGACCTTATGTTGATCACACTAGGAAAAAGTTTGGTTTTATATTTGTAGTGGGTCAAGAAATAAATAGACTAAGAAGCGGTCATGCGAGAACATATCATCATTTATTTAAAATCTGCAAATTGTGACTTTGGTAATTTAAGGGATGATGGTCAACATATTATTTTGTAATGTCCAATTCACTCTGAGAAATGAAAGACTTTATACAAAACATTATCAAACTTTAATGTGCCTTTTCCCATAAATTTGACTTCATTGTTGTACGCACCAGATATTCGAATTGGATATATATACCTACTTGTTTCTTTAGATAAGTTGATATAAAATTGTAATTTTTTTTGTTAATAAATGATTGAATGTAGATATATAAAAAGGTATTTAGGAGCGTACTTGAACTTTGTGTGTAAAATTTATATCAAAAATGTATCTCATGTACTAAAAATGTATGCTGGACATAAACAGCCAGATGTAAAGCTGTAAGTCCAACAAAATTTGTTGTTGTTGATGATGAATGTCAGTTGGTGGGGTAGATAACCGAGGTCATTGCCCTTGGCTTCATGAAAAGTGGTCTTCTGAGATGTATTATTAATTAATGTAAGGTGAGTGTGGTTATACATGTCTGCTGTGAACAACTGTCGCAGCGCAAGCTATTTGTTGGATAGTTCTGCGTCGGAATTTTGTTTTCATAGACGCGGAATTCAGCACGTTTCTCTCAGTGGAGTTGTAATGCTGGGTTTGCATCACTTGGCAATGTCTGCTAGAATTCTTGGTCACAGTGTCTTTGTAGCTGGATTACTGCTGCTAATTTCAGATTCTCAGGTATTTGTATGCTGCTTGTATACAGCAACTGCATGCTCTCAGATGATACGGGCTTAGTGTCGCAGTCAAGGTTCTAGAGTATGTGGACGATTATTTTTGCATGTCGGGTATGCAAACTTGTAAGTTTCGATTTGTAAATGTCACCGTGGATATCGCTCACCCTGCTTCTATCTAGTTAGACTCCTGTACAGGCTACTTTACTTTGTCACATCTTCCTAGACCTTGGCGTAACAACACATCCCAGAGCCTTGGGCCCTGGGCGAGATTAGAACGCGAGGCCTTAATCTGTTCTGTAAATTTGAAATCTCAATGTGAATCGATACAAAATCTTCAGGCATACATCAAAAAAGTATTAAAAATTTAAATAATAACAATAAAATGAAAATTACCCATTAAGATAATATTTAATTATTTCACTAACCCTAAAAATGTCTTTCTCTGATTTTTTATGAATGTGAATTCGCTCACGACTTCTAAAGAGTCTAGATGAAGCGATGTTGTACTCTATGATGGATAATGGAGAGCCTGCTAACCTTGGCAAATGGACGGGTGGTGTAGCTTTACTGTGCTGCGTAATCTTGTGTAATTTATAGAGGTTTTAGTTAGTTATGGCGACTCATCTAACGCATGGAGAACTATAAGTCCTGTAGCATTACGTAGAATAAAAATTACTCTCTGTAATGCAACATTGATACAGAAATCCAATCAATTTAGCTCCTTCCAGTGACCTACGCGAAATGTAAACAAACAGTGTTTCCAACCACTAAAATGTGTTATTTGGAGCAAGTTACTACCCTTTCGATATAGGGGAAAGTTGCCGAAATTGGACCAGTTGGTACTATTTTGTTTCTGCATCAAAAACAAGACACAGAAATAGAACGAAATTGTAGCTATGAGAAGCACAAACTATTACCTTTCACTACATATAACTTTTTCAACAAAAAAATGCAGGAACCAATATAATAGGGTACATAAACGCAAGTAGTGACATCGGTCCATTACAGGCAACAGGTTTCCTAACTTGGACCACAGGTTGCTTAGGTTGGACCGCTCACAAGAGGCATGTACGTATGTATGTGTACGGTATCTAGACACCTGCAGCACTCACTGCACACACCATTGTGGTATTTACTCCACGTTCGCCGCTTGTAACAGCACCTACCTGTGATTTTCCTTTCTTTGCTACATTTTTTTGTGAACGTTTCTAGACTGTGGTGAAACCTGACTCATCTACGTTGAATATTTGGTCAGCTGTAAAACAACAACAAAAAAAACATACCTTCTACTACACTCGTTCAAGCCATAGTCCACATTATTGTATGCTGCTATTCGCGATTAAAATTACCACCTGAGCGCTAGTGTCGCTTCCAATATGGCCGCTCTAAATAGGATAAATCTTTGTTTACATTCAGCAGTAGTACAAAATAGCAGCGTGTTGTCATGACTGGTATGGTAGAAAACGTTTAAATTACGCATTATTTTTAAATATTGCGAATGCGATGTGAATTCCAGGTACTCTAACGAACGTGAAGCTGTACTGAGATCGAAGCATTTAATTATGATAGGCAAAAATAACACGGAAAATGCAGACGAAACTATGTATACGCACTGGTTGTCCAAAGCAGTGCTGTATCATCTGCACGTCATGTTGTAACTGGGGTTCTCGGAAATTATTTGAAAATAAAGGAATTGAAATTGGCCTGTACTTGAAAAGCTGGGACAGGAGAAAATTGCAAACATATCGTTGCAGTTCTTTCTCGAAAGAGAAAGGCTGGTTTAATAATAATATTCACGATTTCATGACCAGGCTATACTCACTGAAAAAGGACATCGTACTGAATGAAACAGTAACATTAGCATGTCCACCTTTTTTTCTGGTTACATTTGACATTAATTCATTCTCAAACTATTTTCATCTTCGCTCTTAATCGACTTGCACCTGTTCCGAATTTCACACATACGTAATACCGGTAATACATGGACGCATTGGGTAAGACGCTTCATGATTTTTCGAAAAAAAAGCTTTATTTATAAAGTACAATTTAAAACTTTACTTTCATGGAAATATATATTTATCTCTCGATAAATAAAGTAAGCAGACTCGTGCATTCTTCGTAATTTCCTTGCCGAATTACAGTGTTATATCCCCCATACCAATCTTCTGTCAATTACGTTTTCCCTGATTTATTAACAAATTTCATTTTGTTGATTCCACGGAGTGGAAACACATGAAAACTTTTAATTTGTTATGACTCAAAAAACGATTTAGAGCAAAAAAAACCTGAACAGTAGACCTTACTCTCTCGCATATTCCCCATGCTTTAAACGACTTCAACACAACGTATCCAACTTAGAGTACTTCCTGGAAATCCCACCAGATGGCATATCGGTTAATTTTAATCGCGAATAGCCATTTGCAATTCCATCTCTGCCCACAGCCCATATTTTCCCCGGTCCAATTTGGGGAAACGTGTGGTGGTCCAACTTAGGCAATTATACCCCGTTAATAAAAATATGACGCTACAAGAACATACGCAACTAAACCCGAGTTTTAGCACATGTAGTTAGTGGTTAATGAATGACAGTCGAAGTGCAATTCGAAAGACTTTCACTTCCAGTCCACAACTTCAAGACCGCACTCCAAAACCATTCTCGGAGGATGCTCGCTTCAAGTACGGTCTTGCACCTCTCGGACACGGCCTCAGTTGCTGGCCTCGGACTGTCGCCCACCCCTTGCTACGCCTCTGTTCCTAGATGCGAGTAGCGGTATGATGCCAGGTTGGGCCAGCGTAAGATAATGTTGGGATTATAGATGCAGCCTGGTTTCTAGGCAACTAGGAACATTGGAAAATGAGTGCATCAGTACATTTTCCACCCATCACTCTGTATGTGGAGCTAGCCTCTTATATAAAGACATTACCAAGTTTTAAAAAGTGGTGCAAAAGCTTCTTGCGAGAAGTTAAAAGTTATACAGCGACCTGCAGAAGGCACACATGAAGGTAAGGGCCGGCCCCCGTGGCGGAGTAGTTATCACTTCGCGCTACGACGCCAGGGGTCTCTGGTTCGAATTCCGACCTGGATATGGATGTTTGTGAGTGTCCATTCACCATCTCAGCCCCATCTTCGCAAATTAGCCAAAAGTGGCACAAACTAAAATAAAGCAAATCAATCAATCATTCAACGAAGGTAAGGATACATTGACAGGCACGTATCAAGAAATATATTTCAGGGGGGGGTCCGAGTAGTACAGCAAAGAGAATTCCACGCCCGAAAATGAGGTATAGTGAGGTACACAGTGTTGCCAACCTCTTACTCGAAAAAATAACCAAGGTTTTTCTTTTTCGGTCTAACCTAACCTCAAACAAGGAGCTGGCAACCTTGCTTGAGGCTTTTCTCGCAGTGTTGCCAGCTGGGGCTCGGTGGGGCTCAGTGCCAACCTCTTACTCGAAAAGTTACCAAGGTTTTTATTTCTTGGGCTAATCTAACCTAACGCGAGGAGCTGGCAATCTTGCTTGAGGCTTTTCTCGCAGTGTTGCCAGCTGGGGCTCGGTGGGGCTCGCAGTGTTGCTAACTCCTCACTTGAAAAAATCACCAAGGTTTTTGTTTTTGGGTCTAACCTAACCTCAAACAAGGAGTTGGCAACGCTTGAGGCTTTCTCGCAGTGTTGCCAACTCACCCCAAGAATATTTCACCATGTGATATTTTACAAGCGAAGCTAACCTACAAATGGGAGTTGGCAACACTGATTAGTGGAGGTAGCCGGGTTCACCAGCATCAATTGGCGATTAGTGTTGCCAACTCACCTCAAGAATATTTCACCATGTGATATTTTACAGGCGAAGCTAACCTACGAATAAGAGTTAGCAATACTGATTAGTGTAATCAGCTTAGTTGAGCGCCATCAATTGGCGATCAGTGTTGCCAACTCACCCCAAGAATATTTCACCATATGATATTTTACAAGCAAAGATAACCTACGAATGGGAGTTGGCAACACTGACTAGTGGAGGTGCACGGGTTGAGTGCCATCAATTGATGTTGCCAGTGTTGCCAACTCACCTCAAGAATATTTCACCATGTGATATTTTACAGGCGAAGCTAACCTACAAATAGAAGTTGACAACACTGGTAACATCAATTGCGATTCAATGTTGCCAACTCACCTGAAGAATATTTCACCATGTGATATTTTACAGGCGAAGCTAACCTACAAATAGAAGTTGACAACACTGGTAACATCAATTGCGGTTCAATGTTGCCAACTTACCTGAAGAATATTTCATCATGTGATATTTTACAGGCGAAGCTAACCTACAAATGGGAGTTGGCAACACTGACTAATAGAAGTGGCCAGGGCTGCGTCCGAATCAGCAGCAGATGTCACCTAGAGCGCTGTTACATCCGGGGACTCAGCCAATCTCTGTTGTCCGAATTTGCGGTAGACGTGGAGTCGGAGGGAAGAGCAGAGAGGCGCGACAGATGCACGCTGGCGCTGTGACGCTGCGCTTGGCAGCCATATTCTAATTTTTATTTTGTACAGACAATATTTACTGATTAGAGGATGTAAAACTCAGTTATATTTTAATATTTTATCGATAATGAATGCAGAAAAATTGTAAATGATGAAATAGCGTGTTATATTTTTAATATGAGTAGTTAGGTGGAAATTATTTGTTTGTTTGCGCCCCACGCGGTGGGTGAAGTTTGGGCTGACACCTGGCGGGAAAAGTGACAGGCGTACTACAAGGGGGACATGCAGATTCGGACGACTTGGACGTGACTTTGACGGCATGCGAGAGCAATGGGGAGAGAACGGGATGGAGTGCTTGCCAATCCGGACACGGCTTTTGTAAACCTCTCTCGCAGGCGATGTGCTGCACATGCATACGCGCGTGCTTCTTATTATTTTCGTATTGTGAGGCAAACAAACAAATAAATAATTGTTGTTTTTTAGGATGCCTGGCCTCTATAACCTCGCCAGGGTGCGTGGTGCCCAACCAAAAAAGTAAAAGGTTCTAACGGCTGCGGTTGTAGATTACCGCACCTCTGTAGAGTTTTGTGAGTTATTATTTTTTTAATTTGTGCATCGAACTAACTTATATTGGATTTTGATCGTAGTGTGCAGCGTTAATTTGATCAGAGGTGTCTTATCGGCTGGATTGTTGTTATTCTGCAGCACTGTTGAGGTGAAATCCAAATCGTACATGTGCTTGTCGAAATGCTTTCGTATGCGTGGAAGGGTGTGCTTGGACCAGTGGGGAAATTTATTTTTCGCACCGAGGTCTGTCGCGGAAGTTTTTGTGCTCGAATTGTGCGAGGGGGTTGTCGTCGAAGATTCGTCCAATAGGAGTTGGCAACACTGACTAGTTGCTTCACAAATTTTTTGTTTTTTAAACATATGATATTTCACAGGCGAGGCTAACCTACAAGTTACAAGTTGACGGTGTAATTTTCTATAAGATGATAAGTATGCAATAAGATGAAGAAGACGCTAACTGGCAATAGCGGTGTTAATGTTTCCAGTTTTCTACCCCCTCTCACCGGGCCTTCTCCCTCTATGGCGCAGTGGTATTTAAAGATTTGATACTCGCACAAGTGGTTTTTGAAACTGTAGGTCTACTCCCGATTAGTTTTACTTACAGGTTTTTTTTTGTATACTTCTGTTTTTCCACATGTATGTATGTATGTAATGCGATTTGTGTGGGGGGTCAAAAATTTTGAAACTTACGACTTAATTAATCTGCATGAATGCTTAATGTTTGATTTTTTTTTATTTCTAGTTCGATATGAGATACACACAATTTTATTTTTTGAAGTACAGTTAATATTACCTAGTTCGGGTTAAGCTGTAACATACAACTAGCGATCGACACGACCACCTGACACACAGACAGAGAGAGTGTGAGCAAATTCAAAGTGTGATCTATTGTGAACTAAACTAACCTCACTCACCCACCCACATATAGTCTTACAGGTAACTCAAAAAGCAGAAAGTAGTATATAGCATGACAGGTCGATCTATTGTAAACTAAACTAATCTTATTTGCCCACCCACATATAGTCTTACAGGTAACTCAAAAAGCAGAAAGTAGTATATAGCATGACAGGTCGATCTATTGTAAACTAAACTAACCTCACTCGCCCACCCACATATAGCCTTACAGGTGACTCAAAAGCAGAAAGGCGGCTATATCACTTGTAAGGGCCAACACACAAGATCTATTGCAAACTAAATTAACCTACGACATAAGCCATGGACATATTTTCCAGATAGGGTATAAGCAACTCACCTCTTGCAATTGTATAACGGGGAAAATTAACCTACAGCTGGCAACACTGTTTGAGTTGCTTTCGACGAGCCAAACTTACACTTTGCAAATAGGCTCTACAGCTAGAAGCTTGAAACATATATCTTCGCAGAGTATGCCAACTTACTTTATGTAAAAATATTACCTAGTACAGTTAAGCTGTGACATACAACTAACGATCGACACGACTACCTGACACACATACGGAGAGAGTGAGACAGCTTATACGCAATATATTCCTACACATGTACTGGGTTTAAAAGGTAATTTGCAACAACTATTTCACTCACTCCCTATCAAAATCTTCTAACCACATGTTTTTGATACTTGCTGCCAGAACATGGTGGTTTTAGACTGTAAATTCAACCCGATTATTCTATTTGTGCATGATGCCTGCATTTGGAATATTTAATTTTTGGCATACGGTATTTTGCGTGCTCCAGTAACCTTGCGCTCGATTCACGGAAGCTATGACGTGTATTTCCTGTTTTGCGAACATGCGAGAATTTTTCACAATAGATAATATATTGCAAGAGCGAGTTGTTTGTGTATATAAATCTAGCTTTGGAAATGGACATGAATATAATGTCAAAAATTATTGCATAACTTAAAAATATTGATATTTATTGCACTAGCAAAAGTAAATGTGGAATGCCCTCGCCCCCCTCAGCTGTTAGGTTAAACAGCATAAATATTTTATTACTGATAGCAAGCATTGTCATATGGACAAAACAGATCTAGTAATGAGCTGTCTTGCTAGTCTCTCGAGTGAAGGAATATGATGCTACTATAAACTGTAAACAAGATATACAACCTCTGGCATGAGATGCACGAGACTTATGAACCTCGACCTATAGAGTTGTACAATGGATGTTTTTTGTTAAGCATAGCGGTGTGTTTTTTGTTTATTTCAATGTCATCGAGCGTGCATGTAAAGAAGGGGTGAGAAAAAAGAGGAGGGGGGTTATAACGGATAATTCATGTTTTGATTTCAATACTTTAGCTAGTCACGATTCACCTGCTATCTAGAAGGACACTGGACGATGGCTAAAAGCGAGGGAAGGAGAGAAATGTTATTTTTTATTTTTTGATAGTGTGATGAAATAGTTTTAGATAATAATAGTAGGCTAATAGAATTGTAGAAAACGGCTGTATCGTGATGCGAGGCTGAAAGCAATTTCGAAAGCAGTCTCGGGCATCTTCGCGTTCAGCCAACAAGAAAAATGCACATGGAGGGCGCAACGGTATTGTCTATAGATGGTTTTTCTGAATAAACATACATATTATTTTTTGCAGTCTCCAGATAGGACCGGAGCTTTTTGTTTTGGTTGGACAAGAGGGTTCAGATAAATACATGGACATCAAAATAAAAGAAAAAAATTTACTCCACTGCTTACATGTATTGAGTCTTCCAATAACACACCTCGCGGGGCGTACCTACATGTATGCAAAATATAGTTAATGTCTTATTTCTCAAACCTGTGGTCTGTAGATTTGCTTTTGTTGGCAACAGAAACAGAAAAATGGCACCATGTTATTGTATACTGATAAGGGTGTACTGTAATCATAACAATTTTCTAGTTAAAAATCTATGTTGAAAAGCAATGTTGGGTGACTTGTCTGTGTTGGGTATTATTAACAACTTCACAGCTGTACCTGCACAACTCATCGACTACAAGCCAACAATGTTAGGAAATGTGCGCATGGCTCCGAGAATACAATTTAAAATCACTAATGTGGCATGAACCCCTCTTCACTTGTGTGTATTTGAATATGCGAAAATTAGATATTTTGAATAATCGAGGAGAACAATCACAAAAACAGCTTGCACCGGTATGACGTGTTCAAACTTCAGACGATTTTTGTTAATCTACAAAAGCCAATTGCGAACGGAGATCACTACGAAAATTGTGGAAAAAAAAGAAGCGAGGCTATTTTGGCTAATGGTAACGATGAGGATGAATAATGGTTGTTTTAATAAAATTGACGAAGTGGGGCATGTTGAATATACCTAGCCTAAAATAAAATTCAACAATTAATGTTAAACATTTGCCACTCTGAAATGGCAACGGCTATCATCATAACATCACTTGTTTCTAACCTATCCATATTGGCCCTCTCTCTACCCCTCCATAAATTCGATTCGAAAGGTACAATTATTCCAGTTTTTGAATAATCAATCAAATCAAATTTGACGTAATCAAATATTTTTTTGAAAAGATGGTTGAAGAGGTTGAGACTATTGGCAGCCTCTTACGCGAATCGAAACCAAATGCTTCTATTATCCAGCGATGAACTTCAATCTCACAATAACATTGAAACGTGTCCGGTGTGCGATCAAAGGTTTCCACCGACGAGAACCGGAAAGTTATTTCATCATAATCACTTCACCGGAAACTACATCGGTGGAATCTGTAACATAATGTATTCATGTATGTGTTTGACAATCATATATCACTTATTAGAACAATTTTCATATTGATTTTACTATGTGAGATGATATTTTATTTACATTTACGATAAAATAGAGGTTTGGGTGTAATAACAGTTTTTTATTAATTAATTTAGAGATGCTTTTTTTTATTTGTTGAGTTAATGATTAGGTTAATTTGTTATTTCTCGCGAAAAAGAGGGAACCACAGCTGAAAGAAAATACACAACTTGTATTATTGAGGTCAAGAGTTTGTTTTAACATTACTTTTTGCACACATAGGCTAATCACGACTCGGGATATGTTTAAAATGGAATCTGAAACATTATGCGACCTGACTGGAACTCGGAATAGGACACACTGATTACAAGACGTCGATACATTACCACTTGGTCGGTTCGTATCTTATTTTAAACTGTAGGTCCACGCTCTATTAGCCTATCTGTGTATAACGTGGATTTAGAATTCAGTAGAAAATAACGTCGATCTAGCATTTTTTTTTTGGATTTTAGATGTGTTAAGACCACTAAAATTACCAATTCTTATAATAAAAAACTTTTCCTCATATTACTATTTTGAAAGAGAGAATTAATTGTATAATATTTTGTTGTTAATTTCAAAGAAGACTAATTCAAATAGTAATAACGGGAACGAATAAAGCTTACGAAAAGTTTTTGCCACTGTGAGAATTTGAACCTACGACCATTAGAGTGACAACCCAGTGCGATAACCACTAGCCCACGAGTTTGTTTCTTCTTACGGCATGATTATGAGTTAAGACCAATTTGTTCAATATGCATAAGAAATATAATCCCCCCACTCGCTTTTTTTATAAACAACGCACCCAAATGCTTCTTTGTAGCAAATGAAATAAAGGTGGTATGAATGTCACAAGATATTTAAGCAAAAATCTACTATATTTACGTCGCAATTGTTTTACATGGAGAGGCCACATCTTCGAGAATTGAGGTTGTGGTTTGACTGTAATTGTAGGATACCCCATAGGTATTGATAAGCCAAGGCTCTAGTGTGCACTAGATTTGTTTATTTGTAGTGATGTGCTCAGGAATTTTTGTAAAGAGGTATGTGAATATAAAAATTGTGTTAATGCTTATTTTTTTAAACAGTGAACTCATATTTTAATATCTCTCTGTCTATTTTATTATTCTACTTAGGAACTAATTAGTATTACAGAAGTTATATTGAAAAGAAATCTCACGTGACAATGACGAGAAATTAGATTTGTGGAATGAATAGTTTTCATATTTTAAAACCTCGAAGGGTTATGGGCTATCTCCCGATTCCCTTTTTCCACAATCCTACCTAGAGTTATTTTTAACTAGCAACGAGGTGACGTTTGGTCAGCACGACGAACCCTCAGCTGTTATAGAAGATATCTGAAACCAGCTTACACCAGTCATTTGTAGCTCCCCCAATTTTTTTTGATGGTGGGTTGCTACCGGCCTTATACGTAGCCCGAATAAATTCCGACCAGAGCCGGATTCGAACCTATGCCGTCTCGCAGCGAACATTCTCAAGACGAGTGAACGCCGTAACTCGCTCAGCTACGGAGGAGGACTCTCTCTTTTTTTTTCTCCCTCTCTATTTTTTCTCTAATTTTCATCATCATAGTTAAAATTAATCCAAGAGAAAATATATATTTTGTGTTGACATAGGAAATATGCAATAAAAATGCATGATCAATAGTTAAGGTCAAAATCTGAATAAACAGTGAGGGTGATACACGCAAGCTTCCAGGCATGTGATTTGCACAGAATTAAATATAAAAAATGAGAGATGGAAGGTTTTTGTTACTATTAGAATTTAAGGACGGAAAATATGTACAGTGAATGAATACTACGTTTGACTAATCGTGAAGATGAGTATCACAGTACGTTTTTTATCGTTCTTATATAAACGTTGAAACGTTTAAGAACGTATAAGAATGTTTACCGAAACGTTTCAACGTTGCGTGAAAACAACGTTGAAACGTTTCGGTAAACATTCTTATACGTTCTTAAACGTTTCAACGTTTATATAAGAACGATAAAAAACGTACTGTGATACTCATCTTCACGATTAGTCAAACGTAGTATTCATTCACTGTACATATTTTCCGTCCTTAAATTCTAATAGTAACAAAAACCTTCCATCTCTCATTTTTTATATTTAATTCTGTGCAAATCACATGCCTGGAAGCTTGCGTGTATCACCCTCACTGTTTATTCAGATTTTGACCTTAACTATTGATCATGCATTTTTATTGCATATTTCCTATGTCAACACAAAATATATATTTTCTCTTGGATTAATTTTAACTATGATGATGAAAATTAGAGAAAAAATAGAGAGGGAGAAAAAAAAAGAGAGAGTCCTCCTCCGTAGCTGAGCGAGTTACGGCGTTCACTCGTCTTGAGAATGTTCGCTGCGAGACGGCATAGGTTCGAATCCGGCTCTGGTCGGAATTTATTCGGGCTACGTATAAGGCCGGTAGCAACCCACCATCAAAAAAAATTGGGGGAGCTACAAATGACTGGTGTAAGCTGGTTTCAGATATCTTCTATAACAGCTGAGGGTTCGTCGTGCTGACCAAACGTCACCTCGTTGCTAGTTAAAAATAACTCTAGGTAGGATTGTGGAAAAAGGGAATCGGGAGATAGCCCATAACCCTTCGAGGTTTTAAAATATGAAAACTATTCATTCCACAAATCTAATTTCTCGTCATTGTCACGTGAGATTTCTTTTCAATATAACTTCTGTAATACTAATTAGTTCCTAAGTAGAATAATAAAATAGACAGAGAGATATTAAAATATGAGTTCACTGTTTAAAAAAATAAGCATTAACACAATTTTTATATTCACATACCTCTTTACAAAAATTCCTGAGCACATCACTACAAATAAACAAATCTAGTGCACACTAGAGCCTTGGCTTATCAATACCTATGGGGTATCCTACAATTACAGTCAAACCACAACCTCAATTCTCGAAGATGTGGCCTCTCCATGTAAAACAATTGCGACGTAAATATAGTAGATTTTTGCTTAAATATCTTGTGACATTCATACCACCTTTATTTCATTTGCTACAAAGAAGCATTTGGGTGCGTTGTTTATAAAAAAAGCGAGTGGGGGGATTATATTTCTTATGCATATTGAACAAATTGGTCTTAACTCATAATCATGCCGTAAGAAGAAACAAACTCGTGGGCTAGTGGTTATCGCACTGGGTTGTCACTCTAATGGTCGTAGGTTCAAATTCTCACAGTGGCAAAAACTTTTCGTAAGCTTTATTCGTTCCCGTTATTACTATTTGAATTAGTCTTCTTTGAAATTAACAACAAAATATTATACAATTAATTCTCTCTTTCAAAATAGTAATATGAGGAAAAGTTTTTTATTATAAGAATTGGTAATTTTAGTGGTCTTAACACATCTAAAATCCAAAAAAAAAATGCTAGATCGACGTTATTTTCTACTGAATTCTAAATCCACGTTATACACAGATAGGCTAATAGAGCGTGGACCTACAGTTTAAAATAAGATACGAACCGACCAAGTGGTAATGTATCGACGTCTTGTAATCAGTGTGTCCTATTCCGAGTTCCAGTCAGGTCGCATAATGTTTCAGATTCCATTTTAAACATATCCCGAGTCGTGATTAGCCTATGTGTGCAAAAAGTAATGTTAAAACAAACTCTTGACCTCAATAATACAAGTTGTGTATTTTCTTTCAGCTGTGGTTCCCTCTTTTTCGCGAGAAATAACAAATTAACCTAATCATTAACTCAACAAATAAAAAAAAGCATCTCTAAATTAATTAATAAAAAACTGTTATTACACCCAAACCTCTATTTTATCGTAAATGTAAATAAAATATCATCTCACATAGTAAAATCAATATGAAAATTGTTCTAATAAGTGATATATGATTGTCAAACACATACATGAATACATTATGTTACAGATTCCACCGATGTAGTTTCCGGTGAAGTGATTATGATGAAATAACTTTCCGGTTCTCGTCGGTGGAAACCTTTGATCGCACACCGGACACGTTTCAATGTTATTGTGAGATTGAAGTTCATCGCTGGATAATAGAAGCATTTGGTTTCGATTCGCGTAAGAGGCTGCCAATAGTCTCAACCTCTTCAACCATCTTTTCAAAAAAATATTTGATTACGTCAAATTTGATTTGATTGATTATTCAAAAACTGGAATAATTGTACCTTTCGAATCGAATTTATGGAGGGGTAGAGAGAGGGCCAATATGGATAGGTTAGAAACAAGTGATGTTATGATGATAGCCGTTGCCATTTCAGAGTGGCAAATGTTTAACATTAATTGTTGAATTTTATTTTAGGCTAGGTATATTCAACATGCCCCACTTCGTCAATTTTATTAAAACAACCATTATTCATCCTCATCGTTACCATTAGCCAAAATAGCCTCGCTTCTTTTTTTTCCACAATTTTCGTAGTGATCTCCGTTCGCAATTGGCTTTTGTAGATTAACAAAAATCGTCTGAAGTTTGAACACGTCATACCGGTGCAAGCTGTTTTTGTGATTGTTCTCCTCGATTATTCAAAATATCTAATTTTCGCATATTCAAATACACACAAGTGAAGAGGGGTTCATGCCACATTAGTGATTTTAAATTGTATTCTCGGAGCCATGCGCACATTTCCTAACATTGTTGGCTTGTAGTCGATGAGTTGTGCAGGTACAGCTGTGAAGTTGTAATACCCAACACAGACAAGTCACCCAACATTGCTTTTCAACATAGATTTTTAACTAGAAAATTGTTATGATTACAGTACACCCTTATCAGTATACAATAACATGGTGCCATTTTTCTGTTTCTGTTGCCAACAAAAGCAAATCTACAGACCACAGGTTTGAGAAATAAGACATTAACTATATTTTGCATACATGTAGGTACGCCCCGCGAGGTGTGTTATTGGAAGACTCAATACATGTAAGCAGTGGAGTAAATTTTTTTCTTTTATTTTGATGTCCATGTATTTATCTGAACCCTCTTGTCCAACCAAAACAAAAAGCTCCGGTCCTATCTGGAGACTGCAAAAAATAATATGTATGTTTATTCAGAAAAACCATCTATAGACAATACCGTTGCGCCCTCCATGTGCATTTTTCTTGTTGGCTGAACGCGAAGATGCCCGAGACTGCTTTCGAAATTGCTTTCAGCCTCGCATCACGATACAGCCGTTTTCTACAATTCTATTAGCCTACTATTATTATCTAAAACTATTTCATCACACTATCAAAAAATAAAAAATAACATTTCTCTCCTTCCCTCGCTTTTAGCCATCGTCCAGTGTCCTTCTAGATAGCAGGTGAATCGTGACTAGCTAAAGTATTGAAATCAAAACATGAATTATCCGTTATAACCCCCCTCCTCTTTTTTCTCACCCCTTCTTTACATGCACGCTCGATGACATTGAAATAAACAAAAAACACACCGCTATGCTTAACAAAAAACATCCATTGTACAACTCTATAGGTCGAGGTTCATAAGTCTCGTGCATCTCATGCCAGAGGTTGTATATCTTGTTTACAGTTTATAGTAGCATCATATTCCTTCACTCGAGAGACTAGCAAGACAGCTCATTACTAGATCTGTTTTGTCCATATGACAATGCTTGCTATCAGTAATAAAATATTTATGCTGTTTAACCTAACAGCTGAGGGGGGCGAGGGCATTCCACATTTACTTTTGCTAGTGCAATAAATATCAATATTTTTAAGTTATGCAATAATTTTTGACATTATATTCATGTCCATTTCCAAAGCTAGATTTATATACACAAACAACTCGCTCTTGCAATATATTATCTATTGTGAAAAATTCTCGCATGTTCGCAAAACAGGAAATACACGTCATAGCTTCCGTGAATCGAGCGCAAGGTTACTGGAGCACGCAAAATACCGTATGCCAAAAATTAAATATTCCAAATGCAGGCATCATGCACAAATAGAATAATCGGGTTGAATTTACAGTCTAAAACCACCATGTTCTGGCAGCAAGTATCAAAAACATGTGGTTAGAAGATTTTGATAGGGAGTGAGTGAAATAGTTGTTGCAAATTACCTTTTAAACCCAGTACATGTGTAGGAATATATTGCGTATAAGCTGTCTCACTCTCTCCGTATGTGTGTCAGGTAGTCGTGTCGATCGTTAGTTGTATGTCACAGCTTAACTGTACTAGGTAATATTTTTACATAAAGTAAGTTGGCATACTCTGCGAAGATATATGTTTCAAGCTTCTAGCTGTAGAGCCTATTTGCAAAGTGTAAGTTTGGCTCGTCGAAAGCAACTCAAACAGTGTTGCCAGCTGTAGGTTAATTTTCCCCGTTATACAATTGCAAGAGGTGAGTTGCTTATACCCTATCTGGAAAATATGTCCATGGCTTATGTCGTAGGTTAATTTAGTTTGCAATAGATCTTGTGTGTTGGCCCTTACAAGTGATATAGCCGCCTTTCTGCTTTTGAGTCACCTGTAAGGCTATATGTGGGTGGGCGAGTGAGGTTAGTTTAGTTTACAATAGATCGACCTGTCATGCTATATACTACTTTCTGCTTTTTGAGTTACCTGTAAGACTATATGTGGGTGGGCAAATAAGATTAGTTTAGTTTACAATAGATCGACCTGTCATGCTATATACTACTTTCTGCTTTTTGAGTTACCTGTAAGACTATATGTGGGTGGGTGAGTGAGGTTAGTTTAGTTCACAATAGATCACACTTTGAATTTGCTCACACTCTCTCTGTCTGTGTGTCAGGTGGTCGTGTCGATCGCTAGTTGTATGTTACAGCTTAACCCGAACTAGGTAATATTAACTGTACTTCAAAAAATAAAATTGTGTGTATCTCATATCGAACTAGAAATAAAAAAAAATCAAACATTAAGCATTCATGCAGATTAATTAAGTCGTAAGTTTCAAAATTTTTGACCCCCCACACAAATCGCATTACATACATACATACATGTGGAAAAACAGAAGTATACAAAAAAAAACCTGTAAGTAAAACTAATCGGGAGTAGACCTACAGTTTCAAAAACCACTTGTGCGAGTATCAAATCTTTAAATACCACTGCGCCATAGAGGGAGAAGGCCCGGTGAGAGGGGGTAGAAAACTGGAAACATTAACACCGCTATTGCCAGTTAGCGTCTTCTTCATCTTATTGCATACTTATCATCTTATAGAAAATTACACCGTCAACTTGTAACTTGTAGGTTAGCCTCGCCTGTGAAATATCATATGTTTAAAAAACAAAAAATTTGTGAAGCAACTAGTCAGTGTTGCCAACTCCTATTGGACGAATCTTCGACGACAACCCCCTCGCACAATTCGAGCACAAAAACTTCCGCGACAGACCTCGGTGCGAAAAATAAATTTCCCCACTGGTCCAAGCACACCCTTCCACGCATACGAAAGCATTTCGACAAGCACATGTACGATTTGGATTTCACCTCAACAGTGCTGCAGAATAACAACAATCCAGCCGATAAGACACCTCTGATCAAATTAACGCTGCACACTACGATCAAAATCCAATATAAGTTAGTTCGATGCACAAATTAAAAAAATAATAACTCACAAAACTCTACAGAGGTGCGGTAATCTACAACCGCAGCCGTTAGAACCTTTTACTTTTTTGGTTGGGCACCACGCACCCTGGCGAGGTTATAGAGGCCAGGCATCCTAAAAAACAACAATTATTTATTTGTTTGTTTGCCTCACAATACGAAAATAATAAGAAGCACGCGCGTATGCATGTGCAGCACATCGCCTGCGAGAGAGGTTTACAAAAGCCGTGTCCGGATTGGCAAGCACTCCATCCCGTTCTCTCCCCATTGCTCTCGCATGCCGTCAAAGTCACGTCCAAGTCGTCCGAATCTGCATGTCCCCCTTGTAGTACGCCTGTCACTTTTCCCGCCAGGTGTCAGCCCAAACTTCACCCACCGCGTGGGGCGCAAACAAACAAATAATTTCCACCTAACTACTCATATTAAAAATATAACACGCTATTTCATCATTTACAATTTTTCTGCATTCATTATCGATAAAATATTAAAATATAACTGAGTTTTACATCCTCTAATCAGTAAATATTGTCTGTACAAAATAAAAATTAGAATATGGCTGCCAAGCGCAGCGTCACAGCGCCAGCGTGCATCTGTCGCGCCTCTCTGCTCTTCCCTCCGACTCCACGTCTACCGCAAATTCGGACAACAGAGATTGGCTGAGTCCCCGGATGTAACAGCGCTCTAGGTGACATCTGCTGCTGATTCGGACGCAGCCCTGGCCACTTCTATTAGTCAGTGTTGCCAACTCCCATTTGTAGGTTAGCTTCGCCTGTAAAATATCACATGATGAAATATTCTTCAGGTAAGTTGGCAACACTGAACCGCAATTGATGTTACCAGTGTTGTCAACTTCTATTTGTAGGTTAGCTTCGCCTGTAAAATATCACATGGTGAAATATTCTTCAGGTGAGTTGGCAACATTGAATCGCAATTGATGTTACCAGTGTTGTCAACTTCTATTTGTAGGTTAGCTTCGCCTGTAAAATATCACATGGTGAAATATTCTTGAGGTGAGTTGGCAACACTGGCAACATCAATTGATGGCACTCAACCCGTGCACCTCCACTAGTCAGTGTTGCCAACTCCCATTCGTAGGTTATCTTTGCTTGTAAAATATCACATGGTGAAATATTCTTGGGGTGAGTTGGCAACACTGATCGCCAATTGATGGCGCTCAACTGAGCTGATTACACTAATCAGTGTTGCCAACTCTTATTCGTAGGTTAGCTTCGCCTGTAAAATATCACATGGTGAAATATTCTTGAGGCGAGTTGGCAACACTGAACGCCAATTGATGTTGCAGAACCCGTGCACCTCCACTAATCAGTGTTGCCAACTCCCATTTGTAGGTTAGCTTCGCTTGTAAAATATCACATGGTGAAATATTCTTGGGGTGAGTTGGCAACACTGCAAGAAAGCCTCAAGCGTTGCCAGCTCCTTGCTTGAGGTTAGGTTATACCCAAAAACAAAAACCTTGGTGATTTTTTCGAGTGAGGAGTTGGCAACACTGCGAGCGCCACCGAGCCCCAGCTGGCAACACTGCGAGAAAAGCCTCAAGCAAGATTGCCAGCTCCTCGCGTTAGGTTAGATTAGCCCAAGAAATAAAAACCTTGGTAACTTTTCGAGTAAGAGGTTGGCACTGAGCCCCACCGAGCCCCAGCTGGCAACACTGCGAGAAAAGCCTCAAGCAAGGTTGCCAGCTCCTTGTTTGAGGTTAGGTTAGACCGAAAAAGAAAAACCTTGGTTATTTTTTCGAGTAAGAGGTTGGCAACACTGTGTACCTCACTATACCTCATTTTCGGGCGTGGAATTCTCTTTGCTGTACTACTGGTCCGAAAAAGTGTCTCAGTAATTATAATAATAATAATGTTTGAATTAAATGATTATATTATAAATATATTAAATTAAATTAAAATAATATTAATTGAGATGTAAATTAATTAATATTCTATTATTATTAAACGAATACGTAAAAAGACGTACAAGACTAGTAGAGATATAAGAGCACGTATTCATTAACTAGCTTATGCGTAATTAAGATCGCCAAAATTTGTATAAAAACAACTGTCCCGGCGAGGAAATGAATGTCAAATAGATAAAGAATTGAATATTTATTAAATAACAACAAAACAAAACTGATAGATCCAGTTGACGAAATGTAAAGTTCCTGATTAATATTTTATGCATATTATCATAACTCAAGTGTATTTAAAAGCCATTTGATCCCAATATAATCCTTGGCTTCCAATAAGTTCGGCGGAAACATAAAACCATCGATTATGCAACAAATGCTCAAGTATATTTTCATTATTTAATGTTATTACTTGGTAAGTCTGTCCGGGGGGGGGGAAGACCTCCTGAACTCCCTTGTACGTCCTTGGACATTGGTTACAACAGTCCCAACATGGCTGACAAGGAGTAGGGAAGTTGAAAAGTTTGCCTGAAGATATTAAAATGAGTACATTTAATAAGAATGTGCCTGGAAAATGAAAAACTGGCTAAACGATTTTCTTAGTCCTCTATTAATATCTTCAATGTGAGAGGCAAGGATTAGTCTATGATCTAAGGTGACGCCTCGAGATTAAAGTTCTCTTTGGCAGGAATCCCTGTTCTTAGTTATCTTCGTTTATTGCGAATGGCACAGATGATTTTGTTAGGGTTTACCCTTAATCACTATTTGCGAATGCACATAGCTGGTGTCGAAGATATTGGACGTATAAATCTATGCGAGGAGTGGCTGAAAACAATGCTGCCATCGACGTGTAAATGTTGCGGATGGCTGAGCAATATAGGAAAGCTCCAACAACGACATTCGGACTGGTTGGCTGTGATTCGTTTGACAAGGTGAGGTGGATCCACAAACACCATTACACTGGGTCACGTTTGATGAATAAGAGTATTATAATTTTAACAAAGTTATGAATTTTTCACATGTAGAAAAAAATATGTCAAATTGTCCTTGTAAATCTAAAATTTAAAAAGAGTTGTCAGAACTGTCATTTTGTCCAAATTCTGGGGGAGCTTCAATCTACATTGCAGAAAAAATCCCGAACACAGCACACCAGCCGCACGAAATGGATGTACCAAAGTTTTGTATCTTTAAAGTTCGCTATTTTGAAACGTTTTCACTGTACTTGCTGCATGAATTCCAACTTAAATCTTCTAATTGGTTGAAATTATCACGGTCACAATATTGGTGATTTGCAAGGGCGCCCGCAGAGGGGACCAGGGGGGCATTTGCCTTCAGGGATTTCTGGAAAGACTCTATATAATTCACATTCTGAAATTGTAGAGTGAAAACATGGACGAGGGGTGCCGTGAAAGATAGAATATTAAGTATCCATGCAAATTATCCTAGTGCTGGGTATGGCTTTATGAGAATTCTCTTAACTCGGGGGAAGCATCAGCCAACCTTTCCCCTACTTTAAGCACTGCTGTCCCGCCTGAGAAAAAAAAGCCTTTGTGATTTGCCAACATTTTGACTACTCACATCTCCTAAACTACTCACTATTTCAGAGAGTTGTTATTAATAATTATAGCTCTAGTGTTGCTCTAAAGTTGACGAGATACACTAAAAGCGTCTGACAGGTTTGCCTGTCGCAAAGGAGCTCAAGAATTGCCAGGTATCATTCATTGATGCAGGGTTGCAATATGTCGTCTATATGCTACTCTTATAACTTGCTGAATCTCACCATGTGTACACAGTACGTTTCTTTCACCCAGAAGATTTGAAACGAAAGGAAAACACGGAAAACAGAATTTCCATAGGTTCAACGAACGAGTTCCTCTTCATGACCGAGTTTCCAGCCTCGATATGCTCCATTGCTCTGCAGACAAGAACACGCATCGCTGTCTCGGGGCACCAGGAACCATGTGTTTCAAGTCCCTCGCTTCTGCACGCCCTCTCAGTCAAGAAACTCGGCGCGATTAATCACCTGGCGGTAAAACGCGTCGGCTGGCAAAACTTGTGCCAGCTCCGAAAGTCTGTTTGCAAAAGTGTCCGAACACTAAATTCACGCTGTGTAATTGTCTGCAATGGAGATTAAGTGTTGCATGAATCTGTGTTTTCGGGTTCCTTGCCTTCCGACTTGGAGCCTCGTAACTTTCGTGGGTGGGACACGTCCGCTGAAATTTCGGGCGCTTCTTCGCAAGTGTTGCGAACTACGATGACAAAAATTCACTACAGCAGCTGAATATTTCCCTTTTTTAATGTTATTTTCCGACTTCATCTCTTGACATTTGTTACATCTGCCTCTCTTAAACAGCGTAGGAATTACACTCTCCTTTTGTTTCTGGGGGCTCAAATTTCTATTGCTAGAAGCTCTTTGGGGTAATAGTACACCCTGGACCGCATTTAGCAGACTAACAAGGCTCTGGCGCCAGCAGGCTTCAGCCAGGATAATTATCTGTAGAGCACGTGTTTTGTGTTGTTCATATGGGTTTGTGATTGTTCCTTCAATTTACTGGTGTACGCAGAGGGGGCTGAGTTGGATCCATGCTGCAGAATGTGCGATCAGGAGGGAACGGGAGAAATCAGAATATATTTTCGTAGTAATTCATTTGCTTTTGGTACTAAGTTCACCATATTTAGTTCGTTATATGAAGAAAGGGACGAATTTAGGGTGATCAAGTATAATTTTCAGTAAAGCTTAAAAGAATGACTTTCAGTACACACGCTGTCGTAATGAAATGTTTTATGTTTTGGGGATTATGACATGATCTGTTACGTATCATTTGGATCATGTGCAGGTTGAGATGAAACGGGATGTGGGAACCATGCATTTTTCACATGTGCCTGGCATGGTTATTATCATCACGTTCAGTGAGAATGCTTCTTGTGCCCACATACAGTAGATTTCCGATCATCTGATATTCCGAAGACTGGCAGGTGGTCCGATAAGAGAAACATGGACTTGACATGCATTTTACAACTTTTGGAAATCAATAAATTCGGCTGTGATCACCACCGTGTTCTTTAAATTAATCCCAGTAATAGTGGCCATATTTATCTCCGTCCATTTTATACTTATCCGAATCCCTTGTCGAAAGATGGTGATCTTAAGGGACATTTTTCATTTTTGATCCTCGCATCTCTCTAACGTATATGCTGCGAAACATAATACTTTGAGAAAATCCTTTTGTGTACCGTACGAATGGCATGTCACAGTTTCATTTAGTTTTTAGTGGGCGAACTAGCACTCCTTCCTTGTCGTTTTAACATATCTTACCGTTTTCGCACTTCTCTTGCCTGTACATAACTTTTTCTTCAACACACACACACACACAAATCAAGCAGCTGCAACTTAGAAGAAGCATTTTAACTTTCGTAACCTAATTTTTGGGATGGCAATATAATGAATTCTTATAGTTTCAGAAATACTTTCCTTTCAAATACTTCCTTCATGATCCGTACACCTCTCGAAAATTATCCAGTAAAGGGATTCTCTTTACATATGAAATCTATAAGCATATTTACTCGATTCTTTTTCCGAAGAGAGAGTTAGTAATGGGAAGGATTACAACACTTTTATCGGTGATATTTTTTTAACGATTATTCCACATAAAAAAGATTGTCTCTGTTCCTGTTGGTGATCTGGGATCGGTTACCTCAGCCTTTAATCAACTGGGGAGCGATCGGAGCATGGTGCTAATAACATCATCTCGATTATGGCCGAAACCTCTTCTACGTCTTCATGACATGGTGTAAAGCAAAGGAATAACTTTACTGTTAACAAATTCGAGCTTTACTCGCAACAACAAAATTATGCATTATGTAAAATAAATAAGAGTAGAACGTTACTTGATTACAAGAAAAACAAGACGTCAAATGCTCAAAGCATAATAAATTTCCCAACATAATATTCTCTGATGCGAAGTTTCTCTTTTTCCCTTTCAGTAAGAGAAATTCCCTGCTCCGAGAGGTAAAAAATAGCTTTCTCTGGCAACATTGTTCGTATGGCCGAGTTCCAGGGTAATCATTTGTAACTTTCTGTTCTTTCACAGACCATCGCCTTTTCTTTCAATCGGTGATACATAGGCTCGCTGAACAACGTCGACTTACACGCCCTCTGTGACTAGGGAAATCATGCGCGAGTCTACTTCCGTGTTCCGAAAGTCTAACGGGCCTGTCAGAAATTTTGCAAAGGATGGGTACCCACCTCTATGCTCATATCTTGGTGAGATTTGTCTGTGGTAGGTTATTTTTGTACTCTCAGAATTAACCTTTGATAATGGGGGCAACTGCTCATCGTGTTTTTTGGATGCTCCTATGCCACGCTGGTTGAAAATGTCACCTCCACAATCAAGTAGATGCAAATAAAATCTGTGACGTTGAGTTCTCATACATTCTCGACCTCGGCTGCAATGTGTCGTCCCTCTCATGTCTAATGGTTATTAGCATTGCGAAGCGAAGATCTTGGGTTCGAGTCTGTCATGCAAAAACGTATTGCTTTGGAGGGCAGGGGATGTAGAAAATCCAGTATCTACTGGGCCTTAAGAGCTTAATTATTATTATTCTCATTATTGTTACTAACCATGAGCAGAGAGACGCATTAATATATTTAATAACTTCATAATAAATAATTTATTTACTCTCAGTAATCCCATTTAAAAGTATTCCCTGTTCTATTGATGACTCTACTAAAATTTTAGTTTGAATGTATTACTTCATTTTGTAAATCACAAACTTAGCTGTTTTCATGCAATTAATTATTAAATGCATTGAATATGTAAATTTTATAAAATAATTTATGAACTTATTCTTCTTGTTAGAAGTTTGTTTTAAGACCACTTTATGCACAGACAGGCTAATCGGGAATGGACGTACAGAATAAAATGGGATCCTTCGAGCCACCGCGTGCCTACGCAGGGTTTCGAACTCGGGACCCCTTGATTGGAAGGCGACGATGTTACCTCATCAAGTAGGTCTATTCTTCTTGTGCAAGTGTTTGATTTGGTAAATGACGAAAAGTGAAGCCTTCCAGTAAATGTATCGCCATTTACTTCTTTTTACCCAATAATAAAGAATGAATAAACTATAGGGGGGCCCCAAAGTAGGTAACCGAAATATTAACTACTTTATACTTTAGTTCATTTTTCTTAAGACGACCCTGTATTCTTAGTATTTCTAGATAACGTATCATTCTACTGAATGATGGAATCGAACCTGCCACTCCCAATGGGTGATGTAGCTAATCAGCATTCATCCTCATAAATGATGAGAGCACTTGTCATATAGACAAGTTAAATCCTTGGCAGCAAAAGGCACAACTGAAATAAAATACCTTAAACAACTAGAAATGGCAAATAGTCACTCGTTGGATTTTAGAACCTTCAAACCCGAATCATACATGGTAAGGATTAGGATAAATACCTGTCTAGACTTAGAAGAATGATGAAGAAGTTAATACCGAAGAGTAAAATAAAACTGAGCTCTCTGTAGGCTTCATCGCTTCTTGACCTAAGTCAGGATAACTCCTTCAAATCTCTCCCCAAAGGTGCTCCTCTCCGTTTCCAATCTAATTGCAAAGTGCCCCTCTTGCCAGTCTGTCCGCTTCTCCCAACCCCTGTCTCTGGAGACTTCCTATACGCCGATGCGTGAGTTTTTACCTTCCTATTATTGTCAGCTGCTTACTCCTTGTTTATCTGTTGTAAACCTTGCAACCTCAATATATCAGGAAGTGGAAGTCTGCTTAACACTCGACTGTGCAAAATTCAATTACCTGAGAGGAATGGACAACTGGTGTAAACAAGTGAACGAACTTAGGTGAAATGAAGCTTAGAGAAAGTTAAAATAAAATAAAGAATCATCCTATGGATTGATACGATAATACGCTGTGTTTCAGTTTCAGGCTAATTCGATGTAATATCAGTGCTTGTACTTATAACGTTTGAAAACACGAAGATTTTCTTACTTCACAATCAAGCTTACATTTGGGAAATACTTATGTTCCAAATGCATTGTATTGTTAAGAGATTATCGCCCCTGACAATATAATACATTTGTAACCAAGATATCCCCCTTTTTGCATTGTGGCCAGGGGTGGGGACACACTGGCATCGAACCCCCTTCCCCGCGGTCAGTGCTGGTTGCTTGTTTCTCTGTTCCTTAAAAGTGCTCAAAGTGTAAAATGCCAGATCGGGGAATGTTTGTCCCCATCATCATTCATCCTCATATCACGATTATCCCGAGAGGTAGAAGAGCGACGTAACATATACAGGGTGTACCATAAGTGACTGCGGAAGCTGAAACGGTGAAAAGTACACGATAGTAGAAGCAAAAAGTTTCGTAAACATAGGGTCCCAAACGAACCGGTTGCGAGATAATGTGTGGTTACCACCAGCCACTGACTTCGTTGTTTTTACACATCGTACGCTTTTCATGTGTGAGGTGCCATAGTCCTACTTAGTAACAAATAACAGAATTAAAATGTTCACCTCGCTAGACATTACTGTTATTCTTCCAGGGCCCGGATTTTGATGACTAAAAATGTTTGAAAAATGACCTTTAAAATTACAACAAAAATCCTGTAAAATGACCTAAAATCTTTGAAAAACGACCCAAAAATCCGTACAAAACTCAATCTGCTTATTGAAAATACGTAGTACAGGGTGTCCCATGAACGGCGCAACTGGGAATTAAGAGTGACGTTACGTTGTAACCGAAACCTGTACATACATAAGTCATACACCAAATGTTAGCCCTGTCCAAGTAGATATTTTTAAACATAGAAACAACAAACGGGGTGCAGTGTTGTCCATGCAGTGTTGCCAAATGTAAGTGAAAGTGTAAATTTATTTTTCCACAAAGCATGGAAAATTGCATGTCAAACATTCGTACGGAAATTTGGGCGTCAATTTCCACCTTGGGTAGATGGACTATTTTGCCATCTATAGTGCAGAGAAGAAAACCGATCGTTTTCGCGTATAGCCAATCCTGAAATGCCTCGTAAAGGCGTACCGGTCCAAATGGGTGTTTTAAAAAAAATATGATGTACAGTGGCAACACTGTTGATGTTTGAAGGCAACAGAAGGTGTGTTTAGTGATGGTCTATGACATGGAAATACTGGAAACAGGAAAAAAGGAAAATTTTCATTTTCTTTTTTTCCTGTTTTCAGTATTTCCATGTCATAGACCATCACTAAATTTTCATTTTCTTTTCCTGTTTCCAGTATTGTTGTTTGTTGTTTGTTGTTTCTATGTTTAAAATTATCTACTTGGACAGGGCTAACATTTGGTGTATGACTTATGTATGTACAGGTTTCGGTTACAAAGTAACGTCACTCTTAATTCCCAGTTGCGCCGTTCGTGGAATACCCTGTATATATATATTTATATTGTACACTTACTTTATGGATCACAATCAATAACATTGGGAAGAATTCACAAATATATCTCCTCACCAAATTCTAAGATTATCTGCTTCAAGTGCAGCTTTAGATGGCTTTATCTTCAGCATTTTAAGTCCACTCGACACCTAAACTCACGAATAGAAGAAACAGAAGTCGCACCCTCCTAACCACGAATATCGGACTAAGATGCAAGTGTTCGTGCTGAGTGACCTTCAAAAATACAACGTTCAGCTGCACCAACAGTTAAGCTGTCGCTTTCCTTTCATTCTCGAGCACGCCGTATTTATTGTTAATTTTCAAAATAAACTTTTTTGTTCATTCCGAAACAAACAATTTAACAATGACTTCACCTTGGTGTGTTGTACAGACTGTGAATAAGAAACTCGATAATGTTGCATTTCGCGATTTTCAGACTGGCTTTGTTGCGCTGGTAGTTAAACACAGAGTAAGTACCGCAAGATAACATTCAGACAAAACAGAAATTGTTGGAACTTCTTATCTTTCAACATGCAATGACACAATTTTTTTAAAAAAATTATGTAAAAATGACGGAAAATTTTAAAAAATGACACAAAATGACGCAAAAGTTTAAAAAATGACCTAGAAATAAGAAATGGCAAAAAAGACCAAAAAATGACCCAAAAAATTACATTTCTTCAACCTGAGCAGGGTGTTCAGGATTTCTGTACTAGTTAGCAATGTCTACGTTGCACAAGTTAAAAGATTAAATGTCATTAAAATCCGAGCCCTGCTTATTACCAAGGACTATTATATTGTACAGTATGTTACATGTTCGGTATTGTTCAATTTTAAATAATGAAACGTCTGAGTGCGCAAGGAGACAAGCGTACGATGTGTACAAACAATGAAGTCAGTGGCTGTTTGTAACCACACATTCGCAATTATCTCGCAAACGGTTCATTGGTGACCCTATATTTATTGAGACTGTTTTGCTTCTACTATAGTGTACGTTGCACTCTCAGTTTGCGCTATCGCTTCTGGTACACCCTGTATACATGATGTACCTGCTTGTCCTTATCATTTTTACGTTCGTTGAACTGATAAATTTTCTACGTGAAATATTCCTTTTGATTGTGAACCCTTCTGTAATATTAGAGGTTACCGGAAAGTCTACAATATTGTACTATTGAAACTACTACAATATAGTACCTATTTCAATCCAAATTTATTGTCATTATTACATAAATGAATGCTACTCCATCCACCGTATCAGGGAATATCTAACACAATTGTTGTCCATTATTTTTCTTATATTTCGTAGAGTTAGTGTACTGAAAATCATAGTTATTGTATTTTTTTATTAACTTTTACACGATCGTTCAAAAAATGCTTGAACAGTTAGTGTTAAAATTTACTCATTAAATTTATATTCTGTGACCTCTCACAAAGAAAACTATAAGTTTTGGAAGCTGTGAATCCATTTGAATGGCTTATTGCAGAAAGGGACCTGAGTCACTTTTGCACAATTCTGAGAAAAACAAGAAAAATCGTATAATATTGAGAGTGTAAGAAAGAAATGTGCTGTTGTTGGCTCAAATTTTTAGCATAATGAATAGTTAATTTTGCAACCCTCAATGCGCCCTCCTGCAGTATGCTGCTAGAGACAGAGGAGATGAAAAAGTTGTGACTCCGATACCTCAAAAATGTGACTCAGGTCCCTTTCTGCAATAAGCCATTCATTTATTGTTTGGATTATATGGTAGAATATAAAAATATAACTTTGTTCCTCTATTATACCTAAACTTTTTTCGATGTTATGCAGTTTTTACTGTGGTTATAACTTTATTTCTGTTATTAACAATAAATATAACATTTAAATTAGATATTTGTAGGGTTTCTGGGGGCTTCAGCCCCATTAGCCCTCTTCTTGGCTACGTGCCTGCTTGAATTAGAAGAAAAATAAAGTTTTGGTGTTTAAAGAAAATGTTATAAAATAATAACTTTATAGTATAAAATATTGTAACCCGAGGGAGAGAGCTTCAGCCCAACGTGACTCTAGTGTAAGTAATTTTAGTGTCCCGCAGTATAGCTAATTTCCATGACTCTAGAGACCTCTGTTACATAATATTTATAATAAGAACAACAATATATGTCCTTGACTTTCAGACAATATGCGCACGCGAATCGTGAAGGAGCTCTCGTTGTTTGTTGTTTCAATGAGCTGGAAAGGTTGACGAACGGGTTCCGCGAACCACCGACCGGTGAGGCATCGGAAGACAGAAGGTTGGAAACGACGTCCATCTGCTCTTCCAGAATATTCCCCGCGGCATCTTAAAAATGGCGAAGGGGAAGAGGGGGAGGAAGCCACCCTTCTCCGCAGTTGGGGGATCAAAGGAGAAGCGGACTTTCTTGCAATAGTTCTGTTTCCATTCCAAGAAAAGCATCCGATGTTCTTTTTTCCAACTGTCCTCTCTTCCTTTGTGTGGGAAGACGCAATATGCCGCCAGGGTGGCTGACGGACGGAAAGGGCAACGCGATTTGCATTAAGCAAGATCATCTCTCTCTCTCTCTCTCTCGTTTCTGTTCCTTTGCAGTTCCGGTGCCAGAAGAATGGAAGGGAAAGTTAACGTTGCCACGAATTTTTGTAGGATAGTCAGGCATTGACGAAATTTGAATAGTAAAGATAATAATGATTATTATTATACAATAATAGTTATTATAATCTAATAAAAATAAACCAATTTATTTATATTATTATAATTTTCATCATTATCATTTCGGAAATTTATAAGATGTTTGGTTCTATATTTCTCTCATGGAAAGATCTTCAAAAGAAAGTACGTTCCTTAATATACCTCTATAAAACAATAGTTCGTCCAATTCTTGAATATAGTAATGAATTATGGTTTTTGACAGCCAATATGCTGTTCAGAAACTTTGTATCAGGTTACTAAGCTCACCGCACAAAAAATTAGTCACCCTAGCGCGCAACCACGGAGGAGTCGTTGAACAGATACGGAAGGTGGACAACTGCGCACGCACTGCTTCTACGGAATCATAAGGCAGTAACGTTGAGTGAGACATTAGTGCTACAAGCGGCATTTGTGCGTCAAGATGGGGAAATGCAAGGATGTGACAGAGTGGCAAAAAGGGGCAATCGTGTTTGGCCGTGCCCATGGCCATACGGTGAGTGAAGTTGCCCGATTTGTTGATGTTTCGCAGCGGACTGTTCAACGTGTCTCCAAGCAGTGGTGTAACACGTGTGGCCATGAATCACGACGCCAGAATTGTGGTCGGAAAAAGATCCTAACTGAGAGTAGCCGGAGAAGAGTTTCAAGGCTTGTGAATCAAAATTGCTTCCAAACTCGACAGGAATTGCTGCAGTCCAATGAAGGTCCATCTCAACCTCTTTTCGAGAGAACATCGAGACGGAAACTGCATGCAATGCGAATTTGGAGTCTCCTACCCCGCAAGAAGCCATTGATCTCACAGGCACATAAAGTTGCACGTCTTCAATGGGCCAGAAATCACCGAACGTGAACGGTAGCTGACTGGCGGCGTGTGATGTGGTCCGACGAATCACGTTTTTGCCTTTATTCAAGTGACGCACGGCGTCGAGTGCACCGAAGGCCACATGAAACATTTCATCCTCAATGTGTGGAAGGTCAGGTTCAAGCCGGAGGTGGGTCTGTGATGTTTTGGGGATGTTTTTCGTACCATGGATTGGCCCCTAATTGAGGTGTCCCACTAAGATGAACCAGCATGTTTATTTGAATATTCTCGATGATCAGGTGTTGCCCTTCAGCCAACATCTTCATGATGAGTATGCTCTTGACCGCCCCATTTTTCAAGATGACAACAGCAAAGTTCACAGGGCTGGAAGTGTATGTGACTGGTTTGATGAACACTCACACACTCTATCACATCTCGACTGGCCTGCAAAATCACCTGACCTCAACCCCTTGAAAATCTGTGGGACCTTTTGGAACAGCGGGTTAAACGGCGAAATCAGCATTCTAGAAATTTGGTGGATTTGCGTGATCTAATCCTCAGCGAGTGGCTTAAACTAGATGCGACGTATCTGCAGAACCTTGTGGACTCCCTTCCTAACCGAAGCCAGAGGCGGAGTTACACGGTATTAATATGAGTTCTCATGGGGTGACTAATTTTTTGTCCGGTGAGCTTATGTACGCAGTTAAGAAATGAACATCATCAGTAGCGGCGATTGTTTGCCAAACACAGACACACACACACAAACGCACTAAAACCCACACCCACACCCAAACCCACACCCACACCCAACACCCACACACCCAGACACACACGTATATATATTTGTGTGGGGGTGTGTTTAGATAGAGAGGGGATTTATATATACCGTGCGTCCATTTCGATCTGCAGCCGAGAGATCGGGAGAAGCGTGGCGGGCGGCGCTGACGGAGAAGCCGACATTTGCGGCCTGTAATGCCCGCTTATTTTTATAGACATATGCAGACATTTATATAAATATTGCAAAACGATCACTAACCCGTGTTATAACACGCAAAAGTTCTTCTGTAATTCATCCAAGTTCTGCCCTTATATACACAAATAAATACGCTATAGAAACGATGTTAAGAGCCACAGATAAAAAAGCATTTTAATCATGGTTTTGATCAGTAACGTCCTGCTTAAGTTTATATCCTTGAAAGAGTTTTGTGCCGATGGGGATCGTTTCGAGGTTTCGAATGTGCAACACTGTATCAGGATTACCCTGCAGACGAAACCGATAAAAGTGAATGGTTTTCGTGAGCTTCCTCGCAATCCGAAATATCCGAGCTCGAGTTTTTTGTTCCTTCGCGACTAGATGAAGACAAAGTTGTAAATATAGTGGCGAGCAATGTAAACCAAGAGCGTGTTAATTTCGTACTGTGCGCAAGAGTGTTATTCTTGGTTACTTGCAGTTACTTGTTTGTGTTATTGTAGTGTGTATGTGTGACGTGTCAGTGAGACGATTGGAATGCCAGCCGCAAGATTCACGTTAGAACAAAGATTTTTTATGTATGACACGTACCTACGTGAAAACAAACTCCTGTAGAGACGTGTGTAGGTAATTTGTACAGAAATTCCCATGCGTTTCAACTCCACACAGAGATACGGTTAGATATCTTGTCCTTAAATTACGAGAAACTGTATCGTTAAATTTTAAAACACCTAAGCAAAAACGACGGATTCTAACCGAAGCAAAACTCGATGATATTGGTGCAGCGTTAGAACGTTCTCCAAACAAACATCTACGCCGTGTTTCACAAGAGGTGGGCGTGTCAAAATCATCGGCACATACAGTCACTAAGCTACTAAAATTAAAACCATACTCTTATAACACAGGTTAGTGCTCGTTTTGCAATATTTATATAAATGTCTGCATATGTCCATAAAAATAAGCGGGCATTTCAGGCCGCAAATGTCGGCATCTCCGTCAGTGCCGCCCGCCACGCTGCTCCCGATCTCTTGGCTGCAGATCGAAATGGACGCACGTATATACACACACACACACACACACACACACACACACACACACACACACACACACACACACACATATATATATATATATATATATATATATATATATATATATATATATAGAGAGAGAGAGAGAGAGAGAGAGAGAGAGATAGAGAGAGAGAGAAGATATCAGTAGAAAGAGAATACGTTACTTAGAGAAATATAAAGAAAGAGAAAATCAGTGGTAAGGGATGAAATAAGAGCAGCATTCGGTTTCAATACAAGTTGCGTCTTTTCGATTCTGCGCATGACACCCCTCATATTAAGATTTACACCCCTTTCACATCCCAAGAGACAGGATAGTGGGACCGCTTGCGATTGTAAGGAATGAACCGTTCAGCTGTTTCCTCAAGTCGTAGTCTAGCATCCTTCAAAACCACGTATGCTTGATCACGTACATACACATCAGTGACCTCGTGTCGCTATGATGCACTTCATTCCTTGATCTTTCTCGGCGAATGCCGAACTTTGTGTACGACTTGCAGGAGGAAGCATTCTGCAAGATCGTGAGAAGGCGCCCGAAAGGTTCTGGCGTTTACAAAGCAGCCCTGTTCCGCCAACCGTGCGTTGATCCACACATGTCCTCAGCGTGCATGCTTCCTTCAATACTTCGCCTTAGTGCCGAGCAGTCTGAAGGACAAGGAAGTGTAAGCAAAACAATGGAAACCTCCACAGACTGAGCAAAGAGAAGCTCCATGTTACAGAGAACTGTTTCTCAAAGTAAAACTTCCGGGCACTTCGCCAAGTCATCCGCAGGAGAGTTCAAAGACGAAACAAAACTTCTGCGGAAGAGTCGCAGCCTGTCTTAAGGACAAGTGGGGCATCTGCATCCAAACAATTGAATTCTCCAACTGATGCATCAAATCATCAAATTTTTATCTAGCATATTTATTCATGTATAGTTTGCAAAAGTTTGCTGCATATTAAGAGCATGCGGAACAATTTCCGCCAGGCTCTTCCCTCTGCAACACTGTTGCCAACTTAGCTCTTTTGTGCACTCGTTTGGCTGTGAACTTGGGCGCCCGCCTCCTCACTACGATGCCATCACTGGCTCCGGCCCACGTAGACCAACTTTTGTCATGAGCATACATTTTGCACGTGACGTGATATCGTTATATTGGCTGAGTCGCCTCACACCCCTCTTACCTTCGCAGCTACTTTTTTATAGCCCCGTGGGAATGATATAACATTGTTATCCGGGAATCCTTTATTTTCGATTTCATACGACCATCGGTGGAATATTGACATGGGTGATGGCGCCGGAAAACTTAGAATAAATTGTCATTACTTTAAATTTAACGGTAATAACAGCACCCATCCCTTTGACACCTAAAATTAAAATTACCCTAGGAGACACTTTATCCAGCCTTCGTAAATCTAGCTCCTTGAAAGTAAGTTTTAACTCAATTTAATGTGAAATGTAGCTCTTTTATGTGCATCAGGTTAGGCAACACTGCCAGGATGGCCGTAGAAGGAAAGGAGAAATGCATTGTGCTTATGGGAGTATTATTTGATTTGCTCTCTTGGGAATATCAATCTCCCAATGGCATAGAAAAATATATTAACGGAAAGAAGGCAGTTTGAAGAAGCTGTTGACCAGCGGAAAAGTTCGAAACTTCCATTTGGTTAGCTGCAACTTGAAATTGTTTTTTTTTTCTCCATAGGAAATACATGGGAGTCTGAAAATTATCACTCATCATATTTTTCAAGTATCGTGTGTAGATTAATAATCGACATAAAAGGACGCTTCCACTTGCAACATAGGGGGCGAAATTCATACTCTTACATATGCCCAGATTTTATTTTAGTAGCATTGCCCATTCCGATATAGAAATAAATGCACACATGGTGTGGTGCGTAACTGTAACTCCTCACCTTAACATAGACCAACTGCGATCTACATAATCACATATAATTTCAAGTCTCAGTTAGTGTTTCTGTACCTCATGAAGAAGAACTTTTGAAATGGACGTGTATGATCCACCCATCTGCCTTGCGAACTGAGGTCACTGTCGAACTTCTTCCCGCCTTCCCTAAACTTGATGGTGTGGTAAGCATGAATAGAGATATTGAATTTTCATTTGCCATAGAATTTCCAACCGCACTAGGCTTCCAGAGGGTAAGGAACTACTGCTCTTCAATGGTGCAACTGTGTGATTGAGGCGCCATCTTTAAAATGACAAAAATGGCGTTTTGAAGTTCACTTGATCAGTGTTGGAACCTTGAAGTTATTCTGTAATTATAGTTGATTCCTTGTATAAATGTGAACTATGTACTATTAAGGTTTTCCATTGACTCTTCCTTGTAGATCTGTGATCGTGATATGATCCACAAAAAATTGTAAGAAATCTGTAATTTAGAGATTTGTGTATCAGTATGGTTAGAAACCCTTGGTTTTTATCATGATGTAATAACTAATGGCTGATATAATTCTCCAAATGCAAATTGGTCATGTAATATCCAATGCAGACTCGAGATTAAATTGAATACTAATGTATAAACCGTATAAACTCGAACCCAATGCGCAATTTTTCAGATGAAATTTTTTCTCCAAATTTAAGAAGCGCATTAGAATCGAATGCAATGCGATCTCCAGATTAAGTTATACGTATATGAATTGGAAAACTGACCGTTTCTCGCTAGTACTGTCCCGTGCAACGTCCTGCCTCTTTTACTCGGTGCCTTTCGTTCATTTGGATCAGATGTTGCATATATTGTTATATAAAAATAGAGGTATGTTGTAATAAAATTAACAGTTTTTGGAGGTGCACATTACATTTCTTAACACACAAATACCGTTATACATATACCGTGCAGCCGAGAGATCGGGCGAAGCGTGGCGGGCGGCGCTGGCGGAGATGCCGACATTTGCGGCCTGTAATGCCTGCTTATTTTTATGGACATATGCAGACATTTATATAAATATTGCAAAACGGGCACTAACCTGTGTTATAAGGGTACAGTTTTAATTTTAGTAGCTTTGTGGCTGTATGTGCTCATGATTTTGACACTCCCATCTCCTGTGAAACACTGCGTAGAGGTTTGTTTGGAGAACGTTCTAACGCCGCACCAATTTCATCGAGTTTTCCTTCGGTTAGAATACGTCGTTTTTGCTTAGGTATTTTAAAATTTAACGATCAAGTTTCTCGTAATTTAAGGACAAGATGTCTAACCGTATCTCTATGTGGAGGTGAAACACCTGGGAATTTCTGTAGAAATTGCCTACACACGTCTCGACACGAGTCTGTTTTCACGTAAGTGTCATACATAAAAATTCTTTGTTCTAACGTGAACCTTGCGGCTGTCATTCCAATCGTTTCACTGACACAACACACATACACACTGCAATAACACAAACAAGTAACGGCAAGTAACCAAGAATAACACTCTTGGGCACAGTACGAAATTAACATGCTCTTTGTTTACATCTGCTCGCCACGATAGTCGCGAAGGAACAAAAAACTCGAGCTCTGAGATTTCGGATTGCAAGGAAGCTCACGAACACCACTGACTTTTAACGGTTTCGTCTGCAGCGTAATCTTGATACAGTGTTGCACATTCGAAACCTCCAAACGATCCCCATCGACACAAAACTCTTCCAAGGATATAAACTTAAGCAGGACGTTACTGGTCAAAACTATGATTAAAATTTTTATTATCTGTGGCTCTTAACATCATTTCTAAAGCGTATTTATTTGTGTGTATATAACGGCAGAACTTGGATGAATTACGGAAGAACTTTTGCGTGTTATAACACAGGTTAGTGCTGGTTTTCCAATATTTATATAAATGTCTGCATATGTCAATAAAAATAAGCGGGCATTACAGGCCGCAAATGTCGGCATCTCCGTCAGCGCCGCCCGCCAAGCTTCTCCCGATCTCTCGGCTGCAGATCGAAATGAACGCACGGTATATGGTGTCATGGTTTTGAAAATTGGGATGCGCATTAGATTGAAGTAAATACGGTACTTCTCTCATTAACTTTATTCCTGCCTCGAATCAACATGAATATTATAAAAGGCAACTGCTTCTTTCATAGGAAATTAGAGACAATATTCAGGGGCAAATGTCAAATTCAATTTTAAGTAAACATCTAGTAGCGGAACCATCGAGCATGGCTCGGAATACCTTTTATGAAAATGCCTGCTTGACGTTATCCAAATCTTCTTAATACAATGAAAATTTTAATGTTAGTTCATTACATAAAACTAACATTAGCTGTATTTACTTAACCTCTCCAAGTGGGGCTTGCTTTATGTATCTATCAATACAAGACTAGTCCAGCCACTTGGTCACTCTGTGTGTGAGAATAATAACAGTTGTAAGTCCACTGTGTGCTCAAGTAAACTCATTTTGACTGGATTTCCAAGTTAAAGTACATGTACATGTGCTACTTTCCCACTAACTCTACCAGGAATTGAATCCTGAACTCCCTAATTACCAGTTAATGGCGTTACCTACGAAACTGTAATGTTGCAAATTGGTAAGAATAAAGTAAAGGAACTTACTTACTTTTCTTACTACCTTACAACCTACAGGTCAATAGCTACTATAACAAGGTTTTGGGATACAGGTTTACTGGTAGATAGTACAATGCTCTCCAATGATGTCCTGTAGCATTTTCATGTACGTAATATTTCGTGTTTCTTTCTAAAGTGGGAAATGAAGTTCAGCTCTCACTTTACCCTTCAGGAAAACGCCATAGAGAATGCTTCTGTTTTGATACTTATTTTTGGTGCTATATTAACAGTTATATTTACCTTGCAGACAAATACATACCATACACACTAGCATTTAATATATGAATATAAATAATGTACTGTTTTCACCCCCACTCAAAGAGTATTCTTGTTTTTCTACAGACGAGATTCAGTGTGAAAAACTTCAACTAACTCTAGCGCTACATTTGTGGCTGGTGCTGTGTCCTCTGTAAACATTACCAACAATGCTCCAAGCATTCAGATGACGTGAGTGGCCTCTGCAGGGGAAGTATTTTCTGCGGTCTTCAGAGAGGGTAGTTTCTTCTGATTCTTCGTCCTCGGATGCTCACATAAGCCTCGAGGATCTTTACAAATCAAATGATTTTCCTCCTTTCCTCGGCGCTGGTCTCCATGGAGCATTCCTCTGGAAGCTAAAGGAAATGGACGTTGATGGAAAGGCAGCGAACATTCAGGAGACGAGACTGACCATGGATTGTAATAATTCGGGAACTGATGAAGAAGAGATGAATGAAGAGGAAACGGCAGCAAAGAATACTGAAAACGAAGAGGAAATTGTTCGAGTCTTAGCAGATCCTTACAAGGCTGGTGACAACGGAGATTCGGCGTCAGAAAACAAGGGTGTGCCTGACGTGAGGGTTTCAACTTTGTACCGAAAGGAATTGCCTTGCGAAGCAATGTACCTAGAGAACATTTCTTGCCGTGTTGAAGATTTGAGCGATATCGTATCTCAGAACGCAACAGACACTGAAAATGATGATGAATTGTCTCGGATAAGTTTAGATGCGCAAGGTTGTGTCGAGAGTTTGAGCGACGACTTCTCATCTGCGAGTGAAGGGTCAGACATCTACACTACACAACACAATTTAAGGACTCATTCTTCAAAAGCCTTGGCTAGCAATAAAAAGATAGAATCAATTGCAAACACTAGTTGTTTCACTCCTAAATTTTCAAGTTATGCTTCCAGGCAGAACCGTCATGGTGAAGAATCAAGAGAGTGGGAAACACAAAGTAAATTTCCTAACATATTGGAAGATGTTGGTACAAATCCAAAGGTACTCATTGGTGACAAGAACCTGTTGTGTGTTCTGAAAAGTACCTTAGAAATGAAAGAGAACTTTAGGAGATTTCAGTACCCAGACAGAAAGAACCAGCGTTCGGAAGAAAACACTCCTTTGAGAGCGAGTGTTCAGGACAATAGCGGATCTTCGTTGAAGCACATTGAGCCTAGGACCAACAAACATGGAAAATGGGGAAACGGAGATTGTTCAAGTGAAAACTACGAAAGTAGCAATTTAAATGCTGAAGCAGAATCTAGAAAGGATAATATGAGTCAGGTGGCGATAAGAGAGTGTGAGGAAGAGGGTATAGCACCAGTAACACCCGAAGGCGTCACAGAACCAAAAGACATTGTATTCCAGAAGGATAATTTTGCTGATCCGTTCTGTTGGCAGCAATTTTGCATTCGGGAATCTGCTAAAAATACACTTGCAAAGCTGGAAGGCTCCAGCTGTTTGACCGTGGCACCAAGTGCTCTGAAACGTGAAACTGCTGATGCTCGCGAACAAAAAGACGTTTTGAAAGATATATCGAATGCAAATTGTAAATCTAAAGCCATCACTTTTGAAGATTCTCAGGAAGCCGAAAATTCATCTCATACTAATACCGGCGGACATCTTGTGGACGTTTCTAAAGTGGCAGAAGTTACTAATGGACCAAGCCCCAAACACAAGACGGAGGATCTTGATTCGCAATCTGATTCAAACACGAACGTTCGACACTTATCGAAATCGAAAGGTACTATGAAAAGTAAGATCCCCAGATACACTCGAGCCTCCACAGCTGATAATGAGAGTACGCGCTCACGAGAACCGCTGTCTCGTAACTCAAGCTCATCAAGTGCTTCCAGTACAGAGTTTAGAGTCGACGACAAAGTTAGATTAACGAGATCTATCTATACGAGATGCAAGAGTACCAAGTCAGTGGACAAAGTGCACAGACTCAGCATGACTAAACCGGTTCCGAGTAACCCAAGGAAGAAAAGTAACGTAAAAGTTTCTCTCAGTTCTGCAGAGAATTGCAAAAAGTTGCCAAACTTAAAATTCTTCACACCAGAATCAAGCATAGAGAAAATATCCGGTACACTGGTTTCTGCAAAGGTTGACAGAGGCGCGCCCAATAGTACGACTTCAGAAAATCAATCCACAGTCCGTTGGAACTCCGTGATCACCAAACACCCCGAAAACCATACTCCTAATACGAAATGTGAACGAAAACGTGGTGAAACTACTGAAACAGAAAGTGTACATAAAAGCAATCAATCTCGTAATGTTTGCGATGATTCAATCAAGGTTAATAATTCTCCGTCCTTAGCTAAGGACCAAATCGACAATGAACTTATAAGTAAGTCAGAAGATGTTATCACGACGAAAAGCGAAAGCTGTTTGAAAGAGGTGAGCAGCGTAAATGTAATTTCAGACCAAAGGGTAGGGTTTCACAAGGCAAAGAAAAGTGATAAGTCAGAAAATGGCTTACCATATGCAGGCAACAGCGAGGCACCTCCTACGGAAAATTCCAGCGATGAAATAATCTTACCACGGTGTCCTTGTGAAGTACGTAGCACGCATCAAAATACTTACGAGAATGAGGTGGCCAATACGAAAAAGGATTCAGCAAGGAATAACCTGTCAAATATTGAGGATGCAGCTACAAACGAAGATTTTGAAAAGTTTCTTAAAGTTTTTATTGGAGATAAAACTTTAGCCAGTGAAACATATAACTTTCTGGCAACGAGAAGCAAACTTGCCACGTTTATAAATTTTATGAAGGATAATAGCCTAGTCATTTATCAGGTAGAAGATCGTATAAAGAAAGGTGCTATTTTGGCGGAAGAAATATGCGTGAAAGGAACATGCAACCGCACAAAGGTAGCAGAAGTTAAGGATGCGGATACCATAACAGACAATGGCACTAACCAAGTAGAAGCACCCCTAAACCAGTCCACAACTAAAAGTAAAGAGTCTGATGTCATCCTTCAATACAGAATAGCTTTGAAAGAGTCGAAGACGGCAGACAGTGGAGTAGTTTCCAGGGTACACTCTGAATCACAAAACATCTACTCGGAAGTCAAGAGTTTTCGGTCGAGTGTAATTCCTGAAGAAGTTACGTCCACAGATTACGGTAAAACCCAGAATAACGGTGATGAACCACAAAACTGTAAGCATTTGCACTACTTGCCAGAGAAGAACACTGAAAGTGGGAAATTTATTGGAGATAGTAATTTGAGTGCAAATAATATTACGGTACCCTTTCCAAAACATTCTGGACATCGGACGATGAATTCTGAGGAACATGAGAACGCGGGAGAAGACGAAGACAATGCCGAACCAATCTTCCTCGAGAAGGAAGAATGTTGTCGTTGCATCAGAAACGAAACCTCAAATGTCCTCCCAGCAGACCAAAGGCCAGTGAAAAGTGCCTTTGTAGGTCTATTCTCTGGGCACAAACTAATGGATATTTTAGTAGCAGGTTGTCCTAGATATGAACAAATGGCACCAATGTTTTCCCAGACACAATCGAACAAGGACACCAACATTAGAAACTCGAAGGATAATCGCTGGGATTTCGAAACAGTTTGCTCTCGTCAGTTTGCTTTATGGAATGGAAAAGACAACGTTGACAGATCGTCGACTGGCAACCCTAACTGTAAATGTCCTGATTTGTCATACCTGCAACAAGCAAACAACCTCTTAGTGAATTCCATCATTTTGTCTACAAATATATCTCGAGAGACACAGTCAAGAGTAGAGAAATTTTCTTCAAAGCTTGGCTATGATTCGAGGAATGAAAAGGAAAGAAACACGGCTGAAATTCTGAAAGACGATGATCCTAAATCTCCAGGGTTTTCTAAAGCGAACCAAAAAATCCCCTACACTTTCGTTTCCGATAAGCAGGTTCCGCGTAATGAATGGAAACGGCAGACAACCGAACATCTTAGTAGAGGTTCCTGTAACCGTAGACATTCTGTTATTTGCCATGAGACAAGAGGAAAACCCATTACTCACATAAATTACGCTGAAATACTCAGGCGTTCCCCGAGGTCTCGCGAGAAACCTACGTCGTCCGCAAATTTATTGCAAATGCTGGGAAGAAATCGTGCAAGAGCTACGAGATTCCTTGCACCAGGAGTGAACCAACATGCTGAGAATCAGTGGATGCTTCTAGCCAAGAGTGATGAGACGCAGGAGCAATGAGGTACACCACCACCTTATCAATATGTGAAGTGGGAGGCATGAACAAAACTAAGAAATGTCGATAGAATCTTCGAATTTCCGGGACAAGAGTTCTAAGCTTCAGGCGTTTTAGCATACGTTTCAAAAGTAAGGTGATTGTAATTTTTATGTAGTTATAGGAATCAGAACACATTACGAATGTTGTACAAAATCGTGTGTATATATGTCTGTATATCTGATATGGAAATATAAAACAGCACTCGTTAAAAATTGTTTATTTGCGTAATAGTTCTCTCATACCCTCGTATGAAAACCACAGGAACCTAACTCCTATAATGTGGTCTTCAGTTTTGTGTAAATAAACTCCTCTGAAGAGCTCTGTTTGGAGTCAGGTCGACACATCTCCAGTGCTAATCCTTAGCACTAAGGTGGAGTCACGTATCTTCAATTCGTATCATTCTACTGAATGATGGGATCGAACCTGCCACTCCCAATGGGTGATGTAGCTAATCAACATTCATCCTCATTAATGATGAGAGCACTTGTCAAATGCTTGGCAGCAAAAGGCACAACTGAAATAAAATACCTTAAACAACTAGAAATGGCAAATAGTCACTCGTTGGATTTTAGAACCTTCGAACCCGAATGATACATGGTAAGGATTAGGATAAATACCTGTCTAGACTTAGAAGAATGATGATGAAGTTAATATCGAAGAGTAAAATTAAACTATCCTTTCTACAGCCTTGGTAGGTAGTTCACCTAAGTCAGGCAGACTGCTCTCATTCTCTCCTTCCCAAAAAGCTCTTGCCTGTCTCTCATCAAATCGAAAAGAGTCCCTCCCAGTCTGTCCGCTCCTCTAAATCCCAATCCGTGCAGACTTCCTATACGCTGATACGTGAGTTTTTACCTTCCTATATTGTTGTACACAGCTTGCTACTTGTTTACCTGTTGTAAATCTTGTAGCCTCAATATATCAGGAAGTGGAAGTCTGCTTAACACTCGACTCTGCATAACACAAATACCTGAGAGGAGTGGACAGCTAGAGTAAACAAGTGAATGAACCTTGTTGAATTGAAGCTTCCAGAAAAAGTTAAAATAAAGTATGGAATAATCCTAGGGATTGATACGAATTTACGGACTCTATTTAACAGTCAGACATATTCCTAAGAAGACATTATTTCCTCTATTCTGTAAATTTGATAAATTAGAGTTACGTCACTCTGATTCTCACACTACGATATATACGTGTATTATTGACTTTTATTTAGTGTGTCTTTCTTGAATATCTTAGATTGAATTAATTTGATCAAGATTTGACGTTAATAACGCATTAGCCATCTATTATTGCGCACAATAACGTATACACTATCTCCAACATATAAATACCTCATACCCTTATCAAACCGATTACATAGGATTGAGTCCTCTATTTATACACATAATCATGTTCACAATGAACTTCTCCCCCCGCCCCCACGGGCACACGTTCTGTTACATTCTCTCATTGTGTAGGAGTATGTTTGTATAGTCAGTGGAAAATAACCTGAGTAGAAGGTAAACGCGATAACGGATGTTGCTGCATGGGTGGTGTTTAATTTGCACGTACTTATAACTAATTTGCAAGGGTTTTAATTAATTCGCATGTACTTAGAATTCATTTGCAAGTACTTAGAATACTTTACATTTATGTATTTGCTTATTTATAACTTTTTTATGAGTATATAATTATTTATTTTATGAAAAATATGTATATAGAAGGTAATTAGAGGTACTAAACGCTATGCATATGGTTTTATATTCACTACTGCAAAGTATGTAATGTATAAATCGATAATATTAATGTTTATAATATTGAAAATAAGTTTTCTATGGTTTATGAACCGCTATGAACGGTGGTAATGGGTGTAGGTACAGGTCCAATTACCATTTAGGACGGTCCCGGTACTCGAACCCGCGATATGTAATGTTATTAATTAGTACTATGTAATACTGTTATATGGCATGTAATATATTGAGCGGAGACGAACTATGTATAACGTGTGAGCTGAGTCTGATGCCAGACAGAGAGAATGAATTAATATTCCGCGCAGGTAGAGGAGAAAGGAATTTGGGAGATGTGCGTTCAAGGTCAAATGACGTCAGAACGCCACAACAAAGAAAGAACGCGAGAACCCGATTGACCAATCAGAGAACGCGTCGGTAGGTTTTCAGAACCGGTTTTCCAAGGTTAACCAGTACGCAATAACAAGGGAAAGCTATGCAATACTGTAGGGCAGGGGAGGGATTCAACCAGACAACAAAGGATGTCTGGAATGCGCAGCAAGGGCCAAATCTCTGAAGCTATGCGTCGCTTGTAGAACCGGTTTCCGCCGCCAATTAATATTCTGCTCAGGTTTGCCTCCAGGGCATTGAATGCTGTAGCGCGGGTTTGGGGCTAGAACGCTTGCATGTCAGAACAGGTTTCTGTCTAAGTAAGACAAGTTTGCCCAGAACACAAGAAAAAAGGATTTTTGGATACCGAATTAGATTGGAGCGAGAACTTTATTTTGAACAAGGAGAACGAAGCGTAAGGGTTTTTTATATGTACTAGGAAGAAGGGAGAGCTATCAGGGACTGGGCCTACAGTTTTCACTATTTGCTTTTATCACGGGGTATCGAACCTAGGACCCTTTGATTATTGATTTAGGTAGTAAATGTATGTTACTGTGTGCAATTTAACATAATATCGAGTTTATTTTTTTTTACCAAACTTTGACTTTATGTCAAACATTTTTCCAGCTTATCCTTATTTTATCTAAATAACACAATTTAAACGATTCTAGCAAGAGTTTTTATTATATTTTCAACACACAAACTGCATTCTTCAATTTTTAATTGTTTATTTTTCAAGTTTTGGACACACAAAGTGTGTCTTGGCAACTTTTAACTAATTATTTTACAACTTTGTTAGGCAACCTTTTTTATTAAATTTTGGACTCACAAAGACATTTTTTTCAACTTTTAACTTATTATTTTACAATTTTATGTTAATTTTTTTTATCAAAATAACACTATTTATAATATTCAGGCAACATTTTTTATTAAATTTTGGACTCACAAAGACATTTTTTTCAACTTTTAACTTATTATTTTACAACTTTATGTTAATTTTTACCAAAATAACACTATTTATACTATTCAGGCAACATTTGTTCATTAAATTTTGGATTCACAGACATTTTTTTCAACTTTTAACTTATTATTTTACAATTTTATGTTAATTTTTTTTTATCAAAATAACACTATTTATACTATTCAGGCAACATTTTTTATTAAATTTTGGACTCACAAAGATATTTTTACAACTTTTTAATTTATTATTTTACAATTTTATACCTATTTTTACCAAAATAACGCTATTTGTACTATTCAGGAAAGACTTTTAGTTATATTTTCGACACACAAAGTGTGTTTTTTCAACTTCTATCTGTTTATTTCACAAGTTTAGGCTTATTATTACCAAAATAATGCAATTCAATCTGTTCAGGAAAGACTTTTAGTTACATTTTCGACACACAAAGTGTGTGTTCTCAACTGCTATCTGTTTATTTCACAAGTCTAGGCTTATTATTACCAAAATAACACAATTCAATCTGTTCAGGAAAGACTTGTAGTTACATTTTCGACACACTAAGTGTGTGTTCTCAACTTCTATTTGTTTATTTCACAAGTTTAGGCTTATTATTACTCAAATAACACAATTTCATCTATTCAGGATATTTTGTATTTACAAAGAGATTTTTTCAACTTTTAATTTATTATTTACAAGTTTATGCCTATTTTTTTTACTCAAATAACACAATTCTATCTGTTTAGGAAAGACTTTTAGTTATATTTTCGACACACAAGGTGTGAGTTTTCAATTTTTATCTGTTTATTTCACAAGTTTAGCCTAATATTTACTCAAATAACACGATTTGTACGTGTTTTTTTATTACATTTTGGACACACACACACACACACACACAGATATATTTTCCAAGTTTACAGGATTATTCTCTAAGTTTACTCAAAAAACACATTTTAAATGTGTTTTGAATTAAACTTTGTACACACGAAATGTGTTTCGTCAATTCAAGAAAGTTTTCAATTATATTTTGGATGCAAAAGTATGTTTTGTCAAGTTCTACCCTTTTATTTTACAAGTTTAGGTTTATTATTACTCAAATAACCAATTTCATCTATTCAGACAACATTTTGTTTGTTATATTTTACTCACAAAGACATTTTATCAATTTTTAATTTATTATTTCACAAGTTTATGTAATTTTTTATTCTAATAACACAATTTTAACTATTCAGGCAACATTTTTGTTGCAATTTGGACTTACAAAGAGATTTTTTAAATCTTTGTATTAAATTTTCTATTTATTGCGTTTTGTATTTCACATTTGATGTTACAAAGTTCTAAGGTGTGTATAACATTTCAAACTATTTTCAGGGTGTATTTGTTAATGCATTTGGATAATAACTATTAGGTTTTTGGATGAACTAATATTAAGAATATTTCAACCAATCAGAAAATGTGTCGTTTTTATTTCCACCAATCAGGAAACGCGTCGGTTTTATTTCATCCAATTAGAAAACGCGTTGATTTTATTTCAACCAATCAGAGAAGGCGTCAGTTTTGCTTATGAGGTATAAAAACTGCGTAAAAGCAAGCAGAAGCTATTTTGAGAAGTATTTGTGAAGCATTGTGTCATAGAAGACATCAAGTTGTGATTATTGGGCGTGAGTTTCAGACAAAGAACTCAAGAGAAGCTATAATTAAGGTAAATTATTTTTATTATGTAGCGTTTTTAAATAATATGTAAATGCTAATATCGAAACGAAGAAAACGTCAATACAAACCAAAAAGAATATGCGTAATGTGAACAAGTACTACAGCTATTTTTCTTTTTTTCAGGTGCTTCTAATTTTGTATGTGTGACTGAAAGGGACCATTAGTGAAAGATGGCGTCTTCAACCTCCACAAACAAGGCTAACCACACTACGGTGAGTACCTCGCAAGAGATTTTACCACTGGAATGTATATTTCTCCACTAGTTTTTGAAATAATATATAAATCCAGAAAACAAAGAAACGAAAAAGCAAATACAGAAATGAATATGTGTAATATAAACAAGTACTACAACCATGTTTCTATTTTTCAGGTGTTCTTATTTGTGTATCTGTGAGTGGAAGGGTCTGTTACTGGACGCCAACAAAGTAACCGACAAGGACATGAGTCAAATAATTGCATCATGTCCATGTTTTTCCAATTATATCTATAAGGATTGTGTGTTGGAGACTTTGAAGAGGTATACACCTGGCAAGTATATTATATGCTGGGGATGTTATTCTAAACAAGGCAACCAACTAGCCCACGATTGTGTAGTTAACCATTTCTACGAGTGTGAGTACGTATGCTGTAAAGATGAAGATTTACTCTCTGAACGTTATTTTATTTGCCAAGGAGAACGCTGTTTGAATAAATGCCAACGATGTGTTAAGTGGATGTGCGAGAGAATCCAGTATTATTTACAGGATTTGGATAACACAAAACATATTTTTGATTTTTATATTACTAACCATGAGGATGTTGCGGATGCTTTGACGGCACACGAGGTACAGACAGAATACAAAGCTTTTTATAGTGTGTTATGTGAAATTTCAAACAATATCGAACTAGTGAAAACTCTTATAGATCCTATACGCTCAGCAGAGCTTACTTATGGTAGCACAGGATTTTTGTGAGAGTTGAATAGAGACTGACTAATAACAGCGAAAATGGTGCAATACATTATTGATGTACAAGGATTTATTTATAACAGAAAATTTATATTGCGTGAGATTTGTGTGAGTTCTACAAATTTGGACACTGTGTATTATGCGCTTGTGAGTGTTCCCGATTATTTCAAAGAGAACAAAGAATCGCGCTGGATTAAAGACAATCTCCATGCATTAATGTATGATATTCCTTGTGGATGTGAAATATACTATGTCCGGAGGGCAGTTAGGAACTTGAACTGTCAAGGTGGTACATTTTTCTGCAAAGGAAAATCCCAAATTATCAAAGATGTGTTTAATATTGATAACATTGTTGATTTACAAACTGTAAACTGTCCATCCCTTAAGAATTTGTATATGTTTCAAGGAGGATTGTGCAAGTATCATTCTGATACTTCTCCCCCAGCTGAACAAGGTTGCGCATTCAGAAATGTTCAAAGACTTGTATGTTGGTACAATAATAAAAATATTAATGTGTAATGTATTTTAGTGCAAATAATAAAGATTTGTGAAAAAGAAATGTTTTCTATGTTGTTATTTAGTTTTAAAGCCTGCATTCAAGATATTTTCAAGTATTACTGGTTTTTTGGCTGCATCAACACTTGGGTTATTTCCATATGGTTTATTATACGAGGCTACAATCACTATATGTCTATGAGGACTAAAATCCACTGATTGAACCTTAAAGCTTAGGCTTACTATGTATATTGATTAAACACAGGACAACACGAATTTTACAGAGGATTGTAGGAGTCTCCGATGTCTTGGTGGAGCCCATTCAGGTTCTACCGCCCACAAGTGCGTTCCTTCGCCGATCCAGCGAAGGTAAGAATTATGAAGAGCGACCCTCTATATATAACCTCAGCTCACTGTTGGTCACTCCTTGACCTAGTTATTTTCATGCAATCACCTACGTTTAGTGGATTTTGCCTTCTTTCTGTTTGATCAGTTAAATAATCCAGTCAATATAAATATACTTACATAGAATAATCTGGTTTTGTATAAGTTTAACATATAATCCTAATATAGTTTGATTCTCAGAAATATAGTTCCTGCTACATTTATATAAATCGAAGTCTAGTTAGTGTTGGTCTGTAAATATTGGATATGTAAAAGGCAAACTGAATTTTAGTTATAATCCAGAAATTGTCGATAATTTCCGTTTCTTTTGTAGCACTAGTTGCATATTTTTAAAACTTCTTATTGATACCAAACCAAAATGCAGTCTATCAGAGGCACCCACCAAATGAACAACATAAAACCAGAAACCCGATTCATCATCGATGCCAACATGAATATCATTATTCGAGGTACTTTCGCAGACACTGAATTGATTTTGAAACATGAAAAAATTACATTGTCCTAAATAAAGAAGAGTACCCGTCATGCGTCTACAAATCAGATGTGATCTACGACACTTACAAAAACAGATTCCCCACACAAAAAGACAGATTCAGATCTATAAACATTATAGGAGAACTTTACTTCACCTTCGAGGGCAGTGGAGAAAATATAAAAGTGGAAATCACCAACATCTCTGGTGGAGTCACCCTCAACTTTAAACAATGGCAAAAATTTCTCTCTTACTACAAATCCCCCATGGAAGAATTTCAGCATCGGCTAAATCGTAATCCCTATGTGACTTTTGATCTTTGGTAGAGTACTTTTCATATATGTAAATTTGATATATTCTATATTTGTATATTAAATAAAAATAAACTTAAAAAACTTAACTTGAGTGTTTTATTTGAATCCAAAATATATATGTAATCTAATGAAAATGATTTAAACTTTATAAATATTATTGCTAAACAGTCACAATTCAACATACAAGTTGTTCTTGCAGGCTAATAAGGCTCTGGCGTGTGGGCCTATGCCTCCTACAATCCTCTGTAAAATTCGTGTTGTCCTGTGTTTAATCAATATACATAGTAAGCCTAAGCTTTAAGGTTCAATCAGTGGATTTTAGTCCTCATAGACATATAGTGATTGTAGCCTCGTATAATAAACCAAATGGAAATAACCCAAGTGCTGATGCAGCCAAAAAACCAGTAATACTTGAAAATACCTTGAATGCAGGCTTTAAAACTAAATAACAACATAGAAAACATTTCTTTTTCACAAATCTTTATTATTTGCACTAAAATACATTACACATTAATATTTTTATTATTGTACCAACATACAAGTCTTTGAACATTTCTGAATGCGCAACCTTGTTCAGCTGGGGGAGAAGTATCAGAATGATACTTGCACAATCCTCCTTGAAACATATACAAATTCTTAAGGGATGGACAGTTTACAGTTTGTAAATCAACAATGTTATCAATATTAAACACATCTTTGATAATTTGGGATTTTCCTTTGCAGAAAAATGTACCACCTTGACAGTTCAAGTTCCTAACTGCCCTCCGGACATAGTATATTTCACATCCACAAGGAATATCATACATTAATGCATGGAGATTGTCTTTAATCCAGCGCGATTCTTTGTTCTCTTTGAAATAATCGGGAACACTCACAAGCGCATAATACACAGTGTCCAAATTTGTAGAACTCACACAAATCTCACGCAATATAAATTTTCTGTTATAAATAAATCCTTGTACATCAATAATGTATTGCACCATTTTCGCTGTTATTAGTCAGTCTCTATTCAACTCTCACAAAAATCCTGTGCTACCATAAGTAAGCTCTGCTGAGCGTATAGGATCTATAAGAGTTTTCACTAGTTCGATATTGTTTGAAATTTCACATAACACACTATAAAAAGCTTTGTATTCTGTCTGTACCTCGTGTGCCGTCAAAGCATCCGCAACATCCTCATGGTTAGTAATATAAAAATCAAAAATATGTTTTGTGTTATCCAAATCCTGTAAATAATACTGGATTCTCTCGCACATCCACTTAACACATCGTTGGCATTTATTCAAACAGCGTTCTCCTTGGCAAATAAAATAACGTTCAGAGAGTAAATCTTCATCTTTACAGCATACGTACTCACACTCGTAGAAATGGTTAACTACACAATCGTGGGCTAGTTGGTTGCCTTGTTTAGAATAACATCCCCAGCATATAATATACTTGCCAGGTGTATACCTCTTCAAAGTCTCCAACACACAATCCTTATAGATATAATTGGAAAAACATGGACATGATGCAATTATTTGACTCATGTCCTTGTCGGTTACTTTGTTGGCGTTATTTCCAGTAACAGACCCTTCCACTCACAGATACACAAATAAGAACACCTGAAAAATAGAAACATGGTTGTAGTACTTGTTTATATTACGCATATTCATTTCTGTATTTGCTTTTTTCGTTTCTTTGTTTTCTGGATTTATATATTATTTCAAAAACTAGTGGAGAAATATACATTCCAGTGGTAAAATCTCTTGCGAGGTACTCACCGTAGTGTGGTTAGCCTTGTTTGTGGAGGTTGAAGACGCCATCTTTCACTAATGGTCCCTTTCAGTCACACATACAAAATTAGAAGCACCTGAAAAAAAGAAAAATAGCTGTAGTACTTGTTCACATTACGCATATTCTTTTTGGTTTGTATTGACGTTTTCTTCGTTTCGATATTAGCATTTACATATTATTTAAAAACGCTACATAATAAAAATAATTTACCTTAATTATAGCTTCTCTTGAGTTCTTTGTCTGAAACTCACGCCCAATAATCACAACTTGATGTCTTCTATGACACAATGCTTCACAAATACTTCTCAAAATAGCTTCTGCTTGCTTTTACGCAGTTTTTATACCTCATAAGCAAAACTGACGCCTTCTCTGATTGGTTGAAATAAAATCAACGCGTTTTCTAATTGGATGAAATAAAACCGACGCGTTTTCTGATTGGTGGAAATAAAATCGACACATTTTCTGATTGGTTGAAATATTCTTAACATTTGTTCATCCAAAAACCTAATAGTTATTATCCAAATGCATTAACAAATACACCCTGAAAATAGTTTGAAATATTATACACACCTTAGAACTTTGTAACATCAAATGTGAAATACAAAACGCAATAAATAGAAAATTTAATACAAAGATTTAAAAAATCTCTTTGTAAGTCCAAATTGCAACAAAAATGTTGCCTGAATAGTTAAAATTGTGTTATTAGAATAAAAAATTACATAAACTTGTGAAATAATAAATTAAAAATTGATAAAATGTCTTTGTGAGTAAAATATAACAAACAAAATGTTGTCTGAATAGATGAAATTGGTTATTTGAGTAATAATAAGCCTAAACTTGTAAAATAAAAGGGCAGAACTTGACAAAACATACTTTTGCATCCAAAATATAATTGAAAACTTTCTTGAATTGACGAAACACATTTCGTGTGTACAAAGTTTAATTCAAAACACATTTAAAATGTGTTTTTTGAGTAAACTTAGAGAATAATCCTGTAAACTTGGAAAATATATCTGTGTGTGTGTGTGTGTGTGTGTCCAAAATGTAATAAAAAAACACGTACAAATCGTGTTATTTGAGTAAATATTAGGCTAAACTTGTGAAATAAACAGATAAAAATTGAAAACTCACACTTTGTGTGTCGAAAATATAACTAAAAGTCTTTCCTAAACAGATAGAATTGTGTTATTTGAGTAAAAAAATAGGCATAAACTTGTAAATAATAAATTAAAAGTTGAAAAAATCTCTTTGTAAATACAAAATATCCTGAATAGATGAAATTGTGTTATTTGAGTAATAATAAGCCTAAGCTTGTGAAATAAACAAATAGAAGTTGAGAACACACACTTAGTGTGTCGAAAATGTAACTACAAGTCTTTCCTGAACAGATTGAATTGTGTTATTTTGGTAATAATAAGCCTAGACTTGTGAAATAAACAGATAGCAGTTGAGAACACACACTTTGTGTGTCGAAAATGTAACTAAAAGTCTTTCCTGAACAGATTGAATTGCATTATTTTGGTAATAATAAGCCTAAACTTGTGAAATAAACAGATAGAAGTTGAAAAAACACACTTTGTGTGTCGAAAATATATCTAAAAGTCTTTCCTGAATAGTAATCAATATACATAGTAAGCCTAAGCTTTAAGATTCAATCAGTGGATTTTAGTCCTCATAGACATATAGTGATTGTAGCCTCGTATAATAAACCATATGGAAATAACCCAAGTGTTGATGCAGCCAAAAAACCAGTAATACTTGAAAATACCTTGAATGCAGGCTTTAAAACTAAATAACAACATAGAAAACATTTCTTTTTCACAAATCTTTATTATTTGCACTAAAATACATTACACATTAATATTTTTATTATTGTACCAACATACAAGTCTTTGAACATTTCTGAATGCGCAACCTTGTTCAGCTGGGGGAGAAGTATCAGAATGATACTTGCACAATCCTCCTTGAAACATATACAAATTCTTAAGGGTTGGACAGTTTACAGTTTGTAAATCAACAATGTTATCAATATTAAACACATCTTTGATAATTTGGGATTTTCCTTTGCAGAAAAATGTACCACCTTGACAGTTCAAGTTCCTAACTGCCCTCCGGACATAGTATATTTCACATCCACAAGGAATATCATACATTAATGCATGGAGATTGTCTTTAATCCAGCGCGATTCTTTGTTCTCTTTGAAATAATCGGGAACACTCACAAGCGCATAATACACAGTGTCCAAATTTGTAGAACTCACACAAATCTCACGCAATATAAATTTTCTGTTATAAATAAATCCTTGTTCATCAATAATGTATTGCACCATTTTCGCTGTTATTAGTCAGTCTCTATTCAACTCTCACAAAAATCCTGTGCTACCATAAGTAAGCTCTGCTGAGCGTATAGGATCTATAAGAGTTTTCACTAGTTCGATATTGTTTGAAATTTCACATAACACACTATAAAAAGCTTTGTATTCTGTCTGTACCTCGTGTGCCGTCAAAGCATCCGCAACATCCTCATGGTTAGTAATATAAAAATCAAAAATATGTTTTGTGTTATCCAAATCCTGTAAATAATACTGGATTCTCTCGCACATCCACTTAACACATCGTTGGCATTTATTCAAACAGCGTTCTCCTTGGCAAATAAAATAACGTTCAGAGAGTAAATCTTCATCTTTACAGCATACGTACTCACACTCGTAGAAATGGTTAGAGTCCAGCGCAGATAATTCTGCCGTGCAATGCGCGACAGAACTAAAGAAGCAGTGTTGCTAATGGAGCAGATAGAAAAATCGCTGCGGTGCGCCGATGCACAGCTGTTACGTACAACAATAAAATTAGAGAATTCAGGTCTATCTAACGTTGAGTTTTAAACGTCATGCATTATACCAGGACTAGGATTAATATGTACTAACAAGTGACTATGGACTAAAAATTCGCAAAATATGAACTAACACATAAGTAAAATTACCAAAAATGCTGCAAAGAAGACTTCTTCATACAATTCCTTATTTGAGTGATTTCAAACAAAATAAAAAAATATATATATTATTTTTCATTGCATTAATGCACTGGTGGCGTTCTAACTTTTCACTCCCAAAACCCGTATACACTGGTATGGAACTGCAACGGCAGATAATAACATGCCAACGTGTTAAACCGCTACAATTGCACCATAACACTCCTCCTGAAGCAGTATTATTATTTCCTCTCTGAGATCGGCGACAGTCGGTTGCCTTTGTTGTACATTTACAAAGGATGCCGGCTTCCACAACAATAGCAAGTACATATACTGCCACTAGACGATAAGCTGCGCGGCTTTTTCTTTTGTTATGAACCAGGGCCGGCGCTAGTCATTTTGCCTCCCTGGGAGGTGGCGGCAGATGCCGCTCTATTTCGACCCCCCCGGTCATTACGCAGCAACGGAAAATTGAAAATCAATATATTCCTAACTAAAACATCAAAATATAAAATAAATAATGAGACTTCTTATGCTATTTCAATACTATTCAGCGCAAAAGAATATCTCGCTCGATCACAGTTTTCAATAGGCTTATTTTTTTCTTCTCTTCAAATTTTGCCGCTCTGGGCGATGGGACGGTTCGCCCTCCCCTTCCGCCGGCCCTGCTATGAACTTGGTCACCCATCAAAGCATGGCAATTTTAACACAGAAAACAATATGTATCGCATTAAGCAGCAAAAATGACAGCCTCCTCTATGCAATTTCTACAAGAACACGTGCCGGAGCCAGAGTTGAAATGATGTTGGAGCCACATAATTTATTTATTTTGAATAATTCCAAAATTATGAAATATGAACAATTTGTTGCTGCTGTTCGCTGCTCTCTTGCCAAAATGCTTTATTGGGATGCTAACACCATGACTGGCTTCCTCCTTCATGAACTCGTGCACGTTGCTTAGAATTTCCCGAGCTTGGCTATGCAAGGTTTTTGATTTCAACTTCGACAGAACTGGAGGCATTATGGAATTTAACGTTCATTAGCAAACACACACTTTTACATAAACACACGCAATACACGCACACAACGTCAAACCGGTCAAATACTTAGTATAAAATAAAAATATGGTGCTTCCAATCCAACAAAACTCACCGCCACTTTACCTGCTTTCCCCTTCCGTGACAGAAATAGTGCTTCATTATTACAGTTGGCAACACTAGTTACTAGCTAGCCAATGAACATGCACTGCATAAAAGAAGCAACGACTACGCCGTGCTATATTGCCACATTGCCGTCCCTGCTGACCGGTGGGAACCGCGAGCTGGAGCGCTGTTCAATTGTTTTCAATGAAGTTTGCGCGAGTGTGTCCAGGAATGGAATGACAATATGGCAACAATAGCGAAGGTTTTCGAGCAGGGTAGAACACGTGATGCTGAGAGAGAGGGAGACGAAACGAAAATACGTTTCTACGCAACGGCAAATTTACGTGTGTGGCACTCTAACTACACAATCGTGGGCTAGTTGGTTGCCTTGTTTAGAATAACATCCCCAGCATATAATATACTTGCCAGGTGTATACCTCTTCAAAGTCTCCAACACACAATCCTTATAGATATAATTGGAAAAACATGGACATGATGCAATTATTTGACTCATGTCCTTGTCGGTTACTTTGTTGGCGTTATTTCCAGTAACAGACCCTTCCACTCACAGATACACAAATAAGAACACCTGAAAAATAGAAACATGGTTGTAGTACTTGTTTATATTACGCATATTCATTTCTGTATTTGCTTTTTTCGTTTCTTTGTTTTCTGGATTTATATATTATTTCAAAAACTAGTGGAGAAATATACATTCCAGTGGTAAAATCTCTTGCGAGGTACTCACCGTAGTGTGGTTAGCCTTGTTTGTGGAGGTTGAAGACGCCATCTTTCACTAATGGTCCCTTTCAGTCACACATACAAAATTAGAAGCACCTGAAAAAAAGAAAAATAGCTGTAGTACTTGTTCACATTACGCATATTCTTTTTGGTTTGTATTGACGTTTTCTTCGTTTCGATATTAGCATTTACATATTATTTAAAAACGCTACATAATAAAAATAATTTACCTTAATTATAGCTTCTCTTGAGTTCTTTGTCTGAAACTCACGCCCAATAATCACAACTTGATGTCTTCTATGACACAATGCTTCACAAATACTTCTCAAAATAGCTTCTGCTTGCTTTTACGCAGTTTTTATACCTCATAAGCAAAACTGACGCCTTCTCTGATTGGTTGAAATAAAATCAACGCGTTTTCTAATTGGATGAAATAAAACCGACGCGTTTTCTGATTGGTGGAAATAAAATCGACACATTTTCTGATTGGTTGAAATATTCTTAACATTAGTTCATCCAAAAACCTAATAGTTATTATCCAAATGCATTAACAAATACACCCTGAAAATAGTTTGAAATATTATACACACCTTAGAACTTTGTAACATCAAATGTGAAATACAAAACGCAATAAATAGAAAATTTAATACAAAGATTTAAAAAATCTCTTTGTAAGTCCAAATTGCAACAAAAATGTTGCCTGAATAGTTAAAATTGTGTTATTAGAATAAAAAATTACATAAACTTGTGAAATAATAAATTAAAAATTGATAAAATGTCTTTGTGAGTAAAATATAACAAACAAAATGTTGTCTGAATAGATGAAATTGGTTATTTGAGTAATAATAAGCCTAAACTTGTAAAATAAAAGGGCAGAACTTGACAAAACATACTTTTGCATCCAAAATATAATTGAAAACTTTCTTGAATTGACGAAACACATTTCGTGTGTACAAAGTTTAATTCAAAACACATTTAAAATGTGTTTTTTGAGTAAACTTAGAGAATAATCCTGTAAACTTGGAAAATATATCTGTGTGTGTGTGTGTGTGTGTGTCCAAAATGTAATAAAAAAACACGTACAAATCGTGTTATTTGAGTAAATATTAGGCTAAACTTGTGAAATAAACAGATAAAAATTGAAAACTCACACTTTGTGTGTCGAAAATATAACTAAAAGTCTTTCCTAAACAGATAGAATTGTGTTATTTGAGTAAAAAAATAGGCATAAACTTGTAAATAATAAATTAAAAGTTGAAAAAATCTCTTTGTAAATACAAAATATCCTGAATAGATGAAATTGTGTTATTTGAGTAATAATAAGCCTAAGCTTGTGAAATAAACAAATAGAAGTTGAGAACACACACTTAGTGTGTCGAAAATGTAACTACAAGTCTTTCCTGAACAGATTGAATTGTGTTATTTTGGTAATAATAAGCCTAGACTTGTGAAATAAACAGATAGCAGTTGAGAACACACACTTTGTGTGTCGAAAATGTAACTAAAAGTCTTTCCTGAACAGATTGAATTGCATTATTTTGGTAATAATAAGCCTAAACTTGTGAAATAAACAGATAGAAGTTGAAAAAACACACTTTGTGTGTCGAAAATATATCTAAAAGTCTTTCCTGAATAGTAATCAATATACATAGTAAGCCTAAGCTTTAAGATTCAATCAGTGGATTTTAGTCCTCATAGACATATAGTGATTGTAGCCTCGTATATTAAACCATATGGAAATAACCCAAGTGTTGATGCAGCCAAAAAACCAGTAATACTTGAAAATACCTTGAATGCAGGCTTTAAAACTAAATAACAACATAGAAAACATTTCTTTTTCACAAATCTTTATTATTTGCACTAAAATACATTACACATTAATATTTTTATTATTGTACCAACATACAAGTCTTTGAACATTTCTGAATGCGCAACCTTGTTCAGCTGGGGGAGAAGTATCAGAATGATACTTGCACAATCCTCCTTGAAACATATACAAATTCTTAAGGGATGGACAGTTTACAGTTTGTAAATCAACAATGTTATCAATATTAAACACATCTTTGATAATTTGGGATTTTCCTTTGCAGAAAAATGTACCACCTTGACAGTTCAAGTTCCTAACTGCCCTCCGGACATAGTATATTTCACTTCCACAAGGAATATCATACATTAATGCATGGAGATTGTCTTTAATCCAGCGCGATTCTTTGTTCTCTTTGAAATAATCGGGAACACTCACAAGCGCATAATACACAGTGTCCAAATTTGTAGAACTCACACAAATCTCACGCAATATAAATTTTCTGTTATAAATAAATCCTTGTACATCAATAATGTATTGCACCATTTTCGCTGTTATTAGTCAGTCTCTATTCAACTCTCACAAAAATCCTGTGCTACCATAAGTAAGCTCTGCTGAGCGTATAGGATCTATAAGAGTTTTCACTAGTTCGATATTGTTTGAAATTTCACATAACACACTATAAAAAGCTTTGTATTCTGTCTGTACCTCGTGTGCCGTCAAAGCATCCGCAACATCCTCATGGTTAGTAATATAAAAATCAAAAATATGTTTTGTGTTATCCAAATCCTGTAAATAATACTGGATTCTCTCGCACATCCACTTAACACATCGTTGGCATTTATTCAAACAGCGTTCTCCTTGGCAAATAAAATAACGTTCAGAGAGTAAATCTTCATCTTTACAGCATACGTACTCACACTCGTAGAAATGGTTAACTACACAATCGTGGGCTAGTTGGTTGCCTTGCTTAGAATAACATCCCCAGCATATAATATACTTGCCAGGTGTATACCTCTTCAAAGTCTCCAACACACAATCCTTATAGATATAATTGGAAAAACATGGACATGATGCAATTATTTGACTCATGTCCTTGTCGGTTACTTTGTTGGCGTTATTTCCAGTAACAGACCCTTCCACTCACAGATACACAAATAAGAACACCTGAAAAATAGAAACATGGTTGTAGTACTTGTTTATATTACGCATATTCATTTCTGTATTTGCTTTTTTCGTTTCTTTGTTTTCTGGATTTATATATTATTTCAAAAACTAGTGGAGAAATATACATTCCAGTGGTAAAATCTCTTGCGAGGTACTCACCGTAGTGTGGTTAGCCTTGTTTGTGGAGGTTGAAGACGCCATCTTTCACTAATGGTCCCTTTCAGTCACACATACAAAATTAGAAGCACCTGAAAAAAAGAAAAATAGCTGTAGTACTTGTTCACATTACGCATATTCTTTTTGGTTTGTATTGACGTTTTCTTCGTTTCGATATTAGCATTTACATATTATTTAAAAACGCTACATAATAAAAATAATTTACCTTAATTATAGCTTCTCTTGAGTTCTTTGTCTGAAACTCACGCCCAATAATCACAACTTGATGTCTTCTATGACACAATGCTTCACAAATACTTCTCAAAATAGCTTCTGCTTGCTTTTACGCAGTTTTTATACCTCATAAGCAAAACTGACGCCTTCTCTGATTGGTTGAAATAAAATCAACGCGTTTTCTAATTGGATGAAATAAAACCGACGCGTTTTCTGATTGGTGGAAATAAAAACGACACATTTTCTGATTGGTTGAAATATTCTTAATATTAGTTCATCCAAAAACCTAATAGTTATTATCCAAATGCATTAACAAATACACCCTGAAAATAGTTTGAAATGTTATACACACCTTAGAACTTTGTAACATCAAATGTGAAATACAAAACGCAATAAATAGAAAATTTAATACAAAGATTTAAAAAATCTCTTTGTAAGTCCAAATTGCAACAAAAATGTTGCCTGAATAGTTAAAATTGTGTTATTAGAATAAAAAATTACATAAACTTGTGAAATAATAAATTAAAAATTGATAAAATGTCTTTGTGAGTAAAATATAACAAACAAAATGTTGTCTGAATAGATGAAATTGGTTATTTGAGTAATAATAAGCCTAAACTTGTAAAATAAAAGGGTAGAACTTGACAAAACATACTTTTGCATCCAAAATATAATTGAAAACTTTCTTGAATTGACGAAACACATTTCGTGTGTACAAAGTTTAATTCAAAACACATTTAAAATGTGTTTTTTGAGTAAACTTAGAGAATAATCCTGTAAACTTGGAAAATATATCTGTGTGTGTGTGTGTGTGTGTGTCCAAAATGTAATAAAAAAACACGTACAAATCGTGTTATTTGAGTAAATATTAGGCTAAACTTGTGAAATAAACAGATAAAAATTGAAGACTCACACTTTGTGTGTCGAAAATATAACTAAAAGTCTTTCCTAAACAGATAGAATTGTGTTATTTGAGTAAAAAAAATAGGCATAAACTTGTAAATAATAAATTAAAAGTTGAAAAAATCTCTTTGTAAATACAAAATATCCTGAATAGATGAAATTGTGTTATTTGAGTAATAATAAGCCTAAACTTGTGAAATAAACAAATAGAAGTTGAGAACACACACTTAGTGTGTCGAAAATGTAACTACAAGTCTTTCCTGAACAGATTGAATTGTGTTATTTTGGTAATAATAAGCCTAGACTTGTGAAATAAACAGATAGCAGTTGAGAACACACACTTTGTGTGTCGAAAATGTAACTAAAAGTCTTTCCTGAACAGATTGAATTGCATTATTTTGGTAATAATAAGCCTAAACTTGTGAAATAAACAGATAGAAGTTGAAAAAACACACTTTGTGTGTCGAAAATATAACTAAAAGTCTTTCCTGAATAGTATAAATAGTGTTATTTTGGTAAAAATAGGTATAAAATTGTAAAATAATAAATTAAAAAGTTGTAAAAATATCTTTGTGAGTCCAAAATTTAATAAAAAATGTTGCCTGAATAGTATAAATAGTGTTATTTTGATAAAAAAAAATTAACATAAAATTGTAAAATAATAAGTTAAAAGTTGAAAAAAATGTCTTTGTGAATCCAAAATTTAATGAAAAAATGTTGCCTGAATAGTATAAATAGTGTTATTTTGGTAAAAATTAACATAAAGTTGTAAAATAATAAGTTAAAAGTTGAAAAAATAAAAGCAAATAGTGAAAACTGTAGGCCCAGTCCCTGATAGCTCTCCCTTCTTCCTAGTACATATAAAAAACCCTTACGCTTCGTTCTCCTTGTTCAAAATAAAGTTCTCGCTCCAATCTAATTCGGTATCCAAAAATCCTTTTTTCTTGTGTTCTGGGCAAACTTGTCTTACTTAGACAGAAACCTGTTCTGACATGCAAGCGTTCTAGCCCCAAACCCGCGCTACAGCATTCAATGCCCTGGAGGCAAACCTGAGCAGAATATTAATTGGCGGCGGAAACCGGTTCTACAAGCGACGCATAGCTTCAGAGATTTGGCCCTTGCTGCGCATTCCAGACATCCTTTGTTGTCTGGTTGAATCCCTCCCCTGCCCTACAGTATTGCATAGCTTTCCCTTGTTATTGTGTACTGGTTAACCTTGGAAAACCGGTTCTGAAAACCTACCGACGCGTTCTCTGATTGGTCAATCGGGTTCTCGCGTTCTTTCTTTGTTGTGGCGTTCTGACGTCATTTGACCTTGAACGCACATCTCCCAAATTCCTTTCTCCTCTACCTGCGCGGAATATTAATTCATTCTCTCTGTCTGGCATCAGACTCAGCTCACACGTTATACATAGTTCGTCTCCGCTCAATATATTACATGCCATGTAACAGTATTACATAGTACTAATTAATAACATTACATATCGCGGGTTCGAGTACCGGGACCGTCCTAAATCGTAATTGGACCTGTACCTACACCCATTACCACCGTTCATAGCGGTTCATAAACCATAGAAAACTTATTTTCAATATTATAAACATTAATATTATCGATTTATACATTACATACTTTGCAGTAGTGAATATAAAACCATATGCATAGCGTTTAGTACCTCTAATTACCTTCTATATACATATTTTTCATAAAATAAATAATTATATACTCATAAAAAAAGTTATAAATAAGCAAATACATAAATGTAAAGTATTCTAAGTACTTGCAAATGAATTCTAAGTACATGCGAATTAATTAAAACCCTTGCAAATTAGTTATAAGTACGTGCAAATTAAACACCACCCATGCAGCAACATCCGTTATCGCGTTTACCTTCTACTAACCTGCATGGTATTTTAGTCATTGATGTTTACTATTTTAATGGTAGTCTGCAAGTAGGAAGTGTATATCTGTGGAATTCTGGTGAGCTTTAATCATTCAAAAACAGCGATAAAAGCAGATTTACACTGACTGTAAACTGTTTTAATCTATACTTCAGTATCTGTCATGAGTGTAAATATTATTAACGTGTCACTTGTCCGAACAGCTTACATGTAATTCCACATAAAAATACGACAAATTATACGTTGTATGTTTCAAGTAGTTGTTAAAATGGTGACGGATGTAGAAAATATATTATCTTAGATACTCTGTGCATACAGGATATATGTACTACAGAATGAATCCAATCCCCTTGAATGATATTCCTGGGAATTTACCTGATTTCAATAACATTATGAAAAAGTTCACTAGCCTGTGATGACATCCTGAAATTTTTAGATGTCGGTATACTGCAAAATGGTTATTGTTCTTACCTTTATATATCTGACCGGTAATTTCTAGAAATAACCAATTTATTAATTAAGACCGGGAGAAACCTTTCATTGCCAACCGAGTTTAGTAGTAATCAAATATCATTCGTCTGTATTTATAATTAATTCTTATATTTTATATGTTTAACCTTTTAGGTGAAAGTACAGTTGACAAGGGAAAGCCACCTGTTAGAATGTTCCAGAACAACATTCTAATAGTCTGGAGGGAAGAATGTTTGTGTATATATATTGTCCTGTTTTGTACCTTGCTACATTTGTACTTGGTGCAGAGTCTGAAGAAGACCTTGCTAGAAGGTTGGAACATTACGTTTAGTTTATGTTTTATAATAAAATAAATTTCTGCCTTAGTCAGCATATTGAGTTTTTCATATCATGGAAACAAGGCTTAATGGTGTTATAATCTATAGATTTTGTGTAAAAACTGGTGAAGGCCTCGTTCGAGTGCTTGTACACTGGCGAACTTTAAAAAAGGTCTCCCTCCTCTCAGTTAGATTGGAAGCAACAAACAAAAACCGATACTGAATTGGAAACACTCCAGAGCCAATGTCGAAACTCTATGCAAGATAAGGAAGAGCTGCACAGTTGTCAGTCGTGAACACCACACAGAAGAGCAATGTTAACCATGAGGCATCAAGGAATTAGCACAGCGTTTCTTTCTGTGGTCAATCGGCCTCGGAAGAAATATTTGTTGTCCATTTTGAGCTTTCAAGAAATCAGGTTCTGAGCTGGCGATTTTCTTCCTTCATTAATGAAAATAGGTTGTTAATTTTTTTTGTTTTTTTTCTCTCTTTTGTCATTAGCTCTAAAACAAATATAAAAAGAAAATGAGCAAAGAAGGTCGTTTCTTTCGGCACGTGACAGTCATGTGGTATTTTTGCTATTTTTAATTTCAACAATAAGGAAGAATGTTGGAGTGACCAGAAAAAATGAACGAACACAATAAGCTCTTAAATATTATCCACGGTTAGAAAATAGATTCCGGCCCCAGTGGCAGAGTAGTTACCACATCACGCTACGACGCCAGGCGTCCCGCATTCGAATCCTGGTCTGGGCATGGATTTGTGAGTGTCCATTCATAAATTTCATCATATCGTCACTAATCCCCATATTTGATTGAGTTTGATTGAGTGAGTTTATGTTTGAAGTCCACTTTATGCACAGTAAGGCTAATCGGGACTGGACCTACAGTATAAAGTGGGATCCGAACCACTATGTGCCTCCACCGGGTATCTAACCCAGGAACCCTTGTTCACAAGCCGACGATGCTACCACTGCGCCATCGGGGAGGCCTCCCCCATATTTGCAACTTAGCCAAAAGTGGCACAAGAAGCGATGTAAAATAAAGCAAATCAATCAATTAATCAATCGAACATAGGGTCTCCGGTTTCATAGAGCAGTATGCAAAGCATTCCGTCATGAAGACCCTCAAAATTGAAATAATAAGTGGAACAAAAAAATTGATATTAGAGTATTTTAAGAGTTTAGGCAAATTAACAGTTCACGTCAACCTACAACAATGTCACCTGTATTGTGTGATATATGGTTCTGCCCTAATACGAGAGTCACTATTTATATTTTGAGCCTTGGCAACACTGATTGAAGTTAGGCGCGATTTGACGTTTGCACGGAATCGTCTGGCATTATTGACCATAACGTACTTCAAAGGTTTTGTCAATAGCTTCATTTGTGTTGTTTATGTTGCCTTGGAGATTGCGCGACAACAATAAAATGGAATTAACTCGTGAACATTTTCGTGCGATGATTTTTTACGATTTTCGACGTGGATTATCAAGACAAGAGTGCATCGATCAACTTACTTCCACATTTGGCGATGAAGCCCCATCCTTTGCCAATGTGAAACGCTGGTATAACGAATTTAATCGTGGCCGCCATTCGCTCACCGACGATATTCGCGAAGGTCGTCCAAAATCAGTTGTTGTTCAAGAAAACATTGATGCTGTGCAAAACCTAATACTGCAAGATCGTCATGTGACATACTGTGAGATTGAGGCAACCATAGGCATTAGTTCCACCAGCATATATAAAATATTACATGATCATTTAGCTGTGAGAAAGGTATGTTCTCGTTGGATATGTTCTCGATCCCACATAATTTGACAAAAACTCAAAAAGACGCTCGCGTCAATTGGTGCAAACAAATGCTCAATAAATACAATCGTGGTGGTTCAAAAGACGCATATAAGATTGTAACAGGTGACGAATCATGGATATATGCATATGAGCCGGAACGTAAACAGCAGTCGACTGTATGGGTGTTTCAAGATGAACCCAATCCAACAAAAGTTGTTCGCGCTCGAAGCACATCGAAACAAATGGTCGCCTGTTTTTTCTGGAAAACTGGTCATGTGGCAACTGTGCCTTTAGAGGAACGTAGAACGGTCAACTCTGTATGGTACACAACAATTTGTTTGCCAGAGGTCTTCGGTCAAATACGGAAAACAAACAAACGCCGTCGGATCATTCTTCATCAAGACAATGCCAGCTGTCACACATCTCGTCTAACAACCGACTTTATGAACAGTCAAAAAATCGAATTGATGGGTCATCCGCCGTACAGTCCTGATTTGGCACCCAATGACTTCTTGTTCCCGAATGTCAAGAATAAATTGCGTGGACAACGATTTTCGTCGGCGGAAGACGCCGTTGATGCGTTCAAAAACCATATTATGGAGGTGTCTCAAGAAGATTGGAAAAACTGCTTTGACAAATGGTTCGAACGAATGCAAAAGTGTATTGACCATAAAGGAGAATACTTCGAAAAACAATAAAGCAGTTTTCAATGCCAAATTCTTGTTTTTTTCATTATTAGGCTCAAAATATAAATAGTGACCCTCGTATAATTGAACGTGCTCTTGCGATAATAGTTACACATTTCCGTCTTGCAACACACAACCACGACTTGACACGATATGTGCATTTCCTTGCCCCTTTTCTGTATTTTTTCTATTTAGGATATATTACGTTGCATTTTTGCCTCTTGGTTAATCCCTAGCGATGAGAATGATTGACCAATTGATAACATGGATGTGATGGGACAAACATGCCTTAATCATAGTTCGAACTTAAGACCTCTGTCTTCAAAGCACGTTACAATCTGCCGCGTGTGTCTTTTCATCTCCAGTCACCATTAATTTCAAGAGGTAGAAAACGACGTTACTCAAATAAATTGTATAAATAATTTCCATGACCATAAACATTTGTTGCAATTGTTGAGAGAAATCCATACCCTCGTAATGTTATAAGTAAACGTCGACCTAGTTGATGTGCCAGGAACCCTGCCTTGCACGAAAATCACACTGTGTCCACAGGATTTACGACTGAATGCTTACTAAAGTAATAGAAATGTGTATCCCCATTTCCATTAATCGTTCACTCTTCGTATAAATGCCAAGGCGGTGTTTAAGCAAGCTGTGTTAACCACTCTACCACGGAGGCCGGATCCTTTTTAGTTAGGAGAAATCGTTCCTTGACAGCGAAATAAGAACAGTTAATATGCGTCACGTCAGATTTATAATATTTTAAGTTTCTAACAATCAATTGGGATTTACTCTTAACCATTTTTTGCCTACATAAAAACTTCCACATAGTTAAGATCGTTTACACTAAGTCTATGCTTTAAGGAATTATTAAGCACACTATGATGACGGAAAATAATAATTCACATGACTATAGTCATGCATTACATCGGTGAAACATTAATTTTTGTCCAGGAAAAAATATTGAAAAACGCAGGCACACAATGACCAATTGATTTATTTATTTTACTTCGCTTTTCTTCCACTTTTGAGTAATCACATAGATAAGGATGAAAGGTGGGTTAAGACGAAATTTGTGAAAGGCAATCACAAACGTAGGACACAGCCCAAACTTCACAGACCATTATGCTGTGTCTAGACGCCAGATCCTCGTTAGTCTGCAAAATATACTCCATTGTCACAATGACATAAGCATTCGTAGAATAAATTTGTATATCATTCTCCCCCCCCCCCAAGAAACGTGAGCTAAACTAGTGCGCATTCTCTGATATGTTCATTACTTCTCAGGAACCACTCGTGGCCTTCATCTAGTTTATCCTGAAAACACTGCGGGTTAGGATGTTAACAGATATTTCAGGGACAATATCCAAGGAATACTGTCATATACGCAGAATGCAAAACATTTCTATTTTCTCATTTCTACTAAAACCCTGGCGAAAAAAAGGCGGCTGGAGCGTGGTGCTGATCGTATCACCTCCAAAATAGCCGAGCTCGAGAATATGCAGTGCCCTACTACCACATCTCCTAAATGTGCCTTCATGGCACGTTGCTATACGCACGAGGAACTTTACCTAACCTTTACTACTACTAACTACTCATGCCAGGAATTTTGGTATTTTTTATACTTTTTATTTGCCCATTGCTAACCTGGTTCATTCCCAGCCATAACAGCAATTAGTCGATGCAATAAAAATACGCCAAATTTAAAAAAGAAACGGGTGTCGGCGTGCGCGCGCGCCCGCACACACACATACACAGAGGGGGGGGGGGCGGTAGGAACACAAACATCTTCCACAAACTGCCCAGAACATGCTTGATAAGACTCCAACAGAAAGCTTTCCGGAAACAAGTTTACGTGCGCATAAGGTAGTGATGGCCTTGTCTGCAACTGCCTTCCCCCACTTTCTTATCCAATACAGGAGTAATGAAGTGTTTCCAACTACCTTCCAATCTAACTATCAGGAGGAAGACCTTTTTTAAAGTTCGCCAGTGTACGTGTGCATAAATATGCCGATTTGCCTATAATACGTTTCAATATATACCGACAGCTGATTGGCTGATAGGATTTGTCTTTCAGTTTGCGGCCTGGTTTCTGATTGGTCGTCAGATGCGGACACCCATTCGAAATATACATATTCTTCTCGATCAAGACGTGGCATTTGGTGGACATGTCTTCTTGGCTCCCATTGGTCTGTTTTGTGGATTGTACGGTTTGGATGGTGAGGCTGTTTAGTCCTAGTAAAATAAAGCAAATTGATCAATAAATTTTACCACTCCCCGGCTTGATTACCCGACAACTAAAACTTTCATACTTTTCGCGCTTTTATGCTTCAATAAAGAAAAGGGAGGGTTTCGTTTGAAAAATTCAAGTTGCAATCGGCTCCACCATCTGTGACGTAACAGGTAGTGTCATTTTATCACCCCCTTCCAGCAGTATATTTTTCATATAGAACACACACACACACAATGTCCGAGAAGTTCCGTACCCCCACTTGTATGTATCTTGGGAATTATTCCATTCCGTGGTTGAAGTTCTGAAGATCATGGCACCCACGCTCCAATTCGTATGTCAGTTGTTACACCATGGCTGATTTGAGCGGACACAGTTACACTGCTGAGGAACGGCTAGTGACGTGTGTGTGCAAGGGTGTCCGCAGGATTTTTTTCTCAGGGGGCAGTCATAGAAACTTTTATTATTATTAATAATATTATATTATTACTGATACTACTATTCAGTGGCGTGGCGTGACTTTTTCAAAAGTATTACCGGCTATCAGTACGAGAATTATGCCTGCTAGACGTTATAACCCCCCCCCCACCCCCCGGTAAAGAAAACATGTCTTCGAGCTAGATATTTGTTCATCTCGTTCTTGTTTTGCAATCAGCACAGTGATTTAGCCACAAACACTCCTACAAAGAACTACCGCTCATGAAACAGTTACCACGAAAATCCAATGAATAGTGGTAGACCCTTGTCAATTCTTCATCTGTCTCTGTTTCTTTGCAATGAGTTGCGAAGGGGAAGAAGAAGAACCACACTTTCTCGGGTCAGTTTGACGTTTGTGTGGTGAGCACTGAGCAGACGACAGAACTCCGCTCCTTTGTGGAAGGGAAGCCCAGCTGTACGTACTACTGTTGCCAACTTAGTATTTTGGAGCAAGGTTTGTCCAAATCCTGTCTATTACCTAACTGGTCTCAGTTGTAGTTTAATCCAGCCTTGGCTCTGCAGTCTACCTCTAGTTGCTTCACAGAAATGGTATTCCTATTTTAGGCGGGATTTAGCTATTTTCCGCCAATCCGATGTGACAACACTGGCTGCTTCGGTAGGTCTGAATTAATTGTAATTAACAGGCATATGAATGACCGCATAGCACACTATGCCCCAAAGTCCTTCCCCGTTCTTTCCTTGCATTGGCGCCCTCTTCTCCCTTGTTGCCTCTTCAGGGTAGAGGAACGGCCTCCCTCTTCGCTTCTGTCGGCTGCAGAAAAAATGTCCTAGGCAATATCTACTCGACGGCAACCGTGTTCATTAACGTATTTAACAATGTTGTCATTTTATAGAAACAACTTTTTAATTCTTTACATTTTGCTGTTACGTGCGGTAACACCGGCTATATGCTACTACTAGTACTTTACAAATCATAAAATTAAAATTGAATTCAAAATACTTTGGCGTTCTACACAAGTTCAGATTCGAGTCTACAATTTGTATAGAAACTGGATTCGCCTTTCTTCCTTTCAAAAAGCATCTACCATTTTGTTGATGAACAGTTCTTTGTCTTTTTGTACTTCACAATGCACAGATATCAGTCAGACACCACTTAATCCTACGTGGTACCTCTGATCCTTCGTTTTACGTGCCGAAAGGTACTGAAATAATAATAATTATAATTCAAAATGACGGGGTGTGAATTATCAATGTCAGATTCAGATTTCGAAAAATTATTTTCCGGACTTTTTGTAATGCCGAACAGCCGAGAAATTCCAAAGGATGTTTTTTAAAAGAAGGTTAATTCTTCATATTTTTTGCAATATAAGTGTCTGAAATTTCTTGAAATTTAAGTTTTTATTCCGAAAGTGCAAACACAATCACTTGAGGGGAAAATAGTGTGTACAATTCGAGATTTGCACCTTAGCGGGAAACTTCGAAAATTTCCTGTTCCGAAAATTTCCCATCCTTGTAGGGAAATTGGTACATTTTTTCAGTCCCAAACATCGGGATTATTAATATTTCCTTCCCAATACCGTCCCGGACTCCCCTAGTTACGGAAGTCAACATAATGCTAGTGTCTGTTTTGAAAATGTTCTCTCGCTATTTTGTTGAACATGGCAGTTAGTTCAGTTGGTAGAGCATCCGGCTACTACGCGGGTTCGAATCTCGGCGCAGCTGATCTGGACAAGGAATTTTTCCAGTCATTTCCTTGTTTCTGCCCGGCTGTGAGGTTCACCCAGCCTCATATAAATTGGCACCTGGAGACATCCCTGGGCTGCAAAGGCGGCCGGGTGTGATGTTGATCACATTATCTAAACTATGGCCGAGATCAAGAATATGTGGAGCTCTACCTCCACCTCATCCCATAGGCTTTCATGGCATGTGTGCACTCGCACAGTGGTACCTATACTTTACTTTGCCACTTACGGCAGTTCATTACAGTCTGCAAATCACATAAATCACTATTGTCATAAACTTTTTCCTATAAGTTCACCTTCGAATTACATGAACTTTTTCCAGAATTCCCCGCAGCGGGTGCCCTTGATGGAGGGTAAGGTGCGAAGGCTTCTGGCCGAAAGTTCACTTGTTTGTGGCCCCACTATACCATTGGTGAAAACGTTCTCTCGTTATTCAGCAGGCAATTTACACAAACAACCATTTACTAAGCAACAAATTTATTATCTCTAGTAATATTCATTATTCCAGTTTCCGATCTAATAACACCAACTGTATCCGAGTACCGAAATGTAACAAGGCAAGATACGGATCAAAATGTTTTCATCTCTGGCAAGTCAAGCGTGGAATCAACTTCCTGTACTTTGCAGAGAGGAGAGAAATTTGGTCAAAATTAAACGACAAATTAGGAAATTAATCTACGAATACTGACACTTTACTTCATGGCCACCTTCACATGCACTACTTGAAAAACTATTTAAACTTTATTTACTTTTCTTTCTTATGTCTTTTTTTAAAATTACATATACTTGTAATTTACATATTCTATATATCTAAATACAATTTGCATAACTGTATACTTAACATATTAATTCATGTAGGACCAAAAGCTGCTTTATAGATAACACAGGTCTGCGATGAAAAAAATGTTTCAACTTGAATGGCTGATTCCTATGTATTTTTTGGCGCTGATAACGGGAAAAATAGTGAAAACATTCCATCACATACCATTTTGGCGCAAAAGGCGATTTTTGAATTTGATACTCCACGTATCGCCTTATATGGAAAGTACTTGTAATAAGCCGTTAGTAGCATCTTCCATTATCTGTTCCTCATAACTTTAAATTGATACTATTGAGACAAGGATATACGAGTCTACTGTCAAACGTCCAGTTTTCCCCTGAGGACAAGTTTTCCCTGACGCGTAATCCAAAAATCCCCGTTCAAGCACTCCTCCACTGCGCGCCATGAATCATTCTGTTCCTTGCCTCCGACCCCTGCAGTTCGTTTCGCTTGTGTGTGTTCCGGTGAACAAGTTCTTTTTTTATATATATAAGTGTTTGGTTGTTTTCTTTTAAGAAGAAACGAAATGGCTGGAAGAGGTTGCAAGAATTATCCTGCCAGCTTTTGCTATGTTTGTGGCGAGTTTATTGTAAAAAGACAGTAAAGAAACATTTACTTTGCTTATTTCGGAGTTAGACTGGGAGACCAAGATAAAACGTGGGCCCCTCATAAGGTTTTCTCTGTTTGTGTGGAGGAACTTCGGCAGTGGTCACAAAGTAAGAAGAAATCTTTTCATTTTGGTTGGCCTATGGTTTGGAGAGAGCCCCACAACCATAGTAATGACTGTTATTTTTGCTCTTGCAACATACAAGAGTTCAATCTGAAAAATAGGAAGGAAATCTCATATCCAAACCTATCCTCTGTAATGCTTCCAGTGCCTCATGTACCCGAGATTCCGGTTCCTTCACCTCCAGAAACTCTAGAAACCCCGGCAGATTCTGAGGGCAAGTGTGAAGACTCACGTGATGATTTCCTCGACAATACTACCTCCAGTGAGCCTCAACTCTCCACCCAAATGGAGTTAAACGACTTGGTCAGAGATTTGGGCCTATCCAAAGAGTCAGCAGAGCTCCTTGACTCCAGATTGAAGCAAAACAACTTGTTGGCCCCCGGAACTTCATTCTACTGGTATAAAAACAGAGAAAAAGATTTCGTCTCATTTTTTTCTCAAGACTGAGAACTTGTTACTGTCATGACATACCCGGTCTTATTTCTACGTTCAACATTTAGTATAACTCAGACCAATGGAGGCTCTTCATTGACTCATCCAAGATAAGTCTCAAGGTGGTTCTTCTGCACAACGGAAACAAATACGCGTCAGTACCAGTAGGGCACACTTAAAGGAACGGTATGAACATTTTTACCTGGTTCTGAAAATCAACTACAACGACCACGGATGGAACAAAAAATGTCCAACATGAAAGCTTGGTGAACCCAAAAAGAGTACGGCTTCCTCCTCTTCATATTAAACTTGGACTGATGAAGCAGTCTGTAAAGGCTTTATTTAGATAAGGAGGGAGAGTGCTTTAAATACTTGGTAAAGAGGTTTCCTGGTCTGTCCGAAACTAAAGTCAAGGAAGGAGTTTTTGTCGGTCCGGATATTCGTAGGTTCATCAAAGATGAACTCTACGTTTCCACAATGAAGAACAGTGAAGAGGCAGCGTGGACTGCATTTAAGGATGTGGTCACGAAGTTTCTAGGAAACCAGAAAGATCCCAACTTCAAAGGCATAGTACATAACATGCTGATACAATATAAAAATTTAGGGTGCTCCATGAGTTTGAAAGTGCACTTCTTGGCGTCTCACCTTGACTACTCCCAGAACACCTTGGTGCTGTCAGCGAAGAACAGGGTGAAAGGTTCCACCGGGACATCGAAGAGATGGAACGGCGGTATCAGGGCAGATGGAACATCATCATGATGGCGGACTACTGCTGGACGCTTCACAGGGACCTGTCGCAGATGAATTACAAAAGGAAGAGCTCTTGAAGAGGCTTTGAAGGGATGAACAAACGGTATTACAAGGACTTGTAGCAACTCGATAAGTGACTGAAACTGAAAATTTGCAGGTATAATGCTGGATATTTTATTTTTTATGTCAATGAAATATTGTCAAAATACACGTTTTTTAAATTTTTCTTAATTTTTAACTCCAGTTTGTGAAAAATTCTTACGTTATGGAGAAAAACGAAGGTCATTTTCCGATTCAGCGCACCTAAAAACATTGAAATCAGTTATTGTGTTTAACACAATTTTCAAAAAGTCTCAAAACGCATTAACTCTTTCCAGGAATCTCAGGAAGGGGAGTGGGGTGGCACGTGGCTTCCCTGCCCTCCTTAGCGGCCGCCCTTGTGCGTGTGGGTGCATGAACGACAACACACGAGGCAAGCGATGTACTGTAACGTAATGTAAAGTTTCCAAGTATATTATAATGTAAATAAATAGATACATATCGTAAAATGACACTCTTAAGTGCAGTTTATCACCACGCATAGCACCAACTCATGGTGCCTTGACATTACCTTTATGGTCCCGGGATCGAATCTTCGGATGCCTTACTTCCCAACCAGTAGCTTAGACTTCCGAAGGATGCACAACTAACACATTCTAAACAAACACTGAAATGAAAGGTGGCACACACAGTTTGACTTTTATACCTTTACGACTGAATTAAACTCGTTCATAATTAATGAAAGGGGTTTACCTGTCTCGTGCAGTAGATCTATCCAAATAGCAGGTCCTCAGACTAGCACACGCAGAATGTATATTTAATTGGTTACGATAAGTTTACGCCCAATGACATCTCCCTGGTCCCTAAATCGTTAGAGTCCAATAACTGAGTGTTCTTAACTTGGACCAACTTGATGCCCAGATCAACCCTTTCTTCCCAGATCCAAACTCAACTCACTTCTCGCTCTCCAAAACAACAACTAATCCTCTCTCCCAAAAACCAACAACTCTTAACCTCTCTCCTGCTCCAAGTCTGTTCCCCTTAATTACTTCTCCTCCCTTCTCCTTTTGCCATTCAAAGCTTCCAACTAGAGTACTGCATCGGACCACTTTCGCTCGCTCAAACTTGTTCGAATCTCCCACGCTCGAGCGCGCTACGCTCGATTGTACCGCACTCGTAGTGGAATGATTGGCAACGTCCTGTGTTTCAGAGCCTAATAAGCACCACTATCAACCTAAAACCCATACATAGAAGGAAAACACTCTAAGCAATTACAATTCAAAATCATATTTCCGTATATTGTTATGTAAGACTCAAATACAGCACATATGAAAGTATGCAATATCTACAGACCGAAAAGTAAAATGGATACACATGCTGACAGACCTGCCTAAGCAATTACAAATATCGTATCACAGTGCAAGAAGTACGTGTACATCATTGTTAACTTACGGAAAAGCATAATAATATTCTGCGAAATAATAAAATGCAGTTAAAACATTCAATCGAACATCATTTCAATGTGACAATAATCGTAGAAACATAAAATGTCAGCCTAAGCAGCTTCAGCCCATAATCATCTATTTCATTTTCACTTATCTCTGTAAGATACACAAAACTGCATTTTAACATGGGGATGATGATTATGTTCACTTATTTTTCAATTTCACTTCGTATTTTACTTCACGATCCATATTTGAGGACCCACTACCATAGACAAATTACGGAAATACGTCTACCAATAGGGATCGAGAGTTCGAATCTATTTCGCTCGTTCGGTCGTTTTTCGCTCGAGCGGAAGAACTATCAATTATATGTGCCATCTAGCGTTGCCCGTGCGAACTATTTGCTGCTCGAGCGAAAAACGCTCACTCCAACAATGTATGTACAGTCTTAGAAAAAAATACCTGGGCCACGGGACGTAGAATTTCGTAACGTCTTAAAGCCTGTTGTTTATGCAACCCAAATAACAAAATATTCGCTTAAGTTTGCCTGGTGATTCTGAGTTCTCGGGAAGGATTGAGCTTTGATAGCATGAGTCACATGACTCGTGCCCCAGCCACAACAAACAGCTGGGTGCTACGATGCCTCCAGAAGAAAATTTCAGGAACTGGTTTCTTGACAAGACCTACTCGTAAAGAAATACTATTCTTTCAAGTGATATTAGAGTCATTGTCAAGAGGTTCGCTGAAATGATGGTTCTCATCACAGACCACATGCCACACGTTAATTGTTTAAGTCCAGTTCATGCACTGGACCCACAGATTAAAATGGGATCCGAACCAAATGCCTCTCTATTTGGTATTGAATTCGGAAGCCTTTCATTACATGGCGAAGACGTTACCACTACGACATCAGAGAGGCAATGGAACCCGTTGAGAAAGAGATAAGCGAAAATTGCCACCTGACAAACCATATTTGCCCGTAAATTTTAAAAATAAGACAATATTTTGTACTGACAGTTTCGAACCGTGGGAGAGGCATATATTTTTTTGTACCATCGTCCATTTCACGAGTTTATAATTCTTCCTCACCGACACGAGTAACGCGAGTGGTAGAAGAAAAGCGAAGTAAAATAACTGAAACAGAAATAAAAGGAAAAAGCGAAATAAATTTTATTCATAATATTCTGCAGTCACTTGAGTTGTATTCACGGGATGCTATCTTTAAAGAAAGCCGTGGTCTCTTCCTTGTCTTTTTCGCTTTCTTTGTGCCCTTGCTTCCCCCGTCACGATTGGTCTAAAACTAATTAATGCGACGTTAATTAAACAATCCAAACAACGAAACAATGCACAATCAACTGCACAAAACAACATTCCAAATGTTTTCGAATCGGAAAACAATTGAGATGCTGTAAAATGACTTAAGATGCAGTAATAAAGTGGGAATTCGGTACCGTATAGAATTAAATCGGTAGAGATGTTCGATTTGATTGGATGTTTGTTATTTAGATTTGCTATTCTTTCACTTTTGGCAAATAGCGACGATGAAGATGAGTGATGCTATGATGAAATTGATGAAGGGACACTTACCAAGGACACCCACGCCCAAGTCGAGATTCTAACGAGGGACCCATGGCATCGTAGCGCGCTGTGCTAACCACTCCTCCATGGAGTGGACATTATAGCATATTTTGTGTGCTCAATTGGGATCAATCAATGGAATGAATAGGCATATTATATGATTAATAAATTCATATCATAATACCACGTCATATTATTCGGCACGAAGTAACATCAGAGACATTCAATCTTGCATTTTTGCCTTTCAACTAATTCTTTGAATTCAGGTTAATCACAACAATAAGATAAATTATGAAGCAAATGACAGAAACAACATTAAGCAGGCTCGGTGGTCAAGCTCATTAAGTGATTGACATTCGATATCGTCGCCAAAGTTCCCGGGTTTGAGTACCGTCCTTGTCGGGGGTGTTTGACTATTTCGTCATCAATTTCATGTAATGGTCACTCGTCCTTATCGTCGCGATCATCGAACAGGGAATAAAAATTACAAAAATAAATACGATGGAAGAGTACTTATTTCATCTCTCACGAAATCTCCTACAAAACCGGAATATATAAAATACATGTATATTCATTCACATACATTTTCGATTTCTATATTTAACTAATCGAGACCGAGAACGGGAGAGCAATTTTCAATTCGACAAACCGAGAGACGGAGAAACTGTCAAGTCTCGTTTCTTCTTGGCACCTCCGTAATCGAGTTGTTCTGTTTGTCATTGGCTTTGTATTGGCAATTATTGCCAGTATTCTTCCCCTGCAGGTAAACCATAACGATGAATTATGATGAAATGAAGCAGATAAAAGGGCAAGAACAAGAAAGTCATGCCTGTTCGGGACTCCAACCCAGAACCTTATGTAACGAGATTTGAAATTCTGGAGAAGGCGTCCGTGTTTCGCTTGGTTTTCTCTTTCCTCTACTTCTCTTATATTATCATACATGTATAATAAAAATGGATCTGATACGATATGTTGCGATTCATAATTGTGCTGGTTAGATGCTACAGATGTGAACTCCAAACTGCAATATATTATTCCCTTGTGTTTCGTATGTGGTTGAACATGCAATTTTCTTACACTGTGACAATTTCTTTCTTAGTTTTGGTTTGGTGCACAGATATGCTAATCTGGACTCGACCTTCAGTTTAAAGTGGGATACTAACCACTATGTGCATCCACCGTGTATCAAACCCGGGATCCACTGATTACAAGGCGACGACGTTATCACTACGCCATCGAGGAGGCCCCATGACAAAATGTTATTCACTCGATCTCTACCATAATTTATTTCAGCATTTACATTTTCGATTTCTTCTTCTTTTTTCCTTTTGTTAACTACTCTTATACAACTCTTTTTGCGTCTTCGAATTTCTTCTTGTTTCAGGAAAAAAATAATGCATGCAGGCTGTATAAAAATCCCCCGTTCAAATAGATAAAACGTTCACTCTCGAGAACTAATTTACATGTTTATCACTAAAGTAACCATTAGGAAGGAAACTATTGAAATGGTAACTGATATAACTGCAGATGAAACAATACTTACAGCCACTAACGAAATATCTATTCTTGTGTAGCCTCACAGACAAGTATATGGTGAGTCATTCACTCTTGCTGACTACGGGCGAAGGTCACTGAACTAAAGGGTGGTGACAAGCAAGCAGGCTTCTGCTCTACCAAAGACGAGGTCACGTGTTCCAGTTATCAATGGCGTACGAAATAAGGAGGAACACAGCTATCTGCCGTATGTTTTGGTCCCGTCATTGCACTTTATCGTCGTGGCCTTGAAGTTCCCTCAGGGCACTCCTACGTAAAGGCTTCTCAGCTAGAAGGATATCTTCCCCATTGAGTGGAGGAAAAGTGGGTGCGTATAGAGGTCCTTCAACTTTCGTATTCTTTTTCATTTCAGAACCCGTGCTGTATCGTCGACTTAATCCAATCTATCCGATGTAGGTTTTAGGTTCTGTTTCTGTTCGGTTATTTCACGTTGTCTTCCTGCTTATGTTATTCGCGACGAAGGTTCTGGATTCGATAATCTGGACAATAACGGGATTGTGTTAGTTGCTTGATTTGGTGTCTTAAGTCCACTTTATGTCCTGTTAGGCTAATCGTGAATGGACCTATAATTTAAAGGGGGATCCGAACCACTATGTTCCTCCACCGAGTATCGAACCCGGGATCCCTTAATTACAAGGCGCCCACGATCCCACTGCGCCATCGGGGATTGTGTTCGAAACGAATGAATCAAATTTGAGTGATATGATATGCAACCATTGAAAGACTATTGAAAGAAAAGCTATGGGAACCTGCCAGTTTTTCTACTGCAGACAGGAAACCATAAACATGGAAGAGAAGCTTATATTCTATGAAACCTGACGCTATGTGCTCGAATACTGGCTAAATATAATCCATAGAGGCATAGCAACGTTAAACAACCTCTTATATGATACATATAGGTTTAAAAAGGTCAAAATACAAAGATTGTGTGCGCCTCACTGATGGCGTAGTGGTAAGGCCTTGTAATCAAGGGGTCTGGGGTACGATACCAGGTGATCGCACATAGTGGTTCGGATCCCACTTTAAACTGTATGCACTTCAGATTAGTCTATCTGTGCCGGTGACTCAGTCGGTAACGCGTCTGACTACCATGCTATAGGTCCCGGGTTCGATTCCCGGCCGGTTCAAGCCCGGGAACTTTTCTAACGTTGGAAGCGGCCCCAGCGCCCACCCAGCGTCGAATGACATGGGTACCTGGGGGAAACCCTGGTGGTAAAGGCGGTCAGGGGCGTTATGCTGATCACATCACCCCCACTCACGAACGAATCAAGAAAGTGTGGGGCGGCGTGATGCTGATCACATGATCCCCACTCACGAACGAATCAAGAAAGTGTGGGGCGTTACCCCCACACCCCCTATACGCCTTCATGGCGTAGCGCCAAGCACAGGTGAGAACTTTACCTTTTTTTTTTTTTTTTTGCATACAGTGGACTTACAACAAAATTTCAACTTGCGATAAAGATTATGATAAGGTATTAAAGAATTGGGTCTAACACATTTTTTTATTGTTTACCAATGACATTGTTAACTAATATTCTTAATTTCAGTTTCAAGATGAAATCGGCTACGAAATAAAAGGAGTGGGTTCATATTTCTGTTACGAAATTCCACTTTTGTAGTAGACCTGTGCCACACTAAGTTGTGACAATAAACAAATCTGAGACACTTTCAAAGTATTAAATTTCTATCTACGTATTTGGGAAAAATCTTTCAATATAATACTTTTTTTGGACGCGTCAAATCATAGTATTTAATTCCTGTTTTAGCAGCTTTAAGAAACCTGATTTTTTTAGGGGGGGTTACAAATGCCCTTTCTGCTCCCGTCAAGTTACGCCTATGACAAACAGGAATTCAAAGTAAAAGACTGTCCCGACTAAATCGGGAGACACGTCTGATAGATTTACAATTGGGAAAATCATAATTAAGCGTGTAGTTGAAAACAACCTATTTTCATATATTGCATGCAGCTCTACTTTTTCTGCAATGTGGATCAAGAACTGGGGACGTGGAGAAGCACAACACTCCACGTAACCAATAGTCACGTGACCCTCTTTGCTTTCCTGTCATGTTGACCTTCGCGTGGAACACATTTCTCGGTGTTAAGACAGGCAAAATCACCCGATCATCGAAGGGTGCAATATGTGTTGCCTACCCTCCTGCATTACTTGCTCCTATTAAAGCCTTATGGGGAAGAACTTTTTTCCATGACTGTACAATACCTCCTATCTTAGTTGACACATTCTTGACTTTTCTGCCAGCTGTAGAACGACTGAACTACTCAGGAATGTTAAGGATGATACGATATGTTGTAGAGTAATATAATCTAGAGATACGATTTCGATTTGCTTTATTTTACTTCGCTTTTTTGCCACTTTTGGCTAATTTGCGAAGATGGGGATGAGTGATGATATGATGAAATTGGTGAAAGTACACTCACAAATATCCATGCCCAGGCCGGGATTCGAACCTGGGATCCCTGGCGTCGTAGCGCGATGCAATCTAGAGATACGGGACACCCTGCATAAAGACTTACATAATTGAATATATATTAATGTTAGTATTGATCCAAACTTCGAAGTAAAAGTTGACTTGAATGTTAATTTTGGTTAGAAAGACCCATTTGATTTCATTTCATTTGTAGCCTTACTCTTTAGATGTGCTCATTGTTAGGCTGTTATCGTCTCACAGATCTCCCTACCCTTACCTGTAGCCGCTGGTTACGGCAAATACGTCACAAGCCTTGTTCGGGACCAGCAATCGAGCACACTGATATTCAAAAGTGTGCCATTGTCAAGGGCCCCTTCCGAGAGACTTGCCAAGGAAGGAGCGTCTTGAAACAGACCATTAAGGAACGATTCCAAACAAAACAACGCCATTAATTAACACTGAGATCATCCGAGCGGAATGCCAGATGGAATGCAAGGTCAGCGAACCGAATCCACACAACGTGAAGACAGTTTTAGGAAGGACTTTCACTGGTGGCAATGCCCTAGAAATAAAATAAAGGAGGGAATTTCATCGACGGAAGTGATAGCTTCGTGGCTTAATGAGAGCAATTCAACTGGAACTGTCACGTTAAATTTAACGTCTCTTAATTTGCATATACAGGGTGTCAGAGAAGTACCCGAACCCCTAGAATATGTTACGTAGTAGATATTACCCCCAGATACATTCGACACTTTAATATAGAGCTTATCACGCAAACATGCGGTTATTAAATTGCTTTGCTTTATTTTTACTTCCCCTTTTATGCCATTTTTGGCTAATTTGCGAAGATGGGGATGAGTGATGGAAATTGATGAATGGAAACTCACAAACATCCATGCCAAGGTCGGGATTCGAACCTGGGACTTCTGGCGTAGTAGCGCGATGTGCTAACCACTCCGCCACGGGGGCCTGTTATTAAAGAGCAAATGAATAAACAGGAAACTTAAAATCACCATATACCAAACATTAATCAGGCCAATAATGCTGAGGAATTTAGGTTAAAGTGGCAAAGGAAAAAATGGCAAAGTGAAAATGGCAAGCGGAGGAAATGGCAAAGGGAAAAAAATGGCAACGGATAAAATGGCAACGGAAAAAATGGCAAAGTGAAAATGGCAAAGGGAAAAAATGGCAAAGGGAAAAAATGGCAACAGAAAAAATGGCAAAGTAAAAATGGCAAGCGGAGGAAATGGCAAAGGGAAAAAAATGGCAACGGATAAAATGGCAACGGAAAAAATGGCAAAGTGAAAATGGCAAAGGGAAAAAATGGCAACGGAAAAAATGGCAAAGTGAAAATGGCAAAGGGAAAAAATGGCAAAGGGAAAAAATGGCAACAGAAAAAATGGCAAAGTGAAAATGGCAAGCGGAGGAAATGGCAAAGGGAAAAAAATGGCAACGGATAAAATGGCAACGGAAAAAATGGCAAAGTAAAAATGGCAAAGGGAAAAAATGGCAAAGGGAAAAAATGGCAACAGAAAAAATGGCAAAGTGAAAATGGCAAGCGGAGGAAATGGCAAAGGGAAAAAAATGGCAACGGAAAAAATGGCAAAGTGAAAATGGCAAAGGGAAAAAATGGCAACAGAAAAAATGGCAAAGTGAAAATGGCAAGCGGAGGAAATGGCAAAGGGAAAAAATTGGCAACGGATAAAATGGCAACGGAAAAAATGGCAAAGGGAAAATGGCAAAGGGAAAAAATGGCAACGGAAAAAATGGCAAAGTGAAAATGGCAAAGGGAAAAAATGGCAAAGGGAAAAAATTGCAACAGAAAAAATGGCAAAGTGAAAATGGCAAGCGGAGGAAATGGCAAAGGGAAAAAAATGGCAACGGATAAAATGGCAACGGGAAAAAATGGCAAAGTGAAAATGGCAAAGGGAAAAAATGGCAACAGAAAAAATGGCAAAGTGAAAATGGCAAGCGGAGGAAATGGCAAAGGGAAAAAAATGGCAACGGATAAAATGGCAACGGAAAAAATGGCAAAGTGAAAATGGCAAAGGGAAAAAATGGCAAAGGGAAAAAATGGCAACAGAAAAAATGGCAAAGTGAAAATGGCAAGCGGAGGAAATGGCAAAGGGAAAAAATGGCAACGGATAAAATGGCAACGGAAAAAATGGCAAAGTGAAAATGGCAAAGGGAAAAAATGGCAACGGAAAAAATGGCAAAGTGAAAATGGCAAAGGGAAAAAATGGCAACGGATAAAATGGCAACGGAAAAAATGGCAAAGTGAAAATGGCAAAGGGAAAAAATGGCAACGGGAAAAAATGGCAACGGGAAAAAATGGCAACGGAAAAAATGGCAACGGAAAAAATGGCAAAGTGAAAATGGCAAAGGGAAAAAATGGCAACGGATAAAATGGCAACGGAAAAAATGGCAAAGTGAAAATGGCAAAGGGAAAAAATGGCAACGGGAAAAAATGGCAACGGAAAAAATGGCATCGGGAAAAATGGCAACGGGAAAAATGGCAACGGTAGAAATTGCAAGAATAAAAATGACAAATACAATATATGACGATTTTACATGAAAATTGAGAAATCATATGTCTTGCATTTCAAAGTTTGAAATTAAATGTTAATATAATTCTGGTGCCTTTTAACATTAATTTGTTTTTGAATGGATACATTTTATTTGATGTTTCCCAAAAATAATTATAATGCAGTTTATTTCTTTATTTTTTGGCAGAAGTTGCTGCCGCTATAGAATCATATGTTAATAAAAATTAAATTAAATAAAAAGCGAATAGAAGAAAACTGACACAAAGACAATTAAAATGGTCCGGACATGTGGTAAGAATGGACGAAGATAGAAAAGCAAAACAATTTATGGAAGCTAGAACAGAGGGAAGGAGAACAAGAGGTAGGCCCCGGAAGACATTCGAAAAAAGAATAGAAGAAAATGGACAAAAGAAAGGAATTGAAGAGGATGGCAAAGGAACGGGAGAGATGGAAGGTGTGGATAGAGGCAACACCGACGCTATGAGGCGAAAGGGGAAAGAGGAAGAAGAAGAAGTTAATAAAAAGTAACCTTTGTAAATTATTGAAACAGCATCCTGTGTGTTGCTATGACCATAATCATCCACCTGATTATTATGCTTTAAACATAGCCAAGTGGACGGTATAACATAACATTGCATACAATATACTTGAAGGTAGAAACAATAAAACAACAAGTTTTTTCCATTTGGTGGGCTCTAAACCTCCTACAGAGTACAGACTGTAGGGTATTGTGGAAGCTAATCAGGTGAAGGCGATCATTCTGCAGGCTGAGAGAGGACAACTGCCAAAGAAGAAAACTACGGGAATTTATACCGACAGTGCTAACAAAAGAACAATGCAGGATTTCTAACGAGGAGTAGGACGTAACCTAAAGTTGCAAGGCATGTAAAGTGACGATATCAAGGGTGGATAAGTATTTCTAGCTAAATACAGTAAAAGGTGACGAAACCCAAGGTGAATAAATATTGATTTTGTTAAACACAGCATCAATATTTTTCTTCTTTACAATTTACATTTGAATTATTTATATCAGTCTTTTATTATTATTTTTATTTTATTTTGCTTTCTGTTTGTGATTTTTACTTCCGCCATTTTTCCATTTGCCAATTTCACTTTGGCCATTTTTTCCGTTGCCATTTTTACCGGACACCGGTGCTAACACATGGGTAATGGATAACACAGAAGAGGAAGCATTGCGCAGATTTGAGAGAAGGGTGATACGCAAAATTTATGGACCGATCATTGAAAATAATTTCTGGAGAATAAGGACTAATGAAGAAATACTGAGATTTATTAAATCACTACGAATCCGATGGCTGGGTCATGTACAGAGAATGGGAAAGGATAGAATGCAAAGGAAGGCGATGTAAGGGAAAATCTACTCAACAAGAAGAGGAAAACCAATGAAGAAATGGATGGATGATGGATGTCCTGGAAGATCTGCATAACTTGAATGTGGAAAGGTGGTGGGAGATTGCAGAGGACAGGGACAGATGGGGACACATTGTTGAGGAGGACAGAGTCCACGAGGAGCTGTAGCGCCATATGGTAAGGCAAGATAAGTATAGGTAACTGTTACTAATTTATTTTGCTAAATGAATAAGTATAGCTGTAAATGGGTTACTTTTGGAGCGAAGTAACTGTTATTGTAACTCAGATATCTTGCTCAATGAATAATTGTAACTGTAACTGTTTTACTCTGGCCTCCCCGATGGCGCAGTGGTAACGTCGTCGCCTTGTAATCAAAGGGTCCCGGGTTCGATACCAGGTAGAGGCACATAGTGGTATGGATCCCAGTTTAAACTGTAGGTCCAGTCCCAATTAGCCTTACTGTGCATAAAGTGGACTTAAGACACCAAGTCAAGCAATCAATCAAACTGTGTTTCTTTTGTGTAGAAGTTACTGTATCTCATTTATTTTGCTTAATGAATAATATAACCATATGCAAGGTGTACGAGTAAAGAAAAATAAATGTTTAGTTAGTTTGCCACCAGATGGCTATAAATTGGAAAAAAAGGGGCGTTGCTAAAAATACCGAAGGTCGGTGGAAAGCAAGCCTCGTGTGGGAACTCACTTCCCACTGATTGGGAGACGCTAAAGCTAGTTAAGTTGAGTTCTCTTAGAGTGCTGAAAGGGGTCACCTCGGAATGGAACAAAGTACAGGGAGTTGTTGATTTGTAGTGGTTTTGTATTTTAAGTTTTTATGTAGAGTATTTAGTTGGGATTTTTATTTAAAGCACTGCACACTTTGTTCTATTCAGAGATGGGTCTTTTGGGGGGAAATTAATATTAAAATGAAATTACTATAATCTCTTTTTGGTTAAATAACGTTTAAGGAAGTCTAAATTATGTAAAGATTTAATTGGATAATTTAATTGTTTGTGTATTATTTATTGTATTTATATTGGGGGTTTATACTCTTATAATCATTATTTACGTAGTCTCAAGCCCTTCAGGCATTTTGTTGTTAAATAAACCTCCATACTATCAAGCCTTTTATGTATAATTTATCTAAACCTACAATTTTACGGCTTAAGCCTTCCACTGTCATATTTTTATATTTCTGCTAGGTTAATAGACCGATCTCAATTGCAAGCCTTGTGTCCTAATAAAGGGCAATATTTCTTAGTGAATAATTGTAAAGGAAGTACAATAAGAAGCTGGTCATAATAATTGGAACTGTAACTGTGTTACTTTTGTGGAGAAATAACTGTAACTGTAATTATGTTATTTTGCTAAATAAATAAGTATACCTGTAACTGTTACTTTTGCAGCGAAGTAACTGTAAATGTAACTCAGTTAATTTGCTTAATGAATAATTGTAACTGTAACTGTGTTACTTCTGAGGCAATGTAACTGTAACTCTTTAATTTTGTTAAATGAATAAGTTTAACTCTAACTTAGTTACTTAGGGCGAAGTAACTGTAACTCAGTTATTTTGCTAAATGAATAGGTACAGTAACGTTTGGGTTGAAGTAATTGCAACTGTAACTCAGATATTTTCAAAAGTAACTAACAAAGACTGCTTCTTGCTCGTGTTAACAACAACGTCAAGCAACAAAAGCCGGCCCTCGTGGCGGAGTGGTTAGCACATCGCGCTACGACGCCAGGTGTCCCGGGTTCGAATACTGTCCTGGGTATGGACGTTTATGAGTGTCCATTCATTAATTCCATCACGTCATCACTCATTCCCATCTTCGCAATTTGGCCGAAATTGGAAGAAAAGAGAAGTAAAATAAAGCAAATCAATGAATCAAAGTCAAGCAACAATGATTTTGAGCAGCATATGTTATTTAAAGTGTTCGGTTTGAATACGAAGTGACGGCTTTATTTTTCTATGGACCATGTTACATGTAAAAGACCGTTGTCACTTATCCATTGAAAATAAATCAACTGTGAGTTCCAGGAAGACCAAGGACGGACCAGGTGACCTGATATGGTCAAAGGATCTATTGTCCAATCTTGAGATTGGAAGCTAATATCCGGTCGACGACTCCTGGTGGCATTGTTCAGTCTCGTTCCCATGGAGTTCGCGACGTTTGGTGGAGAGAGAGAGACATTCTCCCTCGTCGAGATTGATTGATTGAGTTGGTGTTATAAGTCCGCTTTGTGCACAGTCAGGCTAATTGGGACTGAACCTACAGTTTAATGTGGTATTCGAACCACTATGCGCCTCCACCGGGTATCGAACACGGGATCCCTTCATTACAAGACGACGATGGTTCCCTCGTGGAGAGAAAGATGATACAGAAAGATAATGAATGAAAGTGGTGGGAGAAACAGGAAGATGATAGGGCAGTGAGATACAGGGACATAGTTAAGAGTGAAAGAGTGAGAGGGAAATAGAGAAATGAAAAGGGGAGAAATAAACAAGGGAGAGATTGAGGGAGAGATAGAGAAAGAGAGAGAGATATAGAGAAAGACAAAGAGATAGAAAGAGAGAGAGAGAGAGGAAGGATAAAGAAAGGAAATAAAAATAAGGTTCGGTAAGGGACAAGGGAAATTGGAAGGTGATGAGACAGTGACACAGACATATTGGAGAGAGTAGTGAGTGAGAGGTGGAGAGAGAGAGAGAGAGAGACAGAGAGAGAGAAAGGAATATAGAGGGAGGTAGAGAAAATGCGAATAATGGGCGGGGAGAGGGAGCGAAAGAAATAAATAAAACAGTTTTGTATTTGTATTTTCCATACTTGACGCTTTTCTATAACATTTAAGCGAGAGAATTGATTTATTGATTGATTTTGCTTATTTTATTTCGCTTTTCTGCCACTTTAGGCTATTCGTGAATTTGAGAATGAGTGATGATAGGATGAAATTGATGAAGGGACACTCACAAAATACATGCCTAGGTCGGGATTCGAACCGAAGACCCCTGGCGTCGTGCTAACCACCCCGCCACGTAGGTCGGCATCAAGCAACGATGAGAGCATAATCATCATTTATATGAATGGAACACAACCAGGTTGGGACTCGAAACCGGAATATTCGTTGGCCAGATGGAGTCCCCTGACTTGACAATTGTGACACACACCTCTGCTGGTCCTCTAGGGCCTGTGACTGGTCACAGCTGGGTTACCCCAAATCGGACTTCTAAGTTTGGATGACTGGGTAACAGATGACAGACCCTGACTGGTCACTGGTGTCGGATTTATACCTTACTTTACTTTGAAAGGAAAGGTTATGGAAATTTCCTCCAATAAAGTCGTATTTATTGTCATTCTGCACAATTACAATAAAACGTATACTCTGGCTATCCTGAATCGAGTTTACTGATGCTGATCTGCTAACAAATCTGTAACGGCAACCCTTCTAAGATTAATCAACGGTTGTTGGTATCGCAAGAATTTCGCTCGAAAGGCATAAGCCACTTCGCCCGTAGGTAAGGGCAGTCTTCCCTACAGGGTCAACCTGTAGGCAATCGGATAAAGAATGCCGAAAAGTACACAATTTGGTCCATCTTTATACAGAAAAGTTGTTGACAAGATACCAAGGTAACTTTGCGGATATTTACATGTTTTTATGGTTTTGCATAATTGCATTTTGTAATTTAGGCTTTTACAATATCTACATAAAATATATAAAGTTGGAAATTACATACCTTTTTTAAATAATTTTAAAATGCCAAGAGGGGCTTCAAAATAATTAATTTTGATATCTAAAACGATTGCAGATTGTTCTAATTTCGTGCATGACACAGATTAATGAATGCGCAGATGCTGCAGTGCTATTTCACAATGTGAGCACGATCAGATTCGACTGGGGCGACACAACTGAGAAATAACAGTGGAAAAATAGAAAAATTGAAGAGAATGAAATGGAGTAATAGAAAGAGATAAAGAGTCGGGATGGAAGACGAATGGATGAGGAGAGAGAGAGAGAAGAGGACATAAATACTGCGGAGAAGCTGAGCTGTGACTCATGTCAGGGGAAACACCGGCCGGTTGAAAGAATCCCAGCTTCACCGCCACGTGTCGCTTCCGTCGCTGCGAAACGTCTGCTGCTTGGGATTATCGTGGCTCCACGTTGCTCTGCCAGGGAAATCTCCGGGCACTTAAGAAGTGAATTCTTCAGAGTTTTGGTTTATGACGTGGCTTGCTGTGATCATATAAGGTAGCTTAAGAGGGCGGCCATGATTGCCGAGCAGGAGGCAATACAAAGATGACATCACCTATGAATTGCAGCAGAGAATTCTAATATTAAAATCATTCTGTGAGCAGTTTATTTGTGTGGAATTATCTCTGGAGAGACTCCAGAGTGACGGACATTTACCGATAAAGACAGTTTCGAAGAGCAGGTTGAAAAATTTCAAATTTTGGAAAATTTGATCTGTTCTGTTTATAATATTTGCTGTATCTCTCTGTATTCGCTCTTCTCTGAGATTCGTAATAGCCCCGTAAAAACGATAAGAGTAGATAGGGAGAGGAAGAAAGAGAGAGAGAGAGAGAGAACAAGATAATGCACGCATAATGAGAAGACTTATTTTTAAGAATGAAATTTTATTTTTACTAAATATTTCGAAGTTATATTAAATTGATTAATTTATTAGTGTTCGATTAAACAAAATATATAGAAATAGAAGGGGGAAACAGATGGTAAAGGTAAAGTTCCCCGTGCACATAGCGCCGTGCCATGAAATCACATTTAGGGGACGTGGGGGTAGAGCCCCACACATTCTTGATCTCGGCAATTTTTGAAGTGATGTGGTCAGCACCACGCTCCGGCCGCCTTTACCCATCAGGATTGCCCTCACGTAGCCATTGATCTGAAGCTGGGTTGGCCCCAAAGCCGTTTTATACGGCGATAAGGCCGGGAAAATTCCGAACTTACGTCACCCATCGAGGGGATCTAACCCGGTTCTCCCGCGTGGCAGTCAGACACCCTACCGACTCTGTTTTTCTTTAGAAGGAAGACCCCTTCCCCACACATCATACTCATATCAATTAATCTCAAATCTCTTTTTCATTCAGGACAGACGAACACAAACACCCATGTTTCAACCGGAATTCGAACCCGGGACACCTGGCGTTGTAGCGCGCTGGGCTAACCACTCCGCCACGGAGGTCGAAACCGACTAAACTAACGCGGCTAGAAATATATTATGTATAGTGCTCTCTCTATTTTCTTCACTTAAGAGTATATTTTATTTATCATCTTTGCGCATTTGTTCGCTCCCCTTTTTGGCAAACTGGCCAATTTTGCATTTTTGCTATGCTTTTGAATTCTATTGCATCTGTGTGGATTTCTTGACCTTCTATTTCACTAACCTTGTGAGTTGCTTTACATAAAGTCGCAAATAGCAAGGTTCTATGTCGAATACTTTAGTCACAATTATAATTTGAAATCAGGGAGATTTCATGTGGACACCCTGTATTATATACAAAATGAAATCATACTTTGCTACTTCAGCTGGGAGAAGGCTTCATTCACTGGCAAGGGCGTCGGAGCGATTAATCTCTGATGGAATTTCAAACTCCCCACCAGGCGGCGCTGAGGAGCGAAATGCCTACAAGCGTCGCCTTGTGGAGCCAAAATCTCTTCTTCTCGCACAGCAGCGTCGCAAGGTCCTCCTCGCCCACGCGGAAAACATCCCGTCGGAAACGATCAAACGGGTGCGTAAACAACGGGGATTCCTTTACTTCCTAAATAGCCTTGATCGGCATAAATAATCCAGCTTTGGCGACGAGGTTCATCCCGGAATCCGTTTAATTGCCTGTTCTCATCTGTGTAAGTGGTGCGGAGGGATTGGATCGGGCGGCGATGCCAACACACGTGTCCCCTTATGAGTTCATAAAGCTCTTCAAGGTCTCATCTCGTTCTTTAAAGCGTCGCGCGCATTTCCTTAATTGACTATCACGTTAGTTGCCAGACTCTCGGCGCGGGTCACGAATAAATGTCGGCTCTCCCGTAAACAAATGTGTTCGGATTCCTTGCGGGCAAGTTCCAACCTGGCGTGTCCGGGCGACACTTTGCATGGACGGACAAGACGTCATGTCTAGAGGAAATGAAAAGCAGAAAGCAGATTTATTTGTGTACTCTTCATTTCTGATTTCTGTTTGCATATTTCTTGGCTGATTCATGTTTTATTTTACCTTATTTTCTGCTCATTTTCTGTAATCTCAAAGGTGGGGATAAACGCATAAGAAGGTCAGGTGGGCACTAACCCCCCTCCTCCACCTCCACACCCGAGGTATCAGGAAATATTTATAGAATTCGAATGGTGAAACTGTAGCGTAGAAACGTGGATGAGGTTGCTACGAAAGACAGGGGAAGAAATAGACTCTGCCCATCGTGAAAAAATACACGAAAACATCAAGCTCTTCGTCAACAAAGTGCTAGATGTTTCTACAGACAGTAGTGTCGTCCCCTTGCAATCAAGGGGTCCCGGGTTCGACACCCGGTGGAGGCACATGTGTTCGGATTCCAATATAAACTGTAGGTCCAGTCCCGATTAGCCTTACTGTGCATAAAGGTGCAGACAAATCAAGTCAAATGCAGTTTCTATTTAAATACTGGACTAACGTCTGAACTTTAATACAGCGCCAAAGGGTCATTCTAGCATTACATGTGTGACATATCACACACAAAATATCAGGTTCTGGACATGAGATTGGATTGAAATATTCATTATGAACTGATTCTACGTGTGTGACGCTTTGAAAATGCAGCAAGATTTGACTTCATTTGTCATTGAAGCAAATTGGCTACATATGATGATAATATTTTTGGTAAAATATGCAAATTATATGCATTTACAAACATTGAAACCTTAATTCAATTTAAAACACTGCTAATTTTCAGATTAATTCATTTTTTTATTTCCATGGAGTAGGGCTACTTGTCCTGGAATACCCTAAGGTATTTTCAATGCAATTTTAATTTTATGCTTTGTAATAAGAAAAGATTTTGTGACAGAAGGGCAAGATATGAAATTTCTAGCTGGGACATAGTTTAGCGAAAGATGGGGGAAGCTTTTGTGGATAAACATGAAGATAATGCAGTGGGTTGGAATGTCTGTGCAAATTATTTTTGTGTGGGGATGCTTTATGGGAATTTTTCTAACTGGGGGACAGCATCTTCCATGTCTCCCAACTTCGATAACTTCTCTCGCCCCGAGAAAAAGTCCCTTCGAAAATGATGAAAAATGCTGGTTAGGTGAAATTGACGAGAAACTCTCGCAGTATACTTTGGGTAGAGCCAAAGGTGGAGAATGAAAGTGAAAATAAGAAACATAAATATTCATATTTTTAAGCAAGATTATGCAAAACTTAAATATAAGCATTTTTAGGCACTATAAAAGTGCGTTATAATGCTCCTAACAATATAAAACGAAATTAAAATACAATGAATAAAAAGAAGACAGAACCCCGTAATCTGGTAATCGTAGGTTTATTTGGGTCTACTGGGCAATGCATTGTCACGGGCGGGACACGAGGACTACATTTGTTTTATTAAAGTAACTATTCTACTGATAGTTAAGCTACATTTCTCTTAGAGTCTCTGTGCAATGAAATATGAAACTAAACACTGTTGATTAAACCTAACTACCCTTAAAATACTTTCCCAGAAGTGATAAATTTTGTGTCAAGAGTGGGACAGACAAACACTGCCTCTTCACATAAAATTGACTGTAATTTCTGTGGATTGTCAAACGAGCAGAAATAAATTGTTTAATTAAAAAGAGAGAAGGTTTGAATATTCTAGTGGAGTTGAGGGGGAAATGTAACAGTTCAAGGAGAAATTAATTGTTTTTTTGGTGTCACGGATGGAACTACTAAAAAGCACAAGTACAGTATACGCCAAAATACACAGTACTGAAATGAAAAGATGAACAAAAGTATAAGACATGTTACAATATAGTGACTGGTCTATATGCAACCCAAATAAGAATCGTGTCTTTTGGGTTGCATAACTGTCAGGAGACCTAAGGTTGGGTTAGGTTAGGGCATGTGGAGTGGACGATTGTCATTTGGGTTGCATATAGACCAGTCACCTTTTTCAAACTCGGTCCACCTTCACGACCGCTTCCGTATGAGCGGAAATAATGCTCAACTATGAATACTTTTTCCTCCGTCGAGTGACCTATTTCCAACAACAACTGCACAAACCAACTTCCTTTTCACTACTGCGAACACGTGCAGCTGGAATGCCTCTACTCTATTTAATAATTACTATTTTCTTTCAGTTATTCTCACTCAGAAGTTAATTCTTAAAGTATAGATTTAGTTAAACATTTTAATCTTAATATTTTGTACAAGTACTGCAACTGAACTCCATGTTGGTAATGTATAACATTTCATATGTTGTTCTTCACCTCTCCCTTACAGTATTGTCTGAAGGCGTATTTCAAAAATATGATTGAAAAATATTATTCACAGCTTTTGACACAATTTGTACTACCCTTCGCAGATATGTCTGATAACACTGCAGAACAACACAAAATAAAATGAACGTAGCCCATCTTTACTAATTTTGAAGTTCTGAACAGGAAAATGACACCGCAATGTGTCTATTCGCTCATGATTGGGAGAGAGAGTCTCGACTCAGTCAACTTTAAGTGAACGTTGTATTCCAAACTACAGATGTTTGCGTTGTGAATGTGTTAATTTTGCAGGTGCCTCGTAATTGTGTTAGTACGCCAGATAACTTTTGTTACAGCTCAGGGTAAGAAACTATTGCAAATTTCTAAGTAAGCGTAGCCGATTTCGCGTTTTCATGGTCATATTGGTAGTCAGCATGTCTAAATCTTTTAGGAAAGGCTACATTTATCTAAGAGAATATGACATTCTTTTTCCAATTTGCAATTTTAATTATCTGACTCAAGAATATATCGAGGGTTTTACGTTGGGATGAACGTCGAATCCGAATTATCCGAATCAGAACATTGTATTGGATAACCAAATAATTCATCCGATATCAGAACCTCTGATCCTGTATACGAATACAGGATAATGCTTTGGATATCATCGATCCGATAGCTTAATCCTGCATGTAATTTCCGAATCCCAAATCTTGTTCTCGATATCGGAAACTCAAATCCTGGGTCCGATATCCGAATCCTGGATTCGATATCAGAATTTTGGATGCGATATGCTAACCTCGGATCTTGAATCCGAATCCCGGATAGTAGAATGGATATCTAAACCTCGTATATTCGATCCGACATTCGAATACATTGGAATCCGAAGAAGACTCGGATCCAAGTTTTCAGTCTCCCTCCTCCGTTTAATTATGCCGTCGGTGCGGCACAGTGAGAATCATGGTCGATGTATGTGATCGTCGTGTCTCTTTAAGAAGTTGAATCCGAAGAGATTCCAAAACAGACGCCGTAAGCAGAGAAAACCGATCCATCCGAGAGATTGTTTCGTCTGGCGTTGATCGAAGAGTGATTTTGCCAAGCGACGTCCCAGTTCAATTGACGTAACTAGGCCAAGCGATTGCTCTGAGTACATTCGCAGCTAATGAAGAGTGAGCCTGAATCGTTCTGCTGCCTAATCAGAAGGCTCGAACTTGGCCGTTGGCCTACATTTCTCTTAAGGGTGAAGGCGAGATGAGCTTAGGCTAATTTCCACATCGGGATCGGGAGAGAAGGAGGGTTGGTTTGGCCTTGAGAGCAGTCTGGGAGGGAAAACAAGAGTTTCGGCTTTCATGTAATTTCACGGGGTCGCGCTTTTCTTCTATGCTTTTCAGCCTTACATTGCGTGGCTTTGTGTTACAAGACACTAACTTTTGAAGCAAGTAGGTATCGTGTTTTAATAGCGTTGTTGTAGTATTTTCCTCGCCCATTACATGAATGGGCGACAATATTAGCACCTGACACGTTCATTGTGTGCAGTTTTTCACTATGCCAACCTTCATTGGCCCATCGTAGTTTACCTATCTTGAAAACATTATTAACGTAGTCTCACAAGAAACCCGGTCAACACGATAGATTTTACGCTTAATGACGCGGGAGTACCTTCGAGCAATCATTTAAAGTATCTCGGAATCATCATCGACCCCCAGTTTTAACCTCCAAATAAATAACTATATTCGTAAAATCTATCACCATATTTACATATTTCGAAAAATTCTTAAATGTCTCAATACAAATCTTAGTAGGCATTTCTACCTTTCCTTTATTCGTGCCGTATTCGAGTATGGTGCTATTCTTATATTTGGCGGTAACTTAACTCATATAAAAAACTTGAAACAATCAAATGGAATTGCTTAAGAACAATGCACATCCACCCACAACAAAATAATTCCAAACAATTACAAGACTTACAACATACAATCCCTTCAAGAATACATTACATCTACCTGAATTAGCTATTCCATAGTATACATAACAAATCATTTCCATTGCATAATAGGCTTAAGCTCCGCTCTGAGGTCAGTGTCCGAAACACCAGATCGTCCTTACATACAGACCTAGTCATCTCCAAACCTAAGGAAAGCAGACTTGGCCAGAAGTCCTTCTCGTACCTAGCAGCGGTGACCTGGAATTCACTCCCGACGAAGATCAAACTCAAAGCAGTTATACCGTTTTCTACGTTCACACATTTATAAATTCTAACTCACAGTCTATATTGTTTTCACTGCCCCCCCCCCCTCTACATATAATTAATTAAATTTTTAATCTCTCTAAAAAAGTCAAATACCTCCCCGATGGCTGAGTGGGATCGTCGTCCCCTTGTGTTCAAGGGATCCCGGGTTCGATACCCGGTGAAAACACATAGTGGTTCGGATCCCACATTAAACTGTAGGTCCAGTATCGATTAGCCTTACTGCGCAAAGGAAAGTCATTTCCTATTTCTAGACATTTCAAAAACTATCCACTCTGACACAGATATATCTGTCGTTGAATCGGTTACCAGGACAACAGTATGCATAAGACAGAACATTGGCTGTGAAATTTGAAAGATGTGATATGTGTGAATATTTTAGCAGAGAAAGGTTCGTTGTATTGTAATTATGTTTGTGACGATAGTGGTATTATAACGTTGTGAATGATTTTGATTATGAAGAACGTCGATTAAACTTTGGCAAAGCTAAGGAATTATATTTTAATTGCTTCAACATTGCGTCAACTCAACTCAACTCAACAAAGTTTTATTGGATTTACAGCTTAACATATGGCTGTTTATGCCCAGCATTCTTTAATCATGACTATTCTAGTTTTGACTCTTCATATTTAGGACCGACCGTCAGGTTATTTTACGTCGCGTTTCTGCCACTTTTTGGCTAATCACGACGATAACGATGAGTGGATATGAAATTGATGAAGGAACAGGGCGGAATTGGAACCCGGAAATTTAGATGGCAAAATCGAAAATGCACACCACCTGACGCACTCGTCCACCAAACCTGCTCCGTCCAAATACTACTACTACTATAATAATAACAATTATTATTATTGAGTCCTTTTTCTTCAATCTTCTAATCTGCAACACCACTGTTAGAAACGCTAACCGCTTCTGAAGAAAAAAATTCATTTCCTAATTTGTGAGTTGACGACCCCCGTGGTGGAGCGACACCATGGGTCCCGGGTTCGAATCCAAGCCTGGCCATGGGTTGTCTTTGTGAGTGTCCCTTCATCAGTTGCATAATATCATCACTCATCGTCATCGTTGTGATTAGACACAAGTGACGGAAAAGACAATCCAAATAAGAAAATCAATTGAAATACAATGCAATTTGTGAGTCGAGTATGCTTTCAGTAGCAACTACGTGCTGATATACAGAGTGATTCATATAAAACTGACACATTTCATTATCAAAGCATGTGAACAAGAATAAAGCTAGCAACAAGTTATTACATCTAAAATGTAGCATACATATGGGAGTTTCATAACATTTACACTACACTCTGAAACTGCCCCCACTCCTCTGGACATGTCGTATCATGTTCCAGACCTTTCGTTGGAGCATGGTGTTGTCATTACTGGTCTCCAATTCATCCATTGTCCAAGGGCGAGTAGCGTATAGTTTTCCTTTGAGGTACCACCACAGAAAGAAGTCTGGGGTGTCAAATCGGGTACTCTCAGTGGGCATAAATTCCAGAATATTTTCCGGTCCTGATCAGCGTCACGGACTCATTTGATGTATGGCACAAGGTGTCAACCTGCTGAAAATAGCCTTTACGCAGCTCTGTGTCATTCATTTGCTCAATAAACACCATGAAAATATGTAGCACGTACTGTATCATAGCAATGACTGAGCCAGTTTCAGCGACAAAAGCTACCAAATTCTGCACAGCTGCGTACTTTCTTGAGGATGTTTGAATCTCCAGGACTTCCTGCGTCATGTGAAACTAACTTGGAAAATTACGAGGTTTCAATAAAACGGCAAGGAAATGTGTTACTTTGATATGAATCACCCTATACAATCTGTTGCACTTTTGCAAAAGGTTTCTGCCCAACTTAATCAATCCAGATACCTCGTCTTTTCTCCAACACGCAGCCCCCTCCCCCACCTTCTCCGACCAGGAAGCGAGCTGGAGTTGGAATTCCCAAACAACCAGACCAAGTCGCCCTTACGACAGAACGTTTACAGAATTCCTTTTTCCTGAGCTTCACAACGGCCGAACGCACCTGGAAAGCGGCCAGTGGATGTCGGTTATAAGGAAATACTTTGGGTGTCTGAATCAACAGATATTGGCAGCCGAGGTTCGTCGAACCCGCTTCAACACGCTGCTCCATTCATCGTTTCAAGCAGACCGTTTTATGTTCGACGCTCGGAGGCAAGACGAACCTTTCACTTCCACTTTCCACGAATTTTACCCCAATAAGGATTTCCAGCCATCCGTTTCTTTCCATATATGGACTGCTTCTCCTCATTCTTATTCTGAACCTTACACTTTGCATACTGCGGAGGGCGATAATGACAGGCATAGAACAAAAATTACATTAGTTAACTATCTAAAGTTTTTAATGTATGACTTAAATTTCAGGATTTAAACAAATATTAGGTTTACCAATATTTATTTGTCAACCAAGTGACTGTACACATAGTATGAACACACACACACACAAATATGTATGTATATATATACATACAGAGTGATTCATTGATCGATTGATTGATTGATTGGTTTGGTGTTTTAAGTCCACTTAATGCACAGTAAGGCTAATCAGGTCTGGACCTACAATTTAAAGTGGATCCGAACCACTACGTGTCTCCATCGGGTATCGAACCCGGGACCCTTTGATTACAAGGCAACGACGATACCACTGCGCCATCGGGGAGGCATACACAGGGTGATTCAGTAAAAGTGTGCAATAAATAGGTGGTGCATCACTGAACAGTTAGAGATAGCGAACCTAGGGTCGGTTTGATTGATTGATCGATTTGCTTTATTTTACTTTGCTTCTTGTACCACTTTTGGCTAATTTGCGAAGATGGGGATGAGTGATGATATGATGAAATTGATGAATGGACACTCACAAATGTCCATGCAAGGCCGGGATTCGAACCCGGAGCCCCTGGCGTCGTATCGCGATGTGATAATCACTCCGCTACGGGGGCCGGCGAACCTATACTGATCGCAACTCCAACTGGCGGTTGACCTTGAAGGCTATTTCTGGCGCGTCCTGTCCCCCAATCATTTTCGGGGGCGTGTGGTCCGATGGGCGTCAACAAACTCAGTTGCGAAGTAAAAGCTGAAGGGATCACATCGCTTTCCCGAAGCAACGTTGCCAAGCGTAATTCTGTATATGCGAGTTGTCTTTATATGACTGTGTGTCCGCCTGCATTCTGACCTGTGGGTGGTCCTTCCGGAAACTTCATCGTTCATGACCGCGTGTGCAGTTGTACCATCAACCCCCGCTGATTTCTGGTGCTGACAATATCGTTGCCTTTTTATCACCTTACGCTACGTTTGGCAACATGTGGTGGACCCAACTCATTTGTTTCGTCCCGCGAACAACGTTCGGTAACTTGTGACTCGAAAATACCTGATCTCAGTCGAAGAAAATTCGACTGATCACTGATTCGCTGTTTCCCAGTTGGAGTTGCGTTCAGTATAGTGTGGGAGAAGCCAGCGTATCGAGATATGGACTGAAACACGTCGAGCGCTAGTGTCTACCTCCTCCATCACAAATAAGTGATATGTATGAACAGGTAGTGACACTGCTGACGTAAAATCAGTAGCAATATTTATAGACATTCGTTAACGCGTGTGAGTTACATGTTTGTGCATTTAGAAACTAGTGTCACAGCATTTATAAACCGGTTTTAACAAGGTACAAGTAGGTACGTCACAACAGTTGTTGAAAATGACGGCCGCCAACCTCAATACAAGCATGACTGTGAAGTGCAAGATTCTGCGCCACTTCAAATATCCTGTCGTGATGCGAATCATATCACAGGTGGCGACAATCCTGGCAAATAATTCCATGTTCTTGCCCAGGTCTCATAAACAAGTGATATGAGATATCCCCAGAGGAAAAAAAAGATTCAGGTTTGGTGACCTCGCAGGCCTTCCCATCTAATCCACCAAGCATAAAGGGTAACATCCACATGGTGGCTGACATACACGCTGAAATGAGTGTCCATATCTCGATAGACTTGCTTCTCCTTCCCTATCTACGCGTGTTCAGTGTTGCATCACCTATGCTCTGTCCCCGGAATGTGTGGAGGAAGGCCACTTATAGGGACAGAGAAGGAGGATATCGAATTGGCAGAGCGAAGGAGTACGCGCTGCTGTGAAGGATGGTAACTGCAGTCGCTTTCCTCCCCTCCACGCAATTCCGTTCCCTCTCACGTGTTCATTGGTGGAGCCGTCTCACCTCGCTACTTCCGCAGAGACATGTTTTCGTTCGCTTGCTCCAGAGATAACCGGGACAGAGTATATTTACGGTTTCATTTTTGCAGTCTTTTACTGAAGCACCCTGTACACACACACAAAACACCGCCCCCAAACACAGAGTTTCGATCCGTAATTGCAGCAAACACCAAATAAACTTCGTGTTGCAACAATCCTTTGAGAGGCATTTTCATTGAGTTTTCAGTGCATGAAACGCCATCACAGTATCTGGCTTTCACGAACAAACTCCTCTAGTGTTGCTTTCAAGTGGCTCCTCAATTGCTCTCATGATGTTAGATCAGCACCGAAATTTTGAAGTTCTCACCGTGGATCGTACCCAGAACTCTCTCAGCAAGGGGACACCGCTAATCACTCGGCAAGTGGGTGTTCAGAAACTACTTACGTAAAAAGAAAAATAACAAAAAGACCAGTTTCCACCTGGGCCTTTCCGATAGCTTATAACCTGTCCCAGCTGACTGTAGAGCAGGGCCGCGCATAACGGCAGAGGAGGAGGAGGAAAATCGAGTGGTGAAAGCGCAGCGTTGCCAACCGTACGATCCTGACCGTACATGTAGTCCGTACGCTAAATGCACGGCTTGACAAAATTTGCTCTTGCAGTTTCATTCCTAAGAAATTCTTAAACCATTCGTACGGACATGGAGACAAGAATACGGTCCGTTTGTCATGTGCGTTCGGTATTATCCTTTTCAAAAGTTTGCAACGCTTACAGAGCGAAGGAAGAAATCGGGTAACTCCCGTCGCCCGTTACACAATCCCGTTTCTCTCACTGTTCATTGGTGGAGCTGTCTCGCGTCACTACTTGTGCAGAGACTTGTTCTCGTTCGCCTGGTCTACAGTTAGCTGGTACGGAGTTTAGTAGCTATTGCACCGTTACTGTGTTCTGGGTGTGTTTCACGGTAGTGACATTGTCGACACACATATTATTTTGTTTGTTCCTGCGGTGCTTTCTTTCCATCTTTCTTTTCGTTTATTTCTTTCTTTCTTCCTCTATGACGTCATCTGAATTCAGTTATTTACCTTCTTGTGTGTACGCACGTGATTGTTGCTCCTATATAAATGATTCTGAAGTATTTGGAGTGGTTAAAACATTGTGGCTATCCACATTCCACTCGCTGTGACTGTTCTGCTCGACAGACACTTTCGCGCATCCCACACCGTAAAGTATGCCACAGAGTGAAGAAAACACGATGGCATCCAAGGTTCAAATTACGTTCTACACGACTGACAGGAATCAGTTGTCACTCTTCGTGTCTCTCGTCGCTAGGATGACCTCATATCATGGGATGAAACATTGCTGGTGGAAAGAAGACGTCAGTCAGTGCAGCAGTACCGTTGTTGACGTCGTTCAAGTTTTAATGCCGCGTGTGTTTATCTTCTGAAGGTGGTGCAGTGTATTTTGTGCTTTTGCCAAATGTCCAAGCGAAATGTATGCCTGTTGGTCACAATCCCGCCTCTTAGGATCTCAGTAGTGTCGACAGTAGAAATGGCTGAATATGGTGGAATTAACAGGGCAATGCAAGGGATTTCCCTTCCTCCCATTAGATCAGAGCGTCCCTGGTAACGTAGCTAAATTTTCATCTACCAAGGATGATTTTATCGCCAGTTTTGCAATCTCGCGAGCTAAAGTGCACAGGCATTTGTTTTATCCTCTTGTTTTCCCTTCGGTTGTGAATATGTAAGCTACCCTCCCTTACCTTGTATCCCCCTTCCCCAAAATAAACAATGTTTTCTCGCTGTGTACGGTTCCTTACTCCGAACACTTGGATTGGATTGGATTGATTTGGTATTTTAAGTCCACTTTATGCACAGTAAGGCTAATCGGGACTGGATCTACGGTTTAAAGAGGGATCCGAACCACTATGTGCCTCCACCGGGAATCGAACCCGGGACCCCTTGATTACAAGGCGACGACGCTATCACTGCACCATCCGGGAGGCCTACGAACATTTGGCAATAAATAAAAGCGACGACGATGTGCTGAAGATCACCGTGCATTTTGGCAACGCAGGGGCAGGATTACAAGGCAAGCAGCTGATTGAATCGCTCGCTTTGGGTTGAAAATTCGACCACAGGGGCTGAGGACTTTTCTCTTCCTGGTCGATCTGTGCATTAGAAGCTAAAAAGTACCCTTACGCGACTTTGCATCCGTCTGGGCGCCCCCTCCCCACCAGGGACAGGGGCGAACTTTGAGCGTTTACGTACACATTTCCTGCTTCCGCTCTGGGAGCTGAGTTGCATCCGAGTACGTATTTCTAAACCAGAAGCGGATTTCTGTCCCAGAGGATGGCCACGCATAGAGAAGGAAGGGGGGAGGGGGTCGAGTGGGCAGTGAGAAGCAGTACACGCTGCTGGGACTGGACCTACAGTTTAAAGTGGATTCCAAACCACTATGCCATGTGCCTCCACCAGGTATCGAACCCGGGACCCTTTTTACAAGGCGTTGCCCAGGATAAGGACAGATGGCATGCATATGTGGTGACGGCAGTAACCCATCGTGTTAGGATTGCCAGATCGTTCGTTCCTTCCTAGGTAGTTAATTAGCTGTTTGGCCCGAGATATCACATCTTGTACTCAACTCCCTGCATACTTAAGCTGCTTCTGCAACCATCATTACCATGCAGTACTTACAACTTGGCCAGCAGCCACGCAGAGCACCTGACTACATAAAACAAAATCATTTGGCAGCCATTCGAGGCACTTGCAACTTACACGCACCTCGGTGGACTTAATGCTTCCAGCAGTAATTGATGCTCCACTTTCCCAACGCGAGGGGGTTGTAAACAAGTGACAGGAGACGGAACGGTGCAGGAACTAGTAGTGTAAGTGTATTGTTTCAAAATAACACTTAGTACGAGTGCTTTTTTAGCCTTTTTTTATCAATCGAATATCAGTTTTTGACATATTTTGACAATTTTTTGTCTGTGTTTTAGCGTTTAGCGATGTTTTAGTAAAATTTCCCTTTTTTTCCCACCTCACACTTGTAGGTATATCACGATCTTACGTGATATAACTTACCCTATCCTTTTTTTTATTATTACGTGCTAAACTACACGAGAGCCTCTACATGCCTTGACCTACTTTAGAGTAGACCCAAATAGAGAGTTCTGCGCCCGGAAGTGGAGCTCGGAGTGGGGTTCGGTGGAGCTCGCCTTAATGGTTTTCTCTTGTAAGGCATAAGCTCCATTTTCTCGCAGTGTTGCCAACACCTCACTCGATCACGATCTTACGTGATATAACTTAACCTATCTTACGATTTTTTTTTTTTACGATCTTCAGTGATATAACTTAACCTATCATTTTTTTTTATTTGATTTGCACACCGAACTGTGTAGTAGACCCAAATGGAGAGAGAGTTCACCAACCGAAAGTGTGGGCTCGACTTAATGGTTTGCTCTTGTAAGACACACAAGTCTTAATTTTCTCGCAGTGTTGCCAACATCTTACTCGATCACGATCTTTTACGTGATATAACTTAACCTTATCTTACGATTTTTTTTTTTTTACGATCTTCAGTGACCTATCATATTTTTTTTTATTTGCACACCGAACTAACTTACATTATATTTTATATAACCATGTTGATTTTTTTTTTAGTATGTGGCAATTTTTTTTTTAGGATTTTTTTTTTTAAAACTGCTCCGTGACCCTCTCGTTCTTCACGTCGTGGACGAAGGACTTCTCTGCGATCAGGATGACGCTGCACAGAGTATCGGCAGGCAGCGCGTCGTGGAACTCGCAGACGATCTTGATGTTGGTTCGATCGTTGACCACCACCTGTTTCCGTTTCGTGGTATTGATGACGAACATCGGCCTGCGGATTTTGAATTCGCTGGGCGTGTAGTACATGTCCACGCTTCCCTCGGTCACGCGTTTGTAAGAGGTGTAAGCTTCGTAAAGTTTTAGGTAATCGTCTTTGGTCATGTCGAGGTTGTAATTTTCGCGCGGGAACACTTCGTTCCTACCGTTCTTCAGATAAACGTTCTTGATCTTGCAGTCGTCGAACTTGCTGGAATCTTTTTCCTGATTCTTATCGCGTCCGGTCTGAAAGAGTACAATGACGAAATCTGGCATGTCGAACTGTATGTTGTTGAACTGCGTCGTGACGTCGAATTCCATGTGACTTCCCGACGCCATCTTTTGCACGCACTGGTAACCGTGAAAGTGAATCGGCACCTGTGGACTTTTCAATATCTCCGCTTTGTACTTGAGGGCGTAGTTGGTTTCGTATTCCACGATCGGCATTCTGAACTCCATGCTCCGGACGACGCACTTGGCTGCTTCGGGTAATGTGTTGGCTATCGGCGTGCCGTCGGCGTTCAAGTTGGTGTATCGCATCAGTGCGTCGTTGTCGTTGGCCGCTCTTCGAAAGGTGACGCGCAGTCCTCCCTTCCACATGATCTCCTTGTAGTCCGAGAAGAAACCGGGCAGCAGACGCATGGGAAAGAGCACCGTGTGATTTCTCGTCGATATTTTCGTTCCGGCTTCGAACCCTCCCGCCTGATAGTATGCCGCGTCCGTTTTGGATAATTTCAATGTTCCCACTGCCGTCGACGTGATGCCTGGATAATCTATTCTGTCGATGACGGTGTTGTGTTTCCTCACCTCCACCTGCGAGAACAGGTGAGGCACGAAGTTGTCCACGAGTATCAAATTGGCATTGGGCGGAAACGCTTCTCCGCTCTCCTTCTTCACAACGTCGAATTGAAGGTAGAGGTCCGCTCTGTGAGGATGAACGAACCCATCCCCTACATCCACGTCGTATTCGATCTCCCGGTTCGCTTCGTTGAGATTGGCGAACGTCCGACGGTTCGGAGGAAAAGATTGCAATTCGTAACTTTCGATTTGCTCCATGATGTATGGTTATTTATTATACGTTGATCTCCACGACGGCCGTCGTTGTTGCACCTGCGAAATCCACCACCTCTTCTTTCTCGTTCGTCACCACCAACTCTATGTCGTCTATGCGGTTGCGACATACTGGAAAATAGATCGGCGAAGAGGGTGTGTAGATGATCGGTTCCATGAATTCGGAACTTGGTTTGAACGTGGCTATGATTCCCGTTTGCTTGTGACTTCCTAGTAATCCGTCCGAGGATTTCGTGATCATGCCTTCCGCTACGTTGCAGTGTACGTTCAAAGTTGGCTCCCGTGTGCTTGATGCCAGCTTCGAGTTTTGTGTCGTTCTCGAAACCTAAAAGTTCACCCATGGTGCCCAGGTCCACGGTCTCCGTCGCCGACACGATTTCCACTCTGTGCGTGACCGAATTTTGAGAAAGGTACGTGCCTTTAGGTAACTGAGCTTGCAAAGTGGAAAGATTGTATTGGCCTGGCGTGACGACGATGTGTTCGCTTCCGACGCTAATTTTGTTGTTGTGCTGCGTGACGTTAGGTATGAGGTACATGCTGTAGAATGCACGCAGAGCTATGGATTTAGGATAGACGATGTCGTCGTGAAGCGTGAGTTTCAAGATCGAAGATTCGCTCGTGAGATGGAACACGCCCATCGTGGTGATGCTGTTTCAGGTTCCACAATGCTTTCTGGAAATCTTCCACAGATGGCTTATTTATTTTAGAGAGAAACGCGAGCATGGAGAGACAGAGATGACCGCAGTTCACGTCTGCGAAATCTTGAATGCGTTCGTCGTTGTAGTATATAGAGGTTTTGTTCGTTTTCAGATAATGAACTAAATTTGTAGGTGGAACACCTCCGAAAGAATCGAATACGAATGCTTTGTTATTGTCGTTTTTGTGGTAACATATCCAATGCGTGCCTGGATTTTCTTGACTGTCCAAGTTGACTACTCCACATTCTCTATTCCTAACGGTTGGAGGTATCGAGTCGGACATGAAAACGCCTCTGAAGTGTTTGATTCGTAATGGTTCGATCAGAGATTCAATGTCTCGGTTGGTGAGTGCTGCTGTTTCTTTTTTTTAAACTTTTTCATCACCCCCTTCCCCCCTTTCTTCTCCATGGCCAGGTTGTGACGTTTCTGTTCTTCCAACTCGGCCTTGTTCTTCTTCGAGTCGATGACGGTTTTCGCGATGGCGGCGCTACCCCCGGCCAAACTTCCCACGGCCCCCAATGCTGCCAGGATGGCCGGGATGCTGAATATGAAACCTCCGATCTTTTGCTGTTTCCGCGAACGCTGCAAGCGTCTCAATTGAGGTGTGCTGAGAAGTAATTTCATTCCGTGTCCTTTGGACAAGCAAGAACGTTTCTTCTCGCGTTGTTTCTTGGTGAGTAACCCATCGAGGGCACCTAGATTTTTTAGATTGGAGTATGGTATCTGGTACACGACACCCTTGGGCTTCATGTTGATGCTCTATATATATTTTTTTTCACAGTATGTTATTTATATATATAAATGTTCTGAGATTTTTTTTTGTTTCGTGTAATTTTTTTTTTCAAGGTATGTGTTATTTATATCGTCTCACTCAAAACAACTGTGGCGATGTGTTATTTATATATATGTATTCTGGGAAAGAAAAAAAAGTTTTTGCTTCGCCTAATGCTATCATGTGGTTTACAAGATCGACAGTTTCAATGTTCGACGCGTACCAGTCTTCGGTAAATCTTCTTCTCCCCTGCCTCCACTCGTGCAGCTCGTCTAACCTATCGTCAATTTTTTTGTTTGAGGCTCGAAAGAGAGTCTCTGGGGATCGGAACATTTTTTTCATTCCGCTTATTTCTCGGAGGTGATCCATGAAAATCATTTTGCACGGTGAACGAAATTCTGGCGTTACTTTACACAAGTCTATGAGTTTTGTTACATCCCCGTCGAACGTGAACGTAAATATTTTGTGCAACACTTCGGGAGGAAGTTGACTTATACAAGTTGACATTTTTTTTTGATGGTATGTTATTTATATATATATATATTCCGGGGGTTGGGGTGTCCGTGATTAAACAAATTCTATTACGTGCTTTGTTTTCTTACCAAGAAGTTCCTTTGTCCCCTTGTACACGATTCGAGTTTTGTTCTCGATTAAAATAGCTAGCTTCTCGTCGGATAACATGATAGCGTATCGATCTGGTAAAAATAGACTGTATTGTGCGTTGAGCAACAGACGCACCTTGGGACCATACTGGGTAGAAACGATTGAACCGGAAGTTATCGTGTAAGGTTTGTCGACTTCCAATTCCTGAATTTTTACATACTCGACTGACAAATTTAGCATTTGTTTTAATGCTTGGAGATCACTCATTTTTTTTCACTCATATCGAAGGAGAAAAATTTTCAGTGTGTGTGTTAGAGAAATTTAATTTTTTTTCACAATGTGTGTTATTTATATATACCGAAGATTATTTTTTTTTTCACGATGTGTGTTATTTATATATACTTTTTTTCACGAGATTTTTTTTGTATCGAAGATTTTTTTTTTAACAGAGGAAGAAAGTTCGTGCTTCGGAAAACGCGATGATGTGCGTGATGATTTCTTCCGTCTCTTGTTTCGACTTATGCCAATCATCCGTGTATCGTCTTCTTCCCTGCCTCGCCTCGTGCAGTTCGTCCATTCTCTTGTTTAATTTTTCCCCTGCAGCGGAAAGAAGAGTGTCGAGATCACCGCACATCATGCCACTGATCTCCCGAAGACGGTCCTTGATAGCCATTTCACAAGGGATGCGAAAATCCGGCGTTGATCTCGCTATGATTAAAAGTTTATTAACATCTCCGTTTACTGCCTCTTGGAATATTTTACATAGCAGTTCGTGCGGCAAATCGGTTATACGAGACCGCTGATGGCGTCGATCACAGGTTTATCTTGACGTTTCTTCTCTTCGTAGGATCCGCGATTCTCGGATTTCCAACCTTTGAAGCGCTTCACGAGGTATTCCCGCAACTTGAGATTTTCGTCTTCTTGAAATTGACGTTTTGACATTTTTCTATATACGTTGAAACGTTTTTGAAACGTCGAATTCTCAGCCTATACGTTCGGTTCTCGTAGTTTTCTTGCCGTCACCCGCTTGAAACTATCCACTTTTTCTAACACTCACTTTTTGTTGTAATGGTTATTTATATATGCTTGTCGGACGTTTGAAAAAAAAGAACGATTTTTTTTTTAAATTTTATTTCTTTAGATTCTCACGACCTTTTGATTTTTTTTTGGGGGGATTTTCTTCTTGTTGCAAATCTGAAATTTTCCTCTTGTTAGCCTTTGAGACGTCTAGATAAACGTTTATTTTATTCCTATACTTTCCATGGTTTGCTTTTCGAGTCATGTCAATGGTCACGAATCCGAAATCGTCACTGTTCCAACAGTGGGAGCAGCGTTCCGAAAATAGATTGTAATTCATGTCAGCCCCTACGTAATCATCGTGTGCGTGTTTTAAATTGGTGTGGTCTTGTCGAAACAAACATATGAAATTAGCGTTGTCACGTAGCAGTTGTTTCGGAACCTTGGAAAAAGTTTGTGCCAGGTAGAAACAATCCATTCCTTTGTGACGACCTCGAGTTAAAAAATTACGAATCTCGTTTTGATTTTCCAAGATCATGTCGTCGAACACCACAACGGAATTCTCGAGACAATCGTCCAGTGGAATGATTTCAGTTGCGAAAGTTGCAATGCCCAGTCCCTCGTACAGTTTCATAAGTTGCTGGTATTTCGTTTGTTCGAGACATTTCGAAAATACGTAGAGGTGTCTGTTTTCCCAGTCTAACCAATTGGGTGCGAGGATAAAATTATCAATGAGCAGTGTCGTCTTTCCGCACCCCGAAGGTCCTACGATCAGACACCGTATGCTGTCGGGGAGCAATTCTCCGTTCCTTTTCTTCGTTCGATTTTCCGAATCAGGTAGACGTTTCACGACATTCCACCCACTCATAGAATCACTTCGTTCGAATCGATCCAACTCGTGTCCGGAAGTCCCAGCCATTTCACCAAAAGTTTGTCGCCTCTCTTACGCAAAACGTTTTCGATAAGGTACGTGTCGGGGTATTTAGTTTTAGAGAGTTCCTCCTCGTAGAAGCGTCCCAATAAAATTTCACCGCCACTGTCCTTTATTATATACGTGTGACGGTTCCCGGGTAGAACTCGAACCACGGTAAAAAGTTCCGTGCTCCAGTTTCGTGTGAAACCCCTGTCGAACGTTCGCTTCAATTTACTGACCCTCACCTGGTCTCCAATTTTGTATTTAGCTTTTTTTGTCGTGGGTGTGTACTTTGGACAGTAAACGCTAGAAATTAAACGTTGCTCGTCGGACTTGGTAACGTCAGCTGGCTTCATGCCTATCGTTCTGTGCACCGTGTGATTATAGTCGTTGACGAGTTCCGGAAGAATGGTGACCCACTTGTAGCTTCCCTGAAGCGTGAAGCGTGACCACATGCGCGATTTCAGAGTGCGATTGAATCTTTCCACGATGCTGGCTTTGACGTCACTGAAGGTCGAGTAATGTCGAACGTCGTGTTTCCGAATAAACTTTTGGAATACGGTATTGTAAAATTCCTTCCCTTTGTCCGTGTGCAGAAACCGAGGTCGTCTGCCGCCGCTTTCGCGAAAAATTGTCTTGAATGCTTCCGTGACGCACGTTCCCGTTTTCGCCTTCAAAGGTAGAGCCCATGCGAATTTCGAAAACGTGTCTATGACGGTGAGGAGGTACTTGTTGCCCTTGTTCAATTTATGTACGTTTTTTAACTTGCCGCTACTCATCTCGACGAGGTCGCTTTCCCAGAGGTCGTCGATGCCCTTGGTTACCACCGCCAAACGTTCGTAGTTTCGGCGTGCAGGTTTATGCAATTCTTGGACGATGGCTTGCCTAGACATTTTTTTTTTAGAGATTACGTTTGAAGAGAAGCACCAGCGTGATGGGATTCAAAGAGGGTGGTACCTCGCTCATGTTTTGAACGATCAGCTTATCGCCGGCACTCACGTCGAAAACGGTAAGATCTTCGTCTTCGTGTATTTCATATATGTTGCGCGTTTCGTTCCAACGTGCCAGAGGAATGTTTCCTGCTTTCTGGACACCACGATTCGATATCAAGGTCATGGTGGGAACGCTAGCTTTTTTGCCGTGAGACCAGTACGAAAATTCGTTTATCTGAATCGTGCCATCGAGGAGAAACTTGTAGTACGGATGATAAGGATGTAACATGTACAGTTTGTTACCTTCGACGAACGTGGAGATTCTCTGCTGATTGGGTACGCTGTTGATTTCGATGGCTTGCAGAGAATGCAGTTTAGCGAATTTAGTATCGACGCTAACGAGGTTGCTGTGAAGCTGTCCCAGTGTATTTTGTACGGGCAACAAATGTTCGACTATGGTATCCGTTACTGTAGAAAATGACGGTTTGATTTTCACCTCCACGTTCAACTGCTTGTAGTTTTCGTTGAGTTCTTGTAACTTGGCACCGAAAGAGGCCAGCGTCGATTCCTGCGTGGATTCCAGCACTCCAACTTGATCTCTGATGTTGACGACAATACTCTGAAGGTTCTCGACTTGATTCAATTTCGAGCTCTTCTCGGTAAGATCGTTCACGATGCTTCGCATCTCGGTAAACTGCGCGTGAAGGTCGGCGACGCTCTGCGAAGTGGGCAGCGTCGACACCAGCGAAGTAATTTCATCTCGAATCTGTTCCACGTTAGCCGTTTCCGTTTCTAGTCGTTTCAGCATACGTGATATGTTCCTTTTCAAAGCGTGCAATTCTTTGGAGGTGGGGAGATTGGACACCCTACTCTCGAGATCGCTCAATGAACTTTTGACGTCGCTCGATTCGGATAATGCCGTCACCGCCGTTTTCAATTTTTCCAAATCTTCGCTCGAAGGCACGCTCGTCCGTAACGATTCCAAGTCACCCTGTATGTTGTCCAGTACGTGATGAAAATGAGCAAGATTCGTTTCGACGTTCAAATTTTCCAAATATTGGATCTTCTGCTGAACCGTGCTTAACGTGTCTTGAATGCTCGTCAACGCGCTCGCTTCAGCGTGAATATTTTTAATTTCTTCGTTGATCAACTCCATAGACGCCTGAAGCGTAGCGATGGTGGTTCGAATGTGTTCGAAATCTTGATAGGCCTCCAATTGAATTTTTATGTTCGCGACGCTTTTACCGATGACCTGCAGTTCGTCCGACGATGGTAGGTTCGTCATGGTATCTTCCAAAGTCTGTAACTTGGATTTAATTTCTTCCAACGTGCCGGTGAATTCTTCTTGTAATTTGGAAACGACGACGTGCAAGCGTTCCACATCAATATCGTTCACGACGGTTTGAAGTTCAGAGAAATTCTTTTCGATTGCGGAAGTTCGTTCTTCGATTTCGAGTTTCAATTTTTCCAAATCTTCATTTTTCGATTGAAATTGCTGTAATTTGGCCAAATCATTTTGAAGCGAATCCACGCTCAACTGTATATTTTGAACGTTGTCGTAAGAAGGTACGTCGACGTAATTTTTTATGAGCGTTTTCAGTTCGGAATCGATTTTCAGAATGGGATCGAGACATTGCGTTTGGAGCGTAGCGATCTCCGACTCTAAACTTTTGTTTAAGGTCTCCTGCAAAGCGATCAAATCGCTCCTCAACTTTTTAATTCGGACATCCAACATGAGAATCTCTTCTGCGTGGTCTACACGCTTGGTGTGGCCGAAAATGTCGTTAGGCATTTTTGGTTAACGGTTATTTATAATAGGATAGACGATTCGTAATTCTACGAAGAGAGGAATGAGTTTATCGTAATCTCCTAGGAGTTCCACGTAAAGATAATCTCCTGCAGAAACATCGTACGTAATGTTAGAAAGCATCTTGTCGTGCTTGATTCGAAAAATGTTCTTGCCGGTAGAAATTTTAATATTTTGCCCTACGTTTTCCGGATTCACGGTGATTTGAAGTTTCCCACCGATCGGAATTTCGTAGAAATGTAAATTGTTATTGAAGACGTAAAAAATCTTGCCCACATCGTCATCCAATTTCGTCCAAATACTGTTGAGATGAACGATCAGTAGACCATTGAGTTTAGTTAACACGGAAGGTAGAAATTCATGATCTGTCGTCGTGCGGTGTACAGTCTCCATTGTTTGCTTTCGGAAACCAAAGAGATTCATTGTCCTTGCTAGTTACTTATTGTGTATTTGAGACAGTTAAAGTGTTTATTTTTTTTCATTTGCATTGCCTACAATTTTTACTAATTTCTAAACGATAGTGCCCCCAAGGCAACGTGTGGATTCCACAAGACAAAATGCATCTTTTATCGTCATGCGGATCTAATGCTACTTTCCTAACTTTGTTTGTTGTAATCACGTGGTCTACACTTTGGATTCTTTGTTCTATACTTAGTATCGTCGATTGTGAGTAAAGGCAATCGATGTAATCGTGGAAGGTGAGTTTGTTCTCCACCGTATTCTTGCCCACACCTTTTGCTTTCTTCGTGACGCTACTCTCTGTTCTCATGGCATACATCTTCGAACGCAAACCCGCGAACTCGACAATAATATCGCCGTTACATTCATCTTTCAGTTTACCTAGGACTTTTTTGTTGAGGGAAGGAATTCCAAATCTGTTGGGTTGAGGATACGCAGAAGTATCGAAATACTCGAGCATGGAAGGATTTTTTATGTCTTCATAGAGGTTAGGTGTTTGTATGCTGTAAATGAAGCTGTCGGTGTCCGTGTACAAAAGTGACATCTTATCATCGAAGAAGGGTTTCATCACGTCGTAATGAAATTCGAACATGTAAAGTTTCGACAAGTCGAGAACCGTTGCGCCAACGTAAATTGGTTTTCTGAATTTCATCAATTTTATATCTAGATTCAAAAGTGCCAGATTCTCGTTGTAAATTTTTCTCGACTTGAATCTAGGATCGGCAACCCACTTCATGCATTTATTTTTATCCGAAACCAATTTCACGTCTACGTGATTCCGCACGTTTTCCATCGTCTTGCCATACACCGCGTTATTCATCAATTTAAAAAAATCTTTGTCTAAATCGGAAGTGGCAACCGTCCTATGTTGCGTGTTTGTTTCAATGTACGGTTTGAGCCACTCGGAATGTTTAAACCTGAGGACTCTTCTAACATTCGCTACCTTAGCACCCTTCCCGATCAAGAATCGGAGATTCGAGTAATGAACAACGTATCTCTTTTTCCCCTCTAGAGTCAATAAAAGCTTGCATTGATTAGAATGAGGCGAAGATCTGAACTCGGATGCCGGTGGTAAATCGCTGAACAAATCGTGTAAGTGGTCGGGGAATTCGATATCCACCTCTGCGAAGAAGCCATACTCGCTATCATCGAAATTTTCTATGTCTATTGATGCCCATTCGAATCCCCCGTAAGGAAATTTCTGTACCATGGCATGTCCGTAGAGATTGTTAACGTCGGCGTAGAAGATGTAATTCGATGCTCGATTTGAATCATAATCTTCTTTCATGTGCACGTTGTTGGCTTTTGCATGTCTCTGCACACATTGTACCATCCCGCCCCGAATCCCCCTCTCGATGAAAAGTAACATGTCCACGTCCGATATCAGTTCCAGCTTGACCTTTGTCTGGAATAACATTGCCGACCACGCTAATCCCGGTAGGCTGTAGAAATACGCTGGATCTAATTTATAAATATTCGTTGCCGTTTTCCTGAACGCTTGAAAAACATCCGCGAGTATCGTCACGTCTAATTTTAAGTAGGCGTCGTGGTAGTCTCCGAGTGTCCTACATTCTAATTTCTCCCACATGAGTTGCGCGTGTTGGTATTCTTCGTCCGTGATTCCTTTCTCTCTGAGTCTGCTGTAAAATTCTCTTGGAGGTGGGAGAGCGTCGTCGTTAAATTTAGAATCATCACTAACGTATTCGTAAGGATAAATCCCTTTACGTCTAACGAGTTCTATGTCTACGTTGGGAAAACTAGCTTTTGTAATTTTGAATTGTTCAGCCGAAAGTTTGCCGGCAAGAGCGTCCAGGCTGGCAGAGAGAAATCTGTACGAATCCAGAAACCTCATCTCGATGGTATTTTTAGTCTCAGGAATCATAACTTTTTTACTTATAGAGATGTATCGTTCTTCGTTTTGAGCAAGAATATCTATTTTTTGAGCGTCGTATCCGAGTTTCCTGATTAAGGGATGAAAATCGTAATTAGAACCATTGTGAAAGAATATGGGGACGAATTTTGGTTTTTGGATTTTGAGGTTGCATGCATTACAGATTCCGCTTACGAAGCGACCGTCCGTATGCGAATGGTGAAACACTTTACGATTGTCGTCCGTGAAGTGGTTATCGCACACGGGACACTTGACAGTGTCATAGTAATTTTGAAGTTCTATAGCAGATAACGGAAGCATCGGTTTCGATGTTTGCAGCATGCATCCAATTTTCCCCACCTCCTCGACCATCTTTTCGAAGAAGCGTTCGATTGCATCGGGTCCTCGGTATACGTACGGTTCATCTATTTTATCCCGTCGCACGACCACGTAACCGAAACTGTTTGGTTCGTGAAGCTGGTAAGGTGTGGTGGAAGAAACTTCGGGATCCGGATCGCAGTACGAGAGTGGTTTGAGGAACGCCTCGAAATCAGCAACGATGATGGCCGGATGTTCCAACAATGCCTTGTGCATTTTGAATTCTTCCACTTCGTTCTTTTCGGGCATCAACATTCGAACCGGTCTGTTGTTGCCGCAATATATTTTATGTTGAGCAAGTTTATCGGTAGCAATCTGACGTCCGGTGTATTTTCGATAATCGGATTGTTGTCGATCGTTGAACGTGGTTAGACATCTCGGGCAAACTTCGATGTTGTTTGCATACTTGGTTGATTGACTTCTGACCAAACGTGATAGTGAACGAATTAGCGTGTAGTGATGAACATCCTCGTTGGAAATAAGAAGAAGATTTATGACACAAGCATCGTCATCGTCGACATCGCTTATCCTAACGGGATGCACGAGATATTTATCTGACGTAAAGGAATACACATTAATAGCGATGCGTTTTCCTGCACGATTTTCGAACTTTGTTATATCCGACAATGTCACCGGGTATTCAATGCCAGACATTACACTTTCAAACTCGGACTCGTATTGTTTGTAATGTCCAACCCACTGTGGATTATTTTTGCAATGAACAGGATGCAGTGCAGCCAATATACACCAAAGGAAACACTTGTTATCGCTGTTCTGTATATTTAACACAGCCCTCTTGTGTTGAATGTTCGGTGGAAGAGGAACGTAGCTGGAAGCGCGAAGAGGCGAGAATCGGTTCACGTAAACGGTTAACGTGTGAGGACTTCCACACAGAGACCATCCCGACCCTTTAGCCTCGAAATCGTCGTGTTTCTTAACCAGCTCGTTGGAAAGATCAGAATAAAATTCGTCCAAATTATCGACGTCCGCCAAATGAAGAGCCTGGTTTTTCGTACGATGATAAAAAATACTTGTTGTACCATCGACTTTTTCGTATTCGGAAAATAGATCAACGTATACTTTTATGGAATTATTTTCCAATTTATTTTTTAGAATATTTATCACGGATGTTTTCGTTTCCCGCAAGAAACTAAGAATGTCCCGGCCTGGTTCCGAAGTAAAAGAGAAATCCTGAATATGACGGTTGAATGCAGATCTCATTGGTTTTCGTTCATTACATAATTTAATTTGCTTGGAAGTTGAAGCTTCCGTTTCTGGATCATCGATTTTTCTTTTCAATGTTCCTCGTTCGGTCGATGGTTTGCAAATTTTGAGGTGTTTACTTAAATGTGCAATGCTGATCATTTTTCCGCATCGAGCACAAGACTTAGAAGGTAACGAACGATTAATTCTCGAACCTGTTTCGCTACATCTTGCCCTGTGCTTACTAATATTAGTTTTAGATATTAATTTTTCGCAAGTAACACATTCGATCAAACTGGTGGATTCCATTATGCTTTCTCAGATCACACAAACAAAAAAAAATAATTTCCAGGTATGTTATTTTATATGGAATTTCTCGGGGTGATTACAAACCTCAAAAAAATTCAATCTATACTGTGAATACAATTTTCAAGTATGTTATTTTATATAGAATTTCTTGGGGTGATTACAAAACTAAAAAAAAATTCAATCTATACTGTGAATAGAATTTCAGGTATGTTCTTTTATATAGAATTTCTCGGGGAAATACAAAAAATCAGTTCGTCACGAGCATCGTGTGGCCCACGGCGAAGGCTTACCTGGCGTTTGTGGAAAGGCACGCAACGCAATTCGATCTGGGGAGGAAGCTCGATCTGTCAGCCCCGTTGGCCAGTTTCAAGAGCGACTGCATCAACGCTCTAGCTTGGCGTCACGTTTTCGAGAAGGTTTTCGGAAAGGATCCGGCCAGGTACCTGCGAACGATTTTTCCGAACACCGTCTGCGACGGCCACGTTCTGAACGAATTCACGTGGACGACCCAGCATCGTTTCCACACGCATTATACTTTCTCGGCTGGGGTCTGATCTATCGATTCTGCTGCATCATCCCGACGTTCTTCATCATACACTGCAACATCAATTACCTGGTGTTGCATTATACGGTTCTGGAAAACAAGTTGAACGTCCTGAAAGATTTGTACCAGGACGTGACCGACACTGACGCATTCAAAACTCAATTTCTACGCCTCCTGAGGACAGAAAAAAGAATATCGAATCAGTACAAAACCTTCGAACGGACGATCCTACCGGATAATTTTCGTTTCCACCAGATTGTTGAGGGTTGTGGCAGCAGCAGCAGCAGCAGGGATCAACAGCACAACGTGTGGTCTTGGGCCACGTACATCGATTCTCTCAACCTGGACGCAAGCAAAGAACGCTACTTTCCCAAAAAGGATTCCGCATTCGTTCGGGAGCGCATCGAGCGCGTGAACTGGGTAAAGATCCCCTCGCCGTGGGTCGACGTCGTGCGAACGCTTTTTTCTTATTTTCACATGAAAGATGATCGCAATTTCGGAGCCAGGCGATTATTTGGAATCGAGGCAAACAGCAACAATACCGTGAAAGCGGTCGTTTCCCCGAAGTTAGGATTCAGCTTGATCCTCGACCAGATAGACCAGCAGGAGAACGAAGCGTGCTGCTTGCTCCATTTTATTCCGGGCAACAACATTCGCATAGAATTCTCCTGCTGCGACGTACCTGACGCGTGCTGCGAATTTTGCCATACGATGTGCTTCTTGCAGACGCTGAGCAACACAACCCCCCGACGCTCATTTCTTCGGATTTGAAAGTTATACTCGTAGGCACAGAATCTTCCTCGCTGCAACCCATCACGAACAATTACAGAGCATGCCAAAAATGCCGCGCCTGGTTTAGGTCGTCGTCCGATGTCGATGCTGCAAATAAAAAAAAAATATGATAGGTCACTGAAGATCGTAAAAAAAAAAAATCGTAAGACAAGGTTAAGTTATATCACGTAAAAGATCGTGATCGAGTAAGATGTTGGCAACACTGCGAGAAAATTAAGACTTGTGTGTCTTACAAGAGCAAACCATTAAGTCGAGCCCACACTTTCGGTTGGTGAACTCTCTCTCCATTTGGGTCTACTACACAGTTCGGTGTGCAAATCAAATAAAAAAAAATGATAGGTTAAGTTATATCACTGAAGATCGTAAAAAAAAAAATCGTAAGATAGGTTAAGTTATATCACGTAAGATCGTGATCGAGTGAGGTGTTGGCAACACTGCGAGAAAATGGAGCTTATGCCTTACAAGAGAAAACCATTAAGGCGAGCTCCACCGAACCCCACTCCGAGCTCCACTTTCGGGCGCAGAACTCTCTATTTGGGTCTACTCTAAAGTAGGTCAAGGCATGTAGAGGCTCTCGTGTAGTTTAGCACGTAATAATAAAAAAAAGGATAGGGTAAGTTATATCACGTAAGATCGTGATATACCTACAAGTGTGAGGTGGGAAAAAAAGGGAAATTTTACTAAAACATCGCTAAACGCTAAAACATCGACAAAAAATTATCAAAATATGTCAAAAACTGATATTCAATTGATAAAAAAAAGGCTACAAATGCATTCGTACCAAGTGTGAGTGGGAAAAAAGGGAAATTTTACTAAAACATCGCTAAACGCTAAACACAGACAAAAAATTGTCAAAATATGTCAAAAACTGATATTCGATTGATTTAAAAAAAGGCTAAAAAAGCACTCGTACTAAGTGTTATTTTGAAACAATACACTTACACTACTGGAACTCGATACGTATTCTGAAGAACGGCTCATTGGAAACTCTGTATTCAACAACTGAATGGGAAGGCTGTTTGTGGTATCCATGCTCCATTCATACTTTCAGCGGAAATTTGGTTTACGTCCGTAACATCACCGACTTCTGTTCGGTACGGCCTGCCAAGGAGAAGGGGTCAAATTCTAGAAGTTGTGCTTCTAGGTGAGAAATATATTGAAGTCATATTAACCCTTTTAAGTACTTATATCTAAATTTTTGTTTTTCAGTTTCCCATTCAGTGGTTTCGGTGGCTCAGTCGGTAACGCGTCTGACTACCATGCTCAAGGTCCCGGGTTCGATCCCTGGCCGGTTCAAATCCGGGAACTTTTCTAACGTTGGAAGCGGCTCCGGCGCCCAACCAGCGTCGAATGACATGGGTACCTTGGGGAAACCCTGGGGGGTAAAGGCGGTCAGGGGCGTGATGCTGATCACATCACCCCCACTCATGACCGGATCAAGAAAGTGTGGGGCGTTACCCCCATGTCCCCTATACGCCTTCATGGCGTGGTGCTAAGCACAGGGGAGCACTTTACTTTTTTTGTTACTTTTTTTTACAGTTTCCCATTCATACCATAGGCTATTTATTAGGGGGTGCCTTAAGGAGAATTTCAGTTGCCTATAAAGGGGTCTACCATATACTCTATTGAAAGGTCTTGACGTGCAGATTTCGAATCTGCAATCGCTATCACCCTAGCACAATTAGGGGCAGAGTGTACCTTTCATTAATTTTTTTATTGTTTATTTTTTAAATTTTTTAATGTTTTTTTTTTTTTTTTTTTTTTTTTGGGCCAAAATTTAAAATCGCCATATCTCCGTTTCTAATTGAGCTAGGAGGATGGTTGATAGCTCGTTGGACTCGGAATGGAGTCCTCTTTCCGATTCTACAATACAAAATGGGGTTTCCATTTAAAATTTCACAATAGCCGCCCGCCCCACCTCCAAGGGGCTGGGATGGGGAATCAAGTGTGATATCATTGAATAGCTTTCACTTATTAAACACATATTTTTTCGTTTTCCGATTCGATGTGTATTTCTCACGATATGTGACCGTTCCGGAACTTTTGGACCACCCGGTATAAAAGATTGAAGTAATAATCCCTCTCATATACTAAATCTGGAGGTTATTTTTTTCCCACGTTATCTAATGCGCATTACTTTTGAAATATAATAATGCATGTAATCACTTGATAGTTCCACGACAAAGTAGCCCCACACTGAAACAACAGAAAATGGATAATGTATAACTACTACTTTATTATTGATTATTACCGTTATTACAATAATTACCATTATTGCAATAATAGTTTTTCCTAAAGGTTTGGCAACGTACTCAAGTGTCATAAGAGTAAGGTGCTGGAAATGGTTCTCCTTTAAATGAACAACAAACGCTGGCATGGGGTACTGTGGAGCTGGCTACTTATGCGTAGCTCACCCAGTAGCATGTGTTGTATGGCGCTTTAAACCAGCTTTCATATGCTTTCTTTGTAGTGGTAAAGCATGAAATAAAACAAGGGCGAGCTACTTGTAATGAGAAAGGAGAAGTTAACATATCCTTACTCATTTTTAAATTTCAAGTGAAACACATTAGGAGGTGCCCAGGTACCTGTAGCACCACTCGTGCGCACACCTACGATCCATATGAGAGTACACTCCTCTCGAAGCACTTGATAAGCCCCTTACTTAACTACACTCCGTTATAGAATAGGTAAGGTTTCCTCTTCCAAATAAACAGTATTTATACCATGACGATCTTTCATACTTATATTTGTAATTTTATTATTTTACCCCGCTATGCTGCCCCTTTCTGCCCCCCACATATATATATATATATATATATATATATATATATATATATATATATATATATATATATAAATAGAGAGACTGAGAGAGAGAGAGAGAGAGAGAGAGAGAGAGAGAGAGAGAGAGAGAGAGAAATAAAAATGGAGGAGAAATAACAGACGCTGAATTGTCCTTTCCTGAGGAAAATAAAGGATTGATTGATTGTTTTCTTGTTTCAAGTCCACTTGATGCACAGAGAAGCTAATCTGAACTGGATCTACAGTTTAAAGTTCGATCCGAACCACTGTGCCACGTGCCTCCCCCTGGAATCGAACACGGGAACCCTTCATTACAAGGCGACGACGTTCCCACAACCCCATCGGTGAGGGAAGATAAATACTGAAGCGAGATAGATAGAGACATAAATAAATAGATGCATGGGCAGAGAGAGAGAGAGAGAGAGAGAGAGAGAGAAAATTCGAGCTAAAAAGCAAAATAAGGAAAGAGCGAAAGTCAGAATCAATTTGGAAAGAATTCCATTGCAGTTCCTTGCCCTCGTTCCATCGTCCCCAACACTTTCACTGTCGACCCATGCATGTAAGTACATTTCCTCTAACGACCTGCCCCATCCTTCACCCACCTAACGTGCAAGTGGAAAAACACGATTCTCTGCAAGATGTTGACTTTTCTGCCACGCACGTCAGGTTCGTGCATCCGCGAAAACTTTCGCATCCATGCATCTTTCGTATATCGCAGCTGTCCGAGCGGATGCCAAAATTTTCGGAGACTCTTTCGCAAAATTACCACCGCGAAGCCTTTGCGAATTTTCTTTGCATTTCGGCTTCGGTCTCCTTGTTTATCCGAGCACGGGACCTCATCTCCGATTCGGGGAGGTATGACGTTTGCTACGTTGACCCAGAATGCAGGAGGAATCGCTGTTTTAGTGCCCAGCATTCCGTCTGTCGGTTACACTTAGCTTTTGCGCACGTGGTACCCCGTCCTAAATATGCCTCGCAACTCATTAGTCACTTCGCGAACGGAGGCGGAGGAATACGAGCAGCGAGACACATTCTGTCGTTAAAAGGTGCTCCGAAAGAGAATGTACCATGTGCAAAATTGAGACAGTGTTGCCAACTAGCCCAATTTAGAGATGACGACTGCTATTTTTGAATCCTAAAAATGTTTGTGTTTTTTTTATGTGTATGCGTAAAGAAAAGTTCATCGAGTCTCATAGTTACTATTGTCTGGATTTATAGAACGAAAAGCCGACATTCGCGACGGAGTGGTTAGCACGACGCGTTACAACGCCAGGTGTCTCGGGTTCGAATACCAGCCTGGGCGTGGATGTTCCTTTGTGTATGTCCCTTCATCAATTTTATAATAGCATCACTCATCCTCATCGTCGCGATTAGTCAATAGTGGTAGAAAAGCAAAGTAAAATAAGCCAAATCAATGAACGTCGCTTAAAAGCTACAAAAAAGGCGATGTCAAGTATGAAAAATACAAATATAAAATCTTTTTTATTTATTTCTCCAGCTTCCCCTCTGCGTCCATTATTCGCCTTTCTCTCTACCTCCCTATTTATTCCTTCTCTCATTTTTCTCTCTCTCACTTACTCTCTCCACTGTCTCATCACCTTTCTATTTCCTTCATTTTTCTTTCCTTTCTCTCTGTCTTTCTCCATCTCTAACTCAATCTCTTGCTAAAATAACAAATATGAAATGAAATCAAATATAGTCCTTAGTCATTACAGTAGACTCGCGATTAACCGAGTCCCGATTAACCGAGGCTCCAGATTAACCGAGGGAGTGGTTGGAAAACATCGCGCTTCATAACGCACCTCCTGTTTGTTTATGGAGTCAAGTCACCGTCCGCGCTGCACGTGTTAGTTACATTGTCGGTGTATCCGATTGTTACGGTGGTGTTTAAGTCTGTGTAGGCCTATTCTAAGCGGAAAAAGTAATCTTCTCATTTATGTTGTACTAGTAATAAATAATTACTCTTCAGTTTTAAGTGTTGTTTCGTCATATACGACCTATTAGCACATTATCTCCGTATTATCCGAGTTTTTCCGTATCCGAGATAATCTCGGTCCCAATTAGCTCGGATAATCGCGAGTCTACTGTACTTACCTTTTTTCAAACACATCCCTTATTGTCCTCATCTTGGATCAACACAGACATTTAGGAACTCTCCCCCCATTTTGAAAATTTAACGCATTGCTGTGAGAAAACAAATAACAACAATGGAATGTTCTAAATACAAAGATAATTCCTTTAATCTCTTGTGAACACAAGAAATCCATTCTCTCCGTAATAGAAGAGACAATTTATTTCCATTTCAATGCATCGGAGTGAAACAATCGGGCGCCATTTCTTATAGAAAGCTACCGCTATCACATAAAGTCTTGACCGTTTCATAAAACTCTACCAGAAAAATGTTTAGTTTAAGTTTTTAAGTTCACTTTATTCACATGCGGGCTAATCTCGACTGGATATATACTTTAAAGTGAAATCCAAATTACTGTGTAATGCGTCTCTGCCGTGCATCGAACCCGGAACCCTTTTATTGTAAGGGGACAACGTTATCACAAACTATCAGAGAGCCAAGAAAAACATTGTCGGCCTTTGCCACTGCAAGGGATACGAAAATATTGATTTGGTCATGGTCTAATACATTCTTATTTGAACGTTTTTATACGTGCAAGAGCCATCCAATCACGATCAACATCATTAACAAATCATCACTCCAAGTATCCAAGTAATGACTTATATTTAATAAAGTTATGTAGTGAAAATATAGCTGCAATAAATTTCTGATTCAATATATAGTCCTAAACTAATACAAGAATTCCATCCATTCATTACTAAATTATAGTTAATTGAATTGAAGTTTTGAGTCCACTTTATGCACAGACAGGCTAATCGGGACTAGAGATTAAAGTGGGATCCGAACCACTGTACCATATGCCTCCGCAGGGTATCGAATCCTGGACCCTTTGATTACAAGGCGACGACGTTATAACTACGATATCGGGGAAGTCTCACTAAATATTAATTTTAAGTAATTAAGATGATTGATTTAATAAATTGAACTGCCATCTGACACACTGAAATACTTCTGTACTGCTAATATCGAGTTTTTCATTACTAATAATCTCTGCCAATAACAGCAATACTTTATTACTCTGTGCGCAAACCAGACTCCTTCCTCATCAACAGTTATCCTGTTTTCATCGTTAAGAGAAATCTCGGTACTGTTGCAAAGGCCATGACAAACGCGTCGATATTTTTCGGATACGAAAGCTGGATACACTGACGAAGTCACGCTCATGTTACCATCCATCTTGCCTTCTGCCCACTGATTTTCACAGTCCCCAAAATTAGACCCGCATATATAGCAGAATATATCTCCACGATTCGATTTTTTATTTCTGTCTCTTTTCGGAGCACAGACCCAGAAGATCCTGTGTTCACAGTCGCGGAAATTCACCGTGAAATCCCTTCTCCCTTTGTTATCAAAGCAGAAGCCCTATAAATAGTCTGTGAACTTTTTTGTGTGTCGAGAGGAGGGGGGACGCAGAACGTTTTCGTCACTGCAAAGGTGAAACGTCACAGTCAGCTGCCCCAAGGTCTTCTGATGCTAAGCCTTACGTCAAACGGATCGGCTGAAGGACCTCTCACCTCCCGTTTGTTGATGTCTGTTACGAAACCCACATGTTTTCCCCTCCGCTATTAAAAGAAGGTGACGTAGTCAGCACCACGTTTCGGTAACCTGTCGAGTCGAAGTTTACACGTCATCCGAGACACAAATCAACGTCCAGATTAACATGTTGAGGTTTACGAACATACAGTGTATCCCAGAAGTACCCCTACATACATGTATCATGATGCAATTTTCTACTTTATATTCACTTTATACTCACAGGACAATTGTCAGTAAACTAACATAACCTTTTGATTATCAACCCTAGGGCGTTCATGACTTTGTGCTCAATATCATTAGAGGGGTTAAATATGCAGACAGGCCTCCCCGATGGCACACTGGTAGTGTCGCCGCCTTGTAATCAACGGGTCCCGGGTTCGATTCCCGGTAGAGGCACATGGTGGTAGTTCGGATTCCACTTTAAACTGTAAGTCCAGTCCCGATTAACGTTACTGTGCAAAAAGGACTTAAAACACCAAATCAATCAATCAAAATATGCAGACGTGGGCTGAACCGTCATAATTTACATCATTATTTTTATATTGTTGTTGTTGTCAATCAATTTGTTGTTGTTGATTTTATTAGCTATAAATATAAATATACAGGGTGTCCAAAAAGTTACACAACAGAAAGTTTGAACACATGCAATTTTTGTACAAAAAGCGATAGAAACATGAAACGTACACTGGATGTTAACTGTAGGTATGTGGATATTTTTTAAACATAACAAGAATATCATGCTCTACATGAACGTTCAGTATGCGGTAAAGTTACTAAGGTGTACAGAATATTTTGAACAAAATAAAAACAAAAATGAATAAAAGCTCTGGAGTCGCTTGCAAAAATTTTCGACGTTTATCGATGATCTGTGTGGGTATTTATCGAATTGATAGAACAACGATATTTTGTTTACGATTAAGGGGTATTAATTATGGCATATTCATAAAATTATGTTTCATTTTGGAAATTATGAGATGAACTGTCAACATTGGTCGTGTCAGACGGCAGTACTGTGTACTCGACATCTGGCTATTTTATTCAGCCATGGCCCAGAGAAAAGATTTGAAATTCATCGTACAAAAAAATAACCTCCTTATCTTTGTGCATGATAAATTTTGTGTATGTTATAATAAGTATGTAATATACTAATATGTGGGTACGGGAACTTCTTGGACACTCTGGGACTTTGGCAAATTGTATGGTTGTTCTTTTCAGGCGCGCTTATGGAAGTATTATTATAATTATTATTTCTTATTTAATTTAGGAACATGTTACTTAAGAGAACTGCAGAAATCACACGAAGAAAGTGGAGAAAGATGAAGGAAATAACTCAAGACCAGAAATGCCAAACTATGGATTGTGGCGAAAATTCTCCATAAGATATACACATAAATGTAAATATATTTGTTGATGTTATTTTCAAAAGAAAATATCTAGCTTAATGACTAACTTAATGAGCTGCTTGCATCTCATGATAAATGCCAGTAGTCTGACCATAATTTCTTTAAAGGGGATACGGACCTTAGGGGTCTGTCTTCTTTTCTAAATGGGCATTCCTATATTTCGCCAACTTTTCCTGTGTTTGATGTTCTAATTTTAGGAATTCCGAGTCAATAGGGGGTCATGACCCTCGCGAACTGCAATCCACTGCGAACAATGTGCTGTAGAATCCTTTCAGTATTGAATAGCACTTCGACGGAATTCAAATGAACCTGCATCTTATGAGAAACTGTATCTCATCCTCTTACGACATTACCAAGGGTATGCTCCTATTGAATCATTATACTGGCGGAAAAAAAAACACGCAGGACGAACAAAGCCGTGTCAATTAGTGTTTGCGGTTATATTGGATTCGAGCCACTCTGACGTGCACAGCTGTGTTTCACCGATCACCAAATGGAACCAAATCATTTTGTTTTCTTGGCCGAGTTCACCAGAAGTGCGTCCTGGGCTCTTTATACGTGACTTTCTGGGAGACTATAACAATTTTATTGACTTGGTTTTCGAACTTTAATCTTTAGAGACACACCAGTGGTCAGGAAACTGTGGTTCAAAAATAACTTTTCGTCTTTAAAACACTTACAAATAATACAAATCTACACCCAGTCCGTTCACCCTCTACAGGATTTATTTGCATAGACGTTTTTTCTACAGAAACATCTCGACTGCTATTCGATACAATCTCCACATGAAACTGTTCCAGCAAACTGACGATTTTCCTGATGCAATATGACTGGCAGCTATATCTCCAGAACTCGGTCACTTGGACTCGGCCGAGCCGGCCTCCGTGGCGAAGTGGTTAGCGCAGCGTGATCCGATCCAGCCAAAAGTGACAGAAAAGCAAAGTAAGATAAAGCAGATCAATCAGTCAATCAATAGAACTCGTCTGCCGGGCCCCACGGCGGAGTGGTTAGCACATCGCCAGTGGTTCTAGGTTCGAATCCTGGCCTGGGCATGGATGTTTGTGAGTGTCCATTCATCAATTTCATTATATCGTCACTCATCCCTCTTCGCAAATTAGCCAAAAGTGGCACATAAGGCGAAGTAAAATAAAGCAAATCAAATCATATAGAACTTGGCAGAATTGAGGTTCGGCCGAAACTGGGGCCAATGTGGCCGACTTTTACTGAATCTTGGGAGGAGTTGTCATTGTCAGATGTGGGATCCTTAGGTTTTAATCTTTACAACAGCTACGTGTGCTAAAATACAGAGCACTCCTGCTAGTGTATAAGAGAGAACAATGCCGAAGTCTACATTATATGGCTTGGCTGGTAGTAACGAACCAATCTAATGCCCAAGCTGTGAAACTCATCTTGAAGGGGATTTGCAACTTCATTCTTTGTTGAATTATCTACCAGGGAGTAACAGTTCGTGCCATTTTACACATATCACTGCGTATTGGTAAACTAAAATACATTTTAACATGGAGATGATGACTATGTTCACTTAAGTTTGAATTTCACTACGTCTTTCACTTCACGATCCATATTTGAGGGCTTACTAACACAGAAAAAATACGGTTATACTATATACTAATGGGCTTCGAGCGTACGCCGCTCGTTATTTTCTGTTCGACCATTATTCGCTGAAGCGAACAAGCTCTCAATTCCGTGCGCTATCTAGCGTCGTCCCTGTGAACTATTTGGTGCTCGAGCGAAATCCTCTGCCTGCAGCACTCTATTGCCAACCGTTCGGCTACGCAGGATGTCATAATTTTGTATAAATGTCGGTAAGATTGTTCACCAAATGGAAAGAAAGTAATGGGGCCGTTCATTGCCAAACTTTTCCGCTAGAGGCGCCACCCCTGTCGTGCCCCTAAATAATTTCGTTCGTCATCTGGTTGGCCTAAGCTTTACATTGGAGCGCGATAGGATGGCTATTCAAAAGTTATTTTCAACAATAAGAATTTCTCGTGTAAATCGATTAACAAAAATGTATTGAACCGATATCGGTACAGATGCCGATACTCTTACCGATTCCCACCGATACCGATACCGATACTTGAAAATTGCAATAATTAAAATTTGTTCAAATATTGATCAATATTGGTGTGTAAATTTTCTTCTCCAATTACATGCATCAATTTACCAAGAAATTTGCTGAAGAATATTCAAGAATTGCACAAGAATATCAAAATAGATGTTATGTAATCACAACATATATTTTTCGTGGATAATTTCTGCAAAATAAATAGAAAGTTTTAATTTTGCATAGCTCCCAGGATAAGCAGACGCCGCAAAATTGTCGCGCGGCTTTTTTGCGGACCCCGTGAAAGACCAAAATGCGGAAATGTATCGGCTGGTATAGGTACATGAATTCCAACCGATACTTTCCGATACCGATACATTGGTATCGGTATCGGCTCAGCCCTAGTGTTTAGCAACAATTTGAGATTATGTAGCAAGTCATAAGTTTCCTAAAGTTACATTCTCCTGAACCTAAGAATTAATATAGTAAAGAGCAACGGCAGGGTCGCTCAGACGATTTAAATATAGTATGTTTATGCACAAAGAGCACTAAACTTGACGTAATTTTGGTCTTCCTAGCTGCCATGGGTCTATAATACAAGAATTTAGATTTTTACACTACGCTTGTATGTTTCCTCTTGTTGCGACTTGGGAGTATGTGTAATAATTCAAAGGCGAGTAGGAATCGGAGAAACTCACCACATTACAAAGAAAAATGTATTAAGTGAGTAGCGCATGATATTTATTATTATACACTATGCCCTAACCGATAACTTAATCTTAACATATATTTTCTTTGTACTAGCAGACATTCCACCCCGCCGTATTTTTGCCCTTTTTGTTTTGGGTTACGACAATTTAAATTATAATTCCTGTAAATAAGAAAGCCCTAGAGGTTGCGAGACATGAAACAGAATATAAAATATTTTTTGTAATAATTATTCTTCTCGATAAATCTGTATGTATCAAATAGAGAACCATATTTACTAGCCATGAGAAAAAGTATGATATCACGTAAAGGAGGAGTCAGTTATTAATAACGACTATAAAAATAAAAGTACAGTTGCGTGGAATTGTTTTGTATTATTCTTTACCAGATTCACAAGAATAAGCACTTATATTATGAAAATTGCAAGTGACGTAAACAAGTGCGCAAATTTTAAGGCTTTTGTGAGTTCCGATATCTTTTCTGTTGTTGACGATCGTCTTATGAAAATTCTTAGTTTCTTATCTATCATGTTCCGACATAATTTCTGCGGTTAAGATAAAATTAAACTTGCAATTTTATGTAATAACAGCACGTTCAGCATCAAATTCCCCATGTATTTAAATTTGAGAACAATTGCCCATCAAAAGCGTGGGGACACAACAGGGGTGCTGCCATCTACAATAGTTTGCTTTCACCAGCCCCATTATCCATCGCCATTTAATGTGATGATCATGGCACCTGCTTTTCATCACCAGAACTCCATTCCTTAAAACAGAACAGGATGTACATAGAATAAAAAAGAATGAACCAATAATTTTATAAACAACTCTTCTCTTAATCAATTTATCACTTACCTTATTAGCATAAGTATATGACCCCTTCCCCCGGCTTGGGTATTAGACCAATCGATCGTTTGGAATATGTCACACAAGTATTTCTGTCTGTGATTCAAAAGTCGCTTAACACCCTCTACAATATATAAAGGGCACAATTGATCATGATATAAACAGGTTAGGCTCAGGGGAAACCATAATTTTGTGTGTCAAGCGGAGTTCCGCCATTTTGAATTCAACTAAAAAATATTAAATGGAAAGAGGGTGACGTGATATATCAAATCCCTCTAGAATTTCACAAGGAATACAGTGGTTAAGGTTTTATCAACGTGTATCTAACCAGTAAAAATGGTGGACATCCGCTTAAAACAACTTCTATACATTTTGTAGAGGGTGTTATGGGACTTTTGACTCACCCTGTATTGTGACGATGGCCAAAACAGAAAATTTTCATTGTTTATTTCGAATGGAGCATTTGATTATTAAAGGCCAAACATCAAGTTGATCTATTGCTAATTGCAACCACTTTTGATTCTACTCATACATATCCTTGAAGCCCCAAATTATGGTAAAGTTGCACCATCTGTGATGTCAACCCGCTTCCTCCTGGCCTTCAACAAAATAGCAAACCGTTCTCAGGAGGTCGTTCGGTGGGGATGCCACGGAAGGCTCCGACTTCCCATTCACACAAAAACATAAACAGAGAAAAGAAGAGGTAAACAAAAATTTGAAACCAAGGAAGAAGAACTAATTTCTTCTGTGACGTACAAGACGTTGATGCTCCAAGGAACTTTGCCTCTTCAAGGTAAGCAAAAGGACGTATCGTAGCAATCATCCCGCAATTACTTGTGCGGGTGAGGGCCTTGGTCTGGAAGCCGTTGAAAGAAGAAGCAGCTTCATTCTCTCTTTCAATGTTCCTCTTTAAGGCAACTTGAGCTTTGAAAGAATGTCCAATTAGTTTATATCGGATTCCATGCATCTTCTTCCAGAAAATTTCATATTTACCTTCAGTTTGTAGTAAAGTCAGGCGGTACATGCCGTTTATCCTCTGCTTAACCTTACTCAATAGCGTATACTTTCTACTTTCGATTGTTGTAGCTTTTATATTTATATTAACTATCTAACTCTCTAGCAATCTAAAACCCGAAGGTTTATGGCTGTAGCAACGCAAGCCTTCCACCTATCCCTATCCTGGGCAAGATCTACTCTTTTCCATCCTTACCAATTTCCTTTAGGTTCATCTCATTGTTATCCCTCCATCTTCGTCTTGGCCTCGTACCACCAAGTTTACCAACAAGAATCCTGTACACTCATCTTTCCTCTCCCATTCGTGACACATGGGCTGTCCACAATTATGTTTAAATGCAATGATTAAAATTCTTGTTTCATATATTTTCTGTATTTTAACAATACCTTCGCTAAACCTCTTCTATGTCAAGTATGGGGTATGTCATCATCATCACTATTCTGTCATCAATTATATGTTTTCTAGAAGATAAATGATTCGAGCCATTATTTAATAAAACAATAATAATTGAAAATCAATGGAAAAATGGCATCTACTTAAAATTTTATAAACCTTAACGTATACAATATGAAAATGTAGGATCTACAGCACTGAGTAGAGTGCTGACAACATGGTTTGGCACATGACAACTTCCATTTGTAGCTTAAATGCGAACCCTCACGGACGACTTGACAGTGTTGCAATCCACGCTACTCAAGTATAACCGTACAGCACACATTACTTAGTTCTTAAGACGTAAAAATTGGTGAAAAAGTGGAAAAGGCACTTTATTCTCTAATTTATCCATTATGTTTTTCTTTACAACAAACCAGGACAGTCCACAACATGATACGTTTAAGTGCGTTCTAATATTATATCTGGTATTAAGTCGTCGTATTATACTATTAATAATAACTCAGTATTAGCCAGCGGTGAGCGATGAGACTCGGTGAAGTACACAGACTCCTCTCAGGTACAGGGATAGTGTTAGGCAAAGACAATGCTTCACAGCACAGAGGAATGAAACCAAATTATTGCAGTAGACAAATTCGAAATGATTTATTCTTTATTTATTGCGATTATGATACAAACAAGCTTAGTACGAAGGTGAGGATTTCGCTTTGTCGATGAATTAACTCAACTAAAACGCATAAACTCAATGCGTGGCTATCGGCATGCCTATGATCACATAGACCTAGTTTGCGCCCCGAACTACTACACAAAGAGATATTAAATAATAACTGAGCCAGTTTTTGCTCTTTAGACTTTTATCACAAATTAATCCTTAGGCTAGCTTTATTTCTTAACGTAGAATGGTTGCAGTATTGTGCATAGCATCAATGCAAGGCCATCGGCATACCTATGGTCACATAGGCCTAGCTTGCGCCCCGAACTACCATACCAAGATGTATGCACAACACCGAGGAGTTCTTTTTAAGCTTAAAATCTTCGACGATACGTGGCGAATGTGTGTTATTTCTTACGCGATATTCTCCCTTTTATACTATTTCGAGAACACAGATTCAAGTACAGATGAATCACTCACTATCTACAAAAAGATGCTACCAACGAAACTGATATCTATACATGTTTAGAAATACAAATTCACATAGTGCACTCTCGCAAATATGAAGATACATTGAACTACTCATAATAGAGCATAAAATACAATAAATATTAAACAAAAGATATACATTACAAACAAGGTGCAATATTAAATATAATAACATGGAAATTACGCTTTTTTTTTTACAAAAGAAATATATTAGTGACATACTTTAAAATTGTGACGTCACTTAAAAATATGGATCATATCAAACATTCATCCAAACTGACAAATTATTTTGTGTTGCAACTGCAGGGTATGTCCCGCGACATTAAAAGCTATGGATTTGTCGCAGATTTGAAGAAAGTGTTTACCTGAAGACGGGAGAAGACGCGATCTCTTGAAACGAAGTGTTAGGAGAAGCTTCGGGCCAGTGAATGTAGCGGCCTGCGAAAGTCCTTAACGAAATAACAGAATACATGAGAAAAAATGCGAACTAGCGACTGGAACTGTTTAGATAACGCAATGTGTTCATTGCATCTCCACTAGATGCCACGTATGTCTGAAAATAGGACATTTCTAAAATGAAGAATGTGACATCACAGTTTAGGAATCGACTAACCGACAGACATCTTAAAAACTGTCTGCGACTAGCTTCGTTCAGTTTCAAGGAACCGACACACCAATGAATGAAAATTATCACAGGTCTCTCATTGAAAAGATAAATCGTATCAATCCCTAAGATTGTATGTTTATTTTATTTAAGTCTCTCTGAACGCTTCATGTTGACCAGGGCATTCACTTGTTTTTCTCAGCTGTCTCAAGCCTCTTAGGCATGTTTACAATGCATTGTGTTGTGCCATGCAAACCTCCTGAGCATTCAGGAAACAGGTAATACTTCTGGTTACAGAGACGGCGGTTTGCATGGAAGCAATTATAATAAACACGATTCGGCATTGAGGAAGAGCTCGATGGCCTGGGAATATAGAGGTGAGACAAGCTGAAGGGAGATGGACTTTTGGAATTGAGTTGGTTGAGAGAGGTGGTCAGCAAGGCAGGAGGTCAGTAGTGGAAGCACGCTTTGGTCAGCATAAGAGAGAAGCTTACAGAGGACTTCGATTATTTCGATTCAGCTAAAGACTTCAGATAGACAGGTAATTATCCTACACCCAGCCATGATACAGGTTCAACGGTTCACAAAACCCAACGAGTGACCATTGTCTTTTCTGTAGTCTAGTCCCTAGTGTAAATTTGTACCTTTCGCATTGCCAAGCGATAACTCGTCATGTCAATGACGAGTGGTCTCATCAAGAGGATGAATGATGAGTAGTTTAGATCACCCCATCAAATAACTGGTTAACCTTCTAGGTACTCTTAAGATCCCACGAACATAAAGGTTCGTTACGTGGTAGAGATGCGGGCCTTTTCATTTTTTTTCAGAAAATGAAAAGAGTTACAGTTGATTGTTAGCTTTGAAATTTTCCCCCTAGCTCCATTTCGTTACGTGGTGGAGATTTGGGCTTCTCATCCATTTCCTCGGAAATGCGATGAGAAAATAGAATGTTATTTAGTAGAGGTTTCAACAATCAGTTTTAAATTTAACCCCACCCCAAATTTTGACACGTAGTGGAGTGCTAGTTCATTACCCACTCCAAACATTTTGCTCATTTGTTTAGTTTTTTTTAATATGTCCTTGCCATATTTTATTTTGAAAATACATAGGGCTTAAAGGTTTAAATATTAATGGGAGAAGAATTTACTTGTGCCATGATAGATGTCGAGGTTTCACCTTGCTGATGAACTCGACGAAACATTAGATCAATTATTAGATATAGCACGAGGGACTACAAGTTTTAATTTAGATGTCAGCGGTCCAGCTGCAAGTAAAAGTAAAGTGTTCCCCTGTGCTTAGCACCACGCCATGAAGGCGTATAGGGGGTGTGGGGGTAACGCCCCACACCTTCTTGATCCGGTCGTGAGTGGGGGTGATGTGATCAGCATCACGCCCCTGACCGCCTTTACCCCCCAGGGTTTCCCCCAGGTACCCATGTTATTCGACGCTGGGTAGGCGCCGGGGCCGCTTCCACCGTTAGAAAAGTTCCCGGATTTGAACCGGCCGGGGATCGAACCCGGGACCTTTAGCATGGTAGTCAGACGCGTTACCGACTGAGCCACCGCGGACTCAAACTTTTTACTTTACTTTTATCCCATTTCAGGGGATAGCCGGGGAAGATGTATCAAAATTCTTAGATAAAGTGGATAGCCTTGCCATACTAAATGGATGGAACAGTACCCGTAAGCAGGAATTATTTCCAGCCCTTCTGGCCGGGCTAGCGTTACGATGGTACCAGACTTGGAAAGATGGTACAGACAATCAAGACGTTTCTTACGAGGAGATACGGCAAAAATTTAAGGAGGAATTTACAGGGGGAGACCACGCTGCTCTATTTGTAATTACCCTAATCACACAGCAGCCACTTGTTTTCAGAACACGGAGGCTTTAAACGAACAGTGACTGCCCATAGAAGAGACGTATGCGCAGATTTCGTTGGCAAACAAATATCAGTCTCTACTTTTCCCTATGAGGAATTAATTTACATTAACGCAGTGTTAGGGGGACAACGTCAGAGGTTTCTTGTGGATTCCGGAAGCCAAGTATCAGTTACCAGTGATCGAGGTATTCCTTCAACCGCCAAACGTTTTAAAATTCATACGGCCATAAGGGGAGTAGCAAAAGAACAAATTATGAGATTGTCCTGTTAACATTTGCAATCAACGGCCGCAATTTTACACATCCTTTTCGGATGATTCCAAATTTTGAACATGGGACAATCTTGGGAAATGATTTTTTAAGAGCTCATAAAGCAAATTTGGATTTTGATCAAAATCGACTCACATTGAGGAGATTTGGTACTCCTCCGCGGAACCAGTTAAGGACGGAACACAGAAAAACCTTTGACGTATCCATAAAAGTTGCTAGTCTGATCAGGGATTTATATGTGTCGGAATTTGTAACTTCCAGACAAATTAGAATCAAACCTAGATCTCATTTGTGCATTCCTGTCAAATTGACAAATTCTAGTAATCAGAATTTAACTTATTTAGAACCAGATTTACAGTTTCAAATGGACACAGGCTTAATGGTGCCTCGAGCCATTGTAAATCCGGAGTCATTTTTAATTTGGATTACGAACCCAAATTCTTATAAAATTAAAATTAGGAAAGGGGCACGCTTAGGTACCGCAGAGGCATGGCAAAATCCAGTACCAGCTTCGCGTCATATTGCAGATGACAAAGGACCTAACGTTATGGTGACCAAGGAGACTGGCACCATGACAAAACCAGTGCACGACATTACTAAATTTGACATAAATCCAGCATTAGAACCCGATCAGAAGTTGCAACTTAGACAATTATTAGAGAAGTATGTAGATGTGTTTTCTTGGTCCGAGCAGGACATTGGTTGCGCCACTAACTATACGCATTGCATAAAGTTAAAGGACGATTCTGAATTTCACGTCCCAGCCTACCCTATACCTGTACACCTGCGTAAGGAAATTAATCAGCAAATTGACAACTTGCTAGAAGCAGGGGTCATCAGTCCTACGACATCACCCTATAATTCACCAGTTTTTCTTGTCAAGAAGAAATCAGGAGCTTATCGCATGGTGCAGGATTTCCGATTACTTAATGCTAGGTCTGTTTTCGATGCAGTTTCTATAGGAAACATTTCAGAGATATTGCACAATATGGCCGGTAAGAGCTATTACTGTAGTGCCGATTTGAAACAAGGATTTTTTCAAATACCATTAGCAGAAGAATAAAAAAAATATACTGCCTTTACTATACCAGCCAGGGGACAATTTGCCATGAATTTTACACCTATGGGACATGTGACTTCTCCTGCGGCGATGACCCGATGTGTTCAGCTCGCTACGGCGGGGATGAACGACAATAACTTTGCCTTTTATATGGATGACATGTTTGTTTTTGCCAATACATTTAAGGATATGTTGGTCAATTTAGAGAAAATGTTTCAATGTTTACGATCTGCCGGATTGAAATTGGCTGTACCTAAATGTTCATTTGGATATTACGAGACAATTGCCTTAGGCCACAATGTGGGCAGATATGGTTACCGTATCAGCGATAGAATACTGTCATCCATTAAGAATTATAAGGTTCCCACCACCACAAAAAAAGTTAAAATGTTTTTAGGTCTTTGCAGCTACGTAAGGAAGTACGTCAAAAATTTTTCTGACATTGCATCACCATTACAAGGTTTAATCCGTAAAGGCAAGAAATTTACATGGGGTCCTGAACAACAATCAGCATTTGAGAAATTAAAGGAAGCACTAATTACTGCACCTGTTTTGTTACCGTACGATCCAGCGAAGAACACCAAGGTTTTCACCGATGCTTCATCTCATGCAGTCAGTGGCGTATTAATGCAGCCCAATGCAGAAGGAGAGTACTTGCCATGTGCGTACTGCAGTAGAACGTTGACGGACACTGAAAAAAGATTGAGTGTTATTGAACAAGAACTAACAGCAATTTTATATGCTCTCAAATCATTTAGATTCTTTCTTGTGGGACGCCATTTTGATTTACACACGGACAATAAAGCAATTACGTACATTAGGACATCCCGTAATTTAAGCTCAAAGCTTCTTCGATGGAGTAACCTTTTGGAGGATTTTTCATTCACTCCTATCCATGTCAAAACTACGGAGAACATCGCTGATCCACTTAGCAGAGAATGTGGAGAAAATGTGGAGGATGGCAACACTAAAGAGGACATTCCCGAACCCAGGATACTTACATTATTTGATGCAACCACAGATGTTGCGGAACATCAGAGACAGGATTCATTTTTTTGGCCCAATTATTAAAGCTTTGGAGGACCCAGACAGGGACGATGGAACACTACCTTTATCCATCCAAAGGCAGGTTTATCATCATGTGTTGGAAGATGGTGTATTATATAGACAACAGAAATTAGGAGCTACTACCAAGAAATTATTATGCATTCCAATGACGTTACGTGATTCTGTGATTGAGACACTCCACGCTTCACCCATAGGAGGTTCTCATCTTGGATTATCCAAATGTTATAACGTTGCATTACCACGAATTTATTTTCCAAATATGAAGTTATTTATACAGAGGAAAATTAGGGAATGTATTACATGCCAGCAGAATAAACGCCGTCCAGGTCTACCAGCAGGAGAACTGTGCACTTTTCCCGCACAGAAGCCATTTCAGCTGATTTGCCTGGACTTTTCAGGTCCATATCCTCCCTCATCCAATCTTCGTCATCGATACATAATCGCTGCAACAGATTTTGGGACGCGGTATTTAATAGCCGGTGTACTACAGAGTATCATGAAATGTTATGTTAATTCAAAACACACTGATTGGGTCCAATATTTACAGCCAAGTGTATTTAGTTATAACACTACAAGGAATCAGAATTTGAGGTATAGCCCATTCTTTTTAGTACATGGATTCCAACCTACTTTGCCCTGGGAGCTTGCATTACACACACCAAGCTGTGAAAATGTGGAGAATGACGTACGGTTCCGAGTACTAGAGAAAGCTAGAACCAATGCTACGGATAACTTAGCGAAGCGACATGTTGAAGTAAAAAAAGTATTATGATCGAAAGAGGAAGCAGATCAAATTTCAACCAGGTGATAAAGTATTAATTTTTGACAGCACCCAGAAAATTGGAACCGCACGGTGCTTTTCAGGTATTTATAAAGGCCCAGCCACAGTTATCCGAGAAGAGAATCCTAATACATACCTGGTGGAATTTCAAAACAAGCGCGGAAAGACATTAGTGGACTCTATTGCCGTCCAGAGACTCAAAAAATATTATGCGCCAGATGACGGTGAAGGCGAGGAAAACTTGGCATTTCAAGATGAAGATGAAGATCATCAAGAGGACAACGCGAACTCACGCATGGATAATAAATGAAAATTTATATAAGTAAAAGGTTTAACATTTTTTATTTCACTTGCATGACATAATAATAATTTATAATAAAATAGAACTAATAATATTAACAATTAAAAGCAGACTTATTATTTAATAATGTGCTTTAGGCACAAAAGTTTTTTTGCAGTATTTAATAATACTAGTTCAGCGAATACATCACTAGAATTTTATAGTTACTCTTCAGAAGAAGGTATATGATTATATTAGCAAAGTTTATTTTAAGCGCCAGTTATGAGATTATTTATATTATGTGAATATGTAGACGTCGACGTCAAGATTTTTTTGCGCTCCAATAACAAGTATTTTCCTTCGGATATTGGATTGCAACCGATAATCCTGGAAATCCATTCTGCCATCGCAGAATGATAATGATTAAACCACAACGGTTTTAGTTTCTAACTTTGCCACAATAATATGCTAAGCATATTTTAAAATGAGTAGAGAGAATTAAAGATTCTTCAAGTTTTAGTGATGTTAGTATTTTAATGTAGTTAAAGATCGCATAAATAATAATTATTATTTTATTTCAGGTAGTCAGGAGTAAATCAGACTCAATTTTTCCTTTACCTTGTACCTTAGTACGGTTCAATTTATTTTAAGTATTTAAGAATAGAAATAACACCTGAAATTAAATAAGATAAGTTTGCATTAAAATTTAATATAAGATAATTTAAACAGTGCTAATAAGTTTAGAGAATAAATAAAATATATTAAATAAATAAATTACGCAGATAAATTGAGCCTAGAGTCAGAAAATAATTAAAAGTTGAGTTAAACTATCTACTAATTAGACTAGGCAGGCTTAAAGTACGTATTAGCTTTGAAGAACTGTTTGTTTTGATTGCCTAAGCAACATGACAATCATTGCGATTTTAGCTATTTTAAACGGATTTCTTCCATACGTAAAAGCTTCTAATTTTATTTATCTGTTGAACAAGTCCTTTGACTATCCTTATAATATAATTACAATTTTATTATTAACAACATTTATTATTAGTATTTTTATAATTTTCATAATCTGTTACTGTCAATGTCAACGCAAGAAATCTATTATTTATGACCATGAGTGTACCAACGAATTACCGTTAAGTAAACTTAATAATGATCCACAGTCCATTGATCAGATTTACGATGATGTTGCACCGATTGTTGAAGTGGTACCATTAAAAACGAGTCACCCGCCAATTCCTCCACTCTCTCAGTCCATTATTATTCAACCTAGGGTACAACAAGAAGTTCAAGATGTATCCAGAAATATTTTAGTCACTAAAGACGACAGTATAGATTTGCCGAAAAATATTTTATCCGTTAAAGATAGAGTTCAGAAATTTGCCGTAAGCAAGGGTCCTAATTTTGTTCAAAACAGCCGCAAAATGGAAAGTGAATTACCTATTTCACCCTGTGTTCAGCCAGTTGTAAAAGTTAAAGAGTTATTTGCGAATCAGTCACCAGTAAAAATCGAGAAAGTTTCAAATGTCACTTTAAAAGCAGAAAGTAAGCCAAATTCTCAGGTTGCCGAACCTGTTGTATCTTTCACAGATCATATTTTTTACGACTACACGTTCGCCTAGAATTTTTATATTCATTACGATTCAAATTTTAAGTATAATTCATTTTTTAGGTTTGAGTATACTTTATGCAAGGTTTATTAGTCATTTATTTTGCTAGCAGCTTCCCAAGTTTTGTTATTGTACGAGCATGGAAGTGTTCAAGTAAACACGCTGTCGCAAGCGCGACGATTTTTCTCTCTTTCCATCCCATTTATGACGTAATTTTAAAAGTTCTTGACTTTATTTAGATTCTCGCAGCTCTTACTAGACTCTGTTCGTAGTAATTTAAAGTTTCGTAAACATTTACGCGTCATTCAGTGTATCAGCGAATGAGAGCTTGCATTTTCTTCCTCTGCTCCTGTGCTTGTTACCCGAAGCAACGATTTTTTCCCCCTCCACCTCTCCGACGGCATCCCGAACGTACCCGAAGATGTCGCCCGAACACGCCGGCAAGCAAGCCTCCGAGTTTTCTTGCAGTCGATGTAGAGAAATTAGTTCAGTTCTTCCAAGCGACCACGAAAATGCAAACTTTGCACAACTTAGAATGTCTGGTGTCAGCGAATTCCTTTTTCCGAGCTGAAGCTCTCCCGAGTACTTTGAGCACGTTGGAAGCTCAGAAACACTTAGCATAGATTTTCTCGAACCAGTGGCGTTCGTTCATTAAAATTTTATGGGACCAGTTTAGCTAAGCATATAGCCATCAGGATTTGATTTTCACGATAGAAGTTCATGTAAACATTGTTAGGGATACTTTGTTCTACATAAATAACTTTTGCCATAAAACGTCGCATTTATGCACTTCAGGTTAATCACGACCAATAATTTTACAAAGGAACAACAAGACGAATTTTTTTGCGTTTTTCTCGCAAAATTTTCCCGTTTTTTATAGAGATATTTATAGTAAGTAAATTTTTTGGGGAAATCGACGTACATTTGGTTTAAATCAGGATAAAGTCAAACGAAATTTTGATAAAATCAGGGAAATTTTACAAAAGGGCAATTTTTAGCACTTTATGCACATAGAGTAATCAAAATTGTTAGCAACACGTCCAGGCTAAGCCTCGGTGATTGGCACAGGCATGTGTAGCAAAAGTCGCCACGGCATCGTTAGCCTTTCCAAATTTAAACAGTGTGGTTTACCACAATGTTATAATTTGAGAATTTATTATTATTAATAATATTTATTATTAGGAAATTTAGCTCATTTACCCAATTTGCACCTTATTTGACAATGCAGCAATGAAATTTATTACTTCTTACTGATTAACTTAGTGTTAATTCTAGTACAGTAGTTAATAACTAGTAATTTGAATTTTATCCTAATATATTGCATAACTATTCTCGAGCTATTTTTTTAAACATACCTAAGGGATTGACGCACCATTCTTATATGGGTCAAGTATACTTTTCCGCGGCGGGTCTGTCTACACGACCAAGTGATTTGAGGTATACGGCGGACTCAAGAAGTTTTGAGTGGTTAAATTTCTTTTGTTTAAAGAAGATTTGGAATTGAGAAAGTTTTTATTATCCTTATTGTGTTTAAAATTTGAATTTTACTCTTTTAATTTCCTGATGCTATATTTTGTTACCACCTGGAGTTTCAACGAAACTCAGAAGTAGCATTTATTGAAAATGTTGTTTTATATTGCATTATAATGAACCACGGCAAATTGCACCAGCCATTAGAGGCTTGCCAAAGCAACCTTTTAGGACTCTAATAGCTTGCTTTGCGCAACTCGAAGTTATATATTTATTTTTAAGGGTTCACAACATAATCATTTTTTAAATTTAAACAGAATTTAGAACATGCTTGCAACACTTATTTTTGGTTATTAATTTTACATTTTGTAATTTGGAAGTGAAGTCTATTACTGACAATAAATTATTTCAGTTTATTAGAACACGTAATGGTATTTTAGTATCAGGTTCAGGTCAATTTATTGTTATTCAGAATTTGAATAATTTGAACACCCTTAGATCAATTCAGATTAACGAAGGGCAATCTATATTTTTTAATTATCAGGATTTTTCGCAGATTATTGTAGACCAACAAATTTTACATACAAGAATTTTAGCTTTCGAACAAGTAAAAATGAAGGAAATTGAGTTACCACTTAATATTCCCAAGAATTTAACTGATTTCACTATTCCCCAATGGACTCCGCTTGAACTTGCTTTAAAACAACTTAATCAATCGATTAGTAAGGGCATCTCATTTCAGGAATTAGTTTTAAACCCTTTGCCCATGTCTATATTAGTTTTTATTATTTGGAATGTTTTATTAACATCAGTACTTGGGTATTATTTGTATAAACATCATCAGCTTTCTAAACAGGTTCATTCAGAGCAGCACAGTAATAATTAATAGTTTAAGGCAACACATAAATCATGGATATTAATATTTTAATTACGCTTGGATATTTTATTTAAATTTTCCTTAGTTATTTTCAAAGAGTTATGGCAATTATTTAATCAATTTATTTTTATTTTATTTTGATGAGACAATTTAATTTAATTTTAAGAAAAGGCAATGGAAATAAGTTTGGTTTTTTGTGCATAAACGTGAATTATATCTACCCATCCTTTGCAATTTCCTTTCTATATTATAATTTTCCCTTTTAACCTAACCTGTCTATACGGAACGACGTGGACAAGCAATGCCTACACCATCCATGGGCATTTTTCATGACGGACATTCGCAGATAGGCTATTACTACACAGAAAGATTCATCACCATTCTACGAGGGAGACATGCAGACATTTTTTACTATACGAGGACTACATTTTTCCCGGAAAGCTATATTCAACCAAGACAGTTCAATGGATTCCAGACTTTCAACGACACCTAGTGAAGGAACCAGATAAAATTTCCCTCCACTCTGTTTGCAGTTGGAACAACTTTCTCCCATTTCCCAAGTTTTACGGGTAATTTACCACATTCTTTACATTGCCCCAATGCAGTCAAGATGACAAGCAATCCAAAAAGAAGAAGAAGCAGAGAAAACATACACTCTACAAGCAGCAGTTTCGGTCACAAACAATAATTAGAGAATTGTGGTTCGAATTGTGCTACAGTGTTTTTTTCCACACATACACAGGCGAGCTCCTATCATGTGTATTTATTTGGTCATTTAACATGCATTATGGGTAACAATACTTTTCCATAGCCCTTATACACATCTTCAGTTTCGTGCCATGCATGATAACCAGTTTTATATGCATTCAAGTTTATATTATACTACAAGGAAGCGACAAGCGCCAGTGGTGTCAATTGACCAGTGCTAGCATCAACTAGTGCATATTTTTTTTTAAGAAGAAGCTTTTACAATGGATATCCAATTGAACATGCAAGCAATAAAAAACATAACTACAGCCCTTTCGAACATTGCAGAAAGCATGCTTTAGTTTTATGCAAATGTTTCTCCCAAACAGTTAATTGTGTTTCACCAACATGGTACATAGTAAAAAATACAATTGCACATTGGACATTTTCTGATATTTTCAATCAGAGTAGACAGTTGGTAAGATACTGCAAGATTATTATTTTTTTGTGTACAGTCATACAAAGGTAATCACCAAGTCATATATATATGTATGCAGTGTACAGATTAACGTAGAAAAGAAAATTGAACGCTATATTTATGTTTTTACCAGCGACAGTTTTCAGTGTAACTAATTATATGCATCGAATATTGTATAATAATACATCGGGATGTACAACATAGCCAGTGCAAGTTCATATATTTGACGACGTCAGAAGTGAAGTGGCTACGCATTTAGCAAAACGTATTACACTTTGGTATAATCAGGCTTTCACACAGAAAAAACAGTGAGATGTGACAATGTTTTACATGCCTACTTACGTTTCTACTTACTTGTGCACCTTTTTAAGGTTTTGTAGTTTATTTGAAGGGTTTACGAGTGGCAATATAAACAAACATTGTGAATTCCGTTCTACCTTGCGAAGACGCTCCAGCCGTTTGCCTCGCTTGGCGACACAGAGTAGAAATCGCTTGGCTAGGCATCACAGACTAGTGACTGGCTGATCGCGTAACGAGCAATTCCACATAATAAACATTACGCACACACAAATGTGGTACATTGAGAGTTATATCGCTTAACTACACGAACTCTTGTGATTCCTAGTCATGCAATAGTACATATTATTGTTTTTTATATCATCTGAAGATACGAATTTGTTATTTTTACTTGTCTTGTTTAGGGAATGAAAATTTTCTTTCTTTCGGGATGCGGCAAACAAGAGAAAGTTATGTTTTGGTGGATTTCTTTTGTATATTTGGTTTTTTATGAAAATATATGGAATTGGCGAACCTGAGTCATGTCAAGCTTTGCGATTTAACTTTTAAATTTTCAAAACGGAAAATTTTTCACCGCGTGGGCGAACGTATCAATCCCTAAGATTGTATGTTTATTTTATTTAAGTCTCTCTGAACGCTTCATGTTGACCAGGGCATTCACTTGTTTTTCTCAGCTGTCTCAAGCCTCTTAGGCATGTTTACAGTGCATTGTGTTGTGCCATACAAACCTCCTGAGCATTCAGGAAACAGGTAATACTTCTGGTTACAGAGACGGCGGTTTGCATGGTAGCAATTATAATAAACACGATTCGGCATCGAGGAAGAGCTCGATGGCCTGGGAATATAGAGGTGAGACAAGCTGAAGGGAGATGGACTTTTGGAATTGAGTTGGTTGAGAGAGGTGGTCAGCAAGGCAGGAGGTCAGTAGTGGAAGCACGCTTTGGTCAGCATAAGAGAGAAGCTTACAGAGGACTTCGATTATTTCGATTCAGCTAAAGACTTCAGATAGACAGGTAATTATCCTACACCCAGCCATGATACAGGTTCAACGGTTCACAAAACCCAACGAGTGACCATTGTCTTTTCTGTAGTCTAGTCCCTAGTGTAAATTTGTACCTTTCGCATTGCCAAGCGATAACTCGTCATGTCAATGACGAGTGGTCTCATCAAGAGGATGAATGATGAGTAGTTAGATCACCCCATCAATTAACTGGTTAACCTTCTAGGTACTCTTAAGATCCCACGAACATAAAGGTTCGTTACGAAATGATAATTCTTTTGTATGAATGATTAATGTGTTCTTTTTTCCAAACAAAATAACACACAACACTGTTTAACTATACTTATTTATTTCGTTGCAGAAATACAAGAACTTGACAGTGTTCTTTGCAAGAGTCACCCATACTGACATATTGTTTGATATGAAAGAGAGCACAGTAAATGCATGTACGGGCTACAGAAACCATGTAAACATTCGGAACGCTACCAATGCCTCTGTTGGCATGGCTGAAACAGTGCAACCCGTTCGTCACTTACAGAATGTGACAATGACCTGCAATAGAAAAAATAGTTGAAGACCATTGCACTAGATGAGAGGTCTCCAAACTCACCGATCCATTCAGCTACTTCCCACATTTTAAAATACACAATGAGCTACCAAGTGTGGATTGATTTTTTTACGATCTTTTGTTGGTCTATGAAAACTTTAAGTAAGATGTAATAATAATTTGTTTTACAGCACTAAGAAGCGATGGAGCTTGGGTTCGAATCCTGGCATTAGCATTTTAATGCCCCTTTATCAATTTCATCGAGACGTATTTTCATCCACAATATTTGTTAGGTTGGGTGAATGGGTTGCCACAAATATTGGAACGAGTTGTTCAGATGTCCATCTATTGGAAAAATCAAATCTTTCTGCCAGAATTTCACTCAAATATTGGCACTCTTAACTACAGTCTATTCTAGTCAAATCCCTCACCAGCTACTGGAAATGACCCCGCGAGCTACCGGTAGCTCGCGATCGACGGTTTGGCGATCCCTGCCCAATTAGAACTGCATACTAATACAAAAAACAACAACATTGACACTAACATTCACAGAATAATTAATATTATTACCTCCAGTTTAAATTGGAACCCAAAACGACTGTGCAACGTTCCTCCACCGAGAATCGAACCCAGGATCTCTTAATTGCAAGGTGGTCTTGTTACTCTACTGAGGGACACGAAAAGGCAAGACTCATGGTCCGGCGTAGCTAGCGCGATGTTGTCATATTTGACTGACGCTATCTCCCTCGGATTACATATTTTATACTAGATACTTTATTACGTAACACAGTTTATTTTTCTGCTAAATCAAGTCTCAGCTTTTAAGAAGTTCGATATTCTCTACAATAATAATAAAAAAAAACAATTGAAAACAGATCCATTCACTAATTCCTCATCAAAGAAATCTAATCCAGTTACATTCTCTCTTTTGTAGCGTTTCTTTGGCGTAGGGAAGTGAACTTTATTTTTTGCTGGATTATCTATGGTCCTTGTAATGATATGAACAATCGTCCCGTCCATGCCAGAAGCGTCTTCTGTCAACCTTTGAACTTGTTTGAAATTAATAGCATTTGACATTTCTGGATTATCAGCTAACGTTTGAAGGAAGCAATAATTATCTTACTTTGTTCATTAGGCCTTACTTGCCGAATCATTTCTCTATTTCCGGTGGCGTACAAGGGATATTTTAATTGTCATCAGCGCTATTATTAGCACCAGTGATGGTAATAGTTACATCTACTTTACCGAACACCGCCGGGCGAGGGCAAGGAGGGCAGCAAGGAGACCGTTGACTTTGGAGCTCACATTTTCGTGTCCCACAGTATAATACACCATCAGTGAGGCCCTGGAGATTACTGGAAAGCTTGATTTGTAAAAAGCATGAACATGAGAATGAGAACCAGAAGAACGTAACTCCAAAAATGCTGTTTTCAGTTTTGTTTAAATAAACTCCTCTAGTTGGAGTCAGACTTACCTCCTCCACTTTTAAACCTTAGCACTAAGGTGGAGCCATGTTTCTTTCATTTACTGATTTATTTTTAAGAGTCAGACTTATTCCAATACATTATTTCCTGTAAATTTTATAAATTGGAGTTAAGTCCCTCTGGTTCTTACACGACGAATGACGATTTCTTCTTCTTTGCCCGAGTTTTATGCAACCCATAAAGCAGGAAATAATTCTGGGTTTCATACAGTTTAGGATACGTGCAACTAGAAGCTAATTCGGGTGACGTATGTGATCTCATCTCGTAGGCTATTTACGCCATTCTCTAAACACGCAACAAATATATGTGCTGTGCATTTCTCACAAAGTAAATTATCCTCAAATGAGTATATATATTCAAATGAGGTAAATAGAAGTTTATGAGAATTCCTGATAAAGACGTTTAGTCTGTTTTATGCTCAAATGTACTCATCGGGACTACACCCCCAGTTTAAAGTAAGACTCGAATCACTGCACAATGAATATCTACAGGAATTTCGATTCCCGGAGTGGGAACCTTTCCTGCCTTGTCCCTGCATGAAGCGGCTCTGGGGCTCACTCAGCCTCCAATGAATGGGTACCTGGGACAACCCCGGAGGGCAAAGCCGGCCAGAGCGTGGTGCTGATCACTTCACCTCCAAAATGGCAGAGATCGATAATATGTGGGGCCGCATCCCCACATCCTCTAAATGTGCCTTCATAGCACGGTGCTACACGGGGAACTTTACCTTACCTCACTAAGTTCAACCTCAATACACACACACACACACACACGCACGGACATATGTGTATATATATATATTCCATTTTAGGATAGGTCACACAGCTTGAATTTTTAAAGTAAAATTCGCTGCCACGACAAAAATCAATATTCATTTGAAATGTTTTGTTTTAAAAAATCATGGCTAATTTCAACATAGTTTTTAACAGTTTCATTTTAAAAAAACTTGTAATATCCCCGAACAGATAAAGCTCTGTTTTATTCCATCGTTTTGCACTCACTTCAAACAGTTCTTACACTTTCTTTATCGAGGCTACAGATGAAGTGAGTTAACTAATACCAAAATGCACCATAATAGGTTCATGATCATTTAAATTGTTTTCGAAATGGAAAAATGGAGACAAAATAAAGTTTTGACGTATTGTAGATTCTTTGAACGTCAGTATCTTGAGTCTATGAACAGGCGTACAGGGGCATCATACAGCTCAAGGTATTCACGGGTACAAATATTTGTGGGGTACAATGTACCCCTGCAAGCCCCGCTTCAAGTCCACTGAATTCTGGGTTGTGGAATCTTTTCTTACTGTGTTAAAGGTACATTCATACACACACACACACCACACACACACACATACATACATACATACACACACACACACACACACATATATATATATATATATATATATATATATATATATATATATATATATATATATATATTTGAATTTGAATTGTTGTTTTAAGTCTATGTTATGCACAGAAAGGCTAATCGGGACAGTTTAAAGTGGGTTCCGAACCACTATGTGCCTCCACCGGGGATTGAACTCGGGACACCTTGATCACAAGACGACGACGCTACCACTACGCCATCGGGGAGGTCCAATATATAGGGTATATATATATGTATGTATATATAGAGCACTCCGTTGTCACGGGCGGGATGCCCAGACTACATTTTTGATATTAAGGTAACTATCCTACTGATAGTTTAGCAAACTTTTTACTTGCAGTTTCTGTGTAATGAATTACGAGACTATACAACGTTGATTAAACATAACTACCCTTAAAATAACTTACCAGATTTATAGTTATAAGCGAACAATTTTGTGTCACGGGTGAGTTATACACTACCTCTTTGCATATTAAGAAATTATTTTAATATCTGTTAATTTTCAATCCATGAAAAATAAATGATTTGAGACAGAGAAAAGGTTATTGACCTTTGAATATTCTAGTAGGGTTTAAGGGGAAATGTAACAGGTAATGGAGAAATTAAGTTTTTTGTATGCCACGGGTGGGACACAATACAAAGCAAAAGTAAATCAAAAACCAAATCAAATAATCTAACAATATGTAAAATACCTTCTAACTTAATTATGTAAAATAATTGATTTTTTGTCTGAGTGACAAGTCCAGATTGTTGACTCACAAGATAGGATGAAATTATAGCATTTAATTTAATTTAAAAAATTGAGATTGAGGGGTATTTTGTAATGGAATGCCCCATAAATACATACATACATACATATATATATATATATATATATATATATATATATATATATATATATATATATATATATATATATATATATATATATATATATATGTATATATATATTGCTGCCCAGCAGAATCTGGAAAAGCTCAACTTTTCCACCTCTCCACTTCTGACCAACCACCCGACCATTCATTGACAATGCTGTATTCCACAGAGAATAGGTTTATTCTTTTCAGCTGCATACCGCTGCGTATGTAATCCTGGCCTCACATCCTCTGGGGATTTTCCATGGAGGATAGAGGCTTTGACCCCTCGTTGAAAGGTGAGAAACAAAAGGATATGGAAAGGAGTATAAAACGTCGCGCATGGTGAAACTCACTCTCAGTTGTTAGTAAGAATTCGTCAAGTATAGTGGTTGCGGGATCGTGGAAGTTGGAGGCGGCGTATAACTTAATGCGCCAGACGCCCCAGTAAGTTGCACCTCGAACCCAGGACTTTACGTGGAATATCATCACGGTCGGGTCTAGGTAAGTGTGGAGAGAAATTCACTCTGGCATTCCTCTTCTTTCTTCTCCTTGACAGAACAGGCCAAACTAAGTTATAAAATGGAAGCCTCTCGCATTGAATCATTTCCCTACATCCCTAGTGACTCTAACGATCCCCAAGTCAATAACGGAGTCACACTGCGTGGCAGATTCTGCTCGGCAGCTCTCTTCAATATCTCGTATAATTGAAGATTAGATGAAACCAAGAAGCGCCTCGTTGAGAAGTTGACTCGTGGTTTCGTCACGACTTCCAGTCCCAGTCCAAGCATGCGAGTTCTTCTGTGAGCAGTGGCGCAACTACAGAAGGGGTAGGGGGCCATTGCACCCCAACCTTCGACGGAAGTCAAATCTAGGGGTACATTGATGGTTAAGGGTCTCCTACAGGGGGGCACAGAGGAGAATTCCCGACTTGAATTCAAATTGTATGCAAATAAAAGTACATTTCGTCAAATTGTCTTGCTCGCTTCGCTTGCAAGGCCGGGCTTTTCTCAGTTTCGTCAAGTTCAGAGCCGTAGCTAGGTGGCCGCTCGAGTCAACCATGGGCGCCGAATGATCTAAATGAAAAAGCGTTGTGAAAGAGAGAATGCCTTGGCACCCCGTGATATTATTTGCGCCCTATTAGGGACAAGGGGGCAAGGGTGGTACAAACATTGAAGGCCAAGGACACCTGCAAGGGGGGCGCAGAGGAGAAATTGATCGCTTCGCTCGCAAACCTCACTTCTCTTGGTTTCGTCAAGTTCAGTTTCTTAGCTAGAGCGACGCGGGAGTCGGCCATGGATGCCGAGCGATCTAAGTGAAAAAAGTTGTATAAGAGAGAATGCCATTGCGTCCAGTGAAATTATTTTTGCCCTATTAAATCAATATTGTTTCAAATTGCAAATATTGGATCTAAAAATTTTCTTGCTTGCAGTATTATTGTTTTCTGTAATGTAATGTATTTAAATAATATGTGTTGTATATATGTATTGAATATACTTTCAATACGTACACGATTAATGTTAGCATGTTGCATATATATTTTCTTTTTTTATATCGCTCCATGTTCCGTATGTGTAAGACATAAAAGTTAGACATGTTATATGAACAAAATTATTATCTACGGAATGCGTTTCATTTTCTGCCATTCAAAAATACAGTTTTCGTGCTTGTTTTTCATTATTAGCTAATGTGAAATTGACGGCGTTGAAAAAATATTCCAAATCGTTTGTTCCAAACAAATGCTTTAGCATCGACTTCTACCCCCTCTGCGTAATTTATGAGGATAATAACGTTTTTGATACTACTACTACCACTAGTAATAATAATAATAACAACAATAATAATAACAATAATACTATTATTATTATTATTATTGCTGTTATTGTTGTTGTTGTTGGTACGTTTATCCTGGTACTTGCCCTCCCAGACAAAAAAATCGTGGTTGCGCTTCTGTCTGTGAGTTTCCCTTCATCAGTTAAGTCTAATCGTCATTAATTCGTATCGTGGGCAAAAGCGCTGGATAAAATAAACATTATACAGATAGAATTGTTGAAATTGACGAGGGGTATATACAGAAAGAATCCAGAACCACGAACTGCGAGATTCCAACGTGCTCGACCATTCTGCACATGCCTTCACGTGAGGCTGGCCATGGCTTCTTGCACAAGCGTCTTCAGAACAAAGAGGCACGCACGGTGAAACTTCCCTTTGTCTAAGACATCCGCTGTTGTTCGTAAAGAACGACGCTTCTCTCTATCAAGAACGTGACCGTCTTGCGAAAACTCCACGTCGCTCGCAATGCAGACGACGAGACCTGCCATCAAAGGAAAGGTTTTTAATTACCCTCGTTGTAAAAGAGCGTCTTAATTCCCTTCGTTGCTCGGGGATCCAATAGCGAATTAATAATCATGCGGTTACGTCACGTTTCTTGACGTCGTGTCCCACGTGATCACGCTGTGAGCATGGGAATTGCAATAACAATGAGAGGACCGTGATGCTGGGGATTCCTGCCAGAATGGGGTCAGCAGCCTTCCGGTGCAGCCGAAGCATGACCCCAGGTTCCTTGTTGCTCGAGAACTTGGCGCATGCTCAGAGAAGCATGCAAATCAATACCATGTGCATCTTGTTATTGGCATTAATTATGAAAATAATGTAGAACGGGTCCTGCACCGTGCGTCATGCTTTGGGCTCCGGGCTACGAAACGCGCGCAGGTATGAGTCTCGTGAGGGAAACGTAACAACTTTTCTCCTGAGATTTCGACCTGTGCGTGGGACCGGTATTCACCGTGATGAATGGAGGAGCTTCGAAGGAGTAGCGTAACATGATCATGAAAACCTGCAAGAACGACCGTAGTTCGTCCTCCCACGTGACCCCATAACTGGTTGGATGACCTCCAACCTCAACGGGTAGGACTGGGTTCGACAGTCGGTAGGTAGGCCCTGGCCTTCGCAGGCTGTTGCTCCAGGAATTAATATTCTTAATATAGAACGGAAAAAATAAATGACGAGAAATGTACATCAAGAGACAAAAAGACGAAACTATTGATTTCGCAATTTCTTCTCCAGTACAACAGGAGCCATTTGCGAAGAAGGAACGATATAAGAGTAAGCCAATTAGAAAACAAAGGAGAAGCCGTCCTCCCTAGCGGAGTGGTTAGCACCCCGCGCTTCGACGCCAGGTTCGAATCTTGGCCTGGACTTTTTTTGTGAATGTCTCTTCATCAATTTCATTTCACATCAACGCAATTAGCGGAAAGTCTCACAAAAGAAAACTTAAATAATCCAAATGAATCAATCAAGAGGAAGATGAGAGAAAGCTTCAAATTATAAATACATTACTTATGCCTGTTCGACACAAAACTGAAACAGAAATTGAACATTCCGTTTTGGCTTCAGATCTTGCAATCTACTTTCAGGGGATTATTGGTATCCGACTTTTGATCTTGTCACCGAATTTCCTGGGTGCAAATCCCTGCGTTGCTATGCTTGTTCTTTGTCAGTGTTCATTCATCAATTTCTTCAAGTCATCACTCATCGTTTCTATTATTACTATTTTTTAATAAGATTTACAATTCTTATCTAACAAGTTTAAATATTCAGAAAATGTTGTGAAATTTTATTATTATTCCTCAAGTAGATTATTCAAATGCATAATTATTACAAGTAATTTTATTGTTTTTATCTCTTTTATTATGATTGAACATTTAGCTTTCTTAGCATTTTAAACAAAAATGTTAGTTTAAGTTTAGTTGTCTCTCTAATTGTATGCTCTACCTCAACTTTTATATTTTTGTTAACTTGTATGTCATGTTACCTTTATGTACTACAACTGCTGTAATGAAGCTTTATATGCTATTGTGAGTAGCATACCCTCCTATAATAAATAAATAAACAGATGAACGATTAGGCCTCGACGGTGCTGCTGCCATCGAAGCTAATTGAGGCTTTGTGTATTTCAATCAACCTGTCGACATCGTCTCCAAAGGTCGACGCCTTCGCATTTCGCCACTCGCAAATAGATTCCGGTAATAGCAGCTGCCGAACCACGTGATTTTGTCTTAATAGAGACGCCGCGTAGCGTAAAAATTAACCCTCCCCTTTCTTCCGGAGAAGATTGAACTCGGGGTTGAAGTCTTCTCCTTTATTACTTCTTTTGTTCCTTCGCTTCCGTTGACTCCCGGCGGGGGCGCCACACTCCAGTTCCAGGTTCCCCATCTACGAAAACTTGATCGTCTGGAGTTCTTGACCTTGCTGCCGATCCAGGAATCTCTAAACTTTTTCTCGCGGACTTTTTCCGCTGCCTGTTTTCGTTCTCGGTCACTTCGGGGCAGCGACAGTGTTGCCACCTTCCGACGAAATGAAATTCCCTCAAGATGTCATCAACTTTCCTCTTTTTCTCCTCTGACTTCACACTTCCGTGTGAAGGAAAGAAATGATGAGAACAGAAGAGAAGCCGATACGAAACCTAAATGAAGACAGAAGGATAACACAAGCTTCAAAAGGCCTCCCCGATGGCGTGGTGGTAACGTCGTTGTTTTCTAATCAAGGATTCGCAGGTTGTACACCCGATGGAGGCAGACAGTGGTTCCGATCCCACTTTACGCTGTGGCTACAATAAAGTGGGTTTAAAATCAATCTCATCGACAAGCTGAAAAGCTGCCAATAGAAAAAGAAATATACATACATGTCGGAAATGGTGCAGAAGTGGTATGTGCTACGAACATGACGGACCTCATAACAATGTTCCGGGCTCTTAAACCTTAAGCTTAATCAAGCATTCAACCATAACCATCGTGGTGTCGAAAATAAAGAGGAGTACACAAACTTTGTGGCGTATAGATTCCAGATTAAAATGTGAACACGTAAATTGAATTGAAAAATAAAAATAAAAACAGACCGAAAGTAAAATCAAGAAAGACGTAGATTCATGCTGAGAAAGGACGCAAATGTGTAGGGGATGATGACTTGGAGAAAACTGAGCTGTACACGAGCAGGATTTGGTGCAGAGTTGCACAAAATTGTACCTAAAAATTAAACAAATTTTATGCTTAGAAATAATGAAGATTCATGAAAATCCTGTATATAAAGTGCCTAGTATAAAATTGTCGGTTAATATTTGATTTGGAAAAGTAAGGATATGTAAATTGAAGTAACAGAAATAAATCGAATGTAATTTATAATGACAAGTAAAACACCTATATTTACAGCATTTTTTTACCGATAGAACGAAACGTACTTTAATGTAAACTTCAAATATTGACTATATATGCAGGAATTAAAAATTAACACATTTAAACTGTAGTTAGTTTGAAATTTTGTGAATTATGACTCTTCCATGCATGCATTTTTACAATTTTTAAGATTCCTTAACATATTCTTACTCACTTTTCACGTTCTGAGGGAAATTTCCCTTAGATGGAAACATTGATCCAGTTGCAAGGTCTTGGAACCGCAGGTGGAGATGACGTGGTTACCATGGCAACGATCTGAGTTTCTCGGCGGAGCGTTGCGAAAGAACTTTCCAAGAGTGGATGAGAACGACAAAGATCCGTGGCCATGGTGTCAGTTCTTTTAAAATTCTTGTACAGGGGTCCACAAAAAACTCTCACAGGACAACTCGCAGTGTATCCTTTCATCTTCACATTCTTTAGGAGCGGAATTTGTACAGAAATTTAATAAGTGTCTGTAAGTAAGGATGTAATAATGCGGTTTCGAAATCTTGTACGTGTAGATGAAGGTTTCCAAAAGTTGCAGCTCGTAGTTGCTAAATTTCATTGGAATATAAGTAAATTTGCTCCTTTTCTAAGTAATACGTATACTTTTATTATTTTCTTACACATATATCCATATAATACTGCTTTGTTCGTTTTAAAGGCAGCAAGTACAGGGTGACGCAGAGAAACTGCAAAATTGCAATTGACGTAGAATGCACGAATAATGACAGGAAAAAATACATTTAATGATGGATATGCATGTACATAGTATGCCATTAACTATGACATTTACAAGTCATTTTACATGTAACTTTACGTGCTTTTTGTTTCAGTTAAAAAAACTGTTTTAGGGAGTAACCTCCCCCTCAAATGTCAATATGAGGAGAAATTGAAGTGGGGATCTGACCCCAAAACCACGTAAATATGGCATAGGAATAACACGCACATATAATTGGAACACACACACAGCACAGAGCTCTGTGTGCCAGTGATATGCACTTCATATCTCAAAGTGTCGCACTTGTGTATCTGCCAGTACTATTAGCACATAACTTCAACCGCCATCGTCCTTCACGATAGCACTTGTGTTTGGTACCGACAATCCTACAGTTCTGTGCTGTGTGTTCCAATTATATGTGCGTGTTCTTCCTATGCCATATTTACGTGGTTTCGGGGTCATATCCCCACTTCAATTTCTCCTCATCTTGGCATTTGAGGGGGGGTGCCCCTTGAAACAGTTTTTTAGCTGAAACACAAAAACACGTATTTCTTCCTTTGGGCCCCTCTATACACCTGCCAAGTTTCATGGAAATTGGAAGGGGACACATAGATGACCTACTTTGTTAGATTGATTTGATTTGATTTACTTTATTTTACTTCGCCTTTCTGCCACTTTTGGCTAATTTGCGAAGATGGAGATGAGTAATGATATGATGAAATTGATGAATGGACACTCACAAATATCCATGCCCAGGCCAGGATTCAAACCCATGACCCCTGGCGTCGTAGCGCGATGTGCTAACTACTCCGCCACAGGAGCCGTCTAAACCTGACATAGAAACCACCTTTTACAACAATATCGATGAAGGTAATTAGTGTTCTTTATTCACTCAGCAGAATTATAAGTGTACCTCGTATGCAAAAAGTGTAAATTCATTAAAATAGCTTCCTTGCTTATATGAGAGTGGTACTAGTTCATCATTGGACAATAATATGATATAAACATATTTTTCTATTATTTTCTTGTATTTTTCTTATTTTATGCTACTTTGGCTAATCACGACAATGAGGATGAAGAGGCTCGGCTGGACCTTTGGCACCCATAACGGCGAATTTTTTTTAAAAAAATCCTCTCCATTTGAAAAACTGCTGTGATATTCCAAAATATAAAAAATTACATCAGCTTAGAATTGCTTCTAGAGCATTGACGTGAATTTTCATGTAGTTTTGTTTCACTGTTATCTAGATATTATCAATATTTTAATAGACTTACGTAATCACGAAACAATTGATAATATCTAGACAACAGTGAAAGAAAATTACACGAAAATTCACGTCAATGCTCTAGAAGCAATTCTAAGCTGATGTAATTTTTCATATTTTGGAATATCACAGCAGTTTTTCAAATGGAGAGGATTTTTTTTTTAAAAAAATCGCCCATTCGGGTGCGAAAGGTCCAGCCGAGCCTTAAATAAACTATCTATCACCTATCGTGAAGGTATATCGGAGTGTGGAGGTAGGGTACATTCTGGATCCTTGCAGTAGTGGACACGATGCGATGAGCACCACGCTCCGGCCGCTTTATATCGCCAGGAATGTCCCGGGTTCTTATCGATTAGAGGCTGAGTAAGATCCAGAGCCAGCAGCCACCTCAAGAATCGAACTCGTGTCTCCGCGCGGCAATCTCACCGGATCCCTTCGACTGCGAGAACTTATGAATGATGAGAGAAACTGTTGTGATGAAGGGACACTCACAAACGGTGGCGAAAGGGGGATTACGTGTACTTTTTAGTAGTCAAGTCTTCCTTTTGCCATCTTTTCATGCTATTGATTTTCTCTTTTTAGGATTACTGGACCAAAGGGGGTGGGGTTATGAAACCACCAACCCCTCATTGGGAAAGCCACTGCTCACAAAGAAACTTCAGTGCCCAGGTAATGATTCGTAAGCGAAACCTTCAGTGAGGACACGGAAAGTCGTTCACTTAACGTGTTCGGTCACCGAAGTTAGTTCTATTAATTGGCACAGCATTTATTGTAATTATAGAGAACGCGTGCTTCAGATAGACAAACTAAGAATTCAGATTTTTCCAAAGATTTCGAATTCACCTAAACAAATTTGGTTTTAGACTCTTACTAGAACCGGCTCTGGATCTGAATATTTAACTGAAAACCAGTGTGGTAATACACACACACACATACACACACACACACACATACACAAACATACATACACATACGTGTATCATCACCAGCATAGGCGCAGCTACGGGGTGTGCCGGGTGTGCCTAGGCACACCCTAATGGGCTGCTTTATCAAAGCAGCCCATTAAAGACAGATATTTCAATAAGAGAGAAAATAAGCGCCAGTTTGTAAGAAGTTGAAAAGTCATTACTTGGTACAAACGTGTGCATTATTACTGATGAAACGGGTGTCTATAGATTTTCGATTTTTTTTATGTCATTGGAGAAATAATATATTTACTGCATTCTACTCTGTACTGCAGCGCCCTTCTTCTATACCTGTCACAAGCTACACGTGTGAGAGAGAGCTTGGTCAGAAGCAGGATAGGTTGGAAGCCCTGCTCTTGCTATTTGTGGAACAGGAAAAAGCCTCGTCTATTGATGTAAATGAAGTTATTGATGAGCTTCAGAACATTGTACCTTTAGACAGACGTCTCTTGTTATAGATTACGTGTATTTTGATGTATTTGTTTGTAACATTTATGAACATTTTGTGTGTGTGTAATTTCTATGCAATTTGATTTTTTCTACTACATATATTCAGAAATTTTCAACACTGTCATTTAGTGAAGTCTATTCCTTTACAAACATCAGTGCAGTTAAAGAGCCAAGTGATTGTGTTGCAAAATATGCTATTAAAAAGGTACAAGACCTCATTTTTTCCCTTTGTGCACACCCAAATATAAAGTTCTAGCTACGCCTATGATCACCAGATACACGTTTGCGTATATACATACACACAGGGCCGCCGTTAAGGAACTCGAGGCCCTGTGCGAACTATATCCACGAGGCCTTTGTGTTATCTAATGTTAAAATATCAATAACATCCGTTTCTTGTAAAATTTGTCTCTAGCGCCAACCTGGTTATTTGAATTGTGTAATTATTACCTATTGTTAAGCACGAGAGCGCGTTCGCATTATCGGAGTTTAGAAATAATAAAATTAAAAATTTGGCAACCAGCTTTTCTTAATGACTGCTGATTGAGACCTTGTTTTAGCGATACAAGCCCTGGAAAGAAAATATATTATCCTGTGTTGTCCGCAGCCATGTACTGTAAATTTACCCTTATTATTGATATGTATTTTTTCTGCCAGAAAACGCACTAAATACGGAAAGGGGGTCATGACAGAAAGAGCCGGCCCCAGGGGATGGCAACTCGGGTGCTCACCCGAGGCCCCGTGCTCCAGGGTGCACCGCGCTAGATAAAAATAATAGTTTGTTTGAGTTATTTTTACAAGTTTATAGGATGTTGGTGTTTCCAATTAAGTAACTAATCTGACATTCATATCTTATTTTGACATAGGCCTCTACATAAACATATCCAAAATTACTGAAATCATAAACAAAGTTGCTACTAGATAAATATAGTGTTCTAAATATTTGTATCAAAAATACTTAACATATATTGTTTGTTTACTTATAGAATGAAATATGATATGAAAATATTTTTTTATGGAAACAATGCAAATTCACTACAATGTCAAAATTCAATGAATAGTAAAGAAATCAATTATGTTATTGGATATGATTAAATATTGCTACTCTTTATAGTTAAAGTAACAATATGATAGTGAACATTCTCGGTTTTTCAGTTGAATATGTACTAGGGGTACATGAGATTGATTGAGTGATCGATTTGTTGTTTTAAGTTTACTTTATGCCCAGATAGGCTAATCGGGACTGGACCTACAGTTTAAAGTGGGATCCGAACCTCTGTGCCATTTGCCTCCAACTGGCATCAAACCCGGGACTCCTTGATTGTAAGGCAACGATGTATATCAGAATGAAAAAGAAATGAACATATAATAGTGTTTACATTATGATTTTGTACGACACCTGTACTGCAGACTAAGGAACAAAAATTGAAAAAAAGAAATTTATTATACTTCCCGCAAATATTTTATGCCCCAGGCCCCGTAATGCAACATTATGCCCTGCCAAAAACTTAATGACATACATACGATATTCGCTTCAAGACCTCACGCCAGTGCTGCTATTCCTGTGAAATCCTGTCCCTGTTTCTCATCAATAGTTATGTTTTTCTGAAGTCTAATTTCACATTCGGTCCATTTTTTAAGGCATTGAATTTGACTTTGGAATGGTTTTCTAGTCGATAGCTTAAATGCCTTCAATCATCGCAGCCTTCATTTGCCATCATGCCCCCACCCTTCTTCCCAAACGGCTTACAACAAAAACACAAAATCTTATCTTTCATCTTCGAGTACACCAACCACCTTCTGTCGACAGTTTCCCCATTTTGCATAACACGCTTATAATGTCCAGGTGAAAAGTATCGATTATTGCCATTAATTGGGTAATCATGATTTACGATGCGAATAGGGCCCAAGTGTATCTACATTATTACCGTCTATCGTGGCGAAATTTGAAATGGAAACTGTATTTACAGTGTAACGGACAATTTTTGGGATGTTTCTGTCTTTATTTCTACATTGGCTTCTGAGTGCGATTTTCTACAGAAAGCAATCGATGAGATGACTTGACTGTCTCTGTGTCCTCTAAATCCCTTATTTGGAATAAGGACAAACCAATTAAGGAAGTGTGGATTGTTTGCTTCTTAGCCATGACCATAAGAGGTATCCCCCCAATATATGAAACTTCCTGTGTTTGACACGAGGCGAGAAAATAGTTCTGTCGAAGGCCACCCCCTAAGTATAAAAACCCCAGAAAATGGGTAAAATGGGTGGCAGAACAGAGGCGCTGTCCAGCCTCCGATCCGAGATAACCATCCACCCAGCCGAGTCCAAGCTGTCTTCAACCTCTTAGAATATGGAAAAGGGTCTACTGCTACAGGTCCTTAAGTATCGCTAATCATCCTTTCTTTCTAAGCAGCCCCTTTTCTTAACTCCTGGGCTGAGATCTCTTCATATATCAACTACGATTCTTTATAATAAACCTTGTTATTGTTGACTTATGCGCTTAATTGTGTCTACATCCTACAGGTTCTCCTAATTAGTTTTAAAACTCTACCCAAATAATGATTCCTTCTCTTTCAGCTCCAAGACCAAACATCTGAGTTACATAACCCCTAACGGTAATACTCGGGGTCTCGCCCGACTCTCCGTTACACAAGGAGGGAGAAAGAGTCGCTGCAGAGACCCTACCGTTACAACAGGCAGCAATATGTTTTCCATGGCACCCTTCTGACATTTTCAAAAGGCGTCCTTTTGTTTAATTTTCTTAGCCTTTTGGAATCCAGGATTCAAATTTACGAAATTTGACCCATTCCATGGACATTCGTATAATCGCGATTCTACACACCCACACGCAATACTGTGTCAAACAAGAATGACTTGAAATTTGTTGACACTTCGGCATGGTTGTAATATCTGGCAAAATCTGGAAACCTTCCTTCTCAGGAGGGTTTGAGAGGCAATAAAAATAAAGTACTCATATCTCCAGAACTTTACTTCCATTTCATCTGCGGGGGAAATATGCCGACCCAAGGTCCTTTGACCTACACACCGCTTGCCTTGAGAGGCCTGTTTTTGAAGCCCCGTTTTGGAAATAGATGAAGTTGTAAAGTTTGACGTCAGAGGGGGGGAAGGCAGCGGAAGAAAACACAGTACACCCCTAATTGAAAAGTGAAATAACCTTTTGTAATTTTTGTTGTATTAGTGTGTTCCTTATGATTTATTTTTGTAGGATTCTCATTTCATATCTAACTTTGAGACATAAATACTATCATCAATGTAACGACCCTGCGTGGTCGCCACATTTAACGACCCTGCGTGGTCGCAATAATATATTTTGTTAAGAAGGTATGGATGAAGAATGCATGCTAAATGTTTAAATGTGTTAACGGGTCCACCTCTACGTTTATTAACTTCGCTCATTATCAGACCCTGCGTGGTCATTGTATTTGTTAAATGTTCTCATTTATTGTCATTTACTCTGTTCAATTCGTTGCAAAGTCCTGCGAGGCTCATAATTAATTGTATTTTCTGAATGCACACAGTTTTAGTTTATATTTGACCCGTGCATCTAGTGATTTTCCCACTAGTGTTTTCTTGATGTCACTTCTTGGATGTTTCTCAGTACGAAGGTTGCAATATGTAAAAAAATGAGTTAGCAACGCGTACTTGTAGTTACTATTTTCACCACCCATGCGCCACCGCGAGTATAAAGCCAGCGCAGCGAGGCCCGCAGTTGAGTTGGCTTTCTGGTCGGCTCCCGATAAGATCTCTCTTACCAACGGACCTGGAAGAAGGATAACTCCGCTCTTGCGAGAGTCCAAGCATCCTAAGGAAGGAAGGAAGGAAGTTGCACTCCGCTCTTGCGAGAGACCAAGCACCCAAGAGAAGTTGTCCTCCGCCTGCGGGCGAGAGAAGCCGCACTCCGCCTTCCAGCGAGAGAGGTTGAACTCTGCCTTAGGCAAGAGAACCCACTCCACTTTCGAGTGAGAGATACCCCACTCCGCTTATTGGCGAGAGAGAACCCACTCCACTTTCGAGTGAGAGATACCCCACTCCGCTTATTGGCGAGAGAGAACAACTCCACTTTAGAGTGAGAGGACCCGCTCCGCTTGCTGCGAGAGGTTTCCTTCCCCTATCAACCTGCGGCACCCCGCCAGGGTAGTGTGGCGTTGGGTTTCCAGACAACCTACTCTCTCTTTCAGGGGAACCCGTGACGACTGCGGTCCCCATACTCCCATTCGCGCCTCACTGCCCGTTCGAGTCTAAAGGTGGTACAGGTAAATGCACGTGAGTGGTAAGGGTAAAGGTAAAGACACGTGTGTAAGTGTGCTAACGGACATCCTTGTGATAGGATTATAATAAACTGTTACATCTATAAACCTGGTTTAGTCTTTCTTTACACCCAGCAAGCCCTGAGATATTTCTGAGACTTTGTACTACGACTGAATCAGTTAGCACATATGGGTAAACTTTTGCCGACCACCCAACTGCAGTGTTTAGCGTGTTGAACGCAGCCAGTACTAGTACTCCTGCGCCGTGGTGCTGAGCACTGCGTGGGTGGACGTTGTATAAAGTTTTTGGCGCTCTTAACGTGGGGCCCGATTGTAAAGACTGAAACCAGCAAGCCAGCGGGGGGCCTATTAGCTACAAGGACTAGAAAGTGTTCATAAGTGTCAGTGTTAGTGTTCGTCCAAAGAATTCACGAAGGAGAAGATATAGTGTTGTGTTGTGGAAGAAACCATAGACGGTGTACCAAAAATGGAAAGGGACGCGTCGAGTATGAACTTAAGAAGCAGAGGGAGGAAAACCGTAGATGAAGAGACTGGGTTCGGATGCTGTGAAGATACCGGAGGAGAGATGGAGTATTTCCAGTGTTGCCAATGTCTACAGAAGTTCCATTGGAAATGTGAGGGGCAAGAAGAGACCTCAGTGTCCAGAGTCTAGATGCAAGACTTGCTCATCAGTACCCTTGATGGCTTCCGGGCAAGAACCAAGTGCTCCTAGTACGACCCCATCAGACCATTGGTTATTAGAATGGCTGATGAGAGATAACGAAGAGAGAAAGAAAGAGGAAGAAGAGCGTAGACTTATGGAAGAGAAACAGAGAAAGAAAGATATGGCTCAATTAGAGAGAGCTAGAAAGAAAGAGGTAATGGAGCTAAGACAAGTAGTGGAGTCCATGGAGGAGAGAAGGCTTCATGAAAAAGCAGAAGAAGAAGCTAAAAAGGCACTTGAGAAAGCAGAAGAAGAAGCTAAAAGAAAACTAGAGACACAAGAATTTAGGTCGCTAATAGAGTCTCTTGAAAAGAAAAGAGAAATTGAAAAACGAGAAGCAGAAGAGAAAAGAGAAATTGAAAAACGAGAAGCAGAAGAGAAAAGAGAAATTGAAAAACGAGAAGCAGAAGAGAAAAGAGAAATTGAAAAACGAGAAGCAGAAGAGAGAAGAGAAATTGAGAAACTAGAAGCAGAGCAAAAGAGAGAAAGGGAGTTAGAAATTCTCCGTGCGTTGGTTGAAAGTCAGGAAGAAAAGAGAATGAAAGAAAAAGAAGAAGAGAATGAGAGAAGACAGCAAGAAGCTGAAAGAAGCAGAGCAGAATTACAGACTCTTTTCTCCCAACATAAGACAGACCAGTTAGAAAGTCTTAGGGAGGAATTAGAGAAAATTAGAATCTCTTGTCAGCTGGAAGTAGTGAAAGTAGTGGAAGAACAATTAGAACCTGTAGCTGTCTGGCGTGGTGAAATGGAGCAAGAGCAGGAACAAATGAAGAAAAATTTAGATGTCTGTCTACAATTGGTAGCCCAGTCTACGACGGAAAGCGGAAGTGAAGAACAAGAGAGAGTGAAGCAGATAGAAGCATCTGTAGAAACCATAAGTTCAGCAGTAAAGACTCTGAGTGAGCAGGTCGTAGAACAGAAGACAGCTGCAGAAGGGATGGCCAAAGCAACCGGCGAAAAGGTGAACTCTCTTCGCGGAGATACACAGAAATTGGAAGTATCTCTTCGGCAAGAAATACATGAGCAGACTGGGTCTATAGTCAGAAGAGTAGGCGAACTGCAAGATAAAATTGAACGGTTGCAGATACAACCGGGAGTGCCTTCTGATGTTCTCCCAGATTCCATTGAACGGGATAGAAGTTTCAATCCTGAGGCAGCCTCTTATGAACCTCCTAGAGTGGTGCAGAATCCTTTCTATCTGGAAACCATTCAATCAGATAAGCGTAAGCGGCCTAGAGAAGCAGATAGTTCGGATGGGACATCTCCTCGGCGAAGAACCGAATTTAAGATGCCTAGAATGGCTGACATCGCACACATCCCCAAGTTCAAGGGCGATATCGATGCTCAGTCGGCTGAGAAATATCTTCGTGAGCTCAATGTAAGCTTCGAGCTCATGCAAGTACCTGACAATTACAGACTTGAATTGCTACCTAGAGTATTCACAGGTAAAGCTGAACATTGGCTGGCAGGTAACATAGACAGTTTTGCTAGCTATGCTGATTTCTGCATAAAGTTCAAAGAAGAGTTTGCCTCCGAGAAGGCTAAGCAGAGACAATTAACTGCAATAAGAAATAGACGATATTCCCGTCCCGTACATGAAAATATGGAGAGCTTCGCTTGGAGCATTTACGCCGCCTATAGGAATCTAAGTGACAACTTCAGCGAGAGCGAGGTGCTGAATTTAATCATAGGTCAGCTACCTTATAGAACTCGAAATCTCTGCCTTGCGCACTCTCCCAGAACAGTCGACGAATTAACCAGCTTCCTCAAGGATTTTGAAATATACGATGATCCCGACTTCTGGAGAAATAAAGAGGACTTCAAAGGTAAAGAACTTCCCAATAAGAATTTCAAAGTGCGGAGCATTGAGACCAAGAATGACACTAAACCCGAAACTTTTTGGAGAACTCGGAATTTTAATAGAGGCGGAGGTAACAGAGGACTGAGCCGTAACCAGAATGGTCGATGGGAACCTTATCGACCAAATCAAGGGCCAGATCGCAGATTTCCCGATTGGAGGAGGAACAATCAGGGACGCAGTAGCCCTTATTCTCCTAGGCGACCCTCACCTATAGACACGGGACCAAGTGCAAGACAGTCACCCTCCAGAGAAGTTTTGACCTCTGAGCAGGAGGAAACCCTAGAAACAACCCGGGACTTTCTGCATAATCAAAGGTCTCAATCCTGCCAAACAAACTAGATCCTTGTCTAGGTGCTTCGTTCCCATTTAGGCAAGGGGCCTCGGAGGAGCGACCTGATACAACTATCCAAGAACTAAAGGTTAACTTCCAACTAACTGAAACAGAAGAAGTAAAATTACAGAGTGAACTGAAATCCGCAAGGGAATCAAGGACTAGATACAAATCACCAGCAGTGGCGGCAAAGTTAATAGATATACCAGTGACTTGTGTAATAGATACTGGGAGCGAATGCTCTATTTTAAGTTATGAAATTTGGGCTAAATTAAAGGAACAAATTCCAGGTATTCAAGTGCAGAAGGTTCCAGAGATAAGATTAGTGGATTTTTCTGGAAGCCATAGGAAGCGTGTTTTTGGCAGCAGACATGTGGAACTGGAGATTGAAGGTATGGTGTTCAGTACTGAAGTTTTTATATTGAGAGGTTTTGGTACAGATCTTCTTTTGGGCATGCCATTCTTGAAGCAGCACGAGGCCGAGATAAATTTTAGAAGAAACTCGGTGAAATTGTATTTTGGAAAAACTCCGGATCAAGATGTAGGGAATCCACTGGATGTTGAGATTGTGCGGTACATCCAAAAGGTCCAAGAAAGAGACGAAGAGTGGATGTATAAACCGGCAGACCTCAAGGAGAAGGTCGAAACTATAGACATTCTGAATGATTCCCAGAAACAGGAGTTGCTGCAAGTGCTGAATCGATATATAGCTGTGTTCTCAGAGAAGCCAGGTACCATGGAAAGCGCCGAATGTGAGATCCTGTTAAAATGTACCGAACCAGTTCATCGCCCGCCATATCCCGTGCCGCTTTCAAAAAGGGCCGCTCTAGAAAAAGAACTTAACTTGTGGAAAAGCTGGAACATTATTCAACCATCGGTATCACCCTATCTTAATCCATTACTAGTGGTAGACAAGCCCGATGGTAGTGTAAGACCCTGCCTGGATTTTCGACTATTAAATGCTATTATGATTGTTCCTAAAAGCTCAGTGCCACCTATTGATGAGTCATTGCAGAGATTTAAACAGGCGCAGTATTTTTCAAGTTTAGATCTAGCTTCGGGCTATTTACAGATTCCTTTGAAACCAGAATGCCGAATATACACTGCTTTTTCGTACAGAGGTCGCCAGTACGAATTCTTGAAGATGCCTTACGGCTTATCTAATGCTGTGTCTACCTTTGTGTCGGTTATGCATACAGTTTTTGGACCTGAAACTGAAAGTTATCTGACAGTGTACATAGACGATCTTCTGATTTTTGATACGGATTTCGACAGCCATATTCTACATATAGAAGAGGTGCTCCATAGATTAGAAGAGGTTGGACTTAAGGTGAAACTTCGCAAATGTAACTTTGCTAAACGTGAATTGATTTATTTAGGCCATTTAATTTCGGGAGATAAGATTAAAATAGACCCGAAAAAGAACGAAGCCATCCTGAAGTTTCCACAACCTAAAACTAAGAAAGATGTCAGGAAATTTTTGGGACTCGCAAATTGGAGACGGAAATTCATAAAAGATTTTTCAATTAAGACAGAACCATTGCTTAAGTTACTCTCTAAGACCGCTAGATGGAACTGGGGTTCAATGCAACAATCCGCCTTCGACCAGCTTAAACAAGAACTGGTAACCGCTCCTGCCCTGGCTCAACCTGATTTAGACCAGGAGTTCTGCATACAGTGTGACGCTTCGACCAAAGGCTTAGGATGTGTCTTATTTCAGGAGCAGAACGGAGAGAAAGCTGTAATCCAGTATGCTAGCAGGAAGCTAAAGAACAATGAAGTACACTACTCCATTCATGAACTGGAATGCCTGGCCATACTTTTTGGAGTAAGCAAATTTGAAATTTATCTTCGCGGAAGACATTTCAAAATCTACACTGATCACAGAGGGTTAGTTTGGCTCCAAAATTACAGGAACTGGAACTGTCGGCTCACCAGATGGTCCCTGAAACTACAATCTTACTCTTTTGAAATTATTTATATACAAGGAAAGGAAAACACGGTTCCCGATATACTCAGCCGTTATCCAGCCGAAGAGAGCGTGAAAGATGAGGACACCAAATTTTTCCATGTGAACTACGTTTGGCAAGAAAGGGGAGAAGTGGAGGATGTAGAAAATTGGATCCAGGCCCAAGAAGAGGATGATTTCTGCAAGCCGGTCTTAAAGGTTCTGAGGCAAGAGGAAGTTAACGACTCCCCAGTTGATTCCAGGATAAAAAGATTGTATCAAGTGTATGGAAACCTCTTATTTAGGAAAACATCTGGAGATGAAGTCTCCTGGAAATTGTGTGTCCCCGAGAATCTGAAAAAGAGGGTCCTAAAGGAGAACCACGACGAACTAGGTCACTTCGGCATGGCTAAAACCCTTAAGAGAATTAAGAGTAGATATTTTTGGCCTAAATTGAAGATGGATATAGCCAAACATGTTAGGGATTGTCTCACCTGCGCTAAAACGAAAATGGACAAATTAGGTATTTTGAAGGATAAGCTACACATTAACCAGAAAAATCCTCATGAACTTTTATCAGTCGACCTAATTGGAAAGTTACCTATGTCTCATGGGTACCAGTATATTTTGACCATGGTAGATGTAGGGACCAAATTTGTCTCCACTTACCCTCTGAGACGAGGAACGGCCAGGGAAATCCTTAATGTAATGGAGAGAGGATATTTCTCCCATTTTCCAAAGGTGAGAGCAATTCTATCTGATAGAGGAACACAGTTTACTTCTGGATTGTGGAAGGAGTATTTAGATAAGAAAGGGATTAAGTATTACTTCACCACTGCTTATCACCCCAGTAGTAATACCATCGAACGAATGGACCAAGAAATAGTGCGGTTACTCAGATTGTTCTGTCATCGTGAGCACCAGTCTTGGTCAAAGTATCTAACCGAAATTTCATGGCTCCTAAACAACTCTGTTTCAGACATTACAGGATACGCACCTTCAGAGTTATTCTTTAACAGGCCTGTGCCTAATGAAGTTTTGGACCACTTCAACTGGCCCATCGACGAAGCCGATTCCCAAATATACAACTGGGATGAAAAGTTATTCATGGCAAGAGCTAGAGAACGCTCCAAAAGTGATAAAAGGAAGTTTAAAGTAAAAGGAAATGCATTCCTGTTGCAAGAAGGTGACTTGGTTCTTGTCAGGAACCATAAGCTGAGTTCCAGAAAGAATAAGACCATCGCCAAACTATTTGAGGTGTTTATTGGCCCCTATGTCGCCACGGATGTTCGAAGCAACACTGCCCTGCTGTTGAACCCGACGACCAAGAACCCAGTCGACAGAGTCAACTTCGACAACCTTCGCCTTTACAGATGTTCTCCGAAGCGAAGAAGAGAAGTAGTAGGGGAAGAAGAGGACCAAGTGACTGAAGTGTAGAAGAGACAGAAACTCTTATCAGTTTAATATTTCCCAGTAAAATTTTTCCAGAAATTGTAAGTTTTAAATTTCTACAAAAATTTTTGCCCGAGGAAGGGGCGTATGTAACGACCCTGCGTGGTCGCCACATTTAACGACCCTGCGTGGTCGCAATAATATATTTTGTTAAGAAGGTATGGATGAAGAATGCATGCTAAATGTTTAAATGTGTTAACGGGTCCACCTCTACGTTTATTAACTTCGCTCATTATCAGACCCTGCGTGGTCATTGTATTTGTTAAATGTTCTCATTTATTGTCATTTACTCTGTTCAATTCGTTGCAAAGTCCTGCGAGGCTCATAATTAATTGTATTTTCTGAATGCACACAGTTTTAGTTTATATTTGACCCGTGCATCTAGTGATTTTCCCACTAGTGTTTTCTTGATGTCACTTCTTGGATGTTTCTCAGTACGAAGGTTGCAATATGTAAAAAAATGAGTTAGCAACGCGTACTTGTAGTTACTATTTTCACCACCCATGCGCCACCGCGAGTATAAAGCCAGCGCAGCGAGGCCCGCAGTTGAGTTGGCTTTCTGGTCGGCTCCCGATAAGATCTCTCTTACCAACGGACCTGGAAGAAGGATAACTCCGCTCTTGCGAGAGTCCAAGCATCCTAAGGAAGGAAGGAAGGAAGTTGCACTCCGCTCTTGCGAGAGACCAAGCACCCAAGAGAAGTTGTCCTCCGCCTGCGGGCGAGAGAAGCCGCACTCCGCCTTCCAGCGAGAGAGGTTGAACTCTGCCTTAGGCAAGAGAACCCACTCCACTTTCGAGTGAGAGATACCCCACTCCGCTTATTGGCGAGAGAGAACAACTCCACTTTAGAGTGAGAGGACCCGCTCCGCTTGCTGCGAGAGGTTTCCTTCCCCTATCAACCTGCGGCACCCCGCCAGGGTAGTGTGGCGTTGGGTTTCCAGACAACCTACTCTCTCTTTCAGGGGAACCCGTGACGACTGCGGTCCCCATACTCCCATTCGCGCCTCACTGCCCGTTCGAGTCTAAAGGTGGTACAGGTAAATGCACGTGAGTGGTAAGGGTAAAGGTAAAGACACGTGTGTAAGTGTGCTAACGGACATCCTTGTGATAGGATTATAATAAACTGTTACATCTATAAACCTGGTTTAGTCTTTCTTTACACCCAGCAAGCCCTGAGATATTTCTGAGACTTTGTACTACGACTGAATCAGTTAGCACATATGGGTAAACTTTTGCCGACCACCCAACTGCAGTGTTTAGCGTGTTGAACGCAGCCAGTACTAGTACTCCTGCGCCGTGGTGCTGAGCACTGCGTGGGTGGACGTTGCATCAAGTACAGTGAAACGCAATATTAAAAAACTGATATTGTTTCTCATGTTTCCTTCCGACAGGGAGTTTCGAAAAATTATTCAGAAGATAAATTTGAGGTGGCAAATTCTGAATTTGCAGTTCATTTCTTTACAAGCGCTATTTACAATCTGAGTGCTTGGAATATCACCAAATAAGGGACAAAATATTGACGCCAATCCTGTGTTGCGAATTGCTTGCCTAAAAAATCTGGAAATTACTATACATGCAGCAAAGCTCAAATGAAAATACAACGAAAATAAATTCTTGCAAACTGAGGTTTGCTTAAATGCTGCTGCAGTCACATTTCAGTGCATAAAAGTGAAAGGCAAATTATTGATTGTGCTAGCAATAGGACTGTTCTCAAACTATATTTATGCCTACTTTTCTTATTTTACGTCACTTTTCTGACTCTTTAGTTAAATCGTAACGATGAGCATGAATGACGCTTATATAGAATTGAAGAAGGAACACTCACAAAGGAACATCCGAGCCCACGTCAGGATTCGAGCGAGTGCATTTTTTGAGAATTAGGTATTTGAATAGTAGGAATTAAAAAAAAAATGGGATGATAATGTGAAGCAAAATAACTGAACTTATCTTTATCTCGAAATTCTTCACAGTAATGCTGCTACAAACAACTCCGTGGCGCAAGAGTCATCTTAGGTGCACAGCCTGCCAATCAGCTTTTCTTTGGGTGACCCGTGGTGATCGCACCGAATGCCGTGGCCGCTATTTTGTGGCTTTCGAGACTGGAGCCCGCTACTGCTTCTTTACAAGTAGCTCCTTAACTGTTCTCACGATGCTGAGTTAACACCGAAATTTTGAGAGTTCGTGCTGAGAATCGAACCCGGGACCACTCGCACCAAAATCTAGAGCGCTAACCTGTAGACTTCGTGGGAGCCCTCTTCACAGTAATAGGTAGTCTACGCTTAAATGGATTTCTTTAATATAAAATAACATTCTCTCGCCAGAAAACAGAGAAATGCATTTTTTATCCTTTAGGTGCCTATTTGCCTATTTAATCCAGAGGTTTTTGCTGACTACAAATCCGCACCCTACGAATTATTCTCGAAAACAAGAGCGTTACGTCCTTTGCACTAATGGAGTATTTATTAGACACTTGGTAGACGGTTTCATCTTGCCGCTGCGGTTGTAGTAAAGAGCCCAGCGAACCTTCAAGGCTTTGATGCCAACTCTTGTTTTCATTTTTTCGCGAAGCGGCACACCCTCAAATTTGTTGGGCCTCAGTTTCCAGACAAATAACCATTTTATGATGCCTGTCCTCGGTAGAACATTAGGCAGGAAATCAGGAAAAGTTGGAGTCACTCACAAATGGGTCGTTGATTCTTGTCGGCGAATTTATACTGGTGGCATGACAAGAGGGGACATAGTTGTCCGTTACCAGAAATACATCTTTCTTGTGACGCAATTTTTCTTTTCACAACAATTATGTTTCTCTTCCTTCTATTCGCGTGCAATCTCATTTGCACAAAATATGAGCAAATAACTGATTTGTAAGCGCGAGGCCCCTCAAAGCACGAGGCCCTGTGCGGTGGCACGCGTCGCACACCCCTAACGGCGGCCCTGCGTACACGCAACACGCGAGAACTAGCGTGTAAAAAATTGTGCCAATAGCAATGAAGGGCTCGCGTGTAAAACATGGTAAGTGACATTTTGGTCAATTGCTCGCGCAAATTTTCCTAACACCGATGCTCACGTTGCGTCTGACAGACTCGCGCGATGACCTGCGTTGAAAACATATTTTTTTGAGGATTATTGTGGTTCAGATGAACCGAAGCGTGAACGCAATTGTTTTTCAAACCAATATATGTATTAAAAAAATACAAAACCTACAGCTTTAATAAAAAATACAAAACTCGAGCAATACACAACAAAACTTACATTTTTAGTTGAATAAAACACATTATTTGTTTTGGGCACAAATGCATCAAATATTCATTGAGTGTTCTAAAATACAAAACCTACATCCGAAGGATTATCAAGCCTTTTTCGGTCCATCAGTAAGAAGACTATATAATTTTAGCTTATAAATAAGACACAATAACTACGACTTAGCATTCTTGTTTCTAGAACTCGTGTTTTATAACAGATGTTCTACAGAGCAAGCGGCTAGGCATCAGCGATTGTCTTTCCCGGTGAACGGGTCCGCCACAGTCGCACGATACAGCCTGTTTTTTCGCTCTCCCTGCCTTCGCTCTCTTTCCCTTTCTGTTGACGTTGCAGACTGACGCCATTATAATCCTCCCTCCGAAGTTGTGTTGTGTCATGTCCGTGTGTTGAAGATTGTGGCTTAATATGGCACCACAAAAGTTTACATTACAACAAAGGATTTATCTTGTCGAGTGTTACTTCGGAAAGAGGAAATGTAAAGAAGTGCGACGACGTTTTGCAACGAAATTTCCTGGTGTTCCCGTTCCACATAGGACCACTATATTAAACCTCAAAAAAAAGTTTAGAGTAACAGGGTCAGTTCTGAATAAAAGTGGAAAGAAAAACCCACGTATACTTAGGAAAAACTTGATAAGATAGGACAAAGGTTAGAACAGTCTCCTCGGAAATCTATCCGTCGTCTCTCACAAGAAAGGGGTATTTCAAAAACACAGCATTTAGAGCCGCTAAAATTCTTAAATTTAAGCCCTACGGAGTAACAATCTAAAAACTAAAGTATACAAAGACAATCCGCACACCATCCGTGAGTTAAAATACAGTATTGTACGAGAAATCGGGAGAATTACAGTAGACGAACTTGCACGTGTAAATGCCAATTTCCTTCGGAGATGCCAGGAATGTGTTGCAGCAGAGGGACATCATTTTCAACACGTTTTGTAGTCAAGGTTAGTACACAATATGAAAACTGTAATTTTAATAGCCGACTCTAGCGACTGTCGCGGACCCCTTTCACCGGGAAAGGCAAGCGCTGACGCCGGGCAGCTTGCCGCCGAGTCTCGTAGCGAATGTCAGGGAATGCTCTGTATGCACGATTTTGTAACACGAGTACTCGCGTGGCGTCTGAGAGACTCTGTGCAGACAATATCACTAATAACTTCTCACCGCACAAAGTTGAACTGTCGTAACTCGTTCTGAATAATCATTTGCTCATACCAGAAAGGTACAGGGCCGGGGAATACCCGAGCTACCTCGTTTTAGAAGTTATCGTTACTGATAGATCCTCTGGCGTCTCGTAGACGCCACGCGAGCAACGGAGGGTTAAGAAAAAAGATTATTAGAAGCTATACTGTAAAAAAATAGTTTTCATGTTGGGTTTACCAATTTCAGAAGGCATCACTGAGTCCAATGAAAAATTGTATGGTATGGCAATTTCACTCGAAAATTGAACGATGGCACATTTTACTTTGTAACTCAAAACTTACCAAATTGTCACTTACCATGTTTTACACCCTAGCCCTTCATATTCAGAATCGACCTCCGTGGCGGAGAGGTTAGCATAGCGCGCTACGATACCAGGGGTACCTAGTTCAAATCCCGGCCTCTGCATGGGCGTTCCTTGTGAGTGTCTTTTCATCAGTATTGTGCCGCGGAGGTCTAGTCGGCGACGACGCGGAGACATGAGTTTGATTCCCGGAGTGGGCGATCTAAGGTAGACATTTTCCGGCCTTGTCTACTCTGGGGGTTCATTCAGCATCAAAGAAATGGGAACCAGGGAACATTCCTGGGAGGAAGGGGTAAATGCGTGGTGCTGATCACATTACCTTCAAAATAGCCGAGATCATAAATGTGTGGAAACGTAACCCTACGTCCCCTAATAGTGTCTTCATTGCGCGGTGCTATGTGCACCGGGAACTTTTGAACGTGGTAATATTCACGTGCCCACACACATAGACTTCAACACGGCGATGTAAGAAGTGATCATTTTTTAAGACACCGAAATGTCAACCTCACTTCCACGTAGTACACCTTGGACTGCATATTCTGCAGATTAGCGAGACTCTGGCGTCTGGACTCACAGCCAGTATAATCCTCCAGGGGTTCATGTTGTTTCGTCCATATATATGTGATGGTCCTTTCATCTATTTCATATTATCATCATTCATCCCCATCTTAGCGATTCGCGATAGTAATATAAATCAAATCAATCACATACACACAGACACACATACACGCACACACCTATTAACAGACAGACACACCATTATGCAGACACAAATATGCATACATGCATACAAGGCGCCAGTACTAGCGTGTAAAGAAATTGGTGCCAATAACAATCAACCATCGACCTCCTTGGCGGAGTGGTTAGCATAGCTCGCTACGACACCAAGGGTAACGAGTTCAAATCCCGGCCTGGCTGTTCATTGTGAGTGTCAGTTCGTGAATTTCATCGTATCACCTTTCATTCTCTTCGACGGCCTCCCCGACAGCACAGTGGTAGCGTCGTCGTCTTGTAATCAAGGGGTCCCTGGTTTGATTCCCGGTGGAGGCACATTGTTGTTCGGATCCTATTTTAAACTGTAGGTCCAGTCTCTATTAGCCTTACTGGGCATAAAGTGGGCATAAAACGCCAAATCAATCATCATCGTTACGATTAGAAAAAAGTTGCAGAAATCGATGCAAAATAACAAAAGTCAAATTAAAAAATGTCACCATATTTTAACAAATTTCACACCCTCATACCTTGGATGCTTGACGGCTTGTCATAGCGATCCCAGTTACGAGTTTTCAAAAGGACCACAGCACCGAAAATCAGGACACGGAAAAGTGAACTGCAGTCGCTTCTCTATCGATCGAGCTGCAAGGAATGAAAATTTTCCGCCCTGAACTTGTGAATGCCCGTGTGCATACACTAAAGCCGCATAATCACTCAACTTTTGTTAGCCTTGCACTTTGAAACCAAGTTCGTGGGCGTCGGCGCATCCATCGCCCACGCTTCTCTCTTCTGCTTCGCCGAAAGTGGGAGAACAGACTAACGACCAACAAGGGAGGTGTGGAATAACTAATGTCAAGGTTAGAGACATTTATTTATATTTCGCCGCTGATGCTCCGAAGTCATCCATTTGTATTTACTGGTAGGTTCCTGTTTCCGGTAAGTGTCACTAGTGGCGCTTGTGCTGTATTCGTAAATAATACCACGTAAAACCGTTTAAGGCTAGCCGAGCACCGGATCCGACACGTCACGACGCGACGCGACGCAAGAGGACCAGACACAACGCGACGCGACACAACGAGTCATTATGTTTGTTAGTTAAAATCTCATTGCAAAATTGTCAATGTTCTCAGCGGGCCATGAAATTTGGCGGGTGGCAGAAGTTCGCGCTGTTGCCACGTGGGAGCACAGCACCGTGTGTTCGTAGATTTAACAGAATGAAAGATCTCGTTGTAGAGTTGGTCTTTGTAATCCATGTGATGCAAACTGACAGTGTTTGCTCGAAATGTCAGGGATGACACAAACGTGCTCCGGAGAGAGGTCCGTCTGAAGCTTGAACTAGGCAACGCAGCCCGGTTGATGTTGCCCCACAGCGACTTTTGTCCCTCTCTCGCTTGCCATACGTGGCACCAGCGCAATTCTGCCCAGCCACCTATTTTCACGGCCGTGCGTTTAGGTCTGTCTCTTATAATAGGAAGCAGGTAATGATTCATTATATCTGTTTACAGCAGAATCAATGTATCAAAGTGTATCATGTGTACGTAGAATGAATGCATCAATTTACATGTTTTGAATTGTATCTATACATGCATAAACTGCTACTAGCCTTGCACTGTGGAAATATTTATTGCGGAGAACACATGGGCTATTCAAATACCATTTTTCTTGCCCTTGTTTCCGGTCTGTAATTAGAGATCTGTGGCTGAACTGAATGGATTCGCACGTGAGTATATTGTTTTGTTGCAGGCCGCTCCACTCGATATCAATGCACAGACCTTCGTTATTTTGTCGCAGACCGTACCAACCCGTCACAAGCCGACGCGATTGATTGATTGGTATGGTTTATTTTACTTCGCTTTTCCGCCGCTTTTGGCAAATAGCGAAAATGAGGAAGAGTGATGATATGATGAAATTGATGAAGGACACTTACAAGGAACACCCATGCCCGGACCAGAAGGTGACTCAAGTTTTCGTCCTGTGTACGCCCGCCCATAAGAGCCTCATGTTTCCCTGAGAAGATTTCCGACAAGAATGATTCGTCGGGTCTTAATATGTCGAATCCTGTGTGCGGCTTGCCTTTTACTTTTGAATGAATGTCCGCGAGAAGTTGTAGGATTGTCGGTGGAGAAGCACCCACTTCTCGTAGATTTTTCAACAAGAGATGGTGTTGCTAAAATGAACCCTGTGGAGGAAATGGACAGGTTAACCGTGACATCATCAGATCCAGTGTCCGGGTTGCACGTTTTCACACAAACTTTCACGCGCGAAGGCCCGTTACTTTTACTACAGTGACAGCAGTTAGGAAACAAAAGAACAATGTGTATCGTACATCAATGTAACTAGATTCTGGAGACCCCTTTACTGGACACCCAGTTTCTTCCCAAAATACAATGCACAATATCTTGGATAATGGGTGAGGGGAAGTGGAGTGCCTCCATAACCTCCCTCATTGTGTGAAGTGTTAATTATATATAAATAATTCCTCACAACATCAGACTCACAAATTGTTATATCATTCGACCATTTCGTCTCGTATGAGTCAAAAATTCCTCCTGCATTCCGGAAGACTAGTAACTTCAAATTGAATGAAGTGTCGAGGAGTTCACCTACAAATATTGACAATAATTGCATTCGTCAATAACCTTCTCTGTGCAGATTAGAATTACTAACTGGGTTTCCATGTAACGTAAATACTCAAATTAATACACTTTAGGGCAATATATCTATTGTTATTTTCTATCAATAAAACTTTATTCATTACAAATAACTTCCGTTGGAATTTTTTTTTATTTTCAATAAAATAATTTATGTTGGACATTTTAAATATTTTTCTGTAACACGTTAATCTGAAGGAAACAATTATGTTTTTGGTAATATGGATAGTAGCAGGAAAACAATTTAATGACTAAATAATAATGTCATTTTATCCAGTAATAACACTTGAAAGGTTTATGCAATTAGGAAAATGTAATCTGAACTAATCCATACAACACTCTATTTAGAAGGATATTCTTCACTTTACAAAGGACATCATTTTAGTTCTCCATTATAAGTGACTATTATCATTGACTCTCCAGATCACATTGAATATTCTGACAACAGTTTCCCTTATACCTAAAGATGCTTGATGTCATACAGCACAACTTGCAATTGACATAAAGAATCACACCATGTCCAATTTGATATGCCCACACATGAAGTTTTATTGTGAATAGTTCACTACAACATGCGCACCTATGGTGACGCGTACAGCATCTAATCGAAAGTCCAACTTTGTCCATATCCTCTTTAGTCTATCCCTGCCAACTGTGGCAATGGCATCTCTTATTTGACCTCCAAATCATCAAGATCAATGAGTTCGTTTGGTTTAATTTAATTCCTTGTTACTGCTTGTTTGTAGTATCTACAATCCACACTGACGTTAGATCATTACATTACGAGTTTAAGGGAAGTGCTGGTAATCATAATATTTTGGGCGAACTCAGGTCCAACAGTTCTCCACCATCACTTATTGAAAAATGCCAACAATATTAAAAACACAATTGAAAATCATATCATACTATGTTTGTGTTTGTATGTAAAGAGACCAATTCCTGTTAGAAAGTCTATTTGCATTTTTGCAAATTTCTAGTGTTCAGGTTGTTGCAAATTTTCAACATTGCATAGAGATTTCCTCGTAAACTCATGTGCCAACTGACGATCTTATGCTAGTTGTTGTGGCATTCTAAGTAATTGTTACATTTGAACTATGGCAATTGAACGTGGAGGCGGTTGCTGGAATTCTGTCCTCGAAGGTCATATCCGTCACATTTGAAATGTGACCTTCATTTTAGAAAACGCCAGGCCAAGAGATGCTGACTGTTTTGTTCATGTTCAAATGTTGTGTGAACAGTAGCTGTTGTTGAGTTGATACATATTGATTCAGATGTTGCGTTGATAGGTGTTTGATTATATAGGGTGAGGAGTCAAACGGGAAGATTTAAAAAATTCACAAAATATAGAGAGAGCAAATATTGGTTAATTTTTTAACATGAATGTACTGTACATGAGTTGAAATTGCTAGTGTACCTGAAAAATGTTCATTTTTTTAATAAGGTGTCAGTAAGATGGCGTCCTTGGTTTTACACACATTGTCGGAGTCTCAGAGTAAATCCCCCGATGACGCTTCGTAGCATCTCCAATGGAATGTTGTGTATCTTTTGCCGAATTCGTTTCTTCAAATTATCCCTGGTTCTTGGAGGGTTGTCCTTGAATACTTTGGACTTAAGGTAACCCCAAAGGAAAAAGTCAGGAGCCGGCAAATCGGGTGAACTGACAGGCTACGGAATATCGCCGAATGTGCTGATGAGACGACCATGAAATGCGAGTCTAAGCACATCCATAGACACTCTGGCAGTATGGCTAGTTGCACCATCTTGCTGGAAGAGTATTACTTCATCTGGATCATAGTCATCGAGGACAGGCAGGAAAGAGGTTACCAATATGTCAGCATTACGTCATGGACGGATTTACTCTGAGACTCCGACAATGTGTGCAAAACCAAGGACGCCATCTTACTGACATTTTAATAAAAAAAATGAACATTTATCAGGTACACTAGTAATTTAAGCTCATGTACAGTACATTCATGTTCAAAAAATAACTAATATTTGCTCTCTCTATTTTTTGTGAATTTTTTAAAAGTTCCCGTTTGACTGACTCACCCTATACTTACAAAATCAAATAAAACAATACATGTTTTGTATTTTGGTATACTTTATTTCCAGCCATACCGTGTGTTTCAGAAATAATTGAGGGCTTATAAAAATGTATTGCAAGTATTGAACTGACGTTATTGAAACCAGTCCGAAGCGAACGAGGAAGGCAAACAGATTTTTTTTAAAAAAAACAAAATGTTGAATGTGTACACCACGGCACACATCGACACGAAACTCTAGTTCTTGCTACACTAGCTTCAACATGGGCATGGATGTGATGATACGCTCCCGTATGGGACGAGTACCCTGTCTTTGATGAACCTCCACAATAAGAAGTCACACGGTGTAAGGTCCGGTGATCTTGGGGGCCACAGCGGCTGAGCAAAACACTCCACACATTCGGATTTTCAGCGCTGACTTCAGCGCTTAAGCATTTTCATTCGGATATTCACCGATGGATTCAGCGCTGAATCCAACAGATTCCACCTCTTCCACCACAAACATGGGCTGGTGCAAGCGGTGGATTTTAGGAATTGTGGGTAATTGTAATCTGCTAACGATGAGCTACAATGGCGTCGACGAGAAGAATGGAAGTGAATCACGGGCCGGAAATCTACAGAATAGATGTGTGTGTTCTGCCACTGCACTTGTAATTAGAAATAAATCTTACTCTTCCTTCGTACTATCCTTAGTTTTTCTTCTAAATTCATTCAACAACAACGGTGTTTCTATAAAAACCGAAGCATCAGCCGAAACTGCAGAGTAAAGAGCAACTGTAGCCTCCATTTTGAAACAATTTGTGATGAAAATTCGAACGTAAGTGGTGGAATAGGCGATGACGTCAACTGAAGCTTCAGCGCTGAAAATCCGAAGGTACTGACTGTGAGTGATGTGAGTGTTGCCTAGCGGCATTAATGTGAACTCTCAGTTTAACAAAACATACACTCACAAACTCGTTCGTTTCGGATTGATTTCATTAACGTACGTTTAAAACTTCACTTCCAATATTTTTGTAACCCCTCAATTGTTTCTGAAACATCCGGTATACCCAGGCCTGTCTGCCTAGTTTATTACCAAGTTTAGCTACCAATAACGTTTAGGTAACTAAATCAGTGTTGCAAGTTATATATAACTTCCTTCTTCAATGTGCAAGCATGTAAATTAATAACCACAAGGATGGTCGTCTCGCTTCTACCCCTGCCCCGCCGTCTTCCTCCCTCAGCCACTGCACTAATGCAGCCATCAAAGAGACGCTAAATTAATTATCCCCGTCTCGTCCCACCCCCGTAAACAGCCGTTGGAGTCTTCCGAGGGCACCGAGCAATGAATGGGAAATTGAATGACTTTAGCAACGGCAGGGACCTATTAATAGGAAGCAATATGAAGCCGTTCGGGAGAAAATTGAAAACATTTTTGTTCTCAGGTATTGACTTGCTTTCACGAGTGTCTGAAGCACATGTTTCTCGAGTGACTTGTTATGAAAACGGACGGTAACGTCTCCTACCGAAGGACTTTATGCTAAGTAACAAGGTGGAGGACTGGCACTCAATGCCGAAACGTGTTTTATGCGTGGGTGTGGTTTGGTAGGGGACATTAGCCTCCGAAATGGATGCAACTTCTGCACAAAATAATTAAAGAATAGAGAAACTGCACAAGAAATTAGAAAATTCATAATTAATCTTTCATGTGTTATTCTTGAGGTTTGGTAGTCACACTTAAGGAAAGAAGTTCAAATTATGTTTTGATGCAGAATTCAACAGAAGGTCCATGCAGGGTGCGATTTGTAGGAGAGTTTCGGAATTTCCCTCTCTGTATTGAACCACCCTACTCTTTGGTTATGGATGACAGGTCGAAACCAGGTATAATTATTTTTCACCCACTGAGACGTTTTAATACAACATACTATCATCAACCGTCCTCCTCCGTGGCCGTGCGGTCCAAGGTCCTGTGCTTTGGGCTCCGACTGCGGGACGGCATTGGTTCGAGTTCGCCTGGGTTCAGTCTCTGTGTTCGCGACCTGTGTATAGGACCGGTGGCAACCCACCATCCTGAGGAAATTGAGTAGCGTAACCCGGTCTGGGAAATCTCCTATAACGGCTGAGGGTTCTGACCCCACTGATAGATGCAAATTATCAAGAAAAGGTAACCAAGTTTATAGTCTGTGTGGGTTACCATGACTACAAGACTTTGATATATGGATGGATGAACATGGAGTAAATGTATACATGAATACGTTATGTGTTAGTTTCACACAATTAAACAGGTGTTGTCATCGTTCGGTTTTGTACCTAATGGCTTTTATTTATCATGAAGTAAGTCTAAGCAACGGGGAGCGAGACGATATCACCCACGTCACCCCTTTTATGGTTGAAGACCTCCACACCTCTAGGTAGGATTGTTGGAGGGAGACTGGCAGTCGGGAGATAGGTCAAGGCCCTTCAAGGGCTGTTGAGCCACGGGTTATTATTTTCTTTTATGATCAACCACTGAAGCAACAGAGCTTTAAGAGATGAAATCAGAGATAGAGTTAAATTATTGAACAGGAACTGTGTACCACACATTTATAGATGCCATCACCAATCACTTGGAAACGTGATTTTCAGAAAACAGCTTCCACATTGCTCTCGCTGTAGACGAGCATTTCATCAAATTTGATAGACTGATTGATTTAGTTCATTTTATTTTACTTTTCTACTACTTTTGGCTAATCGTGAAGATGATGAGTAGGGCTCGGAAGTTGAAGACCTATAAATTGACAAAAAAGACCTATAAAAAGACCTAAAAATATCAAAAAAAGGACCTAAAGACGGAAAAAAGGAATTAAAAATGTGATCCAAATTAATTGATAACTTCAGTTTTGACCTCCCCACCCTCTGCGCGGCACCTTGAGATCTTTGCAGGCGTGCTCTGTCTGGTCGTATACATCGTGAGGAAAGCTTCAAAACAAGAGAAAGTTGCCACTTACAGAGTGACCTTCCAGACAAGTTACGGTTAAAGGATCTTGTATCATAACTGCTTCAGTTGTCCAAAAATGTTTTTCTCTCGTTTCAGGGATGGTTCATATATATTTATTTATTTATTTTTATTTTATTTCTTTACTACAGAAAGGATGTTTAAGAGATGATGAACTGATGATGATTCGAATTGAGAATGGGCAGTAAAAACGAGTGGAAAGAAGGTGAAGTTGCAAAAAAAAGACCTAAAAAAAGGCTAAAAAAGGACCCATAAGCCAAAAAAAGCCGAAAAAGGCAAAAACGGACAAATAAAACTCACCTTTCTCTGGCCTACAATGACCCAAAATGAACATATGTTGGGCCTCGACTTCGGACACTAGGGAAAAAAAGGATTTTTCCTCAACTTCCGAGCTCTAATGATGAGTAATGAAATGACGGGACCACTGACGTCGTAGTGCGCTGTGCTAACCAATACTGCCGGCATGACATTTGATTACATATAGTTCCTGAAATACTCGTTTCCCTGCATGGCGTTATGTTCGTTTCTTAAGTCTCTGGGGATGGGTGAACTTTTATAACTTTTCAGTAGCAATCTTCGTAGAGTTAGACCCGATTTAAACGAAAGCATTTTGCTTTGCATTTTTCTTAACATTTTCATCGAATTCTACAGTGTGGTGAAGTAATCTTATAGCATTTTGATGCCATTGTATATTTCATAGATACAATCGTTCCTAATTTCCTCGGCATTTCGCGTAACCAATCAGAAGCGAGCTCTAGGTCACCAGTTCAAATGTAAAGGCAACCGAATGAGATGCAAACAATGTATCACTTCATATAAAAGCCGCTAACTATTAAACCCAGAGGAATAACGTTTCCTACAAAAAGATGCAAGGTACAAATCAATGGTTTCGTTTCAATTGCACACGCCGGACTCACGGACAGACATATTTAATTGAAATGTTACAAAACATGTGTCGGACTTCAGTTCGTTTACACGAGATCTTTTTAATTAAATAACCATATCCTTTTTTAAATCACATCTCTTCCTCTTTAAATTTGTTACTTATTATATGAAAACCACGTAACACAAATATCTTTCGTGCTGTATATATCTAACGATCTGTGCACGAATGCTAACGGGAATGTTACATGAAATGTTCCCTGTAAAGTATTGTCTGCTGTAAAAATGCTCAGACGTTTGTGTGCATTTATGCTAGCAAAATATTAAAGGAAATTCTTCCGCCTAAAACTGACCTAAGACAACACACGTGGTGCTTTGCAAGGAAGAAAGTCTTTCAGGATCTACTGAAACGGCGACAAACTTGCAGCGACAGTGGCTCGCCAGAGAATTTTGTTAAGGAGGGAGTACGAAATACCATAAACGCATTTCGTTGGATGTCAGGGGTATAAATATCCATTTTTCTCTCTTTTTCCTTTCATCAAGTTCATTTCCTGTTGTCTTTCTTTCCTTGATTTTCTTCATTCTTTTCCTTTCACTTATATATATATATATATATAATTTTCTGTTTTCTTATCATTTCGCTCTTTTCTCTTTCCTTCTGTTCAATTCGTTTTTCATAAGTGTCTCATTTTTAATTCCCCACCGTATAATAAGATTACAACAAATGATTAATGGTAATATTAAAATATTTCTTGCTTTGAAAATTTATCACATGGGTTGTTGTGATGGGAAAGAGAGTGGTATACAATTATTTAACTGTGAGCTACAGGCTACTCTGGCCCACCAGGAACATACAAGATCTGCAGGGAGAATCTACATCAGAGGCTCACCTCAATATGATGAGACAGGTGAGTGGAGAAGGTTATATAATTTAAAACTACATAATTTGTATTCATGTCTAGATATTATTAGAATAAATAAATGAAGAAGACTTAGGTGGGCAGGCCATGTGGTACCAATGGGAGAGGAAAGAAGAGTTTACAGGATTCTTGTTGGGAAACCTGATGGTAAGAGGCCTGTAAGATGGCAAAGGCGAGGATGGAGGGATAACGTTAAGATGGACCTAAAGGAAATCTGTAAGGATGGAAAAGAGTGGATTGATCTTTCACAGGATAGGGACAGATGGAAGGCTTGTGTTGCTGCAGCCATAAACCTTCGGGTTTAAGAAAGCTAGAGAGTTAGTTAGTGAAATTATAAAACGAATTTCTTCTTTTTTTAAACTGGTTAAAAGGGTTAATTGGCCAACTCTTGATCTCGCTACCGAAGTTCTGGCTTTGGGAACCGGCCTGTTCTTTGTGAGTGTTCCTGCATCAATTTAATCAAATCGTCACTCATCCTCATAATAAGCCAAAAGTTGTAGAAAAGTGACAGATAATAAAAATGAAACAAGAACAAGTAAAGGCAAGCAGCTTTTCTTCATTGAAGCATCTCGACACTTTCGTAAAAGCAAATACGTAGAATCAACATCTGGTAGGCAGTTTTTTGTATAATTAGAAATAGAATCTTGCTCTTTGATTGTTTGTATCTGTATGTTTCGTTATTTTACGGCGTTTTTTCTACTTCTCTGTGTTAATCGCAGAAACGAGGATGAGTAGTGAAGTATTTAAGTAGGTGCTAAGCCATGCACCTAAGCTAAGTCTTGCAACCCAAGTCTCAGAAAAACATTACCGAATTGCATTTGAAAATTTGCAGATGAGGTATCAGAGTACGTAAAAGAACATAAGATTTACCGGGCGATTTAGGAGTTGCTAAATTTTGCAGCTTATGTCGAAGGAACTGGTAAGTCGTTGGGTCATTCCGAGAAATCGCGGTTCGACGTTCTTCAAAATCTGAGAATCCGAGAAATTCTCTTGGTGACATAGAAAAATCTCCCAATAACATTCCGTTCCCAATAACCTCAAATTTACGCATCACTCAAAATGTCCACGTGGAATCTGTTCTTGACCCCTTCTCGGGGTTATGTGGGACGCTTGGAATCTATGTTTGGACTTGGTGTTTGTTATCCATGCGTACCCCTTCAACCTCGTCGCCTGATGGATGGGATGCACGAAAGCGTTCAATGAGAAGATGGAGAATGACGTCTTCAGTAGCTGTGCTGGAATGTGGCTTTTTATCCACGTTTCTTCGCACTGATAATAGTCGCCCTTATATCAGAAATTTAGCAGAACGATAAGTTGACTGGTTCAGTTTGTTTTTGAGCATACTTTATGCACAGATAGGCTAATCGGGACTGGACCTACAGTTTAAAGAGGGATCCGAACCACCGTGTGCCTCCACCGGGTATCGAACTTGAAATCTCTGGATAAAAAGACAATGACTTTACCACTACGCCATCGAGAGACCCTGTTTAGGAGAACGGAGAAGCATTATATTAATAACGACTTAGTATTCTTCAAAGGTCATCACACACTCACACACACAGGATGTTAGCCTCCCCGATGGCATAGTGGTAACGTCGTTGCCTTGTAATCAAGGGGTCCAGGTTCAGTATCCAGTGGAGGCAGAAGTGTCTCGGATCTCACTTGAAACTGCAGGTCCAGTCCCGATTAGCTTTTCTGCGCATAAAGTGGACTTAAAAACAAGAAATCAATGATTCAACGCAGGATGTAACTGTACAGTGATAGGCACATTTGCCTTGTAATAACTCAATTCAAAATCAATGGGCTTGTTACAACGCAGAAGTGTCCATGACTGTACAATCAGGCCCTTAGCTAGAATTGATCCCCAGGGGGGCTCACAGGTTATCAGAGGGGCTTTGTAAACAAAATCCATTTCTCAAAAGTTTATCAGTGTTAAGTGAAGGTGAATTATGTGCATGTGCGTGTGGTGGAGGGGGGGGGTCATAAAATTACATAATATTTAGAAATATAAAAAAAACTTCGCTTCGCTTGAAGTGTTAATTGACTGCTATTGAAATCATACCTTACTACACAATGCATACTACTTTTGAGGTATAGTTATTTATAAGCACACAAAAATGTACAATATTCAATCATAGTCCAGTATAGTACAGTACATTCCACCCCCCGGCCGAAGCAATAAGAAACTCCCCTTCATTCCCAAAAACTTGGGATCTGTTGACCTTTGACTCAGATGCGGAGGGAATTTGCATGATGACGTCAAAGTCACAGATTTCTGTCTAAAAGGAAGGTCGCAACAGAGGTAGCGAAGGTACACATAAATAATGTAATAGCTGCTGTTCATGTTATGTGAATTTATCCTTCACCAAAGTTGTGAGCAAAATAATATGTGCCGTCTAAATTTTCACTCTTCACTGCAAAAAAATTACACAAAATAGTTTTACCTAATGTCAATGGGGCTGACGGCACTGCCCCCCCCCCCCGGCCCCTGCCTGGCTACGGGCCTGTGTACAACACTAATAAACTTTCACAGTGTGTAGAGGATACCAAGGCGAACAACGTTTCTAAGTAACGTTTTGCTAGTCCAGACCTTTCAGGGCTACGAATGTTCGAAAGGTCACGTGGTATAGGTTTAAGGTTTCATCTACGTTTGTGTTTCTGTCGGATAATGCACTAAATGGATCCTGTGGTATGAATACAGTATCATGCCAATTTGTGTGTATATGTGTGCATATATACCTGCAGGCTGAACATTGCTGGGCTCACCCTTTCCTTCCAGCTAGCTCGGTGGTCAACTTTCGGACTCGCTACCAAAGTTGCCGAGTTCGAGTCCTGGCCTAGGCATGGATGTTATTTGTCGATGTCACTTCGTCAATTTAATCTCATCATCACTCATCTTCATCTTCTCGATTCTTCAAGAGTGTCAGATAAACGACGCTGAACAACAAAAATACAAATTAAAACTTTTAAAATCATGTATTGATTGAGCGGGTGTTTTTACGTCCATTTTATACACGATAAGGCTAATCGGGACTGAACCTACAGCTTAAAGTGGGATGCGAACCATAATGTTCCTCCACCGGGTATCGAAACCGGGAGGACGCTACCACTGCGCCATCGGGAGGCCCTTAAAATCGTGCAGTATCAGCATTCATGGCTATGTTGAAAATGCGATTTTATGTCTTTGCATGCCTTGTAACTTTGTCCAAAGGTATTTATACTAATTTCTATTCGTTACATGGTGTGTCTGTAACTCAATAAGAACCGTCCCTTTTCAAGACAAAATTTAACTGCCAGTTGCAACCACGAATCTGCATGGCTCGTAGCACCGAACAACTCTGCAACGACCAAAGCGTTGTTGAGAAAAGTTGTTCGTCCTGTTGCTCTATACATGTTGTGAAAGTTGGTGTTGTACGGCGACATCCTATGTGTTCGCGCGACCACACACACACACACACCACACACAATTTTTGTCAATGTTTGGACATTTTCAAAGCTTCATGTAGACCGTAGTCTTATATCTTGATTCGATTTGCTTTATTTTTAGTTAGATTTTCTGCCACTTTTGGCTAATAGCGAAGATGAGAATGAGTAATGAAATGAAATTGGCGATTCGAACCCGGGATCCCTAGTTTCCTAGCGCGCTGTGCTAAACACTGCGCACAGTCTTGGAACTTACTAAACAACCCTAGGACCTTTAGAGTATAACTTACTCTACAATTTTGTAACACAATCTTTGAAGTATGGGTTGCTCTTGCTCGCAATTCGAATGTGGCCCAAAGGGATGCACGGTCCTATACTTGAGAAATTCTACACCATCCCCCTTATTCCCCTGACCTTGCACCATCTCACTTCCACCTCTTTCCCCCATTGAAGTTATTTTTGAAAGACGGCCACTTCCCAGATGATGACAGAAATCAATGAGGTGCTGTCCTGAATTTATTGCTAACTTGCCGAGTTATATGAGAAGCTGCATAAAACGATGGGAGAAGTATGTGATCCTGGGTGGTAGCTATGTAGAGAAGGACTAATAAGTGTTCCCCAGCCTGTGGTAAGTGGGTCAGGGGAAATCTTTATTGAACGTTCCTCGTACATGTTTTACTCACAAGTACATAAGAATACAAATACTTCCTGAAATTGTCTTATTTAACACACCTATTTATTTATTTTTAAATATACTTTATATGATTCAAATAAATAAATTAATTTAGACAAGGAATGAGTTTAGTAAAACCCACCCACTTATGCCTATGAAATGCTTCACCATGGAAAACCTAAGAACGAGATTGCTTACATACAGTGTAATATTTCACATTTGAGCATTGCTATTCAATCCTTAGAGACATCATCTCCAAGCATTTAAGACAGTCTTGAAGTTGTTCACTGAACCCTCCCTTCTCTCAAGGCTTCCTTACCACTATGTATTGGTAACCTTGTAATCAAGGGGTCTCGAGTTCGATACCCGGTGGAGGCATACAGTGTTTCGAATCTCACTTTACGCTGTAGGTCCAGTAACTATTAGCTTTGATGTGCAAAAAGTAGACTTAAAACCAATCTGAATTATGTATCAAGTCACTTTTCACTTTTAAGTATGTAGGATGATTTGGGGATGGGGTGAAGAATTTATTTTATTTGCAGAAAAAAACAGGACACAATACAATTTTAGGTTTTAACATGGTTTTAAGTGGAGTTAATAACTCAGATGTCTTGGAAACTGAGTACCCCTGGTATCGTATGTTAGAAAAGAAACGGGAATATGTTAAATATTGCGTAAAATATTGCATTGTTCTGACTTCAGTAATTTGTTTCAAGACAATAGGTGGGTTTCATGTGACGTCAGAATGCGCCATCTTCGCGGCCAATTTTGTTTGTCGTGTGCAAGGAAATATTGCCAAATAACGTGAGCTTCTGTTTGAACAAGCAAATACTGCACAATGTACCATCGTAAACAAGGTTGAAATATCCCACCCGCCCGATTAAATTTTGGCTGGTCGAAGCCACAATTCAGCAGATTGTGACGTAGGTGAAACACACCTATAGGGGAGAAATGCTGGGATTATGATGGTTTTGATTACATATACCTTACTTTTTGAATGTTTTCAGTACTTATTTTTTTAAAAAATGAATACACATATATTATCTGCAGACCAACATAGAAACCAGGAAAGTATTTTCTAGCGAATGACTGACAGAGAAGTTGCAGCGACGAAAAGCAAAGTTAGTAATAAACCTGAGCATCCTCTGGTTCAAGTTTATTTTCGAGAGAAATAAAGTTTTCCGAAACACCGTGCCCATCCTGGCTAAGCCGTTCGCATAATCTTGAACGATGTGTCTAACGATGGACGAGAATAAGACGGGCGTTGTGTTGTCCATCAGATAACATTGCACAGACATTTGCAGAACGGCGAAAAGCTACGTGGAAAGTGGGTTAGTGAGTGCAGGGTTTTGGGTCTCCTACCGGAGCTTATTTGTACTAAGAAACTGGGGCAGGATGAAGGGTTGTATCTCATTATTGGGGGTTCGCGGGAACTAGGCTACAATGGAATTGAATTGTGTAGTTTATGTAAGAAAGCGATGATTTATGTCAGGAACAATATCCCTTAAGAGATGTTTCGTCTGGACAAATTTAGAGTTTAAAGTTTCTTTTCCAAGTTTAACTCTTGTTCATGTTGATATAATTTTCAACATGAAAATATGGCTCCCAAATCGACTGACCTATCTCCACAGTATAGTTTTACTAAAGAATAATGTGAAAAGCATTGATAGCACATTGTATGTACAGTGGTTAACATGCCACTGCAAACTAATAGTCAGTCCCGATTAACCTATCTGAGCATAAAGTGAACTTTAAAAGAACATAACGAAGAGCATTTCCTGCTTTTGTAGCGTAGCAGAGTGATTAATTTGTGTATCGCGCCACTTCCAATGGATCTAGGATCGAATCCTCTTCGGTCCAATGTTTATTCTCATCGTCGCAAATGAAAATCAGAGACATAGCAAAACAAAGTAAGGTACCCTTTCAAACGTTCACAGAAGGAACGAGTGTAAGGTTTTAAAAATTTATTTATGATTCACAAAACTGCAATTTATAATAAATAAAGTATAAGTGCAGTACACAAATTATAATGTAAAATCTTTTACAAATTCACTATAATATTAATTGAACTCAAAACTTGATTATAAACAACATTTTTCGTTTCACCTCCAGGAGCAAGAATAAATAAATTGAACTGCATTGGGAGTGTCACTATTCATCTTAGCGACCCCGAAAGCTATGGATTCCACACTAATATCGGTCGTTTTCGATTATGTTTACATGTCATCCCTTCCCACCCTCACCCCTAGGGATGCCAGGGGTGTCTTAACCCCACAATATACGTGTACCAAGTTTGATTGAAATTGCTCCAGGCGTTCGAGAGTTATGCCGGAACAAACATATATCCACCTATACATACATCCATTTATATATATATATATATATATATATATATATATATATATATATATATATATATATTGCAAGGAATGTCCAATTATAACACCATTCAGCCTTGTTTCCATGATATGAAAAACTCGATATGCTGACCAAGGCAGAAATGTATTTTATTATAAAACATAAACTAAACGTTGTTTTATAATAAAATAAATTCCTGCCTTGGTCAGCATATTGAGTTTTGCAAGGAATGAAACATGCGTTCTTCACGTAGAGGCTGCGTCAATGGTTCTGATACATTATGTTACATTTATGGTGAATATTCTCTGCAGAAAGAAAGAAAGAAAAACATCACTGACTTTGTAAAGCAAACATTTTTTGCATATTTTGGAACAGCATGTAGGAAAAGTTTTGGGCTCATCATAAGGGTTTCAAACCTTGTGTTGAACGTTTACGGCAGTGGAAAAATTGAGAAAGGAAAACTCTAACTAAACTTTGGTGTGGAGGGATCCGAAGAACCACCATGAACCACCATGTGCTCTGAATGTGAAGGGTTTCATTCGTTACAATATAATTTGGAGTATCCCAATTTTGAATCATTGCTAACACGTTCCTATACCAGTGTTTACCACATTTCCTGACCTCCCATTGGCAGATGCTGAAGAAGCGCAGAACTTGGCGTGCAACACAGATGGTCATGGTAGTAGTGGAAGTGAATATGAAGGAAACATTTAAACACCTCAAAACATTTCCAAGAAGAACTCATACGAGATCTTAGTCTGTCAAACGAAGCATCCGAACGTTTAGCATCCAGGCTAAAAGAAAAAACTGTCTAAAGTCAGAAGCGAAAATAAGAATTTATCTTCCATTATTCAGCCAAGTTGAAGAATTTGTGCAATAACATCTCTCGACTACTTTTTTCTTGAAGAATATCGACCAGACGATTACAGACAGTTCCACCAGAAGCTTCAATACATTTTATTGAGCAAAAGGAATAGCAATGCATCTATTCCAATTGGTCACTCAACAAAACTTAAAGAAGAATATGAAATTATCGAAATGGCCTCACAGAAACTGTGCTATAACGAGCACCAGTGGTCCATTTGTGTAGATTTAAAGAGGGTAAACGTGTTGCTTTGACAACAAAACTGATACACAAAGTACCCTTGCTTCATCTCTCAAACTTTATGAATGACATTGAAAGCTTCTACATGGTTAAGTTATGTTTCAGTTAATAAAACATTAAAATGCTGACAAAGGCAAACTTTTATAGTATAAAAATATATATAAAAACGTAACGCTTCCACCCTCTAACAGGATCTTCTTCAGACGAAACTTCACAACAAATGAATGAAAGTTACAAAACATCATCTTATATACACACTCCCAGACAGGGTCCATACACAAAACAACACGAAGGCACAAGTCCTTATCTTAGAACATTTCATTTCAGGTGCCTTCGTGTTGGTCAGCATTTTAATGTTTTATTAACATGGAAACAAGGCTTAACAGTGCTACCATGTTTCAGTTGTCAAGTACTTTTTGGACAACCACAAAGCCTAAAATTAGGAAGAACTGAACCAGATGTTCTCACAAACTTAATAAGTTAGGGTATTAATAAAGGCACATTTCCTCCATAGCCACTTAGACAGATTTCCAGATAAACTTGGTGATTTTAGTGAAGAACAAGGCGAGAGGTTCCACCAAAATATAAAAGTGATGGAGGAAAGGTATCTAGGCAGATGGTATAGACACATGATGGCAGATTATTGCTGAGGTCTACAACGTAATTATCCTGATACCCTACACACAACAAAATCTCAGAAACGTTTTTCTCATCTTTAAGTGTTCATACATCAGAATTATTTGAGTTAAATCATATGTTACTAGACTAAGACTGCCCCCTAAATTTCATGGATTGTTAATGCTTTTCAATGGGACATCCATTACTCAAAAACTAGAGCTAATGTAGAGAAAACTGATGCCATATTCGAAATCACAATGACTCTAATTTTATTGGCAATAAGAAGTGTGTTTGCCGGCGTTTATGCATGATTACATCTCGTTTTTCTATATTGACAGGCAGACGGTTATATTACAAAGATAGAATATTTCTTTTACTGTAACTTTAAACAGTGTATCTAAAGGGAACACAAACATTATCTATTTAAAGATGCACGTATAATATTAGGCGCATCCAGAAAGTAAGTTTCCCTGAGGTCGTGAACAAAAAGGAAACATTATTTCATTCAATGATTTATTGCCACAGATACAGAACTTATCCAGTTACTTGTCAACGTAATTCCAGCCGGAATTCAGACGCTTGTCATAGCGTGAGACCAACTTCTGCGTCGTAGAAGTCCGCCGCCTTGGCGTCGAACCCCTGTGTGACAGCCGTCTGAACCTCTTCGTCGCTGTGAAAATGTTGACCGGACAGGAACTTTTACAGGTGCATGAACAGGTGGTAATCACTGGGAACGAGATCCGGGCTGTACGATGGATGATCGAACACCTCCCAACCAAACCTTTCCAGAAGGGCTGCAGTGCGCCTAGCCATATGCGGCTTTGCATTGTCGTGCAACAAGATCACCCTAGCACTGAGCATACCGCGCCGCTTATTCTGAATGGCTCGTCTCAATGTACCCAGTGTTTCACAGTAACGGTTAGCGTTCACAGTCTTACCTCTGGGCAGAAACTCGATGAGCAGAATGCCTTGTCTGTCCCAGAACACCGTGCACATCACTTTTCGCGCCGACACAGTCTGTTTGAACTTCGTCCTGCATGGATATCCACTGTGACGCCAATGCATGGACTGCTGCTTGCTTTCTGGGGTGCTGTATAAACGTTTCATCCCCTGTGATGATCCGGTTGAGAAAATCGTCATCATCATGGTAAATCTGCAGAAATGTCAGTTCCGTGCTCATGCGTTTTCTTTTGTGTTCGGGCGTCAGTTGTTTCGGCATCACCGGGCACACAATTTCCGGAACAAAAGGCGTTTGGTAACAACGTCGTGCAACAACGACCGAGAAATCTGCGGGAAATGGCTGCTGAGTTCCGTGATCGTGACGCGACGACCCTCCAATATGCGCTGCTGCGCCTGCTCCACAAGCTCGTCCGTAACGGCCGATGGCCGCCCACTGCGCTCGTCGTCATGCACATTTTGCCAGCCTTCAGTAAATGTCCTGCACCAACGACGCACCATCTGCTTGCTCATGACGCCTGGCCCATACACCTGGCACAGCTGATGATGAATTTCGATCGGCTGTATGTTTTGTGCGTTCAAGAATTTGATCACCGAACGAACCTCGCACGCGGCGGGAGATGGAATAGGAGCAGCCATGTTTTATCGTTGCCACGACGCTACTGAAAACTTTCGGGAGGCGTCTTCTAGGACATTCACTATACCGCGTTTGTTACAACCTGTCCCGGTTCCCGCGCTAGTTGCTCCCTGGCTTTTCTCGGTGCTGGGGAAATTCAAAGCCAGGCAGCCAATTAAAATGCGCAACGTCGCAACAGCGTCTACGTAAGCGCCTCTCTTCTGGCTTCCATTCGCTCCTCGCTGCCCAGCAGACGATTTTTTCCTCGTTTCTCATTGGCACCGAAACTGTCGAGCGCTCCCTAGCGCGGGAAAGGGGACAGGTTGTAACAAACGCGGTATAGCCAGGGCATGTGCCTCTCACGCATGCGCAAAACCGGGTCCAATACGCATTGCGTGCCACCTGTGAGCGAGTGGGAAACTTTCTTTCTGGATGCGCCTAATATCTAATATTTATCAACTGAAAACTGACACGGTAGTTGCCCAATACCCGTGTGCTGCAGAGTTATGGGACTCTCCTTTATGTTGAGGCTACACTGAGCATTCTCAGGACGTGAAGTTAGATGTATGCTGGGCATAAACAGCCACCTGTAAAGCTGTAAGTCCAATAAAAATGTGTTGAGTTGAGTTGAAGTTAGAAAATATAACTAACTTCTTGCCGTTGTACAACATTTATTAAAATCAAATCGTGTTTAACATTCACTGCAATATAATACCACTACTCACGTATGCAAACACAGTACAATAAGCTGCTTCCTTGCCTGTCCTGGCAACAAAAGATTGGACAGTTCTAAATATCTCGATAACGGAAATCTCTTCCGCTTCCGGAATTGAGTTTAACCAACATACAACCAAAAGTATACACTTAATAACAGTACAAACAAATAAAACATATACACATTAAAAATTAACAAGGCGTAGCACCTTTTAATGTAAGAGTCACACCATAGATTCAAGGTGGAGACATATCGCACACTGCTCAGGATACCTCTTAAAGCTGTAGTCCCAGTCCCGGTTAGCCAATTTTGGCATTAAGTGTACATAAAACAGACTGACTTTGGATATTGCCAGGAATGCACAAGCTGTAGTCATGTAATGAACGTAACATTTTTATTTCCAATGATGTAAAAATATACTTAATACAATATATCATAGAGACATATAAGGCAAACATTCTTCATTTTGGATGTCCATCAGCAGCAAGCTATACACTTTATATTAGGTATCGCATGTTGTAATTTAATTTTGAACCGCCTATAAGGAAAACCGTAACTTCCTACATTTCCTTCCCCTTTATCCCTATCCACACGTGGTGAGGGGGACGGGGGATACCCTCCTGGAGAGATTGCCCATAATCCAATCAGATCCTCGCTCCAACGAGGAAAGCGCATCGGCGATGAAAGGATGGTGCATGAGGTCTTCTCTTTTTACATATTCTTTTAAAATCCTGGTGCTGGAAAAGGAAGTTTAATGGACAAATGTTATATTATAGCGCTTCGTTGTCTTGAAAGCAGCCGTTTAAACACAAATGTAAATATCTGATGTGTTGTCTACATGAGCTTTTCTGCAGAGAGTCCTGTCCTATATGCCATATGCTCGATTTAAATCCCATGAATTGTGGTTCCAGTATGTTTTGATTGTTTGATTGGTTAGGTTAGTGGCACATAAAGCGAAGTAAAATAAAGCAAATCAATCAATCGCAATTCAAAACGTGATTTCTCCATAATCCAGTGTATATACATTGATGCATTCTACTTCCACATTTCTGAAATCGCTGCTCATCCTGAGAAGAGTGACTGCAGGTCAGCAGACATTATTTCAATATTGGTAATTTAATTAAAACAACTGAAAAAAATAGTATAATTACCTTCTTCTGAGAGGAACCTAAAATTAGCACAAACATGAATAACAAGTCCGAAGAATACGAAAAACAATATATTACATATATTAATGTATTTACATATTTTTACATATTTCGGTGAATTTTACACATTTATGCACATAGCTACATACAAATCCGAGCCTCAATCATTATTCTCGCAATTAACCTGAGAGGGGGAGAATGAATGAATTAATGAGTTAAAACGTTTGGCTGCGTCGGCATTTATAACCATTTTGCAACCTTTTGTGTATACGTACTAGAAAAAATCCTCTTATCCTTAACCCTTGCCTTAGAGTTAAAGAACGGGTGTATAGAGCCACTTGAGAAAGGTTAAACGTGCAAGTTGTAGAAGGACCAGCACAGAATAAACACAATACATTAAGAAAGAGGTACTGATAGACTAAAAACTTACATGGGAGACCCAGGTTCGTTTCCGGGTGGATGATATGAGGTAGGAAATTTTCCGGCGTTGTTCCAGCATAAAGTGGCTCTGGAGCTCACCCAGCCTCAAATCAATGGGTACCTGGGAGCAACGCTGGGGTGGGGGGGGGGTAATTGGCCGAGATCGACAATGTGTGGGGCCCTACCCTCACACCCCCTAAATGTGCCTTCATGGAACGGTGCCGTCTGCATGGGAAATTTTACCTTTAGTCTAAAAACTTCCTCACAAAGAGTGTAAAAGGCCATCTCTTCTCCAATAGCAAGCCCCCGTGGCGGATTGGTTAGCACATCGCGCTACGACGCCAGGGGTCCCGGTTTCGAATCCTGGCCTTGGCATGGATGTTTGTGATTGTCCATTCATCAATTTCATCATATCATCACTCATATCTATCTTCGCAAATTAGCCAAAAGTGGCACAAAAAGCAAAGTAACATAAAGCAAATCGATCAATCAATCATCTCCCAATAGATTTCATAACCAGTTAAGAAGTTGATCAACAGAAGTTTCCATGCCTGATAAAGTAAAAATGGGAACATTCGATAACAATATGCCGAGATCGGAAAATACAAGAGCGGCCTTGACATAAAAGATAACATCGCGGATTCGATCCAAGAACCATTGCATTCGCACCTGTGCATTGATGAATCATCGGCTATCCAGGAAACAGAAGGAGGAAAACACCATAAGGGAAGTGTGGTGGGTGAGCCACGTGGGAAGCCTGTTTGGCTTGATTGTAAACACCCTCCAACGCTGTATCCTTGGCTATCTTAAAATAGATGTCATCAGTTGACTTCTATTGTTCCTTCCTTCATCTCGGAATCTTTATTTGATCTTGATTCGACGAGGCCGGGCCACGAGGAAGCGGGATGATATATGAAACAGGAAGTTTTCGTCGCAAGTCGATGTTGGTCTTGATCCAATGGAATGAATCAGGGAGGAAATTTATGGCCCACCAGCGAAGGAGCAGGCCCAATCACATTTATGATTCGTATGTAACTGAAGCATGTGAAATACCAAGTTACTTTAGTTACTTCTCTAGGTTTGTGTACGTAAAGGTACTGTACGACCACAAGAGTCAAACTCCAAGAAAATGTCGTCAGGACAAAATTCACATGAATGATATTCAGGGGCGGCGCCAGGGGATGCGAAGGTGTGCTTGCAGAGGAGCAACCACGAATTTTTGTCTGGCGGTCGAGTTCAAACATGATAAACGTGCCAATAATAATAATAATAATAATAATAATAATAATAATAATAATATCAATAATAATAATGATAATTTATTTATTTGAAAAGTCCTGAATACAGAAAAATCCATTTTACATCAGGATATGAACCAGAAAAGAAATAAACAAAATAATAAGATGGACACATACACACACATATACATATATAACAAGAATAATAACAACTAGTGCAAAAATAATATTATTTACACTTCAGCTGCTTTATGCACGCCGTTCTGTAAGTCTGCTTTGATAAGTGGAAGCCCGGAGCGTCTTTTAATGAGTTGTAAATGGTTTGTAGCCTGTAGAGAAGTGATCTTTGTTCTAAAGATAGCCTTGAAGATTTAATGTAAAAGAAGTTGTTGCATTTACTGTTGGGACGTGGGATTCTGATATTAAGAAGTGGCAAGAGTTCGCTGGTGAAAAGTTGTCCATTAATGATTCTGAAGAGTAGTGTTAAATCTGAGAGTTGACGGCGAAGAGAAAGGTCATGAATTTGTAGAGTGGAAAGAATTTCTTGTTTGGAGAAGTTTGCAAGTTGGGCATCGGTCTTTTACTATTCTGACGAAGAAACTTACTACTTTTTTTGTTTTCTTTATATTGCTTTTACATGCCATTGACCAAATACAGGAGCCATATTCAAGAATAGGAACAACACACATTGTGAAGTAGGTTTTGAGGGCAGAAACGTGTGTTATGTCTGTAAATCTGTAAATTAGTCCAAGTGTTTTCATCGGTTTCGAAGTTATGTAGTCTATGTGATGGTTGAAAGTCAGTTTGCTATAAAAAATGACACCAAGATCCTTGTGCTGTCGTACGAACGAACGAATTAAAGTAGTAGTACTTGTGCTATTATAAGGACCGGAAAGGAAGAGCTCTCCTCCAGCAGAATTGTCTACACTTAAAACTAGCTCAACATGCCCATATGAGCTTTTTGCTCTAGTGTGGAACCCCCCTCTAATCCAAGAATTTTGTAAAAATGCCCTCAGGAATTTTTCAGAAAGGAAGAGCTCTCCTCCAGCAGAATTGTCTACACTTAAACCTAGCTCAACATGAGTATTGCTCTAGTGTGGAACCCCCTTCTAATCCAAGATTTTTGCTCAGAAAGAAAGAGCCTCTTGCCCATACTTACAAAAGTTGCATCAGCCAGATTGTTGTCCATAAACTTGTCAAAATTGGCCACACCAGAAATTAATCCAATACACACACACATACACACCCATATACACACGTATTTACTTCCAATTTAAGTTCAATTGGACCTCAGCCACTCTTACAACACTGACTGATGCAATGCTCGGGAATTTCTGTAACTAGTGGCGCCGGTATTGATTTTTGTTTTACATGTTCTCCCTAGCGCCACTAGTTACAGAAATTCCCGAGCATTGAAGCTCTGCGTGCAATTATTGCATCATGCAGTATTGTGAGAGTGGCAGGGGAGAACAGATGTGTTGTTAACAGTGCTCCTCATACTTACAGACCTGTTTGGTTTAAATATTCATATTGAACAATATAAAATCTGATATTTGTTGTAATCCACTCTTATTTAGGGTCAGGCTTATATTTGCCCCAGCTTGTTATACAAAAATTAATACATAACAAGGTTATTGCTATTCAAGATATGCATGTTCGTGCAGGTATTTGCGCTAGGTCAGTGTGAATCAATATTTTTCCACTTGTGGGCTATTGGCCTTACAACCTGTCATAATAGGCATAAAAATTTGATTTAAAAACCCAGGAAATTTTATATAAATACCAAAGCGAGAAATATTAACACACATACACACATACACACACACAAAGTACAGTACTGAACCCAACTGATCCAGCATAAAGTTTTGAATTGAAACCCGGGAAATTGTATATAATAAACAATAGCAAAAATGCCAAATCAAAAATATTGCAATCAGTGCAATAAAAATATATTTAGCTCTAATTGGGCTAGACACCAAAAGATTTGTAACCCAGACAAATACAGAACTCCCACGAAAATTTGCCCCAAATGCAATAGAAAATACAGCATGCAATACTTCACATATACACATAAAAATACTTGTTCTGCACAGCCATCAACATTGCCCCTACAACCATCTACATCTGGTCTCAAAAGGAAGCATGAAGCACCTCTTAATGCCAGAGCAGCAAAACAGCCACGCTATGAACCTATCCATAGCAGTTTTAATGCTCAACTTAGGGATTATCGGTTTGAATCAGAGCCAAGATGTGGTATTCAGAATTTTTTGAACAGTGTAAAACCTGATCTGCAGGCAATTCTTAATGCACAAAATGGCTCTTATAAGCTCTCTCTCAAATTGTTTGTGCAATATAAGAAGCCAAACGGCACAAAATTTACACAGCCCCACATGACAGAAACTGTACCAGTATATTCAAATGCAAATTCAGACACAATAATAAGCAGTTTAATAGATCAATTGAACATTAAACACTCTGAATTTGCGGCAAAAGAGTCTGGATGGAGCCTATGCGGCTTTCCGCACAAGTTATATGTTAATATTTCTGAATTCAGCCCATTACAAGGTTCTACATATTTGCCATTACCTATCAATATTAAAAACAGAAGAGCTGTGGTCAATATTAAAAATAATGATAATAAATGCTTTTTGTGGTGTATTTTAGCTGCTTTGTATCCAGTTTCAAAGCATCCTGAGCGAATAAGTTATTATAAACAACATGAGCACGATTTTGATGAAGCAATGGAGGGTTTGGAATATCCAATGTCTGTTCAGAATATTGATAAATTTGAGAAAAAGGCCCGGGATATCAATGGCAAACAATTATCTATTAATGTATATATTTGTTCCACTGGCCGTGATAATTGCTTGATAGATCCTCTCAGAATCAAAGATGATGATTCTGCTGTTCCGATTAAGCTGCTCTTAATTGAAGGGGATGGCACATATCATTACACTCTGATACATAATCTTGAAGCTTTAATCAGAACACAACTAGACAAATCTAATAGAATATTCAGAATATGCGGAAGATGTTTAACTGTACTTGATGGTAGAAAAACAGTGAATGGGGTTTGTAAAGTGAGTGCAGAAATTGCCAAAAACAAATTAATTGAGCATCTGAAATACTGTGGCAATCATAAACCTGTTCATATGGTGATGCCAATGCCAAGTGAGAATTGCAAATTCAAAAAGTTTGAAGCCTTGTTGGAACACCCAGCATATATTGTTTGTGATTTTGAATCGAATCTCAAATCTCTTGCATTCTGTAGCCCAGATCCTGAAGAATCTTCTATTACACCATACCAGCTACATGAACCTTCCAGCTTTTGTTATGTGGTTGTACAGGATGGTGTTGTTACCAAAATAGATTCATACATGGGGCCAGATGCCATCAAAATATTTGCACATAGAATAGAAATTGAGTGCCGTGACATAGCATCTAACATCTTATTAAAATCAAAACCCATGTTGCCTTTAACAGAGAAACAGATTGAAGATTTCAACAATGCAGAAAAATGCCCGGTATGTGATTCTGAATTTTCAGATACAAATATCAAGGTGCATCACCATTCTCATACAGATGGTAAATTCTTAATGGCCCTGTGTAATAGCTGTAATATTAAGATCAAGAGACCAAGATTTGTCCCCATATTTTGCCATGGAGCATCCAATTATGATTTCCATCATTTGATCAGGTATGAGGGGTTTGAGAAGCAGAATTTAAATATTTTAGCTGAAAATGATGAAAAATATATATCTATTAGCAAAACAATTAAAGTTAATGGATTTTCTATTCAAATAAGATTTCTTGATTCTTACAGATTTTTACCTGATAGCCTGGATACACTGGCTGCTCAATTACCTGATGATCGATTCAAAATCACACGTGCATTGTTTCCAAATCAGGACCCGAAATTAATTAGGCGGAAGGGTGTATATCCATATGATTATGCTACAGATTTTTCTAAATTTGATGAGTGTTCCCTGCCTCCACAACATGAGTTTTACAGCAAAATCAGAGGATCTGGAATCACTGATGAGGATTATCACCATGCCCAATTGGTGTGGGACAATTTAGAATGCCGGACATTTGGTGATTATCACATGGCATATTTGAAACTTGATGTGACCATCTCAGCAGATATAATGCAGGCATTCAGAAAATTTTGTATGCAAAATTATGGACTGGACCCAGTGTATTTTTTCAGTGCCCCGGGCCTAGCATGGTCTGCAATGTTTTTAAATACCAAAAAGCCATTGGATCTGATCCAGGATCAAAATATGTATCTGTTTATGGAGGAAAATATAAAAGGAGGCATGGTGCAATGTTCTCAGAGATATGCCAGAGCAAATAACAAATATATGCCTGATCATGATCCAGCACGGCCATCAAATTATATAGTGTATATAGATGCAAACAGCCTCTATGGTCATGCCATGATGCAAAAACTGCCATATGCAGGGCTTGAGTGGGTCGAAGATTTTAATATTGAAGATCTTCAGGGTTTTGATGACAGAGACTGTGGCCTCTTCTTAGAAGTTGATCTGACAATTCCAGATCATTTACACAACAAATTTTCTGATCTGCCCCCAATTCCCGAGGTTCAGTGCTCACCTGGCTCTAAACAGAAGAAGCTCATGATGACACTGGAGGCAAAACAGGGCTATGTCATATATTACAAGAACCTCCAGTTCCTGATGAAACATGGTGTTCAAGTGACCAAACTTGGCAAAGTTTTGAGGTTCAGGCACTCAGAATGGTTGAAACCATACATTGATACAAACACAAAGCTTCGAACATCTGCAAAAAGCGAATTTGATAAGAGCTTGTTTAAATTGATGGTTAATTCTGTATATGGCAAAACAATTGAAAATGTCAGAAAACATACCAATGTTAAAATAATTACTGACCCCAGCCTGAGCAAAAAATTGGTTGCAAAGCCTAATTTCAATTACAGAAGAATTTATGATGAAGATATGGCACTTTTCAACATGAAAAAAACAAGGATTAAGTTTGATAAACCTATTTATGTAGGGGCTGCAATATTGGAATTGTCCAAATTACATATGTTAACATTGTATTATGATGTGCTGAAACCTTTTTATGGTGATAATGTAAAACTGATGTACATGGACACGGATAGTTTTATTCTTGATATTAAAACAGAAGATGTTTATCAAGATATGTCACAGCCTGAATTGTTTAAATATTTTGACACCAGTGAACATACAAAGATTCAACCCCACAACAAAAAAGTGCCCGGCAAGTTAAAAGATGAGACACTTGGTGATGTTATTGTGGAATTTGCTGGGTTAAGTGCCAAGATGTACAGTTTTAAAACATGTAATGCTGTTGTCAAAAAAGCCAAGGGCATTGGCAGAGTAACTGTGGAAAAAGAGCTCCAATTTGAAGATTATAAAAATTGCCTCAAATCCCAGAGTTCAATCAAAACATCGGAATCCAGAATTCAGAGTGTGGATCACTTATTGACTAGCAATATTGTAAGAAAAGTGGCTCTGGACCCACATGATGATAAGAGATGCATTTTATCATGTGGAATACATACTCTACCATGGGGGCATTGTGATTTGAAAAATGGGAATCAATGCCCAATTACAGAGCATGATTTGAAATAAATAAACATGCCTATGAACTTATTTGGGTTTAAAAAACAAGGTATTATGGACCTGCCAGCACCACAACCCTCTCCTGATATGCTGTCTAAACTGAGTGGCTTGTTAATTATTCATCTGAACAGCATACTTACAGATGTTGATGATAAAACAGGCAAAATATTGTACATATTTAACAATAATTTAAATCATTACCAATTACCTGTAGGTGGGCAATTGCAATTTATTACAACCCCTGAGGGTGATGTCAAAATTTCAGTAGGGAGAAATATTTACAGAATTAAGCACTCAAACATGGTTTCTGGCACTGTTTATACTGTTTCTGCTGGTGACTGCTTATATATTGAGGTCCCTGGATCTTATGACAAGCTTATACCTTTTTTTATAGAATTAAGAATCAGATACTCTATAATAAATAACTACTAAACAAAATGCCTAATGATATATTTGGCCATACAAGACATGAAGATCACAGTGATGAGATTCTGATGCTTGATGTCAGAGTCAAGAAATTAAGAAGTGATTTACAAGCTTTACAAACAACACTCAATGCCAGTCTTCAATTAGAAATTACAAATTTACAATCACAATGCATGGACCCTCTTCTTAAAATTGATTCTGAACTCAAATTATTGCTTCAGAAATATACTGATTTGGCCACATTAAATAATTTTCAAAGTTTAGAAGAAGCTGTAGCAGCTCTTCAAGCCAAATTTAAGACCCAGGCTAACAACTCTGAGCAATTGAAACAGCAATTGGAAGAGCAGATAAATAATGTCCAGACACAGCTCCAAACAATTGTCAAAAGCATAAAATCACAAGAAGATTTTGATCTAGTGATTTCCACTCTAAAGGAACAGATTCAGTCACTCCAAATACCTAATCTGGATCCTCTGAACAATGCCATAGCCGAGGTTAAAGAAAAAATTGAGACACTTGAAAATTTTATGAACAATTTGCCATCTTCTGATGCTTTAAATGCAATAACTCGGAGTGTAGCAAATATTAAGCTGCAACTTGAAACATATGAAGATTTTGGAAAAATTCAAAGTTCCATAACCCATCTTGAAGGTACAATAGCAGCAGTGCAAAGTGATTTGGCAAATGTACTAGAATCCAGATTGCCTGGGATTGTAGATACCCTTGTCAGTGTCCAGCAACAAATCACAAAGCTTGAAAACCTCAACACTGAATCTGAACTATCTCATTTTCATCACTTGATCGATGATATCCAAACAAAACTTGAAATTTTACAACAATCCACACCCTCTCAGGCAGATATAACCCTGCTCCAAAATGCTATGCAAAATGTGGCTGATGCTTCTGAATTACACAATGTAAAATTGGCACTTGAATTTTTGCAAAATACAGTATCAAATCTGCCTACATCACAGGAACTTAAAAATATAAAGAGGGCAGTGAATAGGATATTGAAATCAGAAGATATCAAGAATATCCAGGCAGAGATCAAACATCTCACTCAGACAGTGGCCACTCTACCAACCAATCAACATATTAATGAACTGCATGCCCTGTTTGAGGATATCAGAAGACAGGTCCATGATCTTACAGCTCAAAATTCAAAATTGGCAGTTGTTGAAAATTTGCAACAAATTGTAGCTAATATCAAGCAACAGCTAGGGACCATGGAATCCAATCAAGCAAATGCTTTGTCTGTTTTTGCCACCCAGCTACAAGATATTGTACAACAATACAAAAAACTTGCTGTTGACATAAGAATCAAGCCGGGGCACGATGAGATTGTTAGGACTATCAATGAGCATCTTGAATCTGTAACAAGCAGATTGCTCACAGCAGAAAAGGAAATAACAGGCATAATTGAAAATCCAAAACATTCAGTAATTCTTGAATTGTACAGCATCCCCAACAAAGAATATGATTCTCCATTTACACCAGGTGGCAAAATATATATGCTGTCCCCTGCACAATTTTATTACCAATTTTTTGTTGGGGGCACATTGAGACCAATCAAGATCAAATATTGGCTTCAGCCACAGGCACACCACTACCCCACCTTATCAATAACAAATGCTAACAACAAAGTGAAAATCACCAGTGTAGAGTTACAGGATTTTACAGATCCCAATACATTAGAAACAGCCTATGTAGAAGATGATGGCACTTTGGAATTTAAAATACAGATAGGGGACAAATTATATTTAGAAAATCCTGCAGTATCAGCTGCTGAACACCCCATAGTTGCAATATTCTTGTTTACATATTATGTCTAGACAAATTATTGTTGATGAATTACACAGACAGGCCAGACATAATTTTAAGAGACTCCCAGTAGTCACAAAGGGCATAGATGATTTATGGCAAAGCGACTTGATTGAGTTGTCAAGTGGACAGTTGAAAAACTTAGACAAAATCAACAAGGGCTACAAGTATCTTCTCACTGTAATAGACACATTTTCAAAATTTGCCTGGGCTGTGCCACTCAAATCCAAGACTGGAAAATGTGTTACAGAAGCCATCAGAACAATCATCAATCAGAGTGGAAGATCCCCGCGCTATTTGCAAACAGATAATGGCAAAGAATTTTATAATTCAGTGTTTCAACAATTTATTAAAAGCCAGTCAATAAAACATTATTCGAGTTACAGTGACCTCAAAGCCTCAATTGTAGAGAGATTCAACAGAACCTTAAAAAATCTTATGTATAAACAATTTACCCTCCAAGGTAATTATAAATGGATTAATATTCTTCCAGAACTTCTACATAAATATAACAACTCGGTCCATTCCACAATCAACATGAAACCCTCTGAAGTAATGAGCTCATCTGATGAGCAAAAATTGATCAGCACTGTATATTATCCTAGATACCAGCCAACAACAAGAAAGGCCAGATACAGGGTTGGGGATCAAGTAAGAATAAGCAAATATAAGCACTTATTCAAGAGAGGCTTTACAAGAAACTGGAGCACTGAATTATTTACAGTGGTTCAAGTTAAACCTGGGACCCTTAACACATATATAATAAAAGATCACCGAGGAGAAATTCTCAAAGGCAGGTTCTATGAACAAGAGCTCAGCAAAACTAAACAGCCTGACACATATCTCATAGAAAAAATCATCCGCAGAAAAGGCAAAAAGTTACTTGTCAAATGGCTGGGTCATCCGGAAAACAGCTGGATCGATGCAAACAAAGTGATAATATGAACACCTGGGATGTTATAAAAAGGCTGCCAGAACCTGAACAGCAGAATAAGAGAAATGGCAACTTGTTACCTGATAATATTAGGTGTCTTATTGTTGGTCCATCTGCTTGTGGTAAAACTACACTATTAGTTGATAATTTTTTATTGGCACCCAACTGGTTAGACTGGAAAAACAGGCACTTGTATATCTTCTCCAAGAGCTTGGAACAATTAAAATATCAGCAGCTGATGATGCTATATGATGGATTGGATATTGCCACTTTTGAACCAGATGTTAAGCCACTTGATGAATGTCTCGATAATTCTGTTGTTGTGTTTGATGATGTTATATTGGATAATCAAAACAAGGTTAGAAACTTTTTTACACAGGGTCGGCACAAAAACATTGATTGCTTCTACCTGGCACAGACTTTTTCAAAAATACCGAAGCAGCTGATCCGTGACAACAGCAATTTTATATGTATATTTCATCAGGATCATACCAACCTCAAACACATACATGATGAATATGTAGGTGGGGACTTGAGCTACAATGATTTTTCTAAATTTTGCAGCAAGTGCTGGAACCAGGACAGTTATGGGTTTGTCACAATTGATATGACAAGAACACCTAATACTGGCAAATACAGAAATAAAATCAACAATTTTCTAGACGTAGAGACGTATATAAATAAACATGAAAAGGCCAATCATTGATGATCTTAAGTTAAGAGATTATCTTGTAAAAAGATTTAAGGGATGGAAATCAGAGAACCGTGGAATTTATGAAAAACACAAACAAACAGAACAGCCTGTAATTGATGCTATTAATAATTTAGGTAAAAATATCAAAACTGTTACAGAGCAAAATCAAAATTTGCTCACAGAGCTTGTACCTGTAGCTGCAAGGAACATATTAGATTATCCATTCACCCCACTTTCCAGTATTCATAGTCCTATTGCTCCTAGAAGAATTGAGGCTAGTCAGGATCCTATTGAATTGGGTCTTCTTGCTCAAAAATATTTAACCACACCTAAAGACAATAAAGATGAGGTGTTTGGCTTATATGCTGACACAGAGCTTGATGGTAGCATCATACATAGAATTGGCAATTTCAGAGTAACATTTATGGGAGATGATATAATTGTATATTCAGAATCTCGTCTCGGAGAAAAAGGTGCTTTTGTTAAGTACTCCGGAACACCTGGATTGTGGGAACTGATGACCAGGAAGAGACCTGGCAGCTATACAGATCAAGATTATGAGGATTACAAAGAAATATTAATAAAATCAGATGCTCTATACCAGAACAATGATCCCACACAAAAAAGAGTCAAGTCAAGCAGTGGGGCAAAATACAACAATTTAATCAAGCCCATATGGTCTCAGATCAAGACTGGCAGTGGAATCAAACAATACAACACCCTGCCTAAAGAATTTGTGTGGGTTGATGATGTCAGGAAACTTGTAGATATGCTATTGGTAATAGCTGGGGAGGAAAATGCTGGCAACCACAATTTTTACAATGAAAAGGTTGGAATTATGGACATGATAAGCACCAAATTGTCTAATTTTATAGTGAATGACACTAAGGGGATTGGATATCTTATAAAAATTATTAATACTCTACCCCCCAAATTTTGGAATATTTCTGAGGGTCGGGGCTTGGTTAATGACATTATAAACAAACTGCCATTTGAACTACATATTCCAGGCTATCAGTATTGTGGCCCAGGCACAAAATTGGACCATAGATTAAACAGAGGTGATCCTGGTGTTAATCCCCTAGATGCTGCTTGTAGAGACCATGATATTGCATACAACACACATTCTGATCTTGACAAGAGACATGTTGCAGACAAGAAATTAGAAGAGGCTGCATTTGGCAGATTTGTAAGCAAAGATGCTTCTTTAAGTGAAAAAATAGCAGCATTGGGAACCACCATAGCTATGAGCACCAAACAAAAATTGGGGTGGGGGTTGTGAATATGTATATAATAAACCTACAATGAAGGCCAAGGGTGTTATGTATCAAATACCTTATGCAGGTCTCAAATCTCTTAAAACTATTGACAGTCTCTTAACCAAAAAGCAGCGCAAGAAAAAAAATTCTTGTATTGCAAAGGGACATGGTATGAAATTGTTGCTCAGCACCCCCCAATTAAAAAAATTACAGCAATCAAGAAAAAAATCACATGTGGGGGGATTTATATTTACCATCCCTGCCATCTTAGCTGCTCTCGGGGCTGTGGGGAGCTTGGCTGGGGGTTCAGCCGCCATAGCAAAAACAGTAATAGATGCCAAGAAGAATAGGGCAGAATTAGATGAGCAGAAGCGCCATAACCTGGCAATGGAGAAACAGGGCAAAGGTGTTAAGAGAGCCATGAATAAGTTTAAAAAAAACAAGAGCCGCTTACAAACCAAGATATTGAAGCTTTAATCAAGCCATTGGGCATCAAACATTTTAGAGGTGTGTACATGTCTGATTCTTTACCGGAACAACCACTCAACAAAGAGTGTGGCATTGTTAATTTGGATGAATACAAAAATCAGGGCACTCACTGGATCTGTTATCTTAAATATTTAAAAAATGAGGCATTTGTGTTTGATTCATTTGGAGGTGTTCCACCTGAAAATTTAGTAAAATATCTAAAATCAGCTAATCTTTATTACAATAATGCCCGTGTTCAAAACTTCAAAGATGTTAATTGCGGACATTTGTGTTTATCTGTTCTTAGATACATGTCTCAAATAAATAAACCATCAATTGAAGATTTTCAAAAGGCCTTGTGGTATCTGAAACATCATGGGGGTATTCCATCTCACCAGCCAAAATTCAATATTGAAACTCAAATTACATGATGACATAGTGTATCCCAAAACAATAGCTCTCAGAGCATTTTATGGCATGTACTTGATCCCTAATATTACACACCACAACAATACAATTGCAGTAGGGGATGAAAAAATTGTCATTACTCCAGGGCAGTATAATCTATCCACTCTAAATGCTCAATTACCCAGAGGTATAGTGTTAAGTCAAAATTCTGTCACTCACAGAGTAGAGATTGTATCTGCCACAGAAACAGTGAATCTGGGTACTATAGGAGAGCTGTTAGGCTTTGAGAACAATACAAAACTTGAACCAGGCATCAAACACACTGCTATGAATATACCTAAATTCTTAGCCATAGAAACTCTGAATATTCACTGTAATGTGGCTGAGGGTATTATCACCAAATCAAATGGCATAGGCACTCACAAACAAACAGGCATCATTGCAACATTCAAGCCTAATTCTGAATTCATGGAGCCCATCATCTACAATCCATCCCCAACATTATATTTTCCTGTGTGTCATAATAGAATAGATTACATTGAATTGATGGTCACTAATGAAAAAGAAGAATTAGTTGATTTTGCTGGAGCCACAACAACTGCTATCATAGAGATTAATATTTAAATAAAAATACATACAATGGAAAATATTGAGAGTTATGAGCTACAATCATTCCCTCCAAACAGGAGGACATTTGCAAATTTAAATCAACCCAACACAGAAATCGAGGTTGATCTTGATGTAGGGGATGGATTTATACACCCCCACAGAGCAGATCTATACATCAAATTTGATGTTGTAAAGCTCGATGGAACAGCTTATCCTGCAAATTCAAATATAAGACTTGTAGACAATTTTGTGCCGCATCTGTTCTCTGAAATTGAGATCAGAAAGCATGGCGTTGTTATAAACAGAATAGATTATCCCGGCATTACCTCCACAGCTTTGGCCACATTAAAATTATCCAAAACCGAGGCTTCATACTACAAAATAGGCGGATTTGAAGCTGGTGATAAGATATTATCTAAGAACCACACAGTGCTGTTCCCAATGCGCCTGTTGCCAGGATTCTTCTCAGATTACAAAGAAATTATGTGGAAGGGTGGGTTAAGAATCACATTTAGAAGAGCTGCAAATGATAACAATGCTTTGATGAGGTACAGTACAATAAACCCCACAGGAGAAGCTCTGCCTAATACCCTACCAGATGCAGGCAAATGCATTATTCAGACCATGGAGCTAAGAATCCCTGTTGTTGAGTATGAAGCCAGTTATGGTCTTAAATACAAAGCTGATATAATAAAAAATCCACAGGTTCCTCTGCAATTTTATACATATCAATGTGTACAGAAGCCCGCAACTGGTACATATTATGAATTTGATGCTACAAATTCATTCTCCAGTATTCAATATGACATGCCTGATTTTGTGGTAGTACTGTTTCAGACTGGGAGACACAATAATCAGGAAAAAAATTCAAGTAAATTTGATAACTGCAACATCAAGAACATATATCTTAAAAATGGCAGAAATGAGGTATTTCCTAGAGAAAATTACAATTTAGACATGTCCAAGGATGACTTCCTCAAATTATATGAAGCTTTTTCGGCTTTCAAGAGGGTCACTACAGGCAATACAGATATGTACTACACACCAGATGAATTCAAGACACAGAGACCCATGTTTGTAATTAACACTTCAAAAAGGAAACAGGTTGTGGTGAGTGACAGAACAAACATTAAAATTATCTGTGAATTTCATGAGGCTTTACCTGATGACACCATATGTAGTGTTATTCTCATAGGTGAAAAATCATATGTTTATGATGTAAGAAATGAGAGAGTTACGGAGCAATTCTAGAGGGTCTCTACATATTGCATTGTTTTAATATTAGATTGAGGCTGGGGTCCAATTGAACTTAAATTGGAAGTAAATACGTGTGTATATGGGTGTGTATGTGTGTATGTATTGGCTTAATTTCTGGTGTTGACAAGTTTATGGACAACAATCTGGCTGATGCAACTTTTGTAAGTATGGGCAAGAGGCTCTTTCTTTCTGAGCAAAAATCTTGGATTAGAAGGGGGTTCCACACTAGAGCAATGCTCATGTTGAGCTAGGTTTAAGTGTAGACAATTCTGCTGGAGGAGAGCTCTTCCTTTCTGAAAAATTCCTGAGGGCATTTTTACAAAATTCTTGGATTAGAGGGGGGTTCCACACTAGAGCAAAAAGCTCATATGGGCATGTTGAGCTAGTTTTAAGTGTAGACAATTCTGCTGGAGGAGAGCTCTTCCTTTCCGGTCCTTATAATAGCACAAGTACTACTACTGGTTGCATAACTTGTAGGGTGGCGCTGTGCTATTGGATTTTAGGGTAAACCTCATGACAACAGATTTTTCCGGATTTAATTTCAGATTCCAGTCTTGACACCAGCGTTCAATGTGTTTGAGATTGTCTTGGATATAGCATGTGTCCTGAAGTGAGGTAATGTTTCGGAATAATTTGCAGTCATCAGCATACAATAATACTGAACATTCGGAAGAAATATATTCGTGAATGTCATCCATGAAGAGAGAGAAACACAGGGGCCCCAGAGAACTTCCTTGGGGCACACCGGAAATTACAGGAAGCCACGACGAAGAGCAACCAGATACGATAACCTTTTGCTTTCTATTGTGCAAGTAAGATGAAAGTAGTTTAAGAAGAGCTCCGTGAATATTGAATCTATTTGATAATTTGTGGATGAGTTGCGTGTGAGAGATAGAGTCAAAGGCTTTGGAAAAGTCTAAGTATACGACATCCATGTCTTGCTTGGCATTCAGGCAGTTGACTGCTTTGGCAAGCAAGCAAGCAAGGTTTGTGTTACAGGAAGCATGAGGGAGAAAACCGTGTTGAGTGGGAGAGAGGATTTATAAGCGAAATGCATATTCTTTTCCAGACTTTTAATGGTAAGAAGAAAGGTTATACTTCGTATTACATACCTTGATGAGCTATTTAACTAAGGTTGAAATTGCTTTTAAATGCTTATTTCTGCAGGAAACGGTTATGCTTGCATATTTTATGATTTTGGTTAAAAATAGCATATTTTACCCAAATCTGTGATATTTCAATCCTATTTCAATCACACAATGGCATCGGGATGACGACATCAATGCTTCTAAATAGCCGCACGGGAGAAATGGTATCCAAGAAAAGATACAGCACATCCATAATCATTTTGCTAATTACCTGATATTATAACACAGTTGAAAGCTCGAAATAATACAATGCAACATTCTCTTTCTCTCATTAATGAAATTTCAGTAACGTTATATTCAGAAACTCATGGTGTTGGTAAAAATTGTGTCCGACAAGCTCAGTCAGGAATTACTGAAACATCTCGGTTATAAAACACTGTGTCAAATTTATAAGAATATTTCTGGTGAAGAAACAGACATTGAAGAGGAATTCACCGAAGAAGAACTGTGGTATTTTTCACATGCGCCTGTGATGTCATGCTACGTGGAAAGAACATTACAGAACTGTACAAATTATTCTTCACTGACAAACGCAGGAGCTTCACACAATAAAATCTCAGGATGACCTTCCTTACATACTGTAACAGCTTTGAGTAAGGTAATAGATCTAATAAACACATATTTTTCCAGATTTTCCTGTATTTGTTTATCCTTATTTTGGTGCTTATTTTTTTCATTTTTGTGCTTATTAACTTGCTTATTTTACTGTTTGATTGTGCTTATAAATCCGGGCTGTAATAATAATAATAATAATATTGTCATTTTTTCCTGGTATTTTTTTAAACACGTTCAATTTCACATTAGCTAATAATGGAAAACAAACACACAAATTGTGTTATTGAAAGACAAAAATGACGAATATAATTCATTTTGTACATATGAAATTTGTAACTTTCATGTAGAACATATGTTTTACACACATGCTACATGGAGCAACGTAAAATAAGAAAATATATATGACACTTGTTAACACTAAATTGTGCACGTGTCCAATGTTTCTTTAATACATATATTATTTAATTAACTCGTCAGCCTCATAACAAACCAACAGCAAAAAATGACATAAATTGTCTCTCACATGTTTGTGCTCATATTGCTCAAAACAATTGTTCATACATTTAAAACAAAACTGTTTAGCAACAACAGTCCGAAGTGCATATTTGGTCTTACTTATCTCTCCAGTAATTTACAATGCATTACAGAAAATAATAATATTACGAGCGAAGCGAGCAAGAATATTTTTAGATTCAATTTTTGCGAACTGGGAACAATATTGATTTAATAGGGTGTAAATAATTTCACGGGGCGCCATGGCATTCTCTCTTTTACAACCTTTTTCATTTAGATCGTTCGGTGCCCCGTCCGACTTCCGCCGTCCCCAGCTACGGCTCTGAACTTGATGAAACTGCAAGAAAAGCAGGCATTACGAGTGAAGCAAGCAAGAAAATTTTACGAAACGTACTTTTGTTTGCATAAAATATGAAATCGAGGGCAGGGCAATTGCCCCTCTGTGACCCCCCTGCAGGTGATCTTGGCTGTCTGGAAGATAGATGCAAGAAATATGTGACAATTAATTTAATCTTGAGTATCATTTTGTCCTGCTTGATACTCTTAGATTCTGCTAGCCTTGACTTTCTTTACTTCAATGTTTGCCCCCTTTCCCCCTGGTTTCCGCCCAAGCTTGAAGGAAGACATTGCCCCCTGCCCTTCTGTGGTTGCGCCACTGGATGCTTCCTCACCTCATAATTTTCTTCCTCGCCCTCTTCAGCAACCCTTTTTCAAAACCTATGTTCAACGAAAACACTTTACTGTCTCAGTGTCATATCATGCCATATTGGGCTTTCTTTTTGCATTCTTGATAAGCGGTTTATATTCTTCCGTCTTTTCTCCAAGTCACACAGGAACAAACATTTCAGTTGCTTTCAACTTATAATCAGGTCGTGCTCGGGAGGTTATTTATCGCGAGATGTATCACGACGGGTAGTTTTCTTGTTAATACATTCTATTTGTCAAGTAGTAGTACCATTTCAGACTTTTTTCAAAGACTATTACGAAGAGACTTAAAAAGTTCTGGAAGAAATGTTAAGGTCCGCGTTGTTTTTACGATAGTGTGGCAGAAGGTACTGTAACGAAGACGAAGTTGCTGTGCACTTGTCCTATCGTCGCAGCATCTGGGGCAGACGGAAGGTGGACTTTGTATTCTGTCAATGAACACATGATAAAGGGGGGTAACAAAGCATTACTTGATAATTGAGGATTAAAAGTGGTAAACGTTGTAAGTGCCAAAAGCGAAAGTGTTGGGAAATCGCATCATTCCGCACCTCAGCCCGTAAGAACGTTCACACGAGTGACCTCTTTACACGCCCTTTGAACTACTTAGGGGGCTACCAGCCACTTTTCACGTTTACCACATTATAAAGCATGGCATATTTCACAGTTTAACATGGAAAACGGTGTTTGAATTCTTGTGGCACGTACATCGTTTACCACTTTTAGTCTTCAATTACACGAAAGTAGCTACATGATATCGTATTTTTGTGTTATTTTCTTTTTCAACATAACTTCAGGATGCATAGCTATTTTTTTTATCCAACGCTCAGAAAATGAACACACAGTACTTGTTGTCACCTGCATAATACATTTAACATTTGAATAATAACATAATTTTGTACCTCAATTCATTTGTGTACGCAGGTGTGAGCTAATTGGGATACGCCCTCTCCCGAAATATTGATAAAATCAAAATTTTTAAATGAAGGTAGTAAAGAATCAGAGAAAATCGAAAGTGATAAATAGAAACTCTACTTAAAATGATCCACGATTAACATTTTTGTCTTTGAACAACTTTTTTAACGACGGATCAAGATGTTAATCACGAAATATTTTGATAGTGTATCCCGTTTCTATCTGGGAAGGAGCTATGTGATAATCACTTGAACAATTCTAGCCAATTCTAGCGTCATTTTCGTTTTTAACACCTCAGAATTAGAAAGAATTTGCTGTCTTTATTTCAGGGTCCATTCGGCTGTTGGCTAGTGTTACACTTCGTAATCTACCACAGCCTACATACGCACAGGGTAAAACAGTGACGTCAAACGGGTTTGGTTACCGATAGGAATCTCGAGGGGCCCCGGACGACTGTTCCTGAAAAACGCCCATCGAGTCAGCGTGGCAAAGTCCGCAACGTTCGCTCCGTCGCGATGCAAGGACACTGCATATGTCGAAAAAAATGGCACTTTTCTTTGTCCAGGAATTTGACTTGTTATTGTAATATTCCTCGTGGCCCATTCTATATTATGAACCATACTACTCAGCCCAAAATTCCAGAAGTGGACCAGTGTACGTATAATATTTGGCTTCATACATTTTCTACGTATCCCGAACTCTATTTTCCTTGCCCAACACCTCGTCTCCACATGACGTCATCCCAAGGTTAGATGGCGGAAAACTGGGAAGAGTTCACGGCGTTCCTTTTCCGATGCCAATTAATGAGGCGCTGACAGGGAACACGATAGCCATCCTCGCAGACGCCGACAGTCCCCAGGCTCTGATCGGATGACGCCATCACCACCTGACGTCATGAGTCTTACGCGCTTCGTCTCTTGTGACCACAAACAGCATTCACCTTCACGAATCGTCAGTCATGAACTGAAGTGATTCGTTCATGATAAGGATTCAACGAGAGGTTTGTTCTGATAGCTTTGTTCGCACAACGAGCATAGTACGGAAAATCGGGACGGGAGTGGGGATTCAAGAAGTTCACTATCTCAAACAATGATTTCAGAATGCATATTGCCCCGGATTCGGATTTTACTTTCAAATGAGAGATATTTTCTATCCCATCTCTGATTCATTGTTGGAACTTAAAGCTACAATGACAATGCAGCTCTCTATTGAACATTATTCCAGCTCTGTAAGAAAAAAAAACCCAACTAACTCTCTAGACTTGTTAACCCAGAAGGTTCATGGCTGCATCAATACAGGCCTTCCATTTGTCCCTATCCTTGGCAAGATCAATCCAATCTTTTCAATCCTTACAGATTTCCTTTAGGTCCATCTTGGCCTTTCTACAGGTCCCTTACCATCAGGTTCCCCAACAAGAATCTCGTAAACTCTTCTTCCCTCTCCCATTCGTGCTACGTGCCCTGCCCACCTAAAACGTCTTGATTTAATTATTCTAATGTCTGGAGATGAATATAAATTATGTAGTTCTAAATTATGTAACCTTCTCCACTCACGTGTCTCCTCATCTCTTTTAGATCCAAATATTTTCATAATAATTTTATTTTCAAATACTCTTAATTCATGTTCCTCTTTTAATGTAATGGACCAATTTTCACATTCATATAATAGTACAGGTAAAATTACTGTTTTGTATATTTTAACTTTTAGTTTCTTAGATATTATACGAGAAAGTTCATGAATAGAAAGGTAACACGCATTTCCTGAATTTGTCTGCTTTTTTTTTCCACTTTAATATCATTTTCATTTGTTAGTATTACTTGATTTCGGAAACTGATTGAAACGAGTTGTTATGAATAATTGAATTTTGATTATTACCTAACACTTGGTTTTGGCCTGTAAGCATGCATTTGGTTTTCTCTCTGCTAACTACGTACAAAACTTATCTTTTAGCTTCTTCAAAAAATATTTTAGCCTTATTCTTAATTGTATTTATATCATCCCCTAGTAAGTCTACGTTATCTGACAACTAAGTCATACTTTTAATTTTAGCCCCTGTTAGTTTAGTTTATTTTACCTTCCTAACAGCATATTCTAAGGCAAAATGGAGATAATGCATCACCATGTCTTAACCTATCATGAATTGTAAATTTGTCCGTCAAATTAATAATACTCACACGAATTTTACTTTCTGTTTCATTATTGCATGCTTTTATCATATTAACAAGCTTCTTATGTATTCCAAACTCGATCAATATATTATATAATTTATCTCTTTTAACTGAATCTAATGCTTTTTTAAATCAATAAATACCTAATGGACATTTTGTTTATATTCCGACTTTTTCTCAAGTGTCTGTCTGATGTGAAAAAAATTGATCTAGGCTATAGTTGATCCGTGACGTGTATATCCACATTGATAACACGGCTCTGCATTTTGAAAACAAAATTCGGATGTTTTGAAATGAATAGGTGATTCTGGAAGTATTTTGAGTGCTGATCACGGAAATGACATACATTTCTTCCCATCACGTCAGGACTTTTCCTTAGGTCAGAATTTTTCTAGGCATCACTAAGTGCAAGCAAACCACCATATTATAACATTGAGTATTGGACATTTTGTGAAGGATTTTTTTTTAAACATAAGAACAGTGATTGATTGTTTCCAATGTTGACAGATTTCTTCTCTATTCCACATTAAACAAATTAATTTATGAATTTTACATATTAACGAATTCCACCATATTTAATTAACTCAGCTGTTATTAATTTAATGCCAAGTGCTTTGTTATGCTTTAGCCTTTTAATATTATCTTTATCTTCAGTCAAGTTAGGTTCTGGAACTAAAGGTTCTCCTTTGTGCACTTCATTTTCTTACAATTTATCTCATACGTGAACATTTAAAAGTTCATTAAAGCAGTTTCTCGATCTATTTAAAATATCGCTTGGATTAGCCAAAAATTCACCGCTTTTATCTTTTCACAAGTTTACTTTAGATTACCACCCCTTTCTAAATTCATTTACACTTTTATATAAATTTCTGATATTTTTATTTTTGCTGATTCAATTCATTAATTTTGCTTTTTAAGAAATCTCTCTTTTTTTTTACTTCTAAACGAAAATAACTATATACGAGTGAATTTTATGTTGAGTTGGAGTTTTAAGTCCACTTCATGGACAGTAAGGCCAATCGGGACTGGACCTACAGTTTAAAGTGGGATCCGAACCACTATGTGCCTCCATCGGGTATCGAAACCCTGATCCCTTGATTACAAGGCGACGACGCTACCACAACACAATCGGTGAGACGCTTTGCGGCAAAGAACGATTATAATTTTTTCACAAAATTATAGGAGTTTTCTATTTATTTATTTTACCTAAAGTTTCAGAAACAGTACTGAATGACCATTTTACACTGAAACAGTAAGAGCAGGAAAATAACTATAATAATAACAACAAAATAGAGTACAAGATGGCACTGAAAACAAATCAAAATTATACATACATGGTTAATAATTTTCTAAATTTTTGTTCTGGCAAGAATATTTCCATATTCGGAGGCAGGTTATTGTATGAGCCAGGAAGCCTGTAGAAAAGAGACCGCTGTAGAAGGGAGAGCCTTGTGGTGGGATTGTGAAATAGCTTAACGTTGCGGGTTGGCCATGTGGGAACACGTAGATGAAATTTGTTGAGCAGAAATTCGCATTTAATTTTGCCATTCATTATTTTGTGCAAAAATTTAATTTCTGCTAATTCGCGACGAGTGTGTGGTGGTTGGATATTGAAGACAGACATAATATATCTTTTGTGAAGATGCCTCAGATAAGGTATTCTGTGGCGAGCAATGGCGAGGAAAAAGTTGAAGACAGAATGAATCCGGGAAAGATTTGTTTTTGAAGCCATGGTACAGATAGGAGAGCAGTATCCAAGAATGGGGGAGATAAGGGATTTGTAAAATATGCTGATTGATGATTTGTTTTGGATATCAGTGAATCTGTACGGAAGACCGAGAAGACGCATTGCTCTTTTAGTAGTGTTCGTAATGTGCTCATTAAAGTTTAGTTTATCGTCGTTGATAACTCCGAGATCTTTTTGAGAGGAAACTTTTGATGAGATTGTTTTCAAGATGATAAGCAGAATCGAGTTTGTTCCTTCTTAGGGAAATGGTGAGGCAGGAGCATTTTTTAGGATTCAATTGAAGTTTTCACTGGCGACACCACACAAGTAGTTCTGTAAGAGCTTGCTGTAAGATTAAAGCATCGTGTTCTGATGAGATTTCTGTGAAGAGTTTACAGTGATCGGCAAGCAGAAGTATATTTATAGGGACAGAGGACAGTCTGTCGGGGAGATCATCCATGTAAAGAAGAAACAAAAGTGGGCCCAAGACGCTCCCTTAGCGAACTCCAGACAAAACAGGAAGAAAGCTGGAAGAGGTGCCAGGAAGGATAACACGCTGCTCACGTGCTCTCAGATAGTCTTGTAGTAAGGATAGAAATTTCCCATTGACGTTAAATCTGGATTGTAATTTATGAAGAAGGAGATTATGATTTATTTTATCGAAGGCTTTTGAAATATCCAAATATATAACGTCAAGCTGATTTTTTGAGAGGAGAGCGTTTTGATGACAACGAATAGCTCCAGTACACTGTAACTGCATTTTCAGTAGACTGGTGGTAGAGGTTCATGACGAAGGTGTACAAAAACGTGTCTCCAGATATGATAAGTGCTTCGTCGCCTATGCAGAAAATGAGCTCAAGGTATTTTCAGAGTAGGAAGGTTTTGTTCAACAAACTTCTTTCGTTCTTTATTTATTAATAAACGGAATAACTTTCTGGACTTGCCTTGTATAATTAATAATACTAATATCGTAGAATACTCCGGGTGCAATTGATGATCTATGAAGACACCCAAATGTGAACCTGTCTTTCACGTTGCACACCCTGGCTATATTGAGGGTTGTGTTCTGTACCGTGTTTGTGATCGTCAGTTCATCAATTTCATCTCATCACCTTTCTTAGTCAAAAAAGGCAGAAAATGGAAGTGAAATAAACCAAATCAAGCAGTCAATATATGAATGCCCTTCTTTGTAGTTGTCCCGGATTTTCATTTTACATTTTAAATTTTAAATAATCTGGAAACGCTACGAGGGACACTTGAGATTACAAAATGCTATGGCGTTTTCCTCTGATATGCACGATAGTGGAATCATATGTTTAAATAAAAAAGGTCGTATCATGAAACTTTGTAATGCAGTAACGAGCTAGATGTGGGCTTCAAGTGGGACATTTTAGGTACAAAATCAGTTTAAAGATATTCAATAAGATAGAGATCTATCGAAACACATTTATTCTGTCTACTTTGGTTTTAAAAGTTTTTGTGTGTTTTCCCAAAAAAATACTCAACACGACATACCCACCTAAAAACACAATACTGTTTACTCGAAGGAACGATTAGTATGATCATAGAATTAGAAGCCTTTCTTATAGTAAGAGAGGTCCAACAGTCTCTCTTGCCAAAACTTTTCACGTAATAAATAACACACATGTTAAATTGTTACCGTCTTATGATGCGTCATCTGATTGATGACGTCTACGGGCTGTCCACTGGAGTGGGTGTTTTGGAGGAAAATTTAAACAGATAGATACCACGGCCTATAAAGTGAATAAGAATTATTTTGAATTTAAATTTGAATTTTTGGGTGCGTGAGCACTTAAAGTATATTTTGCACCCGTCACGTTATACGGACTCTTTTCCAAAAGATATACAAGAAGACAATAACTACAATAACTGTAATGTCGTTATCTAAAAAATCTTAAAACATTCTGACTTCAGTTAAAAGCTGAGGCTGTAAAGGGGCATGCAGCACACACAAGGACAAAAAACAGGACAACACACACTGTCCTAACAGGATTATACTGGCCTAGGTCCAGACGCCAGAGCCTCGTTAGTCTGCCAAATGCAGTCCAGGATGTACTATGGGGAAGTGACGTTGACTTTTGGGATTTCATAGGTGTCATTTTTATTGATTATCTTCATGACAGAAGAACAGTAAATGTTGCTTACTATTGTCAACTCCTGGAAAGTGTTAAGGCTGCTTATCGGATGGGTACACCCATCAGAAGTGTTCTGCTGCTTCATGACAACGCCAGACCTCACACAGCTGGTGCAACACGTGACAAACTGGACGAAATTCATTGGACACCACTTGAACATTCTCCATACAGTCCAGACTTATCCCCTTGTGATTATCACTTGTTTGGACCCCTGAAAGAAGCACTCGGAGGTAAGCGTTTTCAGGATAACGGAGAAGTGGAAGAGTTCGTGTGAAACTGGCTGCACACACGAGCGAGAACTTTCTGGGATAAAGGAATTGCCAAACTCCCTATCCGCTGGCAAAAGTGCATTTCAGTTCAAGGGAGCTATGTAGAAAAGTAATTACTTTGTTTTGTATTTGTATTTTGTTTCAATAAAAAAATAAATTCCCGTTTATATTTGATTCACCCTAGTACTTGGCATCTCCACGATGTTTCGAAAGTTTTCCTTACAAGGTGAAGTTGGAAACTGAAACAAACAAACAACAAAAAAAGATTATAATTCAATTTCTCATGAATGTAGAACATCATGAATTTTTTATAAAAATTGAAGTGTTGTGGCTTGGCAGATGCATTATATAGAGACTGTAGCTTTTGGTAATAGAACTTCGATGTTATGGTATGGTTCGATAGGTGAAACTTGATATGAATTATACGTTGAATAAACTATTAAACAAACAACAAAATCTTCTGGGATAGCAGACACAATCTACGAGGAAACCACTGATATTTATACTGGATGTTATGATTGGTAATCCATTTACCATCGTTCGCAACTAATGTGATAAAAATGCTTCCGCTTTTCACGAGAGAACAGGGTAATGCGAATATCCAAACGCAGTTACATGCTTTGTAGAGTGATCTCACGGGTACCCTTTTTACACAGTTTGGACACGTGACTGAGCTCCTTCATGTTCTTGTAAACAGTTGAATTAAACAAATATGCAGTTATGGCTAATTCCTCCATTGTTGACTCTGGAGCCTCTCAACAGAAGTTCCCGGCGCATCGTTATATAGGTCAACAGGTCTCCTGTGGCAGTGGAGTTTTTCGATGAATTTCCGGAACCACCTTTGACATATTCGTTCATTCAGTGTACTGCGCACTTTGTAATAATGTTTCGTGGAGTTTTGTGTTCCTTCTCGAGCTCATACAATATAATGTACCGCTATATCCAATCATGTTTTATGGAACAACAAGTGTCTAAGGAGCTACTGTTTACTGTTTCTGGCCGATGTTCCATCAGATATGCAAGAACAATATTACATATGGAAACGAACAAGTTTTGGTTTTGTATTCGAACCGGAATAGATGAAAATATCTTTCAAGGTAATGGCGACTCTAATATCCGTACAGTGTAAGGGATGATCGTTTCCAAACACACTCAAATTTCCCCGTAGTACACCATGGACTGCATTTTGCAGACTAGCGAGGCTCTGGCGTCTGGACTCACAGCCAGTATAATCCTCCATGGGGCTCGTGTTTCGTCATTCCTATATGTTTGGGATTTTCCCTTCATCCATCTCATGATATCACACTTAATCCTCGTCTTTGACATTAGCCAGAAGTGGCAGAAAAACCAAGTAAAATAAACTACATCAATCAATCAGTGAGTCAATCAAATAGCCGTACTGAAACCCAGGGACGGTTACTGATATTGTTTGCAGTGTTGCACAACGACCGAATATTTTACTATGAAATTTCATACTTTTTTCTAGTATTTTTCCATTGTTTTCCTATTAAATATATTGAACATAAACAAATCATTTTACCCTTAATTGCTTCAAAAATGCTAATTTCATTATGATCTGTTAGAAAGAAGGAGGCAACCTAGAAGATTTCACAGTATATGAGAAGACGCACAGGTAGTCGTTGCAGCGATTAAGCAACGGCGAGATTTCTACAGCGCGTGCTATTGCAGCGAGGTTAAACGCTGCTCTTCCAATCCCCTGCTTCAGCTGGCTTGGTCGTTGCGAACCCCTTGCAACAAAACCAAGGTCAGGCAGGGAAGAAGCTTCGACGGACAGGCAACAAACGCTGTGATGCTAATTCTTTTATACGCCGTCAGAGAGCAGCAACGTGCGAACTGCAGAGCAATAGACAAAATGTCCACGTTAGGCAAAAATAAATATTTTCTTTTGCGGAGAATCTCAATGTAACGTACTAACTTTACCACCCATAGGGTGCTCGTTATTTCCCCTGATGATGTTTGGTGGTGGGACTAATTTTCTATTGTCATAGTTGCGATATTTTGTGTAATGTTGTTAAGTCATGTTCCCTCGTTTAACGATACCAATACTTGAAAATTGTTCAAAATATTGATTACTATTATTGGGTGAGTATTCCAGTCCAATTACAAGCATACATTTATCAGAGTTTTCCTTCAAAATATTCAACAATTTAATCAGAACATTAAAGTACTTCTTACGTAATCACAAAACACACAATTCTGCACAATATTGTTGCCGAATAAATGGAAACTTCAATTTTTGCATGATAATTGTTTATTATACTCCGCGAAAGTGTGACGTGGCATTTTGTAGATCCTGCGAAAGACCAAAACGTCCGAAAGGTATCGTCCACCGGCAAAATACAACCGATAATATATAAATATAGTATAATTAAAATTATACAGGGTGTCCCAGAAATAGGTAGCATAACTTCAGGAGCGTGTTCCTTACATGTAAGCAATGAAAAAAGTATATATGAAATAGGTCCGGAAATGTTTGGTTTCCGAGTTATAGGCTGTCATATCATGTGCTCACTGGAATTTTTCTATCTTCCACAGGTGGTTTCCTGTAACACAACCAGCTATTTGGTGTGTGGTACATGCTGAGTGGGCCTTGTTGAGACCATGTACACCAATCAGGAACGAGCAGATGTGCACTTCATGTATGGTTTGGCAGATGGCATTGCTGTAGAGGCCCGTCGTTTGTGCCACGAAAGGTACCTACACCGAAGATGCCCAGATAGAAAAAACATTTGTGAGTATCCACCGCCGCCTGTGTGAATTTGGAAATTTTGCACCTCGTGTTGTTGAAAGTGGACGACCTCGATCTACGACTTCTGTGCAAGAAGATTAGGTTCTGGATATTGTGACTGCAACTCCTGAAATCAGCACACGAAGGTTAGCAATGCAAGTGGATATTCCTCATTCCACTATCTGGAGAGTATGGCGAGCTCAACAGTTGTCTCCCTACCATCTGCAACGTGTAGAGGCATTATCACCAGCAGATTACCCTGCACGTGTCGTGTTCTGCCAATGGTTTTTGCAGCAATGCGCTACAACTCCTAACTTTCCTGGGAATCTTTGGTGTGGGTACCTTTCGTGGTACAAACGACGGGCCTCTACAGCAATGCCATCTGCCAAACCATGCATGAAGTGAATATCTGCTCGTTTCTGATTGGTGTACATAATCTCAACAAGCCCCACTCAGCATGTACCACTCGTCAAATAGCTGGTTGTGTTACAGGAAACCACCTGTGGCAGATAGACAAATTCCAGTGAGCACATGATATGACAGCCTATAACTCGGAAACCAAACATTTCCGGACCTATGTTCATATGTAACGAGTGCACTCACGGTCCCCGAAATGACGTGTCATTCATACCCCGGCACGGGGCCAGACGTCATTATGAGTACGGGAAACCGGTCGTGACTCTTACGGTCCAGGTTTTTAAGTTCGGTACTGAGACGGTCGTTTATTTTCGTACTAATGCGAGGCGGAGATAAATACCTTGAAATATTACAATGCTTTGTTTACCTTAGATGTGTAGATTCAAACAATCATAACACACTAATAGCATAATATCCGATACCTGAAAAACGTCAAATAACAACACTGACGAACGGTAAAATGTGAATATATATTGTAACAACAAAAAAATATTGCAATCAACAACTGTTTACATTGCCTCCTCAATCGCTCACTCATTCTCTCTCTCTCTCTCTCATTCACACATCTGAGGTATTTTTAAATGTGAAGTATAGATACAAATCATGGATTTCATTAACATATCATTTCTTTTTAGTTTTTAAACCTTTATGTGAATTTAGGTTATTTTTCTGCCAGCTCCTGTGCTCTTTTAACTTAATTTATATGCCAGCCCTCGGAAAGCGGTTATCTAAAACAATTGGGTCGGAGTGGTTAAATCTTTCGTTCGAATGAACGTATGCATCCAGTCGAAAGCACGACATTTAACAAGTTTCTCGGACGGGGGTAATACACATAAGCCTCTCTCGTCCAATGAGAACAAATACACCATTACATAGTGATGCAACAAGTTAATCGGCTCCAGCTGCCGGAATACACAAATCAATCGTCGGCGCGAGCAAAAATTACATCAAAAACCACAATGCAATAAATAATACTACTTCACGCGCACGACCTCGCAATATACATTACGCTTTCCACAATTAAAAGGACTCATCAGTCAACTACTGACAAATTAAATGGCGCGACGGGGGCGGTCGGTTACACAAAAATGGAGCACACTTTGACAATTTACACTAAAAATTAAAGTAATGGAATGGAGCTCCTAAGTCTGAATGCAGACAATCAAATTAGAACATCTGAACATGAAATGACCCTTTTTCTATAACAATACTAAAAATTATCAGACACGGAAGTTAGGTACGGGGTTCCTGAGTCACTTTGGAAATAAGTGAGACTTCGGCGTTAACAGTACGGTGTTGATACTAACAATGCACGTTTACATAGACATAGACCATCTGAAGAATACTCTACCGGACTCTGCTACATCGTGTGGTCATTCATCTCTCCTGGATGCGGGGCTTGCCCACGGTTCCTTTGCGGCGAAATTGTTCTCCGAGGTCGATCGCGACGAAGGATGATTGCGACGAAGTTGGGCACCTTTCACTTCCTTAGAACATCGGGTGTTCCTCTCGTCACTAGCGTCGGGTGTACGTGGTCACGGGCCGGTCCGGAATCTCTCTAGTGTCGGGCATCAATTGGACGTCGATCTGGAATCATCTCTCTCTGGTAACGGGCTTCGATTGGACGTCGATCTGGAGTCGTCCTTCTCTCCCTCTCTCTCTCTCTGGTAACGGGCTTAGATTGGAACGTCGAACTGGAAACGTCCTTCGGACTTTGGGCAGTGGTTGGCTTTGGCGTTGTCTTTGGTGTTGGCTGGCTGGCTTCACCGGATGATGGCGATGCATTGTTGCAGGCGTCAGGGAAGGCGACGGCCTTCCTTCTCTATCTACTTTAGCCGCCCATTATTATGTAATCCGCGCTTGGCAAAACAAACCACCGCGTAATGCTTCACCAAATAAGGCGCACACTGGTAACTCTCTATCTGCAATTCGCTTACAGTACATAAGAAACAAAGTCCACGGAGACAAAACAATAGTCACGCGAGAGTGTAAGGCGGAGATGCTCTCTCTATGAAATCCGGGTAAAAACTGTGTCTGGACTCGTAGTACTCTCGATTTTATGTCACTTTCGAATTTGTCCGTTGAGAAGCACGCTTGGGTTTCCGAGGAGATGGAAATGACCTCTGTGCATTGTCTTGAAACGCGGTCACTAGGCGCGTCCTCGATTCTTACAGGCTTGGGCTCCAGCTGATTTTCCTGGTCATCCGTGAAGAATGGGTTCGCCCACCCGCTGCGACTCCTAGCCCGGTCCGACGAATATAATCTTTCCTTTTCTCCGTGACGCTCCGTGCTGGTACAAATATGTCATGTTCTAGGCCGCAATGACAGTTCGGCTGTCACTCAGGAAAAACTCGTCTCCCAACTCCCGACGTCTGGCTCGGATACAAATTTATCCACAAAATAAATCAAACCTCACACACTTCTATTTGAACATAAAATGAATCAATAAACAAAAAATACTGCGTTTACCATGTCACTGGATACCGTGACACATATAAACTTTTTTCATTGCTTTCATATATGGAACACGCTCCTGAAGTTATGCCACCTAGTATATAAATATATATGAATGTACATAAATACATGCATACGTACATAAATACATACATGCATATATACAGGGTGTTTCTCTGACCGTGTTACAGACTTGCAGGGATGATGGAAGGGAACAAACGCAACAAAATGAGATAGCGAACCTAGGTCCGGAAATGCCCAAGTCAAAAGTTGCAAGCCAAAACTTTCGAAGGGCAGGCAACCACGCACAATACGGAGGGGAACCATAAAACAAAGGGGTAAGAATCCACCGCGCATGCCCTGGAAATGACGTAACGTCAAACTCGACGTGTGTAGTCTAGAAGCACGAGTGTCGCGACTGCAATCAGTGCAATGGAGTACACGCTAGAGGAACTGGCTGATACGGTGTTTGCGTATGGATGAGCAAATGGGAACTGTAGGGAAGCAGTAAGGTTGTATCGGACCACATATCCACGGCGCTTCCGAGACTTTTCCAACGATTATGGGAAACGGTGCAAGTGCGACCTCAATTCCACGAGCAAGGAGGACAAAGAACTGCAAAGACATCCGACCCTGAAGAAGCAGCGCTGGATCGGATGGAAGGACAACCATCCATCAGCACGTGAAATTGGTGTGGCCTATAGTACTGTTTGGAAAGTTCTGAGGGAGCAGCAGCTACACCCATACCATCCACACCGTGTCTATGCCTTTGGTGCAGCTCATTTCGCACCCCGCGTCGTGTTTAATGAATGGTTACTGCAGCGCTGTGTGGTCGACCCCCAGTTCCATCCCTGTGTACTTTTCACTGATAAGGCCTGTTTCCCGAGACACGGGATGCTGAATAGTCGCAATAGCAATGTATGGGCCGATGAAAATCCCCGTGCCACAATCGTGAAGGGCCATCAAGACAGATTTGCTGTAAACATGTGGGCGGGCATTGTCGGCGAACATTTAATAGGTCCGTATATTTTACCGCCGGACAAGGTACACTGTTTCTAAGAGACATCCTTCCCGAATTATTGGAACATATCCCACGCCTCGTCCGTCAACGCATGTGGTTTCAGCATGATGGGGGCCCGGCGTACTTCGTGGCTGGTACTCGTGATATTCTGACGCAGACCCTCCCACAGCGGTGGATAGGAAGAGGCGGACCTGTTGTTTGGCCTGCTCGTTCACCTGATCTGACCCCACGTGATTTCTTTTATGGGGTCATGTCTAAATTTTGTCTACGAGACACCTGTGAGTAATGTAGATGAACTCTTGGCAAGAATCCTTGCAGCCTGTGATGTGGTCCGAACGGCTTCTGGGATATAAGAGCGGATACGACAGAGTTTATTGTGACGCTGTCATGCCTGTATCGAGGCAGGGGGACATCACTTTGAACAACTGCTGTAATGATGGCTGCAGTTACTACTCATTAAAGCCTCAATTGATCCTTCTGTGTTTGTTTTCAATTTCCCCAAACATCTTTTATGGTTCCCCTCCGAGTTGTGCGTGGTTGCCTGCTCTTCGAAATTTTTCGCTTGTAACTTTTGAATGGGGCATTTCCGGAACAGGGTTCCCTATCTCATTTTGTTGCGTTTGTTCCCTTCCATCATCCCTGCAAGTCTGTAACACGGTCACAGAAACACCCTGTATATATGTATGTATGTATGTATGCATGTATGTATGTATCTACTTACATATATAAATATAACACCATGTATATTATATTTTTTATTACTTTGTAAACGGCGAACTAGCGGGTTAAGTGGTCGACTCACGACATCGCCACCGAAAGTACCGGGTTAGAACCACGACCTTTGTGAGTCTCGCTTCATCAATTTCATCCAACCATCATCGGCAACTTCAGTATACAGAGAAACAAAGGCGACGTATTAAATTAGGAAAGTGCAAGAAATACTTTGTAAACAGTCCAATTTAACGGCAGTCGCAAGGAAATATTTGCATGCACAAATTGCAAAATATCTCCTTGAAGCATCCTTTAGTGCATTTATTTCCTTTCAGAAGAAGTTTACCGATTCCATCCCCCAAGGTGACTCCAAACGAACCTTTCAGAGTTATAATTGATTAGGCTATAAGAATATCTCCATCGGCCTTCATTCCCCATTTATCACCTGTCGCAAACTCTGCAATTATTTTCCAAGAACTTCAAGGTACCGCGAACCGACAACTACAAGGTGCTAGCGTACATGCACGTGACATGTTCCAGAAGTACGATGCCCGAGACACACGTCGCCGTTCCCAAAAGCTGTTGGAAGGCTCGATTTATACTTGCAAGCGGAAATGTCGTTGAATTGGAATCTTAAAGAGATACTACGTCATCGTCGCTGGGACAGCAATAACATGTCTGTCAACACAGTGGTTAGAGGTCTTTTCTACCGCTGATTCACTTGTTCCTTTCCTTCAGAGACCTCTAAAGTGATGTATCACATGGTGCAAGGCGGTTCGGAAATAGAATTATTCTAAGAAATTCTTTACGTGGCCTTATGCAGAGGAAATACGTCGTTGGTTCACCATGAAATTATGTTTGCGGCGCATTTTTCGGGATTTGTTGTAGTTTTTCCGTTTTAAATTTAGTATGCAACCACAAAAACACGTGAAAAATGTTACTCATTGTAGGGGGACCCCACCACTAAAGAGATTGGAGCTTTTTGATAGTCAAAAGTAAACCTCTGTGTTTGCGGGTAGCGTGACATTCTACGAAAACAATGGTCCTGGGTTCGGATCCTCGTTGAGGCATGGTCGTGTCACTCAATGATTTATTTAGCACTTAGGCTATTTGGTACCCGTCACTTTACACATAAGCAGTCCCTTACCAGAATTCAAATAACTGTAATTTTTTATCATATCACTAAAAATATTAAAATATTCTGACTTCAGCTAAGGCTGTAAAGGAGCACTCAGCACACATGAGGACAAAACACAGTCCTACAGATGCCAGAGCTTCGTTAGTCTGCAAAATGCAATCTGGGGTGTACTACGTGGTTGTGATTTTGACAATTGGGTGTACTACTGTATGTTCCTATTTTGGAACAAGGGACCAAGTTTTGCATCCATGTAATACTACAGGCAAAATTATTATTTTGTGTATTTTAACTTTTAATTTATTGGATATTACACGAGAGGATAAAAGTTTATGAAAAGCAAAGTAACACGCATTTCCTGAATTACGTCTGTTTTTAATTTCCTGTTTATAAATTTTGATTATTACCTATCACTTAGTTTCGGCATGTAAGCGTATATTTAATTTTCTCTTTTTTAGCTTCGAAATCTATCTCCTTAGCTGCTTTAAAAATATTTTAACATTATTCTTAGTTGTATTTATATTATCCCGTAGTAAGTTTACATCATCTGCATATGCTAGCAACTGAGTCAGACTACTTAATTTTACTCCTTCGTTACTTTCCCTTACATTTAACAACATCTTCATGAAAGGCATCTTTATCGAAAATGGCCGACCTCTCTATACTACTAAGTCACCAACTTAGTTCAACTCAAGATATTTACTCCAACATGGACGATGCAAATGCTTCGGTGCAACTAAAAATTCCAAACAGCATAGCCGTGTTGACCATTGCAGAGCCGGGGATGTTGCTTTCCAACCAATTTCCCCTTAATGGCATGTTTACTGTTGACCGGAGTCGGCTCCTTAATTATGAAGGTAATCAGAGAGCCTGTTTAGCGAAATCAACCAGCGGACATCTGAGCCTTAAAGCTCGAAGGCGTTTGTTTACCTCAGGGCATAGACATTGCCGAGGGGGCATGTATGGCGTGGAGGTAGGGCCCCTAGCAATCTCGGTAATTTCTGGATGTGATGTCATCACTACCACGCTCCGTCCGCTTTTACCCTCCAGGGTAACCCTCAGCGCACCTATTTCTTAGAGGATGATTGGACAACAGAGCTGCTCCATGTAGGGATATTGGAAGAGTTCACATCTGTAATCACCCATTCCGGGAATCGAACCCGAGTATCTGGCGTGGCAGCCAGACCACCACTGCATCTTTTGGAGTAAACAAGAATAGGTGCAGGTAACTAATATTTACTTAAGCAAATGTTTATCCATTAGCAACAATATTTAGTAACTTTTACCGAAAGAACTCGATTCTTTTAAAATTATGAAATAATTTAGTCACAATTAGCAAATTTCGTACTAATCGGCTAAAGTTGATGAAAAGTGCCCTTTCCCAACAGCCCTGTGCCAATAATTGGTAAAATGTACTAGACAGATCTTCCAAGTAGTAGCTCAACACGCCATAACTTAGCTCGGTCGTTTAGTCACGCCGTGAGAGAGAACAGTCCATCTAAAGTAACTCGAAGACCTAAAATTTTGTAAAATTAAAGCATTAGCAAATGGAAGTTTCAACCTAAACCTAAAAACTATTCAAGCTAAAAATATAAAATTTAGAGAATCGAAAAAACCGTGAATTATCAACTTGAAGCAGAACACAACAACAACAACTGAACACAATCAGTATGTATCAATTGCTAGAGATACAAAGCTATAATCCTGTGAATTGATGGATGGATCCACTGATATTTTACTGCGACCAAAATTAATAATGTCCATAAATACTTCTGCCAGTCTATGGAACACAAACATTCGAATGCAAACAATAGTTATCTCTTGATCCTTGGCTATCTCGGAACTAACTAAAGGAACCAACATGTAATTTGGTGTTCCGAGAGACATGTGAACTAGAGTTGACGAGCTGTATCTTATAACCACATAGGTAGTACTGCTATTAACATTGTAAACGTAAGGTAGGAAAGAATTTCAAGTAGGACCTGGCAACAAGAAGAGAGGTTTGATGGAGGATAAAGAAGAGACGGTTGTGAAAAGTTTCGTGTCGCGGACTTTGATTGTAAGATAGTTATTTTTCGCCTGTATTGTGCTGTGTAAGCTAGAATCGCAACTTTTTTTTACTCACGGCACACCCCAAACGGGCCTAGACTCAACACGGCACACCAAAATGTCTGTCCTCTCAAAATCACATGAATCTTAATAAAGGTAAAGGTAAAGTGTTCCCCTGTGCTTAGCACCACGCCATGAAGGCGTATAGGGGGTGTGGGGGTAACGCCCCACACTATCTTGATCCGGTCGTGAGTGGGGGTGATGTGATCAGCATCACGCCCCTGACCGCCTTTACCCCCCAGGGTTTCCCCCAGGTACCCATGTTATTCGACGCTGGGTGGGCGCCGGGGCCGCTTTCACCGTTAGAAAAGTTCCCGGATTTGAACCGGCCGGGGATCGAACCCGGGACCTTGAATCTTAATATAATTACGAAATATTACGTCGTTATGTAATCAATTATTATTATTATCATTGTTGTTGTTATTATTATTATTATAAAACATGAATAGACTTATGCATTTATTAAAAATTTATTAACTTTAATTCACTGTAGAAAATACACATTTTTAATACGAATTTTAAAGTAAATAACTCTACTTATACCTTCAATGTGATACTTGAGCCTGCTTAGCTGCACACAGACGGCTGATTCGTGGTGGAATCGTTGACAAAGCAAGCCTCATTTCTTCGTCGATGGATTTGAGTCTCTCTCTCTTGGATGTTTTAATTGCAGTCAACGTCGAGAAGCCCAGTTCACACAAATAAGTAGTTGAAAATGGTAATAACACATTAACTGCCATCTCGGAGATAGCCGGGTATTCACTAACTTCCAAAAATTTTAATTTCAATGTTCTGTCTGCTTTCAAATCTGCCAGTTCCTCTTGTAAGCGTAAATTTTTCGGAAGATATTTCGAATCCATACTGAATGGATCACGAACCCAGTCAAAATCTTCAACGCTCTCTCCAAAATATTTTTTGAAAGTCTGCTGCAAGAGTACTAAATGTTCTTTAATTAAGTCCATCGACACCTTGTTGTCGTCAGCAAGGGGCCATACAGTTTGGAACATCTCACACGATCCATTTTCAATTGTCTGCATCCACAAGTTCAACTTATTAATAAATCCTTGAATCTTATCCATACTAGTCAGAATATTTTCGTTTCTACCTTGCATTTTTCTGTTTAGTTCATTCAAGTGTACGAAAATATCGGAAAGATATGCCAACTTCTAAGTTGCCAACTTCTAGATACCCATTCATCATCTGCAAATAAATCCTCATACTCATGCCCCTCAATAGTAAAAAATGAAAGTACCTCCTCTTTAAGTTCAAACATTCGCGTTAACACTTTACCTTGAGATAACCATCGTACTTCTGTATGTAGCAGAAGTATAGTGTGCTCTGATCCCATTTCTTGACACAAAACGTTAAAAAGCCGCATATTTAGGGGCCGCGATTTGATGAAGTTCACGACTTTTACTACTTCGTCCATCACAATTTTCAGAGGAGATGGCAAAGACTTAGCAACAATGGTTTCCCGATGAACGAGACAATGGTCGGTTCGTAAGTTAGGATTTACTTCGCGTACTTTACCCACGAATCCTTTCACTCGGCCTGTCATAGAAGCGGCTCCGTCTGTACAAACACTAACGCAGTCCTCCCATGTTAATTCATTACGGACCACATATTCATTAGTCCTACGAAATATTTCTTCACCGGTTGCTCGCTCGGGTAGTTCTTTGCAAAAAAAAGAAATTACTTGCAATTACATCCCAATCAACATACCTTATGTAGGAAAGAAGTTGTGCGTGACCGCCAATATCGGTGGACTCGTCGGTCTGAAGTGAGAACTTTCGACTGCTCTTTACTTTCTCCTTCATAATGTCTTCGATGTCACTGGACATGTCACTAACTCGGAGGCTGATTGTGTCAGCAGAGAGAGGAATTTTTGAAATTTCAGTAGCAGCTTCTGAACCCAGGACTATTTTTACCATTTCTTTACACGCGGGCATTAACAACGTTTCTGCTATTGCGTGTCTTTTTTTGGCCTTTACGATAAGTTCGGCTACCTTATAGCTAGCTTCCTGTACTTTTTGCGAATCACGTACCGACGTAGTCACGAGCGTCACTTGTTTTTCTATTTTGTTCCAACAACCGACGAAAATAATTCACATCTTTACTTAAGAGAGAGGAATGTTTTGTTGACAGTTGTCGTTTTAATTTACTGGGAACCATAGCAGCATTACTGAGTTTTTCACCACACACAACACACTCAGGGATTGGGCATGTTTTGTCACCACACCAAAAAACCCGTAAGCTAAATAGTTATCACTATATTTTCCGGTGAACTACTTTCTGTTTCTTTTTTTCGGGCTCGATGGTTTCACTACTTGCACTCGAGGACGAACCACTCCGTACAAGGAACTTATCCATATCGAAAAAAGAAAATAGTAAGACTGGTGTAGTAATCCAATACTCGCACTACTGCAGAGCACAGCTGTGATAGAACTGATCTGAAATACTGTAATTGTTGTCTGACAATGTGTGGGTCCTTCGACGAAGGAAAGGAGCAACAAAGTTCAAGAAGCACTGACAAACAGGCACAAAACAGCCAGACGTACACAAAATATACAGTGTTACAAACAAAGAACTCGCTTGAATAGCTCTATTGTATGATTGGTATCGGGCCGCTAAAAGGCTTGCTAAAAGTCTTACGCGGCTTTCTTTGCGGTGAACACAAAGCTTGCCGCCTATAACCCATCAAACCGGCCCAATATTACAGGCGAAATACATATAAGATGAGCAAACTATAGCAATATTGAGTAAATAAATTACATTTAATTTCTATGAAAATATAACAGTTATCAGCAAGAATAAACAAGCACCTTCTTACTTAAAAGCTACAATTAATTTCTTACAATATTACGATAGTAGGTAAAAGTTCGCGTCACACCTTTCACCTTGTGACGGCACACTAGTGTGCCGCGGCACACCGGTTGCGGAACACTGAGCTAGATGATACTGCTTAGTGTGTTTTGGTGCAACAATATATTATTTATCTGTAATACAGACAGTTAATTCTTGTGATCTTAGTGATTTTGTCTATCCATGTTGTGTACTAGTGTACTTGCGCCATTCACCTCCTACTCGCTGTTCCGAGGTGAAACAAATTCAGTCAGGTTTGACTGAATATTGCTTTCGTTCGTGCCTAAAGCTGGTCACAATCTTTGCGGGTTATCTTGGTTACTCCGCTAAGAAACAGACAGACAGAGAGAGAGAGAGAGAGAGAGAGTAGTGGTATATACCATATTACTGGGGCGAGAAAGTATGAGGTCTTGCCTGTACCAAAATTAGCTCAAGATGCCTATTAAAGTTTATTGCTCAAGTGTCCTCCTCTATCAAATTTAAGATTTTTGTACAGAAAAAGTTTTTGAGAAAGTATGACCCCCCCCCTCCTCTTAGATTGATTCGGCTACAGCTGTATCTGTCAGATTGTTATTCATAAGATTATTAAAAATATGTCCCTCTCGATACTGTTTTGGCTTCACTTAAAACTAATCCTGTCTTGTAAAGTATAATCTTAAATACTTGTTTAAAATATTTTTGTATTATTATGTTAATATATTGACCTGGAATATTCTGAATATTTTAATTTAGAACCAGGCTCAACTCATATATCTAATTCTAAAACAAAGCATTGTGCACAGGTTTTTTTTTTCTAGAATTGCTCTGTGACTCTCTCATTTCTTACATAATAAACATATGATTTTTCACCTATAAGAATAACACTACATATGGTGTCATCAGGGAGTGTATCATGGGATTCACAGATAATTTTAATGTTTGTCCTGTCATTAACCACAACCTGTTTCCTTTTTGAGGTGTTGATGACAAACATAGGTCTCTGTGCTTTGAATTCATCTGGTGAGTAATACATGTCAGTATTCCCAATTGTGACCCTTTTGTATGCTGTAAATGCTTCATATAATTTAAGAAAATCATCCTTGGACATTTTTAATTATAATTTTCTCTAGGAAACACCTCATTTCTGCCATTTTTAAGATATATGTTCTTGATGTTGCAGCTATCAAATTTACTTGAATTTTTTTTCTTGATTATTGTTTCTTCCAGTCTGAAACAGTACCACCACAAAATCTGGCATGTCATATTGTATACTGGAGAATGAGTTTGTAGCATCAAATTCATAATAGCTACCAGTGGCAGGCTTTTGCACACATTGATATGTATAAAATTGTAAAGGCACCTGTGGATTTTTTAGTATATCTGCTTTGTATTTAAGAGCATAACTGGCTTCATATTCAACTACTGGAATTCTTAGCTCCATAGTCTGAATAAGGCATTTACCTTCATCAGGTAGAGTATTAGGCAGAGCTGCCCAAGTAGAGTTTAATGAACTGTACCTCATCAAAGCATTATTATCATTGGCAGCTCTTCTAAATGTAATTCTTAAACCACCCTTCCACATAATGTCTTTGTAATCTGAGAAGAATCCTGGCAACAGGCACATAGGGAACAGTACTGTGTGGCTCTTAGATATTATTTTATCACCAGCCTCAAATCCACCTATTTTGTAGTAAGAAGCCTCGGTCTTGGATAATTTTAGTGTGGCCAAAGCTGTAGATGTGATACCAGGATAGTCTACTCTGTTTATAACAACACCATGTTTTCTGATCTCAATTTCAGAGAACAGATGTGGCACAAAATTGTCTACCAGTCTTATATTTGAGTTAGCCGGATAATCTGTACCATCGAGCTTTACAACATCAAACTTGATATATAGGTCTGCTCTGTGAGGGTGTATAAAGCCGTCTCCTACATCAAGGTCAACCTCAATCTCTGTGTTGGCTTGATTTAAATTTGCAAAAGTCCTCCGATTTGGGGGGAATGATTGTAGCTCATAACTCTCAATATTTTCAATTTTTTTTGTATGTATTTTTATTTAAATATTAATTTCTATGATAGCAGTTGTTGTAGCTCCAGCAAAATCAACTAATTCTTCTTTTTCATTAGTGACCATCAACTCAATATAATCTATTCTATTATGGCACACAGGAAAATATAATGTTGATGATGGAGTGTAGATGATTGGCTCCATGAATTCAGAGTTAGGTTTGAATGTTGCAATGATGCCAGTTTGTTTGTGAGTGCCTATGCCATCTCATTTGGTGATCATACCCTCGGCCACATTACAGTGAATATTCAGAGTCTCTATGGCTAAGAACTTAGGTATATTAATATCAGTGTGTTTGATGGCTGGTTCAAGTTTTGTGTTGTTCTCGAAGCCTAATAGCTCTCCTATAGTACCCAGATCTATTGTCTCTGTAGCAGACACAATCTCTACTCTGTGAGTGACAGAATTTTGAGTTAACACTATACCTCTAGGTAACTGAGCATTTAGAGTAGACAGATTATACTGCCCTGGAGTGATGACAATGTTTTGGTTACCAACTGCAATCTTGTTGTTGTGGTGTGTAATATTGGGGATCAAGTACATGCCATAGAATGCTCTAAGAGCTATTGTTTTGGGATATACTATATCATCATGTAGTCTGAGCTTCAATATTGAATTTTGGCTGGTAAGATGGAATACTCCCATGATGTTTTAGATACCACAAGGCTTTTTGAAAATTTTCAATTGATGGTTTATTTATTTGAGACATATATCTAAGAACAGATAAACACAGATGTCCACAATTAACATCTTTGAAGTTTTGAACACGGGTATTATTGTAATAAAGATTAGTTGATTTTAGATATTTTACTAAATTCTCAGATGGAACACCTCCAAATGAATCAAACACAAATTCCTCATTGTTTAAATATTTAAGATAACAGATCCAGTGAGTGCCCTGATTTTTGTACTTATCCAAATTGACTATGCCACACTCTTTTTTGAGTGGTTGTTCTGGTAAAGAATCAGACATGTATACACCTCTAAAATGTTTGATGCCCAGTGGCTTGATTAAAGCTTCAATATCTTGGTTTGTAAGCGGCTCTTTTTTTTTTAAACTTATTTATAACTCTCTTAAGACCTTTGCCTTGTTTTTCCATAGCCAGATTATGGCGCTTTTGTTCATCTAATTCTGCCTTATTCTTCTTGGCATCTATTACTGTTTTTGCTATAGCAGCCGATCCCCCTGCTAAGCTGCCAACAGCACCGAGGGCTGATAAAATAGCTGGGATACTAAATATGAAGCCACCTATATGTGATTTTTTTCTAGATTGCTGTAATTTTTTTAATTGCGGGGTACTAAGTAATAATTTCATACCATGGCCCTTGGCAAGACAAGAACTTTTCTTCTTGCGTTGCTTTTTGGTTAGAAGACTATCAATAGTTTTAAGAGATTTAAGACCTGCATAAGGTATCTGATACATAACACCCTTGGCCTTCATTGTTGGTTTATTATATACATATTCTGGGATTAACTTTCAATTAAATTGCAACTAATTTATTTAATTTATTACAACCCCCACCCCAGTTTTTGTTTGGTGTTCATAGCTATGGTGGTCCCCAGTGCTGCTATTCTCTCACTCAAAGAAGCATCTTTGCTTACAAATCTACCAAATGCAGCCTCTTCTAATTTTTTGTCTGCTACATGTCGCCTGTCAAGATCGGTATGTGTGTTGTATGCTATGTCATGGTCTCTACAAGCAGTATCTAGGGGATTAACACCACGGTCACCTCTGTTTAGTCTATGATTTAGTTTGGTACCTGGACCACAATACTGATAGCCTTGTATGTGTAGCTCAAATGGCAGCTTGTTTATAATGTCATTAACCAGCCCTCGACCCTCAGAGATATTCCAAAATTTAGGTGGTAGAGTATTAATAATCTTTATAAGATATCCAATGCACTTAGTGTCATTGGCTATAAAATTAGACAATTTGGTGCTTATCATGTCCATAATTCCAACCTTTTCATTGTAAAAATTGTGGTTACCGGCATTTTCTTCACCAGCTATGACCAGAAACCTATCTACAAGTTTCCTGACATCATCAACACAGACAAATTCTTTAGGCAATGTGTTGAACTGTTTGATCCCACTACCTGTCTTGATCTGTGACCATATGGGCTTGATTAAGTTGTTGTATTTTGCTCCACTGCTAGGCTTGACTTTTTTTTGTGTCGGATCATTGTTCTGGTATAAAGCATCTGATTTTATTAATATTTCTTTGTAGTGCTCATAGTCTTGATCTGTATAGCTGCCAGGTCTCTTACGAGTCATCAGTTCCCACAATCCAGGTGTTCCAGGATACTTAACAAAAGCACCTCTTTCTCCAAGATGAGATTCTGAATATACTATTAGATCATCTCCCATAAATGTTACCCTAAAATTACCAATTCTATGTATGATGCTACCATCAAGCTCTGTGTCAGCATATAAACCAAAAACCTCATCTTTGTTGTCTTTAGGTGTGCTTAAATATTTTTGAGCAAGAAGACCCAATTCAATAGGATCCTGAGTAGCTTCAATTCTTCGAGGAGGAACAGGACTAGGTGTATGAATACTAGAAAGTGGGGTGATTGGATAATCTAATATGTTCCTAGCAGCTACCGGCACAAGCTCTGTGATCAAATTTTGGTTCCGCTCTGTAACAGTTTTGATATTTTTACCTAGTTCACTAATAGCATCAATAATAGGCTGTTCTGTGCGCTTGTGTTGTTCATAGATACCTCGGTTCTCTAATTTCCATCCCTTAAATCTTTTTACAAGATAGTCTCTTAATTTAAGATCATCAATAATTGGTCTTTTCATGGTTATTTATATATGTTTCAATGTCTAGAAAATTGTTAATTTTATTTCTATATTTACCACTATTAGGTTTCCTTGTCATATCAATTGTGACAAACCCATACCTGTCCTGGTTCCAACACCTACTGCAAAACTTAGGAAAATTATTGTAGCTCAAGTCACCACCTACATATTCATCATGTATGTGTTTGAGGTTGGTATGGTCTTGATGAAACACACATATAAAATTGCTGTTGTCTCTTATCAGCTGTTTTGGTATTTTAGAAAAAGTCTGTGCCAGGTAGAAGCAATCTATGTTTTTGTGTCGGCCCTGTGTAAAGAAATTTCTAACCTTGTTTTGGTTTTGCAGTATAATATCATCAAACACAACAACAGAGTTATCAAGACAGTCATTAAGTGGCTTAACATCTGATTCAAAAGTGGCTATATCCAGTCCATCATATAGCCTCATCAGCTGCTGATATTTTAATTGTTCTAAGCTCTTAGAGAAGACATACAAGTGCCTGTTTTTCCAGTCTAACCATTTGGGTGCCAATAAAAAATTATCAATCATTAGTGTAGTTTTACCACAAGCCGATGGCCCAACAATAAGACATCTAATATTATCAGGCAGCAGCTTGCCATTTCTCTTAGTCTGCTGTTCAGGCTCTTATAGTATTTTTATAACATCCCAGGTGTTTATAGTATCACTTTGTCTGCCTCGATCCAGCTGTGTTCTGGGAGTCCTAGCCATTTGACCAGTATTTTCTTGCCTTTTCTGCGGATGACTTTTTCTATAAGATATGTGTCGGGCTGCTTAGTTTTGCTGAGCTCTTCTTCATAAAACCTGCCTTTGAGAATTTCTCCTCGATGGTCTTTTATTATATATGTGATACGGGTCCCAGGTTTAACTTGAACCACTGTAAATAATTCAGTACTCCAGTTTCTGGTAAAGCCTCTTTTGAATAAGTGCTTATATTTACTAATTCTTACTTGATCACCATATTGTATTTAGCTTTTTTGGTTGTTGGCTGATATCTAGGATAGTAAACAGTGCTAATCAATTGTTGCTCATCAGATGAAGTTACCTCAGAGGGTTTCATGTTGATTGTGGTGTGGACTGAGTTGTTATATCTATCTAGATGTTCTGGTAGGATAGTAAGCCATTTATAATTACCTTGAAGGGTAAATTGTTTATACATATGATTTTTTAGAGTTCTGTTGAATCTTTCTACAATAGAGGCCTTGAGATCACTGTAACTCGAGTAATGTTTTATTGACTGGCTTTTAATAAATTGTTGGAACTCCAAATTATAGAATTCTTTGCCATTATCTGTTTGTAGATAGCGTGGTGATCTTCCACTCTGATTAATAATTGTCCTGAAGGCTTCTGTAACACATTTTCCAGTCTTAGATTTGAGCGGCAAAGTCCAGGCAAATTTTGAAAACGTATCTATAAGAGTAAGTATCCTTTGTTGATCTTGTCTAAGTTTTTCAGCTGTCCACCATGAGGGGCCATTTCAACCAAGTCACACTGCCATAAATCATCTATGCCTTTTGTAACCACTGGCAGTCGCTTATAGTTATGTCTGGCTGGTTTGTGTAGCTCATCAACAATAATTTGTCTAGACATGGTATGTAAACAAGAATATTGCAACTATGGGGTGTTCAGCAGCTGATACTACAGGATTTTCTAAATATAATTTGTCTCTTATTTGTATATTAAATTCAAGAGAACCATCATCTTCAGCATAAGCTGTCTCTAATGTATTGGGGTCTGTAAAATCCTGTAACTCTACACTGGTGACCTTTGGTTTGTTGTCAGCATTGGTTATTGATAAGGTAGGGTATTGGTGAGCCTGTGGTTGTAGCCAATATTTGATTTTGATTGGTCTGAGTGTGCCCCCAACAAAAAACTGGTAATAAAATTGTGCATGGGACAGCATATATATTTTGCCACCTAGTGTAAATGGTGAATCATATTCTTTGTTGGGGATACTGTACAATTCAAGGATTACTGTATGCTTAGGATTCTCGATTAGGCCAGTTATTTCTTTTTCTGCTTTAAGCAATCTACTTATTACAGATTCAAGATGCTCATTGATAGTCCTAACAATCTCATCATGACCTGGTTTGATTCTTATGTCTACAGCAAGTTTTTTGTATTGTTGCATAATCTCTTGAAGCTGCGTGGCAAAAACAGACAAAGCATTTGCCTGGTTGGATTCCATGGTCCCTAGCTGTTGCTTGATGTTGGCTACAATTTGCTGTATATTTTCAACAACTGCCAATTTTGAATTTTGAGCTGTAAGATCATGGACTTGTCTTCTGATATCTTCAAATAAAGCATAAAGTTCATTAATATGTTGATTAGTTGGTAGAGTGGCCACTGTCTGAGTAAGTTGTTTGATCTCTGTCTGGATATTCTTGATATCTTCAGATTTTAGTATGCGATTCACTGTTCTCTTAATATTTTTAAGTTCCTGAGATGTAGGCAGATTGGCTACAGTATTCTGCAAAGACTCAAGGGCCAATTTCACAGCATTTAATTCAGAAGCATCAACCACACTACGCATTGCATCTTGGAGCAGGGCTATGTCTGCCTGAGTAGGTGTTGATTGTTGTAAAATTTCAAGCTTTGTTTGGATATCATCAATCAAATGATGAAAATGAGATAGCTCAGATTCAGTGTTGAGGTTTTCAAGTTTGGTGATTTGTTGCTGGACACTGACAAGGGTGTCTACAATACCAGGCAAGCGAGATTCTAGAGTTTCTTGTACATTTGTCAGATCATTTTGTACTGCTGCTATGGTACCCTCAAGGTGGGTTATGGTACTCTGAATTTTTCCAAAATCTTCATATGTTTCAAGTTGCAGCTTGATGTTGGCAACACTACGAGTTATAGCACTCAGAGCATCAGAAGATGATAGGTTGTTCATAAAATTTTCAAGTGTATCAATTTTTTCTTTAACCTCGGCTATGGCATTGTTCAAAGGGTCTAAATTTGGAATCTCCAGTGATTGAATTTGTTCTTCTAGAGTGGAAATTACTAGATCAAAATCTTAACACCATTAAGCCTTGTTTCCATGATTATGAAAAACTAAAATATGCTGACCAAGGCAGTAATTTATTTTATAAAAAAACATAAACTAACGTAACGTTTCAACCTTCTAGCAAGGTCTTCTTCAGACTCTGTATCAAGTACAAAAGTAACCAGATACCACAAAAGACCATTATATATACACAAACATTGTATATAAATAGTCTGGAGGGAGTAATGTTTGTGTATATATAATGGTCTTTTGTGGTATCTGGTTACTTTTGTACTTGATACAGAGTCTGAAGAAGACCTTGCTAGAAGGTTGAAACGTTACGTTAGTTTATGTTTTTTTATAAAATAAATTACTGCCTTGGTCAGCATATTTTAGTTTTTCATAATCAAAATCTTCTTGTGACTTTATGCTTTTGACAATTGTTTGGAGCTGTGTCTGGACACTACCAATCTGCTCTTCTAGTTGTTGTTTTAATTGCTCAGAATTGATAGCCTGAGTCTTTAATTTGGCTTGAAGAGCTGCTACAGCCTCCTCTAAACTTTGAAAATTATCCAATGTTGCCAAGTCAGTATATTTTTGAAGCAATAATTTAAGTTCTGAATCAATTTAAGAAGAGGGTCCATGCATTGTGATTGTAAATTTGTAATTTCTAGTTGAAGACTGGTATTGAGTGTGGTTTGTAAAGCTTGTAAATCAGTTCTTAATTTTTTTAACTCTGACGTCAAGCATCAGAATCTCATCACTGTGATCTTCATGCCTTGTATGGCCAAATATATCATTAGGCATTTTTTTGTTTTTTATTTTAGTGGTTATTTATTATAAAATATATAATTCTTAATTCTATAAAAAGAGGTATAAGCTTGTCATAATATCCCGGGACCTCAATATATAAACAGTCACCGGCAGAAACAGTATATACAGTGCCAGAAACCATGTTTGAGTGCTTAATTCTATAAATATTTCTCCCTACTGAAACCTTGACATCGCCCTCCGGAGATGTAATAAATTGTAATTGACCACCTATAGGTAATTGGTAATGGTTCAAGTTATTGTTAAATATGTATAATGTTTTACCTGTTTTATCATCAACATCTGTAAATATCCTATTTAGATGAATAATTAACAAACCACTTAGTTTAGATATTATAGATTTTATATCAGAAGAAGGTGCTGGTGTTGGCAAGTCCATAATAGCTTGTTTTTTGAATCCAAATAAATTCATTTGCATGTTTATTTATTTCAAATCATGCTCTGTGTTTGGGCATTGATTGCCACTTATCAAGTCACAGTGCCCCCATGGTAGAGTATGTACACCACATGATAAAATGCATATCTTATCATCATGTGGGTCTAGAGCCACTTTTCTTACATTAATAGTAGTCAACAAGTGATCTTTACTCTGGATTCTGTTTTCTGATGTTCTGATTAACTTCTGTAACTTGAGACAATCTTCATAATCTTCAAATTGGAGCCCTTTGTCTACAGTGTCTCTACCAATACCCTTGGCTTTTTTAGTAACAGCACCAATACATGTTTCAAAACTAAACATTTTAGCTCTTAACCCAGCAAATCCTACAATAACATCGCCAAGGGTCTCATCTTTTAACTTGCCAGGCACCTTTTTGTTGTGGGGTTGAATTTTTGTATGTTCACTAGTATCAAAATATTTAAACAATTCAGGCTGTGATATATCTTTATAAACATCTTCTGTTTGAATATCAAGAATAAAACTATCTGTGTCCATGTACATTAATTTTATACTATTACCATAAAAAGGTTTCAACACATCATAATAGAGTTTTAACATATGTAATTTGGCCAATTCTAATATCACAGCTCCTACATAAATAGGTTTATCAAACTTAATCTTTGTTTTTTTTCATATTAAAAAGTGTCATATTCTCATCATAAATTCTTCTATAATTGAAATTAGGTTTTGCCACTAATTTTTTGCTCCGGCTAGGATCGGTAACTAATTTAACATCACTATGTTTTCTAACATTTTCTATAGTTTTACCATACACTGAATTGACCATTAATTTAAACAAAGTTTTATCAAATTGGCTTACTGCAGATGTTCGAAGCTCGGTGTTCGTATCAACCATCTTGAGTGCCTGAACCTCAAAACTTTGCCAACATTGGTTACTGGAACACCGTGATGCATCAGGAACTGAAGGTTTTTTAATATATTACATAACCCTGTTTTGGCTCCAGAGTCATCATTAACTTCTTTTGTTTAGAGTCGGATGAACACTTAACCTCAGAAATTGGGGGCAGATGAGAAAACTTGTTGTGTAAACCATCAGGAATTATCAGATCAACCTCTAAGAATAGACCATAGTGTCTTCATCAAATTCCTGAAGATTTTCAATACTAAAATTTTCAACCCACTCAAGCCCTGCATATGGCAGTTTATCCATCATAGCATGACCATACAAGCTGTTGGCATCCACATAAAGTATATAATTTGATGGCAGTGCTGGATCATAATCAGAAATATATTTGTTATTAGCTCTGGCATATCTTTGAGAACATTGCACCATGCCTCCTCTTATACATTGTTCCATAAACAGATACATATCTTGATCTTGGATTAAATTCAATTGCATTTTAGTATTTAAAAACATTGCAGACCATGCTAGGCCTGGAGCACTATAGAAATACATTGGATCCAGCTTATAATTTTCTATTGAAGATTTTCTAAATGCCTGAAGTATATCGGCTAAGAGAGTTACATCAAGTTTTAAGTATGCTTTATGATAATCACCAAGTGTCTGGCATTTTAAATTGTCCCACATCAACTGAGCATAGTGATAATCTTTATTAGTGATTTTGGATGCCTTGCGTTTACTGTAGAATGCTTCTTTTGGTGGCAGAGTACACTCATCAAATTTAGAAAAATCTGTAACATAGTCATATGGGTATACACCTTTTCGCCTAATTAATTTCAAGTCCTGATTTGGAAACATATCACAAGTAATTTTAAATTGATCATCAGATAATTGACTGGCCAGAGTAGCCAAGCTAGCCGACAGAATTCTGTATGAATCAAGAAATCTTAAGTGAATAGGAACACCATTAACTTTAATTATCTTGCTAGTAGCTATATATTTCTCATCATTTTCTGCTAAAATATTTAAATTCTGCTTGTCAAACCCCTCGTACCTGATCAGATGATGAAAATCATAATTGGATGCCCCATGACAAAATATCGGGACAAATTTTGGTCTCTGGATCTTAATATTACAGTTATTACACAGAGCCATTAAGAATTTACCATTTGTATGGGAATGGTGTTTTACCTTGATATTTGTATTTGAAAATTTAAAATCACATACCGGGCATTTTTCTGTATTGTTAAAATTTTGAATTTGTTCTTCTGTTAAAGGCATCATAGGTTTTGATTTTAATAAGATATTAGATGGTATGTCATAACACTCATTTTCTATTCTATGTGCAAATTCTTTGATAGTATCTGGTCCCATATATAAGTGTGGTTCACTAGCAACACCATCCCGTATAACTATATAACAAAAACTAGAAGGTTCATCTAATTGGTATGCTGTACTTGAAGATTCATCAGGATCTGGGCTGCAGAATGCAAGGGGTTTGAGGTTTGATTCAAAATCACAAATTATATATGCTGGGTGTTCCAACAAGGCTTCAAATTTTTTGAATTCGGCATTTTCATTTGGATTAGGCATAACCATATGAACAGGTTTATGGTTGCCAAAGTATTTTAAATGTTCAACTAACTTGTTTTTAGCAATTTCTACATTTTTCACGAACCCCATTTATCATTTTTTGACCATCAAATACAGTTAAACATCTTCGGCACAACTTAAATATTGTATTAGATTTATTTATTTGTTTTCTTACTAAAGCTTCAAGATTGTGTATTAGAGTATAATGGTATGTGCCATCTCCTTCAATTAAAAGCAAATCAATTGGAATAGCAAAATCATCATCAAGTGTACTAATTCTGAGAGGTTCTATCAAGCAATTTCCAGCACCAGTAGAACAAATAAATACATTAATAGATAATGGTTTACCATTGATATCTCTGGCCTTTTTTTCAAATTTATCAATATTCTGAACGGACATTGGATATTCTAAGCCCTCCATTGCTTCATCAAAATTATGTTCATATTGTTTATAATAACTTATTCTCTCTAGATTATTTAAAACTGGAAACAAAGCAGCTAAAATACACCACAAAAAGGATTTCTCATCATTATTTTCTATGTTAACCACAGCTTTTTTGTTTTTAATATTGGCAGGTAATGGCAGATATGTAGAACTTTGTAGTGGTCTAAATTCAGAAATATTAATATATAACTTGTGTGGAGTTCCACATAAACTCCATCCTGATTCTTTAGCAGCAAACTCAGAATGTTTAATAATCAATTGCTCTATCAACCTGCTTATTATTTTGTTTAAATTTGTATTTGAATATATAGCTGCAGTTTCTGTTATGTGGGGCTGTGTAAATTTTGTGCCGTTTGGTTTCTTATATTGTGTAAATAATTTGAAAGATAGTTTATAAGAGCCATTTTGTACATTTAGAATAGCATGCATATCAGGATTTATTTTTGTTACGTTCCTAGCAACTTTCCTCACCCTTTACTCCTATAGTCGGGAGCATGGAGTCTCTAAGGGTCTACACTGAAACCTATCTTCAGGGTAGGTGCAGAACAAATCCAACCAACGTCGTGAAGTTTTTAATGAAAAGTTTATTTACTGCTTGAGTATTTACAGCCAGTGGTTGGGTAACTCGTAACTGGAACTTGGAGGTCAATGGTTAATAGATAATTTCGAACTTACTAGAAAGTTCAGACTAGAGTGGCCCAAACCTAGGTTTTACAGAAGAGCGGCATACACCTATTCACTTCTTCCTAGACTTGGAGTTATCACCCGAGATTGCCAATTTAGGTTTTTACAGAAGAGCGGCTTGCACCTATTCACTTCTTCCTAAATTGGAACTTATATCCCATTCGGCTAACCTAGGTTTTACAGAAGAGCGGCATACACCTATTCACTTCTTCCTAGATTAGACCGTTCCTATTTGGCCAGTCTAGGTCTTTAAAGAAGAGCGGCTTGCACCTATTCACTTCTACCTAGACTGACACCAGAACAGACCTCCTTACGGACCAAATTCCTTCGTATTTATACCCGAAGTTCCAGCCTCGAACACCGGTCTTTAGGTAATTTCTTATTACAATACTCTAAATTACAACAGAAAGATATTTGAAAAATACATAGTTTGGCAATTAATAATTTACAAAGAAAGTTTACATATTCATTTGAGTTAACAATTATTTCTTTAACGTTGATAAAATCTTACATTTTGGAAATATACAAATTTAAATGTTCCGCCATTATTTAATTACAATTAGGTTAGTTCATCAAACATGGATAATCTTTGATTGGCAAATCTATATTTACATCATAATAAATGCTCGTTGTCTTAAGCGAGCTGTCTTCATTAGATAGTTACAGAAAGGTGAATACATTAGTTCAACAACGCCTTGATTTGTGAGTTCATATTTGCGTCACAACATGTAGTATCACGGACATTAACAATGACTTGAGGTAACACTATATCAATTTTTCTTTTTAACACGGCATTGCAAAGTTACAAAATAAGTAAGGTCGTAACAGGTTCCCCCCTCTGTAGTTTAAAGGAAAATTTGAGAAACGAAAGTGAAACAAATTTTTCTTTCTCTAAACTCTTTGCCTTTTCTATACATTTTTTTATATATACACCAATTGCGTTTATTATTTCAAATTAAATGATTAGTTCAGTACAACTAATAATCATATTGTTTAACAAATATTAATGCTTTATCAACATTTATAACACAACACTAGAAATTATATGGTTAGATTTCAATTAAGTACATGTCTTAAATACAATTTTATATTCAAATTTTAAACTGTTAAATCAACATATCATACAATTCTCAAACGATAATATTTGATCACAACTTTTTAAACGGCTTTCTTCTTTTATTATATTTTTTTTCAATTCAACACAACAGTTTTTAAAGAATTAACAAACAAATACAACATATCAAGGTTACACACATTTAGTTAAACAAGAATTTGTTGCTTGATTAATTATTTCCTGTAAAGGTGATGTTCAGTTATAAGCTATTTCAGTAATCACCATTTTTCCTTTAATTAGGTTTTCTTCAAAATAAACCGCATCCCGTTCCAACTAAACAATTTCTTCATTTCTCGCTTGGCACCATTCCGACTTAACTTTAGTTTCTTTGCCAAGAGTTGGAGGAAAATCTTCTTGTTCATTTTCACTTCCGGGCTTAGCTCCAGAAACCATCCTTGCCAATCAGGGACATCCTTTTTAGGAACCTTGTCTTAATTCAGGGGACTAGTAACTAGCGGGGCAGGTTGATCGTCATAAAAATGGTCATTAATTAGTTCAGGGACCTTTACTAACTCCTTGTGCACTAGGGTTATCAAAGCTTCAACAGGAAGGTCGTCCACTAGCTCATCACAGGTTAGTTTGTTAACGTTTTTGTCGTTCCCAACTTCCTTAGAGACTGCCTCAATGCTAGAGGAAAATTTGTTTAGTACGTCTCTTAGTTCAGCCCTATGCTGCCTCTGCTCAGCTTCGATCTTCCTAAAGGTATCCTGAAGTCGTTCGTTTTCCTTTCGCCTAGTTTGGATCAATATTGAGGTAAAACTTTTGGTAAGATCCTCTAAATATCCCTCTAATCTTTCATTGTCAGAAGTCCAAGCGTTGGATTGTTGAAACCACTGTTTGTAGGATTTGACGAACTCCTCCACAATTTGTTGTTCTGCTAAGCTTAACTCTTTGGGTATCTGAATAGCAGAGCTCTGTCGTTCAGCCATGTTAGTTCTCTAACAATCTTGATACGTAATGCTTGACCGTTTATCATAATCTCGATTTTTAAAGAATTTCGAGCCAGACCTAGACCTTTATGTAATAATTATTGATCTCTCTTTTTCTCAGTAGAAGCTTTTTAATTCAAGAGTTTCTCACTCTTCCTTATTATTTGACCTCTCTTATAAACGTTTACAATTCAAGCCATCTTTGCTAAAGCTATGAGGACTCAGCCTCTTAAAATAACAATTTCTTCCTTTAAATTGTTACAGCAATTTCTCTTCTATCCTCGAAGAGTAAGGGAATCAACCTTTTCCCCTGGTAGCCCTTCCTTGGCTTACCAAGCAATAACGCTTACTCGGCTTAAGGAAACATCCTCGGTTCCCTGTGATCAGTTTATAAGGTCTTTCTTTTCATTCAGGTTCTGCAGTATTATTAAATTTCTGTTTTTCTAGGTTCCAGTCCTCCTCGTCTCGAGCTCCACTTCTCCAGCAATTCCTTTCTACGTTCGGCTGAACAATTATTTTTTTTAAGGTTGTGAAAATTCTCCTTTCCTAAAACTTCCTTCGTCCAGGGATCCCTTAGCAAAGCCACATTTTTCCCTATTTCTATTATTTCATAGGGACCTAGGAAATATTCGAAAAATTTGGCGATTTCTTTGTTTGGTGCCGAACTCAGTTTACGATTTCTTTTTAACACTAAATCTCCGATGTTCAAAATATATCCGCTTTGCTCGCCTTTCTTTTTCTGAGTTCTTGGTTTATATGAGGCCAGGAACAATTTGGTTTCCCATTTGATCTTTCCTTCGTCTCCTTCGGGCCATTCTAAATGCTTCAATAAATTAGAAGGTACTGGCTTGTTATAAAATAGTTCAGCTGGTGCGTATCCTGTAGCTTCGGATACCGAATAATTAATCAGCCAGCATACTTTATTTACGTATTTGTGCCAAGAATCATGTTGCTTCGAGCAGAAAGTCCTCAGGAACCTTACGATTTCTTGGTTTACCCTTTCTACGGGATTACTTGCAGGATGATAGGGAGTGGTGAACCACGGAATTATCCCATGTTTCTTCAAGAAATTAGCCCACTTATGGGAAGTAAATTGAGTCCCTCTGTCTGATAAAACATATTTGGGTTTAGGATAATGAGCCATATATCCTTGTTCAAGTTTATTTTTTACTTCTTCAGTTTTAGCAGTCCTTAAAGGGTAAGCTATAGCGTATCGACTGCCTACATCCACCATGGTGAGGATAAAGTTAAAAGTTCCGGATCTAGGTAGCTTTCCCACTATGTCAATAGACAATACTTCATGGGGAAGTTTGTTCATAATGCTAAATTGTTGTCTACAGGTTCCTTTCCTGTCTGGTTTGTTTCGGGAGCATACCAAACAATCCCGCACATATTGCGCAATCTTCTCTTTCATTTTCGGCCAGATGAAATGAAGTCATAGTCTTTTATACGTTTTGGTGAACCCGAAATGTCCCGCTTCGTCGTGCTCGGCGACCATTACCTTAGGAACTAAAATGTCTGGAACTAGTAATCGGTAAGTTCCTCGTCCCTTCTGATCCTTGTAAAACAACAAGCCTTCATGTAGCAGGTAACCGGAATCAGGTTGCAATAGAACGTCTTCAGAGATGTTACGGCACCATTCATCTTGAAGTTGGGCGTTCCGCCACTCTCGCAGTTCTTCTCCTGCTAAACTGGGTGTTCTCATCAATCCCACTGAGTAAGTGACTTCATTTTCAGGATCGTTATCCAGGAAATTTTCTGCTTGAGGATATCTACTTAGGACGTCGGCTATCCCATTTTGCTTTCCACTAATATGAAAAATGGAGAAGTTAAATTGTTGAAGTTTTAAGGCCCAACGGGTTAACCTAGCACTCCAGTCACGGCTATTCTCTAGCCATATCAAATTTTTATGGTCAGTATAAACGTAGAACTTGGTGCCATACAAGTAGACTTTGAAATGGTCTATTCCGAAAAGTACTGCTAAACATTCTAATTCTTGCACGGTATAGTTTCGTTCATATCCCTTTAGTTTCCGACTGGCATACTGTACAATGGCGATGTCTTCTAAGTCCGGAGTTTGTTCTACTTTCCCTTGGAACAACACTGCTCCTAATACAGTCAGGGACGCGTCACATAGCAGGCAGAAAGGCTTGGTGAAATCAGGCTGCGCTAGGGCAGGTAATCGGACTAACTCCTTCTTCAGAATTCGAAAACTAGCTTCATTTTCGTTAGTCCATTCCCATTTGACATTTTTTACTAATAATTTGTCCAAGTTTGCTGTCTTTCGAGACAGATCCTTTACGAACCTTCTTCTCCAGTTTAATAACCCTAAGAACTGTTGAAGATCCTTTTTACTTCGAGGTCTAGGAAATTTTAAGATTGCTTCATCTTTTTTAGGGTCGACTCGAACCCAATTTCCAGATATAATATGGCCAAGATACTTAATCTCTGATTTCACCCATTGGCATTTTTTCAGTTTTACTGTAAATCCTTCGGCCTTTAGCTTGGATAAAACCCACTTTATGTGCTGGAAATGATTTTCCAGAGTTTCATCAAAGATCAGCAGGTCATCTATGTAGATGTTTAGGAACTCTTCAGTGTGAGGTTCAAACAAAGATTGCATGGCATGCATAAATACAGCCACAGCGTTCGATAATCCAAAAGGCATTCTCGTAAAACACCAGGAACGTCCTTTATATGAGAAAGCTGTATATTCTTGATGTTTATCGTCTATAGGGATTTGCAGATATCCGGAAGCTAAGTCTAGGCAACAAAAATACTTTTTTCCTCTGAATTTTTGTAAGGCTTCCTGTAAAACTGGTACCGTGTTTTTTGGAGTTATTATCAACTTGTTCAACTTTCGGAAATCAATACACGGTCTCACCGAACCATCAGGTTTATTGACCACCAGCAGAGGGTTTAGATATGGAGACTGACATTGCCGAATTACACCCCACTCCTTCCATAATTCCAATTCTTCTTCCAACTTCTCTCTTTTTGCCATCGGAATGGGATACGGACTAGAATATACTGGTTCCTGGGACGTCAGAGGTATTGTACATTTAGCATTTTTTGCTAGTCCCGGTTTGCAGGAAAAAATCTCCTGGTATTCCAATAATAACTGCATCAATTCTTCTCTCCTTTCAAAGCTGAGTATCTCAGGAGAATAGGCTTTCTGTCTTATTTCTTCTTCATTGGCCATCCAGGCATCAATGATTACTTGACTAATACTGTTTTCAAAGTCCGACGTATTTTTTCCCGTCAAGGTATTTCTTCCTAATAATTCTTCTTCCACCAGCAGTCCTTCTTTCATTAAATACAGTCTTTGGTTTTTTGTATCTAAATTTGCTTGATATTTCTCCAAAAATGGGTAGCCCATTAATAAGTCAGCATCTAAATTCCGACTTACATAGACCAAATCTTCAAATACACATCCCCCAATTTCAAAGTGAATTCTTCTACATCCTACTATTCTAGAACTTTCCTTTCCAGTAAAATCTCGTAGTTTCACTCCGGGACATTTCTGAAGTTTAAGTCCGGGTAACCTGTCCCGTAACTTAAGCCAAATTTTATATTTCATTATAGTGCATTCACTCCCTGTATCTATAGTGCACTTAATTTTTAATCCTAAAATTCGGGCGATAATTTCTGGTTTCTTGGACAACAATATTCCCCTATGTTCAGGTTCTTCTATTTTTTCCCATTCCTCATTTTCGATTTCTAATTCTAAATGCAATACTTCTAAAAAATCTTCGGTGAGGAAATTGTCGGTACTCTCATTTTTCTCCGATGCAGTTTTCCCTTCCGTTGTAAATGAGAGAGCTTCATTTACAACGAGGGTTGGTTTAAATTTTGATTTGGGAGCATTGAACCTTCCCAAGCTGGAGCGACAGGATTTAACTCAGTTGGGACTTCTTCAGTTTGGCAGGAGATTTCCTTTGTATTAGAATTTCTATTGAAGTGGTTGTTGGGGAAACGGGATTGGTTCCATGGTCTTCTATATGGTTGACTTCTATTGCCGTTGCTATAGAAATTCCGCCCTTGGTAACCCCTCTGGTTTCTATTATTGTTCCTATTAGGATTCTGAGGTGTTCTGGTCGCTCCTTCACTTTCGTTGTTAAACCTAGACGAGACTATATTAGTCTGCCTAACTCTGGGTTGAAACTGCCTTCTGTCTTCCACCTTGGGGTTATCTCCCCTACTTATCTCCAGTTGTTCGGAAGCTTCATATCGACTAAGATAATTTGCTAGTTGTTCCATGGTTTTAGGATCTCGAGTCAATACTAGTTGTCGAACTTTCACCGGAAGTTGGCTGATTATCAAATGCAAGACTTCACCCTGATTTACTACTTCCACCAGATTGCAGTAGTTTCCATAGACTTCCCAGCAGTATTCTTCTAACGTTAATCCAAGGGACCTCTGAAATTTCTTATTCCTTAACAGCTGCATTTCTCGTTGTTTAGCCTCTAAGGAAGCATACTGCTTTCGAAATGCATAACAGAACTGATCAAAACTCTTCCAACTTCCTTTCATTTGCTATAAACCAGGATTTGGCCTTTCCTGTCATTAAGGAAGGTAAAATTTTCAACCTGTAAAATTCTGAAACTTCCATTATATCTAGATAGGTCTTTAAACTTTCGATGTATCGTTCGGCCGAGACTGAATTTATTTCTCCAGAAAACTTCTCTAAGGCTTTTATATCTGCCAGTCTAAAATTCTGACACTTGGATTTCCTAACTCTGTTGTTAGTCTCTTCTTCCGAAAGGTGATTGAAGAATTCTTGTGACTTCTTCACTTTCTTTGAGCGTCGGCTTCTATTCAACTCCGAACCTTCGTCGGACGTAGCACTCGAGGATGAGAGGTTACTTCTTTCAGTATACCTCCTCTTAGATACACTAGCGATAGGAGTGGCCAAATTGGCAGAGTGAATCCTCTGACTTTGGTCTACTGAATTAGCACTCAAAGGTAGACGTTCTAATTTCATGGCCTAAGAATCTATTTCACTAGAAGTTTTGTGAAATTGCCATTGTACTTCCTTTATTTCGTCTTCCATTTCCTTTCTTCTTTGCAGTTTTTCTTCCATGAAGCTCTTGGTAGTTTCAAGCCTTAAACTTTCAAATAAGCTTGTTAATTCCGTTTCTTTTGTTTTCCTCTGACTTTTTCTTCATCTATTTCTTCTAATAAGGCTTTCTGGGTTTCTTCCATCTGATCTTTCACTTCTTGACTCATTACTTGTTTAAATTCTTCCATTTCGGCCCTCATTCCCTTTCGGCATTCTTCTACAGTTTTTTGTAACTCATTCTTATTGATCTTACACTCTAATCTTACTTCCTCTATTAATTCTCTCATCTTTTTACTATCTTCTTCTCTTTCTTTTTGTCTCTTCTCTTCATCTTCTTGTCTTTCTTTCTGTCTCTTCTCTTCATCTTTCTGTCTTTTCTCTTCATCTTCTTGTCTTTCTTTCTGTCTCTTTTCTTCATCTTCTTGTCTCCACGTTTTCAATAAATCTATCATTTGATTCGCAGATTCAGATTTGTTTTGACAACCTTGGCATTTAAAACTAGTTCTATCAACATCTTCATTCGTGGCATCCATATTCAAACAACTCAAGTGGAACAAACACTCGCATTCTTGACATTTGACAGTTCCTTCTTCGGACTTGGAGTCATCAGTGCAGCACTTAAAGTTCGCCATGTTTAATTTTCTTTGTTGGCCCCTTAAATACCTTTTAGACATGACTAAATACTAATATTTGAGTTTTCACACTTTTAAAATGTAAGTCCTTTTTCTTGAAGAATATTTTCCAAACTAATGAAGTCTTTAAGTTATTGCTTCTTATAGTAATCTTCTACTCGTCGTTGGTCATCTTCTTCAACTGCAGCGGTCAGGACTCTTCAGCTTCTACGGCGCTACTGCAACTTCGCTTCTAACGAGGACCTCTTCCGTAATAGTCGTCTGGCTGGATTCTTCAATTGTCGAGCCTCTACGTTGTATTCCCAGTATCCAACGTCGGTGGTTGAAGTTCTAAACTGTCGTGGCCATCACGATGGGCGCCAAAAAGGATCTGTTACGTTCCTAGCAACTTTCCTCACCCTTTACTCCTATAGTCGGGAGCATGGAGTCTCTAAGGGTCTACACTGAAACCTATCTTCAGGGTAGGTGCAGAACAAATCCAACCAACGTCGTGAAGTTTTTAATGAAAAGTTTATTTACTGCTTGAGTATTTACAGCCAGTGGTTGGGTAACTCGTAACTGGAACTTGGAGGTCAATGGTTAATAGATAATTTCGAACTTACTAGAAAGTTCAGACTAGAGTGGCCCAAACCTAGGTTTTACAGAAGAGCGGCATACACCTATTCACTTCTTCCTAGACTTGGAGTTATCACCCGAGATTGCCAATTTAGGTTTTTACAGAAGAGCGGCTTGCACCTATTCACTTCTTCCTAAATTGGAACTTATATCCCATTCGGCTAACCTAGGTTTTACAGAAGAGCGGCATACACCTATTCACTTCTTCCTAGATTAGACCGTTCCTATTTGGCCAGTCTAGGTCTTTAAAGAAGAGCGGCTTGCACCTATTCACTTCTACCTAGACTGACACCAGAACAGACCCCCTTACGGACCAAACTCCTTCGTATTTATACCCGAAGTTCCAGCCTCGAACACCGGTCTTTAGGTAATTTCTTATTACAATACTCTAAATTACAACAGAAAGATATTTGAAAAATACATAGTTTGGCAATTAATAATTTACAAAGAAAGTTTACATATTCATTTGAGTTAACAATTATTTCTTTAACGTTGATAAAATCTTACATTTTGGAAATATACAAATTTAAATGTTCCGCCATTATTTAATTACAATTAGGTTAGTTCATCAAACATGGATAATCTTTGATTGGCAAATCTATATTTACATCATAATAAATGCTCGTTGTCTTAAGCGAGCTGTCTTCATTAGATAGTTACAGAAAGGTGAATACATTAGTTCAACAACGCCTTGATTTGTGCGTTCATATTTGCGTCACAACATGTAGTATCACGGACATTAACAATGACTTGAGGTAACACTATATCAATTTTTCTTTTTAACACGGCATTGGAAAGTTACAAAATAAGTAAGGTCGTAACATTTTGTTTAAAAAATTCTTAATATCACATCTTGGCTCTGATATAAAACGGTAATCACTTAGTTGATTATTAAAACTGTTTTGAATAGCTTCATTGCGAAGCTGCTTTGCTGGTTTATGATTAACAGGTGTTTCAAGTTTTGTTTTTAGACCAGATGAAGATGTAGATGGATCTACATAACAAATATTTTTATGTTTATATAAGAAATATTCAATGTTATATTTTCTATGGCATTTTGGGCATATTTTTGTAGGTGTTCTACATTTGTCTGGATCACAATTCTTTTGGTGCTTAACCCAATTGGGGCTAGAAATATTCTTATTGCATTGTTTACAATATTTTTAATTTGGCATTTTTTATTATTAATTTATTATATAAGATTTCTTGAGGTTTAAATTAAAACTTTATACTTAATATAAAATATTAATTGTGTTTAGTAATATGCTTTGTATATTTAATATGTTAATATTTTTTTATTATTAGTTTATTATATAAGATTTCTTGGGGTTTAAATTAAAATTCTATATTTAATATAAAATATCAATTGGATTTAGCAATATGCTTTGTATAATTAGTGTATATATTTAGTGTGTGGGTATTTTTTTATCCTAGGTTTATTATATCAGATTTTTTGGGGTTCAAATCAAAATTCTATACTTAATAAATGACAGGTTGTAAAAACTAATAGCCCACACGCACGAAGATAGAATAAGTATTGATCCACAGAAGCAGTGACCTACAGAGTCACTAACCTAGCACAATTGCATGTCTGCAGGAGCATATCAAGGCAATGACCTAATAGCGTGTGAAAAGACTCAACAAATGAAAATACCCACAGAGTAGTGGCAAGCTAGTGGCCGAGCTAGCGTAGGTAATATTAAAATGCACCCAAGATAAAAATACCTACGTGCTCGCTGTATCTACCAAACAGAGAGACTCAGCAAAATAAAAATACCTACGCGCTGCTGTATCTATCAAACTGAGAAACTCAACAAAATAAAAATACCCACGCGAAACCAAACAGAGTACTGCAACAACATATCTATACTCTTCAACCACTCTCACAATACTAACTGATATGTAAACTCAACCTATTTCCTATAAAAAAAACTCTATGACTTTACTTGAGTTTTTTTGCCAAATTATATGCCAATAGAAATCTTGCTTACTTAAACCAATCAGGTATAAATTATTAGCCAATCAAAATCTTTGTTATTTTAGCTATCATATAAAAAAATGCAAAATATCCCAGTTTCATTTCGATCCGATCGCAATTCACATATCACCATATCACTGTATGCTTGCCTCCTATTAGGATCCTCTTTTGCTGTTGTGCTCAATTAGTTTTACTAATTGGCAATTTTTTTGAAGAGGTCTAATGGAATAAGATACGGCGGTATGAGAAATATGTGAATTAAAGATATTTTAGCAATATACGACGTCTTAAGAAAGGCATATTCGGCTCCAAAGTACTTTGTCTAACGCTTACTACCAATCCCTATTACTGGCAAAAAGAGTTAAAAATATTGACGTACTAAAAAAAATTGACTTGTTCCCAAGTGTTCACCGAGTTCAGACATTTGTACATAGATGGCTCTGTTGTCAACCTATGCCTAACAAAATACGGCAATATAAACAGTATCGAGAGGGACATATTTTTAATAAACTTATGAATAACAATCTGACAGATACAGCTGTAGCCAAATCAATCTAAGAGGGGGGGGTCATACTTTCTCAAAAATCTTTTTTTTTGTACAAAAATCTTAAATTTGATAGAGGAGAACACTTGAGCAATAAACTTTTATAGGCATCTTGAGCTAATTTTGGTACAGGCAAGACCTCATACTTTCTCGCCCCAGTAATATGGTATATACCACTACTAGAGAGAGAGAGAGAAAGAGAGAGAGAGAGAGAGAGAGAGAGAGAGAGAGAGAGAGAGAGAGAGAGTGGGAGAGATACCTTTCCGTAGTCCTTCGGGTGGTCTCCAGCAACGCGAGGGGAGAAATGCGCAGTGGCGAAGACAGCCTGTAGCTGCTCTCCTTGCTGCGCTACGAGGCTTGTTCAGGTTCACCCGCGAAGATACTACTCGTCGACACTAGCAGTTTCATACGGTATTCTCGATTGGTGAGAGTAAGAAGTTGCTGTATAATGGAATTCTTAATATTCTTTTCGTCGAGCTGTTTGTCTCACTGCCTTGGGTGTCAAGCAAATAAGGGTAATAATCAACATTCTAGTGGCCTATCGCCAAGAAATAAATATAGAAATAAGATATTTTGTGGAGTAAGATGCCGATAGGACTCCTATGTAGCCAAATGTTAGAGCTCCCGGGTTCGATTTCCGATGAGAACCCCCAAAATGACCCAGCGTCTCGTGGAGGGAATTGGGGAGATAGTTAATAATAACAAGAAGCTCTTTAATTTTGCCTTAGAATATGCTGTTAGGAAGGTAAAAGAAACTAACGAAGGACTAAAATTAAACGGTGAGACTCAGTTATTAGCATATGCAGATGATGTAAACTTATTAGGGAATGATATAAATACAATTAAGAATAATGCTAAAAGAGATAGGTTTGGAAGTTAACAAAAATAAAAATAAATACTGTATATGCTTACAGGCCGAAACCAAGTGTTAGGTAATAATCAAAATCTAATTATTGATAACAACTCGTTTGAACCAGTTTCCAAATTCAAGTACTTAGGAGTAATACTAACAAATGAAAATTATATTAAAGAGGAAATAAAAAGCAGGCTTAATTCGGGAAATGCATGTTACTTTCTCTTCATAAACTTTTGTCTTCTCGTTTAATATCTAAGAAACTAAAAGTTAGAATATACAAAACAGTAATTTTACCTGTATGATTATATGGGTGAGAAACTTGGTCTCTTACATTGAAAGAGGAACATAAATTGACAGTATTTGAAAATCCTAGGAAAATCTTTGGACCTAAAAGGGATGAGGAGACAGGTGAGTGGAGAAGGTTACATAATTTAGAACTGTAATTTGTATTCATGTCCAGATATTATTAGAATGATTAAAAATCAAGAAGACTTAGGTGGGCCGGCCAGGTGGCACGAATGGGGAGAGGAAAGAGGAGTTTACAGGATTCTTGTTGGGAAACCTGATGGTAAGAGACCTGTAGGAAAGCCAAGACGAAGATGGAGGGACAACGTTGAGATAGATCTCAAGGAAATCGGTAGGGATGGAAAAGAGTATATAGATCTTGTTCAGGATTGGGACAGATGGAAGGCCTGTGTTGCTGCAGCCATGAACCATCGGGTTTAAGAAGGCTAGAGAGTTAGAGTTAGTTAGTTGGAACCAGAAAATAGCAGCAATGGGATTCGATGCACTCACCACGCATCACGCATAGAAAAAGCCGTTCTGGAAGCACCTGGCCCTTAGAGAGCTCTTGCGCCATGCACGTTTGCTAGCTCAGCTTAGAGATGAACATAACATAATCTCTTAAAATGGTAAAGGTCTCGATTAGAAAACCACGAGAACTTTGAATATAAACTTTGTTCAATGAATCTCTCTCTCTTTCTGGCTTTACAGCCCTTGGTGGGCCTTGGCCTCCTCCACAATCAGCCTCCATTCCAATCTATCATCAATTCTTCTCCTCCATCCTTTAATCTTCATTGTCCGCAAGTTTGCAGCTACGTCATCTATCCATCGAAGTCGTGGTCTGCCCTTTCTTCTTGCGTGGTGAAGCTTTTCTTTCAACATTCTTCTTGGCATCCTATCGTCCATCATTCTCTCCACATGCCCCAACCACTTTATTCTCTGGGCTTTGACAAATCTCACTATATCTTGGCCTTTTATTAAATCATCTAGCTCTGCATTATATCTTATTCTCCAGTCGTCATCTTCCCTCACAGGTCCATATATCTTTCTTAATATTCTTCTCTGAAATATTCTGAGGGCATTTTCATCTGACAGTTTCAAAGTCCAATTATCTGATCCATAAGTGACAACTGGTCGTACCAGTGTCTTATAAATTTTAAGCTTTGTATTTCTTGCGATCAGTCTATTTCTAAACAACTGCATATTTGCAAAATATGCACGATTGCCTGCCTGTATTCTTTCCTTTATTACTTTACTCATATCATTATCACTATATACCATTGTCCCCAGATATTTAAAACAAGGAACTCCCTCAAACTTATTATCTCCAATTGTCAGATCTTGAGGTGCTCTTCTGATCTCAGAGTTAGACATTCTCATATACTTTGTCTTTTTTTCATTTACATTGAGCCCTATTTTTATTGCTTCTCTTTCCATTTGCTCATAGATTTGCTTAAGTGTTGTTATTGTTCTAGAAATGATTGTAACATCATCTGCATATGCACATATTTGACTGGATTTTCCAAATATGGTTCCCTTTTGATCAACTACATTCATTACTTTGTGCAATGCTAGATTAAATAATACTGCCGAAAGGCCATCCCCTTGTTTCAGTCCTGTATTGAATTTAAACTCTTCACTCAGTTTACTACAAACTTTCACTCGTGCCTTAGTAACACTCATAGTCATTCTTATTAGTCTTATTATTTTGATGGGAATATTATACTCTTCAAGTACCTTAAACAGTTCATTTCGATTAACACTGTCAAAAGCCTGCCTGAAGTCAACAAATAAAAAATGCAAATCCACATCATGTTCATAAAACTTTTCCATCATCTGTCTAATTATAAAAATCTGATCAGTAGTGCTTCTGCCAGGGCGAAATCCACATTGGTACTCTCCCAGTATATCTTCTGTGTAACATTTTATTCTCTCACTGATCAATCCTGACAAGATCTTATAGACTACACTAAGAAGTGTGATGCCTCTGTAATTTCCACATATCAATTTATCACCTTTCTTATAAATTGGGCATATTATTCCAGATTTCCATTTATGTGGCATTGTTTCATTTTCCCATATCATTACAATCAATCTATGTATTGCTGCCAACAATGCGTTACCACCAAGTTTGATAAGTTCAATTATCACCTCATCCTCGCCTGGAACTCTATTATTACTCATTTTCTTCATTACAAATTCAACTTCTTCAATACTAGGTACTTGTACCTCATGACCATCCCTATTTTGTATATTCCTATTATACTGCTCTTCTTCTTCTTGGTCTTCCACTTTATTCAAAATCTCTTTAAAGTGTTCTGCCCATCTATTGAGTATCTGATTCTCTTCTACAATTACTTTCCCATTCTTATCCTTACATACTTCTATTCTTGGCTCAAATCCTATTCTCATTCTATTTATAGCTCTATAGAATTTTCTTATTTCACTTTGCTGATTTAGTTCTTCTATTTCTTGCATCTTCTTTTTATACATCATTTTCTTCTTTTCCTTGCATACCCTATGTGCTTTCTTTCTTAGTTCTTTATACCTCTCAGTATTACTTCGAGTTTCCCTCTGTAGCATTCTCTCTCTAGCTTTATTCTTCTCATCTATAACCTGTATGCACTCTTCATCAAACCACTCATTCCTTTTAGTTTTCTCTTCTCCAAAAGTTTCTTGTGCTGCCTCCTTTATCACTCCTTCTATTATTTCCCATTCTTCCTCAACCACTCGAAGTCTGTTATTCTCTTTCTCCTTCAGTTTACTCTGTACCTTACTTACATATTCACTAATTACTTCTTCGTCTTTCATTTTTTTCATATTCCACTTCTTTCTCTTGGCCATCTCGTTTCTTTGCACCGCTATCAATTTTTCCCTCATTACTAATTTTACCAGGTAGTGGTCGCTATCACAATTGGGCCCTCTGCAGCTTCTCACGTCAATAACTGATGAGGCATGACGTGCATTAACCAGTATATGATCAATCTGGCTTATTGTTCCATTAGGTGCCTTCCATGTTCCTAAGTGAATTCTTTTATGTTCGAAACAGGTACTTGTTATGATCATGTTGTTCCTGACAGCAAACTGGCAAAGAAGGTTCCCATTCTCATTGTTTTCTGCATGGAGAGTATGCCGCCCTGAAACCCCTTGTTGATTCTTGTCCTTTCCTATCTGAGCATTAAAGTCGCCCAATACGGTTACCATATCATACTTTTGGATCTTTCCACATGCTTGTTCCAGATTGTCATAGAACTCTTCTTTCTCGTTCTCATCTTTCTCTTCTGTAGGCGCATGTGCATTTATAATTGTTATGTTTCTAAATCTTCCTCTCAACCGTATTCTACACATCCTTTCATTAATTGCTTCAAATTCCATAAGACTTTTTCTCATCTTTTTGGTTATTATAAAGCCTACACCGAATTGTCCGGTCCTCCTCTCTGGTCCACTATAAAATAATGTGTACCCTGGCTTATCAATTCTTCCTTGTCCCTGCCATCTAATTTCCTCAAGTGCAACCAGATCATACCTAAATTTTAATATCTCGTTTGACACTTCATTCATTTTCCCAGGTCTTAACAAAGTCCTGACATTCCATGTTGCAAGTGATAAATCATTAGTCCGTAAATATCGCCAGGTTCGAATTCCATTACGTCCATCCATCATCCGAGGCTGTTGCATTGGTTTCACAACGGTTTTATTTTTTTTCCAGGGTGGGGTTGTCGGCCCCACGCCCAACCCCCAACCTGGAGGACCAGGATTTGTATAGGGTTTTCTCCCCTAGGTAGGTTGGCATTAGCGTGCCTTCAGAGTCCTTCCTGCCCCTCGGTTTTCTGTCAGGGTTTCCTTCCCTTAGCCTTTGGGGATCCCTCCCCTTACTGCAAGGCAGCAGTAGCTGAGCTTATTTAGTGGCGGCTCTCCTCGCCACATCGCAGGATTTTCTTCGGAGACTTGCAGCATTTACCGAGATGCAGTTGCCACTCCACATCTCACTGCCTCCTCCAATCCTGCTGCTGCTTGTCCGCGACTGTTTCCAGCTAGCCAACATATCTGCTGGCCGTTCCCCTATCCGCAACCTGGGGACGCGCCTGGTGGCATGCAGCTCTGCCACTGGGAATGTAACCCTGTTCAATGAATGCTGATTCTAATATTGATTCTATACAATATGAAATGTTTGTTTGTTTTAAGTCCACTTTATGTGAAGATACTGGGCAGAATTCAGTTGGTCTTCTTGAATCTAGGCTGAATTCATTCATTTGTACTGTGCGTCAGTTTGTAAACCACAAGCATGTCATGCACAGATATGCTAATCGGGACTGGACATACAGTTTAAAGTAGGATTGGAACCACTGTGCAATGTGCCTACAGCGGGTATCAAACCGGGGATTCCTTGATTACAAGGCGACGACGTTACCATTACGCCATCGGAGAGACTCTATGCGAACATCTATCAAATTTCAAATAAATTTTGAAAATAAATTTCAAATAAAATTTAAATAAAACACCAAGATCCAGAAGAATCCAATCACAGGACAAAACCTGTGCTCCGCCCCCTCCACACTCACATATATAATTTTGCACTGGTCTCCATTTCAACATACCCTGATGATGAGAGCAATGCATGCGCTCGAAACGTTGGACTTAACCTGGCTGATAACCCAATAACATTTTCTCGAATCTTCAAGGATAAAATGAATCACCATTTTTATTTCTAAAATGAAAAATGTTTCAATATTAAAGTTTATTAACCGTTAATAGAATTATTGTATTTACAAACTGATGTAAATGGCTAATTGAGAACAATCACGAGTCACGAGTACAGTAAAACAAACAACCATAAAAAGGAATATTGGCGAAGGGATATCTGGGAACAAGAAAATGCCTTAAGGAACAACCACTAACAGGAATAAACGCGAACTCGCACACTACGATGGCCGAGCGAAATAACCTTGCCTCCGTTTTCGCCTCGGTTAATCCTGTAGGAATTCTCCGAGTGCCTGAGACAAAAGATTTACGGCTTCGCTTCCAGCAACCTCCGTCGTGAAAGTCTCGGGAGACGAAATTGCGAGGATCCCATCGTAGTGGAAACTGCCACTCGAGGCGACGGGATTACCCAAGAGGAGTTTCCGAGTCTCCTTCAAGAGTGAAAGTATTTCGGAAACCGTCGAAACCCAGTGACCTGGAAAAATGACTTCTTTCCCTGACGCTGTTGGAACGTTGACAGATCCAGAACAAGTCAAGGTCGACGGTCCAATTCAAAGGAAAGATTTTTGACAACATTCTTCAACGGTACAGTCACGAGCAGAAATGGGCAAGCAATGAGGCAAGGTGAACTTGCATTTGAGAGAGAAGTAGTCACCAAAACATTATCACCCAATGTATTTTTGTGAATTTCACCTCACTTTTGTATATCGTTTCAAGCGTGATGGATGATTTATTTTATTTCACAGAATCACCATCATCATCATCCTCCGCCGTTTCCTGCCCCTGGCTGGGTCGGCATAGAACTCCAGCCTCTCCATTTTTTCCCTGGTCTTCCACCACTCCTCTCTTTCCACGGTGTTCCAATCCTATCCTTTTCTCCTAACACTCTCCGCTATCTGCTCTTCCCACCGACATCTTGGTCTCCCCCTTGGCCTTATTCCCACTCCTTGTGCATTGTAAGCTCTTACTGGTAGTTTTTCTGCATCCATCCTCTTCATGTGTCCGAACCACCTCATCTGTGCCTGATCTATCCTGTCCTGAAGCTTCACCACACCCACTGTCTGTTGGATCTCCTCATTCCTTATTCTATCCCTTCTAGTCTTCCCCAATATACTCCTTAAGAACTTCATCTCTACTGCCTTCATCTTTCCTTTGTCTCTCTCTGTCACTGCAAATCTTTGAGCCGTACATAATTATTGACATATTTCACTAAATATGAAAATATATTGACAACAAACTGGACGAATCATTTTCCATGAATACACAGGGCACGTTTTCAGAAAATAATGAAGATGGCAAGGACCAAGGGTATGCCAAGAGGGGGTTAGGGTACAAATGCCCTAAATACATTTCAAACAAGGCGTGAAATATTAATAATTCTTAAATCGGAAAACAGTCCCTTTTAGCCTTATAGAGCCTATGTATATGAAGATGTCTGTCTACGGATTCTTCTGGATTGTAACACTCCCGTTAATCATAAGTGGAGGGCCTCCCCCATAGCGCAGTGGTAGCGTCATTACCTTGTAATCGAGGGGTCCCGGGTTCGATACCCGGTGGAGGCACAAGTGGTTCGGATCCCACTTTAAAACTGTAGGTCCAGTCCCGATTAGCCTTACTGTGCATAAAGTGGACTTAAAACACCAACTCAAACCAAAATCAAACCAAACCAATCATAAGTGGAATCGCTACAACCAAGAAGTGTCTGTGGCTACAGTGTGGATAGTGGAATCCTGGTCAGCCGATTCTTTTTCTGCTAATTTTCCTGGCAAGGATGGTAGTAATAGCTAAGTAACTCTCCGAAATTCCTAAATCCGAAGCTTTGTTGTCATAGCAACGTAAGTTTTCCATCTTTCTTCCTATCCCTGGACAAGATCAATCAATCCACTCTAGACCAACCTTGCCAATTTCCTTCAGTTCCATCTTAATATTGTCATTCCAGCTTCATCTTGGCGTTCCCACAGATCTCACACCATCAGGTTTACCAGCAAGAACCTTGTGAACGTTTCCATTGTCCATAGTGATCCATGGCTTCTCGTCGAAGTCTACTTTATTTAATTGCTTTATAATACAAGGGTATGAATATAGATTATGCAGTTCAGTATTGTGTAACATTTTCCACCATCCTGTTATTTATCTCTTTTAGCTCTAAATATGTTTCTTATTATGTTATTATTTCGAAAATCTGAATTACACATTGGTTTACATGATTCTATGTAAACAGAGATCCCAATGGTTTTGTATTACGATTGCAAACAGAAAGAACCGTTTTTAAATTAACCAAAATATTTTGGTTGACGTTGGTTTTTGGTGACTACAGAAAAGCTCACGGTAGAGACTTTACAAAATTTCGCGATTTTGACTAAAATTGTTGGTAATTCTAAACAACTGGGTCGGAACCACGGCTATATTGATATTTTTGACAAACTTATTTGATAATTCTGAACAAATGGGTTCGATTTGGTCAGAATTACTACAACTGCTACTGGCGAACAATCATTTGTTTATCGTCTACTTACACAATATCCATGTTTGAGCTATTCCAAAGGCTTAGTGTCCACAATCATCTAATATGCCTCAGAAATGAAACGCAGGCATTATACAGCCCGTTGGCAAAGTTGGCAAGGTAGTTTAATCGCTACGTTTTTTACACAAATTACTCGTAATTTACTTTGAGTATAAAACCAGTTTTTACGCAGATGTAAAAACTAATTTTCTTTCGTAAATTAGTAATATAAAAAACTTTAATAATATTACATTTTAAACTTTAAATTTCTTACATATTTCAGCAGAAAATCATTATTTTCTGAAGATTGTTTATACAGCCACCTCACCATCTCATCCTCACAGAAGAAAAAGAGCTGTTCTTTCACATATTTTTAAAAATTGGAAACCTGTTGATAATACGTTTCGCACCATAGTACTTGTATTTATAACATGACAACTATTGACGACAATTCATTTGGATTGGATTTCAAAGTTTTAGTAACAGATCCAAATTCCTTTTCCATACGTATGTATAACTGTAAAGAAAGCATGTTGGTTGTTAATTGTTATACGTTATACTGAAAAAGAAACTGCTTATTGAACAGAATATTTAACTAAAATTTTAAAATTAGCCCATTTTGCTTGCAACACTGGGAAAAAAACTCTGTCGTTATTTTAATTTTCACTGACAAAAAAGTGTTATACACTTTAACTGTTTACATATAAGAGCACATACAAATTCGGAACAAAGCCCTTTTTGTTTTCTGCCACTGCCAACTGCCTTACATAGCAATAACCATCGCAAAACATCTATTCTTTTCATTTTTATGTTTTTACGTTTTTTACGCGTAATTTAGGTGTCATGTAGAAAACCCTTTTTTACGCGTAATTGCATAACCTTGCCCGTTGAAGCAACTCGTCTAATCTCAAAGCGAGTAGCTAAATGCACAATCTTAAACGATATTGTATAACGGAAATTTCATAAAAAAAAAAGTGCTCCCTTGTGCTTAGCACCACGCCATGAAGGCGTATAGGGAATTTCATAACGAAGAACAATGTTATTATTTCGTTAAACAGATTCGCGCTCTGGATTCCGCGCTGCGAGAAAAGTGCAGCAAGTTGACGCTCTATATAACCCTCCCAGATTAACTTGTCACACGAGAACTCTTAATTGCCTCCAGCCCACACGGGATTTCTAATTTGGTACCCGGCGGCGCGGGAGGAGGGTGAATGTCGCATATGTGGTGGGCGTGTCGTGGTTTATTCCCCCGCGGTACGCCAAGAATGCGCCTCCGTTCTCCTAGGGTTGACTCCAGAAACGGCCTTGACCTCTCGGATGCACGTGGAGCTAACAAAGCGACGAGACAGATTACGTTAGCCGGGGGAGAGGGGGAAGCCATCCCGGAGAGATCGTTGCTCGGAGGCTGTTTCCTCGCCACCGTGTCCCCCCCGTCACGTTGACTTCTCTTGGCGCCCAATTAAGTTGGGTACGTCTTCACTTCGCGATCGACTTCTACCTTCCTTACTTAACGATCGTGCGAGAGCTTTCTCTTTTTCAGTTCCCGACAGAATTAGAAACCGTCTTTAAATCCATCCTAGATACCATAGAACTACCAATCAGAATAGAGGAACACACTGGCCAGCTGAAGTAGGAAGAAGAAGAAGTAGAAAGAATAGATGTTCGACTGTTTATTCAAGGCAGCTTAAAAAAAAACAACATTAGAGCAATACAAATACGTAAATGATTGAGGGACAGTGGCGTCGATTAGGGGGACTGCCCCCCAACTTTTCGCCACTTTTGCCCCCGCACTATGCTAAACCCTATCTGCAAAGGAAAATATACACCCCATTTTTGGCACCTTACCCCCTGGTTTTGGAACCCAATAGCCGCCACTGTTGAGGGGAACATTTCATATGTTGATTGAAGGGTCTACTAATTACTAATGTTTTAAATAATCAGTTCACATGTCTAAATATCCTACTGTGATACTGATATTTTATTTTTATTTTCATAACCGATACGAATACTATTTTATTTTGAAGTAAACACTGAACATACGCACGTATGTACTCTCTGATATGTTGCCTGCAACGAACAGACTGAGTTGTGTGTAGCACAGCAGTAAATAAATCTGCTAGTGTTGTAATGATATATAACGTATCGTACCCAAGGTATTGGATAGAAATGACAAGTCGTATGTCATTCTTAGCAGTAGTAGGAAACAGAGATAGGATTGCGGAATAAGCAATGAGGAAACGTGAGGTTATTGACTTGGGAGACGAGGAGGCTTGGAGTTTTGGAATTGACAGGGAGTGAGATCAGTTGGCGAGAATACGAGAGAGAGTAAGTTCTGCGGATTGTGAGAGAGAAGGAAAGTGGAGAACGATTATTGGTCGATGGTGTGTGATTGAATCGATGTCTGACAGGGAGGTCAGACAAGTGGCATTTGAAAGGACGAGTGTAGGAATAATCTTCATCTGTTTGTAAGGCAAGTAACCTTTTCTAAACCAATCCATATCGGTTCAGTCATGGAGAGTATAAAACCCATATCTAACCTAAGTTAATTTCTATCGCCATTCCTTTAAATGTAACCTCTTGCATTTATCACATTTAGGCCAAGCGAGTGATAACCATCTGAAAGATGAATGAGGAATAGCTACATCACCCAATACAATCTAGAGGTTCTTGGTTCGATCCCAAACGCAGCATGGGAGTTGCGTTGCGATAAATTATGAATTGTAATTAGTTCTTCATGGACTTCAAAGTAAATTTCACAATAAGTATTTTAGGAGCAAGGAAGTGTCAATGAAATATAAATATATTATGGAAAGTTAATGTAAACACCACAATTTTCGCACTTTGGATGTTGTGAAGTTTATGTAATTTATTTGACTAGTTCGTATTGGGGAATATATTTCAAAACCGTAAGAGAAGGGTTTCATTAGAATATGAAACTTCTATCGTAATATACGGGTAATGCAATTTCATGCTAGTGTGTCCGATAAATGATATATGAACTTGAAATAACATATGTTATATACTCACATTCACTACCACAGGTTGGTTACATGTGCTGCATTTTTCAACAGTCCCAATGTTATTCTCTTATTCTTTTAAGAGAAAATATTATTTTCCTAAATCTTCAGGAGTTAGAAGCATCTAAACTTGCGAAGTGGTTTACCGTGTGTGTGCAGTCGCCATTTTTAAAGATGCGATTTAAGGATCGTGTGAGACCCCTTTGGCTGCCTTCTTGAACTGAAAACGCAAAAAACCTTATGGTAGTTTCGAGTCGGAGACGGGTCGGGAAATGAGGACCTACTTAACCACCGTGCGAGACTGGCTTTAGTCATAGGCGGGCGCAGACCCTCTGATTGGGGGGGGGGGGGGGGGGGAGGGGGTCTTGATGGAACAGCGGTGTGTACATAGAGTGTCTCTGGACCTGCCAAAAATCACTGTATTAGAAGAATTTAAACTTATGTGGCACTAATGTTCTTTAACCCCCTCCTGTATTTCTCCTCTCTGTGGTTCAGAGGTCAGTTTACATTTAAACATTGTTTCGTACAGCAGATTCAAGACAAATACATATAATTTATTCATTTCCAACAGTGACGACGAATAGGGGTTAAGGGTGAGTCGGGATACAGTTGCTCCACACTTCATGCTACTTTCTGCCCCACACATGGGCGTATATATAGTTCACGTAGGGAATTGGGTTCAATTTGATATGATTAGGGTTGCCTTACTTCATAAGTAAAAAAATCCGGGACACTGCTAACCGGAAGCTTGTTGGGGAGCGAGGGAGGGGGCTGCTGGACCCCACAGAGTTGTGTGTATTTAGTCACGAAGTCACGCTGCTTAGTATCGATACTTTTCTGTCTTGTGTCAAACAACTTGAGAATGTTACGGTGTTTACCTGGTTTTCTTGCATGGCTTTTTTCAAAACCAAATTTCTTTATGAAGACTCGATGGAAAAAAAATAACTGATTTGACAGTCCCAATGCAGTTTCTCATCACAGACATTCCGAATCTATCAGGAAATTGCAGACATTTGGTCTGTAGTCCCATCTGGTGTGTGGAATTACGTAATTTCCTTCCCATCCGTATCCCGTCCTATACGTCTCGAATTTAGGATAATAAAATAAGTCCGAAGAAATGTTTATGAACAAGCGGATAGAATAGGTAATCTGGTAATTTCACTGAACTAAAAGGGGGGGTTGGACCTGTTGAACCCCCCTTAAATACGCCCATGCCCCACACTATGACCTCTTAATGCTAAGCATTGTCTACGAAGAAAAGTAACTTTCCTTGCCCACTCCCTCGTTTTGTCACCCAATCGCTGCTACTGATTTTCAATGTATTGGCAAGTTATTCTGCAAACACATAGAGGTAACGCAACTAACGAATAAAGTATGTAGAGGTGTTAATAAATTTTCTAGAGAACAAAGTGGGATAGTCCGATTACATAGGAAATAATGCAACTTCCTTCCCCTCTGTAGTTGCTTGAAACTTTCATCGACTTGAAAATACTTAATTTTTGAAGAGCATAATAATGTTTATTATAATAACGATGATAGGATTTATCTACATGAAATTTCTAAGTTAGAGTATTAGGGGGTCAACTGCCCCCTCTTGACCACCCGTGCGCAAGCCTATGCAATTAATCCTCTTCGCATGTTGGTTGAATGATCCGCTACATCGGTGACGAACAGCTTCTGAAAAGTTGAAGTCCTGATTCGAACGTCACTTTACTTTGAAGAATGTTCCGAAAGATCAGTTTCCCTCTGGCAGCCATATGTCAAGTCCACGTGGAGCCCAGTAGATCCTCTCCTCAAACCTTTCCCACCAATAGCGTCCGTTTTAGGAACTGACAGTACTTGTCAAGTCCACGTGGAGTGAATAAGATGTTGCCAATTCCGTTCATAACGTGAAGTTTCGGTTATCTCCGTTTTCTTTGTGTTATTGTGTTGTGCTACTTCTTTGTACAATGTGGAGACCTTGAGTGTAACGTCTTGGCAGTTCGTGTTACATGTCTAAACACTACAGGTAAAAGTGACAAGGGTGCTTCTCAGAAAAACAGGCGCTGCCTCGAAACAAGATACACCACCTCCTCTCGAGCTATGTCAAAGATACCGAATTGGTGTTCGAATCAGGACTTCAACTATACCGCTGCAGTTTTCTGAACATTTCCACCAACGTATTTGTCAGACCGTAAGAGCACTTGCACACGCACCGACAAATTCGGAGTTCTCGCCGATACCTAGGAGAAGGCGCAAGACGTTGTGGACAGTGAATTATCCAACACCACGAACAACCCCCTAACACCACCCCAAAAGATCCTCAAGACCGCCCTAAAATCGTTCGCAAAGGTCCAATTTATGGTCATTTTGTCTCTAAATATACCCTTTCACCCTCTAAATACGAACTTACGCTTCACGAAATGAAAAATTCTGGATATACCCCTGGTTGTGGACAAAGTCTGAGAGCGAAAATGTCTGGCTCCTGCCTGGAGTAAAAGCATCTTGCATCTTTGACGTAAATACAACCGCGATAGAAACAAAATACGTTACCGGGTGCATCCCAGAATGCAAGTTCATTGATATAATCGCAGAAAGATATCTGGAAGGCAGTTCTTATACCTTTCCAACTTGCTGCAATTTTCTGAACATTTTCACAATCGTATTTCTCGGACCGTAAGGCTCGACTGCGCCCTTGGCCGACACCAGGGCCTATGCTTTCAAATTTTCCTCTTCTTTCTAAACCGCTACAATATTTCAAAATCTTAAAAAAATGCATCTGCTTAGCATTTTAAGGCGTTTACCGCAGATGAACTCACTGTTATATTTTTGTACCTTTAGCTTTAATATGAGAGTAATTGCTTATTGTATATTAAGCAAACTATTAAGAAAATTGCAAACCAGAATTTAAGTAAGTCGTTTAAAGACCTCAAAGACCGGTTTACGTTCTCCATCGCACCCTTCTAACGACCGAGTTTCCTCCCAGGTTGGACAGGGGAGGACGAGGAAATCGAAGAAAATGTTTGCGAGTGACCATTTGAAAAACGCAACCAGCGTTGCTGGGGGATACTGCTTGTTCCTTCCTGTATCGCGCTTCACAGAGACATTGTTGCTATAATGTCCCGGAAATCTCTGGAGCTAGCGCACGAAAGCAAGTCCCTGCGCAAGTGGTGATTGGAGAGGGCTCGACCAATGAACTCGTAAGAGAAAGTGAGTGCAGCTACCAGCCGTTTGCAGCAGCGCTCGCTGCTTTGCTCCGCCTAACTGATTTCTCCCCGTCTCTTCTGTTATGCACGACCTTGCTCCACAGAGTACAGAAACAGAGCGTACATGAAGGGAAAATTCGCTTTGTGAAGTGAAAACACGTCCAATTTTAAGGAAAGAGGGAGATTTTATGACGAAGCAACATTTCACATCAGCGGTCCTGTGAACAAGCACAACTGTATCATATGGGCGACTGAGCACCCGAAGGAAGTTCGAGAGCACATGCGGGATTCCCCTAAGGTGAACGTTTGGTGTGCCGTGAGCAAATTTGGAGTGATTGGACCGTTCTTTTTTGAAGAACAGACCGTCAGGGAAGAGAATTACCTTGCCATGCTCAGCACGTTCATGGAGGAGAACGTACCACTTGCCATTCTCCAGCGAGGGTACTTTCAGCAAGACGGCGCCCCTGTCCATTACAGTCTGCTGGTTCTGGATTACCTGAACGACACGTTCGGTAAACGCTGGATTGGTAGAGGTGGTCCTCTCCCATGGCCAGCACGTTCACCCGACCTGACACCATGCGATTTTTGGCTGTAGGGCATGGTCAAGGATCAGGTCTACGCCAGCAAACTTCGCAACCTAGACGACCTGAAACACCGCATCACTCACGTCATCGCTGGAATTCCTGCCCAAATGGCCCAGAGGGCCTTACAAACAACAATGAACAGACTCAATGAGTGCATTGATAGGGATGCGTGCCAAATTGAAACCCTATAACCAAATGCCTGCTTGTAATTGAAAGTGATTAAACACCCATTTATTGTTAACATCTTTTTGTCTCACCCTGTATATAATTAATTTAAGTAGGGTGTATAATAAATATACACAATAAATAAGAATTGTTGCTACCAGGTCAAAGTTTCAGAATACGCTATTGCTGCTTAGAATTCCTTCTAGAGCATCCATCGTGTGGCTTGCTTTCGCTGTTGTCTAGATATTGTCAATAGTTTGTCTAGACTTACGTAGACACAAAACTAAATAAAGATTCCCAATTAATTATAAGATTTTCCAAAATTTGATTATAAATTAATATAGTAAGACTTGAAGCTTTCCTGGCAACGAATAATGAAAAGATACTCTCGGTCTATCGACCAGCTGAGTTGTGGAAAAGATTCCCAGCTTTCAAGAGCTAACATCACTTCAGGGTAGAAGTGCAGCTTGGAATCTTTTCCACAACTCACCTGGTCGATAGCCCGACAGAATCTTTTCATCATAAATTAATATAATTTAATCGGTACAAAAATTGTCAATAACTTTGTAAAAGTGTAAAATGTTAGTATATTCGCAGAAGTCTACCAAGACGTTTAAACATCATTCCTAGGGTAAAATATCTATGAGTATAGCCTCAAGTAAAATTTATATGGATATATTTTGATGCTTCATTATCATGACATCATCAAATAAATATTATGAAAAATAGGTCCTAAAAATATTTAATTAATTCAAAGATGTGGAAAATACTAAATTGGAAAGAACATCCTGTTAGTATGATGAACAGATTCCCTCGGGCTATCGACCAGGTGAGTTGTGGAAATGATTCTAAGCTTTTGAGAGCTAACGTCACTCTCATCTTCAGGGTAGAAGTGCAGTTCTGAGCGTCAACCCGGTGTATATACGTACGTTCGTGGAGGGGGGATCCCGGTGAAGATGGCGAACTAATCGAGTGACGTGTCTGCTACGTGCGCGTTTCTGGTTAACTAACGCTAACCAGGCTGGGTTCAGTTCGAGCCCCGTGTCGCGATTAAGATTGTCTTTTTCTTCATGAATGGCTATTGCTTCCTTCATAATACGGACCCAGTAGTTTGAAGTTTTGGCTATGATTTCTGTGTTGCTGAAATCTGGTCTATGTCCTTCGTTGATTGAATGTTCTGCTGGTCCCAACCTACAGTTTAAAGTGGGATCCGAACCACCATGTGCCTCCACGGGGAATCGAACCCGGGACCCCTTGATTACAAGGCGACGACGAGAATCTATTAGAGTTACATGATAGGAAATTATTTCGGTTCAACTATTTAGTAAATATCAGCATGAATGTAGTCAAGTATACTCATAGCAAGAAATTTCCAGTGTACACAATCAATTATATATATATATATATATATATATATATATATATATATATATATATATATATATATATATATATATATACAGGGTGATTCAAAAGTTCCTTAACACCACCTATAAAATGTGAAGGATTTAGGCTGGGTACAAATGATCATGATAGAAACAGGTTAGACCTAGTATTATTGTGTTTCAAGTGGACGTTCGCCATATTGGTGGCCGCCACATTCAACTCATTTTTTTTAAAATGGGAAGGGGTGAGATTTAATGTATCAAATCAGGCCAGAATTTCATGAGAAATGCAATGGTGAAGGTTTTTCAAGCGTATCTTTAACCAGCAAGAAGTTGTGACTGCTTGACTGCAACAAATGTCTCACTTTCCAGGTGTGAGAAAACAGTGTCACAATGCTCCTAACGCATGAGGAACGCATCGAGATCCTATATAAATTCCGAACTACAACTATTTAGCTGAGTATAGAGATTACTGGGAGGAGTTTCATCGCATATATACAGATGGGTCTCAAACTGAAATTGGAGTAGGAGCAGATCTTTACGATACTTAAAAGAGAATATATAAAATATTTCGGTTACCAGCGGAGGCTTCCATATTGACAGCTGAAATGTGTACGGTATATCAAACATTGGTACAATTCATGAACAAAAGTTTCCGAAGGTGTTTTATATGCAATGCAACCTAATTATATTAACTTATTTACATCAGCATATGTGATTAATTGTATACGTTTAATTATTTAAATATAAATGGAATAAAATTTCATTATGTGTGGGTAGAATGACATACAAATATTTATAGAATCCAACAATCAGACAGATATGCGAGACAATCTGCAATCCAGTTACCATTGCAATATACAAATCTCTTGCCGAAGGTTAAAGATAATTTTTTCGAAGATTGATAAATATGGTTTCAGCCATTCATTAGAAAATATTGGTGAAAATTTTGTTGAATAGGGAAAACCCCGGATTTTATAAATGTAAAGAATCTAGGAGTGCAATTATTTAAATGAAATTGGTCATAGGATAACATATTGTAATTTATTTAAAAACCTATTTTACAATCTCCAAATTGTGACTCTTATAATTAAAAGATATTGATCATGACATTATTTTGTGATATTATATTCGTACATTGGAAATAAAAGTTTCATGCAAAATATTTTGAAAAATTTAATGAGCGTTTACCAAAAACTTTGATTTCATTATTGAATGAACCAGATATTGACAATATATATATTTGTGTGTGTGTGTACTAAATGCATATGCATATGTTATTTAAGAATGTATTTGAATTTAGTGAGTAGAAATTTATAATAAAAGTGTATTTATTTGTTCAAAATGAATGCCGCAGGGCATAAACAATCAAATGTAAAGCTGTAAGTCCAATAAAGTTATTGATCTTATATTGGTCTCTATACTCTTACAAAGAGCATTACGATTAGATTGTCTGATTATCTAGGAAAAGGGAGGACAAGATTAATAATATTATGGATAGTCTAAAGTTTTATATTAAGAAAATTGGTACTTAATACATAAATGTGAGTGTTGTGAAGGTAGACATAGTGCAAAAGATAAAAGGGATATAAAATGATTTGATTTTCTCTAAACCTGAATTTATAGGTTTCAATAAAGAATGATTATTATTTTTTATACACATAATTTCTCGTGCTAAAATTTAATTTTATGTTATGTTGTTAGCTTAATGTGTAATGTACACGCTGTACTAGTTTCATTGTTTTGACTTCAGTTGTGCGCCTGTGACAGCCGTTCAGGTTGAGACATGCTCATTTCAACCTACGCCAATAATGGAGGCTACGTGCAGGATGAACAATACGCTGCTTTGAAATTTGCTTTCGCTTGAACAAATCGTCAGCTGAGGCCTATGAAATGCTACAGGAGGCCTATGGAGAGATTATTCTTCCCTACAGCACAGATAGAAGGTGTTTTAAAATGCTTAAAGAGGGGTGACATTCAATTTCAAAGGAAGCTGGACCCGGAGTTCCAATCATTGCTCTTTTACGGAAGAAAACACCCAACCCCTTCTGTCATTGTGAGCGAAGATCGTCGAATAACGTTAAGGGTGCTATCAGAAATACTGAAGATTTCATTCCCTACCACCCACACGTTGGTAACAGAAAAATTACACATGAGACATGTGTGTGTGTGTGTGGTAAGTTCCAACACTGCTCATAACCGAACAACAGGACGTTCACGTGCAAGTTTAATCGCAGTTGAAGATGATGATGTAGGATGTTTCCTTCAAAGATAATAACTGCAAATAGAACTTTGCTTCATCATCTTGATCCCAAGAGCAAACAGCAAAGCTTCACGGGAAGCACTTTTCGTCATAAAGGCTTCGATTTTGAAGGACCTATCAAAAGAACGGCTTCCAGAATGTCTTTGAAGACTGCAAAAAACACCAGGAATAGTGCATCACATCCAATGGGGAGTACTTTCGGAAATACCATCAACATTGTGGAGATGAGTAAAGGTATGCTGTAGAAGAAAAATAACGATCATTCTTTATTGAACAGACCTCGTATTTTTATTACGTAACTGGTGTTAAATAACATCCCCTAACCTGAGAGACATATTTTATACAACTGTTGATCTAATGCTTATGCTTTAATAAGATAGCCTTTGCTGGGAGAATGTGGCAACCTGACCTCGCGTTCCCTTTTACCTCTACAGGTCGTAGATCCCAATGTACACAGCTAGGAGTGCGTCATTGACTGCTGTATTTTCCCAATGGTACACCCAGCGTCCTCCGTGACCTGCCTCTGTGCTTCTAAGAAGAGTAATTGACTTCAATTAAACACTACCTGGTGTCGACTGCAAGAGGTGGTACTTGACGAATAAGCACATTGGCTGGGCCCGGAGGGAAAACTTGTAATTCTTGTCATTCCGAAGCAAAATCTAAAACCGCCTTGAGGTATGCAATCCAGCGCGTAACCGGAGCAAAGAGGGAGGTATGTTCTAAGGATACTAGAGCGTTCAAGAGAAGGTTCATAGCCCTGTAACCACCGAAATAATTAGGTCGTCGACTTCCAAGTAGTCCTGCTCATGGTTCTTACACGACGGCGTGGAATTGATTTACTGATAGCGGTTGCCCACATCTTCAAGAGAGTAAACAATCTCATTAAGGATAATGCACGCTCGACAGAGGAAACTCGTTACACGGCCTCAAGAGAATTCACTAGTACATTTGTACGCGTTTGATGTAGGATGTGAAATTAACGATATTGCTGCGACACAAGACTGACTTTGAAGTGTTTAGGGCGAAATAGCATCAGTGTGTTGTCCAAGTGATTACACACTTCCGCGAATACCGGCACGTTTTATACATTAATCTTAGGGTGTGGAACATCTCCCAAGCTTTATGGTCATTTTAGACATCTTGAAAACTTCTCTTACAATAATGTTTAGAGCCTAGGAAACGAAAAGCATAAGAGTGTTAGGATTATATCTTGAACCGCGGTAGCTCAGTTGTTAGTCGGTCTCCGTGGAGGAGTGGTCAGCGCAGGGGTCCCGGGTTCGAATCCCGGCTAGGACATAGATGTTTGTGTTTGCCTGAAATTAGAAAAACTGAGAAATAGTAAACATTTATGCGTGTGAAAGTTGAGGAAATGGTGAATGACGGGGGATACTACCTATAGGAGTATTTCGCTCTACTAAAAAAAAGTCGTTAGGACGTCTGGCTACCATGCGAAAGACTCGGGTTCGATCCCCGGTGGGGGAGATTCTGGATTTTTTCCACCTGTTCAAGCGGCTCCGGCACCCACCCAGATCCGTATAAAGTGGGTAACTGGAGGAAACTCTGTAGGGTAAAGGAGCCCAAGGTCGTGGTGCTGATCACATCACCCCTACCTTCGGCCGTGATGAAGAAAGTGTGGGGCTCTATTTCAACACCAACTTTCATGCGTGGTGCATAGCACAGGGTAGCACTTTACTTTTTTTTACATCGTGACTCAAATAACTGAAGGATGATATCCAACTTGACGTCAGGACATTTTGGGAAGAAACAACATGAAGTTCTGCAAACATATTCACGGTTAAGGAATATTTACAGCCAGAAACTTTGCGATATTTAATACGTGCTCATTCCTCACATGATCACGATAATCATATCTTGAAGCACTTCGGCATAGACCACACGTACAATGCTTACCCGACATGTCTTCAAGATCTGATCTGTTTGCCGAAAATATGGCGATGGGCGTGGTTTCGTGCAATGAATTGTGGGGGAAGTTTCTCGCTGAATATCATCCATTTAGATCACTTGACTTTGTACTCGTATTTCTAGAGCAGTTTTATACTTTGCATTCAACGTGTTTCAAGATGGTGGACACTCAACCCGCCGTAATAATTTTTCGAAAAAGCGCTGTTGATGGGTATTTCACAAAATAGAACATTCTGAAAAATAATAACGACGAGTGGGTGGAAAGTAGCCTTATAAGCTACACGTCATTAGTGGGTTAGTCCAATGTGCTACAAAGCTAGGGGTTCTTTGTGTTTGTCTCGTTATCTATCTGATAATTTCATCCTCATCGTTGCGATTAACTCAGTGGCTTAGCAATGTTAAATAACCCAAGATTGGAAAAGAAAAGGTAACAACAATTATGAGTCTGGGCCGATACCACCTTGAACCGATACCAATACAGATGCCGATACTCTCACCGATAACGATACTTGGAAATTATAATGTTTAATAGTTGTTCAAAATATATTAATATTAGTGTGTAAGCGGCCCAGGCGCCCACCCAGCGTCCAATGACATGGGTACCTGGGGGAAACCCTGGTGGATAAAGGCGGTCAGGGGCGTGATGCTAATCACATCACCCCCACTCACGACCGGATAAAGTAAGTGTGGGGCGTTACCCCAAAACCCCAAATACGCCTTCATGGCGTGGTGCTAAGCACAGGGGAGCACTTTATTATTTTTTTTTTTTTTACCTTTTTTAGTATGTTAGGATTGAACTTTACCTATATACATCAATTAACAAGATTTTGGTTTAAAATATTCAAGAACCACATAAGAGTATTAAATTTCATTTTATGTTATCACAAAAAGTAGTTTTATCAGATAAAATTGGTGCAAAAAAAAAGAAATGTAATTTTGTATAATTTTCAGGATAATGAGACTCCTCGAAAGTGGCCCGGGGCATTTTTGCGAACCCCGTGAAAGACGAAAATTCCGGAAATGTATCGGCCGATACCTGTAAATAAATTCCAACGGATATTTTCAGCTCAGCTGTAAGGAATTACTGTATTTTGCTTATCCCCATTACAAGCTTGAATAGCTCCTGTCTTGCAGAACATGCAATCAAAATGCAAGTGAAAATGGTTTCACGTGGCCACAGACTACTGGGAGTGACATATCAGCGAGGCAACACGCAAACAGATCAATTTTCCCAGATGCTTCTCCAAGGTCAAGAACCCTTTTCTCCCTGCACTAGGAGATAGGGATTACCTTGAACTCCTGGAGACCAACAACCTCCCTGCGGGAAAGTTTTGTTCAGGTATTCCCTTGGAAGATTCAAACTTGAATAACAAGCTTCTGCTATATGGAAAATGAAAGATGGGTGAAAAAAATAAAAGAGAAGGTTTCCCTCTGGTCGTCCATTGAAAGAGTATTGATCTAAAGGTGCACTATGTTCCCTAAATGAAGAAGAATTATGGGCTTCAAAATACTTAACTATGGCGCTTGAAATTTACATTCCACGCTGTGAAATCTTTTATGTGCTAGGTTATTAAACAAATAACTTGAAAGTTGAAAAATATTTGGTACCTTATTAACATGTTAACACATTTATTTCGTACGTGCATCATCAGGCTTTTTATTTTCTCACAGGAAAGGTATTTGCACGAGAATATGATTTTGTGTAACTTTAAATTATTCACTTCATGTAGCAGTACGCAGCTCAGCTTAAAGATACAATAAAACAAATCATCTCACGTCAAATATCACACCAAGTTATATTTCATCTGTAAAACTTGGATATACAAAATGAATCAAAACACCCAGACATACAATTTTGCTTAGCAGGTCATACCAGGCCCCGCACCATGCGCTCTCAAGCTTCGGAATCCGGATACGGGATGCACGGAAGTCCCTAGGGGATGCGCAACAGCTTGTCTCGGCATGTGTATAGGACCGGTGAGTACATCGTGAGAAAATTGGGGAGCTACGAATGAGTAGCGTAACTCGGTCATGGAAACCTACAACAACACGGGGGGTTCGTCGTGCTGACTACACGGCCTTTGTGTAACTAGTAGGATGGTCAGCAGTCGGTAGGTAGACCCTGTACCTCACGCCACAGGTTATTGTTTATGGTCATAATGAGTTTACAGAGAAATTAAGAAAAAATGAAATTTTACTTATTTTTATAGATATACAAAATAAGTTATTTTATCAGATGACAATGGTCGCATATTCTGTTTATGAACTTCCTTATGAACATAAACATTAGCCTTGTCACTATGAAGGACTTTTAATTCAATGGAAGCGTCACACTGTAAATTGTTCGCGACAACCATTCATAATGCGCAGCTCTTCGTGGATGTATCCGATTAAAATCGTCTGCAATGGCATGCGAACTTCTCTCCCTAGACATCATTTTGATCTCGATGCATTACCGATGCGCTAAACAAATTTTAATGCATTTTTCTAACACCTCGATCAGGAGCAAAGTGGTACAAGAATTCAGTCATACCTTTTTACTGGTTGAAGATACGTGACAAAAACCTTCACTATTGCATTTCTCGTAAAATTCTAGCCTGATTTGATATATCATATTACCCCCTTCCCATTTAAAATTCTGAAGTTGAATTCAAGATGGCGGACATCAAGATGACCGCCGACCGTGCGGGTGGCGTCAATGTGTTGCCCCTTGGCCTGATAACGATTGGTCATCACCATTTCCATGTTGCGCGCTGCAGTGGCCTTGTACTGGGGGTGTTAAGTGACTTATTGAGCAATCCTGTATATTGGTCTAAACAACATTTGTAATTTTTACTTGGTTACATATAAAGGAAAAGTGTAATTACATAACAAATAAGGACTCTACTTATCAAGAATTACTTTTGTTACTGCCCTTTTGAAGCTACTGTATGTAGCACACGAGGTATCAACTGGTGAAACACGTTCCAACAAAATGAAGGGGTTTCTTTGAAGACTAGAGCAAGTTGCTTTCCTGCCTTAGTTTTAGGCTCATCGATGATGATACTGATGAAGGAATACTCGCAACGAATATACATGCACAGGTCAGGACGCAAACCAGGGACCTTCGGTTGCGAGATCGTGAACCAAAACGTAAATTCACTTATGTGGCTTGAAACGTGAAACCTTACGAAGAAAAATAGAACCTTGAAGGTGGGAAATTCATCTCTTTAAGTCAAAATTTGCAGGGTGGATAAAACCCATGATTTTTATTTAAAAAAATCATTTTTGATGATTTTGTTTTATTTAAATCAGATTTTTTAAAATATAAATATAATTTTTTTGATTTAAAATTGCTTCTATGTTTTTTTTGGCACCGTACATACAGATATATTTTTTGATAGAAATACTTTTTCTGGTAAACGGCCCTGTAAAATATTTACACAGTTTGGTTAAAGCAGATAAAAATTATGTAAGTACATATTTTTCTGTTTCTGATACTGTGTACATGAACCTACTATAGAAATGTTTGTTGATTTTTAATGAAACTATAGCCGGCCCCAGGGGCGGAGTGGTGGGCACATCGCACTACGACGCCAGGGGTTCCGGGTTCGAATCCTGGCTTGGGCATGGATGTTTGTGTGTCCATTCATCAATTTCATCATATCATCACTCATCCCCATCTTCGCAAATTAGCCAAAAGTGGCACAATGAGCGAAGTAAAATAAAGCAAATCAATCAATTAATGAAACTATAATAATTTCAGTAACTTTTCTTCATAAAACATTCAGAAAGTACTATACAATTGTAACTTCAATCATTTTTTTTGTCTTTGTAACTGTTTTGTGAAGATTTTTGAATGATAGTTTGCCAAATATCAGCTGTCATGCTTATTTACAGCTTAATGATAATGACTCTATTTATGGTTTAATACGATTAGTATTTTGTACATTACTAAAAATGAAAAAAATATTTATAAATATTAAAAAAACTAAATATGCTGACCAAGGCAGTAATTTAATTTTATTAAAAACATAAACTAAAACGTAACGTTTCAACCTTCTAGCAAGGTCTTCATCAGACTCTGTATCAAGTACAAAAGTAACAAGATACACCAAAAATGGCATTATATATACACACAAACATTACTCCCTCCAGACTATTAGAAAGTTGTTAGGAACTTTCTAGCAGGTGGCTTTCACTTTCCAACTGAACTTTCACCTAAAAGGCTAAACATAATTACTTTCATATAGAATGTGAAGAGATATTCATATAGAATATCTCACGCTCTTTTTCCTTCATTTTTGTACATGTACACACTCTGACATTCTTTACATTTCACTTAGTAGATAATCCCTTCCTCTTCCTCTTCTCTGTTATTAGTACATAGGAGAAACGAAAAAAAGGCTGAAAGACAGGTTGAAACAACATAGGGATGATGTACGACTTAACAGAGAGAGAAATGCAATATTTAAACACAGGAGAGAAACAGGACATGACATAGAGTGGGATGAGGCTAAGCAGATAGGAAGGGAGAAGAGAATGCTAGTGAGAAAATGGAAGGAAGCCAAGGAAATAGAGAAGAGAGGTGAAGAAGACATAATGAACTGGAATGGGTGACTGAAGTTAAATAAAGAATGGAAGAAGGTGTTAGAAAGAGTGGAAAGGACAAGAGAGAAAGAGGAGAGGAGAAGGGAGAAAAATGAAGGAAAAAGAGCGTGAGATATTCTATATGAATATCTCTTCACATTCTATATGAAAGTAATTATGTTTAGCCTTTTAGGTGAAAGTTTAGTTGGCAAGTGAAAGCCACCTGCTAGAAAGTTCCTAACAACTTTCTAATAGTCTGGAGGGAGTAATGTTTGTGTGTATATATAATGCCCTTTTTGGTGTATCTTGTTACTTTTGTACTTGATACAGAGTCTGATGAAGACCTTGCTAGAAGGTTGAAACGTTACGTTTTAGTTTATGTTTTTAATAAAATTAAATTACTGCCTTGGTCAGCATATTTAGTTTTTCATAATCATGGAAACAAGGCTTAATGGTGTTATTATAAATATTATATAAAATATAATATTTATATAATATATATTATATAAAATATATAAATATTTATAAATATTATTGAATTTTAAATCAAGAGAAATGTAAGTGTGTTTCCAGCATTCATGTTACATTTCCTTTCGTATGAGCTTCGCGACATTATTATAAACATTTTGTGTACTTTCTTTACCTTTCTTAGAGCCTAACAGGGACGTCGAAACCGGGGGGGGGGGCGACTTGCCCTCCTACTCATCATCGAGGGGGGGGGGAAATAGTATTTTCGTCCCCCCGGTTGTGTGCTAAAAATGAGACTATATTTTTTCCAACTTGTGTTTCGTTTTGAAAAGAAAATGAAAATATATTTTTGCACTAGTTAAATGAACGTGGACTCAAATTTCGCTACCAGCAAGAAGTACGTGACAGAAAGATCCATGTGTAGATAAGAATCGCAGCCACGTCTCCGCAAATAAAGTATTAGGTGGAATTATACCCTTAGAAATTAGCCGCTTCGATTTTACGTACAGATGCGGTCGGTGTGAAACAATAAACCCAGCGAACCCCGATGAGAAGGGGGCAGAGAGCAGCTTAATTTTAAATCTTCTTTTCCATCTGCAACTACATTCCATGGATGCAAGGACTCCGAACCAGGGGTCAGGTTCAGCTTAAGCCTTGTAGTTAAAAAGTTAAAGGTTGGAAAAAAAGCGAGACGAATGCGGTGGCCTAGTCGGTAGTGTGTCTGACTGCCAAACGGAGACTCGGGTTCGATTCCCGTGGTGAGTGCTAAGGACGGAATTTTTCCAACCTTGTCCGCGAAAAAAAAGCTGCTCCCGGGCTCACCCAGCCTCAAATGAATGGGTACCTGGGAGCAAACCGGGGGGGGGGGGGGGTAAATGCAGCCGGAGCGTCGTTCTAATTACATCACCTATAAAAAGTCAGAGATCGAGAATGTGTGGCTCTACCCCCACATCCCCCACAATGTGCCTACATAGCACGGGTTAAAAAACAAAATCACACCTGAACATAAGGATGAATGGTGTTACCTCTCTGTGAGGTCTAAAACTAAGCCATCAGCCCTGAACATGACGTTTAAAACAAAGAGTAAACTTTTAATAAATCTAAGTGGTCAAGAAATGAAAGTTCCTCCCTTGGCCGTTCTGTCTCTATCCACCAATGTTATCAGCATTGCCTGATGTGAAGAAACCCCAGAGAAGGGGCAAGATTGTCTTTCTGCTCGCCTTCCCTCCAAGTCAGCCCTAAAAAATAAGACAATGTCTACAGGGTGAGCCAAAAGTCCCATTACCCCCTATGTAGTTTGCGACAAGAGAAGGTTATGGAACTGAAGTAAATAGAGTACGATAAGAGACGAGACATATTAGCTGAGGAGGTTACAGACAACAATTTAGTCCAGAATGTCTGTGTGGACACCATCATTTTCATAACAGAGAATTATGCGTCTCCAGCTACGGTGTGAAATTCTACGCAGCATTGTGCGAGTGATCGTAACAAATGAATGCCGAACGGCTTCTTTCAGTTCGTTAGTTGTGTGATAACGCATCCCGGCACCTTGCTGTTTGATATAACCCCACAATGCATTATCACACGACGAAAGATCGGGACTTCTGGGAGGCCAGTTCAGAGGTGCTGGTAACTGTGGAGAACCACGTCCAATCCATCTGTTACGAAACACTTCATTAAGATATTCTCGCACGGCAATCGAGTAATGGGCTGGTACATCACTATCTGCACACAACTACTACTACCACTTAGAACTACAACTACTAAGTGTCACTACGAACCAGTACCAGAGCACAGACTCACATACCTACGTGGTAATGAGACTTTTGGTTCACCCTGTATTTCAACTTATCTTGATTTGGAAGAATATTTGGAAAAATATATTTGCATTAGGTTTGTGAACGTGCACTCAAGTTTCCGTTAATAGCAAGAAGACAGGTCTCCTCTGCAAATCAAGTATCCCCGTAGGAATTCGCTGCCTCTGTTTCCAGCTTTGCTTTGAAGCTTGCCAGGTTTTGCACCTACAAGCGTGCTTGCATATAACAATACCCCTAGGAGGGGCACAGAAGACACCTTAACTTTAAATCTTCCGGTGCACTTTCCGAACACGAGCTTTCTTTAGAGACCCATTGCTGTCAAAAAGGTCATCGGCCATGAGAAAAGGTGCACCTTGTAAGTTCTTGGAAATTCAAGCCTAGGCTAATCTCCCCTTCCCTTTCCAAATTTAGACTTGGTCAGACGACACAGTCATTAGTTCAGAGTAGAATAACTGCAGAAGGCGTGTTTGTAGTGATGAGTTGGGATTTCCTTCCGCACCAAGCAATATAACTTTGTATATATAGTTTATATACATTTAAATCATTTGCAGAAAGTAGGCCGACTGCAAGATCACGTCACTGCACTGCAATTAGTCTCCTGATATAGAATCAAGAGACTGGTAAGAGTTTACGTCTCTCCTTACGTTTTCTTTTCTACTTTATATTTTCTGTGTGAAAGGACAGAAAAAGACGAGACTAGAGACAGACAAGCATCAGTTCTCTGCCCTTTCAGGCTTTAACGCTGCAAACTTTGGAGTGTATGAACCACATCCGCTCGTGGGAAGGACGGATCTTTTATCTCTTTTCCATTTAGATTTATTAGAAGTATACTGTTTGTTTTAAACGACATGCTCAGGGATGATGGCTTAGTTTTAGATCTCAGGGAGAGGTAACGTTGGGAGGTTAGTTTTAGGTGGCAAGGTCGGGGGATGATCGTTTAGACTTCTCGGGGTGGGGAGGATCGCTCCTGTCGCCTTCAGTCTTAGGTTCTTCTCTCAAATCTGAAAATCTAAGAGGGGCCATTGATCAGAAAAAAAGACATGTAAAGTTCAGACTGATTTCATTCAAATGCAATACCAGGTACCTAGCTGCTATGATAATTACAGATCAAAATAAATAATGTTAAAGCTGTTGGCGTAGCGTGGCGACTTGCCCCATATTTGACACCTCGGCCCTCTCCAACCATGATCTATATTTGAAAGTCTTCGTTGCATAACTTTAGCCTAGAAATGCTCTAAAATTACTGATAGTTTCATTTCTTAATCTTAATCTCTGAATAGCAGTCTGGAATTCAGTAAAAGGTGAAAGAATTGTTTTTGTACACTACCTTAGAAGCAGAAATGTTTTATATGTTGAAATATGAAAAATATAGTGCTTACAAAATAAAATATACCATATTGCTCAATCTCATCGACTGCCTTCGCGGTCAGCCAAAAATGGTAGAAAAGTGAAAAAAATAAACTAAATCTATCAGTCAATTATTTCCTTTTCACTTTTTCAATCATGTAATTCTTCCTTACTATGCGACATTTTTGTTAAAATTATTCTAAGATTTATAAAATGATGAATTGGTAAATGAGAACACGATCACGAATAACTTTCTTTGCAATACATCGATCAGAAAGATTTTATCAGTATGTTTGCACGTGTATTTCGACTCCTTTTAAAAGTAGCGCGTTTTCAGTTATGATACTAATCAATAAAGGAATGCCTCAATACCATCATTCCTCACTGCATGCAAAGATCGAGTACCAGGCAGGGCTGGAAATTTGCGGTAATTATTGTAAGACCTAAAATTTCAGTTTTCAGGTATTAAGTTCTGTTTAATGCAACTATAAGTAATAAAATATTCCGTAATAGAGGTCTCTGGGCCTCCTCTTATCTCTTATGAGTCTTCACCACTGAGGATATTCATATATTCAGTAAGTATATATTCATTATTTATGTAATGAATATATAAACGCAAAAAATAAAAGAAGCTACATAAAATTATAATAATTAATATATATATATATATATAAATTATTATTATTATTATTATTATTATTATGTAGCTTATTTTATTTAAACACACACACACACACACACACACATATATATATATATATATATATATATATATAGAAACTGGTTGATGGATTTGAAAGCCTGCCCCCCACTCCAAAATAAGTTCCGACGTCCCTGGAGCCTAATAAACATCATTAAATAATTACGAAATTAAAATACTTCCACCAAAAGTGATTCTGATATCTACAAATTCCTTGTGTACATTATTCTTTATTAAAGTGATTTAAATCAGTGGTTAAAAAAAATCATCCGATTTAAACTTGTTTTAAATCGCGATTTAAATCAACCTGATTTAAATCAAACCACCTTGAATTTTTGTTTAGGTTATAAAGAGTCACCAACTGAAGCCTGAGCTCAAAACCTTATCCACAGTTTTCTCGAAGAGAGACTTTCATTATCTCTCAGATTTGGTTTACGTTGAAAAGAGAAACTCCGAAACAAACGGATGCTCTGTTTTGAGAGCATTTCGGCAATCAGTGAAGGATGAGTTACGCAGGAATTTGGCCCCCGTTCAAGAAGGAGGTCATTTGTTTTGAACTGCTGCGAATGTTTCAGATGCTCCCTGTCTCCGATCCCCCATCTACAGAGAGCCAAGGCGCACAATGAAAACATATAAAGGAAGCTTTTATGCGTCTTGGACAATGTCCCACGTTGGGAAAGTTACTTTAGATGAAAGTAAAGAACTCAGAACTTCTCTATTCATCTCCGAGGATGCGCCTACTTACTTCCTAGTTTTATGTACTCGTTCAACCTTAAGTATAAATACGTCTCACTTAAATGATTGTATTTAGTATTAAGTTCGTACTTATTACATCATGAATCTCAGAACAAGGATGCGTAGATGTCCTGGCAACTGCAGCAGTGAAGTCTATAGGAAACTTCGTTTGGGTGGGTTTGAAGGCGGTTAGCACATCGCGCTACGACGACAGGAGTCCCGGGTACGAATCCCGGCCTGGGCATGGATGTTTGTGAGTGTCCATTCATCAATTTCATCATATCATCACTCATCCCCATCTTCGCAATTAGCCAAAAGTGGCAGAAAAGCGAAGTAAAATAAAGCAAATCAATCAAATCTTTCTATATTTCTATATCTGTGCACTCTATCTCTCTATTTTCCCTATTGTTCACTGTTCCTCTTCCACTCCATTTACTAAAGTTAACCACGTTTCCCCTTTGTCCCCTTCGCTCTCTTATTACATTTTATCCGTTATTTTCCGCTTCATTTTTCTCTCTTTCTTTTCTTTTTTCTTTTTTTTACCGCTCTTTCACTCTTTCCGTTTATTTGTTTTTCTTTAAGTTTTTCTCTTGTTTCTGTTCTCTGGTTCTTAACTCCTTCTTTCTGTCTCAGTTGTTACGGAGAAATGACGTCTCACTGAGTTATCTCTTTATTTACAACATTTATTTACACCGCTGCCCTTCTCCGTATATACATCTTTTCATTACATATCCAATATCAACTGGTCCTGTTTGTCTTTTGCCCCAAAACACAAAAAAACCGCACTTCTCGGGACTTCACTCTAAGAGCGCACTATTTACCATAGCACTAACCTGCCCCCCGCAGTTTATCACGCAGAGGTCCCTACGCATAGCTAAGGCGCTAACGTTCTGTGTGTATCGCTGCATCCAAAAAACTGTCAATCCATTGAGGGACGGCCACTTTCTGCGATCTGTGAGCCTGTAAATCTGAGAGCATAAGAGACCGTAACAAGTTGGAACCGGTATTTATATCTCCGACAAATGTTATTCGACGCTGGGTGGGCGCCGGGGCCCCTTCAAACGTTAGAAAAGTTCCCGGATTTGAACCGGCCGGGGATCGAACCTTGGACCTTGAGCATGGTAGTCAGTACCGACTGATTGAGGAATATGACATGTTCTAATTGCTACTAACTTTCTTCCACTAGATTCTGTGCAACAGCCAATCAGAGCAAAGTTTGGCCATGTGAAGATAATCTGTGAGTTTGCAAAGTAGCGTTTTTTGTCTGTGGTTTCCGAGTGCACACAGAACGAAAGGCTTGTTTACAATTCAAAAAGCTAAAATATTCTTCCATACGTGTACAGTAAACGTTGTAAAGTATGCATTTTATCAGCGCCATTCTTCTCTACCTAAAACCATTTAATACGAAGCGATATACCTCTCGGTTCAATAGTTATCGTATTTTAAAAGTGTGAAGTGATACGTTGTTTACATCTCGCGCAGCCGCCATTATGGGAACGAAAGACTATCAACAAGTACGGTGTAACAAGTACCGTGTGAGGCGAAAACTATCAAATTGGTAGCCAGTCCAGCGTCAACTAGAACATTCCTACTGGATATCCAGTTCCGTGTGATTCAGGCTTAAGTCGAAGTTCGTTCTCGCATGAAACGCACCAGCTGGGAGACTGGTTTGTTCCGTGATCGTCTGCTTCTTGCAGACAATGGGTGTGCACGATAACGTCAAACTTCCTTAGTACAATATAATTTGAGCATAAAGCAATATTAAGCAACATGCACAACATACCTTAACTGTTCTTAAAATGTGATTAACATGAGCCTGAATGTGCATGCGAGTTAATTTCTGCCAAAAGGACATCACTCCCACTGGACTCCATGTGAAAATTTCTATTTTAAAAGAAAGCACAGTGTCTGGCGTTTTCACCTTGTGCGTTTCTTAAATTGATGAAGTAACTGGTTTCATCAGGTTCACGAGGCCAGTTATCTTCGTTCTATTCGTGCGTCTCGTTATGATTTAAGGATCACTTCCTTTAATAGAAATTACTTTTATTATTATTAATAGTAATCTTTGCAATGACCACAAAGTAAAAGATTTTTTTAACGAAATTTATTTAAATGCATTCAATTCCTATAGAGGAATTGCACATACAGTTTAAAGTGGACTCTTAATCACCTCGTAAGACCTAACCACCCTTGTTCATATTGTGACAGAAAAGTATTTAAGAGGTTATAGAAAATAGGAAATGCTCCACTGCAAGAAGATAAGTTTAAACAGTACACTGAAAGAAAGGTTCAGAATTTATTGACCTTCCACAAGTAATAATGCACGATTGTAAACTTTGAAGCTCATCGGATAAATTGTTTGCAGTAATAAGACAATTTTTAAGCATATACGCCAGAGTAAAATATATGCATTGCATCTGTGGTATGTACCCGTGCGTTCATTTCGATCTTCAGCCGAGAGATCGGGAGAAGCGTGGCGGGCGGTGCTGACGGAGATGCCGACATTTGCGGCCTGTAATGCCCGCTTATTTTTATGGACATATGCAGACATTTATATAAATATTGCAAAACGAGCACTAACCTGTGTTATAACTCATCATCTGTAATTCATGCAAGTTCTGCCTTTATATACACAAAAAATACGCTTTAGAAACGATGTTAAGAGCCACAGATAATAAACATTTTAATCATAGTTTTTGACGTTCTGCTTAAGTTTATATCCTTGAAAGAGTTTTGTGTCAATCGTTTGGAGGTTTCGAATGTGCAACACTGTATCAAGATTACGCTGCAGACGAAACCGTTAAAAGTCAATGGTTTTCGTGAGCTTCCTTGCAATCCGAAATCTCCGAGCTCGAGTTTTTTGTTCCTTCGCGACTAGATGAAGACAGAACTGCGAATATAGTGGCGAGCACATGTAAACCAAGAGCGTGTTAATTTCGTACTGTGTACCAGAGTGTTATTCTTGGTTACTTGCTGTTACTTGTTTGTGTTATTGCAGTGTGTATGTGTGTTGTGTCAGTGAGACGATTGGAATGCCAGCCGCAAGGTTCACGTTACGAGGGGGGGGGGGCCGCTGATAAGTTATCGGCCCGACCCAGAAGGACTTAAGCTACAGGCACGAAAGTTTCAGGCTATTCAACGTTATTCTCCCCGAAGGTCTACACACTTGGCACTTTGTTGCTCCAACTTCTCTAACACCTCCGGAAAAAAAAAGTTTTCTCCTGGACTGCAAGAAACTGTTCGGCAGCTGCTTTAACCTCGTAATCACTTCTAAATTTCTGTCCTTTCAGAACCTTTTTTCAGTTTAGGGAAGAGATAATAATCAGAGGGCGCAAGGTCTGGTGAGTAAGGTGGGTGGTCAATGCACTGAAACCCTAGGCCCTTCAGAAAATCCATTGTTCTTCCAGAGCCTTGTGAACGGGAGCATTGTCCTGCAGAAACAACACACTTCTTCTTAATTTTCCCCGGCGCTTTTCTTTAATAGCGTCCTTTAACTTAGCCAGAAGACTGTAGTAATACTCTGATGATATGTATGGTTTGCCCCTTTGGAAGATAGTCTGATAACAAAACACCATCCTTATTCCAGAATATTGAGGCAAGTAGACCTGCGGACCTCTGTGCTTTGAATTTCTTTGGCCTGGGAGATCCTGAGTGGCACCACTCGCATGATTGCTGTTTGATCTTAGGATAAAAGTAGTGGAACCAACTTTCATTCTGGGTAACAAGCCGATTAAAAAAAATCGTCCTTAGAGTTCTCAAAATACCGCAATATCACCTGAGAAGATGCCACACGTTTGCGTTTCTCATTGGCGTTCAAACGTTTAAGAACCCATTTCGAGTAAAGCTTGTGCATGTCCAACTGATCATGGATTATTGACCAGACACGTTCTTTGGATATGTGCAAGGTCTCAGCTATCGCTTGAAGACAAATTCGTCTGTTACTCAAAATCAGGTCATGAACTTCATCCACTTTTTCCAGAGTTGACACTGACACTGGCCTCCCACACCTTTCACCATCTGCTGTGGAAAAATCACAACGCTTGAAGTTTGAGCACCATTTCTTTTCAGTGGAAAGATTTGAAAGATTTAGTTTATTTTACTTCGCGTTTTGTGCCTCTTGGCTAATTTGCAAAGATGGGGATGAGTGATGAAATGATGACATTGATGAATGGACATTTACAATCAACCATGGCGAGCGGGATTCGAACCCGGGACCCCTGAGCTCGCAGCGCGATGTGCTAACCACTCAGCCACGGGGTCCGGCTCTTCACAGCGGAGTGTGAAGGGCAATGTACACCCAATGTGTCTAGCATGCAACCATGGATTTCCTTCGGCGACTTCTGTTACAGGAAGAACAACTTCATGACACCTCGCAACTCCTCCTTGGTAAATTCCACAATTGGCTGCACCATGCTTCAATCAATGGTCTGTAAAGGAAGAACCGTTAGTGATACGATCATCCCAGCTGACACTTAAACTTCCAAAAGATCAATGGTTCAAATGCAATGCATGATTTCAGGATGAGATGTGCGGAAGGGGGTCAGGCCGAGAACGTATCAGCCCCTCTCCCCCTCGTAGAACAAAGCATTTTTATGTATGACACTTACGTGAAAACAGACTCGTGTCGAGGCGTCTGTAGGCAATTTGTACAGAGACTATTATTTGTGGGGAACCTTAAAAAATAGAGTCTACCGAAATAACCCTCATAGCATCGACGAACTAAAAGACAATATAAGGGCAGAACTTGGAAGAATTATGGGAGAAGAACTTTTGCGTGTGTATCAAAATATCATCAAACTATGCCAGGAATGTGTGAATGTAGGTGGACATCACTTTGAACAACTCTTATAACACAGGTTAGTGCTCGTTTTGCAATATTTATATAAATGTCTGCATATGTCCATACAAATAAGCGGGCATTACAGGCCGCAAATGTCAGCATCTCCGCCACGCTTCTCCCGATCTCTCGACTGAAGATCGAAATGGACGCACGGTACTTAAAGGAAACTTCATAAATTTTGTAGTTAGTCACTTCTCTTTACTACGTATTTACTTGAAAGTTGGGATCATTATTATCCATTTTTACAATAGATATTTGGATAGGTGTTTCGTCTAATATGTTCGTTTCGTCGACAAAACAGAATAAAATATAATAACCTGTATCCAAATGCTAACATATCCTCGTCAGAACACAGTTTCCGACAATCGCAAGAATGTATGTAAAACGTTTAAATTTTATTCTGTGCAATATTGTATTGTTTTGTTTTATTATGCTGTTGTTCTTTTCTTGCTGTACTGTCTCAGTACAAAATGGTCATTCTGTACTGTATCTGAAACTTTAGGTAAATAAATCAATAAAAATTTCAGAAACATGAATGTGGATTCCTTCCACATTTTCAAAAATATACGCAAACAAACGACACTGTCTGCAAATTTCATTTCTCCTTTCCCACTCCCTGTCGATTATCCCTTCCAGTCTTCTCTCCCAAAATTATTTTCTGGCACGGGGACAGGTCGATAAATACTTCAGCGCGATGATGCTTGGCCTCATTGGCAGCTGTTCATGTGTTGCAATTGGGTGTGGCGGTTTTCCCGCTTTTCTTTCTTTTTCGCGGAGGAGAGAGTTTTGTCGCCCACCGACTCCTCTTCTATTGAACCCATTTTGCGAACTTTCGCCCGATGCGGCGTGTCGTTCGGCAAAGCGATGCTAAGATGTTTCCATTCTCCGCCCAGGCGCGTTGTCTCGAAGCTGAACGACGTGGACGCCTACGAGATGAAGTCGGGGACACCTTTTAGCCACTAACCGCATGACGCGGTGCTCTGGAGATGCGGCAAATTGGTGTCCGGGGGATTAACATTGAAATATCAAGTTGGCTCTAGAGGATTGTTTAAGTTCAACTGCACATTTAGGGTTACCCTTTCACACACTCGTTCACTTATATATAGTTTCCGTGTAGTTAGGTAACATAAAGGAAGATATCATCCCACACCTCAAGCATAAAATATGAAAGGCTTTTAACACAACCGTTTTCAACAATGTTAGAGGTAACCGTAAGATTTTCAACATTTTGCCGTTAAAATTTAACCGGTAATTCAATAATAATACTAATAATAAATTACTTTATTTGTCGGGCGAGGTTCAGCCTTAGGCTGCTCTACCACTTAACCCTTGTCAAGAGCTACACAATAAAAATATAAGTATAAAAATACAAAAACAATTTCAGTTGTCGTGTCCTGTCATGATGAACATGCTTTGAACTACTTTTCCTAATATGCGTGAACGACATTCTCGATATTGATTAATAGCACCACTTCTTAAAAAAAATATAATGCTTAGTATTGGTATACTTGCGTCATTTGGATGATGTACTTCTATTAGAAATATTATTATGTTATTGATTCCCTGTATGCTGTGAATAGTTGTAATAAGTGTACTTCATACAGTAACACCTTACACGTTACCCAATAAAACAGAAAAAATATAGAATATCAAATTCGTATTTCTAACTTCTTGTCACACTGTGGATAAAATGCACGTAATTATTGCTATGGATTACTAAAAAAATTATATTTATGTACCGCAAGCAGAGGAGGCGATTTCTTTACAGGAGGAACCGTATAATATTATCGCCCTCATATTAAGAATTTCTAGCTAGGGTTCTGTAATGTCTCGTGAAACAATAATTGAAGCGGTCACACGGCTGCAGCATGTTATTTGGTTTACCAAGGTTGATTTGTTTTTATCTTAAGTTGTGTAACAATTGTGTTAAATAATCAAATTGTGGGTTTATAAATCGTATTCTCCACTCACAAACACTGATAAAATGTATATTTATATAATTTAATTTCTTACATTTAACCAATCAATGTGCTAGCTTTCCGTCATTTCTAAAATTGAACAATTAAACTATGGACAATTTAACATGGTATTGTATTCAAATAAACATAAATTTTTACGTATTCATTCAAACCATTTTGGGGGAATATGATGAACTATTTTAAGGGCGGTCTTGAGTGATGGCACCTCTGTTTAGGGAGGAGGGGCAGATCAAGTATTAGTCTAGGAGCTAGGAGAGTATTGTTGGAATTTTGAGAGCCAGAAATTCTGTTGTTTATATGATTTCTACTACATGTACAAGCACGCTGAGCTAAAAAAAGCATAGAAAATGCTCTATAAATAAAATAAATGATATGTGGCCTTTACATTTGGAAGGGGGGGACATTAATATTGAAAATCGTGTCCTGTAAAACGCGTCCAGCAAAAATAGCGCCCAGTACAATCCCTACCTGTCAATTAATCATATTTTTCAAATAAAACTTACTCCCATCACACTTTATCGAGCATTTGGACCGGCTAAATAGCAAAAGTAAATGTTTGTCATTTTGGCGTTTTAAAAATCAGCTTATAAGCATCGTCAATATTGGATTTTTTTAATAAGTTACTATTTACATTATGTGCATTTTTATTTCTATACTTCTAACTTTAGGGCCATGAACTCAAGTTTTACTCCATTTACTCAAGTTTTTGGATGTAGGATATTGCTTTCAAACAAGCTCTGATGTCACCGTCCTCCGTAAGTTAGGTTAGGTTGATCTCTGTTTTGAACAACCCCAAATCACAGTCCCATCTTCTTTGGTTCTCTTTACGATATACGAGTATCCTTTATAGTGGGCACGTGGCTTACCGTGGCTGGTCGTTGTCACTTCCATATCGAACGTATAACAACATAAACACACAAGGCGCACGAACTGGACTGAACACTAGGAAAGTGTGAGCAGTAATAAGGGTGATAAATAGAAAGCTGTAAAGGATAAAGTGGGTGGAAATCCCAATGCATTGGAACTTGACTCATGGGAAGCAGGCAGGCCGTGACTCATGGTGACCAGGTAGTCGCTAGGGATGAATACTTAAACTGGTCGCTATTTACACAGATTTTTGTATGGGCGCGATTTTCACTGGGCGCGATATTCATATATGTTTTATTTTCCATTTCCATCAAACAGTTAAACTTAAATTGTTTGTTTTGCACTTGCAAAATGTGCAGAAACTGATGTTTCCAACTCTTCAAGGACAGTCTGAATCTCATTGGAACTTCTGACCGATACATGCTATACCAAAAATCAGGAGGTCTTAATGTTCTGGTGTTATAATAGGGTTGCATGTAACGTTTTTTTCTTCGTTTAAAATTTCGAAAAGTTAACATATTTTCGCACTTGGTCAAAATTTGAATTACATGAGCCAAGTACCTTTGCAATGAATTTCTCTGCACATTACACCATCGCCTCAAAATTCAAATTTTGCCTCCACGTCCCTTTTCTGGTTTTAATGCTTTACCTAAGACAATACTGCCGAAGTCTTTTGTTGGAAGAATTGAAGAAGTCACCACACAGAGCTTCTCTATGTGTTTCAAGCATTCATTATAATATCAAGTACACCAACGTGCATAATTTTATCAACTGTAGAAAACATGGTAAGTACTCTCTTATACTGCATACATGCAAGTACGAATTACTTTGTTTGTGTGCTCAAATTTGGTCTCTAATGCAGACAAAAACAGGTCCCAATAATGAAGTCGTTGCCGTTTCGTCAGAATTCCCTAAAATTTATCGTGATACTCTGTCCAGATTATGGAATTGGTGTTTAAAGTCTGTAGTGGTGCCTCCTAGAGGAAGAAGAAACAAGCTACTGTTGCTAGACGTGGGTCTGTGCAAACAGAGCCTGGAATGGTGAACGTAGTTTCGTTATAATGTAAAGTATTACGTTGTTTTGTGAGTTCCTTAATAAATTCAGTTAATCTTTTTCCATCGCACAACATATAAGTAAGTTGTTTTGTATGTTTGTCCCCTTACACTGTTCTTCTTGGAAATTGGGTTGAGGTGCGTGAAACTGCTGACTCCTGTTTTACGTTTTCTGATCTTATTAACAATCGGGTTTCTTTCTCTAACATTTCATTCTGTAATGTCAGTTCCTGACATCGCTGAAAGGTTAGTGACTGTACTGAAAGCAACTTTCTTCTAGTAACTTCAGATCGTATGCCCAATACTATCTGTTCAACTAAAGCTTCATCCAGATGATTGCCGTAGTTACATTTTATGGTTTGTTGCTTCAGCCTTATGAAATAAGCAGAAACGGTTTCACCAGGCCTCCCGCACTGGTGCAAAAATCCGAACAAGGTAAATTTCAGAATTCATTTGTTCGTGCATGAATTAACCAGCTACCAGTCGGCACCACCATCGATGCTAAATCCTAATTTTCTCATTACAAATTTAGTTTATGTATCTATTAATCAATGATGATCACTTGTACGTGATTTTGTATTTTATTAAATGCCTTTCCCTTCTTAAACATGTATAAGAAAAATCGTATTTTTAAAGTCAATACTTCTACATGACGTAACATCGTTCCATATGATCTGTCATGGACGTACACTAACTATTTTAATAAGGATGTAGAAGAACAAAAAATAAAAACAATGGCTTATTGTGCAGATTTTTATTGTAAAAACTGTCAGAAGAGGAATCCAGAGCTGTCTTCTTTTCATGTTCCGTCATATCCTGAAAGGTTAGTTATTTATGAATTCTGTTCGCTCTTTATGTAAAAATAATTTCTATAAAGTTAGTTTCCACGGAGAATAATTCCTAGCATGTCTTCGTATTCTGTATTTTCCTTCATTTAAGTAAAAGGCCATGTGTTAAAAAAAATGTCTGAAAGGGTAAAGGTTCGATTTTGTAACTTAATGCTATTTATAAGTTACACAGGAGGATAGGAAGCCAACGAGAATAGTAGGAATGACTTGAAGTTTGTTTGAAGTTCAGAAAAGCTAATTCGTGCATGTTATAATGCAGAAAGTTGCAAGTTATCGCGCTCCTATTCGCTTCTGCATGAAGTTTATTTCTTCTAGCATATAAAACTTTGTCAACATGTACAGGAGATGAAAAATAGCATGTAAATATTAAAGCGCTGAAGCCTAAGGTTCCTATCGTTCTATGATTTTTTTAAAAATTCTCTTAGCAGGAAGACTAACTATCGAAGAATTTTAGCAATCATTGTCACACGAAATTTGAACCTTTCTTCTTTTAAGAAAAATATTTATGTTGAAGAAACAACTTAAAAATTACCTTACGCAAGCTTGCACGCTTCCCAAGGACAATGTATTTTCCATTGACAAGGGACTGTAAGTATCGTAGACTAGTGAGAATTAATGTAGAAGTAAATTCGAACGTTAGTAAAATGAATTTAGGGAATTTATTTATAATGCTAAGAGAACCAAACCTGGCCTGCCTAACCTAACTACGAAAGCATACATTGAACCAAATCATAAGTAATCACTAGTTTTGGAAACGAAATGAGTGTAACTAACCTACATGTGCAATATATGCAAAATATTTTACAAACATTTACACATGTGTTACTGTAAAAACAATCCTTTCTCACTGGTGCCACGGGAGGAAGATTTTGTGTTTCAAATCGCATTTTAATCTATGTGCTTTAATCCAATCCTACAGAATTATGGATGTTACTCCTATTATTAATAATAATATAATAATATATTATGTTGATGGAATCATCTAATTATACCTGTAGTTAATATTATTGCTGTAATAGCTCTTGTTGCTGGTCATGGACTTTGATCTACTAGATGGTATGGGTGATTTTGATTTGTTGACATATTTCCTGTCCTGGTATCTTCTTCAGAAATATGTTGTGTCATAACATTTTTCTTGAAAGCACTCCCGGGAGTAGATTCCATGATCCATTCAATGACAAAAATTGCATTGTTAGCCAGTTGTAGGTTAGGCAGTAAGCTTCAGGGACTCTTTCTAAAAGATAATGTGGTAAAACTTTGCTTCATATGTTAGGAAGTTTAATGCAATATCTATAATATTTTTTTATTTGCATTGCCACACACTGTATGGTGCCATAAGAATTAGTTACGATGAGAAATAATGTGAAAATTGAGTAAAAATAAATCAATTGAATGGTGACAAGCACATAAGATTTTCCGCAATAGTTGAAGGAGCTATCATAGAATGGACCCTTATACATTTGACACTACTTTATTCAACAGATACAGATGGTGATCTAATGCATATTCATTTTCAGTAACTTTCCTTTGTGTTGACACTCTTTGACCTTAGCTCACAAACAACTCTTGCATCATGGAATTTATCTTTTTTGAGTGACATAAAATGCAGAATGCTTTGTCTTGCATAGTTATATGTTTCTAAAATAATTTTTTCTTTTATTTTTCTCGTAGAGCTGAGATATGGTTGGAGAAAATATGGCGAAAGGACTTGAGGCACAAAGCATACAAAAGTTACAGAGTTTGTGGAGACAATTTTTCAGAGAAAATGTTTATGAATTCTAATAGAAATAAGTTAGTGCATGATGCATACCCAGAGTAGAACCACGCAAGTATATTGCATTTCTTATGGAATAACATTGTCATCAGTTATGTGGTTCATGCATAAGAAATTGTATTTTCCCTTTTCTGAATTAAAAAAATATATGCTTTAGAGAAAATTTTTGCTTAAAGTATATAACACCTAACAACACAATACATTGCTTGAGGATGTTAGAAACAAATGTATTTAATGTTTCACTAAATATTCCAAGCAGGGTGGATAAAAAAGATATGATTTTCAGCTAAACGTTCCTGTAAAATATTTGAACAGTTTGATTAAAGGAATTAAAATGCACACATTTTTCTGTTTGAGACTGTACATATGTGAACCTACTATGGAAATGTTTGTTGAGTGTGTTAATGATGCTTTAATAATTTCAGTAACTTTTATTCCAGTGAAAGTCTGTAGGACCTCAAAGAGATTATCATACCTTATGCAAAATATATTAATTACTAGTGATTCAATAAATATATAAACCTGAATAACAATGTGTTTATTTTCCCTTACATTTGTTATTAGCAATAGAATATAATGTTTTACATTTCCACAATATGAGTACTAAATCATTAAGAGTAATGTACTTACTCTGAAACTGTTCTCTTCTTCTGGAGTATTTCAACATGTAAATTCATTCTTGGTGAAGTATAACATGTCACCATAGTGAGTGTCCGACCAAGAAACCTATCAGTATGACTATCAATAGTTTGTCTAATGGAATTTCATTAACAATATTATGATAATATTCAATACAGTGGAAATTAATTGATGTAGGGTTTTAAGGATTTCTTATAGTCTTTTACTCTATATTCCATATGTTTAATGCTAACAATATAATTTATATATGTAATTGGAAGTAAGATGCTTGAAATAGATTTTGGGACTTGTAGGCATAATGACCATATTGGGCCATTCAATGTATGTGAGGAAGAATCCTCTTATATAATATCCTTACTTGAGTTTGAACTGTTCTTTTAGGTCTACTTTATGCACAGAAAGGCTAATTGGGTTGAGCCTACAGTTTAAAGTGGGATCCGAAACACTATGGGTCTCCACCAGGTATCGAACCCATACCTGAGTTAAAAAATGGGTGTGAAGAGCCCCTTGAGAAAGGTTGAAAGTGAAATGTTATAAAGACTTGGAAAGGATATACACAAAACTACGAACTTCCTCAGAGACAGTATAAGAGCCCCGCTCTTCTCAAAAAGGTAATGACATTTATTAAAGTGCTGTCATTATCTCCCAACCTGGTCAATAATTGGTAAAATCAAAAGTTTGAGGAAAGTATAATTTACACATTAGGTAGGAATAAGCCAATCACTTAACATTTAGACATGACACATTGGATGGTCTAGCTCTTGCAGCAAATCATCATGAGTGAGACACCTATGTTCCATACGAAGCCAAGTTAAATTTACTTCTTGATGGAAGGGATGGTATGAGAAATGCACCAATGATCGACCTGATAGTGTGAAGCTTGAATGAATGATTATTTATTAATTCTTTATGTTCACTTTCTTTTAGACTGACTAGAAACATGTGTGACATTATTTAGAAGCTGATAATGAGTAGCAGGGATTTTGTCAATATGGCATCCACTATGGGTGAAACGTTGCTGTTCATTCGTTCATTTCCAAGTGACATATGTCACATGTCACTTTGGTGTGAAATCTCTCTAAATTGCAAAAAATACTGTTGGTTTCTTTGTCATCAGCTGGAAATTTGCACATTTCTTTGTTTTTTAATTAACTTTAAAATTCATGTGGAATATTTATTCTGAATGCATGGATTGTATCATCTTCAGTACTGTATTAAGTATATGAATATATAAAATACATATCTGTGCAGGATAAGATCTTTCAGTGGTGTATTTATAATTCCATTGTGTGTGTGTGTGTTTAGGAGTGGGGGGCTGGGAGTGTGCTTATCTAGCTTGATCGTACATACTCCATGACTGCTTTGTTTTGTATTCTAAGACATTCATATTTCGAGTCCAGATTTTTGTGTAACTATGAAATATGTAATGCCATATGATGAAATTGTAGTCAATATGTAGAGTGGTTCCAGTAAGTAACTTCGAACAAAACTCGCTTGCATGACATATTCCTACTCCCATTCTAGATTAAAAATTAGGGATGTTTGACAAATACTAAAATGAATAAGCATGCAGTGATTAGTTAATAATATATCTTACAAACATCCACACGTTTTTAGAAATGGGTTGATATTAATCTCATGCAAACCAGAAAAGTGAAATTTCATACAACTTAGATTGATTGATTGATTTGGTGTTTTATGTCAACTTTATTCACAGTAAGGCCAATTGGGACTGGACCTACAGTTTAAAGTGGGATCCGAACCACTATGCGTCTCCATATAGGTACAACTTCGAGATGAGGTGGTTGCTATATAGGCATTCTAGGTTAACTTGTGTAAGGTGTGACCTGTTCTTACTCTATTTTCCCATAACTATTCATTATCATCATCATAGTAGTTTCTACAGAGAAATAGACTGATAGAATTAAAACAATTACAATTTTATTCCAGAAATTATTCTGTTTGATAACTTCCCCAATGAGCTGTGTCACTCATAGCTATTATTTTATTCTATTCTCTCATGGTAGATGGCACTGAACTAGTTTCTATGTTGTATTTTCCAAAATATTATTTCATCTACAGAACACTGAATGTAAGTTGTGATAGAAATTAACTGTAGTGTAAAATATTTACTTTCATCTACAGCATATCATAACCCATGGTTCTACAGAATAGTTTTTCAACATATAGGGTGCGACCCACTCCTGGGCCCTGAGGGGACATTTGGTGGGTCGGGAAGTTGGGCTCGAAACATTGTGAACTGGGTCTTAAAAACGTATTACCTTAAATTACTTAGATATATTGTTTTAACAATTTAAATTCCGGCCGTGTTGTTGTAAAAGAGCAAATATATGATTATAGACTAGGTGCACAGCCCTACAAAGTTATTCCGCTGGTTCCCATCTTATGGTCCCATGAAGTGTATGGTCCCATCTTATGGTCCCTTCAAGGTGGATCCCCGACTGAAAAAGGTTGAGATCCACTGCTCTACAGCCCTGGAAGGGGCTTGGCCTATCAACTGACTGCCAGTCTGCCTCCCACAACCCTACCTAGAGGTGTGGAGATCTTCAACCAGTAATGGGGTGACGCGGGGTCAGCACATCGAACCCTCAGCTGTTATAGGAAATTTCCCAGACTGGGTTACGCTACTCATTTGTAGGTCCCCAATTTTCTTAGGATGGTGGTTAAGTTTGGAAAACAAGTACTGACTATATGTATATATCTTTTATTCCAGTATTTCATACCTACAAGTCGCCAGCCGATTTGTAATGGTTTCGTTAGATGAATAGCGCTAATGTTCCATCAGTAGTTTTTAATATACGTTTTATGATTTATTCTTATTTCCTGAGACCAAACCTTCGAATCCTGTCTTTTGTATCCCTGGCATTTTCAGCATCAAATCTCCCCCCTCTAAGGGTACTCCACTGATATCAATTGCAGAGAAAGTGGATGCATTTGTCTTTCGTTTTATGAGGCCATAGACAGATGAATGGAATTTTCTACGTTGGTAAATCAGAAGTGTCTACATCTTGCGATTGAATATGGTAGGCCTACACAAGAGAGAAAATTACAGTGACGGCACCAGAAACAGTTGCTGATATTAAGTGTGCTGTATCCTGCAGATTGTCACCCACGTTAAACTGTGCAGCAATTGTTATGAAGAGAAAGAGACAATTTGGGAAATGTTGCAACATGGCTCAAGCGCCCTTTAGAACACTTTTGGTAGCGCAATGATCCACTCACTCCACCCTTCCATTCCTGCTTTTATTTTCTGCTAATAATTCGGACATATCTCGTAAGGTCGTAGTATTTATTTTATTTAAGTGCATATAAATGTTCTACAAGGACAAATACAATTGTTCAGTTAATGCAGGGGTCCTGGGTTCGAATCCCTGTTAGAGCTTTCTTTGTGTCATCAATTTTTCATAGCATCGTCGCGATTAGCCTAAAATTGGAAAAATGCGACTCTAAATAAACAACGACGAGGGAGTGGTAAAACGCATTGATCTACGAACAAAGTAATCGCCGTAGATAAAATCGCGATTTGCCCAAAATGTCAGAAAAATAACGCATAATAGGGAGAATACGAAATAAGAATACTTATTACCACAGATAATACACGGACCATTTTTAATGCACAACGGAATGATTTACGTGTTGGAATTTCAGGAACTTGAAATTATTTTCCTATGTTGTGCTTCTGGGCTACTAATTCTGTATATCTCGTAACTTAGATGTAGAAATCATGCGTACATAATATGCATTAACTGAACAATGGTGTTTATCCTTGTAGAAAATTTTTATGCACTTAAATAAAATAATTAATTCGACCTTACGAGATATGTCCCGAATTATTAGCAGAAAATAAAAGCAGGAATGGAAGGGTGGGGTGAGCGGATCATTGCGCTGAGACGCATTCAACTGTCACTGCCAAGAGTAAGATATGATTGGCGGAGAGGATGCTATGACAACGCTTTACGTTTCGAAACAGCCGCAGGGTGGCTCCACATGCCCGGTTTGGTATACGCACAGATTACAAAGGAGAGATAGGAAGTAAGCGATCTTATTAATCTGTGGTTTCACCTTCCTCTTGCACACAACGTCGAAACACTTATATCGTTCAACAAACTTATTAGTCACAGGTTTGTAGTGTGACAAAAGAATATCCTTTAGACGAGAATACGACAGATTCTGTACAAGGTCTGGTGCGACTAAATTTTTCAAGACTTTAAATGCCTTTGCACCTATAAAGGCGATGAGTATAGGAACTCTCTGATCATCACTAAACTTTTGATTGATACACAACTGTTCGAAACGTAAGAGATAATCTTCAATGTCCTCTGAATCTTCGTCGAAAACATTAAATGTCATGTTTGTGTACATATTTATGACTGTAAATCCAAACGTTTAACCTAACAACTATGAAAATTGAGTTTTCACTTATAATTATACTTAATCTGCATCAGATCACAATGTATCTAAACGTGACAAAGCCCTTGTACGTTTCATGACTATAACTTATTTCCACGATAGAAGGAACATCACAATATTTTTTTTATAAAACAAACAATGTATACGGTTAATCCTTACCGTGTTATGTCAAATTGCGTCAAAGCAACACGTTTATGATTGCTCCAACAGCTTGTTGTACGAATGAGGACAGTCAATCCGAATAGAATAAACTTACGGAAATGTAAGGTTCTTGCAAATCCTGCAATCCATGAAGAGAAAAGTTCTTTTTATACCGACTGCGCCATAATGTTGTGCGATGGAAAACACATATAGTAACAAAGTTCACTTTATGCACAGGTAGGCTAATCGGGACTGGACCTACCGCTTAAAGTTTAATCCGAACCACTATGTGTCTTCACCGGTATCGAACCCGAGGTCCCTTGATTACAAGGCGCCGACGCTACCACTGCACCATCGGGGAGGCCCTGTCCAGATTATGCACAGAAGTTTTGTTTCATATAATAAGTACTTTTTTTGCATTGAGGATTGCATGCTTGAATAATTTAATAATAAATAATAAATAATGAACCCTGGATACTTTGTTTCTTGATAATTATATAACTCACTGAAGAGTTTCCATAACTCCACAAAGCATACTAATGTCTACCTGCCCGAGCATAATCATGTCTATTTAAAGCCCTTTCTCCTGAACCTAGGCCCATTTTTTCAAGTTTCTACGAGAATTCCCCAAGCTGCGCTGTTTTCAAGATATGGTTCGATGAGAGATCACAACTTTTTGCAGATTTAATCTTCCTAGGCCAAGAAAGAGATTCGAGGACTTTTCCGGATGAAGAAGCTGAATTTCCTTAACTAAGCGATATACTCATCCATCATCCAGAATGAACCCTCTTGATCCAACTGACAGAACCATTGAAAGTTGACCATGGCTGCATGTAATGGAATCGTGTGTTCCTAGCCACGGAAGGATGGAGTCAGTCCATGAAGATGGATGGTTAGACAATGCACTCATAAGGGAATCAATTTTTTATCAATTAGTATCCGTACGTTTGGATATCTAAACCTTCGACAAATATCCTTATCTTATCACACTTTTGTCTTGATGCAGGACCACTTTGAGTCTTGATAGAGGCTTTGAATATATTTATGTATGGTTTGATGCAGTTGATGTGGTACATTATACTTAGGACAAAAACTCTTGACGCGTCACTAACGGTTGAAGATATTTCAAAAACTACATCTTGAATAAAGTTTGTTGCATGGAGAAATTCCCGTCCTCATCCATGCTCACATTCCGAAAATGAATCCTTTCATCATTCGTCGCCAGGAACAACATATGCAATTGATAGCGGTATTGATCCCCTTTTTCTTTGAAGCAGAGGTCCCTGATCCAATGATTTAGTAATTCGTTTCATTCTTGGAATATACAGTCTGTAACATGTCATGTGGTCAAATATGTCGTCTTTGTCTCTAATTACGCCATCATTTACCACACAATTGGATTATTTGAGTTGCTGTCGTCCAAAGCCTGTCTCATATAACTTTTCCCGTCCTTTCGATTTACATAACACAAACAAAACCTTCATCAGAGTCATTTCCTTCGAGGGAGACTACACTAACTCAACTTCCCTCAGTTCTATTTTCTTCGCAAGGCACAAATTATTCCGAAAAATGAATTAATACAGTGTTCTTGAACGAATACAAAATAGTTAATAACTCTATCACAGAATTTTAAACTTTGCCGTAAATTTCCACGAAACTCATACTTCTGTCATTCATAATGCAATTTACATGCCATTTTTACACTCGTGGTGCCAAAACGAATAAAAGGACCTATTGCATCATCATATTATGTGATAAAATGTAGGTATATTAAGAAATAATTTGAAAAATCCAAGATGTCCGAAATTTCTGCATAATGACCATCGGTATGATCATGTGACCATTTTCTTTAAATCACTAACCGTAGTAGAGAACGTCTGAACAATCAAAACATCTGACTCAATCTTCCAACAGAACCTTCCCAGCTCCTATATTATACAGGGTGTTTCTAAAGTTCGTTTCCAACGTTTCCAACTGAAAATAAACACAGAAGTTCATGTGACGGAATGTCGAAAACGGCACCCATTCGGATTTATTGAAGTGGGAAAAAGTGCGAAAATTATGTGTACAAGGAAATAGTGGCACAACGGCCAACCATATGACCGCGGCGATAGGCGTCGCACAAAGAAATGTGGCATGCTCTATTAAAAAAAAGCACATGGCAGATGTGTGCAGTTGATGCGCAAGGAACTCCCCAAAGGAGTCCTACGCGTTGGAAATGAACTTTAGAAACACCCTATATGTATAGTGTTCAGTAAAGCTAAGAAAAAAGTTACTTTCAATATGCACGCTGTCGTAATTAAATACGTTATGGGGATTATGGCATGGCTTCTAGGGGACGCATGGTATGATTTGGGTGCATGCGCCTTTGGCCTTGGTGGGAAGGGCACCCCTGTTTTCCGAAACATTTCGCCTTCAATTCCCAAGGAGGAGAAATTAGTTCATTGGAAGGTGTAAAATATTCAAGATTCAACGAAGCAATGCATGGTAACTGTTCAGTCGCACGAAGTGTAGTCTTCGAAATACTCAACAATGTTTCATTCCCTTTAAGAGCTGACCTTTGTAAGTGCGGAATAACAGCTCCTTGTCAAGTTCAGTGTAACCAGACATGTTGTTCCTTGGTGGCTTGCAACTTCTGGTTTTGAGAACAGAACAGCTTTGCCTACTTCCATGAAAGCACGTGTCTAGCTCTCATAGACTTACGAGGTCTCTAAGTCCTCTAGAATCACGCGTGCATGTGTGGCGTCCATCTAGTTCCAGAGAAGGATTTAACTCAGCGACTGGAGAAAGCAAAATCTTGTAGAGACGTGCGGCGTAATGGAGGAAGCAAGAAAACACATATTTTGAGGCAAATGGGGCACACGTGCACGTGCGTGTGGTGGAAAATGACAACAGAAGTAATTCTACATCTTAATGAGTATGAAACGAAATATTTACTCATTGTAAGGGAACAAAATTATCCCAGAGCCTCCCCGATGGCGCAGTGGTATCGTTGTCGCCTTGTAATCAAGGGGTCCCGGGTTCGATACCCGTTGGAAACACACAGTGGTTCGGATCCCACTTTAAACTGTAGATCCAATCCCGATTAGCCTTACTGTGTATAAAGTGGACTTAAACACCAACTCAATCAATCAATCAAATATAAAAAAAATCTCCACTACACCCTAAGATTCAGGTATCGGAAGTAGAAAACTGGATTCAGACATCGAAAAAAGGATTTGGGATTTGGATATCGAAACCAAGATTCGGAATGTGGACATCGATGCAAGATACGATATTTTCATATCGAAAGCAGATTTCGGAATTTGGATATCGGACACAGGATATGGGATTTAGATAGCGGATCCAGGATATGGTATTTTAATATTGGAACCAGGCTAGAGAATTTTGATATCGAAAGTTTGATAAGGTACACTACATACCAAAAGTCACCCGACACCCAGTGTTGTTCATTCCAAAGACACCAGCCAGGTAACAAATAAGATGTCGGACCTCCCTTCACTAGTATTACAGTATTTATCCTTCGGGACAGGCTTTCCACCAACTTCTGGTATATTGCTGGTGGATTTTTTTCCCATTTGTCCTGTAGCCTCTTCTATAGTTCATAGCTTGTTTTCGGTCGAGTGGATCTGGCACGCAACTGACGCTCCAGTTAATTCCAAACATGTTCTATGGGGTTCCAGTCGGGGCTTTGAGAGGGCCAGCTAAGCCCATCCACCCGATTGTCCTCAAACCACGATGCAAATGGACTCTCCTGTATGGACAGGGCCATTATCGTACTGATAGAAAAAGGGCCCATTCCAAACTTTTGCCACTGTGTGGGCAGAATGCTATTTTCTCAAATGTCCTAAATCCACTATTTATGTTGCCATTGACCAAATCTAATGCCCTGAGCCCAAACCAGTAAATACTTTTGGCTATATAGTGTATTTGTAAATCGGATCCAGGAATCGGAATTTGTGATTTTTATATCGGATTCAGGATTTGGACATTGGATTCAGTATATGGATACTGGATCCAGCGTTCTTACATCGAATCAGACTCAAATCCTTCTACTTGTGTCTCTTCGTGTTTACCACCGAAAAAGAGCCGAATTTGATACATGCCTTTACATAAATGGCCCTTGTATGTTTTCAATTAAACAAGTAAATCATGTCCAACCAAAGAAACGGGTGTTTAAAATTGGTGTAAATTCACCAGTGGAGTGAAGACGCATGTTGAGTGATGAGCTACGCCTCCACGCAGTCTCTGCCATAGTGGGGTGGAAGTGATCAACACAACACCCCATCCGTCTTTATCCATAGATCAGCTGCTAAATGACTCCCAGTGTCGCATATGGAAGAATATTGACGGAGAATGAGATCGCCTTAACTGGCACTGAACCAGAGATTCCAGCGCATTAGTCAGACGACTTACCGACTGAACCGGTAAGACAGCTGATTTATTTGAATTAATAAAACACGTTTTGAAAGATGTTTGATTACGATAAACCAAGAAAAATGGTAATTTTGACCAAATTATTTAGTAACTACACAGGGGCTCCCCGATGGCGCAATGGTAGCGTCGTTGACTTGTAATCAAGGGGTCCGGGGAGGCACATAGTGGTTCGGATCCCACTTTAAACTGTAGGTCCAGTCCCGATTAGCCTTACTGTGCATAAAGTGGACTTGAAATACCAAATCAATCTAGTAACTACAAACAAATGTGCCTGTTTGGTATTGTGGAAAAAAATGACCCTGTACATTGTTATATACTGTGAAGGCATATTGGGAATGTACTAGGGCATATCAAGAGTAACCATGCAGTACTCTTCGTACTTCAAACATTTCCTTTCCCTCCCGCCGCGCCGTATCAGTATTATTACTGCATTCACTGCACGCTTTGTAGCTAATTTCCCTCCAAAAAATCAACAACGTTAAATATTACGTCTCTGCTTTCGCTATGTACAGTTTTTCCTCTCATTATAAAAGCAAACACTTTCCACTGGAACAGGAAGGAATTTTTGACAGTGCAACAATTTTGCAACGCACGAGCAGGCACAGCTGACTGATCCACGGTTCCCCTGCGCAAGTTGATATTTCGACTACAGCGCCACAAGGGCAGTTTATTTTGACCAAGCTGCACTAAGCAAATACAATCCAAGATATTTCGCTTTCAGTTGCCACCTCCCCTCTTCCGTCCTCCCTTCTTTATTCTTTCTTGCCTCTGTCATGCTGGGAACAGTGTTGGCGAAGATACCATAGAAATTCACTTTTCCAAAACAAAATCCTTTAATTTACGACGATGTGTGGGTTGCCTCTACTCCGCTACACGATCTCGAATGGAAAGGGATTGCATCACTGCTGTATCGTGAACACAACGCAAGCAGTGTGCGTGAAGCCCATAATACCGCGATCTAGAAGAGCAAATCCGTTCTCTTTTCTTCCGTGCTGCAAACAGCGGCCAAGGAGCACCAGGCGACTTGTGTTCCGAACAAACGTATCTCAGCGACAAGCGCCGGTAATGCGAAGCCGATGGGGCGATTTGGCTTCGGAACGTTTGCTGTTTTGAAGGAGATAGTGTACGTACAGTGAATAAGTAGGCTATAATAAAATATAATTGCATTGTAGATTTATTTGAGTGTGCACTTGCGAATGTGCGAATAGGCAGAAGCCGCTACTGCATGAGTGTTCACACTGATGTAACTAGTGGCATAGACACTTCAAGACTTTATAAGGGTCCGTTCATCAAGCCACACGTTCATATGTCGGATTCGCGTGCTGCTTGTTACTTCGGTCAGAAAGCTCCTTAAAGGAAGGGTACTCAGATGACCGAAGCGACGCGCCACAGGGGGAAGTCCCAACAAAGTGACAAGCGACATGGTGCCTTAACAAGCGTTTGCTGCTACTTGTGCGAACAACAGATCTAGGCGACACGATAAGCCGAAGATGTCGCTTCGTCGCTTGAGTGTCGTTCAAACTGGGACATTTCCTCAATAGCTTCCAACGTGTTGCTGTGCTTTGTTAATAGCGCATGCTCGATGCAATGTGTCTTGCTTTATTGAGATTGCGCACCGAAGCGACAAGCGTCACGCGACACTTATGGCTTGAGGATTTCACGAACCGAACGCTAGGCTGTGCTGCCTGTCATGCCGTTACGGTGTGAAAAGTTGCTCTTGATTGGCTCGTTTCCAAGCGACATGTGTCACGTGTCGCTTCGCTCTGAAAGCTGTCTTAGACCGAAGGACCCGTGTCGTTTTTATGTGAAATTCCCATATCGTTTGTCGCTTTGGTCTAAAATCTCCTTGAGGAAACGGTGCAGTCAGAGCTTGTGCCCACGGTTCGAAAGGCTGCATTGATTACGGACTGCTCGCTTCCAAGCGACACGTGTGGTTTGTAGCCTCGGTATGAAATATCTCTCAGAATACTAATAACATAGAAAAATAAACTCTAGTATGCAATCCAACACCTGACGTCCGGAATCACATTGCGATGTTTCTTCTTGTGTTACGCATGTTATTTAGTTTTATATTTTATTGTACTTTTCTTTCCAAATTAATGCTTACCACCTTTCAAGACAAACAAATCAACACAATATATTCCAAAAACTAACTAAGCCGCATTACTTTCATAAGAAAATTTGTTGCGTTGCTGATCGCACTGCCATCTATGTTGTCATCCGCCTCGGGAACCAGTTTTTAGGGTCGTTTTCCACTCTACCTATTCATGGCGTTGTAACTGAGCCATCTCAGGACATGTTCTCAGAAAATGAATAGATTTTATCTTACCTTTGTCCAAAAGTTTATTAAATCCATATCATTTTGAACATTCACTGTAGCATAACTCCACTATTTTCACTTATACAATCTCAATACAACGAGCTGTATCTTACTTCCACAAATTTTGCATTTTCTCACACATCTCAATCAACGTTCTCTCTAATCTCAACACGTTGTCTTGGCAACCGATTCAATAACAAACTGGATCTTTCCAGAATTTTTTTCAAAACTGGAAATGACTTTAGCTTGCAGTATCTTAGACAATTTCTTTCCATTTAGTTTAATCAGCATAAATCCAAAAACTATAAATTCAACAACACCAACAATAACATTAAAACAAACCAAAACAAATTATACGTATAAGTGAGAAAATAACAAACAAAAAATATATAATTGTGAGAAAACAAACAAGTTGTAGCAACTACACTGCACGTCGCGATGAAAAGGGTTATCGAAAATTGTGAATTATTGCACGCTTGTCATACCTACATTAACATTATGTAATAAGAAAGAATCTACTTTTGAGACTCCTTCCAAAAGTGCTATGGATAAAAGGCCCTTCTTGAAACCCTCCATGAACATCTGCCCAGTATACTCATTTTAACAAATAGATGGTCCAATCAACTTATATGAATTTACTTTAGGTGAACTAATCAAATAATATTTTAAGCACTAGGGTCTCGGGTTCGAGTCCCGCTCGGGCTTGGTTGTTTGTGAATGTCCATTCATGAAATTCATCATTTCATCACTCATCCCCATCTTCGCAAATTAGCCAAGAGGCACAAAACGCGAAGTAAAATAAACTAAATCAATCAATCAATCAAATCTTTTAAGCACTAAAGAAACATTATCCTAGATAATATAGTAATATTTTCTTATAATTTTAGGCTGTCTCATTAATATTACCATTATCAGTTTTATCATTATTATTATTATTGTTATTGCATCTTTAATTTGTAGTTTTATGCCTCCCCGATGGCGCAGTGGTATAGTAGCGTCGTCGCCTTGTAATCAAGGGGTCCCGAGTTCGATATCCGATGGAGGCACAGTGGTTTAGATCCCACTTTAAACTGTAGGTCCAGTCCTGATTAGCCTTTCTGTGCATAAAGTGGACTTAAAACAACAATACAGTTCAGTTCATTTTGTAGTTTTACACTGGTCACTTAATTCTTCGTAGCTGCTATCTGTACGGTAGCCATTACAATAATCAAATACGTTTTGTAATTAAGTGCCCAGACCTGAACGTGGCGTTTGTTTCTAAGTGTCCATTCAATTTCATACATGGATTGATTCCGTTCATTTGACTTCGGTTTATTGCCACTTTTGGCTATTCGTGAAGGTGAGGAAGATTGACGTTATGAGGAAATTGATGAAAGGACACTCACGACTGAGATTCGAACCCGGGACCCTAGGCGTCATAGCGCGCTGTGATAACCACTCAGCCACGGAGATTGGCTCAATTTCTTCTAATCATGATTTTTACTCATGCACCGTTATGGTTTGTCAAAACGATACAGGATAAGAAAATGAACAAAAAATTACACATTTTTTATTTCATTTTCTTTATCCATCAGTTCTTTGGCCCGTCATATTCTATTTTAGGAAAATCGTGAGGCGCTTTTTTCGGACGCATTGAAACGGTCTCGATTCTTCTCCTTCCACTGAAACACAATTGTTCCAAGCGTATGCTACTTCTAAATATAAATAAATACATCCGCAAGGCAGATGGAATGTCGCTGTGGCCTTTGAATTCTTTTGATATCCTCGCTCACAGAAAAATGATTTTCCTCCCTTTCTTAACAATAAGGGCAAGAGAGTGACAAAAAAGTTGCTGTAGGTCTTCGACCGCAAGCTCCATTCAACGCGGGACTTGGCAACAGTGATGGCTGCACGTACTCTCGGTGGACAACGAGCGCGGTCACCATGGCAACGAAATTGCTTGCTTACCCGAGAACGGATGCATAACCGTGTTACGTTTCCCTGGGAACATATTACAGGTGCGTTAAAGAAAGAGAGAGAGAGAGAGAGAGAGCGAGAGAGAAAAAAAGAAGAGCTTAGAAAAAGGAAAATTGACAAACGGATTGCGCAAGATAAATTTGCCTTCCTGACATAATTACAATAGAGACGGATTACATATTCACGCTGCCTGTTTATCATCAGACACATTACCATTTGATCGAAAGTCACCTGTTGGGGATTTCCTCACGATGAGATCCATGATGGAATGGAGATAACGGGAAATGTTTTTGCAGCGATTGACGTGACGATAACTACTCGTATTTAGCCCAAAACCCAGAACTTTTATGCTTTAGGGATTATCTACGATAGCCTATTTTAGTATTTAGCAACCTAATTACTTTGTCGTTCTGAGCCGTGGTGGATGCGAGGCTTGTATTGGTTAAGAAAAAATGTTAAATATTTATCAATTATACAGGGTGATTTATATAAAATTGACACATTTTATTATCAATGTATGTGAACAAGAATAAGACTAGCAACAAGCTATAATATCTACAATGTAGCATAGATATGTGAGTTTAACAACTTTTACATTACATGCTGAAAATTTCCCCCTCCCCCTTTGAAGGCCCAGCTTGACACGTCGTTCTATGTTCCAGGCCATACGTTGGAGTATGCTGCTTTCTATACCGTCGGTGTTCTCATTCAATTCGTTCAATGTCCGAGGGCATGTCCGTAAGATATCCCCACAGAATAAAGTCTGGGAGTGTCAAATCAGGTAATTTAGGTGGGTATAACTTTCTGAAATTAGTGATTCTTAGAACGACGTCGTTTCAACACATTCCGTAGGTTTTTAGTACACATTTGTGTCATAATTATCAGTACCGGTTTGTAAAATACTTGAACTCGAATTGACAATACACCTTAGCCTTCAATCTATTTTCAGGGGCGTAAGTGGCCGCGGTGGCTCAGTCGGTAACGCGTCTGACTACCATGCTCAAAGTCCCGGGTTCTATCCCCGGCCGGTTCAAATCCGGGAACTTTTCTAACGTTGGAAGCAGCCCCGGCGCCCACCCAGCGTCGAATGACATGGGTACCTGGGGGAAACCCTGGGGGGTAAAGGCGGTTAGGGGCGTGATGCTGATCACATCACCCCCACTCATGACCGGATCAAGAGAGTGTGGGGCGTTACCCCCACACCCCCTATACGCCTTCATGGCGTGGTGCTAAGCACAGGGGAGCACTTCACTTTTTTTACTTTGTAACTAGGCGGGGCGGTGCCCTGGGCCCCCCCGAGGAAAAGTGGCCCCGAAAGGCCGGAAGACTATAATGGATATTTCTGACGTTTTAATTAGGCTGGCCGGCTGCAGTAATTATGCCATGATATCCCACTAAAGAATGCCAGCGGGGTAAAATTATGAAGGTTTTAACACTTTTAAGTAATTATTGCATCGCGAGAAAAGAATCCAACAACCTGCACCTTAGTCATAATTTAAATTTGGTTCTTAATGCTGTAGAAGGTAGCCAGGAAAGAGCTCTTTCTTTTTGGTAAAAGTTCAGAATGCTTATAATTGTTTTGGTAACAGTATTCTGCGATGAAAAGAGTTCAAATCTTGAACAAGGAATAAGTCGAACTCGACTCTCAAAACACTTAATACAACACGACGGACAGGAAGATAAGAAGTTGTGTATGCTCTTGGGGCTTTTTGATGATTTGAAAGTTTTTCCTCATATAATATTGATAAGTAGGAAGTCGAATGAAAGAATCTTTCAATGTTATTTTATTAATGACTGTTGAATGGTAAGTCTTGGAGCAGAATTCCTAAGTAATTACAAGTAAAATCTCTGCACATGATCTCTTACAGAACGCTCCTTTAGTAATGACTGAGCTTCGGGGATCATTTGAATCACTTGTTCATATGATAATATTAAGTGCAAAGTAGAAATAATTTCAAGTGAATTCTCTGATAATAGATGAAAGAGAAGCACTTTGACGAACTCTGTCCAAGGAAACAAAGACTTGCCAAACGAGAGAGCTGGTTCAACTTTCAATATTTTACCGGATGATGGATACAATTTGCGAACAACTGGACAATCGTTTTAAAGGCATGAAAACAGTTGTAGACACATAGAAAATGATATAACCTTCTTTTTGCCAAATTCTATGGACACTGAACTTCGCAAAGGACCTCAAAAACTTCCAAAAACATTTGCAAACCTCTATTTCAGTTGCACATATTATCAGAAGTTTTTTTAATCATAAGATGAAGGATATGAATGATGTGATAGAACTTGCTCAACTCCTTGTGACACAATATAGTTCATTGCCTTCCAGTTATCCTCATGTGTGTACGGTTTGTTTCATGTAACATAGTTAACTCTCAAGACAGGGACAGAAAAATCAAGTTTAACCAAGTATCCTATGCTTTTGCGTAAATGATAATATAGCGTTATCATTGTAATTAATCACTAACCATAATTTGTTAATGATTAATGAATGCATTTCACGATATCTATTTTATTAGTTATTTTGTACTATTCCTCTCTAGCATTTATGAAAAACAAACACATCTTTAATAATTCCAAAAAGAGAATTAATATTTGTGTCACTCTACATGGTAAAGTTATGCATTTTTTGTATTCGTTCCACTATCATAGCAGTAACTGGGAGTCCGCACTTGAGTAGTCTGCCCCCGGGGCCGCCATGAGTCTCCTTACGCCCCTGTCTATTTTGTTGGTACGTTGTAAGGATTGCAACTATGAAACTACAGTATGACCTGAAAAGAAATATACCGAAAGTTGGCAACATTATACAGAGTCGGTAAGAGCGGAGGTTTTTGGTGTACTTCTTTTCCGGTCATATTGTACAGGGTGAGACAGTCAAACCACCTTTTTTTAAATTGTTATAAAAACAAACTGGAATATTTTTTTAATTTATTGCAACAAATGGTCAGACCACAAGTGGAAATTAGTGTACAAGCCAAAAAACAGTTACCTTTTCAGTTCACTTTTGAATATGACTCTAGGGAGTCTCCCCACCATAATTGCCAACACATTCTCTGAGTCTCTTAAGGAAATTCTCACTGACACGACACGCCGTAGTACTGCTGGTGTCATTGCACTAATTTCTTCTTGAATCCGCACTTTTAAGTCTTCTATTGTTGCTGGGCGAATCTCATACACCTTGGACTTGAGATATCCCCATAAAAAGTAATCACAGGAGCCGAGATCTGGCGATCTCGCAGGCCATGGGACATCACCATTCCTATTGATAAGGCTGTTTGGACAAACCTCTTTCAGAAGGTTCATTAGCACCTTTGCTGTATTGCTCGTTGCGCCATCTTGTTGGAAGTAAGTGTTATCACCCGTGGGAAATCGTCGAAGTTGTGTAATAAGTAAGGTTCGCAACATTTGAACATACCGCGCTGCTGTCACTGTAACTGCATGTCCATCATCATCCTCGAAGAAATACGGGCCGATGATTCCATTCGAAGAGATCGCACACCAGGCTGTAACTTTGGCTGAGTGGAGAGGCCGTTCGTAACGTTGTTGAGGATTTTCAGGCGCCCAATAGCGGAAATCTTATTTATTGACATATCCACTAAGGTGGAAGTGAGCTTCATCGCTCATCCATAGATCATGGATGAGCTGTAGGTCCCTTTCAATGAGTTCTAACATGTGCTGACAAAAATCAGCGCGGTTCACATAATCAGCGGGATTTAATCCTTGCACAATTTGAATGTTGTACGGGTGTAGGTGTAAGTCATCGTGCAAAATTTTTCTCATTGTTCGATTCGAGATTCCAAGAGCAACACTGTGGAGCCGGCCAGATACCTTTGAGGGCTATTTTTCACTACAATTCGTACAGCCGCCACATTATCTGGTGTCCTCACACTTCTTGCAATACCACCTCTTCATCGTGTTGTTTGACCTGTTGTTTCAAAGTTGTGAACCCAACCAGCAATGGGTTTCCTTCCTGGGACAGGAGCACGAGGTGGCAGACTAAAATGTCGGCGGAATGCGCGTATTGCACGTACGTAGCTTTCACCATTTACGTAAAACGTTTTATCAACGAAACCGCATAGGATATACAAATGCAGTAAAACCTCGTTAATCCGGACCCCGATAAGCCGGACTTCGCTTAATCCGGATAGGCAAGAAAAAAACAGAATGCAAGGTTTAAATGTGGCTACAAGTCAACAATCGCCTTGCATGTACAGTATTGCTTTACACTGTATAGTGTATTTAGGCCTACACTGAAAAAACTGGTTTGTTTTGAATTACCAAAAGAGTTTGGTTGAGGTGTTTTTTATGCTTTTTGTTTCCGATAACCAAATATTGTTTGTAATTACTAAAGCATTTTCTTTAAGAATACCAAAAAAATTGACCAGACGATATATGGTACTCGTAAACAAAATGATACATATGTAAGTAAGGAGAAACAAAACGTTTGGTTAAATTTCCTATATGTGTTTGTGCGTGCGTTCGAATTTGAAATAACGATTGTCCGAGTGTAGTATGAAAGTTTGTTCGAGTTTGTGTTAATATTGGCGAAAATTGAAACTCATATGGATAGATAATTACTCGAAGTGAGTCTTCATGTTGTTGTGTAACCCAGGCCCGTACACAGAAAAAACTGGTTTGTTTGGAATTACCAAAAAAGTTTGGTTGAGCTGTTTGGTTATGCTTTTTGTTTCCGATAACCAAATGTTGCTTGTAATTACTAAAGCATTTTGTTTAAGAATACCAAAAAAAATGGTCAGAAGAAATATGGTACTCGTAAACAAAATGATACATATGTAAGTAAAGTGAAACAAAACCTTTGGTTAAATTTACTATATGTCCGTGAGCGTGCTTTCGAATTTGAAATAACGATTATCTAGTTTCGTCGAGTGTAGTATGAAAGTCCTGTGTCGAAAATTGAAACTCATGTAGATAGATAATTACTCGAAGCGAGTCTTTATGTTGTTGGGTAACCTAATATTCTGAAAAAAAGCTCAGAATATACTTCTTTATACTGAGCTTCCTACACCGGCCGCTAGATGCTTCTACTAAAATGTCTAGGAGAAACATAAGTTTTTGTACAACAAATAATAGTACGTTTGATTGTAATCATAGTGAAAAATTGTGCTTTGACACTCTTCGAAAGATGTGTGAACATTAAAGCTACAAATTATAGTAGAAAATGTACTGTGGTAAATAAAAGTGAATCTCCCATGAGCAACCTTTTTGATTCCAACTATATAATTACGAGCTAAGTCTGGCCAAAAATAACAAAACGCTCTAATGACAGTTCATATAAACTTTCTATTCTGAATTTGTATTTTGAGATCAGTTAGTTTGTACAAACTATCCATCCTAGCTAAAATTAGCCAGATTATAAATAATTCATCAAATCGTTGGGTTTGGGTAATTTTGACTAAATTATTTGGTTTTCCTAAACAAATGGGCTACATTTTATTAGATTTACCAAAATAATATTTGGTTTTGGTAACCAAAAAATTGTTTACGACAAACAAACAGAACTTGACCAAATATTTTGGTACTGGTGAACAATTGTTTGGTTGATGCCTATTTAAACAAACGATTTGTTCACCACTACCATTTCTTTGGTTAATCCAAACAAACATTTTTCTCTGTGTAGACAGAATTAATGTCCATGGTGGGTGGGGCTCACGGGTTATCAGGGGGGAGCTTTGTACATAAAGTCCATTTTGAAAAGTTTAACAGTATTAAATGAAGGTAAATTATGTGTGGGGGGAGGGGGGCATTAAGTTACATAAAGTTTACAAATATCACACAAATACAGTGACGTGCACTGAGGAGTAGCTAGTCTAGCAGAGATCAATCAATCTCACATCTCTAATTATTTTCAAATCACAATATTTATTGTCTTGTTAAAGCCAGAGTTCATATGCAACACTTTTTTTTCACGCGCTTCTCGTCCCTCTGTGCGATCCGCGGGCAAAGTTGGCCTAGCTCGCTCTTCCTTCGCCTCACCAGTTTCAGGTAGAAACGGCCGCCCGAAGGAAAAGGGAAGATTTCTGCCTCTACCTCCCTTGCCACCTCACACTCCGCTGCAATGGTTGAAAGCCCGCGCTTTCAGGTCCTCCAGTCTATCTCCTATAGGACAGATAGGGGATTGGTTTCCCTTCGATTCCTTTATAAATTCTCTAAAGAACTCAGGGGAAAATTTTCTGCAGTACTTATGTTCTCTGTATTTACACCACAACTTTTTACACATTGTACAATATGTATGTATAATATGGGATGAAGTTTTATTATTTATGAAATGGGAACGTGTTATGTGCAGACAATAATGTTATGCTTTTTTTCTTTTTTTTCAAATATGGAATATATAATGATTAAATTACAAATAAGTGCTCAGGCTCTCTCTCACACTCGTTTTAGTAGTGTTTTATTTAAATATACTACTCTTGGCCTCTAACAGTCATAAATACGGATGTATTTATTTGGGCAAGGGAACGCGCGTTCATATTGTTGTTGGTTTGGTTTATTTTCCTTCGCTTTTCTGCCTCATTTGGTTATCGCGAAAATGAGGATGAGTGATGATATAATGAAATTGATGAAGGGACCTCATATGGACAATCCAGGCCAGGATTCGAACCCGTGATGAGCGCGCATTCTTGTTCCTATGTGTTGTACAGTCAGAGAAAGTAGTTCTTGGGCCACGAGACCTACGATATCGTAACATCTTAAAGCCTGTTGTCTATGCAACCCAAATAACAACATTGTGGTTTAGTTTTGCCTAGCGGACCTGGATTCTCGGGAACAATTGAGTATTGACAGCACCGTGAGTCACACCCCCAGGCCCAGCCACAACAAACAACAGCTGACTGCCGTGAGACCACCAGAAAAAGTTTTAGGAATTGGTTTCTTAACAACAGCTACTCGTAAGGAAATTTTCTCTTAACTGATATTAGAGTCATTGTCAAGAAAGTTCACTGAAATGGTGGTTTTCATCGAATCATCATCGCGCAACACACATGCTGTCAACCCAGAAGTCCTTGAAAAAGATTGGAGTTAAAAACAATTGACAAATGATAAGACGAATCGATATTCATTAATTCCAACTTAGAATTTTGTGTAAGGCATGGATCATCATGTCCTATCATTCATTTCATAACTTCATTAATCATCCTCATCGCCTTTGTTGACGCAAGTGCTAGAGTAGCAATATAAAATAAACAAAATTAAGATATTAATAAATAACATTCCCAGCGATTTCACGCAGCGATTCAGTTGCATGTAGACAAAGTTTCATAAATCGGGAACCAAGGCCCCTCTCGTTCTGCTTCACTGTCATTTTCCCTCCACTTTGCCTTCCGCGATTAACCTGATGTTGATTAATGCAACATTAATTTTAAAAAAACAACCAACGAAACAATCCACAAAGTGTAACAAAGCAGCGCATATTATGAATACGTAAATTATGTGATATTATGCTAATTTAGAATTTAGTAATAAAATGGGAATTTTGGGGGCTTCAGTTAACTGGATGCACATCCATTAGGTAATCGCGATATCATTAAATTGGACGAAGCGTGTCTACACCTACGTAAAGTGTCAGCCCCGTCAGAGGCGTGCGCAGACCCTCTGATTAGGGGGGGGCAAGAGCATTGATGATAGTTCAGGCGGGAAAGAAACGTAATTTCATATCACTTGTTTGAATTTTATTGCATTGATTGGTGTGTTTATATATACAGCCCTCCCCCCGCCAGCCACACATACACATACATACATACATATATATAAAACACACACACACACACACACACACACCATCATACACACACACACACACACACACACACACACACACACACATACATATACATATATACCAACAGTAAAAATCATATAAATTATCTCTCAAATGTGCGCGTTCCTTTTAGCAGCAGTACTTCTCTCCTCGGTAATTTAAAATGCATTCGCTCGCAATAAATTTTCAGATCCAAATTTTTGCAAAATGAAAACAATATCGATTTAATCGCCATATTATTCTCTTTACCTTTTCTTTCATTTAGGGCCGGTTTTTCAATGTTCAGTTAAGGTTCTTGTTAGCACGTAACTGGAAGTTAGTGAAAATTTCGGTTTTTCAATGTACAGTTAGCTCGGAACTGGAACTCTGGTGGCGATTATCTTTACTGGTACTTCTTCTTGCAGTTACCATCCTAACTGGAAGTTACGAAGCAACATGGATGCCTCGTGCAGCTGTCGAAGTTCCACACTCGCAACTTCACTGTCAGATTAAACAAGATATGATTCATAAAACTTTTAAATTGGTACAGAAACATACTTGTTTTGTTTGGCAGAGCTTACCAACGTCCATGCGAATATGGAAGTTCCTAGAATTAGCTTCGCAAGGTTGTGTTAGAGAATTTGTTGCCAGGATATCCCGTCTACTAGGCGAGACAATCTCCAAACAGTAATTTGGTGTAGTGGTTAGCGGCGCCACCTTTCGGAGCGTGTTGTGTTTTGTAATATGAGTTCGAGTCCTGGTCACGGGTATTTTTTTTCTTGTCAATTATTTATTACGTGTGTTGCATTCAATTCACGCTTTATTGTTGAATGATCTCGGATAAATTTTACAGTAAATTTTAATATTATTTTTACTCGTACCTTCATATTTGTAGAAGTTTAGAAAGCGTGCTTACTAATTATTAACATGTTGTTTTTTCGCTCAACAACATGCATAGAGAGGTACAAAGCATGCAGTCAAATGTACAATATTTACATATTATTAATAATAATAATAGTGTTTATATCAACAAACAGGTATTATTAATGCCTCGACTTTCGAGTTCTTCACGCTTCTTCTACAAGAAAGTATCTGCGGTTGCGCCTCATAACATAATTTCCCCCACGTGGAATTGGCCTTTATTAGAAGAAAACCAAATTTGTAGTGCTGTTTTTCGTTAATTTATTTCGTAAGCATAGAAAATGGATTCGCAGCCATTGTTCCTATCGTTTCACAATGCAATAACGTGCTTTCGAGCGTGGCGCGCTTGTAGTTCTATATTTAAACGCCAGGCTGTGTGCCAGTCGACGCGGTTTGAAACTATACTAACAGATGGCGTGCAGATCGATTTCCTGTAATTTCCGTCCTTCAGAATTGCCAACACACTGTTTCGGAAAACGAACCATGGTTTAGTTAACTGGCAGTTACTTTCACATTGAAAAACCCGGTGCTGGTTAAGACTGGCTGTTATCTCCAACTGGCAGTTAGTTAACAGAAATATTAACAGGACATTGAAAAACTGGCCCTTAGATCATTTGGCGTCCAGGATTAACTCCCGCCGACCCCTAGCTACGGCTCTGAACTTGACAAGACTGCAAGAAAAGCAGACATTGCGAGCGAAGCGAACAAGAAAATTTTACAAAATGTATTTATATTTGTATAAAATTTGAAATCAAGGGGCCAATTGCAGCTCTGTCCTCGCCCCTTCCCCCCGCAGGTGCTCTTGGCGGTCTGGAAGAAATAATGCAAGAAAGACGTAAAAACTAATTCCATCTTTAATATCCTTTTGTCCTTCTACTCTTAGATTCTGCTAGTTTTGCTTTCCTTTACTTCCATGTTTGCCCCCTTAAAAATGATTTCCGTTCAAGGTTGAGGGAGGGGGCTGTGGTTGCGCCACTGCACCCCGTTCCCCCGTAGTTGCTTTGAACTTTCATCTCCTTGAAAATACTGAATTTTGTTTAAGAGTATAATATCGTTTAATAACGGCGATAAAATTCATCTATCCTAAATTTCTAGGTGAAAATATAATAATATAGGGGCATAGTTGTCTGGAAGGGGGGCAAGGATTGCCACATCTTCCCCTTAGAAAACGAATGTCAAGCAAAGAATACGTTTTCACATGTATAATTTGATTTCAGTCATAATAATTTACATTAATTATGGTAATGAGGATGCAGGAATGCGAGAATTTCAAATTCAAGAGGTGTCTTTTGATGGGGCAACACTATTATCGGGGTAATATGCCACATGGAAAAATACCTTGCTTGTTTCTTCGTGGAAAAAAATCTGCGGACGTCCATGATTAGGGGGTATTTGCCCCCGCCTCCCTGTGCGCACGCCTATGATCCCCGTGATGGAATATGTAGTCCAAAGCCAGCGCTTTAAGATCAAATTTGTTTTGTTTTGTTATTATTAGTAATTACCTCAGTTTTCTTCCTCTGAAGTTAAATTATTCATCACGATCATTTACGATTACATTAAAGACATGAATGAACATACACAATGAACCCATTTTGGTCGAAACTCGAACTCGGAACCTTGTTCGGCAAAAAATACAAATATTCATAAGGCATGAGTGTTTCATTGGAGATGTTCCTCTACTTCCGTCATTTTATCACTAATATATTTCTTTAATATACAATAATAAATCACAACTACCTAAAAATAAATATTATTTTGCATTTTCACATTCATATGTTTTTTTTACCGTTAGTGTGAACTGGCACCTGTTTATTTAGATTGTTCTTTATGTTTCGTGTGTAGTTAAAGATAGGAAAAATGGTTGTGGAACGATTAGGGACATAAGAATTCCATCCGTGACGGAGTGTTAGCACAGTGTGCTACGATGTCTGATGTACTGTGTTCGAATCCCGTCGTGGGTATGGGTGTTCTTTGTGAGTGGCCCTTCATCAATCGTCGTCGCGATTAGCAAAAGGTGAAAGAAAAACGACGCTAAATAAGAAAATAAAAAGAGGTTAAAAGAATCATTCTTATTTCCGGACGTGTCCTAGATTTTATAGTTGTGTCTGGCCTCCGGAAGGAATTTGAAAGAAATCACAAATGTCTTATACGTATTTTGGGCATCACGTAACTTCAAATTAGATGGAGAAACATAAAATCTGAGGGGAGTCTACGATTATGTGGTTCCTTGGAGAAGTATGTTTAAATCAAAGAGTTTACAAGGTTGCTACTGGATGTTCAGAAAAAATAATTACAATCCCAGCTCCGAAATTACTTCCCGATTTTCTAGATCCGGAAAAGTCCGGTTATATGTATAAAAATGCTTACTTTGTGAAGGTTTATCGAGACTACAAGTGTTGGTAATTTATCCGAAGTAACAAGTTTCATTCCAGAAATTACATAAGCAGTCCTTATTGGAGAAATAAGGCACACGATTCTGTTTTTTTCCAGTGTATATTAGTTTTTTACATTTCAATAAACAAGAACTTCCAGACTTTGTTTATGAAATTGTGAACTTTTTCCTTCCCGAATTCATGAATTGTTTTCTCTTCCTGGCCCCGCCTCGACGAAAAATGTTCTGTCTTCCATACACAAGTTGAAAGCACATAAGGCCGTGCTATTAATTAACAGTTGAGGAATTTTGAACTCAACCGTTCACTTCAACATTAATTTTTGAGCTGAAGATGTGTCACATTCTCGTTATATGCTACAATGTCCTAGTAACCTATTATATTCACTTCAAATGCGTTTGTGTCCAACGTTTTGAGACAATTTGTCCTACTTTCCGCTGAAGAGTGACCTGATAGCCCTATGTGTGATGAAAACTGTTTTTACTCAATTTATGATATAATTTATTCCAGCATTCCTTCAACTTCTATTACCTTGTTATTACCTCCAATGCTTACACAACATTATATTCGTGCTCGACCTTTGGGTTCAGAAATGTTTACAACACCCCCATCTCCCGCGTGTAAATAGCAGGCAACAACACTCTGGAAGACCATAATGTATACAACTTGTTTACTACATATTTTACGAAAATATTAGAACGTTAGCTTGATATAACTGTGGGTTGGAAATAACGAAATAAAATACCTGTTTTATACGCACACTGGAACGAGCGCAGGCCTGCTGTGAGTCACTCTGGCAGTGAAGGTCACTGATCGAAGGAGTTGGTTCTTGCTTGTTAGAAGCAGGCGCCTTATCTCTGCTCAAGGAAACACGGAAATCTTCGTTACTTTTTTTTCGCCAGACTAATGGTGAACATTTATAGGAACGTAAGGAGTAGTATCGTATTCTATTGGAATTAGATTTCCTGACGTTTAATAGATATCATAACAATATGTAAATCTCTTTTGTGACCTACACTGAATTTATGTTAAAGTTTCATTGACATGTGAAAGCAGAAATTTAGAGATCCTTCTTCCTTACGATTTCTAAACAATCGAAGAGTGTGGTGAACGAGAAACTACTTCGCAACAACTATATGTATTATACAAATGGTCTCTAATCAAAAACCCTATTACATCACAAGAAGTAATTTTTAAGACAATTCTACCACGTATCCAACGTAACCAATATTCAGATTGATTCCAAGCTTCTGTTTGGGTTCTTTTGTGTCGCATTTTTACCTCTTGCGATAATCACGACGATGAAGATGATGGGTACTGATACGAATGCAATGCTACATCTAAGCCTCGACAGGTTTCGAACCTTGATTCTCTGGCTTTGTAGAGAGTTACGGTGATTTTTATTTTTAATTTCATTTGGTATTTTAAGTCCAGCTTTATGCACAGTAAGGCTAATCGAGACTGTATCTATAGTTTAAAGTGGGATCCGAACCACTATGTTTGTCCACCGGGTATCGAACCGGGGACTCCTTGATTACAAGGCGACGCCGGAACCACTGTACCATCGGAAAGGCTAAGAGAGAGAGAGAGAGAGAGAGAGAGTTACGGTGACTACGGCAATGAAGAATTAAAAGTAGCAGAACGACTAAGCTATTATTTTGTCAATATTGGGATTGTTAATGACTATTATGAATGTCAATACAAATTGAAAAAAAAATACGAAATTTCCATTGTAGCGTTCCAAATCGTTATTTTTTCTCTTTCCACACATTACTTTGCTACTAGATATTTGCATGCTAAGATGTAGAAAGTGCTACATTTTCAGTCTGTGGAATTGAGATTTCTTTCTGAGTGGGAGAAAGATCATCTCACATGTTTGGATTATACCCCCCCCACACACACACACGCACACAAAAGATATCGGCTGTTGTTTTTATAACGAAATATAACATGTATGAATTGTGTCAAGAAAAATTGGAGCCTATTCACATCCCTACGGAACTTGGAAGAAATCCCACGTGGAGATTGGGAAGTTCTGTTCCGACAAAATCGGGGTGTATAGTAAATTAAAAAGCAAAGTTCTACCTTGTGCTTTACACCAAGCCATGAAGGCGTATAGGGAGTGTGGAAATAAGGCCCCAAGCTTTCTTCATCAGACGTAAGGTGGGGATGATGTGATCAGCACCACGCCCCTGGCCGCCTTACCCCCCTCCCTTCCCCACAGTTTTCTCCAGGCACCCACTTTATACGTCGCTGGGTGGGCACCGGAGCAGCTTGAACAGGTGGACAAAATCCAGCTTCTCCCCTGTCGGTGATCGAACCCAGATCTCTCGCATGGTAATAAAACGCCCTAATGACTGAGCTACTGCGGCACATATAGTATAGTAGCCTATGTAATTAAGGCAATAATTGTTTTAACGTTTCGTTCAACGTTTTTAGGCGAATCATTTTCGGACATATAACGTGTAGCTCTTGTCGGTTCTGCGACCTGGCTTGAGAAAAGGCGATTATCTGACTAACAACATTCCACCTGACAAGTCACGTGACTTTCTTACATTTCCTGTGCCTGTTGGCTTTTGCATGAAATACGGTTGCTCTTGAGACAGACAGAATCACCCGATCACCTAATGGTGCAATGTGTGTTGCCTACCCTTCCGGCATTATTTACTGCCATTAAAGTCTTATGGGGAAGAACTTTTTTCCACCACTGTACTCTACAGTGAATAACGAAATAATTTGGAATGAAAATGTATCTCAGAACACAAAAAGCCAAATGAACATTATTGAAGAAACTACAAAAAATGTGTTTTGTTACCTGTTTTGTTTCTGTGCATAAAGTGGACTTAAAATACCAAATCAACCAACCGTGGGGGAGTCGTTATCACAGCGCGCTACGACACCAGGAGTTCCGAGTTTGAACCCCTACCTGGGCATGGGTGTTCTTTGTGTTTGTCCCTTCATTAATTTTATCGCATCATCTTCGCAATTAACCAAATGTGAAATAAAACCGACGCTAAGTAACAAAAATGTAATCAAATCATTGAGTGATTGCTTGATTTGGTTTATTTTACTTCGCATTTCCGTCACTTTTGGCTAATCGCGAAGATGATACGATAAAATTGAACGGACACACACAAGAATACCCATGGTCAAGCCGAGATTCGAATCCAGGATCCCTGGCTTAGTAGTCAAATCAAATGGTTTTCTATTTTTGAATGGGGGTGGGGGTTACGTGTACTTTTTTTAGTACTCATTCATCATTTTGCAATCTTTTCCTGTCTTTGACGTTATTAATTTTTTCATTTTCTAATTCTGGACCCTAAATGGAGGAGAGGTACGACCCACACCAACCCGCCCTTGAGTACGCCACTGATTGTTTCCCAAGTGTCGACGTCACCGCACGTCACTGCACAAATACTACATTTTCTCTATATATTTTAAAATATCGCTTGAAGTGTTAATTGTCTGATACTGAAATCATCCTTTACTACACACTCCATACTACGTTTGATGATGCAGATATTTATATCACCCAAGAAAAGATGGATAATATTCAATCATAGTGCCTAGCCTAGCATACATTCCACTCCCCGGCCGAAACAAAAAAACTCCCCTACGTTCCGAAAACTTGGGAGGTGTTAACCTTTGGCAGATGAGGAGGAAATTTGCATAATGACATAAAAGTCGCAGATTTCTGTATAAATGTGAGGTTGCAACAGGGGTAAAGAAGGTACAGATAAAGAAGCCTTGTGATGGAAGTTTCTGAAGTCTACAGAAGAGAATCTCCTAAATATTAATACTTGCCGCTACTTACTTAGACTTCTTATAAATAAGACGAACGAATGTAATAGCTGTTGATCATGCTCCCTGAATTTATCCTTCACCAAAGTTGCGAGCAAAATAATTTCTGGTGTCTACATTTTCACTCTTGACTGCAAGCAAATTACGCAAAATAGTTTTCCCTAATGTCAAGGGGGATGACCTCAGTGCCAGGAGGGCTGACAGCCCCTGCCTGGCTGCGAGCCTGGTGTAACCTAATATGCTGAAAAAATCTCAGGATATAAATACTTTATACTTGTTCCTACAATGGCCGCTAGATGGTTCTGCCAAAAGTGTGTAGATGAAACATAAGTTTTTGTACAACAAAAATAATGTGTGATCATAGTGAAAAATTGTGCTTTAACACCCTTCGAAGGATTTGTGAATATTAAAGCCACAAGATAGATAAATCAGTGAATAAAAGTGAATCTCCTATGACCAACCTTCTTGATTCCAGGCTATATAATGAGGAACTAAATGTGTCGAAGAGAAACAAACACGTTACAAAAACGCTTAGTTCATGTGAACTTTCTGTTGTAATCATTCTCGATGTGTATTTTGAGATTGATTAGTTTGTACAAACTATCCAGCTTAGCTACAATTAGCCAGATTAAGTAATTTTGAATATTTTTTTTTAACAAATCGTTTGGTAACCTTAAAAAAAACATTTGGTAATTTTGAATAAATTATTTGGTTTTCCTAAACTAATGGGCTAGAATTTGTTAGATTTACCAAAATAATATTTGGTATTGGTAACCAAGAAATTGTTTACGACAAACAAATAGAGCTTGATCAAATCTTTTGGTACTGGTGAACAATTGTTTGGTTGATGCTTATTTAAACAACCGAATTGTTCACCACTACCATTTTTTTTGGTTAATCCAAACAAACATTTTTCTCTGTGTATGCCCTTTGAATACACCATAATAAACGTGTTTTGTTGCTATAAACTGAGTTTTAATGCACTTCCTACTGTTCTTTTAGTTTATTTCAGTTAATCCGGACTTTCGTTAAAACGGTCAACTTACCCCCCCATTAGTTTGAATTAACGAGGTTTTACTGTACTTTAAACCTGATTCTTGGCAAAGGCCAAAATACACACTTTAGCGCATCAGTTCTTATGCATTTAGTTTTCTGTGTGCAACTGCAAATCTTAAAGACGCCGTGGCTGGTGATGTAATTAATACTAACCTACACGTACGGAAACACCTGGGACCTTCCTGATGGACTAGCGGTAACAATGTTACCTTGTAATCGAGGGTTCCGAGTTCGATAACCGGCGAAGGCACATTGTAAAGAGGTTTGGATCCCGCTTTCTATTGTAGATCTATTCCGGACTATCTTATCTGAGCATAAAGTTGACTTTTAATTTCCACAGAAATAAGTGTTTCGGCCTGGAAATTGAGGCGGCTCCAGGGAGGGTTGCGAATGGGTGATTCCGCTCCTCTTATGTATCCCTTCTGCGCTCTCCTCAGTTTTCATCTAAGTAACCATAATAAGAAAAATAATAATGGAATGGAGGATGGAACTGCAATTATACTATAATATGCTTTGCAATAAAGAAATTTGTTACTACACTTTCGGTACCGGTATACATGTCCAAAGTACAATTCTGTTTCCTCTGTGAAAGGGGTCTTGGTTTCGATACCCGGTGGAGGCACATCGTATCCCACTTTAAACTGTAGGTCCAGTCCCAATTAGCCTTTCTGTGCAGAAAGTGGACTTAAAACATCAATTCAATCAATCGGTTTCCTCTCTGAAATACAAATATTGTTTTAGAACTACTATTCATAAAACAACGAATTTTAAAGCAATGATGAACAATTATCTTACCGTTTCATATAGCTAGTCTGTTTCATAAATTTGTTACGAAATTTCTTATATTATTTATGCTGATTTTATTATTGCCTTTTCCTTAGATAAAAACTTAATGCAAAATCAATATATGTTCAAACGTACTGTAAGCAAGAAATAATAACAATATAGGTAAAGTTAGCCAATGTGCATAGGCCCGTAGCCAGAGGTTTTTTTTTCGGGGGGTTCATCTCTCATCAGGATGTGGGGGTAGAAGAGCTGAAGATGAATTTCTCAGTATATTACAACTTATTACAAGATATTCAATCCTGCTAAGGATGTAAAGTTCATTTGCACTACATAGTATTTCCAAAAATACATTTTGTAGGATTGGCGGGAGCCCCCTTTGCCTCTCCCCCTGGCTACATGCCTGACTGTGCATAAGTGAAATAGGTGCAAATATACAAATATCTGTTGCTGTTTTTTCCGGTGAAACACACATCGTACCTCTTGTAGTAAACTCCTCAACCTGTAAGCAACACAGGATTCCAGATCCTACCACGTCTGAGCCAAAGTCACGAATAGGAAGGGGGTGGCAACATTTATCACCACATGCAGGTGCTTCGAACACTCCGTGATTATTTACTGCGGAGTTAACTGCCAAATAACCGGCAACGTGGCATTCTCCTCATGGCCTTTGCAGTTATGAACATTTAAACTATCTCGGGGGCCGTTGCTTCCAATACTCCCCCCGCCCCCTCTGCCTGCGAGCGGCCGTTGTCGTGTCGTTACCCTTCGTGAAACCGTAAATGGCTCACCTTTGCTTGGCTTTCGCGCTGTGAAAACAAGGGAGGTCGCCGCCATGAGGATTGGGAAGGTAATAACACGGCTTCCAGTGGTAACTTCTATTTCCGGCTTCCGGATCGTAAAGCTTCTGATGTTTCGAGTAGGAATGTTGTCTGGTTGCAGAATATGTTTACACGTCACTGATTGAAATTATCACCCCTTTCAAAGCTGTATTGCACTTGACATAGGACAAGTGCAAGTCGTTATTTGTATTTAATTATTTAAATGTTATTTCTTAAAGAGAATTAAATATATGTTAATTAAATACTCCCGGTGGCCACATTTAAAGTTCTCAGAGCCCCCTGGAGTCCGTTCGAAGCAACAGATTGAGGTGAAACTTCGTATGCAGGCTTTAAAGCCCACGGGAAAGCGAATAACGGCCACTGCTACCAGAGCGTGGACATAAGAAACTATTCTTCCCTCGACCAATTCAATTCAAAATAAAAAAAAAAAAAACATCTTATGGAGTCAACTTACCAGTACTGAAAACAGGGAAATAAAATTAAACCTTCGTGTAAACTTGTAGAGCACCCAGCGACGTTTTCTGTAATTTGAGTACGTTTGTTGTGTGTGTGTTTATGTTTTACGTGTATTTTTTTTTACTTTTCTTAGTGTGTATGTATTTTTCTGTTTTTATTTTTTATGTTTTTTTGCGTGTTTTTCTTTTATTTTTCTTGTGTTTTTTTCTTTTTTTGGTATCTTAATGTTCTTAGTTTTTATATATTTCATTAATTGGTATCTTAAGGTTTTTGGTTTTTATATATATTTCACAAACAGTTAGCTATAAAAATCAATTTATAAAATGTAAAATAGAGATGGTTAAGTGGAAGAAAAGCTTGTGCCTTAACTTCGCCATCCAAAACAAGGAATAAATAAATAAAAATAATAATCTCGTGATCTGCAAGTACAACACAGAATAGTGTGCACATAATACGATTATAACCTTCAATGTAATGTCAATAATATACGGAACAATTTTCAAAGATCCCTAAAAGGGTGACACTAGCTTAAAGCACATCTTGATGTTCGTGCAATCTCTCTTATGAATGGTCAGTTGCGTTGTTGCCTTAGGCAGGATTGGTTTGGCGTCCTCTTTCCCACCCGGGCGCTAAGCACCGACATTTCATGTGCGTCCTTTGATATTTTCTTCTTATGCCGGTTTGTGATATTTACATTCTACAAATTTTGAAAGGATACAAAGAAAAACTCATTAAAATATAATATAGGTTATTGTATTTAAAAAAATACATAGTTTGCATTTATGATTTACAAACGTTTAGCCTATTTAAGTATATTTCAGTTACGTCTTAGTGCCTGAAGAACATCTTACTTTGGGAAACAGAAAATTCCAGCAGTGTTACGACTTTTTTGTCTTAAAAAAAAAAAAAGGACTTCGAATGCTGCTCTAAGCTTCAGCCCTCTCTCACACAGAACCCAAAACGTGTGAATTGACACATATGTCGACTCCAATAACACATTAACGTGCATAAACTGCAAATGATGCACTTTTTGGTGTGTCAAAATACACACAGAAGTGCATAAAAGGACATGCACTAAAATGCATCAATTGGAAAGATCAGACAAGATCTTTTCAAAGATAACAAAATTTCACTTCTAATGCATCAATTGACTCAGCTGAATGTGTAATTTTATATATGTGTCAGTTGACAAGTTTTGGATTCTGTGTGTATCCAATCCTCCGCTACGAGTCTGTGAATGGTATTTCTCAAAGCAATTACGTTACGAGATGTGCAGCATAAGCGAAGGTCACGTTTGTCACACACATTGTCAGTCGGATTGCCAATTTCGTTCTTTGCACATTGAGCACGAATCTTCCTTTTACGCTTTTGTGGTTAAGATGGTACGATCTTCTTCCTGCATCGATTATATTTCATTTATAGTACTTCGCTTTTCTGTCACTGACCTATCGCTAATATGAGGATGAGTGAGCATATGATGAAATTGATGAGTGATGATATGATGAAATTTGTTGAACTGACATACAGAACTGAAACCCCTGGCGTCGTAGGACATTGTGTTAACCATTCCGCCACGGATAAATTTCGTATTTGGTACAATAATGCTACCAACTACTATATATACAGATACATAGATACCTGTATATATAGTATGTACATAGTATGTACATAGTATATATGTATATAGATGAAATCATATCGAAATGGGCGACCATTGACATTAAAATTGGATTAGGACTTTCGTATGGATTGGCCTTTGGATTTTTTTATTTGATTAAATTTGTTATTTAGCTTCGCTTTTCTGACACTATAGGCTAATCGCGACAATGAGGATGAGTGGTTGTAACATATTGTTTACAGAACGTTCCGGGAAGAAAGAAGCAAAAGGAATCAAAACACTCCTTTTTGACATAATAGACTGAGTCCGGTACACAAAGGGAAGTAAGCGCACGTGGGTTTTCGCGCGGAGAAGAGATCGTGCGGGAGTGAACTCTGTCTGCACCAGTTTAGCAGATTTTCAGTCAGTGAAGCAGAGGTTGCAGAGAAGGATTTTCTCCAGCGACAGGACACCAAGATTCGTCGGAAAAAGAAAACGGAGCAACGAGGATTTTAGTGAAGTGGTCCCCAGTGTAGAGAGCTCTCTTGTTTTAATCCCCACTAAAGTTCGAAAAGCGCTAACTCTGTCTAAAGGCCGGCCATGTAATCTTGAGTAAAAAGGTTAAATTTGTTATTTTTATAAATATATGTGAGAGTGATTTTTTCTTATATTTCTTTTACCAAGATAATCTAAAGTACTGGTGTCAAATCTTGTATTGGGTTTACTCATGTAAACCAAGAACCACCAGCGAATCAGTGTGAAACTTTAATTTTTTTTGTGAAGTTATTTCTTAGTTTTCTTCTGTAATAAAAGAAAGTAAAGGTAATTGGTTATTCTTTCCTTCAAACATTAAAATCTATAATAATATTTGAAATCAGTTTATCTCAACCGAACTGTAATTAAAAAGCAAGGCTAAGTCTAATACTAATAATAATAACGATAAAATCACGTTTTATCGTTATATGGTGATATCATGAAGGGACACTTACAAAAAACACCCATGTCCAGGCCGGGATTCGAACCTTGAACCCCTGGAGAAAGAAGACTTATATGACTAAATGACAGTGGATGCTGGGGAAAAAGATCCTTCAACCCCCTCCACCCAAAGTGTGCGCATATGGTTTGTGCACTTTCTATTACCCGATCACAGGCCTTCAGTGTGCTTCTTGAATTTTTCTCCCATTCGGAAAGTCTCTCGCAGCCAGACGGAGCACGTGGTGAAGTTCCCATCGTCAAAAAATTCCAAGGTTGCCAGTCGAAAAAATAAAAAAATATGCTCCGCTCTTTGATTTGAAAATAGCAAAAATAGCAGAGGTTGTTGGTTGTTCTACTGATGAAGCAGAACTTCATGATGCTTGGTTGAATTACGATTGATTTATGTAGTTTTTCTTCCACTTTTAACTAATCGCGACCAATACGATGTGTGATGATATGATGAAGTTAATGAAGGAAGTCTCACAAAGAACACCCACACCCAGGGCCTCTAGTGTTGTAACATGCCGAAGTCAAGCTAAGCTGCTAATCGTCGCGAATTGATTTTTCATGATGTGCATAACTGACTCAGTATGGATGGCAATTCTTACCCATGACAACAGATTTCTCCACAAGGTTTTCCAGTTATGTGCGAACTTAACATTTCCACGAGTCCTCTAAGGGTCTAGAAATATACACAAATGCTGAAGGAGACAGTAAACACTTACCACACGAAAAGAAATAGTTGATATTTCGCGGGGTTACCGCATTGTCATTCGAAAAGAAAGAGGTGCACAGTTTCACGTGGTACAGGGGCACAGAATACTGACGGAAGCGTTGGTACAATGTTGCCAGAAAACGTAAGTTGATAGGTAACAAATGTTACGTCCTTTCACCATTGTTTACTGTATGCTGTATGGTGGGTGGGTGGTTTCGGGGAATAGGGAAAAGGGTTATTGGTTGGCTGGTTGAGTCCGGGGGTATAGTGGCGTGCATGCCTGATATACAGGGTGACCTGTAATTATATGTATTCCCTTTTTCAATAAATTTGACCATATTAGATATCCCGTCCGAAAAGTAGTAGTTTTCGAGATAATCGATTTTTTTTTTAAAAAAATACAATTTTCCAGATAAAAATACGAATTGAGAAAAAACAGCTCATTGTATGGCACTTATTTTAGCGTTTTCTGATATATAAAAAATAAGTGGTTCGTTGAAAAAAAGGTTGTCCCAAACAACAATCACATGTAAGTAACGGGTGGGTCTAAACTTACAAGTGGTGATAAAAAAATGTTATGGACCAATATGTTCTTGAGGTTCGGGGACGACGGAAGACAACCCTAGGTTTATCCCGAAAGATGTCCGTGGTGTCAGGATCACTGTGCAGGATGGGAAGGAAGGAGGGAGTGGAAGGTATGTTTGGTGGTATTGGGTTGTTTGGTGCGGTTGTAGGAGGTGGCTCTTGTGATTTGTTTATTGATGAGGGTGGAGGGGTAGCCACGGTTGGTTAGGGATTGGTGCAGGCGTAGGTTGTAGTTTTGGCTGAATGAGGGGGGTGATTTGAGGCGTTGGCCTCTGAGACCTAGGGAAAATGGGATGGCTTTTTTCGTGCGGTAGGGGTCTCAGCTGGAATAGAGGAGATACTGGAGGTGGTTGGTTGGTTTGATATGTATGGAAATTTCCAAGTGGTCTCCCGCAATGAGGATGTCCACGTCAAATAAGGTCACTTGGTCTTTGGAGTGGTACCAGGTGAATTTGAGGGTAGTGAAATCATTGAGTTGGTTTAGGAATGTTGTGAGGGAAGGTTATAAAAAAGGTTATATAAAACGAAAATGTCTTTCGCTGTAATCCCAAGAATAAAAAATGTGAGTTACAAATATATATTGGAGGAATAAACCATCTTTGGGGAGGATAGATGTGTAAGACAACCTATTATTCCCTCCGTCTTTTCATTCCTTCTCTTCTTTTTGATCGTTTCTCAACTCTCTTCTCATTCCTCCCGTTTTATTCCCACATACTCACTCTTTCTGTCTCCCATATCTCTATCTCTCTCTCTCTCTCCTCTCGCCTCCTCTCTCTATATATACGTATTCCACCCCTCCCTGTCTCTATCTATTTGTCTCCTTTCCTCCTATCCCTTTCATTTTATTCTCTCTTCATCTTTTCTATCTCCCCAATCCTCTCTCTCACTGTTTATCTCGCTACTCTTCTCTTTCTATTTCTCCCCGTCGCTTTCTCTGTAATCTGTCCACTCTCTCTCAATTTTTTTGTAAGGAGTACTTGTGTCTAGTGGGAAGAAATGGTCTGCATTCGCCACATTAATTCGCGCCTTATGTACTAGTAACTCTCGGGTATCGGAATGATAAGCGCTCTCATCTTTGATATGAGTGGCCCCGGGCTCGATCCCTGGTTCTACAAGGTATGGAGTTACTTGCAAAATAAGTGTATGGTGTAGAAAGTCAGATAACATGGTAATGGGACTTCATATGCTGGCTAGAAAATCCCTCTTTGCAATCTTTGGTCTTCAAAATATTGCTTCCCTACTTAGTTTAGTTTCCATGTGAATCCTTAATTATGAATCATCGATGATCAATACATAGGGAATCTTTAACGCCAGTAATCCATAACTTTTTCCACGTTCTGGCACTACTGCATCGGCTCGCCTTGACCGACATCTCTCCCGCAGCATCCCTCAGGAGAAGCGCGCCCTTGAGGACATCTGCCGCCACGTGAAACGACACCGTTTTTCCGAGCTTCCCTTCAATTTCTTCCACACATTCCTGGCCGGAATTCAATGCTGTCATAACAGGCATTCTCTCCACGATAAACAGCGCCGTACCAAACGCCCGGGGGAGTCCAAGGCTCCTCTCTTAAACCTCCTTGTGGGAATCTTGGCACCTTCGCCAGCAAAGCAAAATACGATCGGTGGACCCCGACCTTCAACTCTACTCCACGGTGTTGCCATCTTATTCTGGACAAAAGGCCAGGAAATTCCTTTTCTTATCTTAGTCTCCTTACCCTCCATCCACTCTACTTCTCCTTCTCTCTCTCTCTCTCTCTCTCTTTCTTCATCTTTCCTTTCTCCTTTCTCAGCTTCTAAACTCTCTCCCCATTTCTCGATTTCTTTCAAAATCACTCTCCTTTTTCTGTCTCTCTCTCTCCTCTCACACCCTTCCCTCTTCCTTTCCTTCCTTTCAGGGCTCGAAATCGAAAATTTAACGAAACGGAACGCTTTGCTTTCGTTACCATGGTGTTGTCTTCTCTCCACTGAAGCGACAAGATTAACGACTAACGGCATAACGTGATGTATCACAGTATAATAGTTAGTGTTCAAGTACAGGGGGAGTAGTCTAGTCAAGCGGCTACACGTTTGAAGTGAATTGAGTGTGTTACTGTACAATGTAGTTGGAAATGGTGAATGGTTTATTGAACTTGAAACTTCATTTTTTTCATTCCAGGTAAGTATCACTTGCCCGAGCTTACATCATTATCCAACATGGCACTGAACATGCAGGAGCAAGTTACAGTTGCATACCAGAATGATCGTGAGACTGGAGAGATGTGATCTTTACGTAACATCGTTGCCAGCAACTGTGAGAAAGTGGAGAAAACGACTGCTTACATCAAATTGTTGATTAATTTAAGTCCGTTGCTGTGTACACGACCCTCACGGTCTTTCTGGTGTGCAATTGCCCATGCTGCAACTGTAACTTGTTGCTGCATGCTCAGGACCATCTTGGCTAATGACGTAAGCTCGAGCGCTTGACACTTACCTGAAATGATAAATGAAGTTTTAAGTTTAATATAGCGGACTGAGAAACAACAGTTTTCTAAGGGGACATGACCCTCCTTTTGAGAAGTCCGTGAGCATGCAAAATTCGTTACTTTTGCTCATATCATTTGTTTAGTACCGTATCTAAGGTTGTCGGCTGGTCTGGGAGCTGCTGAATAGTTTCAATTAATTTATTTTTAAAATTTTCAGTGATTTTTAGGTCACCCAAGAGTTGTTGTAGTAAACAATAATATTTACATGAGAAACGTAAAAAAAACTTTCATGAATGTATGGAAAAATATCTAAAAGATATATATACAGGGACTCAATTGCAGTTCATGCCATGGAAGTTATTTTCTATACACACAATCAATTCACCATTCATCCCAATCGTTGTGATTATCCTAAAGAGACAGAGCAAATAAAATAACGCAAAATTTAAATACAAAATCTATCGAGCTCAGGATGCATGATGGCGCCAACTTTTCAAAAGCATTGAGTGGGCTCAAATGCTTGAGTTGTATCAGTTCAAAAAATGTCATAACTCCTCCCTTCCCCGTATCATGATATTAATTCACATCAACAATGCAACTTTACTTATCTGTTATTTATTGATTTCAATAAGCACTCCAACACGAATCATGATAACGAATATATAATGATAATAGGAATAATACAAATTAATGGGTAGGCTCGTGCCCCACTGAAAGTAACCAAAACTAAACGTACGGCCATGAAAATAGGCGGCTGGGCAGAATTGCGCTGGTGGCGTACGTGCGAAAAGGAAAGCGAGAGTGCGACAGAAGTCGCTGGTTCCGGCGTACTTTGTGGCAATGTCAACCGGGCTGCGTTGCCTACCGTCCAACCAGGGAAGACAAAACTATCTGGAAACGTCTATTCCAAACGCGAGAGGGGAAGCAGGTAGAAGCACCAGCCAATCTACGCTGTGATATTTCGTTCATACAGATTTTCTTGTTTCTTTTTTCATTCTGAACCCTTCCATAATTTGAAACATATACTTACTTCATTGATGTTTCCGTAGGAAACGATTTTCACAGAACCCTTACCTTCTCAAAATGTCTTTGCTGCAACAGACCTCCAGGTACCAGACCGGAAACGTGAGCCTTTTGATGTGACGGCGAGCTTACCTTCATATTTCCAATTCTAACAACTGTTTTAATGATTTGTGAGTCATTGCACCACACAAGATTGCAATTTTTAGCTTACTAAGAAGTATATAACTCTACATATTACACTCCACAAGTGAGTTCAAATAATTTCTTCACAAAAATGGAAACTTAACTGCTCTAATGTGCATCTCCGCCATATTTCTAGCCCCAGGACTATGCACGGCATCCAACAGATGCTCATAGTTTTCAATCTGTAATTAGAGATCTGTGATTTCTGCCGTCAGCTCTACTTTAACACTGAACAAGTCCAGTTGGCCCATGCGCACTTCTGTCCATGGTTTCGGCTAAGGCAGCCAGACTGTAGTTCGAGCGTCTGACCGACGTCTCTCCAGTTGTCATCCCTGGCCTTTCGAGCAAACACTGTCAGTTTGTATCACATGCATTACAAAGACCAACTCTACAACGAGATCTTTCAATCTCTTAAATCTACGAACACACGAAGTTGTGCTCCGACGTACATCAGAATCGACGAAGTGGAGATAAAACTTGTAGGCTGGCAACACTTTCGTAGGTCTGCTAAAATGGAACTGCCGATGCCAGAAACAATAAGTGTCTGCCGACGGGGATTCAAGGCAAGGTAAGAAATTCTGTTCTCCCTTCGGTTGATGCGTTCTGCTTTCCCAGAAGTACAGAGACCTCAAATGCAACACGGAGGTCGAACGAGAATGGAAAAAACCTCCATTGCACGGCAAATAGATGAAAACAAGAATGAAGGCAACCTCGGACTCAAGGTAAAAAGATTGAGCAGGTATGAAACGATTGGAGAGTTACTGTAATTTGCAACAGTGGCGTCGTCACAGGGTGGGCGAAGGTGGGCTCTAAACCACAGTCATGGTATAAAAGGGGTGTGTTTTTAGTTATAATTGTGCAAATAATTGTATAATCATATACGATCTCATAATTTGTCACAACATTACATTGGTTGAAAAAGGTTATGAAACACAGAGTAAGTGTTTTAAAAATGAAAGGCAAATTCAAAAGAAGTACAATTTTTTTACGTTCACTTTATGCACAGATAGGATAATCAGGACTGGACCTACAGTTTAAAATTAAATCTGAACGACTATTGCCTCCGCCGGGTAGCGAACGGGTGGCCCTTGATTACATCGATCTAACTAAGCTACAACTAAGTTAATTGTAAAAATAATATTGTTATGATTAATGTAAATAATATATATCATGCGCAATTTTGCATCCAAATTGTGTAGGGAAAATATTATTACAGCTCTCTCCATGAAAATAGTCCAATCAAGGTCACACGTTTTCGGAGCTTCACCTTGTCTCCTCCACACCGTTGGTCCTGCAGGGTTGCCACACCTCCTCTAAGCTTTCAGTCGTCGACACTTCGCGCTGTACGTTTCCGGTGGATTTCGTGTTCTCTTAGGGTTACCAGACGTCCTCTTTTCGGGTCCTAAAAATGATCCAGGCGGGTTTTTAGGAAAAATGGGTAAATGTTCTCTTTTTGGTGATATAGACAACAACTGTTTCAACTTCAAGATTCGTAACAACATTTTATATTTGCAAATAATTGAAAAACTAAATATGCTGACCAAGGCAGTAATTTATTTTATTAAAAACTTAAACTAAAACTTAACGTTTCAACCTTCTAGCAAGGTCTTCATCAGACTCTGTATCAAGTACAAAAGTCTTGTACTTGATACAGAGTCTGATGAAGACCTTGCTAGAAGGTTGAAACGTTACGTTTTAGTTTAAGTTTTTAATAAAATAAATTACTGCCTTGGTCAGCATATTTAGTTTTTCATAATCATGGAAACAAGGCTTAATGGTGTTATAATTGCAAATAATTGTTAATATTGTTTCTGTGTTCAATTTCGAAGTAAGGAAATACAACACTCAGTTGCAATCCCAAAGAGAAAATTTTCTTCTAACAAAAAATTGATAGTTTATGTAGTTCATTATTATGTAATATTCTCCATTCCCGTCTTTCTTCATATATTTTATGTCCAAATATTTTCCTAAATTCTTTATTTTCAAAAACACTCAATTTCTGTTCTCTTAAAGTTATAGACCAAGTTTCACATCCTTATAATACTACCGCCATAGTTGTTGAGTTGAGTTGAGTTGGCGTTTTAAGTCCACTTTATGCACAGTATGGCTAATCGGGAACCGAACCACTTTGTGCCTCCACCGGGTATCGAACCCGGGATCCCTTGATTACAAGGCAATGACGCTAACACTGCGCCATGGGGGAGGCCCCACTAAAGCCATAGTAAATAAATATTAGAATATTGGGACATTTGCCCATCATGAGGCCTATTGTTAGTTATACTGAATCGGTGTAAAAATATTTTACAGGGGTGTGTGATCTGTAAGCTCACGAAAACACTGGTAAACGCAAAACTTGGGTTCGAAGTTCAGCATCTAGAAATGTCATCTTCTTTAGATTATGAAATCTAAAAATGTCCTCTTTTCAAAGTTTGTCATCTGGTAACCCTAACCATGAGAAACACATAGAATTAATTGAACATACCCAAGACAAAGCTTGAATCAGACAAACAAAGAAGTAAATAACAATTTTTAAAAAATATATGCAGGATCTTAAATTCTTGACTAATTGTTGCAGTAATAAGGAAACAAACACTATCATGAAACAATTATCTGCTCTTTCTAGATAGTCTCACGGTTTTCTTCACATTGTTGTGGGAGAGAAGGTATGGAACAACAATGAAATATTGTTATTATCAAACAATAATGCAGAAGGTTCCCATGCAATGGGTTTGTTTACATAAGTTAAACAGGGAGTCTCCCAGTCAAGAATGTCAAGAAAGTCAAGAAAAAGTCAAGAAATCAACAGGTAGGTGAAGCAAGTCAAGAAAAGAGCAAAAATTATGCTTGTGGTCAAGAATTCTTGTTATTTTGTACAGTATAGTGAATTTACATTGTTATATATATCTGTACTGGGATTTGATAAAATTGCATATTTGTAGAAATCCTTTATAATATCTCAATACAGGTATGTAACAATGTAAATTTCCAGGGCTTCCCCGTTGGCACAGTGGTAGCGTCATCGCCTTGTAATCAAGGGGGTCACGGGTTTGATGGAGGCACATAGTGGTTCGGAACCCACTTTAAACTGTAGGTCCAGTCCCGATTAGCCTTACTGTGCATAAAGTGGACTTAAAGCATCAACTCAATCAATCAATCTTCATTTCCAACTAGACCTAAGTATACTAGTATTAAGTAGGGTGCAATTAAATGAATGTTAAGAATAAGGAAAACAGGTCTAGAAGATAGAAAAGTAAAGAAAAGGTCATGAAAAAGGTAAGAATTTTGGATTGTTATCTTGGTAGACGCCCTCTTAAAGGCCAGTCTAAATGAAAACGTGGACCCAAATACTCAGCAATAATATGGAAGTAATTAAACTCCTACATTTAATTCAAGTTAATGAGTACTATGAGAACACTCATGTATTGCAAAAACTATGCTTGGAGAATAGTTTAAATTATGTACATTTCGTGTATTCTCCATTCTCTCATGGTGTGTTGAATTAACAAAACTATATAATGAGGTAATGTGTTTAATAATAAAAAATTTTAAAAAAATCTTGTGCTGCTGCTTCATAAAAATTCTGAATTTACATCTTGTCAGTAGCTTTTTGTTTCTTCTTTCACTGTCACAAGTTTGCAATTGACGTAGGAAATCAATATTTGCATTTGCTTTCAACTTATTTTTTCAAATCAAAATACGTAGCTCTCTTGTGAATTCAGAATTTACTGTGATTGTGACAGAAAGTTAGAGCTGTGGTAGGTAGGCTATATTCTTACTCAATTTTCAGATACGAATTGTTGTATAAAGTATTAACCTATTGGTCGACATTGTTGATGGGAAGTAGGAGGGTAAACACACACTCATTGCACCCACATGCATCTCCTGAGAGCTTATTAGAAGTGCGTAAGACTGTACTGGGTAGCCTTCGTTTCGCCGGCCCCTCGATTGTGCTAAAATCAATTTGCTTGTTTATGAGAATTAAGAGAATTGAGTGGTAGGCACCGGGAAGATGAGTCGGTCCGATTCTACATTGGACCCGTCGGTTAAGAGGTGGGGCATTCTGTATTTCACGCAACTGTTAACTGAACGTTGACATGAACACATCAAATTCAGTTTGTCTATGTAGAAATTAACTGTTTACCTACTTTGTCATTTGGTTACTTTTCTCTTAACAGACGACCCTGAAATGAAGCATATATGGAGGGCGTACCAACAGTAAGCTTATCATAGGATGCATGTGCAGTTTACTCGAATTAAACAATCGCATTTCATGTAATGTTTGTGCTTTAGTGTGTGCTGTGGGTGGGATGTAGGATGGCTCATTACTAGTATATTTCTTCATATGTACTCATGATTGTTGAGGTAATGCATTGGAATTGCGACCAACTGCGCTGCCTCTGAGTTTCCTGTTCGTGCATTGTTGTATGCTCAATTTGTTTGTTGCCGAACCTGATACACCGAAGTTCAGGAATTATGCATCAATCATTGTCTTTTTCTTTTCTGATTTTCAACACAAGCAAAGTTCCTAATATTGTTAGGTCAATTATGGGAATTAGAATTCATTACAGAAATTATTGCACTTCGCTGGTGTATTATGTAAGGGTTATTTGGTTCTGTATTCATTATGAATGACATTGTGGAACAGCATCCTACGTGTGGCAACATGGTGCTGTACGTGCCTGCCGAACGGACATTAAAAATAGTTAAATATTCATTGGAAACGTTTACAAGTTTTTCAGAAAAATCGCCTATAACGAAGATGCAAGGAAGAACATCTCTAATTTCTGCAGAGGCTTTGATGTAATAGCGGCTGCTGCCTCTCTTTCGCCAGCATTCTTGTTAAGAATTGTTTTATTTTTGTTTATTCTGTCGGCCTGTTGTCGTTTTCGGTTTACAGTGGAATCTAACCTAAGAGTGGAATCTACAACTTAACCTCAGAAATGTTCCTCCCTCACAGTCTCTTTAAAAAAGAACAAAATACATTCTCATTGTGTTCTTGAAAACAATTATATTACCACAGTTGCGTCCCAAAAATATCTAGGTGTTATCATAGATGAAAAACTGAACTTTAAGGAACACATCGCAGCTACAACTAAAAGTGCAATGCGCCTCTTAGGCCTCCTGTACAGATTCACTGAAATTGATACTCCAACTTCTCTTAGCCTGTTTTTCAAATGATTCATTTCTCCGATTCTCGAATACTGCTCTCCAGTCTGGGCCATGGCTCCCAATACGAATCTTTCTAGCATGGATTCCGTCCTCAGCTTCTTTACCGCCATTGTTCGTCACAGAATTTCTTCTCTGCGGCATCTTCAGAAACCTGACATCCTGACTACTTTGAACATCCAGTTACTGCAGACCCGACGCGATATGGCCGATATGAAATTTTTCTAATATAAAATCATCAATGGAAGATTAAGATCTGAACTTCTACGTACTTACAGAATTCAACTTCAGAGTTCCCTCTCGATCGACCCGAAACACTGAATTGTTCCACAACTCTACCGCTAAGCTTTCCCTTATACAGCGCGCTCTATTCCACAGGCTGCCCCAGTTCTACAATAAACTACCCACAAACATAGACATTTCTGCCCTTGAAAGTATTTTCCGATCTTCTCTAAGAACAAATATGTAAATCTTTTGTTTGTTTCCTTGTTTATGTCTTATCTGTTTATATGTATCCCTTTTTGTTTTTACCTAAAACCATCTTGACTTGTTCTTGTTGATTTATTAGAATTTTCAGTGCAAAATGGCCTTACAACTGCTGTATCTGAAATTTGAAAAAATAAATAAATAACCACTTTCTTGAAGTGTAGCACATATTATAGTATGACATTGGCCATCCTTGAACAAGCCTTGTTCCTTTCAAATTACAGGGCATGTCTTTTCAATAATTCATAACTACCTTCAACAAGCCAAAATGCCTTTACAGAGCATGTATGGGCCAACGTCTTATCCACCTTTTGTCTTCATATTTCTTCAATTCATATAACTTCTTACATATAAACGGCAATATTACCAATCTAATTAATATATGACAGCATGTTAACGTCTAAAATTTTATCGTGCAGATGTGTCCCAGCTATCGATGAAGCGAACTGAGAGCGCTGCATTGTTAAAAACCGACCAAACTCTCACACAGAAACACATTTTTTTTACTGATACGACACACAACTCACACGATTTGGACAGAAATACCAAATTAAGTCCCTACCTCTTCTTGTTACATCTGCCATTTTTATGACACATATTTACATTAACTGTTATTACATATTTGATACTCTCATTTCCATTTATTTTTTCTGAAGACTTTTCATTGTGTTTTTTTTTGCTATAATCGAATGCACACTATGTATCTAATCTTATTATTTACACCCTGATTACATTTACCAATTGCTCCTGTTCACGATCAAAATTTTATTTTATAACATACTAAACACTGATAGTGATCATCATTTGCTGTGTCATCACTAATGTACCTTGTCATAGATGTAAGATGAAGTCATTTCTCCAGAGTACATCCAGAGGTTACCCATAAGCGGCAAGAAGATTTCGCATCGAATTAATATTGTTCCTGAACTTTTCTTACGAACATATTTTGTCTCCAATCAATTTATTTGTGTATTCTTTTCAACATTTGAAACCTACTAACTTATCTTCGGATCAGTGTTACCAGTGATATATTTATTCAAGTGTTTTCACAGTGTCACGTACATGTACGTCGTGCGATGCGATGCCGCTGAGACTACCACTACATAATTGCCATTTTGGTTCCTTCCCGCTTCGAAATACATGACGGAAAAGTGTTACACTTCAATTAGTGTATTATTATTTGTTACGTTCTACAGTGCAATACATACTTGCGTACTGTCCTACGACGAATTATGTTATATACGGAGTGTAATCATTTATTCAGGGACTCGTCGTTGTACTTATTTAATCATATATTAATATTTTTCTTGTGAATAAAGAAATGGGCTTGTCCCCTGGTCAATCCCATTTCTTTCCAGGGGGAGGTGGCATGTCACGAGCCGGAAATAAAATGCTGTGTAATCAAAAATGCCATCAGTCCCCGGGTGACGAGAGGTCGCCAAGATGAGTCTTGATCGAGGGAGCGAAGCGCGAAGTGTGTTGCCAGTGACAGTGTTAAGTCGGTCCATTTAAAAGGTTTGGGCGAACCCACTGAGGACACCTTCGATGGACCGATGGAGCGCCACGTCGTGACTCAGCCGAGGAACCGCGAAGGAAATCAGGTACAGTGGTGACGCTTTGGGTTTTATCATTGTCAGTGTTTAGATATCTTGCTGGCTCGTGCGTGATCCCCCCCCCCCCTCACTTGTGCGATTCTATTAAATATTGGTAAAGAGCAATGAGCGTAATTTATTCCATTCTTCATACACACATCCTCTTGCAGCCAAGCAGTTTAAGCCGGCGAACGGCCTAAACGTAACACATGTGTTTGTTGGCTGTGGTAAAATCTTTCAAAATTGAAACATCGACTCGGTGGAGAATTTTGCTCTCGCCACTGAAGTTCACTGGTTCGAGCCCTGGCCTTGTGTTCTTTGTGAGCGTCCATTCATCACTGTCATCCAATCAATCATCCTCATCGTCGCGATTGGTCAAAAGTGGAAGAAAAGCGGTGCTAAATAACAAAAATTAAGCCAATTGTTATGATAGAATTCACTTTCATTGTCATATTTTCATAGAAACCTACTGAAAGTTGATTGACATTAACATACATACGTATATGTTTGTTTCATCTCGTCTTTATTTTCAACATCGCACCCCCTAAATTTGATTCCGCATTCGCCCCAGCACTCCTAGATGATTAATCCTGGTGCCGCCACTGTTATACGGAGAGATTGGGATGGTTCTTACTCCGGACCAAGTACAAATATGTGGACTTACGGGAAATATTTTGTTCCCCAGTAAGTAAATGTAGGCGGGCACACGTCAGAGGCAACGCTCAGATTAGCGCAAAATTTGTTTAAATGAAAACTAAAATATAGCTGAGATGCCACTCTAAAGACGCTGTATGTGTTCTTAACATTAATTTCAATGTTTTATTAGAAACTTTCTCGCTGAAAGTTTTTACGTCATCAAATAAAACGCGAGTTAGCAAGCGACGATATTTTACATTACTTTTGCGAATCTTGGAACATTTTAATTTTTTACTTCATATGCTTGTACATTTTGTGTATAAAATATGAACCGTAGGCATCTATGAACCTTACTAATGTTTCACTATTTTTTCCCAGTCCAATTGTGTCGCTAATTCCATTATTTCTATAATAATTTTCCTTGTGAATTCATGGAAACATGTTTTTATTTTTTTCTGAATGGCGAAGAAAGTATTTCTGTTTTGAAAATACCTCGTAATGTATTTTAGGTTAAGTACTGTTTTCTAACATTTTTATTTCGGAATTATTATTGAAAGTTGAAATTGTTGCTTATTGACAACACTGTAGGCGGATGATGGCCTGACCTTGACTGGACTAGTTTCATGGCTTTAGCTTTAATTATACTCTGAAAGTTATTATTCATAATAAATAAATAATAACAAATCAATTCTAACTATGAAACATGTACCATTCTTGATAAGAATGTTGAACCCCACCCATTATTTCTATGCATATACGTGGGTTGGAAATTCAATAGTGGTAACTATTAATTTAGAAATTATACCAAAGAGATAATTCTTTGAAACTTTTACAGCCCTTGGATGTAGTCCCCAGCATTGTGTACAACCGTTGCCTGAGGCAAGGCCTGATTAAGGTGGGTGCTATTGATGCTGCAGCATTAGGCCCATTCCTGAAATAGGCCCAGATGAAAACAGGCGAGAATTTTCCGAAAGCCGAACAGTTTTCTTTTGCTATATTAATCTGAAAATAAATCTTAGAATGACATTTGGAGCCCCAATTTCGGACGCCTAGACACAGTGTTACTTATTATACAGTTACTATTATTCTCTGCGCTGTGACGTAACTATAACGTCGTTGCGTTTATTGTTCACCGAAGATTTCAAGCATCAGGCCCAATTTCGTCTTAATCCTGCCCTGGCTTGAGGAATGTCTGGAACAGTTCGGAAGCGAATGGCCTTCATCTTAGGGATCAAATCAAAGACACAGGGGCATAAGTCTGGCAAGTATGGAGGATGGTAGAGCCACAGGTCGCCCGAGCATTGTCCTGCAAAATGACGGGAGAATTTAGTCGAAAGCGTTCCCTCTTCTTTCGAAACGCAGGTCGCAGGTTATGTTCCAAAAATGAATAGTAATACCACAGACAAGTTAATAAGTTAATAAATTTAACTTGTCTGTGGTAATACTGCTACACAAGACAAACACAAACACACTAGACACCACTAATTAATTAATTGTAGTTGTGGTGTGCTTGTATGTGGGTTTGTCTTGTGTAGTAGGTGTGCTGTCTAGTGTGGTTGGAATTGTCTTGTGTAGTAGGTGTGCTGTCTAGTGTGTTTGTGTTTATCTTATGTAGTAGTTATGCTGTCTAATGTATTTCTGTTTGTCTTGTGTAGTATCGGTGGTGTGTATGTATGTGTCTTGTGTTGTAGTTGTGCTGTCTAGTATGTTTGTCTTGTCTTGCGTAGTAGTTGTGCTGTCTAATTTGTTTGTGTTTGTCTTGTGTAGTAGTATGTAGTTTGTTTATGTTTATATTGTGTAGTAGTTGTGGTTTGTTTGTGTTTATATTGTGTTAAAGTTGTGATGTGTTTGTGTGTGTCTTGTGTAGTAGTTGTGCTGTCTAATGTGTTTGTGTTCGTCTTGTGTAGTAGTTCCTCCATTCATATTGGGGGTTGGGCGTAGAGCTGACAACTCTGCACTGTAAAAAAAAATGTCAAGAATCAGCAATATAAGGCCATGGATGTTCCCAAGGTAAAATATTCCGGAGGTAAAATAGTCCCCCGTTCGGATCTCCGGGTGGGGACTACTTTGGGAGGTCCCTGGACTAAGGATAAGATCTACGTTAGGAATAAGGATATTAAATTAGGCACTTGGAATGTTCTGAGCCTTTACCGGCCTGGGGCATTTCAGTGTACAGTTAATGAGATAGTTAAGTATAAATTAGATGTAGTAGCTGTCCAGGAAGTTAGGTGGCCAGGAGAAGGGAATTGTAAAACTAAAAATTATACTTTTTTCTATGGTGGTACTGAAAATCATAATTTTGGAACAGGCTTTTTCATAAATAATAGAATTATCTCGGCTCTTAAAACAGTAGAATTTATTAATGATAGGATATCATATGCAGTTTTACAGGGTAGGTGGTGTAAAATTATTTTAATAAACATACATGCACCAACGGAAGATAAAGATGATAATACTAAAGATGATTTTTATACACAGAGTTAGAACAGGTCTTTGATAAATTTTCTCAGTATGATATGAAAATTCTGTTAGGTGACTGTAATGCACATATTGGCAAAGAAGAGACATTTAAACCCACGATTGGTAAAGAAAGTCTTCATGAATTAAGTAATGATAATGGTATAAGATTGATTACTTTTGCAACCTCAAAGAATTTAATTGTGAAAAGTACCACTTTTAAACATAAAGATATCCATAAATATACCTGGTCTTCTCCAGATGGTAAAACTCATAATCAGATAGATCATATTCTCATTGATAAGAGAAGGCATACTAGTATAATTGACGTTCGTACACATAGAGGTGCTGACTGTGCCAGTGACCATTATTTAGTAATTGCTAAATTAAGAGAAAGACTCTCAGTGATAAATCATAAGCAACAAAATCTAAAAGTTCTAAAATTTGATACAGGAAAGTTTACTGATGAAAGAATTAAGAAAGATTACCAAATTAAACTGTCAAATAGATTTGATGTTTTGCAGGATTTAAATGATGATGAAAATATAAATGAAACAGACGTAAATAAGAATTGGGAGCACATACGTAATGCAATAGAATCAGCAGCTAAAGAAAGTATAGGATACCATAAACCGAGAAAAAGTAAGCCATGGTTTGATAATGAATGTCATAATCTAATAGAAATAAGAAATCAGGCTAGACTTAGGTGGTTAAATAACTCTGATGATACAAATCTAAACAATTATAATAGAATAAAGCGAGAAGTTAACCGCACGTTTAGAAGTAAAAAAAGAGATTACTTGAAAAGCAAAATTAACGAAATTGAAACAAACAGCAAAAATAAAAATATCAGAGATTTATATAAAGGCGTAAATGAATTTAGAAAGGGGTGGCAACCTAAAATAAACTTGATAAAAGATAAAGACGGTGATTTTCTAGCTGACCCAAGCGATATTCTAAATAGATGGAAGAACTACTTTAATGACCTTTTAAATGTCCATGTAGGAGATAAATCAGAAGTAAATGAAGTCCACACAGCAGAACCTTTAGTTCCAGAACCTAACTTGACTGAAGTTAAAGATGCTATTAAAAGGCTAAAGAATAACAAAGCACCTGGCATTGATTTAATACCAGCTGAGTTAATTAAATATGGTGGAAATTCATTAATATGTCAAATTCATAAATTAATTTGTTTAATATGGAATAAAGAAGAAATCCCTCAACAGTGGAAAGAATCCATAATTGTTCCTGTGTTTAAAAAAGGTGATAAAATGAACTGCAATAATTACCGTGGAATTTCTCTACTCTCAAAAACATATAAAATATTGTCTAACATTCTTTTAACAAGACTAACCCCATATGCTAATGAAATTATAGGTGATTATCAATGTGGATTTAAACGTAACAGATCAACTACAGATCAAATTTTTCACATCAGACAGACACTTGAAAAAAAGTGGGAATATAATCAAAATGTCCATCAGCTATTCATTGATTTCAAAAAAGCATATGATTCGGTCAAAAGAGATAAATTATATAATATATTAGTAGAGTTTGGAATACCTAAGAAGCGTGTTAGTATGATAAAAATATGCACCAGTGAAACAGAAAGTAAAATTCGTGTGGGTATTAATATGTCTGACAAATTTACAATTCATGATGGGTTAAAACAAGGAGATGCATTATCTCCTTTGCTCTTTAATTTTGCCTTAGAATATGCTGTTAGGAAGGTAAAAGAAACTAAAGAAGGACTAAAATTAAATGGTATGACTCAGTTGTTAGCATATGCAGATGTTGTAGACTTACTGGGGGATGATGTGAATACAATTAAGAATAATGCTAAAATATTTTTCAAAACTGCTAAAGAGATAGGTTTGGAAGTTAACAAAGAGAAAACTAAATATATGCTTACAGGCCGAAACCAAGTGTTAGGTAATAATCAAAATCTAATTATTGATAACAACTCGTTTGAACCAGTTTCCAAATTCAAATACTTAGGAGTAATATTAACAAATGAAAATTATATTAAAGAGGAAATAAAAAGTAGGCTTAATTCAGGAAATGCATGTTACTTCTTTCTTCATAAACTTTTGTCTTCTCGTTTAATATCTAAGAAACTAAAAGTTAAAATATACAAAACAGTAATTTTGCCTGTAGTATTATATGGATGTGAAACTTGGTCCCTTACATTGAAAGAGGAACATAAATTGAGAGTATTTGAAAATAAGATCCTTAGGAAAATCTTTGGACCTAAAAGGGATGAGGAGACAGGTGAGTGGAGAAGGTTACATAATTTAGAAGTACATAATTTGTATTCATGTCCAGATATTATTAGAATAATTAAATCAAGAAGACTTAGGTGGGCAGGCCATGTGGCACGAATGGGAGAGGAAAGAGGAGTTTACAGGATCCTTGTTGGGAAACCTGATGGTAAGAGACCTGTAGGAAGGCCAAGACGAAGATGGAGGGACAACGTTGAGATGGACCTAAGGGAAATAGGTAAGGATGGAAAAGAGTATATAGAACTTGCTCAAGATAGGGAAAGATGGAAGGCCTGTGTTGCTGCAGCCATGAACCTTCGGGTTTAAGAAGGCTAGAGAGTTAGTTTGTTAGTTAGTTAGTTAGTTGGTAATACTGCGCATTGACGGTTTGTCCTGGAGGTACGGCGAGAATCACCAGAACTTTCACAATATTGGGGTTCTGACTACACAACTTTAGACCGCCAACTCCAGCGATACTCTATCCGTCTCCTCACTGCGCATGCGCCTAGTGTTGGAAGGAAGAGTCCCTTTTCTGGGAGGTAGATACGTATCAAACTAACATGTGGTGTGAGTGAGAAGCAGTGGTTCAATTAAAGGGCTTATATACAACAGTGTTGCCACTATTAAATTTCCAACCGACGTATAGCCACGCCTACTTTCTGTTAACTCATGTAGCAAGAATATCACACAGAGGGATGAAGTTAGAGAGAAGAAGAGAGAATGAAAGAGAGAGAAATAGAAAGAAAAAAAGACAAATGGTATTGGAACAGAGTAACAAAGAAAGAGAAGTAGAGAAAAGGAAAGAAATAACGAGATAGGACTAAGAAAAGGAGAGAAAAAGAGATCGAGAAAAAGAGGAAGCACTTAAAAATGTGTATCCACCCTCCAAGATAGACAATGAAAATATCTGAATATGTCATTTGTCTGCAGCGCGTAAAAAAATGGCTCTCAAGAGTAATATTGCATTACATTTTTATTGTATAATGCAGAAAAATCAATTTTTACATAATCAAGTGTGTGGAGGCGATCTTACGGAGCTTCGAGTGAAAAGAGCTTAAGGAGCTTAAGGAGAAAGAAATTAGAAATGAAGAAGTAATTGTCGCGGTGTTGTTCTGATACTAGATTAAATTAATAATGTTCTTTTTCCAAGAAAAACATTTCTTGGTAGAGCCAAGTTCGGTCTTCCTTCCTCCGTGTTCTATTGTAATTCAATAATTTCAAACTCTGCAAGTAAAATACATGTTGTCTTGTGTCTTTGCGATACATGTTCGACCTTGCATGCATCAGCGCTAGGCCTCGCGCCAGATAAAGATAACTATTTCCGTAGTATTTCCGTGCTTGCAATTAAGAAACCAATTTGTTTTTGCTAACATTATGAATTACTGAAATCATATTGTAAATAAAGTGCTAAATATGTATTTTTTTAAAAATATTTCAAATAAAATGCTTCATATGCACTATTCGTTTAATTGTAGAATGAAATAATGAAGTGAAAATATAATTTGATATGGAACTGTATAATTCACTGGTGTCGGAATTCAATGAAAGTAAACAAAGAGAATTATGACAGAGAACGTTACTGGATATTTTTAAAAATTGCGATTTTGGTAGGTAATAAAATTTAATTAAGAAAATCTAATTTAAAAACCATAATTATACTCGGTTTGCAACAAAAAATGACTCGTCGCGTCGCGTCGTGTCGAATCCTGTGTGCGGCTGGCCTCACTGTTGCCAAATGTATTATATAAGCGCGCACACCTCAACAAATCAAAACATTTACGACTGTGATCGAGGGGTTGGTTACACTGTATAGTTTTACTTTTTGTTAAGTAATGAATGAATGAGTTTTAAATGTTGTGTGAGAAAGTTATTGATTAATATCTTCGGTTTTCATGTTAAGGGCATGTCCTCAATTTTGTTCCAGTTAAGGAGCTTATCGCCGAATTACATGGCAGGCAATAACAGCCTGTGCGATGTGGCCATGAAATCGAAATCGATAAATCAACCCTCGTTGAGCAATTTGAGCGGGGGCTAAAATCGCCTTGCCCTTCAAATCTGTGATTACGCCATCATCCTTACCTTTATGATGGGACCATTACCGAAATCCTTTCCGCCACCTTACTGCGTCGTATTTCCAGCCAGCAGCGTCGTCAAGCGGTCCCGTGTTTATTGACAAGGTCTCATCGCGAGCGACATCCTTGCGGCCGCAAAGGAAGACCTCGACTTCCGCTTTAATTCCTTCTGCGCAGTAAAGGAGTAAACACTGACATTGGAAACACAATGGCGTCTTATTTCAATCGATCTTCTCGTCCATTCTTCCTTGACCTCCATTGTCGACGCTGCCCTTCCACTTCTTCTTTCTTTCCATCACCACATTACACGATGAATGCTTACTGCATCCCATTCTTCCTCGGCCGCTGAACTAACGAAAGAGTACATAACGCATCCTGAATGGACACTTCAAGGAAAGCACGCCTTTGAGAGACGAACAAAGAAAAGAACGAATGTTATGAAAATTTGCGATTATTAGAAAAACAATCTCATAAGAAGAAGAGCTAAGCTTAAGTTGTGTGTCTTACGAGACGTGGTCCTTCATTGAGAGAATTGGAAGAGAAAATTTTTGGGTCGTTCGTCCTGAGTGAGACGAAAAGTGCCACCGAGAGTGGTAAGAATGGGAGACTAAGAGACTGGTAGAAAATTAATGTGACGGAGAAAGAAATGTATTAAAAAAAAACAGATATTGAGAGAGATAGGAAAAGCTAGGAAAACAGACAGAGAGAGAGAGAGAGAGAGGAGAGAAAGCAAAAGCTAGAGTCAGAGAGTCAGAGTTGGAGTCAGGAATAGGGAGACTGACACAAACACACAGAGGATGAAGAACGGAGAAAGACAGATGACACATACTCAGACACACATACAGATAAAAAGAGAGAGAGAGAGAAAGAGGGGGAGAGAGAGAGGGAGAGGGAGAGAGAGAGAGGGGGAGAGAGAGAGAGAGAGAGAGAAAAAAATCCAATCCACATTCTACCAATATCTACAGCTGAATGTGAAAACGGGTTCAATGCCATGAACCTAAAGTTCACTGATTAGAGAAATCATTTAGATGTTTTAACCTGCTCTTACTTTCAATAAACAGAGCAACAGTGCATTGCTTTTATTCAGAAGTGTAAGCATCACAATGGCCTTGGCAAGCTAACTTGAAAACCATCGAAACTGCGGTGCAATTATAATGAAATTACAATCACGATAAGCAAAATATGCGAGTTATTTGAAAAATGAATAAGATGTACTCTTGATATGTCTGAATAATATATAGTAATTTAAATTTATTTCAAGGAATTTCTTCAAACATGATACCCAAATTTCGAACGAGATCGTCTCGGTCATCAAGTATCGTCTTGTTTGATGTTACAGAATATTTTTTTTCTCGCCTCGAGACTTGACATGAAAGATATACTTCTTGTCACAGTTCTATCTCTATTTTCAACAAATCTCTTTCCATAGGTTTAATTATAGTTTTCCGAACACCCTATGACAAATTTATGAATAGAATCGAAGAGGTACAGTAGAACATTCTACCCCCCGAAATATGTCTGTAAACGAGACGAGACAGGAATTGTGGGAGTATTTCGTTTCGCAGGGTGGAGCATTTTCGACTACCTATTTTATAATGAAGACAGAGGATTTGCTGATTACATTTACTTTTATTTTTCATTTCTAGAACAAACTGTGCACCTTTGGATTACAGAAAATGTATACATGAACAATGTGCACACAATTATTTCTTGAAAATAACACATTTCAAATGACGTCCCTGGCAGGCAACACATTGTGCAAGACGGTCTTGAAAGCTACGCATGACTCATGTTCTCTGGAGTTCTGACTGTTCTTTTTCTCCCATGCGGTTTATTTTGAACACTTCCAACTTCACGCCATTGTTTCCACCATTCATTGATTGTTTTCCTGTTAGGAACTCTTCCACGGCATTGTTGATCACCATTCTCCCTGCGGAATGCACGATGCACCGCTACAATTGACTTCGTCAACACTTACTACTCCACACAAAACATACTTTTCTGTAGAGCCCAACGCTCCATTGCTACTGAAATCCAAAGTCTCAGTGTACACGAGGCAGGAGGAAACCGCCCTCCCAATGCATTTGTTTTGCAGTGTTGCCAACCTCAAACTGTGTAGTCGAAAATGCTCCACCCTGTATTTAGAAAAATCGAAAGGAAAGAAGGGCAGTCACATAATCTTCTGATGCAGGTTTATATCTTATCTTCGAATCGAAGCGACCATTTTTTTTTATAAAAGTGTATCCCCGCTTACGAAAAGCAGCATTCGTCTGCAGCGTGATTTTCTGAGAGTAAACTTGATCTTATTTCTTCGTTGCACACACATTTTTAAACAATTTGCATCTCCTTAAAAAGGTTTTCAAGAACACAGGTCAATGAACTAAGTTGTATTAGAATAGGTTTAAAATGGTTTGAATTCCTTTAGTAAGGAAGATGATGCTTATAAGCAATGTAAACTTTTTGTATGGAGCGATTATAAAATAGGATATTTTAACTGTAGCACTTTGTGTATGTCAAATTATTACAGAGGGGTTCAAGGGGTATGTACCACTTGCATGTACGGATAGAGGGGTAAAGTTCTCCCCTTCAAGTATTTAGGGGAGTACAATGTACCGCCCGTTCCTGCGCCGTGAGTAATTCTTTGAGCGTAATTTTGCTTTACAAGAAGCCACAATCTCAGATGAGCCCCACTTCTTTTACCTTGATGCTAACAGTTACTGAGTGCAAATCAATATTTGATCAGGAGAAAGCGAAGGTTTAGCAAAGAAATGTTTTAGCCATTAAAAATGGCCATGAAATATTCGTGTTGTCGGTATTTCAAAGATGTCTTAAGGTATTTGAGGTAGCGTCATACTTTGCTCGCTGAAACGGCAGAGCGGAAGATTGAAAAGAAGACCCTGAGAATGCAGAAATGTCCTCTAGCAGATGGCGTGTGTGATAGATGTGAGATTTCAATTGATTGATTGACGACCAAACAAAGGAGTGTTTGGAATATGGAGGTCAAGAAGAACTGGCATGCGAAGATAGGTTTCCCTTTCGTTTAGAGAATTTAGAATGGGATATTTCCATGTAGTGAGGTATATTTCATCCTAGAGATGAACATTTTGTGAAATGAGGAAAATTTGTGAAGTAACGGAAATATAATCGAAGCTGTGAAAAAATCATTGAAGTAAGAGATATTTAATTTAAGTTAGGAAATTTATTTAAAATTACGGAAATTTCTTTTGTATGAGGGAAAATTATTTGAATTTCGGAAGATTTGTTTTTAATTACGCAAATTTTATTTTATACTAGCTGATTGCCCGGCGTTGCCCGGGTATTTATTTATCCCAATCTTCTATTAGACAGGAAAATAATGAATTCTAACTATAGTGTAAAATGAACTTGTAGTTGAACAGCATTGGGAGTGTCACTATTCATCTTAGCGACCCCGAAAACTATGGATTCTACACTATTATTGGTCGTTTTACATGTCACCCCTTCCCACCCCCATCCATAGGGATGCCAGGGGCGTCTTGAAGTTGAACGACATTGGGAGTGTCACTATTTATCGTAGCGACCACGAAAACTATGGATTTCACACTAATATCGGGCGTTTTCGATTATTTTTACATGCTACCCCTCCCACTCCCACCCCTAGGGATGCCAGGGGTGTCTTTACCCCCACAGTATTTCTTTCCATATTGCAAATGAACAATATGGCGTTCGAGAGTTATGGCAGAACAAACACACACACACACACACACACACACACATACATCCATTTTTATATGTGTATATACTAGGTTGTATCAAAAAGTAAGGCGAATTTGTCTGTAAAACATACAGTTTTTTGTGTAGCTAATTCAATTTTTGTATGTGTCAGATACCAAGGTGATGCAAGTCTGACGGCAATTACAGTCTTTTACGTCAACCCGTCTGGTACCTAGAGCAATTCAAAGATGGCGCAACGACTTGAACATTACTCCAAGGAGGAGGTGCGCAGTGTTATTCGTTTTTTATAGGTCAAGGGAAAGAAACCATCTGAAATTCATCGAGAATTGTTGGAGGTCTATGGAGAGAATGTTATGTCGCAGAAACAAGTGTATGTGTGGTGTAACTCATTTGCAAGTGGTAGGAGTAGTGTGACAGATGATGACAGAAGTGGCAGAGCAGCAACGTCCATCGCCGACAGGAATGTGTGAGACGTGGATGGTATGATTCGTGAAGACAGAAGAGTCAGGTCGCATGATATCACTGATGCATTGAACATCTCATATGGTTCAGTGAGGAGTATCGTCCATGACCAACTTGGCTTCAGGAAAGTGTGTGTGCGCGCTGGGTGCCCAAAAATCTGAGTGAGGACCAAAAACACCACCGAATGGGCATTTCTTTGACCCACCTCACACGATATGCCCACGAAGGCAGTGGTTCCTATGTCGAATGTTAGTGTGATACAATGTGTCAAACATACTACAGTTTCATATTTTTTCTATGCACGTTTTTCAATAAATCGAAAATTCACCTTACTTTTTCATACATCCTAGTATATATACAAGGGTTGGATAAAAAGTAATGGCAACACTGGTATAATTGCTACTTGAATGTATTGGCAGAGGAGCACGTGTTACTTTCCTTCAATGTAATCGCCCCCCCCCCCATCTCTACGACCTTCTGCCACACGTATGGAAGGCGTCGTACACCGTCAGCGCGTCCATCTCTGTCGATGTCCCGCAGTGACCGCCCTATAGCATGTATGATGGCTTCGCGCGTGTCGTAGTGCTTCCCGCCCAGTGGTTCCTTCATTTTGGCAAACAGGTCGTAATCACGCGGTCTCATACCGGTGAATACGGCGGATGTTCCAGTACCTCCCACTACCAGTTATGCAGGAACGCCGTCACAGTGTTCGCAGTGTGACACGTTGCATTGTCAAGCAGGATGATGGGACACCGTGACAGAACGGGCCGTCGCTTCCTTCTTAATGCGAGACGAAGGTGGTGTTGCAAGAAGGTGCAGTAGTAGGCTGCGTTGACCGTCTGCCTAAGAGACGTTGTTCTTCTTGACTAAACATATTGTTAGGGCGCTTGCACTCTCGTCCTCTGCTTCAGAGCACTCCCGTTTTTGACTGAAAAACATACAATCGCTCCCACTCACTATACTCCCTCGTCTGACATTCCTTTATCAGCCACGAAACGCTTGCGGCGCTGCGTCTCACCCCTTTCACGGGACAGCAGTGTTGCCATTACTTTTTATCCAACCCTTGTAGATTAGAGAAACTTTATTGAGGCCTGAGAATTCTCTTGAAATAGGGAAAAATTCAATAAATAGTGAGTAATATTTCATTTTAGACAGAAAGGATATATTTGAAATGAGGGAAATTCATTAAATGACGAAACATGTGTCCTTGTGTTTGCCCAACCCCCCAAACATCATATGTGGCCAAAGTGGACCGACCTTCAACACTCCAGCCATTCATATGACAATACTGTCACCTGACTTTTGGCTCACCCTGTATAATTGAAGTTATGGAAGTATCAGGGTAGTGAGAGACATTTCATTTAAGTTGAGGAAATATTTTGAGAGTAACGAAATAAATGTAATTTTAGTGAAGGATTTTTTTTTTAAAATTAGGCAAATTTCGTTTTTATGAGAATTTATTAGAAATTAGGGAAATTTGTTCTTATTCAGGGAAATGTTATTTGAAATTTGGGATACTTCATTTAAGCTTGATAATTCCTTTGCAATAAGTTAAAATTCAATAAACAGTGAAAGAAACGTATTTCATTTTAGACGAAAATTATTCTGAAATTATGGAAATTCATTGAGGGACGGAAATGTAATTGAAGTTATGGAAATATCAAAGAGTGAGAGAAATTTCTTTTTGAAGGAATATTGCGAGAGTGAGGCAAAAAAAGTATTCAAAATTAGGGAAATTTCTTTTTGATGAGGGAAAATTAATTTAAATTCAGGAAAATTTGTAATGAGGGTAAAATTTTATTTGAACTTAGGTAAGCATTGAAGCCTGGCGAATTTCTTCTAATTGAGGGAAATTTCAATAAATATGTATTAGGAAGTTCCTAGAGGAGAATCGAACATTTCGTAAGGGACACCGTGAGTAAGGAAAGGATGATGAATGGTCCAGCGAGATGCTGCGACGTCGGGATCGTCCGCCATCCACACTTTTTCCCAAGACCTTTGACGCATTGCGATTACGTAACTGTGGCTATGGAAAACCACACCGAACGAAAGTGATCGTGTGGGTCGTTATTTCGTCATTCCCCCCTCCCCTCCATCGTTTTCCCTTTCGCGAGGGAGGGAGAGAGAGAGAGTACCCGCTGATGAATGACTCTAACGACAGGACCACTCGCGGCTGCACGAGCTCATCCCACGGCTGGGATGGATGTTCGTCATCGCCGCTTATCCCCTGCAACTTTCTCTTCAAGAGCATCTCCTACAATGGTCACTAGCAATGATGGGGAAGGCGAATTTGAAAAAAATGTTTTTCGATGTTCGAAAGTGAAATATTTAGTTTTCCGTTTTTCGCCATTTCGAACTTTTTTTTGGGTTTTTCAAAAAGAAATCTTTTTTTGTAAAACCTTTCTTTCTTCGAGAAAAATTCAGTTTATCGTTTCCAGCCTTTATAGAAAAGGTTTTCATTTCTGAGTTTTGTTTCCTTTTCCAAGTTTTTCTTCTTTTGTGTTTCGAAAAGTTTTTTGTACTTCCTTTTTTCGTTTTCGAAAAAAAAAATGATTATTCAATTTTTCCAGCACAACCCAAAATCCTATTTTATCTATTACGTGAGGGGGGGGGGGGAGAGCGAGAGAGAGAGAAATAGGAAATGGAGATAAAAAGAACTAAAGAATACTCTCTGTCCTTGAATAGTCTGGAAAGTATGGCTGTAGAAGTATGCAAAACCAGAAAAAATTCTACAGGTTTATGTTTAAGAATAACTCACTCCTTAAAAAATCCATTGAATTACTTTCTCTATACTGAACAACATTTAGAAAATTCTAATACAAAAGGCGATGACGTAAAACCTCTCCAATCTTAATAGACGCATGATAAGAGGAAAAATAAGAATTTGTATTTTGTAGCATCTTATTGATTGGTTGTCATAGTAACAGTGTGTAAGATGTACGAGAATGGCTTCCAGGCATTAAAGTTATATTGTTTAAAATGAACCTTCGTATGTTGTATGTCTTGTGCAAGTTTAGATAAGGATCACACACACAACACAAGGCTAAAGAAATCTGAGAGCTTATGATATGCTAATTGGCGGTTGCCAGGCATAGGGAAACCAAAGAGCAATGAACATTCACTTGCAATTGTGACGTCACAGACTCTCTCTGTATAGAATGGATCATATTACTCTCTCTCGTTCTCTACGAATTCCTCCTCAACAGAGACAGACAAGTCTGAGTACGCCGTACGTCACGAGAATTGCGTATATGGTGACGTCATAAATTCCGTTGCTATAGTGAAATACACCTCGAGCTCTACCCAACTGAGAGCTACGTCATTTGGTTGCCACGTTGGAAGGAAACATCTGTCCACGTGATTCAGTATTAAAAGTCCTGAGATTGAAAATGCAGTGATTTATTTATGAAGCTATTTTATGCTCAGCGTGGGAAATTATTTAAATATCCGAGAGAACGAAAAGGTTCATCCATGATGAAATGGTAAGTGCATATTTTTTCTTCTTTGATATTAAGCTCTAATGGCTTTGAAGTGATTTTTTTTTCTCGTGGACTTCTGGCAATACTAGTTTTTGACTCTTTCTGCATTCGCGCGTCTAGTTGGTTAAACGGTGCAACACCGACTCCTCTACTTCGTTGATTTGGTGTCAAGTAGTGTATTTGGTGTCTGCACCGTTTGCACTATATATACCGGTGTAATGTGTGGTGTATGGTCACGTGGTGCATGCTATATCATCAAACGAACGTTTAAAGCAGCAGACAGGCATTTGTTGAATCTTTTCAACTTGAACAACGCTATTCGTCTACTTGGTTCAACGTCATTTCTTTGCACCAGCCTGATACCGGGATACACCTGCACTGCACTTAGTGTCAAAAAGTGGAGCGAACTAGACGAGGCTATTGTTATGTGGTTGAGAACTAGTTGAACTGCAATCAGTTCTAAACGTCGTGGTTTGCACAGCTCTGGTGTGCTCTTGCAGCAAGACAACGCGAGGTCACACATAGCTCATTCAACAGGGTAGAAAATAGGAAATTTGTTTGGACTATCTACCACATGCTGTACGTACATGTGTACTCCCAGAAGCTGGCGCCGGGTGATTATAACGCGTTTGGCCCACTTAAGGAGATACTCGGTGACATGAAGTTCCGAACTAACGATCAGGCGAAATATCTGGTGCATTGGTTACACAGTCAGTCAAAATATTTTTTTTTCTCGTGCAAATCTGGCAATACTGAAACGCTGGCACGCCTGAATTGAATGTGGTGGAGACTATGTTGAAAGGAAAAAGAAAATTTTAAGGTTAGCTTTTGACTCTCCTGTGTAGAATTGCGTGAGAGACATAGAGTTGCTATGTTTCATAAGTGACTGGGAGCCTGTTTTGGAGGTGGGGCGGGGAGGATTGGACTCGAGAAACTAGTATGTATGCACACGATAATTATTATAGACAAAACACTGAAACTGGCATAGAGTTACAAAGATGGTATAGTAAGGCATTTCAGAAATGATGTTCAAGGGGACGGGATAAAGTGAAAACACTGTCTCGTAGCCAAATTTCAGAAGCCAGCCAGCATTTTGCAACAAAACACACGAAAATAGAAGACATAAAAATAATTTTCAGAAAACTATTTTGAACCTTATGTAATTGTTTCATTGTTTCATGTATAGGAATGTAATTGACAATTAAAGAAAATGTAGATTAAATAGCCGTAGATGGACGTTAACGACTCCATCATCATGTTTTCTTTCCTTCTGCGTGACAATGAACGTAACAACTCAATATAATTATATCTTCAATTATTAAGGGATTAGATTCTTTTCTAAATTAGCATTTTAAAATTACGTCCACGCATTTAAATGTAAGTAATGTTCATGAAAGCATAGTATTAATAAGTTCTGCTTTTGGCACCAGATTTCTGGACATTAATGCGTCCGGTAAACTTCTCGGGACGCCGGGACTAATTATACCATTCCGGGACTGCTCAGAAAAATCCGAGACATATAACAACCCCAGCCCAGCGGTTCCCAAATTGTGCGCGCGGCACTCCGGAGCGCCGTGGTTGGCTCACAGGGGCTCCACGAAATGTTCCAATATTTTCACTGAAATGACACTTACTTGTTAGACTACACATGGCTTAAGATATGATTATTCCAAATATGTGCTTATTTAGTACTTTTTACACATAAAATGTTTCCAAATTTGAAATATGTGTTATTTTTTTAACCTTAAGGCAAGCAACCTAACCACGCTAACTGAGCTTTTCTAGTGTTAGATAGGCATACATTCTGATTTGAGCAAGGAGAGACCTTGAAATTATAACGCCATTAAGCCTTGTTTCAATTATATGAAAAACTCAATATGCTACGAAGTGAAATGTAAAGAACGTCAGAGTGTGTACATAGGAGAAATGAAAAAGAGGCTGAAAGACAGGTTGAAACAACGTAGGGATGATGTACGACTTAAGAGAGAGCGAAATGCGATATTTAAACACACGAGAGAAACAGGACATGACATAGAGTGGGATGAGGCTAAGCAGATAGGAAGGGAGAAGAGAATGCTAGTGAGAAAATGGAAGGAAGCCAAGGAAATAGAGAAGAAAGGTGAAGGAGACACAATGAACTGGAATGGGGGACTGAAGTTAAACATAGAATGGAAGAAGGTGTTAGAAAGAGTGGAAAAGACAAGAGAGAAAGAGGAGAGAAGAAGGAAGAAGAATGAAGGAAAAAGAGCGTGAGATAAAAGAGTCCAGCCACATTCTAGATGGAAGAAAATATGTTTAGTCTTTCAGGTGAAAGTACAGTTGACAAGGGAAAGTCACCTGCTAGAATGTTCCAGAACAACTTTCTAATAGTCTGGAAGGGAGTAATGTTTGTGTATATATATCGTCCTGTATTGTACCTTGTTACATTTGTACTTGGTGCAGAGTCTGAAGAAGACCTTGCTAGAAGGTTGAAACGTTACCTTTAGTTTATGTTTTATAATAAAATAAATTTCTGCCTTGGTCAGCATATTGAGTTTTTCAGACCTTGAAACACGAAGGGCGCCGTGAGACGAAAATGTTTGGAAACCCCTGCCTTAGCCAAACACCAAGAAATAAAAAGAGAGACAGAGATAGACGGGGAGAGAAAAACAAAGAGGGAAATGAAACAGAATACTATTGCAGACACCAAGATAGAAAGAGAGAGAGGGTGAGACAGAGAGGAGAAAAGATAACATGATTCCTTTCCCTGTTTTGTTTTTCTGTAATCAAAGGGTTGGATATGCAGTAGAAGCACATTACAAATGTTTTTGCCTCCACTTTACACTGTAGGCCCAATTGCGACCTGAACAAAGCGAACTTGAAAAATAAAAGAAATCCAAATATTTTAGCTTTGTTTCGCTAAACGAAAACCTCCTGACCCTGACACTACAAATAAGCTGCATCAGATGCAAGGAATATCCAGAAACGGAACAGTTCACGCGAGCAACAGATTAATTTAAACGTCCTTTCATTGGCTCCGAGCACATGGGAGTGAGTGGCAAGGGAACGGATCCATCATCGCGTTGACCGAATTGTTGCCATCGCGACAAGAGAAGGACTCATATCGCGAGCCCCAGTATGCAGTTCACAAAGGGAAGGCTCGTATGCAGGCAGCCTTGATCTGCTTTCCGTGTTTTCCATATTCCATGCATCCAGACCTGGCACGAAGCAGGCCAAGTACGTGCACTGAATACATTAGATGTGCATAGCGTCTCGGTCACCATAAACCACCCGTATAAATAACCTTCTTTGAGAAATGCTTTTCTTAGTCATTAATCTAGTGCAGGGTCATTCAAACTGTAGCCTGCGAGCAGAGAGTAGGAAATTTTGGTACCAGGGCATTTTGGTGCTGGACATTTTGGTAGAAGGACATTTTGGTACCAGGGCATTTTGGTGCTAGGACACATTGGTGTCTGGACATTTAGATACCTGAACATTTTGGTGCTATGACATGTTGATGCCGGACATTCTGGCATGGAAATTTTCGTGCCAGGATAGTTTGGTAGCAGGACATTTTGGTGACAGGATTCACAATTTCACAGCTTCACCATTGACAATGTAGACACGGACCTTGCAAGGCTTTTTCAGAAAGCACTGCCATTACTCTATCATTTCTGTAGTTTTTTAAAGTACCGAAGTCCATCATGAAGTAGTTTTTCCCAGCATGAGAGCTATTCACTAACGAAGACATATTTTTGTGATGAGGAAGTAACTTACATTCAGTACTTATAGTCAATGAATAGGGACAGTGGGTGCAAGAGGTCAGCACCAAAATGTCCGGCACCAAAATACATGACACCAAAATACATGACACCAAAATGTCCTAGACCTTGCGAACCATATCTGACCCTTCATGCTTTTGGGCCGCTTTAGTACTTGTATAAAAAAGTTTTATTCAGAGGCATCATCTCTAGTATAAAGATAATGTAACGTGATTACAGAAATACAGGGTGAGTCATAAGTCTCCATACAAATGGTGAAAACGGTGACTAATGTTTATTTTTATTTTTCAGGCAGGTGAACCAATGAAAAAGAGATGCCACTAACGAAGGAAGAACGGATTGACATCATTCTGTTGGCTGGGAGTGGTACCACCCGTCAAGAGGAGGAGGATGAAGGTGAAGCTCCAAGAGGAAAGAAGAGAAAGCAAATTACATCATACCCATAACCACAGATTGATTTGGTGGTGCTAAAATGACTTGTCAAGATTGTTGAGCTAGTGTGTGGCATTGCACGTCTGTGAAAAATTTAGCTCTTATTAAAGGTTCACTTTTGGATGCACGAGGCTTCCAAATATGGCCGACCACAAGTGTGTATGTGTGTGTGTGTGTGTGTGCTTCATTTGTACTGAAGAGGACGGCGTGAGGTGAGATAATTAATGTCCAATTATTTGGGAGCCTTGTCGCAGTAACAAGAGAACATTAAGATGGAATTTTCACCCATATGTGTAGTTCAGCCTTAGAAGGCTGAACGAATGAGAAAAATATAAAATGTAGCACGTACATTCAATGCAACCCACAGAACGCAAAAAAAACATGACACCGTGGCCAAAGTTATCAATAAATTCAGACGGACAGGTTCCGTCACCGACGAAAGCAGGCCTGGAAGACCAAAGACAGCAGCAGATGAAAGGAAGGTAACGCAGGTGCTGACAGCGATGACCAGGAGTCCGAGAAAGGGGACCCGACGCCTCACTGCTGAAATTGGAATCAGCCAAAGAAGTGTCATGCGCACTTTGCAAGTGAACAAGTGGCACCTTTAAAAGCTGCAGCTCTTGCAACATCTTACAGAGGACGATCCCGACCGTAGAGCAGAATTCTGTGAAAGGGCACTGAACATGAACGAGAATGTTCCTGATTTTGTTAGTTCCATTCTTTTTTCAAATGAGACTAATTTTTATGTCACTGGATGTCGGACTGCAAAGTTCAAGGGGCGGGGAAACTTATGGTTTGGTGCGGGATTTGGGGTAACAGGATTGTTGGTCCTTTTTTCATTGCGACGAGTTATCTCGACATGTTGAAAAATTACATTTTCATGTCAATCCTGGACGAAAGTGAGGACTTCCCTGCATTCTTCCAGCACGACGGGCCACCAGCGCATTACGGCATTGAAGTGCGCCAATGGTTGAACGAACAGTTTACTAGGTATTGGATCGGTGGACGTGGTTCGGTGGAGTGGCCACCCAGGTCGCCAGATCTTAATCCCAAGGATTTTTACCTTTTGGGACACCTGGAATCGATTGTGTACCAGAAGAAAATCCGTAATGTTGTCCATCTTAAAAGGAGAATTTACACAAGCTTGCAATCAAGTCACAAGAGAAACACTGTCACGTGTTCGCCAAAATTAGTTAGAGCGCCTAGCATTGTGTTTGGACATGGAAGGGAGACATGTGGAACATATCCTTTAACTGTAGCATAATATAATCCCATTTGTAAAAAGAAAATAAACATTAGTCACAGTTTTCACCATTTGTATGGAGACTTATGACTCACCCTGTAGTTATTGTCCCTGCATTTGTAAAAGTTGGGCGAGGTTCAATCTGATGCTGTTCTGGCACCTAACCCTTGTCCTGGAATTTATTTAAATTTACATTTCTGATATGTAATATAATATGTACGATTTAGGTACAGAATGCTATTCTTCATCATACACCCCCCCACACATATATTTATATATATACAGGGCGTCTCAATAGTAATAGTGCTAACTGACACAGGTGAAAGTACGCTATAATAGAACAAAAAAGTCCCGGTTAACATGGGTCTGCAAACAAGCATTTTTCGAGATCATCGCAAATGTGTGATCACAAGCCGCCACTGACTTCATTGTTTGTAAACGTCGTCCTAGTTGGTAAAATGCTAATAATGTGTGTGAATGTGTGGGTACAAGCCGTCACTGACTTCAGTGTTTGTTGGTAAAATACCAATAATACAGTATGAAAAATCAGGAGATCTGGAATCAGGAATACAGCACTACTTTAGTATGTTCTGTGTTACAATTACTGTACACCCGTACCTGTTAAAGGAGATGTTCAAAGTGTCGTCCTTCCATCTGGATGCAATACTGTACGTGATTCCTCATTGAATTTCGAATTCTTTCGAACGCCCTTGATTTTCTCGGAATTGGTCACAAACATGTACAATTCTCTGTTCCAGTTCTTCAACCGTGTCAATGGGAGTGTTGTAAACTACGCTTTTGAGGTGACCCCAGACACAAAAATCCATAAGATTTAGATCCGGTGACTTTGGAGGCCTCGGTACAGGCCTGCCTCGACCTATCCATCTTTGACGATATCTGCGTGTTAGATGTCGTCTCACAGCAGTAGCAAAATGTGTCGGTGCTCCATCATGCATGTACCACATACTCTGACATGGATAAGGGGAATATCCTCAAGCAATCCTGGAAGATCATGCCGCAAAAACCGAAGGTACCTCGGTCCATTGAGTCTTCTCGGAAGAATGTGTGGTCCAATAAGACGATCACCTAGTACCCCTAACCACACATTCAATGAGAAACGTTGCTGATGTGGTGACTCATGAACAGCATTTGGTTTAGTACACTCCAAACATGAGAATTATGAAAATTAAAAATGCCATCACGTATAAACCCCGCTTGGTCTGTAAATAAAATGTTACTTGCAAAACGAGGGTTGAGTACAACCTGTTGTTGCATCCACTGACAAAACGTCACTCTAGGAACACAATCCGTATCACTGAGGCACTGAACTCGTTAGAGGTGGTAAGGGTAGAGTGAATTGCGATGTAAAATTCTTCATACACTACTGCGGCTTACTGGCACTTGTACGGCAATTCTCCTCGTCGAGGTTCCTGGAGAGTGTTCTACTGCTTCTTACACCATATCCTCAACATCAGGCGTAATGCGTGCAGGTCTACCTGCTCTCGTACCATGTTCGAAGCTCGCATGTTCTCTTGGATTGCCTTCAAGCAGGATATTTTTCTTGGTACAAGCGTGCAGCCTCCCGTGCATTGCCGTTAGCCACACCATACACAAAATGCATATTCGCATTCTCTTCTTTGCTGTAAGGTTCCATTTTCACTACGCAGTCCAGCACAACTTACGTGACTCCCACAGTACGATTAGACTGCGTACTGATTGTATCCATACAACGTCACCTCCCGGAAATGATCTGTTTTGTAAACGAAGACCAAACCTCGGACCGCGCAAGGAGTAAAACACTCGGTGTTCACAAAATGCAATCAATGGCGGCTTGTACCCACACATTCACACACATTATTAGTATTTTACCAACTAGGACGACGTTTACAAACAATGAAGTCAGTGGCGGCTTGTGATCACACATTCGCGATTATCTCGAAAACGGCTCGTTTGTAGAACCATGTTCACTGATACTTTTTTGCTTATATTATCGTGTACTTTCACCTGTGTCATTTTGCGCTATTACATATGAGACACTCTGTATATAAACCATAACATAAACATGAAAATTACATCATATTGTTTGAACATAATTCCTGCTCTACTAATAGGAACTTCTTAGCTTCATTTTGTAAATATTATATTTTAGATATATTTGTCATGCTCTTAGGTAAGACCTTCTAGGTTTTTGCCCATTAATGAAAGCGATGACTGAATATGTGTGCCAGAGTGGGAAATTAAATTTGAATTTGGTTTTTGAATCATGGTTGTGTACGTCCATTGGGGATCAACGTGTATCGCAATTAAACTGGAGCTGTGCCTTTGAGGTCTGTAATCGCTGTTCTTCATTTGGAAGTGCTACGATAAGTAACAGTTTACTTTATGGTGGACATTGCTGACGCCGACCTCCGAGGCGAAGTGGTCAGAGCAACACCAGAAATCCCAATTTGCCCCTATGTATCATTACTTCCATCATAGTCACGATTAACCCAACAACTAAAGAAGCAACGTAAAATAACCGAAAGAGAAATAAGACTGTTTCTTGATCTTTTTCTAATTTATATTTATGTTTTCTACAAGTTAAATGAAATAAATGATGAGACAAACATAATATTACATCCTTGCCTTCGCAAGAACGGACCCAAGACCAATTAATTTGTATTGCATTAAGCAATCACTTCGCCACAGAGTCGGTGTATTCTCTTTGTGTGTGGCCGTACAACTCAAAATCTAAGCTTTTGTGTTAGGTTACAACATTTTTGTAGCTACTGACACTTCTGTGTTGTAACTTAGCTCTTGAAACCCAGAACTGTCCATGATTGTAAGTATCACGCCATTTATAAACGGTGTTCCGAATTTAAATCTAGTGCTATTGTTTTGTTTCGAGGTTGGCAGACCTGTTCAGTAGTGTGTTTTGTGGTATTATAAGCGCACACATAGCGTACAAATGAAGAGGTTATTTGATTAAACAGCCCGATTTGGGTACACTTAAAACTATGCCAAGATGCCCATATGCCCCAATTGCTCAAGTGTGATATGCTCTCAAAATCCCAAGAATTCTGAATCCTAGTGTACAAATGAAGTACCCTCAACAGACAGATTTGGCTACACTTAAAACTATGTCAAATACCCATATGATCTTATTGCTTACAGTGTGCTATGCTGTCAAAATCCCAAGAATCCTGAATTCTAGTGTACAAATGAAGAACCCTCAACAGACAGATTTGCCCATGTGTGCAAAGGCTGAATCTGCCAGATTGTTGTCCATAAGTTTGTCAAAAATATGCCCCTCTTGATATTATTATTGCTACACCTAAAACTAAACCAAAAATGCTCATATCCTCATACTCTAACAACTTACAGATCTAATTCAATATAGGATTACCTTGGACAAGGGCAGGCTGCAAATTCTGTTTTCTTCTTAATCTTTAATCAGTTTTATTGCTCGGGGCGATTACTTAGCTCAGAAATGCATCAATTTTCCCGATCGAAACTGTCTGACAGACTAATATATTTCTGAGTTAAGTAATTGCTCGGGGCAAGCAATAAATTATGCACGCTTAGGGGCTTTCATATTACATTATTGTTGGCACGCATGGGGGAGGGGGGAATCTACACAGAAAAATAAGCTGAAAGGGGGCATTATTGATATGGCATTGACTCCAATTCACTGGAAGAGCATAAAACTTCAACTAATATGTCTGTGTAATAGGGGGAAAATTCTTAGTAAAAGAACATTACCCCCTTGCATAAGAGCATGCAAACCTGACTCTATTTCCATAGGGCCTTGTTCTGATAATATATACACAAGTAAGATATTGAGAATATTCATTGCACAGTTAAAATCCAATTTTGACTGTATTAGCTGATATCTAGCTTATAACTCCTGGATTCTGATACTCAGTAGAATGTGGACATAGTTCCATGGCTTATATGCTTTGTAATCAAGAGGCTTCTGGGTTTGAGGCCTCTCCATGGTGAAGTGCTAGTCTTGCTGCCTTGTAATCAAGAGGCTCCGGGTCTGAAACCTGGTAGAGTGTGTAGGCCTCCCTCATGGCAAAGTGTTGGTATTATATGCCTTGTAATCAAGAGGCTCCGGGTTTGAGCCCTGGTAAAATGTGTAAGATTGAAATACATGTGGCAGAATAATATCCCCACACGTGAGATTTTGAGAATATTCACTGCTAGCTGATAACCAGCTGAGGTTTGAAACCTGGTAAAGTGTGTTGTACAACAGCATAATAGAGCAAAACTATTTTATATCGGGGATCACCAGAGCCTAGTTACTGCTGTTGTTTGGGTATAAAAGCATCAGCTCAGCCACTAACTGCTGTTATAATTGTTTTGGCATATTTTCCATAGTTCTGTTTTTTTTTGACCAAGAAATTTTATATAAACAAACAATAAAAATGCCAAACTTGAAATATTGCAATCAATGCAATAAAAATATATCTAGTTCTAATTGGGCTAGGCACCGGCATAATTGTGATCTTAAGAAATGCAGAAAGCCTACAAAAATATGCTCAAGATGCCATAAAATATTAAGCAAAGCATATTACAATAGGCATAAGTGTACTTGTTATGTACAGTCATCAACATTGCCCTCACAGCCATCTTCATCTGGTCTGAAAAGGAAGCATGAAGCACCTGTTAGTGCTAGAGCAGCAAAGCAGCCACGCTATGCACCACCTATCCATAGCAGTTTTAATGGCCAACTTAGGGATCACCGTTTTGTATCAGAGCCAAGATGTGACATTAAGAATTTTTTTGAACAGTATAAATCCTGATGTGCAGGCAATTCTAAATGCACAAAATGGCTCTTATAAGCTGTCCCTCAAATTGTTTACACAATATAAGAAAGCAAATGGCACAAAATTTACACAGCCCCACATAACAGAAACTGTAGCTGTATATTCAAATGCAAATTTAGACAAAATAATAAGCAGTTTGATAGAGCAATTGAATATTAAACACTCTGAATTTGCTGGAAAAGAATCAGGATGGAGCCTATGTGGATCTCCACACAAGTTATATATTAATATTTCTGAATTCAGCCCACTACAAGGTTCTACATATCTGCCATTACCTGCCAATATCTAAAAAAAAAAAAAAGCCGTGGTTAACATAAAAAATAATGATGAGAAATGTTTTCTGTGGTGTATTTTAGTTGCTTTATATCCAATTTTAAAGGATCCACAAAAAATAACTTATTATAAACAATATGAACACAATTTTGATGATGCTATGGAGGGCTTAGAATATCCAATGTCTGTTCAGAATATTGATAAATTTGAAAAAAAGGCCAGGGATATCAATGGTAAACAATTATCTATTAATGTTTTTATTTGTTCTACTGGCCGTGGCAATTGCTTGATAGCACCTCTCAGAATCAGTACACTTGATGATGATTCTGCTGTTCCGATAGATCTGCTCTTAATTGAAGGGGATGACACACACCATTACACTCTGATACACAGTCTTGAAGCTTTAGTCAGAAAACAACAAGGCAAATGCAATACAATATTCAAGTTGTGTAGAAGATGTTTGACTGTATTTGATGGCAGAAAAATGGTGAATGGTGTTTGTAAGGAGAATGCAGAAATTGCTAAAAACAAGTTAATTGAACATTTAAAATACTGTGGCAGCCATAAACCAGTTCATATGCTTATGCCTAACCCAAATGAAAATGCCAAATTCAAAAAATTTGAAGCCTTGTTGGAACACCCAGCATATATAGTCTGTGATTTTGAATCAAACCTCAAACCCCTTGCATTCTGCAGCCCAGATCCTGATGAATCTTCAATTACATCATACCAGTTACATGAGCCTTCTAGTTTTTATTATGTTGTTGTACAGGATGGTGTTGTTAGTGAAGAATATTTATACATGGGACCAGATGCCATCAAAGAATTTGCACATAGAATAGAAAATGAGTGCCATGACATAGCATCTAATATCTTATTAAAATCAAAACCTATGTTGCCTTTAACAGAGAAACAGATTGAAGATTTCAACAATGCAGAAAAATGCCCGGTATGTGATTCCGAATTTTCAGATGCAAATATCAAGGTGAAACACCATTCTCATACAGATGTTAAATTCAAAATGGCCCTGTGTAATAGCTGTAATATTAAGATCCAGAGACCAAAATTTGTCCCCATATTTTGCCATGGTGCATCTAATTATGATTTCCATCATCTAATCAGGTACGAGGGGTTTGACAAGCAGAATTTTAATATTTTAGCAGAAAATAATGAGAAATATATAGCTATTAGCAAGATAATTAAAGTTAATGGTGTTCCCATTCACTTAAGATTTCTTGATTCCTACAGAATTCTGTCCGCTAGCCTGGCTACACTGGCCAATCAATTATCTGATGATCAATTCAAAATCACATGTGCTATGTTTCCAAATCAGGACCTGAAATTAATTAGGCGGAAGGGTGTATACCCATATGATTATGTTACAGGTTTTTCTAAATTTGATGAGTGTGCTCTGCCACCACAACAAGAGTTCTACATCAAACTCAGAGGATCTGGAATCACTGATGAAGATTATCACCATGCCCAGTTGATGTGGAACAATTTAAAATGCCAGACATTTGGTGATTATCACAAGGTATATTTAAAACTTGATGTGACTCTCTTAGCTGATATACTTCAGGCATTTAGAAAATCTTCCATGGAAAATTATAAGCTGGATCCAATGTATTTTTACAGTGCACCAGGCCTAGCATGGTCTGCAATGTTTTTAAACACTAAAATGCAATTGGATCTGATCCAGGATCAGGACATGTATCTGTTTATGGAACAATGTATAAGAGGAGGCATGGTGCAATGTTCTCAGAGATATGCCAGAGCTAACAACAAATATATTTCTGATTATGATCCAGCACTGCCATCAAATTATATACTGTATGTAGATGCCAACAGCCTGTATGGTTATGCTATGATGGATAAATTGCCATATGGAGGGCTTGAGTGGGTTGAAGATTTCAATATTGAAGATCTTCAGGATTTTGATAACAGTAACTATGGCCTGTTCTTAGAGGTTGATCTGACAATTCCTGATGATTTACACAACACATTTTCTGATCTGCCCCCAATTTCTGAGGTTGAGTGCTCACTTGGCTCTAAACAAAAGAAATTGATGATGACTCTAGAGCCAAAACAGGATTATGTCATATATTACAAAAACCTCCAGTTCCTAATGGATCATGGTGTTCAAGTGACCAAAGTTGGCAAAGTTTTGAGGTTCAGGCACTCAAGATGGTTGAATCCATATATTGATACAAACACAGAGCTTCGAACATCTGCAATGAGCCAATTTGATAAGACTTTGTTTAAATTGATGGTAAATTCAGTGTATGGCAAAACAATAGAAAATGTCAGAAAACATACTGATGTTAAATTAATTACTGACCCCAGCCAGAGCAAAAAATTGATTGTAAAGCCTAATTTCAATTATAGAAGAATTTATGATGAGGATATGGCACTTTTTAATATGATAAGTTTGATAAGCCTATTTATGTAGGGGCTGTGATATTGGAATTGGCCAAATTACACATACTGGAGCTCTATTATGATGTGTTGAAGCCTTTTTATAAGGATCGTGTAAAACTGATGTACATGGACACAGATAGCTTTATTCCACCAACTCTGAGCAATTGAAACAACAATTGGAAGAACAGATTAATAATGTCCAGACACAACTCCAAACAATTGTCAAAAGCATAAAGTCACAAGAAGATTTTGATCTAGTGATTTCCACTCTAAAGGAACAGATTCAATCACTGGAGATACCTAATCTGGACCCTCTGAACAATGCCATAGCCGAGGTTAAAGAAAAAATTGAGACACTTGAAAATTTTATGAACAACTTGCCATCTTCTGATGCTTTGAGTGCAATAACTCGGAGTGATGCCAACATTAAGCCGCAACTTGAAACATATGAAGATTTTGGAAAAATTCAGAGTACCATAACCCATCTTGAGGGTACAATAGCAGCAGTGCAAAGTGATTTGACAAATGTACAAGAATCTCTAGAATCCCGCTTGCCTGGTATTGTAGATACCCTTGCCAGTGTCCAGCAACAGATCACAAAACTTGAAAACCTCAACACTGAATCTGAGCTATCTCATTTTCATCACTTGATCGATGATATCCAAACAAAGCTTGACATTTTACAACAATCAACACCTACTCAGGCAGACATAGCCCTGCTTCAAGATGCTATGCGTGGTGTGGTTGAAGCTTCTGAATTAAATTATGTGAAATTGGCACTTGAATCTTTGCAAAATACTGTATCAAATCTGCCTACATCACAGAAACTTAAAAATATTAAGAGAGCTGTGAATCGCATATTGAAATCAGAAGATATCAAGAATATCCAAAAAGAGATCAAACACCTTACTCAGACAGTGGCCACTCTACCAACTAATCAACATATTAATGAACTGCATGCCCTGTTTGAGGATATCAGAAGACAAGTCCATGATCTTACTGCTCAAAATTCAAAATTGGCAGTTGTTGAAAATTTACAGCAAATTGTAGCTAATATCAAGCAACAGCTAGGAAGCATGGAATCCAATCAAGCAAATGCTTTGTCTGTTTTTGCCACCCAGCTACAAGAGATTGTGCAACAATACAAAAAACTTGTTGTCGACATAAAGATCAAGCCAGGCCATGATGATGTTGTTAGGACTATCAATGAGCACCTTGAATCTGTAACAAGTAGATTGCTTACAGCAGAAAAAGAAATGACTGGCATAATCGAGAATCCTAAACATACAGTAATTCTTGAATTGTACAGTATCCCCAACAAAGAATATAATTCACCATTTACACCAGGCGGCAAAATATATATGCTGTCCCCTGCACAATTTTATTACCAATTTTTTGTTGGGGGCACACTTAGACCAATCAAGATCAAATATTGGCTACAACCACAGGCACACCACTACCCTACCTTATCAATAACAAATGCTGACAACAAAGCAAAAATCACCAGTGTAAAGTTAGAGGATTTTACAGATCCCAATACATTAGAAACATCTTATGCTGAAGATGATGGCTCTCTGGAATTTAATATACAAATAGGAGACAAACTGTATTTAGAAAATTATAAATGGCTTAATATTCTTCCAGAACTTCTACATAAATATAACAACTCTGTCCATTCCACAATCAACGTGAAACCCTCTGAGGTAACTTCATCTGATGAGCAAAAATTGATCAGTACTGTTTATTATCCTAGATAAAAGCCAACAACAAGAAAAACCAAATACAAGTTTGGTGATCAAGTAAGAATCAGCAAATATAAGCACTTATTTACCAGAAACTGGAGCACTGAATTATTTACAGTGGTTCAAATTAAACCTGGGACCCGATACACATATATAATAAAATATCACCTAGGAGAAATTCTCAAAGGCAGGTTCTATGAAGAAGAACTCAGCAAAACTAAGCAGCCTGACACATATCTCATAGAAAAAATCATCCGCAGAAAAGGCAACAGGATACTGGTGAAATGGCTAGGACTCCCAGAACACAGCTGGATCGAGGCAGACAAAGTGATACTATGAACACCTGGGATGTTATAAAGAGACTGCCAGAGCCTGAACAGCAGAATAAGAGAAATGGAATGCTGCTGCCTGATAATATTAGATGTCTTATTGTTGGGCCATCGGCTTGTGGTAAAACTACACTAATGATTGATATTTTTTTATTGGCACCCAACTGGTTAGACTGGAAAAACAGGCACTTGTATGTTTTCTCTAAGAGCTTGGAACAATTAAAATATCAGCAGCTGATGATGTTATATGATGGACTGGATATTGCCACTTTTGAATCAGATGTTAAGCCACTCCATGAATGTCTCGATAATTCTGTTGTTGTGTTTGATGATATTATACTGGATAATCAAAACAAGGTTAGAAATTTTTTTACACAGGGGCGGCACAAAAACATTGATTGCTTCTACCTGGCACAGACTTTTTCTAAAATACCGAAGCAGCTGATCCGAGACAACAGCAATTTTATATGTGTGTTTCATCAAGATCATACCAACCTCAAACACATACATGATGAATATGTAGGTGGGGACTTGAGCTACAATGATTTTTCCAAGTTTTGCAGTAGGTGCTGGAACCAGGACAGCTATGGGTTTGTCACAATTGATATGACAAGGAAACCCAATAGTGGCAAATACAGAAATAAAATCAACAATTTTCTAGACATTGAAACATATATAAATAACCATGAAAAGGCCAATCATTGATGATCTTAAATTAAGAGATTATCTTGTAAAAAGATTTAAGGGATGGAAATCAGAGAACCGAGGAATCTATGAACAACACAAGCAAACAGAACAACCTATTATTGATGCTATTAGTGAATGAGGTAAAAATATCAAAACTGTTACAGAGCAAAATCAAAATTTGATCACAGAGCTTGTACCTGTAGCTGCTAGGAACATATTAGATTATCCAATCACCCCACTTTCTAGTATTCATACACCTAGTCCTGTTGCTCCTCGAAGAATTGAAGCTACTCAGGATCCTATTGAATTGGGTCTTCTTGCTCAAAAATATTTAAGCACACCTAAAGACAACAAAGATGAGGTCTTTGGCTTATATGCTGACACAGAGCGTGATGGTAGCATCATACATAGAATTGGCAATTTTAGAGTAACATTTATGGTAGATGATCTAATTGTATATTCAGAATCTCATCTTGGAGAAAGAGGTGCTTTTGTTAATTATCCCGGCACACCTGGATTGTGGGAACTGATGACTAGGAAGAGACCTGGCAGCTATACAGATCAAGATTATGAGCTTTACACAGAAATATTAATAAAATCAGATGCTCTATATCAGAACAATGATCCCACACAAAAAAGAGTCAAGTCTAGCAGTGGAGCAAAATACAACAACTTAATCAAGCCCATATGGTCACAGATCAAGACAGGTAGTGGGATCAAACAATACAACACCCTGCCTAAAGATTTGGGTGGGTTGATGATGTCAGGAAACTTGTAGATAGGTTGCTGGTGATAGCTGGGGAGGAAAATGCTGGCAATCACAATTTTTACAATGAAAAGGTTGGAATTATGGACATGATAAGCACCAAATTGTCTAATTTTATAGTGAATGACACTAAGGGGATTGGATATCTTATAAAAATTATTAATACTCTACCACCTAAATTTTGGAATATCTCTGAGGGTCGAGGGCTGGTTAATGACATCATAAACAAGCTGCCATTTGAACTACACATTCCAGGCTATCAGTATTGTGGTCCAGGCACAAAACTAGATCATAGATTAAACAGAGGGGATCCTGGTGTTAATCCTCTAGATGCTGCTTGTAGAGACCATGACATAGCATACAACACACATTCTGATCTTGACAAGAGACATGTTGCAGACAAGAAATTAGAAGAGGCTGCATTTGGTAGATTTATAAGCAAAGATGCTTCTTTAAGTGAGAGAATAGCAGCATTGGGGACCACCATAGCTATGAACACCAAACAAAAACTGGGGTGGGGGTTATGATAAATTAAAAAAATTTAAGCCACTTAATTAAGCTATGTAATCCCAGAATATATATATAATAAACCTACAATGAAGGCCAAGGGTGTTATGTATCAGATACCTTATGCAGTGGCTCAGTCGGTAACGCGTCTGACTACCATGCTAAAGGTCCCGGGTTCGATCCCCGGCCGGTTCAAATCCGGGAACTTTTCTAACGATGGAAGCGGCCCCGGCGCCCACCCAGCGTCGAATAACATGGGTACCTGGGGTAAACCCTGGGGGGTAAAGGCGGTCAGGGGCGTGATGCTGATCACATCACCCCCACTCACGACCGGATCAAGAAAGTGTGGGGCGTTACCCCCACACCCCCTATACGCCTTCATGGCGTGGTGCTATGCACAGGGGAGCACTTTACCTTTTACCTTATGCAGGTCTTAAATCTCTTAAAACTATTGATAGTCTTTTAACCAAAAAGCAGCGCAAGAAAAAAAAATTCTTGTCTTGCCAAGGGCCATGGTATGAAATTATTACTTAGTACCCCCCAATTAAAAAAATTTCAGCAATCCAGGAAAAAATCACATGTGGGTGGCTTCATATTTACTATCCCGGCCATCTTAGCAGCTTTGGGGGCTGTGGGGAGCTTGGCTGGGGGATCAGCTGCTATAGCAAAAACAGTAATAGATGCCAAGAAGAATAAGGCAGAATTAGATGAAATGAAGCGCCATAATCTGGCCATGGAGAAACAAGGCAAAGGTGTTAAGAGAGGCATGAATAAGTTTAAAAAAAACAAGAGCCGCTTACAAACCAAGATATTGAAGCTTTAATCAAGCCACTGGGCATCAAACATTTTAGAGGTGTATACATGTCTGATTCTTTTCCAGAACAACCACTCAACAAAGAGTGTGGCATAGTTAATTTGGATAAATACAAAACTCAGGGCACTTACTGGATTTGTTATCTTAAATATTTAAACAATGAGGCATTTGTGTTTGATTCATTTGGAGGTGTTCCACCTGAAAATTTAGTAAAATATCTAAAATCAACTAATCTTTATTACAATAATGCCCGTGTTCAAAATTTCAAAGATGTTAATTGTGGACATCTGTGTTTATCTGTTCTTAGATATCTGTCTCAAATAAATAAACCATCAATTGAAGATTTTCAAAAAGCCCTGTGGTATTTAAAACATCATGGGGGTATTCCATCTCACCAGCCAAAATTTGAAACTTAGATTACATGATGATATAGTGTATCCCAAAACAATAGCTCTCAGAGCATTTTATGGCATGTACTTGATCCCTAATATTACACACCATAACAATACAATTGCAGTTGGTGATCAAAAAATTGTCATCACTCCAGGGCAATATAATCTATCTACTCTAAATGCTCAGTTACCCAGAGGTATAGTGTTAACTCAAAATTCTGTCACTCACAGAGTAGATATTGTATCTGCTACAGAAACAGTGGATCTGGGTACTATAGGAGAGCTGTTAGGCTTTGAGAACAACACAAAACTTGAACCAGCCATTAAACACACTGCTATTAATATACCTAAATTCTTAGCCATAGACACTCTAAATATTCACTGTAATGTGGCCGAGGGTATGATCACCAAATCAAATGGCATAGGCACTCACAAACAAACTGGCATCATTGCAACATTCAAACCTAACTCTGAATTTATGGAGCCCATCATCTACACTCCATCCCCAACATTATATTTTCCTGTGTGCCATAATAGAATAGATTACATTGAGTTGATGGTCACTAATGAAAAAGAAGAATTAGTTGATTTTGCTGGAGCCACAACAACTGCTATCATAGAAATTAATATTTAAATAATAATACATACAAAAAAAATGGAAAATATTGAGAGTTATGAGCTACAATCATTCCCCCCAAACAGGAGGACCTTTGCAAATTTAAATCAACCCAACACAGAGATTGAGGTTGATCTTGATGTAGGGGATGGCTTTATACACCCCCACAGAGCAGATCTATACATCAAATTTGATGTTGTAAAGCTCGATGGTACAGATTATCCGGCAAATTCAAATATAAGATTGGTAGACAATTTTGTGCCACATCTGTTCTCTGAAATTGAGATCAGAAAACATGGTGTTGATATAAACAGAGTAGATTACCCTGGCATTACCTCTACAGCTTTGGCCACACTAAAATTATCCAAAACCGAGGCCTCATACTAGAAAATAGGTGGATTTGAGGCTGGTGATAAAATAATATCTAAAAGCCACACAGTGCTGTTCCCCATGCGCCTCTTGCCAGGATTCTTCTCAGATTACAAAGATATTATGTGGTTTAAGAATCACATTTAGAAGAGCTGCCAATGATAATAATGCTTTGATGAGGTACAGTACATTAAACTCTACAGGGGAAGCTCTGCCTAGTACCCTACCTGATGAGGGCAAATGCATTATTCAGACTATGGAGCTAAGAATCCCGGTTGTTGAATATGAAGCCAGTTATTCTCTTAAATACAAAGCAGATATCCTAAAAAATCCACAGGTGCCTTTACAATTTTATACATATCAATGTGTGCAGAAGCCTGCCACTGGTAGCTATTATGAGTTTGTTGCCACAAATTCATTCTCCAGTATACAATATGACATGCCAGATTTTGTGGTGGTACTGTTTCAGACTGGAAGACACAATCATCAGGAAAAAAATTCAAGTAAGTTTGATAGCTGCAACAGCAAGAACATATATCTTAAAAATGGCAGAAATGAGGTGTTTCCTAGAGAAAATTATAATTTAAACATGTCCAAGGATGATTTTCTTAAATTATGTGAAGCATTTACAGCATACAAAAGAGTCACTACTGGCAATACCGACATGTATTACACACCAGATGAATTCAAAGCACAGAGACCCATGTTTGTCATCAACACTGCAAAAAGAAAACAAGTTGTGGTTAATGACAGAACAAACATTAAAATTATCTGTGAATTCCACGATACACTCCCTGATGACACTATATGTAGTGTTATTCTTATAGGTGAAAAATCATATATTTATGATGTAAGAAATGAGAGAGTCACAGAGCAATTCTAGAAGTCCTCTGCATATTACCGGACCGGAAGTAAATATAAGTGGGTGTGGGTGGGTGAGGGTGGCTTTTATGAGCATTTTGGCTTAGTTTTAAGTGTAGCCAAAACAATATCAAGAGGGGCATATTTTTGACAGGCTTATGGACAACAATCTGGCAGATTCAGCCTTTGCACACATGGGCAAATCTGTCTGTTGAGGGTTCTTCATTTGTACACTAGAATTCAGGATTCTTGGGATTTTGACAGCATAGCACACTGTAAGCAATAAGATCATATGGGTACTTGACATAGTTTTAAGTGTAGCCAAATCTGTCTGTTGAGGGTGCTTCATTTGTACACTAGGATTCAGAATTCTTGGGATTTTGAGAGCATATCACACTTGAGCAATTGGGGCATATGGGCATCTTGGCATAGTTTTAAGTGTAGCCAAATCGGGCTGTTTAATCAAATAACCTCTTCATTTGTACGCTATGTGTGCGCTTATAATACCACAAAACACACTACTCTGTTCTTACCAATGTTGGTATCTGTTGTCATGCCGATTAATGTAGCCTGAATTGTTTTGACTCGTTTGTTGTGGTTACGATATGGAACTCCGTGAAAAATTCCCGCAACGAGTGATCTCTTTGCACGATGACCAGGAATGGCCGCAAGGTCATGAGATCTTACACCCTGCGATTTCTTCTTATGGGGGTTTGTGAAATCACAGGTTTACGCGAACAAACCACGCACACTTTTGGAACTGCTGGCGGAAATCATATGGGTGATTAGAGGCATCGGGACAGACATCTGCGAGAGGGTTATCAATAATTTTGTGGAGTGTATAAATACATGCAGACTCAGTAGGGGTGGACATATGCCTTACATTGTCTTTCATACGTAAACGGGAGATGTTACTGCTTACATATATGTGATATATAACTATTTATAACTGAGCTTTACAGTGCATAAAGTGGACTCCAAACACAAACTCAATCAATCAATCAATGGATCAAAATATCCTCAGTGACCTGAAATCCTCACAGCTTGAGATGTTGATCTGGTTTTGCATTTGAACAGTATCGGTGAAAGCGTTTCAATAGGGCGGACTTTTAAACCTACCGTAACATAATTTTGAAGTTTGGCTGTATTGACGGGTTTTTATTTGGGAAAGGCCAATAGAATAGTTGGAACCTCGGCTGGGGACGCCAACAACAAGCAGTTACATCAGAGCGTCTGCCTCTAGGGAAAAACACCGGATGGAAACAAGGGAGGCGAAAAGAAGCCAAAAATTGCGTCCATTTCATCGACTGCCATCCCACCGCACCAGTTTCCTAAGTGGCCCTTGACTGATATTTCCTTGGCCCGGCGCCTATCTTTGAGTGAATGCAGTCGTTTAGCCTTTATAGAGAAAAAAACGCAAACAAGCGAACATCAACATCATCTGATGTGCTTTGGCACTTCGCATCCATCCATCTCTCACCAACGCACATCATTCATACGAACATCCATTACGTGGATTCTTCAAATAACGATCCCGGATTCCCTCGAACCACCTTCGATCGCCTTTCGCTGCAGGCCCGGGCGTTATTTGCATTGGCACAATGGCCGGTGAGTCCTTGCCTCGTCCCGAGGGAAGCCAATGCCTTCTGTTTGGAAAGGGGAGCTTCAAAATACTCCGCAGCAGGAAAAGAAGAGCAATATATTTTTCCTCTCTCTGTGATTGGTCCGTGACCTAATTGCCGGAAAATCGGCACAAGTACGGCGTAGAAAATACCTTAACGATGTTTACTATCCAGCATAGGTCGAATGATAGTAAGAAGTCTCTCCCCACAGCCCTTGAGCCTTTGCCTTCACATTCAGCCTCCATTCCTCCCCACTTGTGATTCTTGTTCTCTCGTCCCTAATTTGTTTCTCACTTCCTTTGGTCACTTTTATTAATACTAGGGCCCGGGACAATATGCCCTATAAAACTGAAAATATGTCATTAAAAGTTAAAAAAGATATGTCAGAAATTTGAGAAATATTCCCAGTAAAGTCAAAAATATGCACAACTGTACTTTCGAATTTCTCATTATACGGAAAGTCAGTATCTTCCAGGGAAAATCGACTAGGGTGGGGGTGGGGTATTAAATGAAGTCACAATCCCTTTATCCGAAGAATGTAGTGGGGAAATACTCGAACCCGTGTCCGCACAACAATAACGGAGAACATTTTCGCTCAATAATGTTCGCAGAGCTATCAATAGTCGGCGGGATAAAAAAGGGGGGTATTATTGTTCTGTACTAGTTGGTAAGAAAAGACGGCATCTGCTTTTAATTTTTTCGTCCGTAATTTCCTTATCCTGCCATCGATAATATAAACTATTCGTTGTGCTAAAGGTATGAATAATAAATTATAAAATAACTGATTATATGCAAGACAATTAAGAAATTATACAGAAATATGTCTTATTACGAGAAAATTGAAAAAAACTCGAACTTGATAAAATAGTCAAAATACATGTATGCCTTATCAAGTTTGGCTCATTTTCATCAGATATGTAAAGATCACACCCCAGTATTCGATCCGATGCCAAATAAAAGGTGGAGGCACATAGTGGTTCGGATCCCACTTTAAACTGTAGGTCCAGTCCCGATTACCCTTACTGTGCATAAAGTGGACTTTAAACACCAAATCAAGCAATCAATCAAGCCAAATAAAAGGTATGTTATAACTAGAGCCCGGAAGTTCAGGCATTTATTTTCGTTAAAATAGGCAGGCAAAAAGGCATTTATAATGTGGTAAATAGGCACTAAAAATGAAAAAAAAGGGCAAAATAAACCGAAAAAAGGCACATTTAGAAGTCGCTTACTTTTATCTATAATTTCTGGTAAAATGTTAAAATCTAAATTGGGAAGAGCATTTCAATTTTCTCCGTCTTGATTGCACATTACTACCAGGTGTTTTTTAAGTTCTCAACATTCATTGATAGTCGTCTGTTAGAGAGAATGTTTTTCATAATAGAAAATTATCTTTCTACTTCGACAGTAGTTATTGGAGCATACATATAACAAGCTAATGTAGCTGGACTCATTTTGGTAACAGCATTTTCACCTTTTAGAATATCACAAATTGTTTTCAATTGTTTCAAGTCCTCATTTGCACTCACTACCCGTTAGCACTTTTCCGCAACAGCTCACCCCTTTTCTCCTGGCACTTCCATCTGCTGCATAGATTCCTCGAAGATTTTCATGGATGCTATAATTGTAATTGTCTCTGGCAATGCACCATAATGTGCAAAAGTAAACTTGAATAGCACAGGAGTTTTTTCACTTCACGAATTGAAGCCGCTTCATTTTCTGGAAGAGCATCGATCACCTCACTGATTTTTTGAAGGTTGTTAGCATAATATATAGCTGCCGATATCCAGGTTCCCTATCTCGTCAAGACTGGTTGCTGAGGTAAACTAAGCTCAATCGCAACTTCCTGAAATTTTCGGGTTCGAGAGGCAGATTTCAGAAATATTTTTTTTGTGGTCGAAATCAACCTGTCCACTTCAGCAGTCAATCATGCACAAGAAATGTTAACCGAAAGGCAATATCCTGACTCAGCATGAAATACTTTTTCTCACACTTTTCTCCTTCAGCAATGTTGAAACATGCGTGAGTTCAATATTACTTAAATAAGGCGAAAATTATTCACATAATAAACGGAAGAAAAATAAATGCCAACAACGTTTTTTGGGAGAAAAATAATTTATATACACATTTTTTTTAAACAAATGTCAAATTTCATTGAAAAAGGCAAAAAAGGCATTATAATTAAAAATAGGCAGTGGGGTCCCAAATAGGCAAAATAGGCAAAATGAAAAGGCTTCCAAAACCTTCGAAACAACATAAGAAACGTATATCCGGAAAAAATTTATCAATATATGCAGTAGATAAAAAGAGGCATTTTGCCAAACTTCCGGGCTCTAGTTATAACATAAAGTCCCGGGCAATAATTATTACTATTATTATTATTATTTATTATCTGAATAGGGTTACAATTAAGCTATACAATATTTCATTAAAAAATATTAGTACAAATAATGGATTGATGTCCTATATAGTAAAATCAAAGTAAACAAATTACATTCAAGGAAGATGAGATGATTTGAAAAACATATATACATGAGTACTTGATCGATTCATTGATTTCCTTTATTTTACTTCGCTTTTTCTGCCACTTTTTGGCTAATTGCGAAGATGAGAATGAGTGATAATATGATGAAATTGATGAAGAGACGCTCACAATGAACACCCAGGATTCGAAACCAGGACCCCTGGCGTCGTAGCGCGCTGTATTAAAGAAAACTACGTTCTTATGTAGAAAACGGAAGTGCAAGGATGTGTAAGTGTGGATATGTGTGTATATATAATTGACTGTTCGAGGTATGGAGAGAAAGAGAGAGAGAGAGAGAGGCGAAAGCGCAGAAAATAATATTAACTGTGAGTTAGAATTTATATTCGTGAAAGTTAACAATCTGTCACTAATACTTCCTATTTATCCCCATTCATTTTCATTCTCTTTTCTCTAATCCTTACATCTCTCTCTCTCTCTCTCTCTCTCTCTCTCTCACACACATTCCCTCTATTCCGTTTATTCTCTCAAGCATTCCAAGCACTTCAAACCTTCCTCATATTTAACATTCCTATGCTAATCAAAAATCCAATATGCTGACCAAGGCAGAATTTATTTTATTTTAAAACATAAACTAAACGTAACGTTTCAACCTTCTAAAATAGCATTTTTTTTAATTCTTATTATTTTTTTTCAGAGTCTGAAGAAGACCTTGCTAGAAGGTTGAAACGTAACGTTTAGTTTATGTTTTAAAATAAAATAAATTCTGCCTTGGTCAGCATATTAGATTTTTGGTTATCATGGAAACAAGGCTTAATGGTGTTATCATTCCTATGCTGTGGCCTCTGATATCTCTCTCTCTCTCTCTCTCTCTCTCTCTCTCTCATACTTTCGAAGCCTCCTAGATGGCATAGTTGTAAAGATGACGCTTAGTAATCAATTGGTCTCGAGTTAAATCCCCGGTGAAGGTACAGTGCACAGTGATTCGGATACCATATGAAGCAAGACTATCGGAGCATAGAACAAGGGATGAGATGAGTTTTTCTTTTAAATTCACTTTATGCGCAGAAAGGCTGATCGGCACTGGACATAGAGTTTAAAGTGGGATTCGAAATACTATATGCTTCCATCTTGTATCGTACTCGGGATCCCTTGATTACAATGCTGCAAAGTTACCACTACGCTATCACGTAGCATGTACCATGTTCATTATGAGGACAGTAACTTAAGGAACACACTTAAAGTATGTAACCTTGAATACAGAACAAATATATTGTGTTTATTCAAAATATCTTAGCAGGTGCCATAGGTTGTAAAACAAGCGTAGAAACATTATGTATTAAGGTGCCTCAGTTTGACACCAGAAGACAATTATATAATTGAATGTACAGTTATGAAATCTAAGTATTGGGTGAATAAATTGGTAACGTTGATGGAGGTAAATATCCCAGTGTATAGGAATTAAATCCGACAATAATAGATTAATAATTATTATCACTATTACTTTATTTTTATTCTTATTTTAATTTTCAACGTGTGTATTGTAGACGGTACGGTGCAAGCGACTCACGAACCTTGCCTAATGCCCACGTAAGCTCGACGTCAAACGTCCAGCGCGACAGAGAGGTCATGCACCTACCTGCTATATAAGCACGAGAGCAATTACGTGGAGTTTACGCCTAAGCTATTGGGCTGGTGATCTTGAGATACGCTGTGCTCAAGGAAGCGTCGCCGAATTAGGCAAAGTGAGTGAGTGAGGGTGCCTTCCGTGTACAATCCTTACCTCCAGTCACCGTGGGCGTCCCCAGAAATTTTTACAGGCGATGTCTGGCAAATAATAAAAGTTGAATAGCAGAAAAAATAACAATGAGTATTATTACGACGGTTATTATATACAATAATAAATATTATAAACTAATAAAACAAATTTTATTCGAAATAATAATATTAACAATTATTATTATTATTATATAAATGTGGAGACTCAATCCACAAAACGAGTGAATACCAGCAAAATTCTTTCCATTATTTCTCTTGCATTTTATGCAGTTAGGAATGCATCTTGATATTAACCTTTGCACGTTTCGTTATATATATATATATATATATATATATATATATATATACATAAAGTGTATACCTACAACTGTAATTATTAAAATTTTGAAAACTGTGGAACCATTTGTTCTTTGGATGAAATGGTAGAATATAACCTTGTTGCTGTATTTCTCACTCAACGTTTTCGATCCAATGCATTTTTACTTTGATCATTCTGTTCTAATACTAACAAAATGAACTTTATTTCTGTTCTTAGCTATAAGAGTGACAAACTTTCGGCTTTCTTGTATCTTTATATGAAAGATGTCAATTTCCAGGCGAGTCCACTGACCCGTTCGACTGCCCCTCCCGACGCACATGCCAGTTACATCAATAAACCTAATGCGGAGAGAATATCGGTCATTGCAATTTACTGTTTGCCTTATCCCGGTACGGTCTCTATTCTCCCAGAGGATACGCGGTTAGTAGAGATGCTGGATGCGACGATCCAGTGTCGTCTTGTCGTATAGCGGACGTCGTTCGCTCGGGGAGAGCTGAGACTAAAGTATTGTATCTAAATTATTATAAACTTCTTTCATACACTTAACTAACTCTGTAAAATAGTTTCATGCAGGTATGATAAATACAGGGTGTTGTCCAAAGTATAAATTTGTTCACAACACTTAAATAAATATATTAAAATGTAATTGAGAGAGGCATATAATGCAAGGGCACTAGAGCCCTTAGTCATCATTAGGGAACAGGGACAGAAAAAGAAGTTCTGAAAATATTTTCAAAAAGATGCCAAAACGGTGCTGATGAAATGCCATTATTCAGTTATATTAACATTCTTTATTCAACACTGTAGAAATAACTAAATATATTGTAAACATTGTATAATGTATATTATATAATTTTAGAGCTCTCGTTCAGCTCTACAAAATGAGGCCATAGGATTCTACGTAGCTGCTCAAGAAGATTGAAAATATCTAAAATACATATCTAAAACGATCTTTATGAAAAGAGCTATATAAATTGGGAACCTTAAAATCCCTTCCCTAGTCATCACCAGGCATTCATCCCAGTCTTGGCCATCTTTTCCTTCTGCACTCGCAATCAAGTCCCTGCTGGAACTCAAACATTTCGAAGTCTTGATCATAGATCACTAGTCAAGAGTACTGCAATTGACCACTTTCGCTCGAAAATACTCGATCTAATCTCCCACGCTCGAGCGTAATTCGCTCGAATATATAAAATATCAAATATCTTTTTAATGGGACAATAATCGTACAAATATATGAGTAAAAATCCGTCTGGTAGTTTCAGCCCTTAATTATTTATTCATTTTCATATATTGCTATGTGTTGTAAAGATGGACTAAATTACATTTTAACATGAAAATGATGACTATGTTCACTTCGGTTTCAATTTCACTGCGTCTTTCCTTCACGATCCATGTTTGAAGGGCAAATACTAAAGAAAAATTACGGTTACACGTGAACTACTGGGTTTCGAGCGTATACTGATCGTTTTGCCTGTTCGATCGATATTCGCTCGTGACGTCATGGTGATCGAAGAGCTGTCAGTTCCTAACGCTATCTAGCGTCGTCCGTGCGAACTATTTGCCGGTCGAGCAAAAAACGCTAATTGCACTCTAACTAGTCTCCACTGAACTTGTCCTGGCTCCTAGGCAGGATTATCCCCTTCTCTTGAGAGGAGTCAAAGGGCATTCCGAGACATACAAACGAGGCAAATACAAACACGGAACCCCGCTTTCCCGAACGGTTTGACCTTGAATGACTCCATTTCAATATCGACTTGGGCTTCCTTCAGCTAACAATATCCTCCTCCCCCCTCCTCCAGGTCGGAAAACGTCCTCCCCAGTTCTCCTTCACCAATCAAATCAGGCGAAGGTTGTCGAACTCCCGTGCAACAACTTCCAACCGATTCCTAAGCGATTTCAACCGGTTTTTTCCTTTCTTCCTTTAATCTTCGGAAATTGGGTAATAAAGGAAGGGGAACATTGCATCGCAAATACCAATTCAGTCAGCCAATGGTAGAGCCAGACGGAAGAGGTGTGTGTGCGAGAGAGGGATGTTGAGGGTTGGAAAGGGGGAGTTGACTCACTGGATGGCAATGGCCTGTTTGCAAACACAAAAGGTCGAAGTGGATCAAAGGCCTTATCAATATCAACTTAAACGGTACGTCATTACATGTTTTTATCCAAAGCGCGGCAACATTCGGGTTATTTCCTCCATTCGATTGGGATCCCACAATCGTTTGGTAAGTCATGGCAACGATTGATAGACTGTTACATTTTTTTTTAAAGGGGAAAATAATTTTATATATTATGTTCCCTAATAAGTCTGTAAATTTTAGTCATCTATATGTATATAACCGTTTAGCAATTATCTATGTTGTGAATCTAGACAGGTTCTTCAAGGTCCGGATTGTAGGTAGGGTGCTTAAGGGTCTACACTGGAGGAAATTGGTTTAAAAAGAGATTCAAAATGAAAAAGAGCGCGCACGATTTGTGAGCTTCGAGCATCCACATGTATAACTCCGGACTTGGGCACTGAGGTACATATTAGAATGATGAAATATTTCCAACCTGTCCATGCCAGTAAATAAACGCATGTCGAACTGCACTGATTATTTTCAATAAATACAGTAATTCTTTTAAATTTCCATACGCAGCGGTGTTTAATAGAAAAAAATTAAATGTTGTTTGGACACTTCGTATGCATACTTCAAAATGTCACTGTTTCCATAGATTTATATTGAATGTAACTATTGATAAAAACAACAACCGCATGATGATTTAAGTTAATAAATATATAAAACTATACGTCGAGGTTACAAATTAGCCGCCTCGGTGGCTGAGTGCTTAGTGATCGTTATTTATTCTCATCGTAGCCATTATAGTGAAGAGGCAGAAGTTTCAATTACTTTTGCAGTCCATTACAGATTAGCCTTTTGCATAAAAAGGTCTCAAACTTCTCTTTCCCCATGTATATATTTATAGAAAGATTCGAAAATCCTTTTCTATCTTGTAAACATTATACATGAGATTGGATATTATAATGTTAAATTTTGGATGTTTTTGAAAAGTACAGGTACATTTTTTCACGAAATCATGCGAAATCAAATGCAATTGTTATGTGAGTTATACAAAATACCGAAATGTTGATTAATTCTGTTGCAAAATTTGTATTTGATAAATGGACTTCTTTACTCAATATTAAAGTTAATAATATTCTAATAATCAAATATATCAATATAAATATATTTCACAACAATACTCTTCTGCATTGGCATAGTAACTAATTAGCCAACTTAAGCAGAGAAGTAAGTATGTTGACTGGAATCAATAAATGACAAGAATTTGAAATTCTGAGAAACAAAGTATTTCCATTTCTAATTAAAAAAATACTTTTCCTTCTGTACTACACTTAAAGAGAATTATCCAGAAGTTTAGTATAAGTATTACGTATTACTAAATCAAAATTGGGATTTTATTCATCTTAAGTGATTGCGAGAGAGTGGTGATGGTAGGGTTGGCAAGATAAGTTACTCGTTAAGTTTTTTACTTAAGTTACAAGTGGTTTACTAGTAATTTATATCTCGTACAAAACCAGTTTTCTACAGTAAAAAACTAATTTCCTTTCGTAAATTACTACAAAAACACCTTTAATTTTATTACATTTGAAATTTTAATTTTCTTACATATTTCAGCATAAAATCATTATTTTCTGAAGATTGTTTATACAGCCCTTTCACGCCCTCGCCTTCAATAATAGATTTTCACAAATAGAACTATTGTTTCACATATTTTTTAAAATTAAGAAACCTGTTTATATACAACGTCTTCAACTAGTACTTGCATTTATAACATAACATAACGATTATCGACAGTTCATTTGGATTGGATTTCAAACTTTTATTAACAGATTCAAATTCCTTTTTCTTACATAAGTATAACTGTAAAAAGAAACGTTGATTGTTAATTGTTATACGTTATACTGAAAAAAAAACTGCTGATTGAACAGTACATTAACTATTTATTTTAAAATTATCTGATTTTACTTCCAATACTGAAAAAACTTCGTCGTTATTTTAATTTTAACTTACATAAGAATAACCATCGCACAAACTATGTTTTCTTTCAATTTTTATGTTTGATTCTAGTTTGTTACGTACTTTACGTTTTATACATATTTTACGAGTTTTGAGCGTAATTTACATGCCATGTAATCGCTCGGGTCTTAAATAAACCTGAATCGTTACACTTGCGAGCTGCAGTCTAATATATTAGTTGTACGTGAACAATACCCTTCACGCAACAATGAAACGGTATCGCATGAAGTGACTGAAGGCTGTCAAATGCGAGAAAGAGAAACGTAATTCTCTTGAGATCCGTCCGTTTATCTTTCCTCGTTTTCTTTTCCGGCGACAACCCTTCCAGTCGTAAATCGGGATGCTTTAATCGCCCGTTAAATGATTTTATGCCGCTCTGTTCTGCAAGCTAGGCAAGGTTGTTCCTCATCAAGTGCAACTGGAAAATTCCTTCGTGGTTTCCATTTGTTACTTTAAATTGATTGCCTTCAGGAAATGAACATTGATAGGATGGAATCAAATAGGATGTCTGGATACTTTGATCCTCATGTTGGGTAAGATAACAGGTTGTAAAATGTGATTTGAAATTAAACTTTAGTATTTCTTTCTCTCTCCCTGCAACCATAAGCATAGTTCCTTGATTCTCCATCTGCTTCTAATCTTCGTTTTACTCTTTCTCAAAGTTCGATACCCGGTGGAGGCACATATAGTGGCTGGGATCCCACTGTAGGTCCAGTCTTGATTAGCCTTACTGTGCATAAAGTGGACCTAAAGTACCAATTCAAACTTAATATCATTCTCAATCTCTCTTTTCATCATTCTCACCTACTTCACACGGTAAATTTCTCGTAAGGGACAGACGGATTTCATCAAATTTACAGGAGAAATTACTTACCGAATGCAGTTTCTTTATACTTCTGGAAGTTCGGGGAAGTGTTTTCTCGCAATATTCATTGAATTTTGCCGGTAAATCATATATTTTTCGATATAAATGTGTGACCGACGCACGAGAGCTCGTCCATCCGTTTACTTCCAGGTGGATGTAGCCTCTGTGTGATGACGTAATCCGGGTCAGTGTTTCCAAATACGCGTTTATGTAACTGGTCACACGTTTAAATACGTATGTTCAGTTGAACGTGCTCAAAGTTTTGAAAATGACGTGTGCATGTTTCGTGATGATGTATCATGATGATTTGTGATTTTGCATTTCTAACATCCCTTTAACAGGGACTCTATAGAGAAAGCCGGGTAGTCGGAGCGGAGCGGAGGCGGGGCCGCGGTAGCGGTAGGGGCAGTATGTCAATTACCCCAGGGGCGTAGCATTGAATCGGTGGGAAATTTGAACTCTAGAAATATTATTGTTTGCACTAATTTTTGGGTCCAAGTTTTCCACCGATTCCGGGCTCCGCTCCTGGGGTAATTGGCCTACCGCCCGCCTCCGCTCCGCTCCGGATACCCGGCTTTCTCTATAGAGTCCCTGTTAAAGGCAAGTTAGAAATTGGCCGGAGTTACCTGGCCCCAAATGAGTTCCAAACTTCAACTGCACATTCACTATTATGTCGCGGTCCACTCAATTTCGCTTAACTTGCACTTTCTACGCGTGGTGGGGTGCAAACATTGCATAGTGACTACGGTGGTGAAACTGTGACGGCCATTTCGTGTGTTACGGAAGGGAAGAAACAACCAAGAAAACTTACGCGATATGTCACAAATATAGCTTCTTTCGGTGAATTAAACGAAATGCGACCTTCAACAATGTTTCTAAATGCAGAATACGTAAGTAGGAATATTGAAATGAAAAAAAGTAGCAAATTTCATCCGTCTGTCCCTTACGAGAAATTTACCCTTCACACATACATTCTATGTGTGTGCTTCTCATTTGTTAATTTAATTTTTCTCTCTCTGTTGATATCCTGATATAAAATCGATTCCATCTGTATTCAGGATTTTTTAAATAATAATAATAAAAAAATATTGTCCGCCTCATTCACCTTCCCTTCAGCTTCTCTATGTCTACCTTCTTGTCCAACTTTTAGTCTTCATCTCAATTCATCATTAGAGGGAGAGGGGTGACTTCTCAAGGCACTTAAATTACAATCTCTCTTCCACCCAAAACACCCCGGGTCGCAGGTTTGCAGACTGACGAGGATCTAGCGTTTGGAGCCACAATCAGTATAATCACAGATAAACTTATTATAACACGCATATCTGTGTTATAAACCTCTCTATGGCTTGTATATGTCCTGTCTCTGTATGTTCATGATTGTCCATTCGAAAAATTCGTCCCGCGCAGTTGCCGTCACGCTTTGGGCACAAATTCGCTTTCGTTACACACAATATGGTGGAAAAATCTTGACTCACGTTGTATATCGTCAGCTGATATGCAGTGTTTCCAAACTTATTAACAGAAAAATGCAGCACAAACTATTTAAGCGAAAATTGATCCACAAACCATTCACGGACGGTTTGGTTAGGCAAATATAGAAAATCAAATTGGGAAAAAAAACACTCACACGTCATCTTGTAAAACTACCGCGTGGTTGCTACACTAACAGGGGGTTACATAATCAAACCCACGGAACATTTGATTCACGTAGTCGACGGTAATGGTGGCACGAGCTATCGTGCAACGGAGATACATTAATGTCGAAAAATACATGATTTACCGGCCGAATAAGTTGAAGGAAGGGAGAAAACACTTCCTCGAGCTTCCAAAAGTCTATAGAAACTCAGTTCCGTAAGTAGTTTCTCCTGTAAATTTTAAGAAATGGGTTTTCACTATACCATACTGTTACCCGGCCTGTGTATGGGACCGGTGGCCACCTACCCTCGTGAGGAAATTGGGGAGCTACGAACGAGCAGCTTAATCAGGTCATGGAAACCCACAACAACGACTGGAGGTTCGTCGTGCTGACCATACTGGTTGGATGATCTCTCACCTCGGGTGAGCGAGTAAGTAGGACCAAGTGGGAGTGAGCCCCTTAGTCGGTAGACAGGGCAGGGTCCTCAGTAGACTATTGCGCCACGGATTATTCGTCAATTTCATCTGATCACCTGAGCCTCCCCGATGGCGTAGTGAAAATGTGGCTACATTTTAATCAAGATCTCCCGTATTCGAAAGTCTGTGGATGCACATAGTGGTTCTGATCGTACTTCATACTGTAGGCGTAGCCCTGAATCTGTGCATAAAGTGGAATTTTATCAGCATCACACGTGATCCGCAGGAAATCGAAGTAAAATGAAGTAAATGAGCAAATAATTTAACACGATCATAATTCATACTCATATCTAGATTTTCCTAGGGAAGTACACAACTGAATGTAATATGGTCGACATCTTAGTGAGTTTCTTACAAATCTGATATTTTGGTTGTTAGAAATAGTAGCGTCTTCCTTCCGTGAGGGTGTCACGCATTAGAGCATTGTCCTTGCGAAACTCTTTTAATGTTCTGCAGACAATTTAATCTGAATCGCCATAACTTGAGTGTTCAGTTGAATGAGTGCCTCCGAAGAATGTCACCCCTTTCACCATGCGGACCCTTCTGTTTTCCTAGATTTTTGTGGCATAATTGTTTTCACCGTTCGCAACCAGTTGCATTCTTGCATAAAGAGACCTCTTTCCAAACAGCTGCTGAAGGTCGCAGATGCAGACATCTGTGCCTGTCGTGAGGGAAAAGCCTTGTGTAAGACAGGATCTGGGACGGAGATGTTCCTCTCCACCTTCTAACAGATCGATGTCTTGGTTCGAAGGAACAGATGTTCAACATTTCCTATCGCCTTTAGCCTTAGATATCGGAAGCTCTTCTTTAACAGCAGTTTAGTTCTGTCCTTTCAAGACATAATTAAATAGTTGTATCATCTGCGTAGAAGCGCCTTAAACGAATTTCTTGGAATATGAAATTTGGGGAATAACAAATTGATGTTTTCGAAAAACTATATTTTGCTAAATTCTGAGGAATGTATTTTAGTAATGGCAGATTAGATGTGTTAACAGTAATCAGAGAATAAAGAATATTAAATGTGCATTAATTTTATGACACACAAATTAAGTTTCTCGCAATGCTTACATCAGTGGTGTATCCTTGCTGTGTCGGTCATCTCACCAAAAGAAGGCTGTTTTCTTGAGAATATTAATTTATAAATTTAGTTTAAATTAGGGCTGAGCCGATACCACAATTTGTCTATACCGTTACCGATACCCTTACCGAATCTAATCAATACCGATGCCGATACTTGTATAATTCCGGTTTAAAATAACAAATGCTAGTTACAAAGTCATTACTCATCACATCACTTTATATTAATGACATCAAATAACTCCCAAATTATTCTCATGTATCATTAAAACACTTTAAAATGTATTATGACAATTTATGTGAACTTCTTTCTAGACCCAGAGGATGCAAAAAAAAAATAACAAGTTTTAGAAATGCTACAAGCCTTTTTAAAATATTGCAGTTACATCGAAAAATAGGTGGGTTGTAGTATCCCTGCTTCAATTTCGTGTAAACAACATTCTTGTTGTTTGGGTTAATCTGTAGAGAAAGGAAAACGACGTAAAACACAAAAAAGAAGACAAATGCATCAACTGACTTTCTTATCCAAACTTGTCAACGGAAAAATACATTCTCCAGCTCTACTCTCACAATTGAACTTTTATGTTCCAAACGCTTTTTTAAGACCCAGAAATAATCTCTTTAAAATCTCGCATGGAAGAACCAACATGGCAGAAATGGAACCCCTGAGGAGAATGTCCAAGTTGTTCAACTCAGTGTCTAGAAATAACCCTAGTATCGATCTTTTCAGATTCAAAAGTCATTGTATTTTCTGAACACTGTAGCCTATACAAACAGGACACAATTAAAATTGTTATGTTCATAATCTCACCCTAAATTAGACATTATCTATTTTTGTTTAACCTTATTTAATATAAAATACTGTTTCAATTTCACTGTCGTATGTTTATCATTGTGTCTCTTATATGTGCAACTTATTACTCAATATCTCTATTACACTACTACTATTTACATGTATATAAGCTGATTACCTCTGTATAACTTGTATACAAATATTACATAAACTCTATCAAATCAAGCAATATATGAAATCAGTCATGTTTATAAGTATGTTGTAGATTGAAATGTCATATTTCTCACTTAAGAGCCCGTATCACCGCTGGTGATGATACCTAAAAAATAAGTTCTTGCGTCGACCTTCTGTGCTCGAACAGTCAAGTGTGTGGCATTTAAATTTTACTGAGTTAAAGATCAAATATGAAGTTAGTTATGTCGCGCAGCCTTTTTTTAAATATATTATTTATTACGTAGTTTTCCTGATCTCAATTTCGTAAAATTCACTTGCTCGCCAATTGTATGTAATAACTTAAATCAACATTTTAAAGCGCAAGAAAGCTTCAACTGTTCTTCTACAGCAAATAAATGAAACTGATCTTACATAATTTTCTTTAGAATGTCTGTAGTTTGTCAACGTACAGAGCAATGTATGTAAATTTTAACTTCGACTTTTCTAAGCTGGTCGCGCTAGCCGTTTCCCCCTCTGTACAGCTCGCGCTCAAACCCCCCCCCCCTGCACAATCCTTCGCCGTCCCTTTTTTCTTTCACAATCGGCCAGTCTTCCAAGAAAACCGCATGCTGAGAGCTAGGAAAAGAAAAAGAATGCAGGGAAAGGTTTTGGGGGAGAATGAATGGTTTGGGCGATGCTTGTAAACAGTTCTTCACTACGCTATATCCTAACACTAAATCATGATGGGGTTGTAGTGCAATGACAACAGTGAAGAACGGGGGATTTCCCCAGTATATTATTCACAAATGAGAAGGGCTGGTTGCATAGACTCAAGTACACCTTTACAAAAGGTTTGCCTGCAAAAGAAAAATTGTGCCAAATTATAACTTTTTTTTTGTGAGAACACGAAAGTCCATTACCAAGGGATTTTTTTTAGGGGAAGTTGACTTTACTCAAAGTTTTTAGGTAAATATTGTGTAAATTCTATCTGGTTGTGGATTATCAACCAGCCACGCAAATGAATGACTGTCGATCATAAATAAGTTCAATGAACGTTCATTGTCAGTTTGAGATATTTCTGAGGGTCAATGGTAAAAAATACTTGATGATCTGTTATGGAAATAGTGCTTTTTTTTTAAACACTTTTTGAACGTCCGTTCAACTTAATTTCGAATTTGGCTCCTTTCATGATTTGTAAGTAGGGGGATAAAATATATTTACTTAATACTTTACTGCGTTATTTCATCACCAATTACATACATACATATATATATATATATATATATATATATATTACAGTCAGACCCAAAGAAGTCACAACATAAGATAGTTCTGTGTCATCATATACAAAAATACTTTTAGGCATAGGTCTTATGTAAAATAAAATACATTAATTATATGTTGTTTTTTTCTTTTCCAAAGACATTATTTAGTTGAATAATATGACAGACTTACTATTGATAATGACCATACAAAACACACCATAAAAATTTCATTCACTTTCAACTTTCTGGGGCCGGCCACCGTGGGGGAGTGGTTAGCACATCGCGCTACGACGCCAGGGGTCCCGGGTTCGAATTCCGGCTTGGCCGCGGATGTTTGTGAGTGTCCATTCATCAATTTCATCATATCATCACTTATTCCCTTCTTCGCAAATTGGCCAAAAGTGGCACAAAAAGCGAAGTAAAATAAAGCAAATCAATCAACTTTCTGGATATACGACAAATAACACTATTTCTGTATAAGGAATTTTAGGCGTGCTCAGATCCTCCGATTATGGGGAGCAAGGGCCTTGATAAGAGTTCAGCTGACGAAATAAAGCCTTCATTCCATCTCACTGTTTTTATTACATTGATGAGAACAAAACAGGGTCGTGTGTGTCCCGACCCACCTAAAATCACTTTATTAGATGAATTTCAACTTCAGTGGCACCATTGTTCTCTGCTGGCGCTTTATTTTCCATCTCTGCCGTTCAAAGACTATTGTACGTATAAACGTGGTTTAGTACCGCAAATTCAAAAGAACTACACATAATTTATTCATGTGCAATATATGGGCAATTTATTCTGCAGACACATACAGATAATACAGCTAAAGAATAAAATATGTGGAGGTGTTAATAAGAAATTTGCTAGTGGGAGAGTCCAATTACATAGGAAGTAATACACTACCCTTTCCTTACGTAGTTACTTGGAACTTTCGTAGGTTTGAAAATAGTATTTACTTTTATTTCTAAAAAACCATAATGTTGTTTAAGAACTGTTATTAGATTCCTCTGCACTAAATTTCTAAGTGAAACTATTAAGGGGGAACTTCTTCCTTCCCCCACATTTACTCACCGTATGCAAAGAGTTTGAATACTTTTTTGCTGAAATGGGAAAATGAACCACAGCAAGAAACTAATAAAATATGTCTGTTTTTATGAACAGCTGCAGAATTATCTACAAACTTGTTGAAATTCCCAGTTTTGCAAGCTTGTACTCATTGGACGAAATACATACCGCCAGGGACGGAGCTACAAGGAGGTTAGGGGGGATGAAACCCCAACAACATATATAAGCTCCCTGTAGCCCCCAGATTTTTATAGTACGGTAGACGCCTTTCGATCGAAAATTAAAGAAGTAGAAGCTATCTTACGTAATATTTTCCATTAGAATGGCAAGGCCATTGCAATGTTCAAGTACATTTCCTGCTTTTATAAGATCGCAAGATTATTACAACGTGTTGTACGTAAAATCGTGGTTGGAGGTGGCAGCTGCAGATCTGCATGGATCAACAACGGACATTGATTATTTAATATGTACTAAGTAATTGTTAAATCACAAGTCTCCAAACTTGCGAAAAAAAATTTACAGATACTCTGCTGCCTATCTGGTAGGTGGATGTGTTCAGTGGCTGTGGGATTGCTGTTTGGTTGTTGGAGGGTCAAACGATGATAATACGATGCCTACGAAGTTAAATGATAACAATTATTATCCTATGTAAATCATGTCACTATTTTTCGAACGAGTGTTAAAAATTAATTTTTATAATTTGGAGGATGTTACCAATTGTATTGTGAAGGTAACACTGAGAGAGCAAACATATGTTCAGTGCAAATTCACCTACACTAGGAGACAAAAGCATTGACTATCAATATCATTGACATAAATCAATGGATACAGTTGCACCTCTCGCACTGGGCAGATTTGATTAGTAGTGAAAATAACTACCAATAGTTTTATATATGTTTCACATCTGATATTTCTCCATGGAATAGAAATTGGCCACTCGGCATAAATTATTTTCCAACGTCATAAATAATAATTTATTAACATAAAGGCCTAGGCTTACAAGGAATAAAACTACCCAAGCTTGCTGATTTTTGCACTAAATTGCAATGTTTAGTTGCACAAAGGCTAATCGGGACAAAACCTACAGCCTATAGTGGAATCCGAGCCACTTAATTAAATGTCCCTAACCGTGGATCGAACTCGTGACCCATCGATTACAAAGCATAATTATTACCGCAAACCGAGGCGGGAAGGTTCACTTATAATCTTTCTAATTATTAACATTTAAGAGTTAGTTAGTTTCTTTAGTCTTTTAATTCCTTAATGTCATATTTTTGCCTCTCGGATGTTTTCAATAACGATGTAACGATGAAAGGATTGAGAAAACATCGCTGACAATTATGTTCATTGCAAATACTCGAATGAGAAACTACAATCAGGGAGCTGGCCCCCGTGATTCAGTTCTTTTTCACATGCATGCTCGGATCCGGAGAGATAGTTCGCAACTGTGAATAAGAGGAGTGTACAGTTAACAGAATCAAGCATATCTCGAAACTAGTAAGCTGCGTAAAAACTGACATACGTGTATTTCAGGATAACTATGATAGATATGAACAAGAAACTGTATTAGCCTTATCTGCGGATGTTGAAAAGTCCTGTAGTAAATTCACAAATTCGTCGTTCCGGTTCAATATGAGTAATATGCATTGGCTGTAAATAGTTTTAATTGTATCAAAAATGCTAAAAGTACACATTTTACTAAATACACGACTTTCTCAATGATTCCAAATGGCTAACTTGGATTGATATTCATGTGCATTAGCACTGGCCTCCGTGATGAAGTGTTTAGCACATCCGGGAGTTCGAATCCCGGCATGGATGCTCTTTGTGAGTGTCCGTTCATCAGTTTCATCATACAATTCATCCTCAGGCGGAGCACAAAGCATGACGCCTTAGGTTGTAAGACACGTTTTTATTACTTTAAGAAAAGAAAGAACATCAAAATCATCTCACTTAGGATAATCCACCAACTGCAGAAAACACAAAAGAATGTCTTCCGCCTGTTCTGCACATGTGTCGCAACAGGGTGAATAGCTATGCACTACTACAAAACATCGTCATTATTTCCCTAGTTTACAGCACCATACAGGAGAGATATCCTGCTACTCGATGTTATAAACTATTCCATATATGTTGGTCAGAGGCGCGCGCACGGGCGGGGGGGATTGCCCCCTAATCACGGACGTTCGCAGATTTTTCCACAAAGGGACAAGAAAGGTATTTTTTTCATGGGGCATATTACCGTATACTAGTGCTGTCCCCTCAAAAAAACCACTTGAATTTGAAATTATCGCATTCCTGCGTCCCCATTACCTAATAATTAATGTAAATTACTATGACTGAAATCTAATTATACTTGTGAAATATATACTTTTAGGTTGACCTTCGTTTCCAAGGTGTGGTCATCCTTGCCCCCCTTCCAGACGTTCCATGCCCCTATATTATTATACTTTGACCTAGAAATTTAGTGGAGAGCAATATTGTCGCTGTTATTAAACAATATTATACTCTAAAAGGAAATGGCGCAACCACAATGGGACAGGGGGGCATTGCTTATGCCTTTTTCCAACCTTGGACGGAAATCATTGAAGTAAAAGAAAGCAAGACTAGCAGAATCTACTAGTAGCAGGACAAAAGGATACTCAAGACGGAATTAGTTTTCACGTCCATCTTGCATTATTTCTTCCAGACGGTCAGGATCACTTGCAGGGGGTTACAGAGGGACAATTGTCCCCTCGACTTTAAATTTTATACAAATAAAAATACATTTCGTAAAATTTTCTTTCTCACTTCGCTCGGGGTACCTGCTTTTCTTGCAGTCTTGTCAACTTCCGAGCCGTAGCTAGGAAGTAGCGGGAGTTGGCCCTGGGCGCCGAACAATCTGATGGAGAAAAATTGTAAAAGAGAATGCCATGCCGTCCCATGAATTTTTTTGCGCCCTATTAAATCAATACTGTTTTCAACTTTCAAAAATTTGGATCGAAAAATTTTCTTGCGAATAAGTAATTCAGACAGTTGCTGCTATAACAGTTTGGTTTGGAGGAAAACGAGCGCTCACATTTCAGAGACAATCTATATAATTTTTGCTGTTGGTTTGTTAAGGGGCGGATGAATAGATTACGTAATGTATTTAAATAATATGTTAATACCTAGGCATATATATATATATATATATATATATATATATATATATATATATATATATATATATATATATATATATATATATATATATATATATATATATATACACACTCGCGCGCGCGAACACACACACATATATATATCACATCAATGCAAAAAACTAAAACAATGAGATAAAATGAGGTTTTTCTTTGCCGATCTGACTTAATTTTCAAGGTTTGTGCTCCCCCCTTATCAGAGGGTCTGCGCACGCCTATGATGTTGGTACCTTCTTCTAATAATAAAAACAAGTTAAAATAACAGTAATATTAAATTAATAATATTAAAATATTAATTAATATTGTTATCACATGAATGGGAAAAGATGGCATAAGAATAGGAATATAACAGCACGTATTCATTATCTAGCTCATGAATAGTTAAGATCGCTTCAATTTGTATAAAAACAACTGACCTGGCAAGGTGATTGTGAAACAGATAAGGAATTGAATATTTATTGAATAACGAAAAAGGATGTTAGATCCATTTGGTGAAAAGTAAAGCTCTTAATTTAATATTTAAGCATATTACTTAGGTAGTGGTGTGTATAAATCTTCTTTGATACCGTCATCCAAAGTTGTATGACCCCAATGTAATCCTTCCCTTACCATAAGTTTGACGGAAATACACCTCTCTGGATTATACGACAGATGCTAAACAAAACAAGCATATTTACATAATTTAATTTTAGTACTTCGTAAGTCTCTTGTGGAAGATTCGGACTCCCTGGACACCCCGCTTCCCCTAAATAGTCCTTGGCTCTATTACATGTAAGTTGTATTGCGATGTTCGTCAATGTGTGTTTTTCTTCTTTCAGACACTCGGAAAAAGTGTTGTCCTGTCACAGAAACCCTCTCGGCTCGGAGTTATAAACGTGCGGGCTCAAAAGACAGGTCTGTTATGGTCAGAGCCTGACCTTCCAGGCGGGGTGGGGGTGGGGTGAGTAGCGGACAGGGAACCTTGTCTTCTGTTTCTTTCGACAGAGCAACCCTCCCACCAGTAAAGTCTCAAACGGTCTACCATGCAATGGATTTGCGTTCGAAGGGGGAAATGGAATCAATATTGGTAAGACTAGGAAGAAAATTTGACATCTGTCCGGTGCTTTTTTCGAGTGACGCTGATACGGGCTCTTAATGTAATATTATTTTTGTATTTTGTATTACTTTCTTGTTTACTCTGTGAACACTGTAATTGCGCATGTGCCTGTGTGTTCGAAATAAATAAATAAATATATATATACTAATAATGCTAATTTGACTGGCTATGCTCTATCATTGTCATAAAAAGAAGTCGCTGCAGTGTCGGTATCGGCCAGCAGTCACACAAAATACTTACATAGAATGGTATGAAATCACACCCCTTCCTCCCCGCAGTGATATTCATTCTTTATCCAAGAATCAGCCCAGCATGATAATAATGCTGGTTTTGAAAACGTCCACGTTCTTAACCACGAGTTTGCGACTTGCGAGCAAGAATAGACAATGAATGGTTTCTTATATATCCAAATAGCGTCGACCACCAGGCAGTTACATGCCTCACATGTCACGTTTGGGTGCAGCGTTTTAGTCCTGCATTTGATCTTGTCATCTGCTTCCCAGGAGGGTACAACATCTCTCGGAAATCTAAATGGAACTTCCTGTGTTGGACCTCCAAGTCACAAGGAAGGGTGAACGAATCTTTGAGAAAGACAATTCTTGACAAATGAGTTGTTTATCTTCTAACCACTCGAGATCATTGATATCGGACGGTATCGGCGAAGAAAATTCAACCGATACTTTCCGATACCGGTACGAATGGTATCTGCTCAGCCCTAGTAAATGCTAAAAACAGCCTGATGGCCTGAAACAACACCGGGAAATAGTGACATGAACAGAACTCCACGGCGCAACACCTCTTCGAGTTTTGGTTTAAGTCCACTTTATGCGCATATACAGCTTCAAGTGCGATCCGAACCATTATGTCCCTCCACCGGGTATCCAAAACAACCCTTTAAGTGCCAGGAACTGCCAAGAGCCCTTTTCTTGGTGACAACTGCTCAGCGCATCGAGTCCCATCGCAGCTGTTTTACGGCTTTTTGGGGCCAGACTCCGCTCTCGTTGCTTTCTGCTATCTCTCCAATTGTCCTCGCGACAATGTCACAAAAACAAAACGAACCCGGGACAGACCGCACCAAAGAGGAGAGTTGGACATTAGGCTAGAAGGGTGAATATTAACAACATTAAGATATTCTCAGTATTTGAAGACTTTCACCAATGACATAAACTATATACATACAACATAGAGACATAAATAATAACATTATACACATTAATTATAAACTGTAATTTAAAATATCACAAACATACAATTGCAATTAGAACTTAAGATATAATAATAGAGTAACCATTGAGTGTGACATTTTCAATACGTACCTATTTACGGAATAGAAGTGTCAATAACATATGGGTGTCCTCCCCGATGGCGTAGTTGTATTGTCCTCGCATTGTTATCAAAGAGTTCCGGGTTCTATTCCAGCATCCCACTTTAAACTGTAGGTCCTGTCCCGATTACCTGACTGTGCATAAAGTGGACTTAAACACCAAATCAATAAATCAAAAACCGATTATCCTAACTGGGTATAAAGTGAATTTCAAACACCAAATCAATAAATCAAAAACCGATTAGCCTTACTGTGCATAAAGTGGACTAAATACCAAATCAACCAATCAAAAACCGATTAGCCTTACTGTGCATAAAGTGGACTTAAACACCAAATCAATCACTCAAAAAAAAATTAATTTACTGTGCATAAAATGGACTTAAAGCACCAAATCAATAAATCAAAAACCGATTAGCCTTACTGTTTATAAAGTGGAATTAAACACAAACTTAATCAATCAAAAACCGATTAGCCTTACTGTTTATAAAGTGGAATTAAACACCAAATCAATCAATGAAAAACCGATTAGCCTTACTGTGCATAAAGTGGACTTAAAGCACCAAATCAATCAATCAAAAACCGATTAGCCTTACTGTGCATAAAGTGGACTTAAAGCAACAAATCAATATATCAAAAATCGATTAGCCTTACTGTGCATAAAGTGGACTTAAACACCAAATCAATAAATCAAAAACCGATTAACCTTAATGTTTATAAAGTGGAATTAAACACAAAATTAATCAATCAAAAACCGATTAGCCTTACTGTTTATAAAGTGGAATTAAACACCAAATCAATCAATGAAAAACCGATTAGCCTTACTGTGCATAAAGTGGACTTAAACACAAAATTAATCAATCAAAAACCGATTAGCCATACTGTTTATAAAGTGGACATAAAGCACCAAAACAATCAATCAAAAACCGATTAGCCTTACTGTGCATAAAGTGGACTTAAAGCACCAAATCAATAAATCAAAAACCGATTAGCCTTACTGTGCATAAAGTGGACTTAAACACCAAATCAATAAATCAAAAACCGATTCACCTTACTGTTTATAAAGTGGAATTAAACACAAAATTAATCAATCAAAAACCGATTAGCCTTACTGTGCATCAAGTGGAATTAAACACAAAATCAATCAATCAAAAACCGATTAGCCTTACTGTGCATAAAGTGTACTTAAAGCACCAAATCAATCAATCAAAAACCGATTCACCTTACTGTTTATAAAGTGGAATTAAACACAAAATTAATCAATCAAAAACCGATTAGCCTTACTGTGCATAAAGTGGACTTAAAGCACCAAATCAATCAATCAAAAACCGATTAGCCTTACTGTGCATAAAGTGGACTTAAACACCAAATCAATAAATCAAGAACCGATTCACCTTACTGTTTATAAAGTGGAATTAAACACAAAATTAATCAATCAAAAAGCGATTAGCCTTACTGTGCATAAAGTGGAATTAAACACCAAATCAATCAATCAAAAACCGATTTGCCTTACAGTGCATAAAGTGGAGTTAAACACAAAATTAATCAATCAAAAACCGATTAGCCTTACTGTTCATAAAGTGGACTTGAAGCACCAAATCAATAAATCAAAAACCGATTAGCCTTACTGTGCATAAAGTGGACATAAAGCACCAAATCAATAAATCAAAAACCGATTAGCCTTGTTGTGCATAAAGTGGACTTAAACAACAAATCAATAAATCAAAAACCGATTAGCCTTACTGTTTATAGAGTGGAATTAAACACAAAATTAATCAATCAAAAACCGATTAGCCTTACTGTTTATAAAGTGGAATTAAACACCAAATCAATCAATGAAAAACCGATTAGCCTTACTGTGCATAAAGTGGACTTAAACACAAAATTAATCAATCAAAAACCGATTAGCCTTGCTGTTTATAAAGTGGAATTAAACACCAAATCAATCAATCAAAAACCGATTAACCTTACTGTGAATAAAGTGGACTAAACACTAAATCAATAAATCAAAAACCTAATAGCCTTACTGTAGATAAAGTGGACTTAAACACAAAATTAATCAATCAAAACCCGATTAGCCTTACTGTTTATAAAGTGGACTTAAACACCAAATCAATAAATCAAAAACCGATTCACCTTACTGTTTATAAAGTGGAATTAAACACAAAATTAAACAATCAAAAACCGATTAGCCTTACTGTGCATAAAGTTGAAAGAAAGCACCAAATCAATCAATCAAAAACCGATTAACCTTATTGTCCATAAAGTGGACTTAAACACCAAATCAATAAATCAAAAACCGATTAGCCTTACTGTTTATAAAGTGGAATTCAACACAAAATTAATCAATCAAAAACCGATTAGCCTTACTGTTTATAAAGTGGAATTAAACACCAAATCAATCAATGAAAAACCGATTAACCTTACTGTGCATAAAGTGGACTTAAACACAAAATTATTCAATCAGAAAACGATTAGCCTTACTGTTTATAAAGTGGAATTAAACACAAAATCAATCAATCAAAACCGATTAGCCTTACTGTGAATAAAGTGAACTAAACACTAAATCAATAAATCAAAAACCTAATAGCCTTACTGTGCATAAAGTCGACTTAAAACACCAAATGAATCAATGAAAAACCGATTAGCCTTACTGTTTATAAAGTGGAATTAAAAACAAAATTAATCAATCAAAAACCGATTAGCCTTACTGTGCATAAAGTGGACTTAAAGCACCAAATCAATCAATCAAAAACCGATTAGCCTTACTGTGCATAAAGTGGACTTAAACACCAAATCAATAAATCAAGAACCGATTCACCTTACTGTTTATAAAGTGGAATTAAACATAAAATTAATCAATCAAAAACCGATTAGCCTTACTGTTGCATAAAGTGGAATTAAACACCAAATCAATCAATCAAAAACCGATTTGCCTTACAGTGCATAAAGTGGAGTTAAACACAAAATTAATCAATCAAAAACCGATTAGCCTTACTGTTCATAAAGTGGACTTGAAGCACCAAATCAATCAATCAAAAACCGATTAGCCTTACTGTGCATAAAGTGGACTTAAAGCACCAAATCAATAAATCAAAAACCGATTAGCCTTGTTGTGCATAAAGTGGACTTAAACAACAAATCAATAAATCAAAAACCGATTAGCCTTACTGTTTATAGAGTGGAATTAAACACAAAATTAATCAATCAAAAACCGATTAGCCTTACTGTTTATAAAGTGGAATTAAACACCAAATCAATCAATAAAAAACCGATTAGCCTTACTGTGCATAAAGTGGACTTAAACACAAAATTAATCAATCAAAAACCGATTAGCCTTCCTGTTTATAAAGTGGAATTAAAACACCAAATCAATCAATCAAAAACCGATTAACCTTACTGTGAATAAAGTGGACTAAACACTAAATCAATAAATCAAAAACCTAATAGCCTTACTGTAGATAAAGTGGACTTAAACACAAAATTAATCAATCAAAAACCGATTAGCCTTACTGTTTATAGTGTAGACTTAAACACCAAATCAATAAATCAAAAACCGATTCACCTTACTGTTTATAAAGTGGAATTAAACACAAAATTAAACAATCAAAAACCGATTAGCCTTACTGTGAATAAAGTGGAAATAAAGCACCAAATCAATCAATCAAAAACCGATTAGCCTTATTGTGCATAAAGTGGACTTAAACACCAAATCAATAAATCAAAAACCGATTAGCCTTACTGTTTATAAAGTGGAATTCAACACAAAATTAGTCAATCAAAAACCGATTAGCCTTACTGTTTATAAAGTGGAATTAAACACCAAATCAATCAATGAAAAACCGATTAGCTTTACTGTGCATAAAGTGGACTTAAACACAAAATTATTCAATCAGAAACCGATTAGCCTTACTGTTTATAAAGTGGAATTAAACACAAAATCAATCAATCAAAACCTTTTAGCCTTACTGTGAATAAAGTGGACTAAACACTAAATCAATAAATCAAAAACCTAATAGCCTTACTGTGCATAAAGTCGACTTAAAACACCAAATGAATCAATGAAAAACCGATTAGCCTTACTGTGCATCAAGTGGAATTAAAAACACAAAATTAATCAATCAAAAACCGATTAGCCTTACTGTGCATAAAGTGGACTTAGAGCAACAAATCAATAAATCAAAAATCGATTAGCCTTATTTTGCATAAAGTGGACTTAAACACCAAATCAATAAATCAAAAACCGATTAACCTTACTGTTTATAAAGTGGAATTAAACACAAAATTAATCAATCAAAAACCGATTAGCCTTACTGTGCATAAAGTGGAATTAAACACCAAATCAATCAATGAAAAACCGATTAGCCTTACTGTGCATAAAGTGGACTTAAACACAAAATTAATCAATCAAAAACCGATTAGCCTTACTGTTTATAAAGTGGACTTAAAGCACCAAATCAATCAATCAAAAACCGATTAGCTTTACTGTGCATAAAATGGACTTAAAGCACCAAATTAAAAAATCAAAAACCGATTAGCCTTACTGTGCATAAAGTGGACTTAAACACCAAATCAATAAATCAAAAACCGATTCACCTTACTGTTTATAAAGTGGAATTAAACACAAAATTAATCAATCAATAACCGATTAGCCTTACTGTGCATAAAGTGGAATTAAACACCAAATCAATCAATCAAAAACCGATTAGCCTTACTGTGCATAAAGTGGACTTAAACACAAAATTAATCAATCAAAAACCTATTAGCCATACTGTTTATAAAGTGGACATAAAGCACCAAAACAATCAATCAAAAACCGATTAGCCTTACTGTGCATAAAGTGGACTTAAAACACCAAATCAATAAATCAAAAACCGATTAGCCTTACTGTGCATAAAGTGGACTTAAACACCAAATCAATAAATCAAAAACCGATTCACCTTACTGTTTATAAAGTGAAATTAAACACAAAATTAACCAATCAAAAACCGATTAGCCTTACTGTGCATCAAGTGGAATTAAACACAAAATCAATCAATCAAAAACCGATTAGCCTTACTGTGCATAAAGTGTACTTAAAGCACCAAATCAATCAATCAAAAACCGATTAGCCTTACTGTGCATAAAGTGGACTTAAACACAAAATTAATCAATCAAAAACCGATTAGCCTTACTGTTCATAAAGTGGACTTGAAGCACAAAATCAATCAATCAAAAACCGATTAGCCTTACTGTGCATAAAGTGGACTTAAAGCACCAAATCAATAAATCAAAAACCGACTAGCCTTGTTGTGCATCAAGTGGACTTAAACAACAAATCAATAAATCAAAAACCGATTAGCCTTACTGTTTATAAAGTGGAATTAAACACAAAATTAATCAATCAAACACCGATTAGACTTACTGTTTATAAAGTGGAATTAAACACCAAATCAATCAATGAAAAACCGATTAGCCTTACTGTGCATAAAGTGGACTTAAACACCAAATCAATAAATCAAAAACCGATTCACCTTACTGTTTATAAAGTGGAAATAAACACAAAATTAATCAATCAAAAGCCGATTAATTTTACTGTGCATAAAGTGGAATGAAACTCCAAATAAATCAATCAAAAACCGAATAGCCTTACTGTGGATAAAGTGGACTTAAAGCACCAAATCAATAAATTAAAAACCGATTAGCCTTACTGTGCATAAAGTGGACTTAAACACCAAATCAATAAATCAAGAACCGATTCACCTTACTGTTTATAAAGTGGACTTGAAGCACCAAATCAATAAATCAAAAACCGACTAGCCTTGTTGTGCATCAAGTGGACTTAAACAACAAATCAATAAATCAAAAACCGATTAGCCTTACTGTTTATAAAGTGGAATTAAACACAAAATTAATCAATCAAAAACCGATTAGACTTACTGTTTATAAAGTGGACTTAAAGCACCAAATCAATAAATCAAAAACCGATTAGCCTTACTGTGCATAAAGTGGACTTGAAGCACCAAATCAATCAATCAAAAACCGATTAGCCTTACTGTGCATAAAGTGGACTTAAAGCACCAAATCAATAAATCAAAAACCGACTAGCTTTGTTGTGCATCAAGTGGACTTAAACAACAAATCAATAAATCAAAAACCGATTAGCCTTACTGTTTATAAAGTGGAATTAAACACAAAATTAATCAATCAAAAACCGATTAGACTTACTGTTTATAAAGTGGAATTAAACACCAAATCAATCAATGAAAAACCGATTAGCCTTACTGTGCATAAATTGGACTTAAACACCAAATCAATAAATCAAAAACCGATTCACCTTACTGTTTATAAAGTGGAAATAAACACAAAATTAATCAATCAAAAGCCGATTAATTTTACTGTGTATAAAGTGGAATGAAACTCCAAATCAATCAATCAAAAACCGAATAGCCTTACTGTGGATAAAGTGGACTTAAAGCACCAAATCAATAAATCAAAAACCGATTAGCCTTACTGTTTATAAAGTGGAATTAAACACAAAATTAATCAATCAAAAACCGATTAGCCTTACTGTGCATAAAGTGGAATTAAACACAAAATTAATGAATCAAAGACCGATTAGCCTTACTGTGCATAAAGTGGAATTAAACACCAAATCAATCAATCAAAAACCGATTTGCCTTACTGTGCATAAAGTGGACTTAAACACAAAATTAATCAATCAAAAACCGATTAGCCTTACTGTTCATAAAGTGGACTTGAAGCACCAAATCAATCAATCAAAAACCGATTAGCCTTACTGTGCATAAACTGGACTCAAAGCACCAAATCAATAAATCAAAAACCGATTAGCCTTGTTGTGCATAAAGAGGACTTAAACAACAAATCAATAAATCAAAAACCTATTAGCCTTACTGTTTATAAAGTGGAATTAAACACAAAATTAATCAATCAAAAACCGATTAGTCTTACTGTTTATAAAGTGGAATTAAACACCAAATCAATCAATGAAAAACCGATTAGCCTTACTGTGCATAAAGTGGACTTAAACACAAAATTAATTAATCAAAAACCGATTAGCCTTGCTGTTTATAAAGTGGAATTAAAACAAAAAATCAATCAATCAAAAACCGACTAACCTTACTGTGAATAAAGTGGACTAAACACTAAATCAATAAATCAAAAACCTAATAGCCTTACTGTGGATAAAATGGACTTAAAACACCAAATTAATCAATGAAAACCGATAAGCCTTACTGTTTATAAAGTGGAATTAAACACAAAATTAATCAATCAAAAACCGATTAGCCTTACTGTTTATAAAGTGGAATTAAAGCACCAAATCAATCAATCAAAAACCGATTAGCCTTACTGTGCATAAAGTGGACTTGAAGCACCAAATCAATCAATCAAAAACCGATTAGCCTTACTGTGCATAAAGTGGACTTAAAGCACCAAATCAATAAATCAAAAACCGATTAGCCTTATTGTGCATAAAGTGGACTTAAACACCAAATCAATAAATCAAAAACCGATTAGCCTTACTGTTTATAAAGTGGAATTAAACACAAAATTAATCAATCACAAACCGATTAGCCTTACTGTTTATAAAGTGGAATTAAACACCAAATCAATCAATGAAAAACCGATTAGCCTTACTGTGCATAAAGTGGACTTAAACACAAAATTATTCAATCAGAAACCGATTAGCCTTACTGTTTATAAAGTGGAATTAAACACAAAATCAATCAATCAAAACCGATTGGCCTTACTGTGAATAAAGTGGACTAAACACTAAATCAATAAATCAAAAACCTAATAGCCTTACTGTGCATAAAGTGGACTTAAAACACCAAATGAATCAATGAAAAACCGATTAGCCTTACTGTGCATCAAGTGCAATTAAAAACACAAAATTAATCAATCAAAAACCGATTAGCCTTACTGTGAATAAAGTGGAATTAAACGCCAAATCAATCAATCAAAAACCGATTATCCTTACTGTGCATAAAGTGGACTTAAACACCAAATCAATAAATCAAAAACCGATTAACCTTACAGTTTATAAAGTGGAATTAAACACAAAATTAATCAATCAAAAACCGATTAGCCTTACTGTGCATAAAGTGGAATTAAACACCAAATCAATCAATCAAAAACCGATTAGCCTTACTGTTTATAAAGTGGACTTGAAGCACCAAATCAATCTATCAAAAACCGATTAGCCTTACTGTGCATAAAGTGGACTTAAAGCACCAAATCAATAAATCAAAAACCGATTAGCTTTATTGTGCATAAGGTGGACTTAAACAACAAATCAATAAATCAAAAACCGATTAGCCTTACTGTTTATAAAGAGGAATTAAACACAAAATTAATCAATCAAAAACCGATTAGCCTTACTGTTTATAAAGTGGAATTAAACACCAAATCAATCAATGAAAAACCGATTAGCCTTACAGTGCATAAAGTGGACTTAAAGCACCAAATCAATCAATCAAAAACCGATTAGCCTTACTGTGCATAAAGTGGACTTAGAGCAACAAATCAATAAATCAAAAATCGATTAGCCTTACTGTGCATAAAGTGGACTTAAACACCAAATCAATAAATCAAAAACCGATTAACCTTACTGTTTATAAAGTGGAATTAAACACAAAATTAATCAATCAAAAACCGATTAGCCTTACTGTGCATAAAGTGGAATTAAACACCAAATCAATCAATGAAAAACCGATTAGCCTTACTGTGCATAAAGTGGACTTAAACACAAAATTAATCAATCAAAAACCGATTAGCCATACTGTTTATAAAGTGGACATAAAGCACCAAAACAATCATTCAAAAACCGATTAGCCTTACTGTGCATAAAGTGGACTTTAAGCACCAAATCAATAAATCAAAAACCGATTAGCCTTACTGTGCATAAAGTGGACTTAAACACCAAATCAATAAATCAAAAACCGATTCACCTTACTGTTTATAAAGTGGAATTAAACACAAAATTAACCAATCAAAAACCGATTAGCCTTACTGTGCATCAAGTGGAATTAAACACAAAATCAATCAATCAAAAACCGATTAGCCTTACTGTGCATAAAGTGTACTTAAAGCACCAAATCAATCAATCAAAAACCGATTAGCCTTACTGTTCATAAAGTGGACTTGAAGCACCAAATCAATCAATCAAAAACCGATTAGCCTTACTGTGCATAAAGTGGACTTAAAGCACCAAATCAATAAATCAAAAACCGATTAGCCTTGTTGTGCATAAAGTGGACTTAAACAACAAATCAATAAATCAAAAACCGATTAGCCTTACTGTTTATAAAGTGGAATTAAACACAAAATTAATCAATCAAAAACCGATAAGCCTTACTGTTTATAAAGTGGAATTAAACACCAAATCAATCAATGAAAAACCGATTAGCCTTACTGTGCATAAAGTGCACATAAACACCAAATCAATAAATCAAAAACCGATTCACCTTACTGTTTATAAAGTGGAAATAAACACAAAATTAATCAGTCAAAAGCCGATTAGCCTTACTGTGCATAAAGTGGAATTAAACTCCAAATCAATCAATCAAAAACCGATTAGCCTTACTGTGCGTAAAGTGGACTTAAAGCACCAAATCAATAAATCAAAAACCGATTAACCTTACTGTGCATAAAGTGGACTTAAACACCAAATCAATAAATCAAGAACCGATTCACCTTACTGTTTATAAAGTGGAATTAAACACAAAATTAATCAATCAAAAAGCGATTAGCCTTACTGTTTATAAAGTGGAATTAAACACCAAATCAATCAATCAAAAACCGATTTGCCTTACTGTGCATAAAGTGGATTTAAAAACACAAAATTAATCAATCAAAAACCGATTAGCCTTACTGTTCATAAAGTGGACTTGAAGCACCAAATCAATCAATCAAAAACCGATTAGCCTTACTGTGCATAAACTGGACTTAAAGCACCAAATCAATAAATCAAAAACCGATTAGCCTTGTTGTGCATAAAGTGGAATTAAACAACAAATCAATAAATCAAAAACCGATTAGCCTTACTGTTTATAAAGTGGAATTAAACACAAAATTAATCAATCAAAAACCGATTAGCCTTACTGTTTATAAAGTGGAATTAAACACCAAATCAATCAATGAAAAACCGATTAGCCTTACTGTGCATAAAGTGGACTTAAACACAAAATTAATCAATCAAAAACCGATTAGCCTTGCTGTTTATAAAGTGGAATTAAAACACCAAATCAATCAATCAAAAACCGATTAACCTTACTGTGAATAAAGTGGACTAAACACTAAATCAATAAATCAAAAACCTAATAGCCTTACTGTGGATAAAGTGGACTTAAAACACCAAATTAATCAATGAAAAACCGATTATCCTTACTGTTTATAAAGTGGAATTAAACACAAAATTAATCAATCAAAAACCGATTAGCTTTACTGTTTATAAAGTGGAATTAAACACCAAATCAATCAATGGAAAACCGATTAGCCTTACTGTGCATAAAGTGGACTTAAACACCAAATCAATAAATCAAAAACCGATTCACCTTACTGTTTATAAAGTGGAATTAAACACAAAATTAATCAATCAAAAACCGATTAGCCTTACTGTGCATAAAGTGGAATTAAACACCAAATCAATCAATGAAAAACCGATTAGCCTTACTGTTTATAAAGTGGACTTGAAGCACCAAATCAATCAATCAAAAACCGATTAGCCTTACTGTGCATAAAGTGGACTTAAAGCACCAAATCAATAAATCAAAAACCGATTAGCCTTATTGTGCATAAAGTGGACTTAAACAACAAATCAATAAATCAAAAACCGATTAGCCTTACTGTGCATAAAGTGGACTTAAACACAAAATTAATCAATCAAAAACCGATTAGCCTTACTGTTCATAAAGTGGACTTGAAGCACCAAATCAATCAATCAAAAACCGATTAGCCTTACTGTGTATAAAGTGGACTTAAAGCACCAAATCAATAAATCAAAAACCGATTAGCCTTACTGTTTATAAATTGGAATTCAACACAAAATTAATCAATCAAAAACCGATTAGCCTTACTGTTTATAAAGTGGAATTAAACACGAAATTAATCAATCAAAAACCGATTAGCCTTACTGTTTATAAAGTGGAATTAAACACCAAATCAATCAATGAAAAACCGATTAGCCTTACTGTGCATAAAGTGGACTTAAACACAAAATTAATCAATCAAAAACCGATTAGCCTTGGTGTTTATAAAGTGGAATTAAAACACCAAATCAATCAATCAAAAACCGATTAACCTTACTGTGAATAAAGTGGACTAAACACTAAATCAATAAATCAAAAACCTAATAGCCTTACTCTGCATAAAGTGGACTTAAACACAAAATTAATCAATCAAATACCGATTAGCCTTACTGTTTATAAAGTGGACTTAAACACCAAAACAATAAATCAAAAACCGATTAACCTTACTGTTTATAAAGTGGATTTAAAGCACCAAAACAATCAATCAAAAACCGATTCACCTTTCTGTTTATAAAGTGGAATTAAACACAAAATTAAACAATCAAAAACCGATTAGCCTTACTGTGCATAAAGTGGAATTAAACACCAAATCAATCAATGAAAAACCGATTAGCCTTACTGTTCATAAAGTGGACTTAAACACAAAATTAATCAATCAAAAACCGATTAGCCTTACTGTTTATAAAGTGCACTTAAAGCACCAAAACAATCAATCAAAAACCGATTAGCCTTACTGTGCATAAAGTGGACTTAAAGCACCAAATCAATAAATCAAAAACCGATTAGCCTTACTGTGCATAAAGTGGACTTAAACACCAAATCAATAAATCAAAAACCGATTCACCTTACTGTTTATAAAGTGGAATTAAACACAAAATTAATCAATCAAGAACCGATTAGCCTTACTGTGCATAAAGTGGAATTAAACACCAAATCAATCAATGAAAAACCGATTAGCCTTACTGTGCATAAAGTGGACTTAAACACAAAATTAATCAATCAAAAACCGATTAGACTTACTGTTTATAAAGTGGACTTAAAGCACCAAAACAATCAATCAAAAACCGATTAGCCTTACTGTGCATAAAGTGGACTTAAACACCAAATCAATAAATCAAAAACCGATTCACCTTACTGTTTATAAAGTGGAATTAAACACCAAATTAACCAATCAAAAACCGATTAGCCTTACTGTGCATCAAGTGGAATTAAACACAAAATCAATTAATCAAAAACCGATTCACCTTACTATTTATAAAGTGGAATTAAACACAAAATTAATCAATGAAAAACCGATTAGCCTTACTGTGCATAAAGTGGAATTAAGCACCAAATCAATAAATCAAGAACCGATTCACCTTACTGTATATAAAGTGGAATTAAACAAAAAATTAATCAATCAAAAACCGATTAGCCTTACTCTGCATAAAGTGGAATTAAACAACAAATCAATCAATCAAAAACCGATTTGCCTTACTGTGCATAAAGTGTACTTAAACACAAAATTAATCAATCAAAAACCGATTAGCCTTACTGTTCATAAAGTGGATTTGAAGCACCAAATCAATCAATCAAAAACCGATTATCCTTACTGTGCATAAAGTGGACTTAAAGCACCAAATCAATAAATCAAAAACCGATTAGCCTTGTTGTGCATAAAGTGGAATTAAACAACAAATCAATAAATCAAAAACCGATTAGCCTTACTGTTTATAAAGTGGAATTAAACACAAAATTAATCAATCAAAAACCGATTAGCCTTACTGTTTATAAAGTGGAATTAAACACCAAATCAATCAATGAAAAACCGATTAGCCTTACTGTGCATAAATTGGACATAAACACCAAATCAATAAATCAAAAACCGATTCACCTTACTGTTTATAAAGTGGAAATAAACACAAAATTAATCAATCAAAAGCCGATTAATTTTACTGTGCATAAAGTGGAATTAAACTCCAAATCAATCAATCAAAAACCGATTAGCCTTACTGTGCATAAAGTGGACTTAAAGCACCAAATCAATAAATCAAAAACCGATTAACCTTACTTTGCATAAAGTGGACTTAAACACCAAATCAATAAATCAAGAACCGATTCACCTTACTGTTTTTTAAAGTGGAATTAAACACAAAATTAATCAATCAAAAAGCGATTAGCCTTACTGTTTATAAAGTGGAATTAAACACCAAATCAATCAATCAAAAACCGATTTGCCTTACTGTGCATAAAGTGGACTTAAACACAAAATTAATCAATCAAAAACCGATTAGCCTTACTGTTCATAAAGTGGACTTGAAGCACCAAATCAATCAATCAAAAACCGATTAGCCTTACTGTGCATAAACTGGACTTAAAGCACCAAATCAATAAATCAAGAACGGATTAGCTTTGTTGTGCATAAAGTGGAATTAAACAACAAATCAATAAATCAAAAACCGATTAGCCTTACTGTTTATAAAGTGGAATTAAACACAAAATTAATCAATCAAAAACCGATTAGCCTTACTGTTTATAAAGTGGAATTAAACACCAAATCAATCAATGAAAAACCGATTAGCCTTACTGTGCATAAAGTGGACTTAAACACAAAATTAATCAATCAAAAACCGATTAGCCTTGCTGTTTATAAAGTGGAATTAAAACACCAAATCAATCAATCAAAAACCGATTAACCTTACTGTGAATAAAGTGGACTAAACACTAAATCAATAAATCAAAAACCTAATAGCCTTACTGTGGATAAAGTGGACTTAAAACACCAAATTAATCAATGAAAAACCGATTAGCCTTACTGTTTATAAAGTGGAATTAAACACAAAATTAATCAATCAAAAACCGATTCACCTTACTGTTTATAAAGTGGAATTAAACACAAAATTAACCAATCAAAAACCGATTAGCCTTACTGTGCATCAAGTGGAATTAAACACAAAATCAATCAATCAAAAACCGATTAGCCTTACTGTGCATAAAGTGTACTTAAAGCACCAAATCAGTCAATCAAAAACCGATTAGCCTTACTGTTCATAAAGTGGACTTGAAGCACCAAATCAATCAATCAAAAACCGATTAGCCTTACTGTGCATAAAGTGGACTTAAAGCACCAAATCAATAAATCAAAAACCGATTAGCCTTGTTGTGCATAAAGTGGACTTAAACAACAAATCAATAAATCAAAAACCGATTAGCCTTACTGTTTATAAAGTGGAATTAAACACAAAATTAATCAATCAAAAACCGATAAGCCTTACTGTTTATAAAGTGGAATTAAACACCAAATCAATCAATGAAAAACCGATTAGCCTTACTGTGCATAAAGTGCACATAAACACCAAATCAATAAATCAAAAACCGATTCACCTTACTGTTTATAAAGTGGAAATAAACACAAAATTAATCAGTCAAAAGCCGATTAGCCTTACTGTGCATAAAGTGGAATTAAACTCCAAATCAATCAATCAAAAACCGATTAGCCTTACTGTGCGTAAAGTGGACTTAAAGCACCAAATCAATAAATCAAAAACCGATTAACCTTACTGTGCATAAAGTGGACTTAAACACCAAATCAATAAATCAAGAACCGATTCACCTTACTGTTTATAAAGTGGAATTAAACACAAAATTAATCAATCAAAAAGCGATTAGCCTTACTGTGCATAAAGTGGAATTAAACACCAAATCAATCAATCAAAAACCGATTTGCCTTACTGTGCATAAAGTGGATTTAAAAACACAAAATTAATCAATCAAAAACCGATTAGCCTTACTGTTCATAAAGTGGACTTGAAGCACCAAATCAATCAATCAAAAACCGATTAGCCTTACTGTGCATAAACTGGACTTAAAGCACCAAATCAATAAATCAAGAACCGATTAGCCTTGTTGTGCATAAAGTGGAATTAAACAACAAATCAATAAATCAAAAACCGATTAGCCTTACTGTTTATAAAGTGGAATTAAACACAAAATTAATCAATCAAAAACCGATTAGCCTTACTGTTTATAAAGTGGAATTAAACACCAAATCAATCAATGAAAAACCGATTAGCCTTACTGTGCATAAAGTGGACTTAAACACAAAATTAATCAATCAAAAACCGATTAGCCTTGCTGTTTATAAAGTGGAATTAAAACACCAAATCAATCAATCAAAAACCGATTAACCTTACTGTGAATAAAGTGGACTAAACACTAAATCAATAAATCAAAAACCTAATAGCCTTACTGTGGATAAAGTGGACTTAAAACACCAAATTAATCAATGAAAAACCGATTATCCTTACTGTTTATAAAGTGGAATTAAACACAAAATTAATCAATCAAAAACCGATTAGCCTTACTGTTTATAAAGTGGAATTAAACACCAAATCAATCAATGGAAAACCGATTAGCCTTACTGTGCATAAAGTGGACTTAAACACCAAATCAATAAATCAAAAACCGATTCACCTTACTGTTTATAAAGTGGAATTAAACACAAAATTAATCAATCAAAAACCGATTAGCCTTACTGTGCATAAAGTGGAATTAAACACCAAATCAATCAATGAAAAACCGATTAGCCTTACTGTTTATAAAGTGGACTTGAAGCACCAAATCAATCAATCAAAAACCGATTAGCCTTACTGTGCATAAAGTGGACTTAAAGCACCAAATCAATAAATCAAAAACCGATTAGCCTTATTGTGCATAAAGTGGACTTAAACAACAAATCAATAAATCAAAAACCGATTAGCCTTACTGTGCATAAAGTGGACTTAAACACAAAATTAATCAATCAAAAACCGATTAGCCTTACTGTTCATAAAGTGGACTTGAAGCACCAAATCAATCAATCAAAAACCGATTAGCCTTACTGTGTATAAAGTGGACTTAAAGCACCAAATCAATAAATCAAAAACCGATTAGCCTTACTGTTTATAAATTGGAATTCAACACAAAATTAATCAATCAAAAACCGATTAGCCTTACTGTTTATAAAGTGGAATTAAACACGAAATTAATCAATCAAAAACCGATTAGCCTTACTGTTTATAAAGTGGAATTAAACACCAAATCAATCAATGAAAAACCGATTAGCCTTACTGTGCATAAAGTGGACTTAAACACAAAATTAATCAATCAAAAACCGATTAGCCTTGGTGTTTATAAAGTGGAATTAAAACACCAAATCAATCAATCAAAAACCGATTAACCTTACTGTGAATAAAGTGGACTAAACACTAAATCAATAAATCAAAAACCTAATAGCCTTACTCTGCATAAAGTGGACTTAAACACAAAATTAATCAATCAAATACCGATTAGCCTTACTGTTTATAAAGTGGACTTAAACACCAAAACAATAAATCAAAAACCGATTAACCTTACTGTTTATAAAGTGGATTTAAAGCACCAAAACAATCAATCAAAAACCGATTCACCTTTCTGTTTATAAAGTGGAATTAAACACAAAATTAAACAATCAAAAACCGATTAGCCTTACTGTGCATAAAGTGGAATTGAACACCAAATCAATCAATGAAAAACCGATTAGCCTTACTGTTCATAAAGTGGACTTAAACACAAAATTAATCAATCAAAAACCGATTAGCCTTACTGTTTATAAAGTGCACTTAAAGCACCAAAACAATCAATCAAAAACCGATTAGCCTTACTGTGCATAAAGTGGACTTAAAGCACCAAATCAATAAATCAAAAACCGATTAGCCTTACTGTGCATAAAGTGGACTTAAACACCAAATCAATAAATCAAAAACCGATTCACCTTACTGTTTATAAAGTGGAATTAAACACAAAATTAATCAATCAAGAACCGATTAGCCTTACTGTGCATAAAGTGGAATTAAACACCAAATCAATCAATGAAAAACCGATTAGCCTTACTGTGCATAAAGTGGACTTAAACACAAAATTAATCAATCAAAAACCGATTAGACTTACTGTTTATAAAGTGGACTTAAAGCACCAAAACAATCAATCAAAAACCGATTAGCCTTACTGTGCATAAAGTGGACTTAAACACCAAATCAATAAATCAAAAACCGATTCACCTTACTGTTTATAAAGTGGAATTAAACACCAAATTAACCAATCAAAAACCGATTAGCCTTACTGTGCATCAAGTGGAATTAAACACAAAATCAATTAATCAAAAACCGATTCACCTTACTATTTATAAAGTGGAATTAAACACAAAATTAATCAATGAAAAACCGATTAGCCTTACTGTGCATAAAGTGGAATTAAGCACCAAATCAATAAATCAAGAACCGATTCACCTTACTGTATATAAAGTGGAATTAAACAAAAAAATAATCAATCAAAAACCGATTAGCCTTACTCTGCATAAAGTGGAATTAAACAACAAATCAATCAATCAAAAACCGATTTGCCTTACTGTGCATAAAGTGTACTTAAACACAAAATTAATCAATCAAAAACCGATTAGCCTTACTGTTCATAAAGTGGACTTGAAGCACCAAATCAATCAATCAAAAACCGATTATCCTTACTGTGCATAAAGTGGACTTAAAGCACCAAATCAATAAATCAAAAACCGATTAGCCTTGTTGTGCATAAAGTGGAATTAAACAACAAATCAATAAATCAAAAACCGATTAGCCTTACTGTTTATAAAGTGGAATTAAACACAAAATTAATCAATCAAAAACCGATTAGCCTTACTGTTTATAAAGTGGAATTAAACACCAAATCAATCAATGAAAAACCGATTAGCCTTACTGTGCATAAATTGGACATAAACACCAAATCAATAAATCAAAAACCGATTCACCTTACTGTTTATAAAGTGGAAATAAACACAAAATTAATCAATCAAAAGCCGATTAATTTTACTGTGCATAAAGTGGTATTAAACTCCAAATCAATCAATCAAAAACCGATTAGCCTTACTGTGCATAAAGTGGACTTAAAGCACCAAATCAATAAATCAAAAACCGATTAACCTTACTTTGCATAAAGTGGACTTAAACACCAAATCAATAAATCAAGAACCGATTCACCTTACTGTTTTTTAAAGTGGAATTAAACACAAAATTAATCAATCAAAAAGCGATTAGCCTTACTGTTTATAAAGTGGAATTAAACACCAAATCAATCAATCAAAAACCGATTTGCCTTACTGTGCATAAAGTGGACTTAAACACAAAATTAATCAATCAAAAACCGATTAGCCTTACTGTTCATAAAGTGGACTTGAAGCACCAAATCAATCAATCAAAAACCGATTAGCCTTACTGTGCATAAACTGGACTTAAAGCACCAAATCAATAAATCAAGAACGGATTAGCTTTGTTGTGCATAAAGTGGAATTAAACAACAAATCAATAAATCAAAAACCGATTAGCCTTACTGTTTATAAAGTGGAATTAAACACAAAATTAATCAATCAAAAACCGATTAGCCTTACTGTTTATAAAGTGGAATTAAACACCAAATCAATCAATGAAAAACCGATTAGCCTTACTGTGCATAAAGTGGATTTAAACACAAAATTAATCAATCAAAAACCGATTAGCCTTGCTGTTTATAAAGTGGAATTAAAACACCAAATCAATCAATCAAAAACCGATTAACCTTACTGTGAATAAAGTGGACTAAACACTAAATCAATAAATCAAAAACCTAATAGCCTTACTGTGGATAAAGTGGACTTAAAACACCAAATTAATCAATGAAAAACCGATTAGCCTTACTGTTTATAAAGTGGAATTAAACACAAAATTAATCAATCAAAAACCGATAAGCCTTACTGTTTATAAAGTGGAATTAAACACCAAATCAATCAATGAAAAACCGATTAGCCTTACTGTGCATAAAGTGGACTTAAACACCAAATCAATAAATCAAAAACCGATTCACCTTACTGATTATAAAGTGGAATTAAACACAAAATTAATCAATCAAAAACCGATTAGCCTTACTGTGCATAAAGTGGAATTAAACACCAAATCAATCAATGAAAAACCGATTAGCCTTACTGTTTATAAAGTGGACTTGAAGCACCAAATCAATCAATCAAAAACCGATTAGCCTTACTGTGCATAAAGTGGACTTAAAGCACCAAATCAATAAATCAAAAACCGATTAGCCTTATTGTGCATAAAGTGGACTTAAACAACAAATCAATAAATCAAAAACCGATTAGCCTTACTGTTTATAAAGTGGAATTAAACACAAAATTAATCAATCAAAAACCGATTAGCCTTACTGTTTATAAAGTGGAATTAAACACCAAATCAATCAATGAAAAACCGATTTGCCTTACTGTGCATAAAGTGGACTTAAACACAAGATTATTGAATCAAAAACCGATTAGCCTTACTGTTTATAAAGTGGAATTAAAGCACCAAATCAATCAATCAAAAACCGATTAGCCTTACTGTGAATAAAGTGGACTAAACACTAAATCAATAAATCAAAAACCTAATAGCCTTACTGTGCATAAGGTGGACTTAAAACACCAAATTAATCAATGAAAGACCGATTAGCCTTACTGTGCATAAAGTGGAATTAAACACAAAATTAATCAATCAAAAACCGATTAGCCTTACTGTGCATAAAGTGGAATTGAGACAAGAAATGAATCAATCAAAAAACCGTTTAGCCTTACTGTTCGTCAAGTGGATTTGAAACACCAAATCATTCAATCAAAAAAAAACAGAATAGCCTTACTGTGCATAAAGTGGACTTAAGACGCCAAATCAATCAATCAATCAAATAAAAAACCGATTAGCCTTGAAACAACAATCAAATATATGGGTTATAAACAGATGAGATTCATATAAATTATATACAGCATGGTCATAAAGACAAAGACAAAAATGTATAGCGTGTAATCCTTAAGAGTTAGGGACTTTCGGTTTGGGACAATGCTTAGTTTTGCCTTGCATTAAAGGCCGAATCACGCTGAACTGGATTTTCAGTTAGTTGACGATGAACTGACTCCCTGACCGAAAGTGATGGCTGCCTGGCTGGCTGCATGACTGGTTTGAGGAATAGGCCATGTTTTAATTGCTACTGCTTTCCTCGACTGCATTATGTGGAACAGCCAATCAGAAAAAAGTTTGGCCTTGTGAAGATAATCTGTGAGTTTGCAAAGGGGAGTTTTTTGTCTGTGGTTTCCGAGTGCTGGCTGTTTATTTTATAGTTTCTCCGTTTCTCTATAAAAAATAAGTAAAGAGATGACCTGCAGTGCATTCGTGTTCAGTTCATTAATATTTAGATATTTATGCAAAGCGATGAGATGTGTACGTGACAAATATGATAAGCCGAAAATGAAAATCCTTGTTACTATAAGGATTAAGTGCGATTTTTCTATTTTGTGAATGAATTCTGCGAAGCTCAAGTATGAATATGCATTCATTGAAATGAGTCAATAAAAAGCTTGTTCGATACTCATTGATTACCTTACTTGTTTTGGCACCCCTAGGGGTGGGGTTGGAAGGGGGTGACATGTAAAACGACCGATATTAGTGTGGAATCCATAGTTTTCGGGGTCGCTAAGATGAATAATGACACTCCCAATGCCGTTCATTTTACACTAACTCCAAGTTCACTTTACACTATAGTTAGAATTCATTATTTTTCTGTCTGATAGAGGATTGGGTTAAATAAATGCCCGGACAACACCGGATAATCAGCTATTTTTTATTAAAAGCACAAAGCAGTAGTTTTCTTACAACATTCTTCAAATTGCTCGTCCGTCTTTACAGATTGTCTGCTCTGCGGAATGTCTTATGGGAACCAAAGTCTATCGACAAGTACGGTAACAAGTATCATCTAAGGCGAAAACTAGCCAATAGGTAGCAAGTCCAGACGTCCAGCGCCAACAAGGGCATTCGTAGTGGATTTCCAGTTCCGTGTGATTTAGGCTTAAGAAATGGTTGGCAGCAATGAAGTGACTGGCGCAGTAGTCTCCTAGCGCTTTGTTCTTTTGGAGCCAGTGGTTATGGTCGTGAGGGTGCTTCTGTGTTAGAAGCAACTACAATTGGGTCCTAAGGAGCCAGGTGTGTCGTGAGACTGACAAATGTAATTTCCTTTTTAGTTAAAAGCGGTATGAGTTGTATAAAACTCCAGCAGCAGGTGGTAGAATTCCACAACACAATATTATACCCCGAAGTCTCTCTCTGCTTCTTTTGTCAAACTGTAGTCGTGCTATTTTTCTTATTCCTTTGTTTTATAATAAATATAATTAGTTCTTAGTTATTGGCACATTTGATAATCTCACATATAAAGGTTGGAGAGAATGAGGCAGCTAGTTCTCGAGATATACTCATTTCTATACGTGCATGTTTTATGATGCAGTAAATACGTATATTGATCAAAAGTTTCCTATTTTTCTAATATGAATATATTATTTTATCATATTAACAGAATGTTATTACAACGTAAAACTGCGGGAGCTCAGTCGATGTCGGCTTCCGTGGCGGAGTGGTTAGCACAGCGCGCTTTAATGCCAGGGGTCCCGGGTTTCAATCCAGCTTCTGACATGGATGTTTGTGTTTGTCCCAATAAGAGAACTGACAATATAGAGAAAATTGAGGTAATAGTGAAAAATGGTGGATACTACAGATTACGGGCATTCCTTTTAAAAAATTGTTGTGGCTTCTGACTACCCTGCGAGAGGCCTGGATTCGATCACCGACGGAGGAGAACCAGAATGAGGCTCCGGCGCCAACTCAGCGTCGTATAAAGTTTGTACTTGGAGGAAACTCTGGGGGTAAAGGCTACCTTGGGTGTGGTGCTGATCACATCTCCCTCACCTTTGGCCGTGATCAAGAAAGTGTGGGTCCCTAACTCCACACCCCTACACGCCTTCATGGCGTGGTGCAAAACACAGGGGAGCACTTTACACTTTATTGCAACTACTAACAAACATACTTCAAGGTAGCATGATAAGAGTTTGTATCTATCAGCATTTTCTGCCCATAAAAAGAAAATAAAAAGCTGGGTTCAAGGGACCCGTGTGTGCTGAGTGTATTATCCTTCGGTGCGTCAGTTAAGGGTTAACCAGAAATTGTACGGTATATACGGCCCTGTCTATCCGTTTATTTCTTCATCTGCTTGTGAGTGTTACTTGTTTAGCCTCTATAACTGAAATCGTTCCATATAGGCTATTTGAGTGGGCTGAACTCACCCTCGTTCTCGATTCTCGTTGAGGCCTCCCCGATGGCGCAGTTGTAGCGTCGTCGCCTTGTAATCAAGGGGTCCCGGGTTCGATACCCGTTGGAGGCACATGGCAAAGTAGTTCGGATGCCACTTTAAACCGTATGTCCAGTCCCGATTAGCCTAAAAGTGCATAAAGTGGACTTAAAACACCAACTCAAACTCGATTCTCGTTGTCTCACAAACAATTCGTCCTCAAGACGTCTCTTTTGACCAATCCAGATGAGTAATTCAATGTCAGTCCGGTTAAAAATGCATATCCAACTTTTTGACTTAGATTGTCCAGAGCTCTTCCTCTAGGGCAGTGGTCCCCAAACATTTCCCTTCACGGAGTCCTTAATGTTTCAAGATCTTTCCGCGGCGCCCAAGTCAGAATGTAGGCCTGTCTAACACTTGCAACGCTCAGTTAGTGTGGTTAGGTTGCTTGCTTTATGTTAAGAAATAAACATATTTCAAATTCAGAAACATTTAATATGTAAAACGTACTAAATAAGCACCTAATTGGAAGGAAATGTAAATGTAATGTAATGTAATTTCGGTGAAAACATTGCAACATTTGGCGGCGCCCCAGGGAGCCATGCCGGAACCACTACTCCAGGGGAAATCCCTTTTTTTCTCCCAATGGAATACATTAGTCTAGTTCCCAATCGCTGCACTATTTGACTCTCTCTGCACTGGCGCGTCTGGTTCGTTACACGGTGAAACACCGACAAGTCTACTTTGTTGATTTGGTGTCTGCACAGTTTGTGTGTGCTAACTAATCAAATTAACGTTTAAAGCCATAGACAGTGTTGACAAGAAATGACGTCTCACGTAGTTTATCTTTTTATGTACAACATTTATTTACACTTCTACCCTTCGCCGTATATACATCTTTCCATAACAAATCCAATATCAACAGGTCCCGGTTGCCTTTTGCCCCATAACACAGAGAATTGCACTTATCATGACTTCACTCTACGAGCGCACTATTTACCATACGCTAACCCGCCCCCTCAGTTTATCACGCAGAGGTCCCTACGCATAGCTACGTCGCATACGCTCTGTGTGTATCGATGCATCCAAAAAACTGTCAATCCATTGAGGGACGGCCACTTTCTGCGATCTGTGAGTCTGTAAATCTGAGAGCATAAGAGAGCGTAACAAGTCGGAACCCGGTATTTATACTCCGACAAACGACCCGCCCCCCAACCACCGAGGCAAGGTCCTATTGTTACCTTTCAAACGGGGAAGCCATTGAGAAAACCCAACCGTTGGCTTCCCCGACTATCGGGCAAAAAGCAACCTAGGCCAGAGCATGTACAAAGAAATACGCTTTTACATAAATATTTTCCTTTTTGCAGCTGTGTGCGTAAAAGCCACACAGCAACAGGTATTTGTCGAATCTTCTGAACTTGAACACGGCTATTCATCTACTTGATTGAATGTCATTTGCTTGGACCAGCCTGACAAGGGATACACCTGCACCGAGTGTCAAAAAGTGCATCGAACTAGACGGGGCTAGTAATGCACAATACTAAACGTGTGAGATATCGGGAACCGGAAATTACATACTCTAATTGGTCAGCTGTTCAACAAGACATTCCCCAAGGAAGTATATTAGGTCCACTACTATATATGATTTACATACCTCATTTCGACTGTTTGTCCAATATTGCCACTACCATCAGTATGCTGACGATTCTCAAATCTATAATCACTGTAATACAGAAAACTACGATAATGCGATGACCAGACTCCAATTTTATCTTGACGCTATAACAAATTGGTCACGGAGAAACTTCCTTCAATTAAATCCAACAAAATCTTGCTTCATGATCATATGAACTCATGGTACACTTAAAAAAAAATTAACAAAAACTCACCTTCTCCTCCAACTCTCGGCAGTATACCACCAAGCGAAGTGGATACAAGCAAAAACTTGGGGATTGTTTTCGATAGACACTTAAATTGGGAGGCATTAGTTGAATATATTTTGAAAAACTTTATGGGGAAACTTAAATTTTTGTACCATTTAGAACATACTCTGGACGCTAATGTTAAAGATCGCCTACTGCAAGCACTCGTCCTATCCACACTAGACTATTGCGCTCTAGTATACAGTAATATCTCCCAGGGCGTAAACTATAAAGCTCAAAAAATTCAGAACTGTTGTATACGTTTCATATTTAACCTAAAACGAAAGGAACAAGTATCCTCCTATTTGGACGGGTTAAAGTTACAGTGGTTTAAGTTACTTTTTTTAAAAAATGACTTACACACAGAAACCACATCTGTTAACAAAACACGTGAAGAAAGTCAGAGCTTCATTCAACTGGCAACAGATGGCAGTGAAAGTTCTAGTGATAAAGGAAACAGCTGTTGCGTTGATCAGCAAAGTGGTGTAAGTCAGACTTACACCACTGTGTTTGTAAACGCTTCCCGAGTGCTGAATGACTCCACACTTCTACGTGGGACTCCTGTACAAAATAATGAATTCTGAAGAAAGTATTCAAGATTCATTAGACGATCTTGATACCAGTGGTGAATGGAAGCCTGAGTCGGAAGAGAGTTCGCCAGAAACAGAAGGTAAGTTTCCTCCACACCAATGTTTGGCAGATAAACGTGTGTTATAAAAAATAGTGTTGAAAAGGTAAGTAGTTAAAAGTGTATATACATGGTAAGTGTGTTAAGGTAGTATGTGTATAAATAACATAGTTGTTTATTGTTTCAGAAGAAGATGATAATGCCCCAGTCCGCAGACCCCATCCCGGCCCATTTCCTACTGCTAGCCCATCATCTGAACATCAGAAAAACCAAAGACCGAAGAGGACAAGGAAAGGACAGAAGCATGGTAGTAAACCTGAGAAGCGAAAGAAAGTCCGAAATTTAGGTTTGCCATACATCTCTTGTAGAGGGAAAGAAGTGGAAGGTAAGGTGTTTCCAAACTATGATTGTAAATGTAAGAAGAAGTGTGTGGATAACGTACGAGAAACAGCAAGGAAGGATATTTTTAATTCATTCTGGAACATGACTACCTTTGGTGTGCAAAATGGGTTTTTATTTGGTTTGATCACCCAAAAATAACCTAGTGTAAGACGGCCTCGTAGTTCAGCAAGAAATCCAAAATCGGTTACAAACATTTATAGATTTCAAGTTGGAGGTAACAGCGTCATAGTTTGTAAAGCTTTTTTCTTGAAAACCTTACAAGTTTCGGATGGGCGGATGACGAGGGCAATAAAAAAATAAGGGGTGGTCAGCAACAAGGATCTGATGGTCGAGGACGCCATGTCCCAAAACACAAGACACCGGACGTAGCAATGAAAGAGGTGCGTGACCATATTAGCTCATTTCCATGCTATCAGTCGCACTATACCAGAACTGAGAATCCCAACAGGAAATTTCTACCAGCCGAAATGAATGTACGTGCAATGTACGACTTGTATAAAGAAAAATGCAGAGAAAAATTATTGATTCAGTTTCTGAAGCTATCTATCGCCGAACCTTTAATAATGAGATCAAATTATATTTCCACAGACCACTGAAAGATACATGTAGTAAATGTGATGCCTATGACATAAAACTTAAAGCTTGTGAAAATAAGATCATTCGACAACTAAATATGGAAAAAGAACTCCATCTTAGAAAAGTAGAAAAAGCGCGACAAGCGAGAAACGAGGATGCAGTAAAGGCGCGTGAAGATGATTCTGTCTATGCTGTGACGTTTGACCTAGAAAAAGATCTTCCTTTCCCAATATTGACTACATCTGTTGCACACTACAACCGGAACATGTATACCTACAATTTGGGATGCCATGAACTTGGAACAGGTGCTGGGTTTATGTACTGCTGGGATGAGACCATTGCTTCACGTTACAAGAAGTTGGTTCCTGCATTATCAAACATCTTGAATCAAGAGCTTCATCACCAAAGCACATTATTATGTACAGTGATGCGTCTAAAGGTCAAAATCGTAACCTGAAGTTACCATTGTACTTGATGAAGTTCATACAGAGCAATAACAACTGTGCGGAAATCGTTGATCATACGTTTATGGTAAGTGGCTACTCTTACCTTCCAAAGGAACAGATTTTTGATCGATTGTATTATACGCAAATAATAGACTGATTTATACTCCTGATGACTGGTACAGTATTATTCTGAAATGCAGAAGAAAAAATAGATACATGTTGACCAAAATGGGACGTGACGACTTCAAATCTGTTGCTAACTTGGAACACTGTATCACACGTAGAAAGCAAAACGAGAACAATTGCCCCGTTAACTGGTTGAAGATCCAAGGGATTAGGATTTTGAAAGATCGTCCTTACACTCTTCTGTATAAAGAAACACTGAATGCAGTCATGCCATTTTCCGTGCTTAATCTACGGCCAGCAAGGGCTGGTAGACCATCATGTCTAGCAAAGGTTTATCAAGATGTGCTGTATCCACGAGGAAGATCGGTTACAAAAGAGAAGAAGAAGGACATGATGCACTTTCTTGAACACATTCCACCAGTGGTCCACTGGAAATTGTGGAAACTGTGGGTCCAGAGCCAGAAGAAAATTATGAATAAATATTTATTCAGTCTTTGATTTCTGTCCATTTGTAATAACAATTACTTATTTTTAATAAGAATAAATTCTTTGTTTGAGGTTCTCAAGTTCACTTTATATCCATTTTATTGACAAATGCACTGATGTAAGTGATACACAGTGGTGTAAGTCATTTTCGTCAGCAGTAACATTGTAACTACTGCACGAATTCCATTCAATTCAAGCCTCTATGTTAAATTTGGATCCAGGTGACACACCTAAAATGCTAAAATTACTACATTTTTGTTCCCGAATTTATTGCAGTACATTTTGCCTTTTGTTATTTTCTGGAAAACAAATATAATGTGACTTACACTGTGACAGTCAGATTTACCGTCATTATTTTTATTATTATTATTCATGTCTGTAGCGGTAAAAAGATGTGTTGATTCAAAGTGTTGAGTGTTTTAATTCGTAAGACTACATATTTGATTTTTGCCAAGCCGACGGGAGGAACGAGACGTTTGCGTGTCTTAAGGGTGAGCACCTGAAGGGTCACGTTATGCGTCTAAAGCTTAGGAAATTCGACCGTAATGACAAACATTTAAATATCTCGGTTTCCAGCGGTCAGATTCATGTGAAACTTATACCAGCGCAGCGGCATGTGTGCAAGGACGGATGTGTGGAGTTTCGTCGCGATCAAGCAACAATTACGGACGCCAGATCAAATCGGTTGTAATTGATCAGTTTGTGGACATCGGTTGCAATTGAGTTATGGGCGACAGCGAGGCTGAGGCTTAATCCGCAGAAACTGAACTTCCAGCACGGCCCGTCCCAGTTGGGAGACAATAGAGCAAAGTGGAATGACCTCTTCGGAAGCTTCACTTCAACGTGCGCCTAGCGTCCTTTTTCAAAATCCTAATAAAACGAAGGACATGGTTTTTCGACATACAGTCTTACCGCGATCCTTGTAGCGAGAGCAGCTCCGTGCTACCTCTCCGTGTACAGTTTTGCCGCGATTCTTGTAACGAGAGCACCTTCGTGCTACCTCTGCGTGTACAGTGGGCTTTGTTGTGTTTTTCGAACACCAGTGTGTGTGATAGACAGTAAGTCTACACGAGTGCGCCTACCTCAACCGCTGGGAGAAGTTGAAGCGAGACCGTGTTTCCGTGATTACCTTACGCCGTTTATAATTTTTGAGAAACGAGGAACACCGGAAACTATGGCGGGCTAGAGGGAGAAGAGAGGTGAGGGCGTTACCGTCGATTCGCCCGATGTCAGAAGAGACTACGCCGATGATGCCTACCAGCCGCCACGGAGAGAGAGAGGAACGACGAGCCACGCCGATGATGCCTATCCGCCGCCATGGAGAGAGAGAGAGACGTCGAACGCCGCCCTATTGATACGCCGATGATGCCTACCAGCCGCCACGTTGACGTCCCGACGCCCAGACCACGGAGATGTTCACCGATCCCGAGGGGAAGAGAAACCGAGGAACCAGACGTATGAACACTTTTCGCATCTTCATCGTCGCGACCAAGGAAACCTTTCGTGTGAATACTATATGTTTTCAATCGCCCATAAAGACGCCAGGATGCACCTCGGAAGCTGAGAGATGGTAATGTATTCATCTGTGTGATTGTCAGCACGTGACGGCCCGATTGATTTAGAGAACGCCCTTGAAATTCGTCAACATTTTGAAAACGCCCACACAACTCGAAACTTCATATAAAACTCCCGTCGCACTTGTCATTTGTAGTTTATTCGTCTCAGGTCAATTTTTCTTATTCCTTGTGATATTTTTTAATGATCTTAAATTCATTGTTGTTTGTGCTCCTTTGTATTTGTTTAAAGTGCGTACTATTAGAGTAAAGCGCCGCCTACTTAATTGTTTAATCTACTTGAGGTTTGTTCATTTTTATGTGTCAGTGCTGTGTCGCTGCTAGCTATGTCAGGTCGCATACGTGATTATTTGTTAAAAGTATTTGCCTGGTAATATGAATTGCTTGTCGCGGCGAAGTGTTTAAGTCCCGCCTGCTAGAGAGTATATGTTTGCGTCACTCAACGGAGGTTATTTGTTATGTTTGAACCACTTGAGGTCTTGTAAAAGGAAAACGTCCGCCCACGTGAATGTAATTGCCGTTGAGACGCCTTTATTTATGCTGGTCAAATAATGTATTGTCACCGCGCCGACTAGTTTCTTTTAAAAAGGTGAACTTAAGTAAGGGCTGGCTAGGATTTGAGTAGCACTGGAGCAAAATCACAAATGACCTGATTAGACAAAAATTCAAGGTAAATTTAAATATGAATGCGATAATTAGGGCTTGTCGTCATATAAACCTGTACATGCTATGTATCATTTTTGTGTTGATGACCCCGTAGAGAGAATCTGTGAGAGAATATGTGTGGAATGCAAGAGTGGGGACCTGTAATAATTCCATTGTTTGTTGGTTATGAATAGAATATACTTTTTATTTTTCATGTTAATTTTGGGCTATATCATTTCGTACGCATGTCGCTACCCGTGATTTTCAGGTATGCAGCTAGCCGCTTCCCGGCTACAGGTAAAGAGGTGGTAATTTGAAAGTATATATGTGTTTTTTTTATTCGATACGGCTAATTACTATGCACTGTTGGTCACCGGTTCCTACACACGAACTTAACCTGGACCGTAACGCTATTTCGCTTGTCCGAGGGAGATTTTGCCGCCTCTATCTAGGTAGTGGTAGCATTTGTTTTCCCGGGCAAGGGAGGGCGTTTCACAACACCACTGTAACTTTAACCCGTCCATTTAAAGAAACTTTCTTAGTTAAACATTGACAATAGAAGAAAATACTTAACACTCACATTGATACACAAAATACTTAAGAGTGGCTCCCAAAAATACTTATTCGATAAGATATGTTCTCGTCGAAAATCGGTCGAACATAATGTCCACAAAAAGGGCAATCTAAAAATCACCAAACATAAAACCGCCACCTTCATTATTACCTACAAGGATCATGGAAAGGAACAAGAACAAACTGTCTGCACCATTGACTAACATTATTTGCCATCAAACCGGATCAAGAAAGTGTGGGGCGTTACTCCCACACCCCCTATACGCCTTCATGGCGTGGTGCTATGCACAGGGGAACACTTTACCTTTTGATACCTTTATTTGCCATCAAGGTTTTAAGAAAAACTAAAGATCTTTCTATTGTCCCAACAACTACATTAACCTTCATATGGTAAGAATTGCACTTGCACTTACACATCATACAAGGCATACCTAAACCCCCCCCCCCACTTTCCGCACACACACAAGGAACTACTGAAGACTTTTTACTTATCTTTACTCCACAGCAGTGGCGGCGATTTGGGGGTGAGGGGGGCAGTCGCCTCCCAACTTTTTGCAGAGTTTGCCCCAACACTATATGCTAAATCTTATCCACAGAGGGAAATATACTGTCTTTGTCCCCAGTTTTGGCACCTTGCCCTCCCCCCACCCGGTTTTGGAAATCAATCGCCGCCAATGCTCCACAGTATATACTAATCAATTCAATGCATCATTTTATTATTGTATAATCTTTATATTATCTTTATTGTATTATCATGATCAATGTGTTTTTTTTTTCTTTCTTCGTTTCTATTCATTTATTGTATCTTTGACAAGGGTTGGTAGTAAGAACGGCCCACGAGGCCGAACACGCCTGCTTAAATAAAGACCATTCTATTCGATTCTATTCTCCACGAAAACAGTCCACTCAAGGTCAAAGCAGTGTTGCCACAATCTGAGGGCACAATTTCCCTTTCCAAGAGGTTAAATTTCCCTTTTTCGACCAATGTTTCCCTTCATGTAAACAAATATAATAATAAATATTATTATTATTAGCAGTGGTGGTAGTAGTAGGAGCAGAAACAGCAGAGTAGTAGTAGTAATATTTCCGTTGGTCCATGCCCGTATGAATGAAAAATGAAACAAAATTTTCACATACATGTCAGCTTCATCGCTTTCTGGTCAGATGCTCTAGGTTTGAATCCTGGACAGGAATCCACTAAATCGGTAAAGTAAATATAAGTAAATACAGGCTTGTATTCAAGTGAGCAAAAATAAGAAGGAACAGAAAAAAATAAAAATGTGGATATGAAACTGGAACTTAACATATACAGTTATAATGTAGAGTCAGATACCTTAAAATTTCCCTGAAATTGTGGTATTTTGCATCGAATTTCCCTTTTCCCTTTTAGATAAAATTTCGGTCCAAATTTCCCTGCAAAAGGGAAATTTCCCTTCATGTGGCAACACTGGGTCAAAGCTTCCCCTTGCCTTCTCCACACCCCTGGCCCACCAGGGTTGCCACGCTTCTTCTAAGTTCAGTTGACCCTTCGCGCTTTGAACGTATGCAGTTGATTTTGTCGGTTGAAATTGTTGGTTATTGGCAACAATGTAGGTGAACGGCGTGACCTTGACTGGACTGTTTTCAAGGCTATAGCTTTATCCATTTAAGAGTGCACATTTTCCGGTTCGTAGACTTTTTCACCTTGAATTTTCAGGTTCGTTCAACCTGAAACATGCGAACGGTTTTGATTCACGTGAATCGCATTAGAACCGAAGGAACGACCTCTTGCGTCGTCGCACGAAAGCAATGAACTTACATAAAAGCTCCCTCCAGTAATTACCTGTGTTTTCCTACGTAGCTAATTCTAATGAGAGAATGAATGGTTCTGCCAGAAACCTAACATGTACCGCTGGGACTATTGACTGCCTCGAACGACGCTGATGAGTGCAGCGGAACTATTAAAGGGGTTGGTGGAAAGAGTGGGGGACGAAAAGTGATTGCTCCACAAAAGGGGTGGGGGATGCAGAACACTTCAGAAAACGTAAACAAGGTGAAACGTTCAGGGATATAGCGCTTCTAAACGAGGTGTTTGGACTGATCGCTGGGGACAAGAACGTACAAAGGTGTTCGAGGCACAGCGGCGTCCACAAGGGGTACAATGAAGAAAAACATTTGTACACATTATTCTAAAATATACGTAAAAGAAGTTTACACCTTGGCACCATGAGAAATGCAATGTCGCCTATTAATCAAGTGCTCCTGGGTTCGACATCAGATGTGTGCACATAATGATTCGGAATCGGATCCCAATGTAAACCGTAGTTCTAGTCCCGATTAGCCTCTCTGTACATAAAGTGGACTTAAAACAAGAAATCAAACAACAGTAAAACAAATGCTAATACTCCCAAAGGGTGTCCCACAAGCGAAATATGATTTCTTCTAATTTATTATGTTTTACCTCATTCGGTTTTTTTAAATGAAAATATGAAGAATACCATCAACATAAACTACGAATTTTACAACGAAGACACTTTTCTGCGAGAAAATAATGTATGTGAACTTGAAGAGTTCTAGGGATAATATTTCTTTCAAAGTTTTGGAAGTTATTTACCCATGTGTTCTGACATAAAGAAAATAGTTTCCTGTTACAGAAAATCAAACAGAAAGAATGGAAGAGAAAGAGAGAGAGAGAGAGAGAAAGAAAGAAAGAGAGAGAGAGAGAGAGAGAGAGAGAGAGAGAGAGAAGAGAATGGAAGAGAGATGGAAACATAGGGAGAGAAAGAAACAGAAAAGAAGACAGGCAAATATGGGAATTAAAGAAATACAAACATAGAGAGGGAAAGGAAGAAATAAAGATGAAGACAGAGAGAGGGAGATAGAATCATAGAACCAGTTGGTCCCCTACTAGAAAACCCTCTGGAGCCCTTTCGGAGCATAGAGGCTATGGAGTCCATGGTGGAAGCGAAGGCTGACGAAAAAATAGTTCAAATTTTCACCACCAGAAGGAAATGGGGTGCTGAAATGTGTCGCACACTAGAATCTCTGGTCATGTGTGTGGAATGAGTCATGCATCCAAGGACACACTGAACAACAACCCTGCAAACGCTTCGTGCGACCATTGATCACGCTGCCTTACGCTTCAAAGGACCATTGACGTAGCGCGGGTTGGGCTTCCCCGATGGGGTAGTGGTAACGTCGTGTACTTGTAATCAAGGGTTCCCGGGTTTGATTCCCTGTGGAGACACATAGTTGTTCGGATCCTACTTTAAACTCAAACACGTTGACGTGGCGTACTTTAACAGTGATGTACTGTACATCCAATTGTCAACCTCACTTCCACGTAGTACACCCTGGACTCCATTTTGCAGACAAACGAGGCTATGACGTCTGGCTCTATGACCAGTATAATTCTGTGTGTTGTCCTGTTTTTTGTCCTTGTGTGTGCTGAGTGCCCTTTTACAGCCTCAGCTTTTAACCAAACTCAGATTAATTTAATATTTCAGTTATGGTAAGGACCTTGACCCCGTATAACGTGACGGGTGCAAAATAGCCTAAGTGCTGACGCACCCAACATTTTATACTTAAATTCAAATTGAAGCAGTGCTGTACTGACATCAAGCAAAAATAAAGTTCTAGGCTTCTGGTTGTTGTTAGGGCCACATTTCCTCCTGTTGGTGAAATTTTGAAATTTTTATGGGTATTCGCTTCCCCAGTTACTCCATAGCCTCTATGGAGTAATCCGACGCTTCGAACGATCTCCAGACAACCTGGTGTCAGTGACCGACCACCTAAAAATGTTTGCTTCAGCGTCGAAATTCGGTCGAGGGAAAGTTTCTCTAAAAGCCTCTGCTTAACTACGACGACGCATCCTGATGCATGGATTTTCACCCAGGTAAGCTTTTTCTCTCATCACACAACGCCAGACGACGGAAAACAGAGAAGGCGCAAATCGCTTGCTGGCATTGGACATTCGGAGAAAATTCCCTACGGAGACAGGGACCTGCTCTTTCATGTTTACAAACACCCCTCGATTCCGGGTTGAAGGAACATCATAATCCTCCCTTCCTCCCGCCGTCGAAGCACCATCGAGCTGCGATTGTTTTTTACAACAAAATTAAGCCGAAATTGATTGAGCGTTGGAAATGGTTTGACGAGATCATTTAGCATCGACGATCCTCTGGCGGGTTGACCTCGACAGGGTCGACGACATCCGATCGCTTCCGGAAATTCGCGAGGGAGGTACTTTGTCCCCAGGGGACATTGTACCCTGATCCCCCCCTCACTTCCGGTTCAGTTTCTCGGGAGGCTGTGATCGGAGACGGGCAGCGAAGGATTTGAATTTCGGATTCTAAATCTATAATGGAAATACGTTGAGAGACAGAATGATGCTTTGGAATATTCAGAGAGAATCTTCAGTCCATTTGCATGAACGATAGCGATAATGCAGGAAAGTAATTTGAAGCTTGAATCTACAACAAGATATCAAGATCACTTTTGGTGTAAGAACATTAATCTCGTAATCATTTAATGGTGTTTATTAGGCTCTAAAAAAGAAAAAGGAAGGAGACAAAATATATGGAGTGATTTAGTGAAGCTCATACGAAAGGAAATGTAATGTGCAAACTGTAAACACAATAAAATTTCTCGATTCAAAATTAAATAATTTTTATAGGCAAAACTAGAAAAACATTTGTGTAGAATAATATACAAAATATTAATCATATTAAACTGTAAATAGTGTCATTATCTTTAAATTGTAAATAAACATGCAGCTGATAATCAGCAAAATTCAGCTACAAAACTGTAAAAATATTTAAACTTACAATTATATAGTACATCCGGAATGTTTCATTTTCGCTGGAAGAAAAATTACTGAAATTATTATAAATTCATTAACTCAACAAACATTTCTATAGTGGGTTTATATACACAGTATCAGAAGCAGAAAAATGTATAGTTACATTTTTTAAAAAAAATGCTTTAATCAAACTGTTCAAATATTGTACAGCGCCGAAACCAGAAGAAATCTTTCTGTAAATATATATATATATATATATATATATATATATATATATATATATATATATATATATATATATATATATATATATACGTATATATATGTAGTGTCAAATTACATAAAATCAATTTGAAGCGTGCTTACAAAAACGATTTAAATAAAAATGATGATATTTTTTTCCACCCTGGGAGGCAATAAAGGTTTTCCTTAAATGCCTTCGAGTGAAGTTAGTACGAGACGGGACTTGCTGTCTTTTCTCTAGCCATGGTACTGAGACGAGACGAATCTCTATCTTGACTTGAATTCGATACGAGACCGAGGACTGAAAATCTAGACGGGAATCAGGCAGATCTCTGTATCATTGAGACGAGACTTGGTTTCCGAAACTTTAGTCAACTATAATGTATGATGACATTGGGGAAAAAATACATTACTATGAGATATATTGGTAAGTCCGGGAGAAACATTTTTAAGAATAGGTATAATTTTGGTAATATTGGTGAGAAAATTTAACCTTAGTATTTTGGCGACATGAGCTAACGATAAATAATGTTATAAATGTGAAAGGAACAGATATATACTTTTAAAAGGAATAAAGAAAAATATGACAGTGACGGAAGACATGGGCCTCCGAAAAGTGATGGAAGGAATGGAACATTACATTAGTTTTAAACACTGTATTATCAGCATAGTATATTTGAGGTAATTATTCCATATAAAATAAACCTTTGTGACAAAATAAAATATCGGATCACAATTCTATGTAAATTTGATTTATTTTAGTTTGTAAGTTTTAGAATTCTTCTTTAAACACGTCACATTTCTGATCGTTCGGTCAGCTGGAGGTCAGCTGTTTTCAACAAATTGTCTAGGCAACAAGATCTTGAGGAGCAAAGAAAAGTGCAAAGAATTATACATAAATAAATATTCAGTATTTTTCCAGTGTTTATGGTCGGTAACGCGTCTGACTACCATGCTAAAGGTCCCGGGTTCCATCCCCGGCCGGATGAAATCCGGGAATTTTTTTCTAACGTTGGAAGCGGCCCAAGCGCCCACCCAGCGTCGAATGACATGGGTACCTGGGGGGGCAAAAGCGGTCAGGGGCGTGAGGATGTAGGTGCCCGTGTATTATAGGCTATGTAAGCTTCAAGCGGAATTTAAAAGTGAAATATCTTCAGAAGCTGCGTCGATTGTCTCCGTAGGGTTCGTTCAGTCACCACACGCGTAAATGCGTGTTACACTGTATTGGAAAAACGATCCCCTCGATAATTACGAGCTTTTACCAAAAACAAGATGATACGGCAAAAGATTGATTGATTTAGTTTATTTTACTTCGCGTTTTATGCCTCTTGGCTAATTTTCGAAGATGGGGATGAGTGATGAATGGAAGTTCACAAACAACTAAACCCTAGCGGGTTCGAACCCTGGACCCTTGCTGTTGCAGCGCGATGTGCTAACCACTCGGCCACAGGGCAAAAGAAAACGACAAAAAAAACAATGGTTGTTCAGGCAACCAAGTGGGATCTTCTCATCTTCCAGGTGATACCACATCAACCAGTTAGCCTACTCTTGTGTAAAGCAATATCATATCTACTAGTCATGCAACACGAGACGGGCCGACCTCCGTTCCGGAGTGGGTCCCGGGTTCGAATCCCGGCATGGGAATGAGTGTTCTTTGTTAAGGTCGCTTCATGGATCATATCATCACTAATCTTCATTGTCGCGATTAGCAAAAAATGGCATAAAAGCAACACTAAATAAAAAAAATCAAATCATACTGGATATTGCTCTCTACTGGATGAATACAACATGGAGAATGCCTTTCTTGTGGAGAATACAAATGTGGTAACGATAGTGGAAGGATGCAGATGATATTTTGTGAATGAACATGACAATAGTATAATACGAGTATTAACCTCCCTATTCTAAAAAAAAAAATACAGACCGAGAGAAAATATCTCCGTTTGAGTGTTGGTTCGAATCAAAATCATCCACCCGAATTCTATTTTCAATACGATGTTTCCATATTGCAGAAATATTCCTTATTTTTTGATGTACATGGTTGTAGATTTAGTTTCGACAGTGCACGTAACGAAAAAAACCTCGAGCTCTTGCGGTTGACCCAACACTTTCAGAATTTTTGCCCTATCTGATGAGATTTGGCGCCTGACTACCATGCGAGAGACACGGATTCGGTCCCCGGCGGGGGAGATCCGGGATTTTCCCACCTGTTGAAGCGGCTCAGGTGCCCACCCAGCGTCGTATAAAGTGAGTACCTGGAGGAAACTCTGGTGGGTAAAGGCTGCTAGGGGCATGCTGCTGATCACACCACCCCCACCTTCGGCCGTGATCAAGAAAGTGTGATGTCCTTCCCGATGGCGCAGTGGTAGCGTCGTCGCCATTTAATCAAAGTGTTCCGGTTTCGATACCCGGTGGAGGTACATTGTGTTCGGATCCTAGTTTAAACTGTAGGTCCAGTCCCGATTAGCCTTACAGTGCATAAAGTGGACTTGAAACAGCATCTCAATCAATCAAACGAAAAATAAAATGTGGGGCCTAACTCCAGGGAAGAACACACACTTTATCTGACGAGAGAGAACAATTACAGTTGCGTCACTTCTTTGTTAACTCGTTGGCAGACTTATTTGTTGTGGCTAGAACTCTGCAGTTATAAGTTTACGAAACAACAGACGGAAATTGAGGGTCTGCTGCAAACTGTGGAGTGGGTGAAGCAATCAAAGAACAAGAGAGTTCAAGGTACCATTATCTTCAGGGTCGCTTGAAGCCCCTTTGTGATGCAAAGCTAAAAATACCAGCGGTGCACGTTAGCAAAATGGTTGAGGGAAAGAGTACCGGGGCAGGGTACAATAAACTGTGTTTCTGGCTGCAACGGCATTATTGTCAAAGTTGGTTGCTTAGAAACTGTGAGCAGGACCTTGCACAAGCGTTCTGTTCTAGAGTTAGGTTATTTAATGAGTACAGGAGAAATTCTACTCCATTCTTCTTTCGCTGCTGTCTTTGACCGGGGTATTGAAGTTTATTATAGCACGGCAACCGGTGCATGCCTCCCTGTCTTGTTTCTCCTGCATGCGTAGGCGATAGAAGAAAGGAGGCAGGGAAAGGTATTCAATTTTCATCATGCCCTTCTTTGAGGGGTCTCCATGCAATGCATGCAATTGCGATCCTATGCCGCAAATTCCAGGTGCTGAAGAGATATTAATCCTTAAATACCAATAAGAAAATTATTTAAAGAATGGGCACCATTGCAGTTTTAGACGTACTAAATATGGATTTGCCCGGAGGAGTCAACAGGTGGTTTTTGCCCACAGTTTTGTATGATTTTGATAATATTTTCTATTTAGGTTCGTTTTTTCTGAGCCTCTCCGATGGCGCAGTGGTATCGTCGTCGCCTTGTAATCATGGGGTCCCGGGTTCGATACCCGCTGGAAGCACGTAGTGATTCAGATCACACTTTAAACTATAGGTCCAGTCCCGATTAGCCTTACTGTGCACAAAGTGAACTAAAAACACCAACTCAATGAATCAAATCGATTTTTCTGCTTCTTTTAGCTAATCGCGACGGTGAGGATGTGTGGTGATATGATGAAATTGAAGCGGTTCTCACAAAGGACACCCATACCCAAACCGAGATTCGAACCCGCGACCTCTGGTGTCGTATATCGATGTGCTAACCACTACGTCACGGAGGTCAGCTACCCACGGTTAGGCATAGCCCACACTCAACATCACTTGAGAAAATTTCAAAATCATTTCTGGGAATGAAAGAATACGGTATACACACAGACGGAAATTGAAAGAAAGAGATAGAAAGGCAAATAAATACAGAAGAGAGCGAGAAAGCAGAAACGGATAAAAATGAAGATAGAAAGAAAGAAGCGTAAGTAAAAGAGATCGGATGAAAGAAAGAGAAACAAAGGAAGTTTCAGGCACGCAGAGATGAAAAGAAAGAGCTAGAAGAAATGAGAGAGAGGGGGGAGATAAAAAGACCGAAGAGGATGAGAAAAAAACTTAATACTCTGACCCACCGAAGCAGAGCCAACATCAAAATGTTGTTCTCCTTCAGCACACCAGAAGGAAATTCTCCGTTGACGTCACTGGATCTGCCTTCAACATCCATTGGACTGTTCAAGACATTCACTGGAAATTCTTAACGGGAATCATTGTATCCATCAAGGATACACGCAGGTCTCGAAGTGGGAGCTGGATGTTAGGGGATGCTATCCTCCCAGGGGAATTACCAAAGCCTTCGTCACTTCTTTTGTTTAGCTACGATAATCCATACAAACTCGAGCAACAATTTCCATTTGAAAGGAAAATCTTTGTGTGTGTATTGGGAAAAATTGGCCGTGCCGACCGCAAAACCTTTAGTATTCATATCATAATGCTACAACAGTCTTCTACTTTTCACGCTCGAAATTACTTAGCGTCCAGTGACTTCTTGGACAATATGCAAGGTTTTTCGTCCCAAGGTTTTTTTCCTTGAGGTCGATCTATACCACCAATCATACCTGGGGTGTAAGGGGTAACCCTTTTTCAAGACAATATAATTTCAATCTCCCTTCCACGTAGTACACTCAGGACTGATTTTTTCAAACTAGCGAGGCGCTGGCGTCTGGACCCATGGCCAATATACTCCTCTGTGGGACTTGCGTAGTGTGCTGTCCATATGTGTTTGTTAATTCTTCTCATCCTTCTCATCTCATCACCATTCATTCTCATCTTCGCAATTAGCCAAAAGTGGGAGAAAAGCGAAGTAAAATAAACTCAATAAGCAATCATACTTTCTTTGGGTGCGAGACACCCGGGTTCGATCCCCGGCGGGGAAGAACCGGGATATTTCTTACCGATTCAAGCGGATCCGGCGCTACCCAGTGTCGCATAAAGTGGGTAGCTGGAGGAAACTCTGGGGGGTAAAGGCAGTCAGGGGCATCACCTCCACCTTCGGACGTGATGAAGAAATTGTGTCGCCCTAACTCCACACCCCTTATACGTCTTCATGGCGCCGTGCAAAGCATAGGGGAGAACGTTACTTTTTTACCTTCTTTTGGTTCACCCCCTTCGTTGAGATATGCGTAGGCGTTAACGCATGAAAGACATAGATCAAAACCGGAAGTTCCCATCCTGAATGTTATCTAGGTTTGACGCTGAGGAGATGCGAAAGACGGGAGGAGAGGTTGTTTTGAAACAACCTCGGGAACAATACTTCTGAAAAGAAGGTCAAGTTCTGAGCAAGGTATACTCGCCTGTCATATTGACCGAGAAAATTACTATTGTGAAAAATGCGCCACAAGTAAACAATTCTGAGATTTCGACCCTGAAAGCAAATCGAGCCTAAGAATTGAATTTTCCCAAGAATCGCATGTTTACCTGCAGGAGAATGGAAGTGTTTGTCCGCCTCAACAATACTTTCAGAGAACACCTCAAGGTTGCATGGAAACGTCAATAATATTGTAAAATGGATATGAGAACCTCCACGATGAATGCTGGTAATTTCATTGCCAGTGTTGGGTAATTACGCGTAAAAAAGGTTTCCTACGTGATACGCAAATTACGCGTAAAATACGCATAAATGTAAAGTACGTAAAAATCTAGAATCAAATATAAAAATTAAAAGAAAACATGGTTTTGCAATGGCAGAAAACTAAAAACGGCTTCAAGAAATTTCCATACGAATTTGTGTGCTCTTATAACAAATTTAACAAATAAAAAATAAGTAGTTAAATATTCTATTCAATACATTATTATACTTGTAGGCGTTCATTGTTAATTGTCTCATAAGCAACAAATTTTTGCACCTTTTCGAGTTTCCAATCAGCAGTTTCTTTTTCAGAATAACGTATTACCAATCAAGGTGTGTTTCCTAAGTTATCCCATACGTATGATAAAGGATTTGAAGCTGTTAGTAAAACGTTGAAATCCAATTCAAATAAATTGTTGATAATAGTCATGTTGTGTTATAAATACAAGTACTAGATGAAGACCTATATATCAATTAATTTTTTAAAAATATGTGAAAGAAAAGTTCTTTTTTTCTGAGGATGAGGGCGTGAAGTGGCTGCATAAACAATCTTCAGAAAATAATGATTTTGCGCTGATGTAACGTAAGAAAATTAAAGTTTATAGCGTAATATAATTAAAATCTTTTTTATTTTACTAATTTACGAAATAGAATTACTATTTTTTACATCTACGTAGAAAACTGGTTTCATATGCTAAGTAAATTACTAGTAAATTACGCGTAACTTACGTATAAAACGTAAGTTGTAAATTACCTTGCCAACCCTGGTCATCGTATTGTTATCAAGGAGTTCCAGGTTTGATAAAAGGTACAGAGACATAGTGGTTAGCATTTCAGTTAGTAGAGGAAACGAACGGGAAAAGAGAGCCTAACCCGAAAAAAATTGCAAAACAAATGTTTTTTGTGCCAGATTGTGTGGAATGGTATAGTGAATAATATATTAAAAATCCGCCATCTTGGAAAATGCTGGCAAAAATTCAACTTAAAAATTAAAAAAAGAATAATATCTCTAAAACGGTGCATTGTACACAAAACGTGAACATAACCAAAATTAAAGAACAGAAAATTTTCTAAATTATGTTTTTTGTTTGATAGAGCTACCATAAATCTTAATTGAATTACAAAGATTCAAATATTTTCCTTAATTTTTAGAATTAGCTTAAAAGTTGGTTTCTGACACAAAAAACAGCAAATATGTAAGAAACTATGTAATTTACGTCCTAAAGTTACTGAACCAAATTCATAGCTTATGATTTCCTCTAGAGATTGGTTTTTGTTTCGTATCGTTAGAGTCAGAGCTTAAGGAGATATGTAGTTTAATGCAGAGTCATGTGTTTCCCTAAATTTAATTGTTCCATTTCCTATGATATTGTTTGATTGATTTGCTTTATTCTACTTAACTTTTTGTGCCACTTTTGGCTAATTTGCGGAGATGAGAATGACTGCTGATATGATGAAATTGATGAATGGACACTCACAAACATCCATACCCAGGCCGGGATTCAAATCAGAGACCCCTGGGGTCGTAGTGCGACTATGATATTGATTAGAACGTAATACATTGTTTTATACAGTGTTTCGTTCACGAGGCGTTTGCTACTTACATGTTGTTTAAAAATGTATGCACACAGTGGCGGCGATTAGGTGTCTTAAGTGAACAGGCAGGCGGGCCAAGGATAGTTTACTTTCTACTAACTGCAATTAGAGATAAGCTTATTGAAAATGGAATTTGCTCAGATGATTTTCGGTCAAATCAACTGGTAGACAAGGCTTAGCATTAAGGGACCATAAAGGGGGGCCAAGAAATGTGTAGGGGGGCCTGCTCCCAAATACCCCCCGTAATCACCGCCACTGTCAATACATTGAACTAATATGATATGCTAAAATACGGTTCTAAACCGGTCAATTTGCCTTAGAGACTATTGCAGAATTTTTCGTAGATACCAGGTGCCAAATTTCATCATACAGAGGTGCACTAGTAGCACAGGTGTAACTGACTGAAGATGTAAACCCCATGCAAATGATCAGCTGCACAGCTTAAATCCACGTAGGCAGGCTAGCGGATTCATCCCTTATCAGCATTCGCCATCTAAAGGAGAAAAGTGGGAATTTCATGTCCCATACGTCCTGGAGAGAATTTTGGATAGGCGTATATCGAAGAGAATGGTCAATACTATTCCAATACTACTCAACCACAATGCAAAAATGCTCATTCGCTACTGTGGATAGAATCAGACCTTCTTTCAGCTTCTTAAAAAAGTTAATAATAATAATAAAGGTGTATGAACAATAGAATTCGTCGTATACACGCACACCGCGAGAGAGAGAGAGAGAGAGAGAGAGAGAGAGAGATAGAGAGAGGGAGAGAGAGAGAGAGAGAGAGAAAGAGTGAGAGAAAGAGTGAGAGAAAGAGAGAGAGAGAAAAGGAGAGAGAAAGAGAGAGAGAAAAGGAGAGAGAAAGAGAGAGAGAGAGAGAGACGCAAACATACGGTCCCTAAAATTCCCTCCACTTCCCCTAAGATGTTGCAGAAATGCCCAATTTATGGTAATTTTGACCCTAAATTTAGTCTTACACTCCTAAATAAATAGCTAATTATATCTTCAGATGAGAAATATGATACTCCTGGTGTACCGTTTTGAATCCTTGAGGCCGACTTCCCTGTCGGAATAGTTAGCATAGTGCGCTACGACGCCAGTGATCCTGGGTACGAATCCCTGCCTGGGCGTGGGTTATGATTGTTCCTTCACCAATTTCATCATGTCATCACTCGTCCTCATCTTCGCGATTAGCCAAAACTGGCAGAAAAGAGAAATAAAATAAGACCGATCAATCAATTGAATCCTTGAGAAGCTGGCAACACTGCTTCACATCAGTTCAAAAGACAGCGAGTCCGTCTTTGTAATTTGCTTAACAATTTGATTGAAAGTTTTAAACTGAGGGAGAAAATGTTTTTAAAAGACTGGAGAAACTTTTGCCAACTCTAAGGACAAAGCTGAATGAAATATTATCGTGGTTGAATAGCAATGTGCCTCACGAAACAACTGACAATGGTTTGAAAACTTACTTTTTCTGGCTTCTCTTCATAGTCCTGCAAGAAATTTGCACTGGCTGAACTTCAGAATTACGGCCTGGCAACAGGGAACGGCGAAGCAATGAATCCCTTGTTACGCAACCGAGAAGCCGATAGACTACCCAGAAGTACATTGATACTGCCCTTGCCGCTCTGAGAATCCAACTCACGTAACTCGGGCAATTAGTATATTTTTATGCTGAAGCTCATTAACTGGAATTCCACAAGGAACAAGGAAAGCGTATATTTGCAGCATTTACGTTCTTTCATTGATTTCTTAAATAGACGAGGTAAGTTTCATCCACGTTCGTTGCGTTTTTTCGTATTTTTACGTCGACTTCCTACCTCTCATTCTACACAAGTGGTATAAGACATAAGAAAACAATTCAAATGTAAAGGGGTCCCGGGTTCGAATCCCTGCCTGGGCATGGGTATTTGTGGATGTCCATTCATCAATTTCATCACATCATCACTAATCCCCATCTTCAAAAATTAGCCAAAAAGTGGTAGAGAAAGCGAAGTAAAATCAACTACATCAATCAATCAATCAATTCAAATTTAAAATATATAGGACTGCAGCACATGTCAAGAGAATTTACGACATACCTCCACGCCACTGAAAAGAATTGTACTTTGGTCCTATATCAGTGAGAAAAGAACTCAGAGAAATAATTTCGAAATTATATACTAAATATATACGAGGGCAAATTGGAAAGTCTTTGCGGCTAGTTTTTTTTTCTAGCTTATTATAAGTGTTATTACAAAAGCGAGATATACGAGCGATGCAGTAGGGTTTTCTTGGAACGGCCCTATTGTAACTTCCAATTTCTTCCATGGCACGGCGCTGTTATCAGTTGGTAAAGATGGCCTGAGTGCTCAGGAAGTCCACGCCATATGAGCAGCGAAGTGTTATTCGTCTTTTATGTTGCAAAGGACAAACAGCCACAGATATCGACAAAGAAATGGAGCCAGTGTATGGCGACAAGTATTTATCAGTGCGAAGTGTGTAGTGGTGGTGCAAGGAGTTTGAAAATGGACGGGAAAATGTGGAGGACAATGAGCGATCGGGCCGTCCTAGTTCCTCGCTGACGGCGGACAACATTGCCCGTGTTGATGAAATGGGGAAAGCTCATCAACGTGTTCGTCTGAAGGACACGCTGTTTTGATTCGGGAGTGTAATGCAGTATCCACGTTTCATAGCCAGTGACAATGAGGCCCAGGAAACTGTCACCCTCGTCGACTAACTCTGCAAATGGTTCATTACTATTCGCTTACCCTTATGGACATCATCAATGAGCTTAGAAACCCACCGACACGACACCTTGCGGTATATAAACGAATCGTGAACAATATCGTAAAGACTACCATAGGAAATGCCAAGTTCAGTGGCGATGTCCTTCAGAGGAACACGTCGATGAACTTTCACCATTTCATCAACACGGGTAATGTTGTCCGCCGTCAGCGAGGAACGAGGTCGGCCATATCGCTCATTCTCCTCCACATTTTCCCGTCCATTTTCAAACTCCTTACACCACCACTGTCCCCATATACACTGTCTCAATTTTTCTGTGGATATCTGTGCCTTTTTGTCCTTTGCACCATAAAAGACGAATAACACTTCGCTGCTCGTATGGCGTGGGCTTCCTGAGCACTCCGGCAACCTTTGCCAACTGATAACAGCGCCGTGTCTTGGAAGAAATCGGAAGTTACAATAGGGCCGTTCCAAGAAAAGCCTACTGCATCGCTCATATATCTCGCTTTTGTAATAACACTTATAAGAAGCTAGAAAGAAAATTACCTGTTATACTTTTAACAAGGTAGGCTATACACTTTTAGTCCTTTTTATTTAAGCAGTTTAAGGCCGGAAGAAATGTTAAAAAAGTCCTTAGGTCGGTATTTATAGATTATCCACCCAAAGGTCATCCTCACTTCCACTAGCGTATGCAGGATTCTTTTTCGGGAGGGGCTGGAATTGTAAAGGTGAATATAGCTACTTTCTAAAGGGAAGTATAAAGATATTTTGTATATTTAGAACTTTTCACTCACAAAAATGGTAATTGGTGGTGGTTTCTTAAGGGGATTTTGCATTTAGCACTCTGTGCCCCCCCCAGAGTTCTTCATATAATGTTAACCGCCTTATTTTATATATATTAGTTGTTAGGGAATTATATTTATCGGAGAGGGCTGTAGCCCCACAGCCCTCTGCGTACACCAGTGCTCACTTTCCCGGTAACTGCTCCTTGCAGGGCAACGAGGATCTAGTGCCTTGATGCACGGCAAGGATAATCCTCTCAGCTTTTAATGGGTGAGGAGATTTTAGACCTTGGACACAAGTGTTGATTTCAGTAATGGTAAGGGGCCTGGCCTTATAATTACCGTGGAATTTATCTCCTCTAAACATCACATAAAATATTATCTAACATTCTTTTCATAAGACTAACCCCATATGCTAATGAAATTATAGGTGGTCATCAATGTGAATTAAAATGTGACAGATCAATTATAGATGAAAGGCAGACACTTGAGAAAAAGTTGTAATATAATCAAAATGTCCATCAGGTATTATTGATTTTAAAAAAAGCATATGATTCAAATAAAAATAGATAAATTTAGTCGAGTTTGGAATACCTAGTAAGCTTGTTAATATGATAAAAGTATGCAATAATGAAATAGACAGTAAAGTGTTCATTTTTAATATCCGAAACACACCCTGTTAATATCCATTATTGGATATCCAGTTTTTGGACAAGATCTAGCTCTGTATTGGATATCCAGAATCGAATGAGTTCAGATATCAAGTTTTCGACAAGAGCTAGCTCTGTATTGGATATCTAGAATCGGATGAGTTTTAGATAACCAGTTTCGGATATCCCATGGACGTCCAATGGATAGCCAGAATTATATATCGCTTACTGAATATCTAGAATCGGATGAGTTTTAGATATCCATTTCCGGATATCCCATGGACGTCCAATGGATAGCCGGAATTATATATTGCTTACTGGATATCTAATGGATTTCCAATGGATATCCATAATATCCAAAAATCTGAAATGGACATTGTGGATATGCAATGGATATCCCTTGGAAGCGAAGAAACGTTTAAAATTTACGGTAATTTTTAACAGCGTATTTTATCCATTTCGCCATCGCACCTGCCAACTTAAGAGCAGGAATAGGAGACGTAACCTGACTCTGCGCACATAATACGGGGCACCAGGAAGTAATTACCCAGCGAAAGCGAGGGATTTATAGAAAACCCTATGTGCATTGATATATATATATGGAAAGAAACAGGTGTTTTCGTGAATATGCAACTACGAGAAAGAGCGCGATTAAGTAAACTGATAAATTGGATGCGAAAGCCAAAACCTCTCGATGATCTCCGAATCTGTTTACAAGTTTCTTAAAAGTGCCGTGGGCTGAAGGAAAATTCACTTCGCTGGATCGTGCACAATCATTTGCCTCCATCAATCATACGTCCGTGCCAGGAGGCCGAAAACTGGGTCACGGCGTGTAAACAATTAAAAAAGGCGGTGACCTTCGCGGCAAAGAAAGGTCGGCGCGCAGATGGACAAAAAAGTCCCGATTGGGGAAAGGCAGAAGAAATGGAGAAACGAAGGTTTCTGCTGGAAGTCGAAATGCGAGAGAAAGTGGAGAAACACGAAACTGCTTTTTGACTCCTTCGCCAATAACGCAGCTGATCATCGCCAGACGCCGAGGATGAAACAATAAACAGTCGCCTCAGCATCCGCGGCTCCGGGCTGATTCATCTGCGTTCGAGGTGGAAGTTTCGCTAAAAACAACCGAGCAGATTCTTTTTCTTTTCGAAAATACACACGCACCATATGAGCTGCTCGTTTATGTCCGTGGCAGGCGACACGCTGCGCAAATTTCTTTTGACAGAAAGCATCTCACGGTCATTCCACCGCAAGGCGTTCAAATAAGACGTATCAATATCTTGGGATTCGTGTCAAGATGGGAGTAGCTGAGGATAAGTTTCAACTTACACTATCTGCTTTCTTAACCCTGAGTAGATAATTACTAGGGCTGAGCCGATACCGGCCGATACCAGCGGTATCCGTATCGGAAAGTATAGGTTGGAATTCATCTACCGATACCAGTCGATACTTTTCTGACATTTTCGTCTTTTACGGGGTCCTCAAAAATCCAGATCGACACTTTTGCGGAGTCTAATTATCTTGCAAATTTTGCAAAACTCAAACTTTCTTTTCATTTTGAACCAATTTTCCACGAAAAACTATGTTTTGCGATTACATAACATCTATTTCAATATTCTGATGTAATTCTTGAATATTGTAAAGCAAATTTCTTAGTAAATTGTTGCATATGAATGGAGAAGAATATTTACGCACCACTATTCATCAATATTTTGAACAAATTTTAATTATTGCAATTTTCAAGTATCGGTATCGGTATTGGTGACAATCGATAAGAGTATTGGCATCGGCATCAGTGGCATCGGCTCAGTCCTATTAATTACCCTACAGGGTGTCCGAAAAGTCCCCGTACCCCAAGATTACATTACATATTTTATTAGGTATATACTTGTATATATATGACATATATTATAACGTATATCTATTTATTTATAGTATTTGCTATTTTACGTATTATTCGTTATTCTTCGAATAGCAAATCATGCAATGATAGGTGGATTATAATGCCCGTATTCTAATGTGTGAATACTGCAATCCAAAATTTCAAATTTATTATTTTCCCCATCGACGGAAAATATATTGATAGCTGATGTGATATTCGGTGATGATTTTCGATTTGCCCTCAAAAAGGCCCTTTTTGTAATTTTCCATGGTAAGCTTAGGTGTGCATGTCCGATTCATACCTTTTCCCTTTTTAATTTCTTCATCTGTTTATATTATAACATGCTTGCGAACTTTACATTACGTTACTGCGTTTGCCACCGTGCGTTGTCCTCCGTGCACCCACACAAGTCACTAGGCGTTACTCAGCACTGTAAAGTCCACATGTTTACTTCGTTAACGTCGAAGAACTGAAGAAAGACGCCGCCACGAAAGTCGGTGGGGATAAATAGCGTGCGAGTTGTTTTCGTCCAATCACACTCAACTTTCACCAAATATGCACAGCTTTCATTCTGCTCGTCTACTCCACGTGGAGTCTCAGTCACATGACTGCGGATACGCTGTTGTCGTACTTTGCAACTTCAATGTGGAGACCGTGGGAAGGTACTTGTGCGCGGAGGGACAAGGTGGCGTGGAGTAGATGTGTGGCAACACTGTGCGTTGAATGTGGATGTTGCAGCTGGTGGGCGTGCTCCGTGGACTTCAAAGCCAGCCGGTCGTTAACGTAGCTAGTGCGTCGACTATAACTGTGTCCGCTCACATCAGCCATGGCGCAACAACTGACATACGGATTGGAGCGAGCGTCCCGTGTTGCCTTCAGAGCAGGGATGCAAACCACGAAAACGAAATCATTCCCAAGCAACAGATAAAAGGCCCATTATCAACGCGGCATCAACAGGATACATACAAGTAAGGGTACGGGGACTTCTTGGACACCCTGTACATAAGACGAAACTGTTAAATAAACAAATTTAACTAATTCTTAATCTCAAATAAGCTTCCTGTGTAAGGTAAAATAGGATAAATATTTAAATTAAGTTAACTGGACTTAATATATTTCATATCAATCAGAGACACTCGATTGGATTAATAATGATAACATTTCAAGACCACATGGAGAGAACGTGCTTTGTCCATTATTACCCAAATTAAGGTAAAGGTGCTCCCAGATAGCTTTCTGAAGGTTTTCTTAACTAAGAATTGTGCAAGAAGAGAACGTGCCTTTTCCATTCATTACAAAGGATATTTTGTTGCGTATATAGGGAAAGAACGTGTTCTCCTGTAAAATCAATAAAATGGACAAAGCAGGTTCTTTCCCTGTTAAAAGATAAGGGGCTCACTAACAAGGTTAATGAAAGCTAACAGCAGATATCGTCACGTCAGTGTTGTAATTAATTCAAAGAATTGTTAATGTTTTAGTTTAAAGTGATCAGTTTCACTAATTGTAATTCTTATGGTGATATCTATTAGAGTTTATGTATTGCATTATTGTCCTTATTGCTAAACAAGTAATTAATATTCGTTTAATTGTGAATAAACTCTCGCACATCATCCAGGGCATTTTGAGTGTATTTGTATTAGAGGAAAGTACATAAATATGGAATAGTATAATATGACATTGTTACCTAGAGGTGGGAACAGGAAATAATGACCAAGTTGCATATTAGTGCATAGCTATTCAGCCTGTTGTCAAACATATGTGAAACAGGGGGAATATGTTGTTTTGTGTAATTTGCAGTTGGTGGGTTATCGGAGGTGAGTTCTTTTCCTAACGTTATATAAACGCAATGAGGTTATTTGGATATTCGTAAAGGCGAGGTTTTTGCAGTGTTCGTATTGTGAGGTTTCAGTGACTCTGTCGTTGGTTAGGTCCGACTTTTTTGGACATGAAAACAAAGATGGCCACGTTCATAATATGGAATACCACAAGGGGTTCCAATAATAGAGCCCTACCATAATTTTCATTATCTCGTTATATATGAGTACGAAACTACAAGTATGGGAAAAACAAAGTATGATGGTACAATTCAAGTCGTAAAGGCGGCAGAATTTCAGAATGAGTCCAGAACAACTTTATTTTATTTAATTTCATCAAAACCGAACACCACAGAAAGCGGTATTACGGACGTGTCAAGGAAACTAATTTTTTAACCCGAGTTGAGGGAACAATTAGTGCAGTATCTCGTTATGAACAGCAGACGTTTTGGGTTTCTACTTTTGGAACATTCTCGCTTCTGTTTCATCTACCTCTGATGTTGTACTACAACCTCTGCCCATCATGATGTAATAGCTTCAACGTTACCTACGCCTACTACATCTGGTAAAGAAAATTATCCATGGACGGTTTCTCCACTGCCATGATACAATTGAAGTGGTTCCGAAAATTTTGGGTTTCAACCCCATGAGAGAACAACATCATTGTCGTTGGTTCCCTGCACTACGTTTTCTCCAACCGAGCTATGTGTCCTTCGAATATACTCGCGGACCCTTTTACAACGCAACTTTAAATCGGTCCAGGTAGAAATCAATTTCGTACTTACATAGAACCTTAAATACGGTGTACCGGAATCTTTTCCCGGATGAATTTAAATTCGGTCCCGAAATTAAACATTACGCAACTTGGACCGAATTTAAATAATGTGAAAAATAAATTATCCTGTTACCAAACCAAATAGAACCCATTAGCATTTATGTCTTCCGGGTCTTTAACAACCCTGCTCGGCAAGACATCATGGCAGAATGTAGGGAGAAGGTAACGCTCGTCGCCGCACAACCGCCAGGGGTGTGGGTGGAATGGGGGAGAAAACGATACATTGATACGTGTACGTACCAGCAAAGACGTGGGGGCCGGACGGTCGTGCCATCTGCACGTTATGCGGCGAAGAGGAGATGAGGGCTCACATCCTACATGAGTGTGTTTGGTCGGCACCCCTCAGGCAACGCAAATGGGGGGACAGTGCAAGGGACAGCATTGAGCAGACCATCCAGGCTATATGTAGGGAGGAGAGGAGTGGTATAACGAATGTAAATATCAAAGCCCTGGGCTCCTATTTACATGCAGTTTGGAGGGAGCGCAGGAAACTGCTGCAAGGAGTCAGTGAAAGTGAAGGGTACGGAACAGCAGGGGCTCAAGCATAGGTGAAGAGTGTAATGTAGTGTTGTGAAAATGAACAATCTCAAATGCAAGAAGAGGACCACATTGCTATTTATATATGTACATAGTGTGTAATTATTTTCCAAATGTTTCTGTTTATAAATGTTTCTGAATGTATGATAAATGGGGTTCATGTTTAAGGTCGGGGTGTTTATGTAACAATATTGTAAGATACGTACAGCCTAAGGGCTCGTACCAATATCAATAAATATCAATATCAATATCAACAACCCTGCTCCTACCGTCATCGCTTTTCTGTAATACTTGATACGGTTTTTGCTTTGTAAATTCAATTCTGATTGCACGCAGTCAACACCACCTTCGTGCGCGTGGTGAAAGCTTTTCGCTTTTGTTTCTCCGCAGCGAACAGATGAAGCCAGATCTATAGATAATCCGTTTGTTTTGCGTTCTCGAGCACCGATGCCAAGGACGATTGAGGCGTTTGTTTCCGCAGAGCCAGGAGGTGGTTTTCCATTCGACAATAACAGCTGCGACTCAAGAGGTACATCCTGCTCCTGTTTAGCCCAGACTACGGGTGGGCCACTGATACAGCGTCCATTGTCACGTCGTGCATTCCTTTTCCCCGACGCCTCCAAGCGAGGTGCAAATTACTACTGTTCTAAGAAATGAGCTGCTGTATTATTACGAGGATATTTTAATGTTTTGGAACGCAATCATGGCCGGCGAACTGTAGCAGGAAATGCCGTCGCTATTGAGTTATTTTCTGGGACGCCACGTTTAGCGTTTTAGGGATATTTTAGACCAAGGCGACAAGTGAAAAGCGATAGGATGCAAGAGACACGTGCCAATTGGAAACCAAACATCAGCAACAACTGGAAGTAAGCGGCACGACAACGTGTCGCTTGCGTATTGCTCGGACTCGATCGGTTGTTTGCGCATGACCGGTGAAGGTTTCGATTGAGATTTCACACCGACAAGCGTTCGCTTGAGGATTTCACGGTGTTGTGTCAAGCCGATACGGTGCGAAACATTGTTCTTGATTGGCTCGTTCCCAAGAGACATGTGTCGCGTGTCACTTCGGTCTGAAATCTCTCTTAGACACAACGGACACGTGTTGCTTGTCGCTTCGGTGTGAATTCTCCATGTCGTCTGTCTCGTACCCTTGTCGTCTTCTTCTTGTCGCTTCCGCATGAAAGCATCCTCTACTTCGCTTGCAAGACTAGCATTTTGTTTCTGATTATAAATGTACCTGTGGCTTGAGTTAGTTTAAGTCCACTTTATGCACAGAAAGGCAACTCTGTATTTATTAAACATACGGTTTATAGTTTTATCACAATCGTGCCTCCGCCCTGCTTACAAGGCCTCACCATCAATGAGGTGTCGTACCTCTGACATGCAGGCAATGGAAACCTATTCTAAAGTTATGGACAAACATAAAGAAAGTCGAACTTTATCATCCTTACAATCTTGATCTTGTTGCCAATTCCCGTAAGGACACACGCCCAGTCAAGCCTATCGAAGATGGCGAGCAAGACAAGGTGCGATCGTGTTAAGTTCATCCAGAACTGTCCGGGCTTGTTATTCAGAGAGAATATTCAAGGATTTTGATGCAAATGCATCTTTTTTTGGTGAGGCAGAATCGTTACATAAGTAGATAGGAACGTGTTTTACATGTAAGTGAATAGATTGGGGTGCCTTTGTTACGGCATTTTTTTTATTTTTTTTGCATTTTTAGACCCTATTTGGAGTAAAGGTCATTGTTTAAACTTTTTAAACCGTTTAAGTAATTTTTCGGCCTTTTAAAAGTCATCTCATGCGTTTTTCTACATGTTTGTGAAAGAAGAGGCATTTTACATGCAAATGTAGCCCTTTGAAGGAGAGATGTCCCCTACTCTCGTCTCATTGCCTTCAGCGTAGTTTTGAACGAGTGTGCATGAAGAAACATAGAAATTCTGTACAATATTGTTGATACAAGCTGTTGTGTAACAATTCAGCTAAAATAATGTGATTCCCCCCTCTATCAATAAATATTTTGTCGCCGAATGGATTACTGTTCAAAATTCCTCATTAGTTGCCATGCCTTTGGTATGTACATACATAGGTTTGTACTCTGTAGCTGACATTTTGTCAGGGAAACAATTTGCACTCCATGGAATTGAAAGTGACTTAACAGCAAATGACATTGTTCACTTCAAGTATGCTCTTCTTGTGTCGGTGGAGGTCGAGAGAAGTTTTCCCACGTACAAGGCTCTCTTGTCCGACAACCGACAATCATTCACTTTTGAAAATTTGCATATGATTTTCGTTGTGTACTGCAACTCAGTACATAAAGTGTTAAAAATTACAGAAAGTGAATTTTCTTACTTGTGCTACCATACGCAATGAACAGGCCTTCCCGGTGACTCAGTGGTAGCGTCGTCGCCTTGTAATCAAGGGGTCCCAGTTTCGATTCCTGGTGGAGGCACATGATGGTTCGGATCCCATTTTAAACTGTAGGTCCAGTCCCGATTAGCCTTACTGTGCATAAAGTGGACTTAAAACACCAAATCAATCAACCATTAAAGCAATGAACATCACTTAGAGAAGGTGAAAATCGTCATAATCTTAAAAATGAACTATCTTATTATTCAATATTTCATTAGGGTCAGTTGGGGGATGAAGGGGAGGGCGAAGTGTCTGGCTGGGAGGCGCCCGTCCCTGCTGCCCTCCTCTGGCGTCGTCACTGCTCCATACGGCTTCAAAACATCTAGCTATGGAGCTTAAGGGAATACATACGTATGCTGCAAGGACCATTCCTTTCTGAGGCCCCCTTTGGATGAAAGCATTTCCTTTTTTTGGTAGCATAAATGCTTCCAAAAATTTTATGGCATTTTTTTTGTAGCAGATAATACTTTACACGGAAGCATTTCATGGAACATTCCGGTTAGAATTTGTGATTGTGATGCGAAGCGTGCCGAGAACGTCAGATAATATATACAGCACGAAAGGCATACGAGATACGCGGTTTTCATTTAATAACCAGTAAAGAGGAAGAGATGTAATTTAAAAGAGGAAATGGTTAGTTAATTGAAGAGACATTGCGTAAACAAACTTCACAATATTTTATAAGTTTAAGTAACCTCAATCTCAGAGATATTTCTGTCCATGAGCCAGTGCCAGATGTTTACAATTAAAGCAACTAATTTATTCTTCCATACGTATACTGTATGTGGTAGAAAGTATGCATTTCAGCAGAGCCATTGATTTTTACCTAACACCCTTTCATAGGAAATTTTATTCCTCTCTGTAGAATAGTTATCCGCTTTTAAAAGTGAGAAGTGATACATTGTTTACAATTTAAGAGGTCGCCATTACATCTGCACTCATGATCTATATGTCGCTTCTGATTGGTTATGCTACGAGAAATGTTAAGTAAATTAGGACCGATTATATCTGTGAAATATGCCATGGAATATGACGTAGCAAAATGCTACAAGATTTATTTACTTCAACGGTAGAATTCGATCGAAGCAGAAATGTTAAGAAAAATGCATTCGTCTATAAAGCCTGTAGCATCATTTGCACCCTGGCTCAACAATTAATTGGGTCAGCAGGGAGGAGGCACTTGATACTTTTTCCTCCTTGGGGGTGGGGAATTCAATATCGCTCCTTCACTTCGGTGACAGGAAGTTGCGAACGGAAGTGACGTGTGTCAGGGGTAGCGGTTGGCCTACTTCGGAGAAGCGAGACTCCCTTTGTGTGTTCCGAAGAATTTCATTAGGCTTCTTCGGATCTTGAAATTCTTCTCCTCCTCTCTGAGATCCCGATTTCTGCTCTGAGGCGAAGAAGGGAACTAAGTAGGTTGCTCCAAGTTTTTCACTTTAATAATTCCGCCAGTTTAACCCAATTCCGACGAGTTTCTGGAGTATTTTGGGATGAAGGGGAAAATGTGGTGTTGTGGCCTGTTTTTGTTTTTGCAGGAAAGGTCTGTGATGACGCGAAAGTGTGTTTCATTGAAACGAAGAATGATATTAATCAAGTACGCATCCTTTCCTTTCAGTTTGTGTAACCCTAGAGCGCACGAGGAATTGAGCATCCACCTGTACACAAATTACTTTATTCTCACTGTAAGAATGAACTTAATATAAACAAAGAACACATAACTTATGAGAAATTGTTTCTTTACTGTGGATTAGTTCTAGTTGTTATATTCACGGTTGTTGAAGGTCCAGGAATTGTGAATAAATTCATATCCGTTCCAGGAGAGAAATCAGCAAGCGTAACTGGGTTCTGGACAGTAAAGAACCTTTTTATCTTTAATGTATTTCAATTTGGTTCCGCAACCTTTTTTCATATTAATTTAAATACGGTCCTAGTGCGGCACTAAAACTAAACAACAAAAAGGAAAAAAGGAACCTAATGGAACTCATTAGAATTTATGGGTTCCTGAACCCTTTAATAACCCTGGTTATATTCCCCATAGATATAGCCTATTCTTCTGTATAGCTCATAAAATAAGGTTCCGCAACTTCTAAGTTGAGTGCTATGGCTATATCACATGTGACGTTTCTTTTCATCGAACCCAAGAATTACTACGTTACGGTAGCTGCCCAATCCCCGTGCGCGGCAGAGTTATCGGTCTCTCCATAAAATTATGGCTGCACTGAACTCTCTCAGAACGTGATGTCAGATAATGAAAAGAAATATCTTACCTTTGACACGCACCTTCTGCCTTTAGGGCTTTATGTTATTCTGGTTATAACCCTTTTATCGAACTTCTCAAAGGCTTATAAGGGTTAGTACGACCAAGCCCTTGCGAGGTCTGTGGTGCAGGATTTATTTTATATTATCACCTATGTAGGTTTGAAATGAAAGATCATTAAGATCTTTTACTCGAAGATTTATTTATACTTCCGATGATATACAAAACACTTTTCAAACAGACAATTCACCCGATACAACTTGTAGGCCTAAAGCTATTAGTAGTACCGAAGTTTATAACCCTGGTCTTTTGATGATACAGGAGAACGCCTTATTCAGAGTTGGGTTTGTGGAATATCTGCCAAAGGAAGTACAAGTACACCAGCCAATCCGAAGATTGAAGCAAGATATTACCCAACGTCCCCTGAACCATCAGCCTTTCGGCAACCAGGAGAATGTCCCGTAGGCTTACAAAAGTCTAGCTCTTCTATATCATAATTTTGTTTACAATTTACCATGGTTACTACATAGTTGTTTTATATTTCCATAGTTTCAGCATTTTTTATATTTAAGTTAAACAATTCATTACCTATTGTAACATTAACAATAACATTTTTATGGTAAGAAATCTAACAATCTTTAGAGAAAAGATTCAACACTAATTCCTAACAACATAGATTTTTATAACATAGACTGAATAGTTTAGTGCTTAAAAGGCATGTGTTGACAGGGGCGATACACCATTTACCCAAAGTACTGTACATTGTCATTTCGTCATCGAGGACACTCACAGCTAAGTAATGCCACTATTGTTACTTGCACATTTCAATAAAACGAAACTTTTTCTGTTACAATAGTATCTTACATAGATATCGTATCTTCTCCCACTGTCCCACAACACAATCTTTGTCCTTTCTCTTCACAAACATTCTCCTGACAAAAGATTCAATAACAGACTGTATGGTTCCATAAATTTCTCGAAACCGGAAGTGGACTCCGCTTCCGGTGCCAAGGTCGTGGGATCTTATACACTTGTTTTTGTTGCGTTGAATCTTCCACATAAAGACAAAACTACAAATTCAAAGCCAGAAACAATAACATTAAAACAAACAAATAAAACGTATTAGTGTCAAGATAAACAAGGCTTAGCACACATACACTATATTCCTACGTGAAATATTTCTGCACAGCTTCCATTCGAAAAACCAATGAGATTTCTCCAGAAGTCACATGTACGTTTGTTTACATTTATTTCGATCTTATTGGCGCTATCCACGAGTAAACAAAAATATATCGAATTGCACAATCGATTGTGGAACTGTAGCACAGCAACTTCCGGTTGACGGCAGCCGGGTAATTCAAGCGTGTACTTGCGGCGCGTGCTTCTCGATTTGTGTATCAGATGACATGGAACATGTAAAAGCACTTAACGTTGAGGAGAAGGAGAGATATCTTGACAAAATAGGGTTTTCCACATGCATTGGATGAGCAACTAGGAAGTAATACGGGATTATTCCAGGCTGAGATCAGTTTGCTGACCGTCGTTACATTTGGCGATATTTATAAACTTCATATTTTTATAGGAAGTAATTTCCCCTACCCAGCTAAGCGCTTAAGGCATATAAATCTTTAGATGCCTACATTTATGCTCTAATTGAAAAAGTGCGAGAAGTACGGACATATACATAAAGCGGAAACATAAGTTGTTTTCCTTCTCTCTTCAGTCAGAGCAAGTCAGCGAGATGTGGTAATGCACACGTGCTTGTTTTGTTCCTGTTTGAACGCAGAAATACAAAACGTTCATTGTTATTTTAAGTCAATTTTCTACTATTTGTGTTTAATCATGACGATGAAGATGAATAATAAACTGGAAAAATGAATGATGGTACAAACACAATGATACACGATTGCCTGACCAGTGTTCAAACCTGCGGCCCCTTCTCTATCAACATGCTAAAGACAAAATTTAATAATAATACACCCATTTAGTTTTCTAGTTACTCAAAATATTTTTTTCTTGTTACACTAAAATAGTTTTTGTCTGGTTACAAAAAAAAAATAATATAGTTCATGTGTTCTTCAAGAACATAACGTGTAACCTAATTGACTATGACCGAGCATCTTTTGAAATGAAAAGTTATATTTTTGCTCATACTAAAACAGAAAGATAAAATCGATATTTGAATGATTTCACTTTTACATTTAATGCAGTTTAAGGTGCGGGACGCAAAAGTTTTGGTTGGGACGGAAAAAAAAAATACCGCCTAAATTGGGAGATTTTCGGGCCGGAAAATATTAGAAAATTACCCGACACTGAAAAATTTTAATTATTCACACAATTTTATCTCAGGTGGTGAATGAGTTTGCATTTCTGGAATAAAACGGATAATTTCAATAAATTTCGAAAGCTTATAGTTCAAAAAACTATATGTGTGTAGAGAATAAACCACTTTTAAACAATATTATTAAGATTTTCCTGAAGTCGGGATCGGGACGGATTTCTTTCCCAGTCCCGACTTTTTCAGATCCTGTAAGTACGTTGTGATTACTACGGAGTCTACTGCTACTAATGGACTTCCAATTTTCACGCCTGCCAGCTGGAATGTAATATTTTTGGTGTCATGGATCTCGAGGAAATGGATGAAGAGAGATTTGCAGAAGATTATTTAGCCCTGATCGTAGTTTACATCCCATTCGTTCGTTTCCTATATGACTCAATCTTAACTCCCTTTAGCGGCATGTTGTGAGCCTACGAACCGGAAGTTGTTGTTCTACAACTATGACGTCCGCGCGAAGGCACTTCCTTCCGGTGGAAGGCCCTATAGCAGCCGGAGAATGGAGTCCAATGGTGTGACGTCACAGCAGACGACGCGCTGGGACTGAGTCTACACAACGAGAGAATGTGTTTTCTTAGTATCAATGCTATTTTCCTTCGGAAGGGGTAGCTTTAATTATTGTGACAGCAGTTACGAAACAAAATTGTGCATCGTACATCAGTGTAAAGATGATATTTCGGAGAATATGTCTATATATAACATATACCTTACAGATGAGAATGTAAAGTATAAATGGAGTAGGAAATCGAGTAAAGCGAATGCTCCAAAAGAAATCTCAGCCAATGGGCGTCGTCGGTCAATCGCCCGAGGCTGCTGGTCTCCCACGGTTTCCCACAATCCATAGCGTCAGCGTGGCCTACTTCAGATCGGGTGAGCTTCGAGTCGGTTTCGACTGTGCTCGGAAGTGGAATGTTTTGAAAATTCATGATTGTCTTACTTCGTTTATTCTTTACCTTATTCTCTGTAAGGTATGTGTAATACCGTGCGTCCATTTCGATCTTCAGCCGAGAGATCGGGAGAAGCGTGGCGTGCGGCACTGACGGAGATGCCGACATTTGAGGCCTGTAATGCCCGCTTATTTTTATGGACATATGCAGACATTTATATAAATATTGCAAAAAGAGCACTAACCTGTGTTATAAGAGTTGTTCAAACTGATATCCACCAAGTGCCAAGTGTGTAGATTTTCGGGGAGAATACGTTGAATAGCCTGAAACTTTCGTGCCTGTAGCTAAAGTACTTCTGGGTCGGGCCGAGAACTTATAAAACTTGCTCGTTTTGCAATTTTTATATAAATGTCTGCATATGTCCATAAAAATAAGCTGGCATTACAGGCCTCAAATGTCGGCATCTCCGTCAGCGCCGCCTGCCACGCTTCTCCCGATCTCTCAGCTGAAGATCGAAATGAACGCACTGTATATAGTCGTATTATCCGAAATCTCATCATTACACTGATGTACGATACGCACATTCCTAACTGCTGTCACAATAATTAAAGCTACCCCTTCCGAAGGAGAATAGCATTGAATTGGATGCGAAGAAAACATGTTCTCTTGTTGTGTAGACTCAGTTCCAGCTCGTCGTTTGCTTGTGACGTCGCCACTAATGGACTCCATTCCAAACTAGCTATGCACCGAAAATGGTGGCGCACAATTCGAATCTACTAGTAAGGTCGTAGTCGCAGTTTGTCTACTTGCCAATATTACTGCAAACTTATTGGACATCATTGCAATTATGTAAAGTCAGCTGTTATTCATTGTTGTTTTATATTTAGTTCAAGACACCTTTTCCACCTTAAAAAGGTTAATACTTGGAATTGTGTGTAAGACAGAAGAGCTAATGGTTTCCAAGTTCGAGTCCGGTCTGGACATAAAGTTTGTTTGTGAGGGAACCCCTTCGTTAATGTCGTGGCGTTTAAAGCCCGAATCACACGGAACTGTATTTCCAGTAGGAATGCCAACTAGGCGCTGGACTGGCTAGCCATTTTCTTGTCTTCGCCTGACACGATACTTGTTGCCGTACTTAGCGATAGACTTTTGTGTTAACTAAAAACATTGCGCAGAGCAGATGGACGAGCAATTTGAAGAATGTTGTTGGAGAATTACTGCTTCGTGCTTTTATTAAAATTAAAAAAATAAAAACTATGATGATCAATGCGTACCGAACAAGATTTTTAATGACTCGGGTATGCATATTCATACATGAGATTCTCAGGATTCATTCACAAGAAGAAAATCAAACATTTAATACACTTGTGAAAATAAGGATTTTCATTTTCGGCTAATCATACTTGTCACGTACACATATCATCGCTATGCATAAATACCTAAATATTAATGAACTGAACACGAATCCACACTGCACGTCATCTCTTTACTCTTTTTTGTCGAGAAACTAACAAAAACAGCCAACACTCGGAAACCACAGACAAAAAACTCACCTTTGCAAACTCACAGATTATCTTCACATGGCCAAACTTTTCTGTTCGACATAATCCAGTGGAGGTAAGCCAGTTGCAATTAGAACATGGCCTATTCCTCAAAACCAGCCAAGCAGCCAGTCAGACAGCCATCACTTCTTGTCAGGTAGCCAGTTTGCTCCAACTAACTGGATCTCTAGTTCCGTGTGATTCAGCCTTAACGTACATAAGTATACAGTGACATAATAAGAAAATAAGAAAATGGACAATTACGAAGACCATATTGATTTCGTAAGGGCCTATTCACAGTGGCGAAGCTAAAGGAGAGCCTCGGTTGGCTCTCCGTAAGGTTTTGGAAAAAATATTTTCAATATCTCTATATACAGGGTGTTACTATAATGCTAACTCCCAGGGTTTGTAATGGGGAAGCCATGTCCTCGAATGTGTCGTATGGCAAGTACAACAAAATCGAATCAATTGTTAAGAAACAATAAAAGCAAACCTGAAATTCGTATTCAAAAGCCCATCTACACGGGTCCCCTCTACAAGCCCCGGGAATTTTAAAGAGGAATTTCGAATCACCCTGCACAATGGAATCATTATTACCATACACTGTTCAGTATTCTGAATTATCTTTCGAACCCGGATGGGTTCTCTAAAAGTGCCAGCGTAGCGTAGTACGAAGCCAGAGATTCCAGATTCGAATCCTGGATAACTCAAGATTGTATCATTCTGTTTGCACCATCAGCCATTTCATCCCCTCATCATTCTTCCTTATCATAGCAATTGTCCACCAAGAGCGACTTACAAGAACGGAAGTACATAGAAAATAGCCTTTGTACTTCTAAGAATGTTTGCGTGACCCTAATCTGCCACTTTGCCGCCAACAGCCTATTCAGAAAGTGAACTTTGAATGAACGAAACCTTCCCGATTTTTCCCAGCCTGTTTGAAAGTTGGCCAGTTCTGCAACGTCGTCAGCTCACCTGCAAAAAAAATAGCGAACGAGGAGGTCCCCCACCGATTTCCTGGCTTGTAATTGTTGACTTTTCCCTTTCCGCGCGTTTGTTTGTTGGCCACGTGGTCAATGTCTTCTCGTTTCTTTTCCTACATGCGAACGGCCTCCATCCTCTGCTGTTACGCTTCCCGTGGGATCCGTACATCGTCGCCAAATAGCTGCGGCCTGACAACATTGTCCCAGTTCTTTTCCGGGTCACTGTCGCTTTTATTCCCCCCTCGTTTTTTGTCGCCATTTGTTTTCCTACGTCCTGCGTATCTGAGCTCTTTGTAAAATTCGCTCAGTTTATTTGTCCAGGAGTGATATACAAGTATACCACCAGACGCTACATTGAACATTTTTTTCAGTTTACTTACTCAAGTTGGAATAACCTAGAAACTAGTCATTTCTCTGGTACGAGATTACGTGCTCAAGAAATCTAGACTGCCCTACATAAGTTGCCAATTCACCAACAAAAGTAAACAATTCACACCGGACGTGCTTCTTGTTTTCTAAGCAAGGGTTCAAAGTTCGACTTCCTGCATGTACACATATAACCTACGCATCCATGTAGGCTAATGTTCACGTGTAGAAGTTGAATGATTTGATCCGTACATCTAATGGAAATATAATCCAAAATTAATGGAAACAATAACTCTTTTTAAGAAGCTTAGTGTATGCGCTCTGAAGATTTTGAGACTACTATCCGTGACAAAAATATTGAGCCCTCGTTTGCGAACAGTGGTTTCGTCGTCGCCTTGTAATCAAGGGGTCCCGGGTTCGGTACCGGGAGTAATCACATAATGGTTCGGATCCCACTTTAAACTCTAGGACCAGTCCCAATTAACCTCACTGTGCATGAAGTGGACTTAAAAACTCAATCAATCAATCAACCAATGAAATGAATCGACATAAATATTGCGAATTTGAAAATACAATATCATCGTGCTTCATTCATTCATTTCAAAACATGGTCCATGCGTATTTTACCTAGAAAATGAAATTTCTGGTGAATGTCTTTAGCAGCTCAATGGATACGCGTATCAGTCCCAAGTCAGATTCACTTGCCTGAGTCTGTGTGCTGCGTTGAAATGTATGAATCCCCTTCAGTGCAGAAAACGACCTTTCCACCGACGAGCTTGAGGCAGGAACAGTGAGGAACAATGCTGTTAGTTTGTACACTTGTTCAACAGCTTCATTCAAATGGGTAGTACGCAAGTACTCATGAAGTTTAAACACACTCTTTACTCGATATTCGGCTTCAGAATAAATTACCTGTAGCTCAACATTCAACGGGTAGCAATTGACAAATTTCGCATACAGCTTAATTAAGGACACAAACTCTTCTTCTGGAAAGGTCATGTCATATTTTTATTCTTATTATTCTTTTTCTTTCACTAAAAAGCCATTTGTGGGAAATGCGTAGGATACAATTTGCAAATGCAAATGCATTTGAGAATATTACTCATTATCATGGTTACGGTTTTTGCGCACATTTTGAAAAGCATATCAAGCAACTTAGTCAAAGGAAAGGTAAAACAAATCTGTAAATCGTAACGCTAAGTATTACGCGTATGCTTTTAACATTACGGGCAACTAGGAGGCACGCGCCTAACTTTGCGGGCTCTGCCGGATCTAGGATTGCCAGACATCCCTCTTTTATCTTTAACTTCGCTGCTTCTAATGAAGGTAATATCCAAAATGAAACCATCTCTTTGTGAACTTAATAGTTAGTTTACACATTTAAAATGACGCCCGTTTTGTTAGCTAAACTTCCCGTCAAGCATTGTTGAAATAATACGGGAGTCGATTTTCTTGTTTCTGTTCCTACCGTGGCAAACATATGAGTCAGACTCAGCGGGGACAGAAATTTTCGCCAGTTAGCACCCACTGTTAATGCGCCCTACAGTGCCTGAGAATCGGGGCCCCCGGTCATTGGTTGAGAAGATACTACGTAAGCAAACACACCCGCCATGGGCGGGTCCAAATAATTTCTTCCATTCACTCACACGTAAGTCCTCTCAAGAAGCCTTACAGAGAAACAACTCGAATCAAAACAAGTCCTCAATTGTTTCGTTAAAAGTTCTACTTGCAGTCTGATAAATACGGGAATGAAATACGTTTTCTTCAATAATTTCAACTTGTAAGGTGGACTTACAAGCCTTACGTAGGCACTACGCCGCTGCTTGGAAGACTGGTGTTTTGTAGCTTTTTTAAAGTCAGAAACAGCTTCCTCACAACATTCGGAATATTTTACCTTAAACATAATTCATGTGTAACAAAACATTCTGTTTCATTCATCAGACCCAGCTAACTAACGAAACCTTACTAGAACATTAGTAGACGTCATTATTGTGGATGATCCAAATATAGTGCACTCTACTGACGTAACAGTGTCGATTAGTAATTCAGACCACTGTTTTAATTACATCACGTTGCGTTTTGCAGCCACAGACTGAACTTCACCGATGAATAAAGATTTCTGATTTCTAACCTTTCTAACCTTTCTGAATTAAACCGAATGCAATTTTTACCAGCTTGTTTGACAAAACTGTGTTGCTCTTTTAGTTTTGAATTCACATCGCTTTCCTTACGAAAAATTACACAAACAAGCTATCATGAAGAAATTTTGTCTATTTCAGTTTGGTAAACTTACGTCAGTCATATTGCATGTTGTACATATTCTACTAGCATCACACAGCATGGATAACTGGTTTGACATTGGAATTATACTCCTGTCTTTTTTCGTCGGAAGGCAGGAAGGGTCACATGAACCCCACAACCAATCAGGTTCCTACAATTGACACTGTGAGGAAATAGCGTACGCGGACTTAGTCAAGAACAGCTGTGGACTGTAACGTAGAAGAGAGGAGGCGCGCTATGACAGCTGGGTCACGGATTCGATTCCCGGCCTGTTTATGGGTGTTCCTTGTGAGTATCCATTCATCAAGTTCATCATACCATCACTCATCCTCATCGTCGCGATTAGCACAAAGTGACAGAAAAGCGAAGTAAAATCAACTAAACCAATCAATTCAACAAACATTATTACTTATAAAATACCCCTTTTTTCTGGATTGTTGGAGTCATACACGTGCCATATATGTGCAGTGGTGAACACTCCATATGTCCATGGGAACGCGCTACCCCTTTGTAGGGGGTGGGTGGTCAGCTGGAGAATCATGCACGTAAAGCACTCAAAAGCTAATAGCAGCTAATATGATACAACAGTTGTTATGTATATGGAAAACTAAGGGAGGATTGATGTCTGTCTAAGCCTCTCTGAAACACAGCGTTCGCCATTACACAAATGCTAGTACTTACGACCAACAATTCGTTTCGTTTTTTTCAGGGCCATGTCCACTGCGGCACGTGCCCCTACAAAATGGAATAACTATTATAAAAAATATAATAGCATTAAATTACAAACGAACAACAAATGTTCGAGCAATCGTTTTTCCAGATAGTAAAAAAAACAAAACAAAGGTTAGCACAAATAACATTATTGTGACTATATTTACCAGACACTTAAATAAGTCGGTACCGGAAATCGAATCCGGTACCTGTTGTTTACAAGGCAATAACGTTAACTAATGGACACAAAGATAGTATTTGTTGGTGTCAGTTTCGCCTGAGGAAGAAAATTCTCAAGCTTATCTATTCCTTCCTGAAATCATATTCGGTGCAAATAACGTAATACTACTTCAATTCCACCAAAATCTCCTTAAACCAACAACCAACGGGTCCTGTGTTCGTCTCTGTTGGAGGTGCAATTTACAGCGGTTCGTACGAAACTTTGAAGGTCCAGTCCCGATTAGATTATCTGACCACCAATTGGACATAAAACAAATCCTGCTATTAAATTGTCTTGTAAATAGTTAGAGAGAGAGAGAGAGCAAGTGTGTATGTATGTTGTGTGCCCTTCCAAGAAAACAATATCTAGATCCTTCTATGAATGCACATACACGAAAGGTATGTACCAAGGTATATCAATGTAGCCACTTATATATATATACACCACATGCATATGGCAGTCTAACTAACTAATTCTCTAGCCTTCTTAAACCCGAAGGTTGATGGCTGCAGCAACACAAACCTTCCATCTGTTCCTACGGGTATCCTGGGTAAGATCAATCCAATCTTATCCATCCCTACCAATTTCCTTTAGATCCATCTCAACGTTATCCCTTCATCTTCGTTTTGGCCTTCCTACAGGTCTCTTACCATCAGGTCTCCCAGCAACGCTTCTATCTTCTCCCATTCGTGACACATGGCTTATACCTAACTCTTGTTGATTTAATTATTCTAATAATATCTTGACATGAATACAAATTATGCATTTCTAAATTAGGTAACCTTCTCCACTAGAAGCAGTAGTGGAGTATGGTAGTCTTTAAAACAAAAATGGATGAATATGCCGTACCATTACAAGATGAACTACGATGTCACAAGATATCTTGGGAAAGAGTTCGATTTCTTTCCAAAGTTGCTGGAAGACCCTGACCTGCTCCCTGAGACCTTCAGGGCTTCCTCAGACGTTTACATAATCGTAGTCCCTGAGGAGGGTTGCTTTCGGTTACGAAATTAGATAGCTCTGCACAAATGGAATAATCTCACCTTTCAAGAAGGCGACGAAGTTTTTCGGGTGCAGAGAAGTTAGTTCCCATCCTGAACGAGGCAGCTGTGACCTAGTTTCTGGTAATTGTCGCTGCGAGTAAAGAATGGGAAAGGCGCGCTGTTGATCCACCTCGCTTGGGTCACCACTGCGTCGCCTGAGGAGGGTCGAGGGGGGAGTCTTCTTCGATTGAGTCGATAATTGAAAGTAATCACTGAGGACGGAGTCTTTTGAGCGTTTTTCAGGTATTTTCTCAAAGGAAGGCCTTTCCTATTGGGAGGTCCAACGTCCAGGGTCGACAGCTGTGCTTGTTGATTGGGTGATTTAATTATCGTCGATTATTTGAACCAGCAGGTTAACTGCGAAGAGGAAGCCTGACAAAGAGAGAGAGTAGGGAAGGACATTGCGTTTCGCTAAAGAACTTAACATGTGGTGTGTCTATCTGCTCTGCCACCGAGCGAATGGTTATCTATCACCGCATCAAAAAAAATCAAGGATTGCTATGCCACTAAAAGTATTAAGAAAGCAGTACAAGATTCCAGTTCTACAACAGCCGGTCAGACTGGTTACCACATCGCGGTACGACTCCAAGGGTCCCGAGTTCAAATCCCGGCCTGGGCATGGATGTTTGTGAGTGTCCATTCATCAATTTCATTATATCATCACATCACACATCCCCATCTTCGCAAATTAGCCAAAAGCGGAACAAAAAGCTAAGTAAAATAAGACAAATCAATCAATCAATCAATGAGTTCTGCAACACTTAAGGTAAAATTTTGCATATATTATTTTAGATGTCATTCTCCCTCTTAACTTTCAGGATTATAACAGGAAAGTCAAACGAAAACTTTAAAAGGAAAACCTTAAAAGTTTGATAAAAAATACAGGACAGACTGTAAAGAGCTCAAATTTACATGATGTAACGTTTGTTATTTACGAAACGACATCAAGGCTGCAACACTGATTAAGTGTGCTCCACAGCACCATTTGTATCACTTTAAAGATGGCGCCTCCTGCATACGTTTGCACCGGCGAAGAGCAGTAATTTCTTGCCTTCTGGTAGCCTAAAACGTATAGACATTTTACGTCAAATGTAAATGCAATGTGTTTATGCATGCTTACCACGCCAGCAAGTTTACAAATAGACGACGAAGTTCGACAACGGCCTCAAATGGGTGCAAAGGCCTACGCAGTGGGTAATAACTGACTGCACTTAGATTCCTAATATTCTTCTTCTTGAGGTTTTCAGGCACTAACTCAAACTTGAAAATATATGAGGATCAGGAATGGGTCTATGCTAAAATGCAGCAAACGTGTGCAACTTTACATGCAGAAATCTACTAGATAAAAAACAAAAAACAAATGACGGTTTTCAATTGACTCTGACTTGTAATGTGTAACCTTGAACCAGGAACGTTTTCAATTTATGTAGAGAGATTATTGAAGCAAAGCGGTTCCAAGTATTTATCTTCGCCTGCTGCATGAACAAAGTCATTGTACATAGAAAACTCATTCATTGGTCTACGCGAATTTTGGAATCCCTGACTTGAGTCTAAGATAGAACATACGTAGAAAACACATGATATATATTTACTTTATAAATTAATATTTCAGACATGAACGTTAGGTGCCATTGTTCGCCTCACCGCGCCTTTCCGTATTCATTTCCTGTGATCAAAAATAACTTTATTTAGGGTCGCAATGTTTGTGAAAAATGGTCAAGGGCTAATCCAAGTTGGTTATAAGTGCAATTCATGTTAATATAGGGTAATCCGAAACATTATGTGGCTCTACGGGGGAACAATCCCTGGTCCTGTGATTACCAAGTTACAAAGTTGCCGCTACACTATATGCGATTTAAAATTAAAACATTCACACAAGTTCGTATTTCTACAAAAATACTTCTGCTCGGAATAGTGACTAATAAAGAGCGTAGATTGAATAGGGATAACATATACTGCATATTTCATAATTTTCATAACTATTAAGAAAGTTATTCTCACGAATATATCAATACAAGAGTATAACGAATTGGGAAAAACAGGAGCTTTGAAGATAAGTAACACAGTAAGAAGTTACAGACGATCATTACTTAGTGAAAATAATTTAGAGTCGTAGAATTGCAAAACGCAAGGAAAATCGAAAACTGAAAGCTAAGGAATACAGGGGCTTGGCATAAAAATTGGATTTTTTAAATGGTTTGAAACGAGTAATATGTCTTACTTATTAGACAAATATAAAAACACATCAACTACACCATTACACATTGCCATTTGCAAAATATGCACACTCGGAGTCAGTCACATTCATGTTTTAAAAATTACGTCCTGCAGGTGACCACCATTTCGTCATTGACACTTGGTCAATCTGCCGTCGAAATCGTCCATGTCACATCTCAACATGTGAATAGGGATGTTTCTGCTTCAGTGCCCTTCCCTTGTTTTCAAAGTTCTTCAGTCACATCCTGATTACACTGGTCTATGGAATAAGAAAGGCCTCATAGCTACAGCACGTTGAGCTCTGCTCCAGCGATTCATGTCTGTAAACTGTCGTATGTGTGACGCTTATTGCGTAAATAGTCTGTATGCTTTATAAGACCTTTGAAGTTGTCAAAATGTAGGTAAAAACAGATTGGGTTTTGTCTTGTATAAATGGAGTTCATTATAGTTTGTTGAATGGAATTTTGTGATTAATTAAATAATGTTGATTTATGCGTGCATATCATTTATAATGTATTCGACACCTTGTGTGAGATCTGCGTGTGTTTCAAATACACAACAGATGTATTAAATGGCGACGAGAAAAATATTTAACAGCGTAGTACAGATTTAGGTGAGTTTTGTCTATGATTAATTGGATTTAATCGTTGCGGTAGGCATCATGGCGTACGTGCCAGGATTTGACAAATATGATCCAGATGAAGGAACCATTAACTGTCATTTGGAAAGATATGATAATTATTGCCGAGTTTTCAACATATCTGAGGAAAGCAAAGTTCCTAGATTCATATCTGTAATTGGCGCCAAACCTTATGAAGTGTTACGCGAGTTGTTCTCTCCAATACTAGCAGAGAAGAAATCGTTCAAAGAAATTTCTGATAGGCTCATTTCTTATTACAATCCAAGTAGTAATTTTATAGTGCAACGCCTAAAGTTAAGAAAATGTACGCAATTGGATGTGGAGAAGGTTGAAGATTTTACAAGAAGGCTCCGAAAGATAGGTGAAGCGTGTGGATATGGTGAGTTTTTACCTATTGCATTGTTTGACACGTTCGTGAGCGGTTTAAGGTCTGACGTTATTAGGAAGAAAATAATAGCAGAAAATATCATGGAATTCCAGAAAGCTTTTGAGTTAGCTAGACAAATGGAAAAACTCGAGTGTGATATGAAGGATTATTACCGTGAAGTGAACTTAAAAGGCACAATGAATAATATTAAGTGCAAGGGCAATGACAGAAGATTTCATGAAGCGAATAACGTTTCACGTAAAAATGAGATTGATTCCAAATTTAGCAATCAGCAAAGTAATCTTCATGGTCAAGGTAATAATTCAAAATCATATAAATCAAAGTCCAAAGTGCAAGGGTATTATGAAGGAAGTTTGTGTTCGTTTTGTGGGAAGCAAGGACATAATTATGTGAAATGTTATAAAAGGATTAACATTGAACGAAGAAAATCCACAAATTATGAACTCAATAACAAATTTGTTGCTCATACAACTGAGTTAGAATCCGCACCTAACTCTGAAGCTAGTCCAACAAACACAGCTGCAACTCAAGATTTATTTATTGCCACTATTTTTACGCATTCTAATGATACTCAAATCAACTTTAATAGTAAAGTTGATAAAGAAGAAATCGTGGATCATGCATCCAAACTTCAATCATCACAACATGTGGTCAACGATTCGGAAAATGATATAAAAGTGTGTACAAGGGAACTAGATTCCAACATTAACCAGCGTACATATTTAATAGATATTAATGTACATGGTCATGAAGCCAAGTTTGAGATTGACACTGGATCCTATGCATCTGTAGCTAGTAGAGATTTTTATCAAAAGTTTTTGCATAATGTACAAATGTCTGAACCTAACTGTACATTGAAAGGTGCTGATAATAATGTAATACCTTTACTGGGAAAAGTTAATGTGAATGTTGCGTGGATAAATCAGTTCTATTGTCTAGATTTGTACATAATTAACTGTCATTTAGAATATCCGCTTTTAGGAAGAAGTTGGATTCAAATTATGATACCCAAGTTACATTGTGAGTTGACTGAAATTTATGCAAGGGGAACTTGTTCTCCGCAATCTGATATTATTGCACACAATGTCACAGGAAATAATGCAAAGAACTCTGATGTTCGTAATGTCAAGCATATATTAAATAAATGTGACAATTGTATAAAAACTAATAATGTACAAGGGATCGTTGATATTATAAAGGAAGAATTTCATTCTACATTTGATGGCGATTTAAGCTTGCCTATAAAAGATTTTAGAGCTGATATTCCATTAAAACCTGACGCAACTCCAATTTTTAAGAGATTTTACAATGTACCTTATGGAATTAAAGATAAAGTAAAATCAGAATTGGATAAATTGGTAGAAAATGGCATTTATGAAAAAGTCAATACTAGTGAATGGGCCAGTCCGATGGTTGTCATTAAAAAGAAAAATGGAGATTTACGCATTTGTTGCGATCTAAAAAGTACATTGAACAAATATGTAGAAAATGCTTCTTATCCCCTACCACTGTTAGAGGATATTTTCCAGAAAGTTAGAGGAAATGCCATATTTGTTAGTTTGGATTTGCAAAAAGCTTATTGGCAAATAGCTTTGAGTGAAAAAGCAAAAAGGTTGCTTGTAATGAACACACCATGGGGATTATTACAACACACAAGATTACCGTTTGGAGTTAAAATTTCGTCTCAAATATTTCAGAGAGTAATTGAACAGATATTGCAAGGTCTGCATTATGTAATTCCATATCAAGACGATATTCTAATTTGTGGATCTGGACTGAATGAAACGGTTAGCAGATGTATTGAGGTCATGCACAGGTTAGCACAATATAACGTGAAGGTTAATTTGGAAAAGTGCAAGTTCTTTAAATCATCCATTCAATACTTAGGATATGAACTATCTGCGGAAGGAATTAAACCATGCCAGTGCAAGATTGAAGCATTGCTTAATTGTCCACGTCCGCATAACGTGAAGGAATTGAAGTCGTTTTTGGGAGGCATTAATTTTTTTCGAAGGTGCATTCCAAATATGGCTATACTGATTCCAGCCTTGTACAATTTATTAAAGAAGAATGTGCATTGGAATTGGAGTGATGACTGTGAAAGTCAGTTCAAAAAGGTTAAAGAAGCACTGCAGTCATCCGAAACTTTAACTCCGTTTGATCCTAGCAAGGATACAGTAATCATATGTGACGCTTCGAGCTATGGTCTAGGAGCTCAGATATGCCATAGAATTAATGGTGAATTGAAAACAATAGAGTGTGCATCTACTACTCTTTCGCAACATGAAATGGCTTATCCTCATCATGAAAAGGAAGCTCTTTCAATTATATTTGCCGTGAAGAGATTTAGAAAATATATTTATGGAAAGCAATTTCAAATATGGACTGATTCACTACCCGCAAAACAACTACTTCAACATGGAAAGGCTATACCCATTATGGCTTCATCCAGGATTCAACGTTGGTGTTTGTTCTTGGCTAATTATGAATATGAAATTGTGTACAAGAAGAATGTTGAAGTAGCGGATCTGTTGTCGAGGTTGCCATTGCAAGGGGAAACAGTTGATATCGACGGGATTCAGTTTGTAAATGCAATCAAGCTCACGGATCGTCTGAAAGATGTCTTCCGAACTTTGCAAGAACAAGATGTGATGTTGAAACAGGTCAAAAGGTACGTTATGGAAGGTTGGCCAGAATCTAAGATTAAGGATCCAAATATAGATGCAAGTGAATTCGAAGCGCTGAGAAGAAGAAGAAATGAACTACAATGTGAAGAATATATATTTCTGTGGAGTTCTAGAGTTATTGTACCTAATTCAATGAGGCAACAAGTTTTGGAGAAAGCTCTTGAGAATCACGATGGCGTAGTTAAAATGAAGTTACTATTGCGTGAAAGATATTGGTGGCCTGGTATAGACAAATGCGTTGAAGATCACGTAAAATCGTGCAACGTTTGTAATGCTGTAAAACCTGACACCAAAAAGAAAGAATACAATGATTGGAAGGAAGTAACTAAGCCGTGGGAGAGAGCACACATGGATTTTTTCTATTTTCAAGGAAAAGTGTTGCTTCTCGTTGTTGATGCATTTACAAAATGGCCAGAATGTGAAGTTGTATCTTCTACATCATTCAGGGATGTAAAAGGATTTATGTCAAGACTAAGTTCAAGGTATAATCAGCCATACACCTTAGTTACGGATAATGGTCCTCCCTTCCAATCTGCATAATTCAAGAAATATTGTGAAGATCAAGGGATTGCTTTGATGCATTCACCAGCTTATCATCCGGCTAGTAATGGACAAGCTGAGAGACACGTACAAATTATAAAAAGTGCTCTGAGATGTAAATTGTATGAAACTAGAAGAGATGACAAGCATTTTGATTTAAATAATGCTTTGATGGATGTGCTACATAGTATCCGAATGGCTCCAAACACCGTTAATTTGAAATCTCCTGCTGAAATGATGTATGCATTTGAGCCGAGACCGAAAGTTGATATAGATCGGTTGCAGGATATTCCTGATAAAAACAAACGTGAGGATACCAGAGGAGGTGTCAAAGTTTGGGTGAAACTTGCCAACCGAGATTCCAGTGGTGCATCCTATGTTCAAGGTGAAGTTGTCCGGAGAGCAGGGACATATACTTGGTATATTAAATTGGTAAAGATGTTAAGTTAGTGCACGGAAACCAGATAAAATGGAGAAATGTGAGAGAAAATGATAGAGGATATCATCATGATAGTGATGAAACAGGCGATAAGAATAATGACGCATCTTCAGAAGTCCACGAAGGAAGATATTTAGATGCGAATGATACGTTTAAGGATTACGAGAGAGGAGACAATCATGAAGTGGTGGAAGAAGCTGCTAGAGGTAACATAGATTTAGATAGACGTGAAGCAGCAGAGTCAAGAGTGTTAAGGAGAAGTCAGAGGCAAAGAAAACCACCTGGCAGATTGGATTTGAGTGATTATGGTTAAAAGAAGTAAAGACATTAAAACCAAAATTTTGCTACACCATTACACATTGCCATTTGCATAATATGCTCACTCGGAGTCAGTCACATTCATGTTTTAAAAATTACGTCCTGCAGGTGACCACCATTTCGTCATTGACACTTGGTCAATCTGCCGTCGAAATCGTCCATGTCACATCTCAACATGTGAATAGGGATGTTTCTGCTTCAGTGCCCTTCCCTTGTTTTCAAAGTTCTTCAGTCACATCCTGATTACACTGGTCAATGGAATAAGAAAGGCCTCATAGCTACAGCACGTTGAGCTCTGCTCCAGCGATTCATGTCTGTAAACGGCGTACATTGGTGACGCAACTGACAAGCAATCAGCATTGCTAACACCACTACAGAAACTTTCCCACCGAAAGCAAATGAATCTATTTTTGTGGTACACTTCTCAAACTTCAGAGGAAAGTGGTAGTGTGTAAGAGATTATCAGCTACTTAAATGAAGATACAAAGAAAGATACCAACCCAGGAAATAACAGAAAGGAATGAGTCACATGAAATAATATCAACAGACTACAAGTAACAAATAGCAACAATATGAAGAATTAACAAAGAAAGGAGACAAAGTATGTAGAAAACATAAAAGGCAATATCTGAATAATGAATACTCTAAATTGAATATATGAATTCAAAAAGAAGGATACCAGAGAAGCATATGAGGGTTTAAAAGACACAAATAAAGGCTTCAAACAAAGAACAGATATCCGCTATGATAAAAAGTGCAGCCTACTGAGTAATAAAGTAGTAAAGAGGGCATTAAAGACTACTTCATTATACAATTGAATCTTTCGATAGAAGCCAGTGAGGAAAAACATTTAGATACTGGAGAAGAGAATCTATAACGGATGAAAGCGCAAAAGGTGGCATCATTAAGAGAAGTGAAAACTTCCATCCATAAATTAAAAATAATGAAGTGTGCAGGTCAAGATAAAATCTGCAGGAATTATAAAACTGGGAGGATATACAGTAAAAACATAGCCTACACACCAACTTGTGGTCTCCCTCCATCCTCCTCATCGCGATTAGCCAAAAGCGGATGAATAAAGGCACAAAATATGAATGTCGTTTTGAAGTCTGCAGTTCCGTGATGTACTGCATAGCAAGGAGGTTGGCTCTTGTATGTTCGAATTGGTCATCCCCTATATCGCTGTTGGGATCAGGAATATTTTTTATTGAATTGATTGATTGAATTGTTGTTTTAAGTCTACTTTATGCAAAGAAAGGCTGATCGGGACAGGAATATTTTAATTTGTACCTTTGTTCATTTACGTTAGTGGCATAAGACAATATTAGAAATCGCTAATTAGTGCAATTAGTGTTTGAATTTGCAATTGGAGTTCATCCAATGAAAATGTTGTTGTTGAATGTTCGGCCTCACATAGATAGAGCACACAAAACATTCGTAGATACTTGGGTTGTAAATTTAAAGTGGCAACACTGTCAAAGAGGTGATAACACTGTGCATGTGCTATCAGGCATTGAACATTGTCAGTTGAAGCCCATGTCGATGTGTGGAGTACCAAAAGTGGTCGGTGCAGCGAGTGCTTTTGTTTATGTACAAGATTGAAATGAACACCATTTTGTGTACTGCCCTAAAATATGTTTACAAAGGTAAAACATGTTTACAAATGTAAAACACCGATTGTGGATCAAAATCGTGGTGGCCCGTGGCAAAAAATGCACGAGAATGTCATCAAGACTTGCAGGAAGCCTGTAGCAACAATACCAGCCTCATATGATGGTTGCACAGTGGTGACAATATCTGGAACCCAGCATGATGCATTTTCCTCATGTTAAGGTTGTTCTGACTTGCGCATCCCAACCTCCTCAAGAAATACACGTACCCATTGTATTGTGCAACCATCAGATATTTGCAATTTACCACGAAATTTATCAGTTTTTGATACGCAAATAACAACGCAACTGGTAAAAAAAAAATGTTGTAGAGACATATTATTTATTTTATCACACGGCACGGGAACGAGTGGACATTGGCCGGAATTGTACCCATAGTGCAATGCACGATGACGTCAAAGTGAATGTACCCATTCAGTAGTTTCGAACGGCGAATGTTGGCGATTCGCTTGGAAACTTTCCGTTGCGTCTTTCGACCGAGAATTCTCTCCTTTTGACCCTCCTGTGTCAACAAGAACAGCCTTATTTGTTTGCACGGCGCGACGAAGACTCGCATAAACCTCATGGTTCCTCGTACGACGGAGTATCTGTAGTAGAAAATGTCAAATGGGGGAAATTTCCTTGAAAGAAACGAGATAATTTCTTGCGAAATGTCCACCGAGACACGACAGCGGAAGTTGAGGATAAAGAAGATTAAACTGTGACGTGCTAATTAAATATTTTTCCGCTGTTGATGCTTGTCGACTAAAAGAAAATGAAGCTGCACATTGTTGATGGCGCATACAAAGACTTACAAATCGTCGGAGGTTTACTGGGAACATTGCACGGAAGTCATTAGTGACTGAACTGCAGCAAATGTAATGGAATTGCTGCCGAGTAACGTGTGGGGACAGCAGTTTTACTTTGCACTGCTGTGGAGGACCCAAAGCGAGGAGGTTCATCCATTAATAAAAAGATGCAGCCTGCGTTCTAGTATAGTTAGCCAACTGGATTTAATGTCAAGAACGTGACCAAAATGTCGCATGTTGTCGATTTCCGTCGCACGTGGAAGAGTAATTATCAACATGGTCTCTGGAGGGCACTGTCCAACGAAGTACCTGCTACAGTAATTATCTAATTAAAATGGGACACTGCGACATGAAATAAAATTACATACTCAACATTATTAAACCGCCTATGGAGCGAGGTATTGGAGCATAGGTGCTGACTTTGTGGAGGTGGTGTCAAGACAATGTTGTGCATCTCCAAAACCCGAGAAGGGAGGGGATATATTTTCTCCACTCCCAAAATATCCACTTTTTAAAAATGTTACACGTTCTGACTCATAATGACTTGGTTTCTAAGAACTGACACATGATAGGTGGGTGGATATATGGCAATGGTTTGTAAAAGTGTGCGTTGCGATGTATGCGCACCCATAATGAGGAATATATATGTGTGTGTGTGTTTGTATAGATACGTATATATATAATTTGTGTGAACTTTCCTTCAAAATATTTTAAATCAATGTCACTTTACGGAAGTAAACACAATAATTTTGTTACCTTAGAATTGTGCCACAGTTTTTGACAACATGTAATAGTTAATAGCTAGTGTAAAAATAACTTGTCAAGAAATAATGGCGAACTCCGTAGTTATAATTCTACAGTGTTATGATGTTTGCAAATAGCCATATAATACGCTGCAGTCTGATTTTGTTTAAATAGATACATTCTCTTCATCAGTGGGGGGGGGGGGGGTCAAGAACATAAGGTTTAGCATAGTCCGGGGGCAAAATTGGCAAAAGTTGGTAGGGCAACCGCCACCCTCACCCCTTTAATCGCCCACACTGCTGTTCTTGTAATTTAAGAATTACATAAATATTGATACGTTTACGCTCCAATAGAATATAAAACACGCACAATTTGTCTACTTGAAAACTACAGTTGGAGAAACAGGTCAGGACAGTAGCAATAACGTGGTTTCATTCGGAGGGAGTGCTGAATATGCTACTTAGAAAACTCGATAGGTAACTTCGGAATATTTTTTAAGTATACACACACACACACACACACACGCACAAGAAGGTTATCTTCGTACAACACAGATATACTTTCACAGACTGTAGAAGGCATTAGACCAACAACTTTTCCAAAGATTTTGCACTAACTAAGGCCACGTTTCGAAGCAACAAGCACTCGAATAGTGGTATTTTCTAACGTACGTGCATGAAGTCATGCCTACACACTGTAGAAATTTGTCGACTTCGAATGTTCTGACTCGTGTCTCTCCTAATTTAATAAAACAGTTTATCACAACAATATAGAGCATGAATGATTCATAACTACATTTTACTCTAAAATTATTCTATCGTGTGTCTCCATGGTAACGTGTTTGTTCATAGATTTGGGGGCTACAGCACCTCTCATGTTCATGATTTACGATTCATTGAGATCACGATCAGAGTTTTATTTTCCATTGTAAGATTACTTCCTTAGCCCGACCTTATTTTCCAATTGATATTTTCTGCAAGCGATGAACTGCAAATTGTCTTATGTCTGAAACCAGACAAAAATCAGCATTGAGAGCTTTCTCAGAACCCATCATCAATCAAGAAATAGAAAAAAAAGGAGCTTCGCGTGTTTGTGGGAGTATGCGAGGATTCTACGAGACCCCATAACCTTACGCAACTGCTTGACCCGAATTCGAAAGTATTTTTCTTCATTTCTGTACGTCGTAAATCTGGACGGTTTATTTGAAAATGTTTTCACAAATGAGCGATAGATGCATTTGTATAGTTATGGGATTGCTCGCAGTGGCGCTGACTCTCCTAAGTCTGCCTTCCGTTTGTATGTTTCATTTTTTTTGTTTTGCGTCGCTTTTCTGCCACTTTTGGATATTCGCGAAGATGATGATGAGGGATTATATGATGAAATTGAAGGACACTGACAAGGAACACCCGGGTCCCGTGGTGTCGTATATATTCGTTAATGTGTAATACAATTGCGTCTATACGTGGCGTATGGTGTAGGCATATCAAAATAGGTTTCTCTGCAATTCGGATTAAAAAAAAAAAAACTACATGGTCGCATAATTACTTCAACCACAAAAATCAACGATTACATAAACGCATGTTCACTTTAACCTATAAATCAATAATGGCATAATCCCGTTCGGTGACGGCGATGCCTTCTCTGTTTGTGTTGTATCGTTTCCATATTGACCTGTCCGCTCTGCCTACTTCGGGAACTCCGGCTCAACCGAACAACTCTAGGTTGAAGCCTGCGCCGAGGGAAAGCAGCGGATATGACATAATTGCTTTCAACATAAAATATTAATAATTGCGTAGATGCACATTTACATTAACATAAGGTTAAAGTAAATATGTATCTATGCAACTATTGATTCTTTAAATCCGAATTATATCGAATCTGAAAATAGCAGACCTACATCATTAAAATTTAAAATTTTATACACAAATTACCCAAACCATTCTCTAAAATAAACAATAAAAACAAGTTATTTTTGCATGAAGTCAGAAACTTAGCACGTTTTCCAAGAACTTTTGTTTTCATACTTTACGATCCTCTTTTTGTTTGTTTGTTTCAGCCGGATATGTGATATAATTTCTTTGTTCACTCGTCCAAAATATATTCAATGTAGTTTTAAAGACAAATGTAAATATATATTTTGCACAGCACCATCTTTTAGACCGTGATTATAAAGTCCGTATTCATTCCTGCATAAACAGGAACTGAGGTTCGTGTGAGGGACATGGAGGGACGACAACAAGATAAAAACAAGACACTAAACAAACAATATATTTGCTTGAAAACTGGACACATGTCCGAAACATTCATACACAATGAAGAGAGAGAAGACTAGTAACAGACTATATCTGTTTATGGCTTCTCTTCTTCTAGCCATGAAGGCTACACCTTGTAGCCATGTACTAATACCTGGTCCGTATCAGGAACAATATGTGCTGAAACACATCGCAACAGGAAGCAGAATCAGCATTACTCAACCCCTCGCTGGTTTAGACAGCTACCAGCGATACTCCACAGCCACAAACACCCTCTCCAACAAATGGAATTGCATGAATAGGAATCCTTTGTTTCATTTCTGCGAGGTTGTGTATCTTCACTTCGCACACCTTAAACTCGATAAAGCCGCTGCAGAAAAAAATAAGGGATTCAGGTCGGGTAAGCTGGTGGCCACAATACACGACCAATCGTTTACCGCCACATGACGCATTCCACGCAGATGGACAGACACAACAGATTTTCTTTCTTCTATTGCAGCATTGTTTACAACCACTTAACCGCTAAAAGGTATAATTACTTTATAATCACACTACGATATGCATACAAAGTAAATCAATATCATTCTAAACTTCATAAAATTGTAAATAACTAACATCAAATTAGCCAATCACAAAATATTTCTACTTTTCTCTCATTCCCTCTGATGAACGCAGTTACATGAGACATGTCTAGTATTTAGAAAAAAAAATCAGCAAGATACAGTGTGTTTCAAAAGTCGTGTAACCCTAAATTCGATGCTTTTTAATCAGTTATTTGCTACCAATGTGAGTCAGGTGGAGTATTTGATGGTTTGATTGAATTGTTGTTTTAAGACCACTTTATGCACAGAAAGGCTAATCGGGACTGGACCTACAGTTTAAAGTGGGATCCGAACCACTATGTGCCTCCACCGGGTTATGAACCCGGGACCCCTTGATTACAAGGCAAGGACGCTATCACTGCTCCATGGGAGAGGCCTGAGTATTTGATGGGCTTGGTATCGGCGATTATAAGGGTTAAGTGAAAAGTGTCATTTTATAGGTAAATAAATTTCAATCTACTTGTTTTTATTAGACACTTCTTTTTTATAAACAAACATGTTTACGCATAATACAGCGTATTTTAAAAGGCCTGCAGGATTCTAAAAACCTATAACTTTAAAGTACTATGATAATTCCAACAAGGTATGTTTTTTACACGGAGGAAAATTTAAATTTTTGCTGTGCCCACACTGCTGAATGACGTGTGTGCAGGTGATAACGCGATCACGTGATTCAAAGATGGCGTCGATGGAGGAAAGAGTTCAGTGCGTGTTATGGCTTGAGAGTTAAAATCTTGTTTTGGTGCAGAGAATGTTCGAAACAATGTTTGGAAAACACCTCCAGGGCAGACAAGTATCCAGAGATGGTAAGAAAAGTTTAAGGCTTACTGAGCGTAGCTTTGAAGATCGTGAATTTCTTGATGGCCAATGGGGGGGAAGTTGATTGACCCGAGAGGACCCACACCTTGGCCCGCAACGTCACCAGACCTTACGTCTTGCGATTAATGGTTGTGGGGACATGTCAAGACCCTGGTGTATGCACAGAAATCAACAGATCTTGACGACCTGAAGCTCATGATACGTGATGTGGTTCACAACATTCCGGACGAGCACTGCAATTCTCGGATCCAAACAAAGATTGCAAGAATATTTGGAAGTGAAAGTTGCCCAGATGGAGATCTGGCGATGAACCATACCATATCAAACATTAATTTTAAAGTTTGCTCTGTGTAAGAAATAATATTTCGTTGTAACATACCTATTACTTTAAAAGTTATAAGTTTCTTGAATCCTGCATGACTTTTAAAACACTCCGTACCGTGCTTACATTATTTTATCACTAACGTATCCTAACCAAGTCACATAATATAAAGCTATTTGTTCATACATGGCTTCGCTTCTTAAAATATTTCGCCACATCTTCCATCTTGTATTCCAACAGTAAAAAATGAGAATGCAAGTTCCAACATGACAGTGAAATCAGCAAGTGAAGAAACAGGAAGATCCATTCATCGTATCACATTCCTTCTTCTTTAAAAGGAAGCCATTACGATCCTGCAATGGATCATGGATCAATGTTGGCCTCGCATAGTCTGCTCCCGATGTTTACGTCAGCCGCCATAGGCTTGGTCCCATTGCCCAAACAATGTCACGAATGTCATTATCACTTTGAGACCGTGACCAGATGCACTTAGCGCTCGCTCATAAACATTTAACATTGAAAATGAGTTCGGACGGAAGGGATGTAAGCACGTCAATCGATGACCTTGGTTCGGAATTTCTGTGGTCTTTTCCTCATCGTGTGTTGCCTCTCTTCCGTTGAACCTCACAACATGTCACTCACCTTTAAACTTGCAGCCAGGGTTGGTTCCAAGGCGAGTCGAGTCGCTGTTTAAGAATCAACAAGATTTGATTTGACTTTTCTTATTTAGCGTCGCTTATCTTCCACTTTTGGCTAATCGCTACGATGAGGATTAGTGATGATATGATGACATCAGTGAAGGTGCACTATCAAAGAACACCCATGCCCAGACCAGGATTCGAATCCAGGACCCTTGTCGTCGCTAACCACTCCGCCACGGAGGTTGTGAGAACGAAACAGTTAACTAGACGAGTGTCTGTAAGTTCGAGACGAGACAGACTACTTACCGAGAATTTCGTCTCGCTCGATACTTCACTCAATTTGAATCTAAATATGATTTTTTTTGTCTAAAACTAACTTCCTTATTGTGCGACTTATTGACAATTATACCAAGTGATTTTAGTTATTTGATTTCTAAATGCACGTTCGAATCTAAATTCAAATTCTCCGAATGCGAATCCACAGTGATTCGAATTCTGGATACAATATTCTGATCCCGAATCTGTAATTGATATCCAAATATTCATTACCCGAATCCATTGCAATCCGAAATTCGACACGTTTACTGTCGGTATCCGTGTGTACCCTGATTATAAGTAAGTTACATGTGTTGTTCAATAAAGGTTCACACTGAATAAACTAGGGTACGCAGATTTTTGTTCGGAGGGGGCTGGAATTTTAAAGGTACATAGAGGAGAAGAATAAATAATTATTTTTTTTGTTAATTACCATTTTTAACTTTCGTTTTAAAGGTTGTTCAAACAAAAAAAGTGGTTATAGGAAGTCATTTTAATGGATTTTTGCATTTCCACTTTGGTTCTTCTTATGCTCTTTACTGATTTGAATTTAAAATTTTGATTCTCCAAAATTTCGGAGGGTGCTGTAAGCCCATCCGCTCCCCCTGCGTACGCCAGTGCAATCAACTGCAATCGTGGAAAACCTGACTGTTACTATAGATAAATTAAAACGCTTATTTCTCTCGAGCCTTATTGCCAAGCCAAACGTTTTTCCAATTGTTCAACTTGCCGCCACAAGTATAGCCACGAGACACAACAACGTTTCACAGAGGTCTTTGCCAATAGTTCAATGTATTTTCTAAACCGTCTTCGTCCAACTTTCATTGACCTCAGATGGAAAACTTCCTTATAACGACGCTCCTTTGATCGATTGGGACCTGCATTCTTTCCTCAGAGATCTCCAGGCTATTTTCTTTGAGCTGCTGTTATTGTGTGTATGTGCGAGTGAGAGGTTGACGGCACAGGGATCCGGATGCACTGACCAGGGCTTTTACCTGAGAAAAATCTAGCACAACAAGGGTTTCGGCGCTCGCTGTAGAATGACTTTCTTACAAACTTCCGTGCTATTGAAAAGGAGTTCAATCACTTTATCGGATGACTGCAGAGTAAAAAAAAAAAGGTAAAGTGCTCCCCTGTGCTTAGCACTACACCATGAAGGCGTATAGGGGGTAACGCCCCACACTTTCTTGATCCGGTCGTGAGTGGGGTCGATGTGATCAGCATCACGCCCCTGACCGCCTTTACCCCCCAGGGTTTCCCCCAGGTACCCATGTCATTCGACCTACAGTTACTGCAGAGTGCTGTAACTTAACGACCAACATGCACATCTTTCTTAAACAACCTTAAATTGGGGCTGAGCCGATACCGATGTCGATGAATCGATATCGGCCGACACCAGTGGCATCGGCATCGGGAAGTATCTGTTGGAATTATCTACGCATACCAGCCGATACTTTTCTGACATATTGATCTTTCACGTGGTTAGAGAAAATGCCGCGTGACATTTTCGCGGAATATAATTTTCCTGGAATTTATGCAAAATTCAAACTTTCTTTTTAATTTGCACAAGTTTTGTACGTAATATTGGATTTTTCTTATAACATGGCATCTATTTTAATATTTTGATGTAATTCTTGAATATTCTAAAGCAAATTTCTTGGAAAAATTATGCATATAACTGGAGAAGAAATATTACACACCAATATTTTGAACAAGTGTTAATTATTGCAATTTTCAAGTATCGGTATCGGTATCGGTGGGAATCGGTAAAAGTATCGGCATTGGTATCGGTTGAAAGTGGTATAGGATCGAGCCTCCTTTAGAGGTGGTCATTTTTTTATCTCCTGTCTCAAAAATCACTTCTGTCTATGTTCGATGTTTACTCGACTCCGAATTTCAGTTACAAAAACTCTGCCTTTTTCTTTAAATCATTTCTTCAGAATAACCTCTGATGAATAACTAATAAAATATAGATGCTATTATTATCGGTATCGGCTAGTATCGGTCCAATTACTTTTGCCGATACCATCCGATACCAAAGATTTTGCGTGGCTAGAGCGGCCAAGAGAAAAAAAAACTCATTTATCAAGATTTGTCCTCTTCAAAAGTTTGTTCACCCTTCCTTGTGACAGATTGGGGCCCACCTAGAGACCTGCACAAGACCCGGAAAAAACCCGTCTGCAAGGAGGCGCGCCTACAATAATATGCAACACGCACGTCAAGCCCAGGTGTTCGAAATCGCGCAAGCAAGCTTCACGTCACAGTTGTACACAGGCATCGATGCCTGCCAGGCTTTTCTATTACCCGGGTCTTAAGAAGACCTGTGAGACTCGATGTAGTTCTTGCAGGTAGACGACGAGCACTACTGTCAGTGTTGCCAACGGCCATTATATTTCACTACGCATGGAAATATTTGAATTTCTGCTAGGCGCAGGTGCCTAGAGGTTGTATAACCATTGGCGTAGCAAGGGGTGAGCGAAGTGGGCGACCACCCTGGGCCTCGCGTCCTATGAGGTTGATACGAAAAACGTAATAAATGGAAGTGAGAAAGATAGAAAAGGCTATTTTTTTTGGGCAATAAAATTAAAACATTTTTTTTATCTGGCTTTATATTCTAGTTTAACGTTATAATTTGAATGAATACGTCAAATAAGAGGCGGGCGGGAGCTCTAAGCCTTAGGGGTCCCAAAAAGTCAAAACAATTCTCATTTCTCATGTGAAACATTAACGCAAAAATTGCTTGGACAATTTTATCCAATTATTATTTTCTTGAATAGAAAGCGCTTTGTCTTGGCTTTTCTTCTGTCTCGTGACCTTGCATAGCCTACACGATTTTAATATGTTAATGATAAAGCACCTCAAACTGCCACGGAGGAAAGTATGGGGCATTTAAATGCTCCCGGTGAACTGAGGAAGGGTATGGATAATATTAGTAGTTCTTCCTTCCTTCCTACAGATGCAGCTATTGCCCTCTGTAACGGGCACGAAGATGATTTATCTTCAGAATATCCTGATAAAGTTTTACGTTTCAGGAATGTTCTTAAATCTGAAATCAAGTGCTTTGGCAAAGTTTCTTCTCCTTGATAGCTCTACACTAGCTTCCAGTGTTCTCTGTATCCTGTACCGCCTTCTGTTTTTTTTCCTACTCTTCAAGTAACAACCACGAAAAAGGAACTTTTTCAAAATTGAAACTTAGGAAATACTTCAGCCCAGTAATCTCACTCCACAACGAGAAAGGACAAGATCTAATGTAAAAGTATCATTCGCTGCCCAGAAGCCAGCTTTCTGTTAAGCAAGGTGGTTTGATTTAAATCAAAATTTAAATTGGGGAATTCTATTTTTTTAAAAAATCACTTATTGAAATCACTTTAAATAAAATTACAGAATAATGTACACAAGTAATTTGTAGATATCAGAATTGGCAAAATTACACCAGAGAGAAAATCTGTTTGATTGATTGATTCATTTATTTGGTCAATTTATGCACAATAAGGCTAATCGGGACTGGACCTACAGTTTAAAGTGGGATCCGAACCACCATGTGCCTCCACCGGGTACCCCTTGATTACAAGGCGACGACACTACCACTGCGCTATAGGGGAGCACCCGCCCCCGCAAAAGTATAATGTAGAACAACCACCAGTAACACAAAGTCCAAAATATTCACGATGGCACTTTTTTACAAAACTTGGTTCGTACTCTTTTACAGGTGTCTGCAGTGGCGGCAATTAGGGGCGGGGCCGAGAGAATGCAGTTGCCTCCCCCCCTCCCGACTTTTTGAAACTTTTGCACCACGCTAACCTCATGTATCAAGGGAAATTAAACTGTCCTTGCCCCCCTCCACTTTTGCACCTTGGCCCCTTAGTTTTGGAACCCAATCGCCGCCACTGGGTGTGAGTGATACAAATGTTTTCTAGCAAGGAATAAATGTCTGCAATTTCAAATTGATAAAAGTGATGAACATTTTAAGTGCTCCTAGAACAGTTTAGAATCTAAAAATTGGCAACGGTGACTGCGTGACTCATGAATCTGGAGACGGTGCAAAACCGGAATGAGCGTTCGCTGAAGATAAGCGAGCTTCGTCTTTCAAGGCCTTCCAGTTACCCGTGGGCTTTCGATGCTTGACGGGTCAAAACTCAGGTATATAGTTTTACTCGCCCGCCCGACCAGCCAGGCGGGCCTAGTAAGCGATTCTGACCGATATGCAGCCCTCTGGGCCCACCCGGACAAGAATTCTATGTACATTTCCAAAAATGATGCACCCTACTCGGAAGCAGATGACAAGATCAAAAGCACGGCTAAATTGAAAGCGCTGCGCCCAAACGTGATATTGAAAGCATGTAATTGCCTGGTGGTCAACGGTATGTAGAAGTAAAATACACCATTCCTTGCCAATTCTTGTTCGCAAACTCGTGAGTCGAAAAGGTGACGTTTTCAAAGCCAGCATTATTATAATGCTATGATCATTACGGAGTTCCTGGGAAAGGGAGGAATGTCGCTATGGGAGTGAGGGTTGTGTATTTTCTTATTGTGTTCCACCTTCTGTGTGACTGCTTCCCGATGCTGACACTGCAGTGACTTGTTTTTATTGCAAATGACAGAGAATAATGGACAGCAGGTCATATATAGAGCTGCCAAACGAGCATTGAATATACAGATCTGTATTTGTGTATATTTTTCCGTCGTTTTCCTCCCTCTCCAGGTTAATCTAAACGATAAGAATGTTGTTTACATTTGTATTTATTTTGCATTCCTTGTACAGTGTCTCTCAAAAGTTTTAGGACAACGACATTTTAAACTAGGCAACCCAACTTACGTAAGGCGCTGGTGAGTTGCGTGTAGAGTTAGGCTCAATTTCAATGTTCCCATATGAACAATAGATATTTATGAAATACGCGAAAGGAATAAAACCAAGTACTATTGTATAAAACTCTAAAAAAATATATATCAGTATTACATTTGTCGCAAATAAGAAATACCTTCTGAAAGAAAGCAAATCGATTTTTCTAGTATTTCATCGCTGATGAGTTTACACAAAGCTAAAGAGGAGGGAGGAAACGAAAAGGGACAACAAATGAGAGGAGAAAACAGAGAGCGAAAGAGGAAGAGGAAAAGTAAAGGAGTAAAGAAAATATAGGACAGATGTGGATAGGAGAAGTAATGGGGAGAAATGGAAAAGATGCGAGGAGAGATGAGGAAAATGGATCAAAAAGGAGAAAAAAGGAGTGAAAGAGATGAGAGGAGAGGAGGGAAAGATATCCAAGAATTATCCAATTTCTCTCCACTTCTGAGTTCGTTCAAATGGAGGTTTTGTTATTTAACATTTCTCCTCTCCCCATCGTTAATTCCAAACAGAATCATTCCGTTTCACACTGCATGGACATTGAGCACAATGGGATATGTCTAAAACTTACGAAAATTTTCTGCCACCGGAGGGGTTTGAACCTACGACCATCAGGCTGACAATCTACAACGGTAACCACTACCCTACAAACTTTCGTTATTGAGAATAGCTAGGAGGAGCTGACCAGTGTGAAATGTAGATGTAACTCTCCTCCTACATGTAATGGCAAAGAATACTTGTTTGGAACAAAGAAAACTAAGGTAGTACGAATCGGCGCAAACATTTAATGGAGAATTGCAAATGATGAAAACTTTTCATTCGATATTTGCGAAGGTATCCTTGCATTGAACTGGAGTGGGCAAAGGGGTAAAATTAGTATGTCCTCAATTACCGCAAATATAAATAGTTATTTCATTAATATTTGTCAATGTCTTTGAAGCAGTACACAATTATCGTTATAGTATCATAAGTCACGATCTTATACGAGTTATTACTTCTAACTTATTATTGTGATTAGACATTATTAATGGAAAATATCTAGAGGCTTCTACATTGCAGGACGATGTTCTCTTCCTGTGATACTGCAACAGACGAAATGCCTTGTGTAGGACGAAAGTCTCGTGTTCAGAACAGTATTATGAAATGCATTTGCTGTTGCGTAAGGAGACGCAAAACAAAGATATTCTACATAATAGTTATAAAGTGCTCATTTCATTTCTCATTAATAAAGCCACAGAAGAATTTTTCCATAAACCTGTATGTTATGTAGGTTCTAATTTATGTTTGGCCATGTATCATTTTTTATAATTATCATTCCAATTAATCATAAACATACATATGCCAGTTGTTTTTAATTTCACGAAAACGAGAAAAGCAGGGCACTTCTACACATTTTGTGCAGGTAGTTTGAGAATATGCAGGTTGAAAAAAAGCTTACATTTTTTATAAACATTCAAATACTTCGAAGCCTCCCCGATGGCGTAGCTGTAACTTCGCCGCCTTGTGATCAAGGAGTCCCGGATTCGATACCTGGAGGAGGCACAATGTGGCCACTTTAAACTGTAGGTCGAGAACCGATTAGAATTACTGTGCATAAGACGTACTTAATGCGTCCTGCACTGTTGAAGCCTCTAGATATTTTCCATTAATAATGTCTAATCACAATAATAAGTTAGAAGCAACAATTCGCATTTTCACACCAGCTACCAATATTCTCGTTTTCCTTCATCACTTCGATTTTTTTTCTCTAAGATAGCTGCTGATACAAGAAAAGCAATTCAAAATTAAAGCAAAAGTTCAGCTTTTTAAATTCTCCATTTATTAAATAAAAGCATTGTAACATTATTTGTAATAGCAGTGCAGAGTGACTACATTGTTCTGCATCTGGAATTTACTAAAAAAAAATAAACAAATAAATGAATTGACACATGTTCAAAGGGATATTTTTACATATAAGATCGTGAATTATGATACTCTAACGATAATTGTGTACTGCTTCAAAGACATTGACAAATATTAATGAAATAACTATTTATATTTGCGGTAATTGAGGACATACTAATTTTACCCCTTTGCCCACTCCAGTTCAATGCAAGGATACCTTCGCAAATATCGAATGAAAAGTTTTCATCATTTGCAATTCTCCATTAAATGTTTGCGCCGATTCGTACTACCTTAGTTTTCTTTGTTCCAAACAAGTATTCTTTGCCATTACATGTAGGAGGAGAGTTACATCTACATTTCACACTGGTCAGCTCCTCCTAGCTATTCTCAATAACGAAAGTTTGTAGGGTAGTGGTTACCGTTGTAGATTGTCAGCCTGATGGTCGTAGGTTCAAACCCCTCCGGTGGCAGAAAATTTTCGTAAGTTTTAGACATATCCCATTGTGCTCATTGCCCATGCAGTGTGAAACGGAATGATTCTGTTTGGAATTAACGATGCGGGGAGTAGAAATGTTAAATAACAAAACCTCCATTTGAACGAACTCAGAAGTGGAGAAAAATTGGATAATTCTTATAAATATGAAAATTATATTAATGTTTTTAGTGGTATAATCGCAGGTAGAATCAAAGTTCTTACGTGGCAGATTTTATCTCGCTCTGTACTCAGCCAAAAGGCATTTCGCACCGATCTAATACATTCTCCAATTCATTTTAAAATATTATTCAATGTTTCATGTCGATATTTTAATCAATGCATCAATTATTGACACTGAGACGATATTTTCTACAAATACCTCATCTCTCCTCTCGTCTCCTCTGCTTATATGTCATATCGCCTTCCCTCCTATTCTCGCCTCTTGTCTCCATCCCATTCTTCTCCAATCCTCTTATCTCCTCTCCTGTCTTAGATTTCCGACTCCACTGCACTCTTCTCCTCTTCTTTTCGTTCTTCTCATGCTCTCTCTTTTACTCTACTCTCAACTCCCCTCATCTCGTCTCCTCCTCTCCTCTCATATCTTTCCCTCCTCTCCTCTCATCTCTTTCACTCCTTTTTTCTCCTTTTTGATCCATTTTCCTCATCTCTCCTCGCATCTTTTCCATTTCTCCCCATTACTTCTCCTATCCACATCTGTCCTATATTTTCTTTACTCCTTTACTTTTCCTCTTCCTCTTTCGCTCTCTGTTTTCTCCTCTCATTTGTTGTCCCTTTTCGTTTCCTCCCTCCTCTTTAGCTTTGTGTAAACTCATCAGCGATGAAATACTAGAAAAATCGATTTGCTTTCTTTCAGAAGGTATTTCTTATTTGCGACAAATGTAATACTGATATATATTTTTTTAGAGTTTTATACAATAGTACTTGGTTTTATTCCTTTCGCGTATTTCATAAATATCTATTGTGCATATGGCAACACTGAAATTGAGCCTAACTCTATACGCAACTCACCAGCGCCTAACGCAAGTTGGGTTGCCTAGTTTAAAATGTCGTTGTCCTAAAACTTTGAGAGACACTGTACAAATTGTACGTTATATGCACTACATAAATATTATTTTAGAGGTTTTAACTTTCTCTACCCCTAAAGCCTTGTGTAATTAAATTGGAAATCATAAAATGAAACAGGGACACTTATGATAATTCACAGATTTTTTCGGTGTATCTGCAACATTTTAACAATGCTTACAACATTTCCAAAACTTCTTCTTTCTTTGCATCCTCTGGGGGTAGAAAGAAGTTCACATAAAATATCAAAGGAAATTTTAAGTGATATAATGCTATATGAGAATAATTTGGGAGTATTTGATATCATTAATAGAATGTGATATGATGAGTTTTGTGACTCAGTAACTAGTCTTTGTAATTTTACTGGAATTATATAATTATCGCTATCGGCATCGGTATCGGCAAATGTTGGTACCAGCTCAGCATAGTTATTATCCATGCATTTCTCTTTTAACTTTTTTATACTGGTAGATGAGGGCAAAGCCGACTACCGGGGAAAACAGGACTCGCCCCTGTATCGTGCTGCCACCTACAGAATAACACGAAAAGTACACCGTCTGGCCCTGTTTCCGTTTGTAGAATAGAATGTATTTTCAAGTATGAACCTTGACAGACAAGAGAGAAAAATTGTGCATTTTTTCCTATCCCTTCCTTCTCTTTGATTACTTCCTCTATTCACTTACTTGGGAGTTCACAGCCACCTTCTTTCATGTTCTCAACTTTCAATAATCTTGCACTATTGCACTAACTTCTTAGATAAGTGATTCCAAGAAATTTTTGTACGTCCCTTCTTACTCGCCTAATCTGTTCTTCCCTCTTAGTTTCTTTGCTCTCTTGGTCCAGATATAATGTAGGAAGGTTCCCAGGTCCCTTATTTGGGCCTCCCTCCTAACAATGGTTGATATTATTGTCTCCATGTTAGATTCTTTATATCCCCAATATACTTTTGTCTAGCCTCTCCTGTTTATTTGCACTGGAGGAGAATGTGAACTTTGTCTCCTCTTGACTGCATAGTGAGTGAGCATTCAGAGCTTCCGTCCTTCCGTTTCAGTTTAACTTGCGTCCATCCCCAGTCTGAACCAGGCCAAAGCTGCTCTTTACTTTGCCTCACATAAGTCCACGTAGTTCCTCCTTGTCCATTCTCGGTCCGTATCGACTATTATTGTTGACGTTAAATATATTTTTTCACTACATACCGCAGAGTTTCCTGTTCCTTGTTTATTAATGACTTCCAGTCTATCACGCATGGCTCCTAGCGTCTGCATATCAATTCTCCCATGCACTCCCTCTTCTCAAATGCACCCCAGACTAACTCTGTATAATTCCTTCTTTACTTTTGCTACTCATTATCTCCCATTACCCTCTTTTTCTGCGATTTTATATCACGTTTCTCAAATGTCCCGCGTGCAGTATTCATTTCTGCTTCAACTTTATCTCTTAATTTTCCCATTTCACTAAGCGCCTCACATGTTGTCACGTCCCTCTCTACACCTAGTTCTTGCTCTAGGAATCTAGATTCTATAGAGTTGATGTTCCACTTCATCCCAGACCCAGTGTTCGATACCATAAAACAGTGTTGCCTTCACTGTGGCATTATTTACCCCCTCTAAAGTTATGTTCGGTATATTGTATTTTTCCTCGTTTTTTCAACACATACATTGCTGTCCGTTTATTTACTTGTACGTGCCTTGCCAATCTGCCCATCATTGTCATTGCCATGCCATACATCACAGTGGAATGCATAAGTATTGCTGGGAGAATTGTCCATTGTTCATTAATTTTTCACTTGCATCTACGTATCTTTAAGAGATGAATCGCTACGTATGCTGGTGTAGATGTTGTCACCGGCTTGGTCGGCTTATTCGTTCAATTCTTGAAGCTCTCGTAATTGAATGTTGTAGCGAATGTGTTTAAACCCACGTTTTTCATACACTGTCGCAAGTTACTAAACTTTGTAATAGCCAATTGCTTACACACACACCTGCCGTATCCTTCACCTTGGTGTAATTGTTAATTTTTAGCGAAAGGAAGAATTAACGTGTCCAAAACATGCATTTATAACGAAACCAAAATTTGTCTCACTCAGTACAGAGTAAAATCGAAGTTTCCTTGCATATACGTGTACTTTTCAATCTATTCCATACTTTTTATTATTTGCAGAGTTCTCGTTGGTTTGATGTTGTCATCTGGAAGACACGATGAGTGGACATTTGCATGTAGTGTCGCATTTATAAATAAAAAAAACATGGATCCGTGCATTAAACCTAAATTTCTTTTCTTCCCAATATTTCTCGATGGTTTGAACCCAATCGTGCTCAGAGTGTCGCTCTGATATCAACAATAATATTGTGGCAACACGATGCGGACTGCAGCTGCTGAATGCTCAATATTAATCAACTTTTATACCAAGAAGTTCTTAAAAATACATTGATACCGTTATTTTAATCTTAAATCCCGTGGTGTTTTAATATAGGTGTACTCATTGCAATGTGTTCTCATAAATTATGGCATTTACTTCTTAAATAATTTGTCGTAAAAGCCCATTTGCCGCCACAGAAAAATTCGTCTGCTTCAGCTTTTCTTCCCACGTTCCCTGGCGCAAGTAAGCGAGAGAATGGTCTCACTTCTGTGCCGCAAAGCAGACCTTCCAGTTATATACAGTTCAATGGGTGCACCCAACGACACACATATTTCCACGCCATCTGTCGGTAGATTCTGGTGGCGCGATTTTTAAATCGTCTCAATATTTCTGCTGCACCCTGTATATATACGATATATTTGTGTGTACACGTACACACACACACACACACATACATACATACATATCACATTAGCGCTAGCAAACCTACGCCAGCGATGTGTGAACATTGATACCCATATTACGCGGAGGCCTACTGCGAAATCTTCCCAATAATACGAGTATCAAGTAGTCTTGAAAATTGACAAATAAAGTCTAAAGCCTTAATGTTTTTAATAGACGTAATAAAGAGTAAGACGATAACTGAGCAATTTATGTTTTCACGGTGTGAAAATCATAATCCCCATAACTCTAGAAATTTGAAATATTTCATTAAAGGTTCATTTGCCTTGGACGTAGTGGAGTTTGTTACTAACCGATGATGAGTTGCTACCCTTTTCTATTATTTAACACATTTATGCTCTTAGCATTCGCATGTATTACATGGCAGTCCAAGTAAATACATTCTAACGTGGGATTAAACACTTACACGTTACAGCTGTTTCCTGAAGCAGCTGAAACACAATGTGAAATTCCCAAGCCTTTCTAAAATTTGTTGCAACTGTTAGGAGAATGAAACGAGTTGGTCAGAAACGCCACCAGAGAGGGCAGAACCGACCAGCCGCTCCTCCCCCGCCCTCAGCAAAGAAGAAAACTACATAAAAATACTCTTTTATCCCCAATATGCAAATTGTTGTATTATATTTATTGGCATATTCATTGTGACTGAACCTCAGAAAATATTTGTCTGCTCGCGCAATTTCTCCAGCGTCATTTCCGCTACAAATTAACAATTACACCAAGGTGAAACACTAATAGGAAGACAAACAAACCTCCAAGAGCTGGTTATTCATAATAATCGAATTTACTACAGATTAACTGAGGGGGAGGAGGGGGCATGCCAGGCGCAACACCTCCTCTTTTTCGACTTTTGAACTGTAAACATTTTTATTAAAAAAAATAATAAGTTATACTTCTCACTAGGGTGTTGCCAATGTGTATGTATTAACTTTGTTCATATAATCATAAAGGTAATATACATTGGAGGTAAATTCAGGAGATGAGCTTATCAGCGCCTCCCCTTGGTATATATATTTCGGCATGACACTCATGCCAGTGACAGTGTAAAATTGGTTTGTAATAAAGGTATTTTTTGTAATTATTACATAACTGCACTATATAACAACAAAGTAAGCAGTGATTCAATAACAAAATGTATTTTTTTTTATTTTAGTGATAGAGAAATGAATGGGCCTGTGAGCCCCTCTCATCCTCAATTATGTAAGTTTTTGAATGGTACGGGTAAGGTAGGGTTAATATTAGTGGGAGACAGTGTGACTGTCATCTTTTTATAACATTCACAATTAAGTTGTGTTAATGATAAAAATCTTTGATAAGAAGAAAGACATTTCATTATCACTGTTACTGTTCTAATTATGTATTATGGGATATAGGGTAATATATATCAATTCGTAAGTAGATTTCTGTAATTTCTTTCATGAAACAAATAATATATTTTTACTAGTTGCTAATACAAAACTAACAGCAACAATTATGGCGACGTTCAGCCAGGATTCGTGAATATATAGTGTGGAAGTTATCTTCTGATTACTTTAAATAATGGATCGGAAGCAACATTCTTACAACTTAAGAACGGGAGTTTTCTTAAGGTCCGATGTCGTCGATAGTTTCAGGGTAAATGAAACTTGAAGAAAATGCTGACCCAATGAAGAATATTATTTGTTGCAGTAACATTGAAGCAGATTCTCGTCTTGTGAAGTGCAATAGCTGCAATAAATGGGAACATTTGGAGTGCAGAGGTTTGACTGTAATGCACTGGGTAATATTTAGCTCTTCTAATGAAAGCTATTTTTGTAAATCTTGTAAACCAGATTTCGATCCTTTTTTGTTAAAATCTTATACAAGTACAGTGAATCCAAACTTGGACAAGATTATTGCTGCATTTCAAGTAACGGTTACCCAAAGTTTGCAGCAAAATAATGAAAATCTTCAAGAAAAGTTGCAACAGAACATTCGCTGTGAATTGCAACAAAATAATGAAATGTTGCAAAAGGATATGCAGCAAAATAATGAAAATCTTCAAGAAAAGTTGCAACAGAACATTCGCTGTGAATTGCAATAAAATAATGAAATGTTACAAAGGGAATTTCAACAAAATAATGAAAATCTGGAAGAGAAGTTTCAAGCCATTCGAAATGAATTACAGCAGCATAATGTTAGGTTTAACGGCCGGCTTGATCATATTGAACATTCGTTACAAGATGTTGCCCAAACTTGTCAAAATGTTAGCAGTGAGTTGAGGTGTAAATTGGATGAAGGTATTAGTACAATGCATGTCGAAGTTTCAGTTATTCAAGAACAAATGAAGAGTCATGACGGAAAGTTGGCAAGGTTGGAAGTCTGCAATGAGGAAATTATGGAGAAATTTACTCAACATGAGATTAGGTTTGAAACATTAAATGCGGAATTAGATAGAATGAAGGTAGTTCAGACTGCTACATGTAGCTCTGAAACCTTGGAAAATGACCTTAGAGATAGGGTTATTACTTTGCCATCAGCAACAGTGTTGCTAACGAAACTTTGAATGGAAGACGAGAACTGAGCGAAGAGGATGGAAATAGTAAACAAACTGAGCATGTGGCTTGTCAAACAAATAATGCAAATTCAAATCGAACATCACGAAATGTTAAATTTCGGGCTAGTGACAAACGTGGTGTTGGTTCTTCCGGTTATGATTCTTCTGACATTGATGTACCTGCAATTACTAAACGTAAATCAGGTCAGAACGCTACTTCTTTAGGAACTGATTTTACCTATAGGCTTTCCAACACATCCTATTTGTGGGATCCTCCATTACATGACGAATCACCTGCTCATTTCACTACACATCCGTTGGCCAATAGGGACTTCCGAAAGGAGAATGCATATAGAGTGCATTACAATGAACCTTGTTTTACTAACCATTATGGTTATGGAAGTCCTCTGAATGCCAGTTTTCATAATGAAACTCAGTGTTGTACAACGAAAGCTTATTCAAATAATCCAATTTCACAAATGTGTTTTCAGCATACACCTTCATGTGAGAAGCCAATATATACTGTGGCTGGTAATACAAATGCTACAACTTCAATGAGTCAGATGTTTTGTAACCAAAATTACATTCCCAGAAATAACATTTTGAATGATCCAATTAACATTGCTTCTAGGGATTCTAAGTCTCCAAATTTTGAATCAAACCAGTTTTATAAACCTGCGCGTGCAGAATGTAATACAAATATTTCTGCAGGAAACCCATTTGGAGAATGCCCGGGTAAAGTTGTTCGTGTAAATGAGCTAAGCCAGTTACCACGTTTTGGAGGTGACGTCTCGAAACAATCAGCTAGGGAGTTTATAGACCAGCTGACAACAATGTTAAACTTGATTGGTGTATCTTCTCAATATCGCCTGCAAGTTATTCACAAATGTTTCTACAATACTGCAGCGTATTGGTTCAATAGTGAAAGACGGAATTTCTCATCATATGATGATTTTGTGAGCAAGTTTCTTGAACAATTTGCTTCGAATGATTTGTTAGAAAGCCAACTGACAGTTTTGCGTTCTCCTAAATACAACACATCTTCTGGTTTATCATTAGAAGCGTACGCATTGAAGGTATATTCATCTTATTGCAACCTTGTAGAAAAGCCTAAACAAGCTGAGATAATAAGAGTAATTCTGAAGCAATTGCCAGAAACAGTTTCTAAGAATGTGGGTTGTCACGAAATTTCCAACCTTAAACAATTAACACAAAAACTCAGGACAATAGACTTATATTCTAGTGATAAAACTAAATCTTTGTCACTACCTGGTGATTATATAAGTGGGGAGTACAACTCGAATAGGTTCGAAAAATCTAGGCATTTTGTAAGGCAAGTGTCTATGGAAAATAAGTCATGCAGTGATTCATCTACCCAAACAGTAGCTTCAGAGAGACTTATGGGCCAACCAGCTGCTAGGAATCCCAGAAACAACTATAGGCAATCTGGAGCTAACCAAGAGAGCTATAGGCGACAAGGTAACGATCGAAGTTTGTACTTTCATAACAACAATCGAAGAACAAACAATCAAATGAACGCTAGTAATGGCAATAATACAGATGCACCTAGATACAACAGGAATAGAAGATTTCAAAGCCCGACCAATACAGAATTGCGAGGTGACTCCAATATCACTAACTCAGAGATTTCAGCAAGGAACAATGGAAATTTCCGAAATGGAATGAATTGCAATGACATTAGTTTAAATCAAGAATGTTCCTCAGTAACTAATGTTACTAGTGGGAGCCCTCCGAGAACATTAAACAACTAAGGCGGGGAAATGCGCTCCAATTCGCCCTGCCAAAGGAAGACCACATGGAGCTTACTTGTAATTATGATCCTTACCTTTTGCATGTTAAGTCTTGTCTCGGTGACTTTAAGAGAGTTAAATATTTAGACGTTGATAAAGAAGATGTTTTACCTGTTGCATTTTTGCTGGAATGGTTTGATTCAGAGCCTGAGTGGACTGTTACAGATAAAGGAACTCCTACACCTTTACTTGAAGCACCAGAAATACAGGGAAGAATTTGTGACTTGTTTCTTAATTGTTTAATTGACACTGGTAGTCAATGTAATTTGTTGGATTACAAGGTTTGGATAACTCTAAGTTCTTTATTGCCAAGTATAAAGCTGGAACCAGTAGAAGGAATTCAGTTGACTTGTTTCGCTGGTGAGCAACGTATAAAAGTTGTAGGTTTTAAATATGTCATTATGCAGTTGGGAGATGAATTTTTCCACGTGGGTTTATATGTAGTTAAACAATTACATGCCGATTTGATCTTGGGAGCACCATTTTGGTGGCAGTACAAGGCTATAATTAATTATCGCATGTCTACTGTTGAACTAATTCATTCAAGTGGTATCAGCTCCTTTTGTTCCGAGTTCCACAAATAATACTTGCTCGCTAAATTCCGTAATTGGATCTTGTAAAACTTTGACATTTGAATCTTCTCATGTTAATGGTTCTGCTTATCTAGCTTCCGAAGAAGATATCCATAAGAAAGTTTATGGCAACGAATATTGTGAAGCTGGAGTTGCTGATAATTTATTTAATTTATTACTGAAGTATCAAGATGTGTTTTCGGACAAACCAAAGGCAGCCAAGGTGGAAGCTTATGACATAGAGCTAGATACGAATGAACCTATAGTGGCATCTACGTACCCTATTCCATTCGCTAGGCGAGATGATATGGAGAAAGAATTAAAGAAATGGAAAACGTGGGGAGTAATTCATGAAATTAATTCTCCATACCGGAACCCTCTCCACATAGTTCCAAAAGCAGGTGGATTGTGGCATCCTGTTGTTGATTTTAGGAAGCTGAATGAACATGTAATTTCACCCATGAGAGAGGTTGAACCTATATCTGAACTTTTGCCTAGGTTGACAGGCGCAAAATTCTTTTCGACGATTGACCTAACTTGTGGATATTTTCAAATACCACTGACACCTAGATCTTATAAGTTCACATATTTCTCATATCGTGGAATTTTAATGGAATTTCATTTTTTGCCCTTTGGTATTAAGAGTGCTGTTAGTGTTTTTGTCGACAGAATGCATAAAGTGTTTGGCAATGATACTAGTTCATTTCTTATTGTGTATGTGGATGATATTCTTATATTTTCATCATCACTGGAAAGTCATTTTAAACGTTTGGACTACGTGTTGAAAACTTTGAGAGAAGTAAATATGTCCATCAAATTATCGAAGTGCACATTTTGTAAAACTGAAGTGAAGTTTCTTGGTCACATAGTATCAGATGAAACAATCGCTGTAGATCCAGAAAGAAATCTAGCAATAACTGAATATCCTACTCCAACAAATAGAAAAGCGTTAAGAAAATTTTTAGGAATGGTAGATTGGAGGAAAAAATTTGTGGATAAGTTTGCAATGATTGCGGCTCCTTTATACGATTTACTTAAAACGAATAAGAAATGGGAATGGAATGAAGCACATCTCCAGGCATTTAAACGCCTGAAGGAATTGGCTTTGTCTCCGGAGATGTTAGCTCAACCTAACTTGAACAACACTTTCCATGTAAATACTGATGGCAGTAAAATAGGAATCGGTGGAGTCTTATGGCAATATTCTGACGATGGTGAAACTTCGATTATCCAGTATGCGAGCAGAGTTTTGCGAGGTTCAGAATTAACATATTCTGTGCATGAAATAGAATGTCTTGCCATCCTTTTTTCCGTGGAAAAATTTTCAATATATCTATTGGGCAAACCATTTGTAATACATTGTGACCATCAATCACTTTCTTGGTTAAATTCAGCAAGATCGTTAAATCCAAGGCTTAATAGATGAGCTTTGAAATTGCAAAATTATGATTATACAATTCAGCATGTTAGTGGTTCTGCAAATATAGCCGCGGACGCGTTAAGTAGATATCCAATTAAGTCACAAAACAATTTGTTTCCTTCCACTTTACATGTAAACTGCACATATATTGATTTACTTGAAGAAGAATACTTTTTGTATTGGATCAAAGTACAACAAAACGATGAATTATGTCAACGTATAATTTCTATGTTAGTCAAGGGTGATGACCATTTCGAAATTCAGGGAATATTTAAACTACATAAGAATATATTGTTTTATAGATCTACCAACTCGAATCATTGGAGAGTTTTTGTACCTGAAGCAGCTGTCAAGAAAGTTTTGTATGAACAACATGATTTGGCTGGCCATTTTGGGTTTTCTAAGCTTTATAAGAAGTGTTCTAAATTCTATTTCTGGCCTAAGATGAGAGGAAGTGTCAAGTCATATTTAAGTGATTGTGTAGAATGTGCAAGGACGAAACAAAAAACACAACATATTACCAAAGAGGAGCTTCACGTGACTTCTTACAAATTACATCAGTTCTTATCTTTAGACTTGATTGGTCCAATGCCATTATCTCAAGGATATAAACATATTCTGACTATTGTAGAATTAACCAGCAAATATGTTATGGCTTATCCTCTCAGGAAGGCAACAACTCGAGAAATTATCAACAGAATTAACTCAGGTTATTTCCATCATTATCCTATGTGTACAGTTATGTTAACGGATAATGGATCACAATTTAAATCCAATGAATGGGAAAAATTTTTGAAGTCAATTGGTGTAAAGCATATTCTCACTTCACCATATTCGCCTCATGCGAATCCAATTGAGAGATATAATAAAGAGATCATTCGTTTGCTTAGACTCTTTTGTAAAACCAACCACAGATCTTGGTCCAAAGTTTTAACAAATGTTATAAAATTACTAAATTACTCATATAACGAGGTTGTTGGTTTCACTCCGGCTGAAATTTTTCTACACGAGGAAGTTCGGGATAAAATAACTTCTGTTATTGACTGGCCAGAAGAGATGAACGAATTGTCTTGGACAGCTAAATATATTCAGTTAATTGAAACAACTAAACGTTCAAAATCTAGGAAGAAGACTCATTCAAACGCAGAAACCCCTACAATTGTTCAAGGTGATTTGATTATGGTTAGGAATCATGCAAGAAGTTCTGCCTTGAACAAAACTATCCATAAATTTTATGACTTATATGTGGGGCCATTTTTGGTAGAGGAAGTGAAGAACAATTTCGTGAACTTAGTGTCTTTGGATGGACAACAGATAAAGTGTAGACACAATTTACAAAATATCAAACCCTTCAACTGTTCATTGAAGAAGAAACACGAGTTGATGTTGAATGTTAACAAATAGGTGCGCAAGGGTAACAACGTAGTTTTGAATTGATTGTCATTCTTTGAAAGATTTGTTATAGTATTAAATGTTGTTTTGAATGTTGAATATTTTAAAGTTATGTAACTGTTCGATGTGCATATTTAAGATCTTGTATCTTTTTAAGCCACCAAAGTATGATGTCTATATTTTTTTCACCCCAGGAGGGGAGGTTATTGTGACTGTCATCTTTTTATAACATTCACAATTAAGTTGTGTTAATGATAAAAATCTTTGATAAGAAGAAAGACATTTCATTATCACTCTTACTGTTCTAATTATGTATTATGGGATATAGGGTAATATATATCAATTCGTAAGTAGATTTCTGTAATTTCTTTCATAAAACAAATAATATATTTTTACTAGTTGCTAATACAAAACTAACAGCAACAACAGGTATAGAAATATCTCGGAAGTTACGACTTGTTTTCTTAGTGGGTACTCCTAGAGTCTGCCATCTTTTCTTATATTCGATATTTTCCTTCGTCTTCACTTTTCTAGTTGCGCTAGAAACACCTCAAATGCCCTGTCGCTACACATGCGTTCGACAATACGTCACTACTAGAGGAAGATGAAAGAACTTATTTACTGACACATGTGCTGGTTATATATACATACATATACTGTGTATGAAAAGGGAAAAACTGGATTAGAAGATGTATGCTTATTGTTAATCAAATACGTTGGGTCTCAGGTTCGAATCCAGGGTAATACATTGATGTTTGTGTAAGCCCGAAAATCAGAAAATAGAGAACTGAGAAATATTGACATGTGTAAAACTGAGAATTGGAATAAGGGTGGAAACTACTCAGGGTTTCTCTGATTTAACAAACAAGAAAAGAGTGATTAGCGTACTACGATGTCAGGGGTCTAGGGTTCGGATCCCGGCCTGGACAAGATTGTTCTTTGTGAGTGCACCTATGTGAATTTCATCATATCGTCGCTCATCTTAATTTTCGCGATTAGCCTAAAATGGCACATAAACGAAGCAAAATAAACCAAATCAATCAATCAAATATATTGATTTAAAGTACCTACACATTGCCAAAACTAAATATTGTAAGATATAAATAATAATAATAATAATAATAAGAAGAAGAATAACCTATTTGGATATTAGATTGTAATCAATTACAAAATAAATAATTTAAAAAATGTATTTGCGTTGAATATTACGTATGCCCTTTATAGTTCCAAACTGTATTCTGTAAACGTGCAGTATTATATTTCAACTTTCTTTTGCAATTTCGTCGCATTTAGAACACACAGTATATATATTTCCCGTTTATCACACAGTAGCTCCATCTAGTGGCCACTTTTTCCTTCAGAGAAATGAACGGCCCACAACGCAGGGTAATTATGTCGGTGCTGGATAATTTCTTTCTCGGATCAACGAAGAACCTTCCGAAAGACCCTAACGAACGATCACGTGGTGCGTCACGTTGCTGCTAATTGTCCGAACGGCGACAACATTTACCCGCGGGAGGCTTGAAACGGACGCTGGAGTTACATAATGCCCTCATATTAAAACAATGTGGCTTTTTTCCACTTGTACAAAACGTGCTCACGTAAGCAGAACCAAAACAGGACATTTCTGTTAGTAATTGAATTATTATCAGATCTCATGGCAACAAAGCGGGAACTATTTTTACACGGAGATAATTTTAAGAATTGAATTGTATAAAGAAGATACGGAATAATCGCATTGACACTACAAGATATCTACTCGTATAACATTGTACGCAAGGGCACAAAGTGAGTGCTTAAATTTTTGTAATAGCCTACCTGGATAATTAAATCGTTGAATTTTTTTCTTTTTTATCGTCTCCTTCCCGCCACTTTTGGATAATCACTGGGATGAGAATGAAAATGATGATTAGATAGGATTGATGAAGTAACTAGCACATAGAACACTCATTCGTAGGTGGATACGAACTCGGAAACTTCCTATGGTGAGATTAAATCCTTCGGTCGCCGAGACCGGTAATAAACGTTGCTTTGAGTTTGTTTTAAAGGCTACTTTATACACAGAGAGGCTAATCGGGACTGGACCTAGAGCTTAAAGTGGGATCCGAACCACATTGTGCCTCCACCGGGTTTCGAACCCGGGATCCCTTAATTACAAGACGACGACTTCACCACTACGCCATCTTGGAGGCCCTTTAATAAAGTATTGTCGGTGAAAATGATTACTGCACGTAGACCTACGAAACACTTATTTGTTGAAATGAACAATTGTGTTGATTTCAGATGACTGATGAGTCGTACAAGAACGTTTTGTGTTGGTCCTCAAGCATTATTCAGGAATTGATATAATTTTCATTTTTGCTGAAAGAATGGGTGTATTTTTTAAAGAGCACTTCATTAAAGAAACGTGTCTATTTTCTGATAATTCGTGCATTTTGTTGTTCATTTTACCTACTATTTTGCATTCTAACTGAACAGGGTAAATAATGAGCGTAAACTAATAATACAAGGTCCGCCCATAAAGAAACCGAACTGTCAAAAAAGTACCAAAGCAAATAAATTCTGGCAACACTGCAAAGAGCTATATCTAAACTTTCCGTCAGTGCAACTTTCAACCTGTTACAGGTATTGGGGCAAGCGTGCGTCAGATGCAGGTCGTGTGCAGGCGGCGTACAAAATACGCGCACCAATATGAATCAACGTTACAAATTGGGTAAATCGTTTACCGAAACGTTACAGATGATACAGGCAGTGTATGGTGATGCAGCATTATTAATAACCCAGGTGTATGACTGGTACAATCGTTTCAAAAGTGGACGTGAAAGTGTGGAGGATGAACCAAGATCAGGACGCCTTTCAACGCCAAGGAATGACGACAATGTGCAGAAAGTTCGTGCACTGGTGAGAGGCGATAGACGGTTAATCACGTAGCAACTGTCAGAAATGCTTCATATCAGCAAAGAAAGCTGTAGGTTAATTTTAACGGAGGACCTGCAAATGAAGAAAGTGTGTGCTCGCTTTGTGCCTCGCATTTTGACAGAACGAGAAAAAGACAAAAGGAAAGAGTGCTGTGAGGATTTGGTGGCAACTGCGGACCAGAACAACTACTTCCTAAAGTGCATCGTGGCGGGAGATGAATGGAACCTGGTGTTTACAATATGACCCCGAAACAAACAGACAGAGTGCCGAGTGGAAGGAACAGTTCTCGCCCGTAAAGAAAAAAAACATGGATGCCGAAATCGAAGACAAAGGTGCTGATGATCGCATTTTTTGATTCCCAAGGACTGATCCACCATGAATTTGTCCCTGAAAACCAAACAATCAATCAGTGGTATCACAAGGAAGTGCTTGGTCGACTCAGAAAGAGGATGAAGCGGGTTAGGAACGACCTCTGTGATCTGGCCAATGGTTTCTGTTACACGATAATACTCGGCCTCATACCGCATTGTCTGTACAACAATACCTTGCTAAGCATTCAGTGACAGTCATCAATCACCCTCCATATTCTCCGGACTTATCGCCTCCTGATTTTTTTCCTTTTTCCCAAGCTTAAGATGGCTATGTAAGGGCAAAGATTTGACTACGTCGCGGACATTAAATTAAATGTTACGCGTATTTTGCGAACACTTACTGTCAATGACTATCAACAGTGTTTCTAAGAGCTGTACAAAAGCTGGTCAAAGTGTGTTGCCTCCTCTGGTGATTATTTTGAAGGTGATTAAGTCATTTGAAGGTAATTACTTGTTTTCTTTCCTAAAAAAAGTCAGTTTTTTTATGAGCGAACTTTGCATGTACCGTGTATACATTTCGGGAGGAATATGAACTTGACTGGCTAACCTATTTTATTCCAGTTCCTTCTATGCCGATATGATTGATAAAAAACTACAAACCATAAATTAAGAATATAAATATTGACATTGCCAGATGTCGCAACATGTTCAACAAAGGCAAAATTGCGAAAGTTTACTCCGAAAGTGAGAAAACATAGATTTATTTTTAAAGATTTTATTTGGCAATTGAATAATAGAAACTTTCATCCACACGAGGTTGGATAAAATTGTGTAGTATCTATATTGTACGTAAATGCTAACTCCTGCAACTAAATATCTAATCAGCGTAATTAAAATGAATTAGAGAGCATTAGAAAATATTTCTTCTGTCCTCTTTGTGCAAAATCGTGGTTCACTGGTGTGGATCTCTTAAAAGTCAGTTTACAATTTCTTGAAAATCAAGATATGCAACGTTGTATTAAATGAATTCACGTTATAAAATACATTCAGAGAATTTTCTTGTTCGAGAGAGCAAAAGCGTTCTTTAATTTACTTTCGAGGATAGGAACAACATTTTATTGAATCTAGAGTTCAACATTGGGTCGGAGATTAAATTTCCAAAAAATACTTTCATTTGAAACTCCTATGGAGACTACATATACACTTCTGTCTACTTTCCACCGTAATTTATCTATACCTACTGCTATGTTTCTGGACACAATTCATGCTGCGGCTAGTATATCATGACGTGTGTCTGATTGTTGTCCGTAGTAATACGACGTACACGAAATGCTTTTTCTTAGTTCCTTAACATTATGTCAACATTGTGCACCTGAAGTGTACCAATATACAATGACATTCCAATAAGAATGCTGAAATTATTTTTTTCCAACATGCAGGAGATATATGCTTAAAATTCATCTTAATTGCCTTGAGTAATACTTATTTTCAGGTATTTACATTTATTGATTGATTGATTGATTGACTGATTTGGTGCTTAAAGTCCACTTTGTACACAGTAAGGCTAATCTGGACTGGACCTACAGTTTAAAGTGGGATCCGAACCACTATGTGCCTCCACCGGGTATCAAACCCGTGACCCCTTGATTACAAGGCTACGACGCTAAAACTGCGCCATCGGGGAGGCTCGTATTTACATTTATCTATGTTATGTATATACATGTTCCAGCATAACTCTCAAACAAGTAACTTATTGGGGGGTAAGACACCTCTGGCACCCCTAGGGGTGGAAGTGGGAAGGGGTGACATGTAAAAATAAACGAAAACGACCGATATTAGAGTTGAATCCATTGTTTTCGGGGTCGCTAAGATGAATAGTGACACTGCGAATGCCGTTCAATTCCAAGTTCATCACCTATCGGCATGGGGGGTGAGAAGGATAAAAAATAGAATGTCAAAAATAACCTACATTAGTGTCGAATCCATAGTTTTCGAAGCCGCTAAGCTACTTGGTGACATTCATGACGACATTTGAGAGAGTTAGAGAGAGAGAAAGACTTGCTTTCTCGATCACGATTAACAAGTCACAGGGGCAGTCTAGTAAGTACTGCGGAGTGGATTTAAGATCGCCATGTTTCTCCCACGGACAACTTTAATAGAAGATTGGGATAAATAAATACCCGGGCAACGCCGGGCAATCATCTAATATTAAATAAGGACACTGGCAAGAATGTTTTCTGCCTTCGGACATGAGAAAGTTTATATTTTACAATTATCGAACAATTTGTTGTTACATTAATTCAAAGCTTTGCCACTTCTCGCAGTAAACATGCAATATTCCCTTTGTCTGCTAGTCCTCAATATTTACTTTCTTAATATAGCCTTTGTAGTTTTCGTTTAAGAGCATCGTTCATGCTAGCAATTTCGTCCTAAAATTTACGGCTCATAGCAAAGCCATATGTTCACCAGGTTAAGGCCAAATCGAGCGTCAATTGTTTGTCCTCAAAATGTTCAAGAGGAGAAAAATTGGAGGACATTCCTTTGCAATTTATTACTCGGCGTAATGCTCTTAACAATAATCCGACGTCAGTGATTACGACTCCTGTACCAAGGCGGGCGAAAGTATTTGGGTCACACGTGACCTTAAATCAGGACCATATGAACCAGCATTGCCTTATTTACACCATCAAGACATTAATGTGCAGTTCCAGTGGTACAGAACTTAAGGATTCTGCCTGGTCCTTCAAAATAATTGCTCATCAACTAAGAGGGAAAGAAATGCCTTCGGTTACTGCATCTCTTTTCGCGAAGCATCAACAAATGCAACCTCATTCTTGTCCGTCCTTTGTCCCGGTTGACCTTAAAGTGTCAGCTGGAGACGAAGGTTCACCAGAGGACGTGTTTAGTCCTTTGCGGTTCCAGTTCGAGACGTGCAAGAATTCATAAATTGTGTATGCCATCGCTCTGAAAAAAAAAAAAAAAAAAAAAAAAAAAAAAAAAAAAAAAAAAAAAAAAAAAAGTGTGCGGAAGGAAGCGAGTGGCGTTTTGTTGACAATGTAGATCGTACGAGGCCTCGAAATGTCCCCAGAGAATGCTTCTTACCATCTGCATTTCCGCATAGCTCATATTTATAACTGCCTTTCGGGGCTGAACTCCTGCCAGAATCTGGGCCCATAAGAGGTCCCTAATGATCTAACGAACAGTAACCGGATTTTCAGTGTTCAAAATAGGACAACCTAATTCACTCAGACAGTATATTTATTGATACAGATAAATTGCTTAAATACATTGTCTGACTTCAACATATACTTATGATACTAGTTTACATGAACACACATTTAGTTGGAGAGCTCGCATGAAAGAGAGAGAGAGAGAGAATTTCCTTTCTTGAAAGTGGTAATATGAAAATTCAACTAAATTAACTTTCTTTGGAATGATCAACTAATCAATTCACAACCTATCAACAGTTATGCTCACAAAATAAAATCAAACCAATAATTTAAATACTTAACTGAAAACTGAAGATTGAAGACAAGGCGACTCTCTCTCCCATGGCTGCTGATAGACAAGGGACGTTTTTTCCTGCAAGTGCACCTCAACTCATCCACCAATCAGCGCCCTCACTGCTGCAAAATTTATTTGATAAACCCGCACACCTCAACAAATCAAAAATGTACAGTTGTGATCGAGAGGTTATATGCTTTTGTTTAGACTAGACCAGGGGAACATTTAAGAGTAGCCGTTTCAAGTTTCAAGTACCCCCCTAATCCCTTTTAGTGTAGTGGTGAATTCTGAACCCCGGATCATTTCATATCCATCGATCTCGAGTTGAGGGAAACATTATACATAGGCAGTGAGTTGATTCAAATAAAAGTTATGGGTACTTCAGCTCTTAGGTTATTTGTTCCCACCACGTTATACGGGGGCATTCCCTTACCATAGCTAAAATCAATGCATGTCTCCTTACTTAGGTTAAAGGCTGAGGTTATACGCACTCAGCATTTATAAGAACATAACGAAGAACGACACACAACCCTACAGAGGATAATACTGGTCCTGACACCAGAGTCTCGTTGGCCTACAACATTTTTAGGTGCCTTCTCAAAATGTCACTCTTGCACTCCACATATGCAGTGTTGTCCATATAAGTGTGTGTGTGTGAGAGAGAGAGAGTTCCAAATGACGTAGTAGTCGTCAAGGGGTCTCAGGGAGTTCAATATCTGTCGGAGGCACATAATGATTAGACAACTGCATGAGTGAAGTCCCGTTTAGCCTATCTGTTCATAAAGTCGACTTACAGACCAGGGAATATACATGTCAGGAATGCCCATCACCAATTACCGTAAATATCCAATATACAGGTTCCATGAAGAAATCTAATAGTTGAGAACATCCTTAGTGCTTGTAACCAGGTAACTGAAATAGGGTAGATATGTAGACATTAAGTTTACGAAACTGCAACCTCATATTTTTATACGCATAATAATAAAAACGTTATGCAGAATTTGGATCTGTAAAGGTATCGGTAATTTGCTGATAAACAAATTTCACTATATAGGCCGAAACCTATTAAAATTAGGTATTCGGAAATAATATTTTTGTGGAGTTATAACTTCATTTGTAGTAACTTCTTAATTGTATCATCTGATCAAGTATCAGCGGATGATTTTTTTCTAGAAGTTATGTGTAAGATGTAACATTTCGAAAAGACTCAAACAAGTATGTGCAAATGATTACGACGTGCTAATACTCTCAACAACACACCAAGCCATAATAGATACCTTCGTAAAACTAATGAAAAAATCCGAAAACTCTGGCCTAATTATAAATTCATCAAAGACAAAATATATGAAATGTTGAACAAAACCACTAGGAAATCAGGTTATTTGAATACAATGGACAGAAAGAGAAAATGTAAATTCTTTTAAATATCTTCCCGTAATAGTACACTAAAATAGTACCGCAGAAGGAAGAATAAACCGTATTCTGCATATACATTTTATTCACATGAAACTGTTATCAAAATATTCCAAAGTCGTCGCCTTGTAATAAAGGGGGCCCGAGTTTGATTCCCGGTGGAGGCACGTGGCACAGTTGTTCTGACCTCACTTTAAACTGTAGGTCTAGTCCCGAATAGCCTATGTGTGCATAAAGTAGACTTAACAATTCAATCAATTTAAAATATTCCATGTTGAGACTGACTAATAACAGGTGGCGCAGAAGTCATCATCCTATTTCAAATTACCTTTATTTTGACATGTTCTTATTTATATCAGTTAAATAGAAGATACTCACGAAATTTATTGTGTGCGAAAATGAATAAGTATACCCCACATACAGCCAGCGAAACATTAGCTCTTTTGCGTGACACTTTTCCGGCCAGAGAAATATCCCGTTTCGGTGATTTGCCATGGCCAGCCAGGTCCCCCGATTTGTCGCTCCAGATTTTTTTTCCTTTGGAGATATTTGAAGTCATTGGTTTATGTGAATAAGCCAGAGACGTTGCAGCAACTAACGTACAATATTCAGCATGAAAATGAAAACATTTCCTCGCATATTTTCAACACCATGGAAAACGCAAGAAAAAGAGCCCAAATTTGCATAAATTCGAATGGGGATCATTTATTGGATGTTATGTTTAAAAATTGAGGACACAAAACTTAGAAGTATCAATAAAAGTTTAACACAAAAAAAACTACTTTGTTTAATTTAAAACCCAAACTATAGGCTAAGAAAATCAGGTGATGACTTTTGCACCACCTTGTACCATTACAAAACCAGTGGTGACCTCTGGTTGTTAAACCTGGGTATTAAAAAATTAAACAAACACTGTTGATTTTTGAAATAAAAATGATGTTGATGATGATGATGATGATAATGATAATAATAATAATAACAACAATAATAGTAGACTAATAACCGGTGGCGCAACACCCATTGAGAACCAGGGCAATACCAACTTCCGGCCTCACTCCCACATGCCTCACCACAGGTGGCCGATCATCCAACCAGCTAAGGGGTGATGTTCGGTCAGCACGACGAACCCCCAGTCTCAGGTTTAAATGATCCGGTTTACGCTACTCATTCGCAGCTCCCAATTTCCTCACGATGGTGGGAGGTCACCGGTCCCATACACAGGCCGAAATCTCGGGAGAAAAGTTGTTACTCTTCCCCCAGGAGAATCGAACCTGCGCGCATTCTGTAGCCGGAGCCAAAGCCAGACGTCTAGTCATGGTACGGGATTTGATAGAAAGATGAAGTGAAATTTTTTTGAGCATTTCTTTTGTTTTTAAGGAACATGAATGCGAAACGCCAGAATGTGTATACAGTATTAAGAGTGTACATCTTTAAAAACTGAACTAGACTAGCAATGTACAGTTTGACTAAGAAGATAAAACCACATGGCGCTGTCATAAGCAAGCTAAGGGAGTGGGTGTTACCATGTAATTCTTGAACACATGTCGGCAAGTGTTTCAAAGAGAAATTTGTACTCAGCGAAAGTAGAGACGTAATAATGAATGTTGTTCAATCTTTTGAAAACGAAGCTAGATGAGAGCGCTTAGTCAAAAGCAAAGAAGAATCGAGGCGAGAAATCAAATTACTATCCACTATAGTCAGCGAATTTGACGGGGTTTTTCTCGTCTTGGTAGCGTTGTACAAGGTTTTATAAATTAACTCCCTTGCACATGCTAGGTTTCTATGTAGGAATTTGTGAAACATACAGTTAACCTTTCTCCCCTACCACGGAACGTAGAAGAATTGAAAACCACAATTGCGTATGAAATGTTGCAGGTTGACAAGGACCTGCTAGCGAAGACCTGGGCTGAAATTAAAGTGTACTGTGGTGCACCAGTAACTTTTCCCAGGTAGTGGAAAAGTAATTTCAAGCTACATACTCTTCTACAAATTCGTTAGAAACTTTTACCTTTTGAGCACAAAGTCTTTCCAGGAAGATGAATCGTATCTTAAAGACTGTGACACATAGAAACACAAATGTTGTGGCTTTACGTAGGTTATTTCGTTGCTGCAATCATAACTTTTAACATTACATGAATGAAGGAGAAAGCACAGTATGTTCTGTGGTACCAGGAAAGTCAATCGCCGATGACAGTGCAAAGACAATTTAGAATGTGGTATTGTCGAAACACTACAGATGTTAAAAGCATTAAAGCATTGTATGCAAAGTCTAAAGAGGCTGGTAGTGTTGGTGGGTTGCCGAGAACAGGTAGTAAGTAGGCCGTCTGTGATTGAAGGGACTCCGAACTTTGAACGCAGTCCTTGGAAATCAACTCGCCTTGCCTCAAGATAATTTGGAATCCCTCAAAACACAATGCTTAAACAATTTAAATGTTAGCGGCAGTGACTGCGTAGATGTTTTCGAACACATGGAGCATCGTTTATACATTCTTCGTGAAATAAATGGTGCACATGTTGAAGTTTATAAATAAAGCAACGAACTTGTAATTTTTTGGGACATTTAGAAAATACATGTCCGGCGCAACGTGGCAACGTGGCAAAACAAGTTTTGATGCCATTAAAACACAGTCTGTACCTAGCGAACTTTTTGTGTAATAAATGCTTCAAAACTGGGAAAAGCTTAGTGGTCACCCTGTATAATCTTATAATTATGGAGTTAATTTGAAGAGACCCTGTAGGATGTGTATGGAATTAGGGAAGAAAACGTTAGATAAACTTTTCTCACGTTGTCGGAGAAAAACAACAGCATGTGTTATATCGCATTCGGGGAAAGAAAACATGTCTGTTCCATGGGCAAACATCGGCCTCCGTTAGGTGAGAGGGATGCTGCGTGTATCTGTCATCCGCAGAAACGAGGAAGAAGAGGAGAGACTTCTGTTTCAGGAAGTCGAGCGAATTCAAAATGAAACAGACTTCGCAAACAACCCTTTTTTGGAGTTGTAGGAAGTGCCACAGACTTCTTTATTTGCTTCTTTTCTCTTTCTTTTTGACCAGCGATTCAGGAGACATTGTACACACACCGTTTTCCGAAGGTCATAAATTCTCCGGCACCAAGTTATGATCGGGGGAAGGGAGGGGCAGCAAGTTTTCGGTAGTTAAAACGATTTCTCTGGATACAGGATTATGTTCGACTGCACAACAATTGCTACGAGAAAGTTACAAAGGAAATTTTTTCGAATGGTTCCGTACATGGTAGTGGTTATAAGAATTACCCCAAATACTTTTTAAGTCCATTTTATACACAGGAAGGCTATTCGGGACTGGACCTACAGTTGAAAGTGGGGTCCGTACTACTATGTGCCTCCATCGGACATCGAACCGGAATCCCTTGATTACTGGAGAATCCTATCAGAGATTTCGTTTAGGATAGTTTTTCATCTTATTAATGAGCAAAGCTCAGCATAATTGAGATGGACATTTAAACAATTGTACAATACAAACACAACCCTCTTCAAATCGTATGACGTCAATGCTACGTAGTATGTGATGTTATTGAGTATTTATATTTTAAAAAAATATTATAAACTAACCTGTAGATTTTCGGTTACTAAGAAATTGTAATGTGATTTCTGATCCAAAAATGTATTATTTGCTTTATTGAGTTTTTGCAACTGTTATAAACAGGAGAAATGCTAGTGTTTGTATCAATATTAATTAATATTAATATTATTCTTATTTCCTTCAGTGTTTCGTTCAAAGTGGGAAGTATGTATATTCGTAGGAATGTGTAAAGGAACTTGTGATGTTCTTTTTTGTGAGAGCCAAGCATTACCACGTCGCGGTAGCTGCCCCATCTTCGTGTATCCAAAGCGATCACATTTGTTCAAATGAAAAGTCATCCATGTCAAATCAACCGATAAAAAATATTTTTGAACCTTTAAATTCACATTTCATTTGTTTGTATATTGTACTTATCAGGAAGACAAAAACTGCCAAATTTCAGATTTTTCGGCTCTTAATTTCGGAGTTATTGACTTTCAAAAAATAAAAAAAATTCCAAAATTTGACGACATTTTGAAATCTTTAAACAGCGGTTGATCAAAAACTGTTTTATCTAGAGAGCTCAAATTGGTGTCATTCTCTTCTGCTTTTAATGAGCTTGAATTTGAAATGCAACATGACTGTTTTTTTTATTTTTGTGATTTTTAAAAAACTTGAAAATCTTCAACATCAACCACTCAACTTAAATTATGGTTTTAAAATGGAAGTAAAAAAATAGCAAATTTCGCATATACTACAATACAAAAGAAATAATTCCCATAGGAACCCATTGCCATCCCATTACGAAATTGTTCACACAAATAGTCAATTGATGTTTTCAAAACATATATTTTTTTCAAAAAAATTAAAAATGGTGTTTTTGAGAATTTCAAATAAACTTCCTTTTAATTTTTTTAAAAATTATAAAATTCATATACCACAGTCATGTTGAATTTCAAATTAAAGGTGATTAAAAGCAGAGGAGAATGACACGAATTTGAGCTCTCTAGATAAAACAGTTTTTGATCAACCGCTGTTTAAAGATTTCAAAATGTCGTCAAATTTTGGGATTATTGCTTTTTGAAAGTCAATAACTCAAACTCTAAGAGCCAAAAAAATGTGAAATTTGGCAGTTTTGGTAAACTTTACTGGCATTACCACTGTACCAAATATTATCAATTTCTGAGATGTCAAGGTTCAGACCGTGGTTGATTTATATTACCATTGTATTAAATGTTTGACATATTTAGATGAATAAAGTATTTTTCATCAATGAATCCCTTGAATCTCAAGTATGAAAATACATTCCCGAGTTCATTAAAAAGCTTGTTGAGTACACTTTGATTGCCATATTCTCTTTCGAACCAATTTCTAGCCCATATGTTTCATTTAATTACAGTAGAACGTCGTTTATCCGCACGTCAATTATCCGCAACGTCAGTTATCATCCACTCAGAAAATCAAGTTTGAAAAGGATGCGAGATTTAACGGCAAAAAAGACAATCAAATCTATTCAAAAATAAAATTTTGATTATTTTTCTGAATAAATAACACAGTACAGGTACAGTACTGTAATTTAGGCACGTACTGTACGTATATTACGAGTGTTTCTCATTTTCTCATGTCTTTTGTTTTCTTGTACTGTATACGTATGTATTAATGTGTACTGTATGTATAAAATAAACCTGTACTGTACGTGCTTTCCTTTATTAGTTAAACACATGTTTGATTATCCGCAAAACCTTCGGTCCCAATTAATGCGGATAAATGACATTTTACTGTATTTTAATTTTTAAGATCAGCAGTACAACGTTCTTCAAATCGATCGTCCATCTGCTCTATGCAATGTCTTGTGGGAACAAAAGTATACCGAAAAGTACGGTAATAATTATCGTGTGCGGTGAAAACTAGTACAGTAGGTGAGCCAGTACCACACGTAGTCCAAGTCCAACTGGAAAATCTAAGTTTTCCAACCTCAAAGAATGTAATTGTGAAAAGTACCACTTTTAAACATAAATATATCCATAAATATATCCATAAATATACCTGGTGTTCTCCAGATGGGAAAAACTCATAATCAGATAGATTATATCCTCATTGGTGCCTCCCCGATGGCGCAGTGGTAGCGTCCTCGCCTTGTAATCAAGGGGTCCCGAGTTCGATACCCGGTGGGGGTACATAGTGGTTCGGATCCCACTTTAAACTGTAGGTCCAGTCCCGATTAGCCTTAATGTGCACAAAGTGGACTTAAAACACCAAATCAATCCAATCCAATCCATATTCTCATTGATAAAATAAGGCATACTAATATAGTAGACGTTCGTTCACATAGATGTCTTGACTGTGCCAGTGACAATTATGTAGTAATTGCTAAATTATGAGAAAGACTCGCAGTGATAAATCATAAGCATCAAAATTTAAAAGTTCTAAAATTTAATACAGGAAAATTTGCTGACGAAAGAATTACGAAATATTACCAAATTAAACTGTCCAATAGATTCGATGTTTTGCAGAATTTAAATGATGATGAAAATATAAATTAAACAGACATAAATAAGAATTGGGAGCACATACGTAATGCAATAGAATCAGCAGCTAAGGAAAGTATAGGATACCATAAACCAAGAAAAAGTAAGTCATGGTTTAATAACGAATGTCATAATCTAATAGAAATAAGAAATCAGGCTAGATGTAGGTGGTTAAATAACTGTGATGGTACAAACCTAAGCAATTATAATAGAATAAAGCGAGAAGTTAACCGCACGTTTAGAAGTAAAAAAAGAGATTACTTTAAAAGTAAAATTAACGAAATTGAAACAAACAGCAAAAACAAAAATATCAGAGATTTATATAAAGGTGTAAATGAATTTAGAAAGGGGTGGCAACCTAAACTAAACTTGATAAAAGATAAAAACCGTGATTTTTTGGCCGATCCAAGCGATATTTTAAATAGATGGAAGAACTACTTTAATGACCTCTTAAATGTTCATGTAGGATATAAATCAGATGTAAATGAAATACACACAGCAGAACCTTTAGTTCCAGAACCTAACTTGACTGAAGTTAAAGATGCTATTAAAAGGCTATAGAATAACAAAGCATCTGGCATTGATTTAATACCAGCTGAATTAATTAAATGTGGTGGAAATTCATTAATATGTCAAATTCATAAATTAATTTGTTTAATATGGAATAAAGAAGAAATCCCTTAACAGTGGAAAGAATCCATAATTGGTCCCGTGTTTAAAAAAGGTGATAAAATGAAGTGTAATAATTACCGTGGAATTTCTCTACTCTCAACAACATATAAAATATTATCTAACATTCTTTTAACAAGGCTAACCCCATATGCTAATGAAATTATAGGTGATTATCAATGTGGATTTAAACGTAACAGATCAACTACAGATCAAATTTTCCTCATCAGACATACACTTGAGAAAAAGTGGGAATATAATCAAAGTGTCCATCAGCTATTCATTGATTTCAAAAAAGCATATGATTCAGTCAAAAGAGATAAATTATATAATATATTAGTCGAGTTTGGAATAACCAAGAAGCTTGTTAATATGATAAAAGTATTCACCAGTGAAACAGAAAGTAAAATTTGTGTGGGTATTAATTTGTCTGACAAATTTACAATTCATGATGGGTTAAAACAAGGAGATGCATTATCTCCATTGCTCTTTAATTTTGCCTTAGAATACGCTGTTAGGAAGGTAGAAGAAACTAAAGAAGGACTAAAATTAAATGGTATGACTCAGTTGTTAGCATATGCAGATGATGTAGACTTAGTAGGGGATGATATAAGTACAATTAAGAATAATGCTAAAATATTTTTCAAAACAGCTAAAAAATAGGTTTGGAAGTTAGCAAAAAGGAAACGAAATATATGCTTACAGGCCGAAACCAAGTGTTAGGTAATAATAAAAATCTAATTATTGATAACAACACGTTTGAACCAGTTTCCAAATTCAAATACTTAGGAGTAATACTAACAAATGAAAATGATATTAAAGAGCAAATAAAATTAGGCTTAATTCAGGAAATGCATGTTACTTTTCTCTTCATTAACTCTTGTCTTCTCGTGTAATATCTAAGAAACTAAAAGTTAAAATATACAAAACAGTAATTTTGCCTGTATATTATGTGGATCCTTAGGAAAATATTTGGATCTAAAATGGATGAGGAGACAGGTGAGTGGAGAAGGTTACATAATTTAGAACTACACAATTTGTATTCATGTCCAGATATTATTAGAATAATTAAGTCAAGAAGACTTAGGTGGGCAGGCCACGTGGCACGAATGGGAGAGGAAAGAGGAGTTTACAGGATTCTTGTTGGGAAACCTGATGGTAAGAGACCAGTAAGAAGACCAAGACAAAGATGGAGGGACAACGTTGAGATGGACCTAAAGCAAATCGGTAGGGATAGAAAATAGTATATAGATCTTGCTCAGGATAGGAACAGATTGAAGGCCTGTGTTGCTGCAGCCATGAACCTTCGGGTTTAAGAAGGCTAGTGCGTTAGTTATTTAATCTAAGCTCGTGTGATTCAGGCAATATTTGAAGACTCGTCGGCTGAAAGCTTATGCAACCAAACCAACACAAAATTACAACCATGTTGCATAACTTGTAGGCGTGTTCTTCGGGAAGCAAGGTAGGCAAAAGAAATTTCTGAAGCCAAGTAAGGGAATATTTAAACGGCGCGTTACATTAATAGCGGCAATGTATAAATGACCGACATATTTTCTTGATAGAGTTTGTCTGTGGTCCAAGCAGCCTCAATTCAAGTGGTACCTTGGACGTAAAGACTAACAGAGCGTGGTACAACAGAGCAGATGTGGAACTAAGAGAGAAGGAACTCTGCACTGACTCCCTGCTGGGAATTACCTTCCGCAAAAAGTTCAAAATAATCCGCTGAGGGACGTCACTCGCACTCTGGCTTCCACTACTTCTGACAAAAAGAATAAGAGATGGCGCTGCTAAATTCAACCCTGTCGAGGGCTAAGCCTGACGTCATCAAACCCTCGGAGGATAGATGTTTCCGAGAAAACTTTCATCTGCGTGACTTTTACCAGCGGTTAGGAAACTACAGAATGATGTTATAATAATAATAACCCGTGGTTCGACAGCCCTTGGAGGGCCTTGGCCTGTTTTCCGACTGCCAGTCTCTCTCCCAGAATCCTACATACAGGTGTGGAGATCTTGAACCGGTGACGTGGGCTCAGCACCCGTTATAGGATAGTTCCCAGACAGGGGTACGCTACTCACTCGTAGCTCCCCAATTTTCTCACGATGGTGGGTTGTCACCGGTTCTATACACAGGCCGAACACCCAGGGGCTAGACCCAGGTGGAATCGAACCCATGCCGTCACGCAGTCGCAGCCCAAAGCACGCCTTAGACCGCACGGCCACGGAGGAGGACAATAGAATGATGTCCATCTACGTAAAGACTAGATTATGGAGAACAGCTGGATATTATACTCATTCCTCACATTTATTTAATCCTCACAATCCTTTATCTGTGGTGGTACTCTCACATAACCTTGAAAATTGAAGAGATGTTCAATGTATGCAAAGACCACAAGTGACTTGCCTCAAACGATACAGGAAATCCTTGAACATCTGCACATGCATTAATCAGCACGTCAAGCGTACACCAAAGATGCACACACACGACCAGGGTGCAAAATCTTGGGTGTGGACAGGCGGATCCCCCCTATCAACAACCTTGCCATAAAATCCCCCAGATTATTAACTGATCTAAATCCAATAACAATAAAGGCACTATTAAAGGTAAGCAAGAAACTATTTTGTAAGTTATTGACATTTTTAACCAGTTGGTATAGGAATAACTTTCGCACTTTATAAATATAATATATATATTTGTATAATGTGGGTACCTTTAAGAGGAAACTCTGGGGGGTAAAGGGGGCCAGGTGCGTGTTCATCACATCACCCCCAGCTTCGGCTGTGATCAAGGAAATGTGGGGTCCTAACTCCACACCCCTCTATACGCCTTCATGGGGCGTGGTTTAAAGCACAGGGGAACACACACAGACACACATACACACCATCACACACACATACATACACACACACACACACACATGTATATATATATATAGACAAATGCCGACCTTCGTGGCTGAGTGGTTAGCACAACGCGCTAAAACGTCAAAGTCTCGGGTTTGAATCCCAGCCTGGGCATGGTGTTCTTTTTGAGCGTTCCTTCATCAATATCATATCATCACTCAATATCATCTTCGCGATTAGCCAAAAGTAGCAGAAAAGCAAAGTAAAATATACCAAATGAATCATTAAAACAAATATATTACTTTTTATATATTTATAATATACTAATGTTTTAATATTTAGTAAATTATTTTTATATGTAATAACGGAATGAATATGTATGTATTTCATATAATAATTCACATACATACATAAGTATGTGTGTGTAAACGAAATCTTCCTTCCATGATTTTGCACCCTACACACGGCTCTGTACCAGTGCTTCCTGCTCGGAACGGTAATAATATATCTTTTCATACGATTTCCCAGAAACTCCATAGAAAGACTTGGAGCGCTGTATGGAAACAAGGAAGGTGCTCCATATCATCCGTGACCAATCCTCACTCATTCCTGCGCCATTGCATCTGCTCGTCCATCGATCCGAGCGTCCCTTCGCTACAAATGTGTCGCCGGAGATCACATGCGTCCGGTGTCAAGGGATGTCATTAGTCAAGCACGTGACCTCCGTATCTTCCTTTTCTTGTTTCCTGCTTCCGCGCCGGTTCCATTGGCTGTGTCGAGATCATTACGAGCGCGCTCAAAACTTTCCTCCTGTTCCTCATTGGAGGAAGGGGGTAAACGCACGCAAAGTAATGAGAATGGAATGTAAAGATAAGATAGAGTGACACACAACAGGAGGAAAGTATGGGCTAGGGAAATGTGTGTAAATAGTAGATCAGTAAATAAGGAAGAATTAAAACTGCTCCCTTTTCAAAATGGCACTGAGTACTCGTACTAAAAAAATCATCTGACCACATGTGAGAGTATGCATTTCGCCACATGTTGCAACTGGATACCATCTGCAAAATCTGTGATGAATAAGTGTTTACAGAATCTCATGTATTCCTTATGGAGAATCAACTTCAAGCTACGACTAATCCAATGGGAGTTTTGACCTTTTCAACTACCATGAAATTGCTCAACGTATCATGTTTCCATTCATGTACTTTCCTACGCCACTGGATGTTTGATATTCCTGAAAGAACAAATAAAAATAATGCTTCCATAAGCGCAATGTATTTCTCAGGCGCACAACTCTCCGCAGCAGTGTTGTCAAACCTCATAAAAGAGGTAAATTTCACCTTAAATGGAGTTAAAACTGACCTTGAAGGAGTTCGAAAATTCGAGATCACCAGTTCACAGCCAAACGAGAGCACGAAAAAACAGACCTGGCTCCAAAAGAGCTACATTGGCAACAGTGCTTTGCAGCCGCCGCGAGGGGAGACCTTCCCTCAAGCCCTTAAAACTAGAGTTTTTGGAATAACGTGCTAGTAAGGTAATTGTGAAACAAAACTTACAAGAGGTGATAACGAGTTTATTTCGGAACGAATAATTTAGTAATGCAGTTAGTTTGGATGCAAAAAATGAAACAGAAGCTATGATACGTTGCTTTTCGAATTAGAGACAATGAATTTTGAAATGCATTATTTATGAAAGTAATACTGAGTTAATATATGAATAAATAATATTAATGAAATAAAAACTAGTTCATTTTGGAAGGAAAATTTTAGAGAAACCGGTGATCAGTTTCATTTTGAACGAATGGTTTAAGGCAGGGCTTCCAAACTTTTTCGTTTTAAGGCGCCCCTTAGTGTTTGAAGATTTTTCCGCGATGACCAAATCAGAATGTAGACCTATCTAACACTTGCAACGCTCAGTTAGTGTGGCGAGGATGCTTGTCTTAAGTTAAAAAATAAACATATATTTCAAATTCAGAAACATTTTACATGTAAAAAGTATTAAGTAAGCACAGTTTTGGAATAAGGGTCATTTCAGTGAAAGTATTGGAACATTTCCCTGCGATCCTGTGAGCGGCCCACAATTTAGAAACCACTGGCTCAAGGAAAGTGAATATCAGTTACTTGGGAACTTGTAATCGGTATATCTTTGAACGTACACCTAGAAAATAAGTGATAATCATCTATTTTCTAGAACGAATAATTTAAAACAATATTTTCAAACGAAAACTTCAAAGGAAGCCATAATCAAATCATTTTGGGACGAAAAATTAGGAATTGTAACAATTTGGTGCGTATAACTTAGAGGAAGTGATGCCTGTTATTTTGGTGTTTCAAAATTGATAAATCATTGATTATCGCTTCAAACCAGGGTGGATAAATATAATGATTCCTTTTTTTTAAAAAAAAATTGATTATGTCTTTTTATTTAAATCAGATTTTCATTAAATCCGATTATTTTATTTAAATCGATCTTTTTTATTTCTTTAAAAAAGACGCTTGAAAATGCATGTTTATTTTTGGCACCATACATGTAGATATGTTGTTTTTATAGAAAGGCCTTTTTTGGTCAAAGGGCTTCTAAAATATTTGAACAGTTTAATTAAAGCAAATAAATTATATGTAAATATACATTTTTATGTTTCTGAGACTGTGTATGTACATGAACCTACTATGGAAATGTTTTTTGAGTGTGTAAATGAAACCATAATAGTTTCAGTAACATTTTCTACAGTGAAAATAAGACATTCTGCATGTACTACATAATTGTAACTTGAAATGTTTTTATAGCCTTCGTGGCAGAATTTTGGCATTTTTAATGATAGTTTGCAAACTATCAGCCACCATGTTTATTTACAGTTTTATGATAATGACACTATTTATGGCATAACATGATTAGTATTTTGTATATTATTCTACACAAAATGTCTGCTATTTTTGCCTATAGAGATTATTAAATTTTAAATCAAGAGAAATTTAAGTGTGCTTACATTTTACATATTATATTTATTTTCGTATCAGTACATAAATTTTGTTTCCTCTTTTCCTATCTTAGAGCCTATTAGACACCATTTAATGATCACGAGATTAATGTACTTTCACCAAAAGTGATTCTGATATCTACAAAATTTTTATGTACATTATTCCATATATTATTTCTTTAAAGCGATTTTATTCATTCATTTTCTTTAAAAAAATATACCCGATTTAAATCAATTCCCCTTGCTTCGAACTCTCAAATTAAAGGAATCTGTTAATTTTGAAACCAATAGTTTGAAGGAAGTCATAGCCAGTTACGTTTGAAACAAACATTGTGCTGTAAGTGGAAACTAATTAATTAATGCTGACGCTGTAACGGTCTCTTCTTAACACTGTCCCTATCTATAAGCTCTAGCCGGAACGAATCTATCAGGACACCCATTAGGAGCCTTTCCCGCGTGGCAAAATATAAAACCAGGCAAAACAAGCTTTCCATGAATGTTCCCTCACAGCTTCCCCGGTGACATTAAACACGGAAGGCGAACTTGACCTTTTCCGAGTCGTTTGGGACAGCCACGGTCTCTCGTCAACAGAACCGTTTCGTAAAAACCGTCTTCACAATTCGCTTTCTTCTCCCCCCTTCCTCGGGTGACCCGCTTTGCTTATAAAAGGATTTATGTAATATCTGTTCAACTTATCCAATGCGGAAGGCTGACACGAAACGACAAAAACAGTCCCTTTTTTATCTTCTCTTTTTTTCCGAGAAGTCTTTCCGCTGCAACGAACCGACTCATTCAAATTAGAGTGATTTTCTAACCGGCTGCTTGCCGAACAAAACAGAACCGGTTCTCGTTTATGGAAATTGGGTAAGTAATCGCATACAACTCTTTTTCGTTACTTTCTCTGTTGTGTCTCCCCCTCCCCTCTGTTTTCCTCCAATTCTTTAATCCTTACTTCTCATAGTTATTGTCTAATTCTTTTCTCTTAGTCTTCTATTGTAGTTTCCTCTCTTTCTATCTTCACTGTTTCTCTTTTCCTCTCACTTACTCTATTTTCCCTAAAATATTTCTTTCTATCTTCTCTTTTTTGTCAGTTTCTGTTTATCTTCTCTCTTTATTTCCCTCTAACGTGTGTATGTTATCTTTCTCTCTGTCTATTAAGCTCTGCATATTCTACTTTGTCTTTGTCTCTCTTTTTCGTTTCTCTCTCTCACCTTTCTTTATCTCTTTCATCTCTGTTTCTTTATCTTTCTCTCTCTGTCACTCATCTCCATTTATTTATTTTTCTCTCAATTTCTGCATTTCTCTCCATACTTTACTTTTCCTTTCCCTCTGTTCTTTCTCTATCTTCCCGTTTCCTTCGTACAATCTCTACCAAACTGAAAAAAATGAAATTATAAACTATATAAATCGAATATATTTGATTTGTAGAGAGTGAATTCAGAAATGTGCATTCTGGCAAATGCTCAAAGACGTGAGATTGATATTTCGGAAACGAATACATTATACAAGCTTGGTAGCTTATTACTTTGATTTTTCATAAGGCGTAATTTTTATTGTAAATTGATTTGTATCGTTGCACATCCAGTGATAAATTATTTTGCACACACCGTCTTATCAGTACACTGGGTGACGGTATCAATACTATTGTCGCCGCACAACACAGCCTAACTTTCACTGTTCACAGAGGAAACTGTGCACTCAATAGAAACTATTGAGACAGTAGAGACCTTCGTTTGACACATCGAGGGCTAGAGAACGGTATTTTACCCAGAATGTATGCAAGCACCCGGTACATATTCAGGATTACAACGTCTATTTATTTTTTCTTTTGGAAACCGATAGCGAGTGACTGTACTCTCTTCTGTGTAAAACTTACAAATCCACTTCCATGTGCAATAAAATGGTAATAGCAGGAAGAGACTTGTTAGTGTCTCGGTTACGTCTACAGTTGTAATTGACTCTCTCTGTCTGTCTCGTTCTGTTCTCGGTCTCTCAGCGCAAGTATCGCTCTCGCTTCGAGCCTCGATACATAAACAGTGCACACAGCATGCCAACCCACAAACTTTCACAGCATTTTGAGGACCTTAACGCAAATATACAAAGCATATTTCTTTGACGCCTCCTTTTGACTCTACGAACCTTGTAAAATAAAATTTTATCCTGGATGTATGCAACCACGCATCACTGTTTCATAAATGTCACTAATGGATTGACTTTGTATTACTTTTCTATGAATAATCAGGTAGACATCCGCTCGGTATGTTTTACGAAGTCCCATCTCGTTCTTGGTCGCGTCTCGATGTTGTCACGAAGGGTCAGAGCCGATCTCCGTTGTGTAGTGGCTAGCACAGCACGCTACGGCGCCGAATTCGAATTCCGGCCTGGGCATGGGTGTTCTTTCTGAGTGTTTGTTCATCAATTCCATCACATCATTACTCATCCTACTCGCGATTTGTCAAAAGTGGTGGAAAAGTGAAGTAAAATAAACCAAATGAATCAATCTCGAAGGGTCTTGTTTTGGTTCCATCCGTAATATGAAACATCAATATTTGTGGTAATACATATATGTATATAAATCGGGATACACCGCTTGTGTCTCTGCAGGCTTCCCTACTACGGTATCGCTTTTAATACGTAATCCGAAAAAAAAAGTAAATGCCGATGGCTACCAGCGCCGGATCTACGCAAGACCCGGCGGGGACAAAGCCGGAAAAATTCCGACCCCGGGTCTCCCGCGTGACAGCCACACTAGAATCTAATCAGGAAACAAAATCATGAGAAATGCAGAGGTGAAGTTTTCTTCAACCTATCTTTAATCAGGAAAAAGTTATGACTGCATGATTGTAACAAATAGGATCGGACACTGAGGGACGAGGTCCTCCAGCCTCCTCTCGCCACTCACACTACGCAACCTTCTCTCTTGGTATACTTTTGCGTAGATTGCTTATCATAGCTGTTATTTCGTCAAGAGCGGTAGGGTCCCGCTTAGGATTGGAATATGGAAGAGGAATCGAGTATTTGTAGGGAGAAGTTTCTGACCTTGGTGCCTATTAATAAAACCAAGGTGTGTGTATATATATGTTTGTGTTTTCTAAGATTATTGTACTTGAGGAATAAATATAATAAAAGAAAAGTATATACATAATATGAACATAAAATATAACAAACAAAATCATATATATGTTTGACCAGTGTTTCCAAAATTTCTAAATTGACTTGTATATGTTAAGGATTTGGTTGGTGCCGATTTTCAGCTTGAAAATCTTACGAAAATTTATAATGATAAATATAATAAAATACTAATTTGGAATATATTATATTATCTAGTTAATTTATTGAGTAATATAGGTCCTTTGACCTTAAGCCTCCCAAAGGAACAGGAGTTGCAAGTATCTGGTCTTCCAGAAGTAGGACGTTCCAAAGGCTTCTTCTTATTTTGCTTTCAAGGAATTTAGGCTATCTTCTTCGCTAAAAATAAATAATGAGTAAGTAATGAAAGATACATTATATATATATTAAATAATTAGAACATATCAATTATAAGTCCTTAGACCTTGAGTCTCATAAAAGAATCAAATGAAATGGACTTCCAGAAGAGAAGGAAGTTCCAAGGGCTTCTTCTTCATTCCATAAGGTTGTGGTCATCTTCTTCATTCTTCTTAATGATTCTCATCATATCAAAGTTCACACTATACCAGTTCCTAAATTTTCATTATTCACTTCGCGTCCATACCTAGTCACATCTTGATAGAACCACACTTAATTCCACACTATCAATCCGTTTCACAGGAACGTCAATGTCCTCACAATCGCTAATTAGTTTCCACCCATACGACTTTGCAAGTCACTAGTTCTTCGAACTTGCACTGCCTCTTAAGGATTTTATGTAGAACTTCCTTCGATTCAAGGCGGTTGGGCCCTTCTTATAATATCTTGGTTCATTTTGAGTCTGTCCATTTTCTTCGGTCTTCTGTTTTGACTATAGGATCTTCTTTTGTCTGATTCGGCTACTTCTTCTTATTCCAACTTGTCGGATGGTACTTAATGTTGAAGTCTCATTTCCAGAACTAACTCGAGATGCTGATTTGTAGTCAATTTCTTCTAGTGACGAAATTAGTACAGCCAGTCTGTTAATCCTGCCGAAGGTCTTGATGCTATGGATTTCCTGTGCCAGTGTGACCTCATCTAGACCCTGACTTAATCGTGGTATCAGAGTATCAGAATACTTTTTACACCTGACTATTGCATGTTCCGGTGTTCCTTTTACCCTACATGTTAAGCACTGATCATCACTGCTAAGATTAAATCTTCGATGATTGTAACAAATGTATAATTTTCCAGGCGTGAGCTACAGTGTGTGTATATAGTATACATATGTATGTATTTCATTACTACGGGCGCCGAAACCGCAGGGCCAGGAGGGCCCGGGCCCCTCCATTTATCGTTTGGCCCCCATCTATAGGGGGCCAATGTATAACTTGCAACATATTACATATTTTTTGCACACAGCAACTTCACACACAACAGGTGAAAAGTTACTCAGGAATCTGCTCTGAAATGGTCAGAATCAATAATGTTTGACTATCACTCAGTTTGAGGGTCTTTCTTGTGCTTGTGCGTTTCCTATTTCAGTATTTCCTTTTTTCAAACCGACAATGAATTAAGGAAAACGCATGGTATATTATGAATAAATATGTGCGAGGAAAGAGGAAGAAGCATGGGAATACTGAATATCGCGTTTGTTATAACCTGTCCAGTTTCCCGCGCTAGCGATGGCTCGACAGTTTTAGAGCCAATGAGAACCGAGGAAAAACTCGTCTGCTGGGCAGCAAGGAGCGAATGGAAGCCAGAAGAGATGCTGTTGCCACGTTGCGGTCTAACTCACATGTTTTGTGTGAGTCTTTTTGAAGAAACGTCTTTTTAAGCGTGGTGCTGATTAGTGTGCGTTTTAAAATATCCAGGATGGAATTTATTCTGGTGATATTTGCTTGTGTCCTTTTTGTGCTTAGTGTCATCTCAGCTGGAACATTAAAGAAGGGGAATTGTTTATATTTGTGTATTTCCGCGTATTTTATTCACAGCCTGGCTTCGGCTTTCTCCAGCACGGTTTCTGCTAGAAAAGGCCGCGATCAACAAGCGCGGTAAGCGGGACAGGTTGTAACAAACATGATATAGCCTTCATGCTCTTGAATGAGCCAGTCCATTGCAAAATAGGCACCTTTTTTACCCTTCCGAAAAGTCAAGCAGAAGTTGAAAATATTCTGCTTTCAATATGCCACTGTTTTATATAATCAGGATTAGTATTTTTTTTACATGTATCTGTAAACATGTGTGTGCTACTTCATACTGCATTGATGTGGCTGAAAGTAGCAGTGTTACATATGTATACCAATCCTTAATCAACATTGAAAACAATACGTGTGTGCGTGTGGGCGGCTCAAGGACCGATCGACCCAAGCGATTGCCCGGGACACAGCCCTCGACGGCACTAGACTTAGTAGAGCCAAATCCTTATTTTGGATTTCATAAATCTGGATATGATTGTATGTTTATTTTATTAAGTCTCTCTGAACGCTTCATGTTGACCAGGGCATTCACTTGTTTTTCTCAGCTGTCTCAAGCCTCTTAGGCATGTTTACAATGCATTGTGTTGTGCCATGCAAACCTCCTGAGCATTCAGGAACAGGTAACACTTCTGGTTATGGTGTCAGCGGTTTGCATGGTAGCAATTATAATAAACACGATTCGGCGATTCGGCATCGAGGAAGAGCTCGATGGCCAGGGAATATAGAGGTGAGACGAGCTGGGAAGTGACTGGACTTTGGGAATTGAGTTGGTAGAGAGAGGAGGTCAGCAAGACAGGAGGTCGATAGTGGAAGCACGCTTTGGTCAACAAATTAGAAGCTTACAGAGGACTTCGCTATTTTGATTCAGCTCAGAGACTTCAGTTAGACAGGTAATTATCCTACACCCAGCCATGATACAGGTTCAACGGTTCACAAAATCCAACGAGTTGCCATTGTCTTTTCAGTAGTTTAATTCCTTTGTGTAATTTGTGCCTTTCGCATGCCAAGCAATAACTCGTCATGTCAATGACGAGTGGTCTCATCAAGAGGATGAATGATGAGTAATTTACATCACCCCATCAATTAACTGGTTAACCTGCTAGATACTCTTAAGATCCCACGAACTTTAAGGTTCGTTACGTGGTGGAGATTAGCGGGCCTTTTCATTTTTTTTATTAGAAATGAAAAGAAATTGTTAACCGGTTTAAATTCAACCCCACCCCAAATCTCGTTACGTGGTGGAGATTTGGGCTTCTCATCCATTTCCTCGGAAATGCCATGAGAAAATAGAATGTTATCTAGTAGAGGTTTCAACAATCAGTTTTAAATTCAACCCCACCCCAAATATTGACACATGGTCAAATCCCACCCCAAAAATTTTTGCTCATTTATTTAGTTTCTTTAGTATGTCCTTGCCAAAATTAATTTTGAAAATACATAGGGCTTAAAGCTTTTTTGCATTAATGGGGGGAGAAGAATTTATATATGCCATGATAGATGTTTAGTCTAACATGAGGATGAATTCGATGAAATTTATCGACCTCGAGTCTGGGTCGGTAATCAGCGAAATGTAAGAATGCGGAGGAACTGCGCCCTAGCTCCGTCGCGGTTACCCGCGTCGGGCTGGCGCTATGGTATCAGGAGCGTCCGGCATTCCGCGTGGCGGAAGGTTCGATGTCGGATTTTAGGGAGGCCCATGTCATCAAAAATGTGGCCGGCCCAGGGACGTCCGTGGACGATTCCCTATCAATCTGCTCCTGGTAGCTCTGTGGTTCACTCACGAACCCGGTACCATGGCTACGACAAATTCCCACCTGGGAAATTTTTACCATCCAGGATTTTAAATAAGGAAGAAGGGAAAGGCATTTAGATTTGAAGATTTCTTGCATTGACAGTGATTTTAGATTTCTTTTATATGATTTTGGATACGAAAATTATTACAACGTTGGTTATGAGGATGCAGTATGCTACAGTGAACAGTAAACGAATTTTTATCCTTAACATTTTAATTAATTAATAACGTGGATTACAAGTGGATTTTAAAGTTATTTATGAATGAGGAAAATAAATTAGTGCCACCGAGTCAGAGTCAATCAGCACTATGGTGCATTTTTACGAGTCATGGCACAGAGTATGCTTGTTTGAGTCAATATTTTGTTTTTGTTATTATTATTAATTGAAATTCCTTAAAAGTTTAATTTAAATTTGGTTTAAAACTGACCGTAACTTGTAAAGGATTTAGAATGCTTGAACTATGACTGCTAAGATTATTGCAACAAGGATATTACATTTTATACATATATAGTTTTGGGAACGAATAAGGCCCCGAGGACCACTCATTTATATTCTTAATGACTGAAGTCTCCTAGCACCTCATGAAGGGAGCTTAGATTAAGGAGATAGTCAAGTTTATACGAGATAGTCACTTGCCTTACGTTACTTTAACTTACGCATACATTGCCTGAAAATTTTAATCCATGTTAATATGTAAAGAGACGAAACGCTAATTATATTCCTCGACACGCATGTACAAGGTTCGTACCGTGATTTAGGGTATAAACCGCCCGATTAATTAAAAGTTCTAGTTGAGAAGTAATAGATGTATAATTAGGCTGCAGTGACGAGAGATGTCCGTTCACAGGTAAGCAGTAGTGACGAGAATGAGTCCGTACACAGATATACATATACTTATATGCTTTAAGCAAAGTTAGGCACAGCCAACTTATTTTGAATAACTAGAAGAGAATTATGAGAGCATCACACGGCGTGGACGTTTCTCACATATTAACGAGATTTTTTTTTGTTAGTATATCTTTATATTTTTTTTTTCCTGTCCAAAACATTGTTTCGTTTGACAGTTGAATATTTATCCTTAGCACGTTGTAGCTTCGAATGTTAAAAACTTTAAAATGCAGATTGTTTTAAAATCTTAAATATAAATATTGAAAGTTTGCTCCAAGTTACGGTATTTATTAAAGTGAAACAGGTCTAATATTTTAAATCCACTCGCGTGACATAATAATAAGTTATAATAAAATAGCACTAATAATATTAACAGTTAAAAGCAGACTTATTATTTAATAATGTGCTTTAGGCACAAAAGTTTTGCAGTATGTAACAATACTAGCTCAGCGAATACATCACTGGAATTTTATAGTTACTCTTCAGAAGAAGGTATATGATTATATTAGCAAAGTTTAATTTTAAGCGCCAGTTATGAGAATATTTATACTATATGAATATGTAGACGTCGACGTAAAGATTTTTTTTGCGCTCCAATAACAAGTATTTTCCTGCGGATATTGGATTGCAACCGATAATCCTGGAAATCCATTCTGCCATCGCAGAATGATAATGATTAAACCACAACGGTTTTAGTTTAAAGCTTTGCCACAATAATATGCTAAGCATATTTTAGAATGAGTAGAGAATTAAAGATTCTTCAAGTTTTAGTGATGTTAGTATTTTAATGCATTTAAAGATCGCATAAATAATAATTATTATTTTATTTCAGGTAGTCAGGAGTAAATCAGACTGAATTTTTCCTTTACCTTGTACTTTAGTACAGTTCGTTTAATTTTAAGTATTTAAACATAACGTTAACACCTGAAATTAAAATAAGATAAGTTTGCAGTAAAATTTAAAATAAGATAAGTTAAACAGTGCTAATAAATTTAGAGAATAAATAAATTATATTAAATAAATAAATCACGCAGATAATTTGAGCCTAGAGTCAGAAATAATTAAAAGTTGAGTTAAAATATCTACTACTTAGGCTAGGCAAGCTTAAAGTACGTATTAGTTTTGAAGAACTGTTTGTTTTGATTGCCTAAGCAACATGAAAATCATTGCGATTTTAGTTATTTTAAACGGATTTCTTCCATACGTAAAAGCTTCTAATTTTATTTATCTGTTGAACAAGTCCTTTGACTATCCTTATAATATAATTACAATTTTATTATTAATAACATTTATTATTAGTATTTGTATAATTTTCATAATCTGTTATTTTCAATGTCAGCGCAAGAAATCTATTACTTATGACCATGAGTGTACCAACGAGTTACAGTTAAGCAAACTTAATAATGATTCACCGCCCATTGATCAGGTTTACGACGATGTTGCACCGATTGTTGAAGTGGTACCATTAAAAACGAGTCACCCGCCAATGCCGCCTCCACTCCCTCATTCCATTATTATTCAACCTAGGGTACAACAAGAAGTTCAAGACGTATCCGGAAATAGTTTAGTCACTAAAGACGACAATATAGATTTATCCGTTAAAGATAGAGTTCAGAAATTTGCCGTAAGCAAGGGTCCTAATTTTGATCAAAACAGTTTCAAAATGGAAAGTGAATTGCCTATTTCATCCTGTGTTCAGCCAGTTGTAAAAATTAAAGAGTCATTTGCGAATCAGTCACCAGTAAAAGTCGAGAAAGTTTCAAGTGTTACTTTAAAAGCAGAAAGTAAGCCAAATTTTCAGGTTCCCGAACCTGTTGTTTCGTTTACAGACCACATTTTCTACGACCTCATGTTCACCTAGAATTTTATATTAATTACGATTCAAATTTTAAGTATAATTAATTTTTTACGTTTAATTGTACCTTATGCAAGGTTTATTAGTCATTTAGTTGGCTAACAGCTTCCCAACTGTTGTTATTACGAGCACGGAAGTGTTCAAGTAACACACTCTCGCAAGCGCAACGAAGTTCTTTTTCTTTCCATCCAATTTATTACGTCATTTCAAAGTCCTTGACATTATTTCGAACTCCCGCAGCGCTTACTAGACTTTGTTCGTAGTAATTTAAAGTTTTGTAAACAGTTACGCGTCATTCCATGTATCAGCGAATCATCGCCTTGCATTTTCTTTCTCCGTTCCTATGCCCGCTGCCCGAAGCAGCGACCTTTTCCCCTCCACTTCCCGAACGGAACCCGAACTTCCCCGAAGTCGCCGATCACGGCAGCGAACTTGCCAGAGCTCTCGTTGTCGCCATAGAGAAATTTTCAGTTGCGTCCAGCAACTTTGCACAATTTAGAATGTCTGGTATCAGTAAATTCCTTTCTCCGCACTGAAGCTCTCTTCCGAGTACTTTGAACACGTTAGAAGCTCAGAAACACTTACCATAGGCTTTGCATATTTTTTTTTTCGCATCAGTGGCGGTCGTCCATTAAAATTTTAGGGGATCAGTTTAGTTACGCATATAGCCATTAGAATTTGATTTTTACGATAGAAGTTCATGTAAACAATGTTAGGGATATTTTGTTCTATATAGATAAATTTTTCCGTAAAACGTCGCATTCATGCACTTCAGACTAATCACGACCAATAATTTTCAAAGGAACAACAAGACGAAATTTTTTTTGCGTTTTTCTCGCAAAATTTTCCCGTTTTTCATAGAGATATTTATAGTAAGTACATTTTTTGGGCAATCGACGTATTATTTTTTTTCATTAGAATCAGGATAGAGATAAACGAAATTTTGATAAAATCAGGGAAATTTCTACAAAAGGGCAATTTTAGCACTTTATGCACTTAGAGTAATCAAGATTATTAGCAACATGGCCAGGCTAAGCCTCGGTGATTGGCACAGGCATGTGCAGCAAAAGTCGCCACGGCATCGTTAGCCTAGTCAAATTTAAACAGAGTGGTTTACCACAAATGTTATAATTTGGGAATTTATTATTATTATTAATATTTATTATTAGGAAATTTAGCTCATTTACCCAATTTGCACTTTATTTGACCATGCAGCAAAGTAGATGGGGACCCAGCCAAGCTCGGTCGCTATTTAATATTCGCAATTCATTTGTATGTACTTATAACTAATTTGCACGGGTTTTAATTAATTCGCAAGTACTTAGAATTCATTTGCATGTACTTAGAATACTTTACATTTATGTATTTGCATGTTTATAACTTTATATGAATATATAATTATTTATTTTATGAAAAATATGTACATAGAAGGTAATTAGAGGTACTAAACGCTATGCATATGTTTTTATATTCATTACTGCAAAGTATGTAATGTATAAAATGTTAATAATTAATGTTTATAGTATTGAAAATAAGTTTTTATGGTTTATGATCCGCTATGAAAGGTGTTAATGGCTGTAGGTACAGGTTCAATTACGATTGGGGACGGTCCCGGTATTCGAACCCGCGATATGTAACGTTATTAATTAGTACTATGCAATAATTGCATCATGTTATGAAACACGGTGGTGCAACACGCTAGACAGAATACTGTCTCAGAATCTCGACTCGGCTCTGATGCCAGACAGAGAGAATGAATTAATATTCCGCACAGGTATACGAGAAAGGAATTTGGGGAGTGTGCGTTCAAGGTCAAATGACGTCACAACGCCAGGACAAAGAAGGAATCTGATTCACCAATCAGAGAACGCGTCGGTAGATTTTCAGAACCGGTTTTTCAAGGTTAACCAGTACGCAAGAACAGAGGAAAGCTATGCAATACTGTAGGGCAGGGGAGGGATTCAACCAGACAACAAAGGCTGTCTGGAATGCGCAGCAAGGGTCAAATCTCTGAAGCTATGCGTCGCTTGTAGAACTGGTTTCCGCCGCCAATTAATATTCCGCTCAGGGTTACCCCAAGGCACAGGACGCTTTAGCGCAGGTTTTTTTTAATCTGTACTATGAAGAAAGGAGAGCTATCAGGGACGGGGCCTACAGTTTTCAACATTTGCTTTTATCACGGGGTAACGAACCTAGGACCCTTTGATTATTGATTTAGGTAGTAAATGTATGTTACTGTGTGCTATTTAACTTAATTTTGAGTTTATTTTTTACCAAACTTTGACTTTATGTCAAACGTTTTCACAGCTTATCCTTATTTTTACAAAAATAACATTATTTGTACTATTCAGGCAACATTTTTTCATTAATTTTGGATTCACAGACTTTTTTTCAACTTTTAACTTATTATTTTACAACTTTATGTTAATTTTTACCAAAATAACACTATTTATACTATTCAGGCAACATTTTTTCATTAAATTTTGGATTCACAAAGACATTTTTTTCAACTTTTAACTTATTATTTTACAATTTTATACCTATTTTTACCAAAATAACACTATTTATACTATTCAGGAAAGACTTTTAGTTATATTTTCGACACACAAAGTGTGTTTTTTCAACTTCTATCTTCTATCTATCTACCAAAATAACACTATTTATACTATTCAGGAAAGACTTTTAGTTATATTTTCGACACACAAAGTGTGTTTTTTCAACTTCTATCTGTTTATTTCACAAGTTTAGGCTTATTATTACCAAAATAATACAATTCAATCTGTTCAGGAAAGACTTTTAGTTCTCAACTGCTATCTGTTTATTTCACAAGTCTAGGCTTATTATTACCAAAATAACACAATTCAATCTGTTCAGGAAAGACTTGTAGTTACATTTTCGACACACTAAGTGTGTGTTCTCAACTTCTATTTGTTTATTTCACAAGTTTAGCCTAATATTACTCAAATAACACAATTTAATCCAGTCAGGAAGGATTTGTTATTATATTTTGGATGCACAAAGAGATGTTTTCAACTTTTTTACTGATTTTTTGCAGGGTATGTATTAATTTTTATTTATTTTGTTTTGTATTATATATACATTTACAAATTTTTAACTTAGAGTTTAGTATTTATTTAATTTTTTTCGAAAACACTAAAGAAAAAGTACTTTTAGCTAAAATGTAAGCCACAGAATATATTATTATTATTATTATTATTATTATTATTATTATTATTATTATTATTATTAGGGTTTACTGATTTTTACTATGCTATTTTTTGTTCTGTATTTCTATATGTATTTATTTAGGTCAGGTTACGCCTGCTACGTAGGAAAGTTTGTTTATTTAAGAGTTTGCTGAGTATTTTGTTATTTTTATACTAAGTTTTCTAAATATATCAGGTAGAGCTCCATCCATATACTTTTGTTTTTGCTGTTTGGAGATGATGCGATCAGCATCACTCTCCATCTGCTTTTTATTTTATGTACCCAATATTATTTTGAGGCTTAGTGAATTCTAGAGCCTATTTATGCAGGAGAGAGGGCTTGAAAATTTTGATCTCAGATAACCCACAACTATTTGTCAGAGTATTTTAAAGGATATTTTATATTTATTATGTGCCACTAGAATATCAAAGCTTGCTTAATTTTTATGTCTGTAACGCTGTTATTGTATTTCTAGCTAAGGTTTACTGGATAAAGTACACGAAATGTTTAACATTTCGACTATTTGCCTTTATACGAGGCCAAATTTTTAGTGTAACGAAAATTATTGTGTGTCTATAAAGACTGAAATCCCTTTACCGATGGGTCTATAACTTAACGCTTACCAACATTGTTCCTTTTTTTAAAAAATATAGCCATTTATCAATATATTGACAATTCACAGGACAAGACGAAGTTCACAGACGACTGACTACATATATGAACCATAGGTCCATTTGCTAAACTTTTTTCTATGCTAGAAGAATAATTTAGCCTTATAGCCTTTTTCAAGGTATTTTTGAAGTATTACTGGTGTTTGGGTGCATCAACACTTGGGTTATTTCCATTTGGTTTATTATACGAGGCTACAATCACTATTTGAACACTGAAATTATCTGATTGAAACTAAAAGCTTAGGGTGTAACTAGGGACTTAGTATGTATATCGACAATTTATAGGACAACACGAACTTTACAAAGGATTGTAGGTGATGTAGGCCCACACGCCAGAGCTTTGTTAACCTGCAAGAAGCATTTACAGCTAATGCTACGAGGCAATGAGGTTGATTTTTACTGTTTCACAAGAATGCTATTTTTTATACACCCAATATTTGCTTTTTCAAGTAACTACATGTACCAGAAGTACTTACAGGCCAACTCTAACTAGACTTCGATTTATATAAATGTGGCAAGAACTATATTTCTGAGGAAGTACGCAAAAGCAGATTACCCGATTAAAGTATCTGAAAAACAGATTTTTCTATGCAAGTATATTTTTATTGACTGGATTATTTAACACATCAAACAGGAAGACTGCAAAATTCATTAAATGTAGTTCTATAGTATAGGTGGTTTCAGAGATATAAAAAAAACAAATATAAGATTTCGCTTTTTTTTTGCTTATGAGGCTAATTGCGACGCTAAGGGTAAATGGCGAGGAAATGTAACGGAGGAGAAACAGTCCCAAAAGTTATGGACTGCATGTAAGTTAATACCACAGAGATATTACAGTAGGTGTAGGTTCTACCACCAGAACATTTCTATTATAATAATACTGGTTATGCTGTACTGTTAGCTAAAGATGCTGATATTTGAGAAACTTAAAAGTTTATTTGCAAAATTTTAGATAAATACTAATCTGTTAGACTGTAAACATATTTTATATCCATTCTGCAAAAGATCCGATGACAAAATTTAAAAATTGTAATCGCCCAGACAGGGACTCGAACCCTGGACAGATAGGTTAAAAGCCTAACGCTATACCAACTAAGCTATCTGGGCACAAGGTATTATTTTCTTGAAAAGTTAGTTATGTTAAGAAATATATTGAAACATTTGAGAACACTCTTGGTCTGGTTCGACAGAGAAGGAGACAACATTTCCAAATTTTTACAGACTAGGTGTATTTTTCCACTATAGAGGCCTTCACTATATGTAATTCGAAACGCTAAAGTTCAGCTAACTTCCAAAATTGAGGTAAAGATTGTGTTTGGCGAGATTAACAAGTTACAATTATATCCAGTTACGGACAAATAAAGCTAAAACTCTCAGATTTACTGTACTAGCCAAGTTTTAGTAACATTTTCCTTCACTATAGTACTAATACCAAAGAAATAGATATATTTTATTTATAATTTGACCAAATGTACTAGTATTTAATTCACAAAGTTAGGTAAAAAAACAGTATTTTTAAAAAATATTGTTGCTGCCTTCAAATTTTATGTTATTTAGCCACTAACAACTGGTTTACACTGTTTGACATCCTTTAAATAGCAAAAGAAGGAATTATTTGTTTAGTATTTATACTACTTTATATTTATTTAAGAAAACAATTCTACAGTTTAACTTAATTTTTAACAAATTGTTACTAATTTATATATCAAAGTTATGTTATTTAGAGTGTATGAAGGCGTATAAAGTTAATATTTGTACTTATCAGCACAACTAACAATTATATTTTACACACAAAAGATAATGTATACAGTTAAATCACTTGAATCAGAGAATAATACTTTACAGTAATTGATTCATTCAGCACTAGTCAGTACTTTAATGCATCAGAAAGTTTTCTTAATTTTCTATTATGCATGCTATTTTGTGCTATTCTTAAAATGTATTTCTAAGGCAAACTGGTTTAATTTTCTGCTTATAATGCAAAGTTGACATAGTTTTCACACAGTGCTTTGTACATTTGTTATATTCACTAATTACAATGCAAATATTATGCTTATTTAATGTATAACTAACTAACTCTCTAGCCTTTTTAAACCCGAAGGTTCATGGCTGCAGCAACACATGCCTTTCATCTGTTCCTGTCCTGAGCAAGATCTATATACTCCTTTCCTTCCCTACCAATTTCCTTTAGGTCCATCTCTACATTATCCCTCCATCTTTGTTTTGGTCTTCCTATTGGTCTTTTACCATCAGGTTTCCCAACAAGAATCCTGTATACTCTTCTTTCCTCTCCCATTTGTACCACATGATATACACACCTAAGTCTTCTTGATTTAATCATTCTAATTCTATCTGGACATGAATACAAATTATGTACTTCTAAATTATGTAATCTTCTCCACTCATCTGTCTCCTCATCTGTTTTAGGCCCAAGTATTTTCCTAAGGATTTTATTTTCAAATATTCTCAATTTATGTTCCTTTTTCAATGTAAGGGACCAAGTTTATTTACTGTATTTAACTTTTATTTTTTGTAATTAACAAAAATTAAAAGCTTATACTGTAGTTATTATATCTTTTTCTATCAGCTTATTTTGAAATCAATATTATTAGGTATAGTCTTTGATTTATAACTATATTGCTTTTTTTTATCAATTTATCTAAGAGTACATGCAGACAAACACATCTGTTCACACTTCTATGTAGAGAGATATGCCTTTTTTCAATATTTTAGTATGAAGATTGCACTTTAGCTATTTAAGCAAGGGTAGGAAAGGTAGGATTTCTGAGAATTTGTTGCAGGATTTTGTTGTCCAAGTATAGATGAGAACTGAGCTGGGAGACTGCTTTGAACCTTTTCATGAGAGTTTGCATGTGAACTGTATGCAAATTCAGCACTATTGACTGCGCATGCTTCTAAGTTTTGCTGTTATTTTACATCAAGTCTGTGAGACTGTAGACAGTTTTTCCCTTTTCAAGTAGTTTTTGTTGATTGTATTTGTATATGTTTTGGGGACTTAGCAGTTTTATGTTATGAGGCAGTTTGTTGTAGAATATTTTTACCGGATTGTTTTGAGATATTGAGTGTGTGCTGTTTTACTTGTAATTATTTTCCTTCTTGAGTTGTGTATTTGACTATATTTTGTCCAACTTCGTAGTATTTAGAATAATTGCTATTGACTTGTAGATGTAGGGAGTAATAAACCTTTGCAAGATGCCCTATACTTTAGTCTGAACATTATTCTTAGTGTTCACTTTTGAAGCCTTAGTATTCTGGTAGTATTATTAATGTAGAGGTAAATTAGGCTAAAATGTAGGCATTTTTCTGATAAATTATACTCACTTAGTTGTTTCAGCAGGTAGAAGTTGCATGATGGTTTACTGCTGATGATGTTAATTTGCTCTTCTTATGTACTACGTATGATGTAGCTTACTTGAGTAATTGGAATTTTCTACTGAAAAAAGGATTGCTTGTCTATTTTATTCCTATGTTGTTGAGTTTGTCCATAAGGAAGCCATGTTTTTTACTCTATCCTATAACTTGGAAGAATACAGATATATTGTGTTTGCAGTTTTATGTTTCTCTAAGGTTTCAGCTATGTAGCCTTTTAAACTGTGCTATGGGTGTGACTATTGATTTCTCTTTCTGGATGCCATGTTGGTTTCTGTGTATTCCTTTTGCTGCTTGAATTTGACTTAGGTTGTTTGCCTTTTTGTCTTAGATCTTTATTTGTTTATTTGTTCAGTATTTTTTATTTATTTGAATTTTAATTACTTTAATTTTACATTAACTAACACATTTTTTTTAACAACAAAAGAATTTACTCTAGTATAAAAACTTCTACTAACAAAAATGTACTATTATAATTTTTAATTTTAGAAAATTGTATTTTTAAAACTTTAACTTTGAAAAATTGATTTTTAATTACTTTAATTTTACATTAACTAACAAATTTTACATTAACAACAAAATAATTTGCCCTAGTATAAAAACTTCTACTAACAAAAATATACTATTATAACTTTTAATTTTAGAAAATTGTATTTTAAAACTTTAACTTTGAAAAATTGAATTTTAACACACTTTGACTTAAACAATGTACTTTGAATATTTTATGTAAAAAAATATTAAAAAATATAAAATACTGAACAAATAAACAAATAAAGATCTAAGACAAAAAGGCAAACAACCTAAGTCAAATTCAAGCAGCAAAAGGAATACACAGAAACCAACATGGCATCCAGAAAGAGAAATCAATAGTCACACCCATAGCACAGTTTAAAAGGCTACATAGCTGAAACCTTAGAGAAACATAAAACTGCAAACACAATATATCTGTATTCTTCCAAGTTATAGGATAGAGTAAAAAACATGGCTTCCTTATGGACAAACTCAACAACATAGGAATAAAATAGACAAGCAATCCTTTTTTCAGTAGAAAATTCCAATTACTCAAGTAAGCTACATCATACGTAGTACATAAGAAGAGCAAATTAACATCATCAGCAGTAAACCATCATGCAACTTCTACCTGCTGAAACAACTAAGTGAGTATAATTTATCAGAAAAATGCCTACATTTTAGCCTAATTTACCTCTACATTAATAATACTACCAGAATACTAAGGCTTCAAAAGTGAACACTAAGAATAATGTTCAGACTAAAGTATAGGGCATCTTGCAAAGGTTTATTACTCCCTACATCTACAAGTCAATAGCAATTATTCTAAATACTACGAAGTTGGACAAAATATAGTCAAATACACAACTCAAGAAGGAAAATAATTACAAGTAAAACAGCACACACTCAATATCTCAAAACAATCCGGTAAAAATATTCTACAACAAACTGCCTCATAACATAAAACTGCTAAGTCCCCAAAACATATACAAATACAATCAACAAAAACTACTTGAAAAGGGAAAAACTGTCTACAGTCTCACAGACTTGATGTAAAATAACAGCAAAACTTAGAAGCATGCGCAGTCAATAGTGCTGAATTTGCATACAGTTCACATGCAAACTCTCATGAAAAGGTTCAAAGCAGTCTCCCAGCTCAGTTCTCATCTATACTTGGACAACAAAATCCTGCAACAAATTCTCAGAAATCCTACCTTTCCTACCCTTGCTTAAATAGCTAAAGTGCAATCTTCATACTAAAATATTGAAAAAAGGCATATCTCTCTACATAGAAGTGTGAACAGATGTGTTTGTCTGCATGTACTCTTAGATAAATTGATAAAAAAAAGCAATATAGTTATAAATCAAAGACTATACCTAATAATATTGATTTCAAAATAAGCTGATAGAAAAAGATATAATAACTACAGTATAAGCTTTTAATTTTTGTTAATTACAAAAAATAAAAGTTAAATACAGTAAATAAACTTGGTCCCTTACATTGAAAAAGGAACATAAATTGAGAATATTTGAAAATAAAATCCTTAGGAAAATACTTGGGCCTAAAACAGATGAGGAGACAGATGAGTGGAGAAGATTACATAATTTAGAAGTACATAATTTGTATTCATGTCCAGATAGAATTAGAATGATTAAATCAAGAAGACTTAGGTGTGTATATCATGTGGTACAAATGGGAGAGGAAAGAAGAGTATACAGGATTCTTGTTGGGAAACCTGATGGTAAAAGACCAATAGGAAGACCAAAACAAAGATGGAGGGATAATGTAGAGATGGACCTAAAGGAAATTGGTAGGGAAGGAAAGGAGTATATAGATCTTGCTCAGGACAGGAACAGATGAAAGGCATGTGTTGCTGCAGCCATGAACCTTCGGGTTTAAAAAGGCTAGAGAGTTAGTTAGTTATACATTAAATAAGCATAATATTTGCATTGTAATTAGTGAATATAACAAATGTACAAAGCACTGTGTGAAAACTATGTCAACTTTGCATTATAAGCAGAAAATTAAACCAGTTTGCCTTAGAAATACATTTTAAGAATAGCACAAAATAGCATGCATAATAGAAAATTAAGAAAACTTTCTGATGCATTAAAGTACTGACTAGTGCTGAATGAATCAATTACTGTAAAGTATTATTCTCTGATTCAAGTGATTTAACTGTATACATTATCTTTTGTGTGTAAAATATAATTGTTAGTTGTGCTGATAAGTACAAATATTAACTTTATACGCCTTCATACACTCTAAATAACATAACTTTGATATATAAATTAGTAACAATTTGTTAAAAATTAAGTTAAACTGTAGAATTGTTTTCTTAAATAAATATAAAGTAGTATAAATACTAAACAAATAATTCCTTCTTTTGCTATTTAAAGGATGTCAAACAGTGTAAACCAGTTGTTAGTGGCTAAATAACATAAAATTTGAAGGCAGCAACAATATTTTTTAAAAATACTGTTTTTTTACCTAACTTTGTGAATTAAATACTAGTACATTTGGTCAAATTATAAATAAAATATATCTATTTCTTTGGTATTAGTACTATAGTGAAGGAAAATGTTACTAAAACTTGCCTAGTACAGTAAATCTGAGAGTTTTAGCTTTATTTGTCCGTAACTGGATATAATTGTAACTTGTTAATCTCGCCAAACACAATCTTTACCTCAATTTTGGAAGTTAGCTGAACTTTAGCGTTTCGAATTACATATAGTGAAGGCCTCTATAGTGGAAAAATACACCTAGTCTGTAAAAATTTGGAAATGTTGTCTCCTTCTCTGTCGAACCAGACCAAGAGTGTTCTCAAATGTTTCAATATATTTCTTAACATAACTAACTTTTCAAGAAAATAATACCTTGTGCCCAGATAGCTTAGTTGGTATAGCGTTAGGCTTTTAACCTATCTGTCCAGGGTTCGAGTCCCTGTCTGGGCGATTACAATTTTTAAATTTTGTCATCGGATCTTTTGCAGAATGGATATAAAATATGTTTACAGTCTAACAGATTAGTATTTATCTAAAATTTTGCAAATAAACTTTTAAGTTTCTCAAATATCAGCATCTTTAGCTAACAGTACAGCATAACCAGTATTATTATAATAGAAATGTTCTGGTGGTAGAACCTACACCTACTGTAATATCTCTGTGGTATTAACTTACATGCAGTCCATAACTTTTGGGACTGTTTCTCCTCCGTTACATTTCCTCGCCATTTACCCTTAGCGTCGCAATTAGCCTCATAAGCAAAAAAAAGCGAAATCTTATATTTGTTTTTTTTATATCTCTGAAACCACCTATACTATAGAACTACATTTAATGAATTTTGCAGTCTTCCTGTTTGATGTGTTAAATAATCCAGTCAATAAAAATATACTTGCATAGAAAAATCTGTTTTTCAGATACTTTAATCGGGTAATCTGCTTTTGCGTACTTCCTCAGAAATATAGTTCTTGCCACATTTATATAAATCGAAGTCTAGTTAGAGTTGGCCTGTAAGTACTTCTGGTACATGTAGTTACTTGAAAAAGCAAATATTGGGTGTATAAAAAATAGCATTCTTGTGAAACAGTAAAAATCAACCTCATTGCCTCGTAGCATTAGCTGTAAATGCTTCTTGCAGGTTAACAAAGCTCTGGCGTGTGGGCCTACATCACCTACAATCCTTTGTAAAGTTCGTGTTGTCCTATAAATTGTCGATATACATACTAAGTCCCTAGTTACACCCTAAGCTTTTAGTTTCAATCAGATAATTTCAGTGTTCAAATAGTGATTGTAGCCTCGTATAATAAACCAAATGGAAATAACCCAAGTGTTGATGCACCCAAACACCAGTAATACTTCAAAAATACCTTGAAAAAGGCTATAAGGCTAAATTATTCTTCTAGCATAGAAAAAAGTTTAGCAAATGGACCTATGGTTCATATATGTAGTCAGTCGTCTGTGAACTTCGTCTTGTCCTGTGAATTGTCAATATATTGATAAATGGCTATATTTTTTAAAAAAAGGAACAATGTTGGTAAGCGTCCAGTTATAGACCCATCGGTAAAGGGATTTCAGTCTTTATAGACACACAATAATTTTCGTTACACTAAAAATTTGGCCTCGTATAAAGGCAAATAGTCGAAATGTTAAACATTTCGTGTACTTTATCCAGTAAACCTTAGCTAGAAATACAATAACAGCGTTACAGACATAAAAATTAAGCAAGCTTTGATATTCTAGTGGCACATAATAAATATAAAATATCCTTTAAAATACTCTGACAAATAGTTGTGGGTTATCTGAGATCAAAATTTTCAAGCCCTCTCTCCTGCATAAATAGGCTCTAGAATTCACTAAGCCTCAAAATAATATTGGGTACATAAAATAAAAAGCAGATGGAGAGTGATGCTGATCGCATCATCTCCAAACAGCAAAAACAAAAGTATATGGATGGAGCTCTACCTGATATATTTAGAAAACTTAGTATAAAAATAACAAAATACTCAGCAAACTCTTAAATAAACAAACTTTCCTACGTAGCAGGCGTAACCTGACCTAAATAAATACATATAGAAATACAGAACAAAAAATAGCATAGTAAAAATCAGTAAACCCTAATAATAATAATAATAATAATAATAATAATAATAATAATAATAATAATAATATATTCTGTGGCTTACATTTTAGCTAAAAGTACTTTTTCTTTAGTGTTTTCGAAAAAAATTAAATAAATACTAAACTCTAAGTTAAAAATTTGTAAATGTATATATAATACAAAACAAAATAAATAAAAATTAATACATACCCTGCAAAAAATCAGTAAAAAAGTTGAAAACATCTCTTTGTGCATCCAAAATATAATAACAAATCCTTCCTGACTGGATTAAATTGTGTTATTTGAGTAATATTAGGCTAAACTTGTGAAATAAACAAATAGAAGTTGAGAACACACACTTAGTGTGTCGAAAATGTAACTACAAGTCTTTCCTGAACAGATTGAATTGTGTTATTTTGGTAATAATAAGCCTAGACTTGTGAAATAAACAGATAGCAGTTGAGAACTAAAAGTCTTTCCTGAACAGATTGAATTGTATTATTTTGGTAATAATAAGCCTAAACTTGTGAAATAAACAGATAGAAGTTGAAAAAACACACTTTGTGTGTCGAAAATATAACTAAAAGTCTTTCCTGAATAGTATAAATAGTGTTATTTTGGTAGATAGATAGAAGATAGAAGTTGAAAAAACACACTTGTGTGTCGAAAATATAACTAAAAGTCTTTCCTGAATAGTATAAATAGTGTTATTTTGGTAAAAATAAGCCTAAACTTGTGAAATAAACAGATAGAAGTTGAAAAAACACACTTTGTGTGTCGAAAATATAACTAAAAGTCTTTCCTGAATAGTATAAATAGTGTTATTTTGGTAAAAATAGGTATAAAATTGTAAAATAATAAGTTAAAAGTTGAAAAAAATGTCTTTGTGAATCCAAAATTTAATGAAAAAATGTTGCCTGAATAGTATAAATAGTGTTATTTTGGTAAAAATTAACATAAAGTTGTAAAATAATAAGTTAAAAGTTGAAAAAAAGTCTGTGAATCCAAAATTAATGAAAAAATGTTGCCTGAATAGTACAAATAATGTTATTTTTGTAAAAATAAGGATAAGCTGTGAAAACGTTTGACATAAAGTCAAAGTTTGGTAAAAAATAAACTCAAAATTAAGTTAAATAGCACACAGTAACATACATTTACTACCTAAATCAATAATCAAAGGGTCCTAGGTTCGTTACCCCGTGATAAAAGCAAATGTTGAAAACTGTAGGCCCCGTCCCTGATAGCTCTCCTTTCTTCATAGTACAGATTAAAAAAAACCTGCGCTAAAGCGTCCTGTGCCTTGGGGTAACCCTGAGCGGAATATTAATTGGCGGCGGAAACCAGTTCTACAAGCGACGCATAGCTTCAGAGATTTGACCCTTGCTGCGCATTCCAGACAGCCTTTGTTGTCTGGTTGAATCCCTCCCCTGCCCTACAGTATTGCATAGCTTTCCTCTGTTCTTGCGTACTGGTTAACCTTGAAAAACCGGTTCTGAAAATCTACCGACGCGTTCTCTGATTGGTGAATCAGATTCCTTCTTTGTCCTGGCGTTGTGACGTCATTTGACCTTGAACGCACACTCCCCAAATTCCTTTCTCGTATACCTGTGCGGAATATTAATTCATTCTCTCTGTCTGGCATCAGAGCCGAGTCGAGATTCTGAGACAGTATTCTGTCTAGCGTGTTGCACCACCGTGTTTCATAACATGATGCAATTATTGCATAGTACTAATTAATAACGTTACATATCGCGGGTTCGAATACCGGGACCGTCCCCAATCGTAATTGAACCTGTACCTACAGCCATTAACACCTTTCATAGCGGATCATAAACCATAAAAACTTATTTTCAATACTATAAACATTAATTATTAACATTTTATACATTACATACTTTGCAGTAATGAATATAAAAACATATGCATAGCGTTTAGTACCTCTAATTACCTTCTATGTACATATTTTTCATAAAATAAATAATTATATATTCATATAAAGTTATAAACATGCAAATACATAAATGTAAAGTATTCTAAGTACATGCAAATGAATTCTAAGTACTTGCGAATTAATTAAAACCCGTGCAAATTAGTTATAAGTACATACAAATGAATTGCGAATATTAAATAGCGACCGAGCTTGGCTGGGTCCCCATCTACTCAGCAATAAATTCATTACTTCTTACTGATTAACTTCGTGTTAATGTTAGTACAGTAGGTAATAACTAGTAATTTCTATTTATATTCTAATATATTGCATAACTATTCTCTATCTATTTTGTTTAAACATACCTAAGGGATTGACACACTTTTCTTATATGGGTCAGGTATACTTTTCCGCGGCGGGTCTGTTTACACGACCAAGTGATTTGAGGTATACGGCGGACTCAAGAAGTTTTGAGTGGTTAAATTTCTTTTGTTTAAAGAAAATTTGAATTGAGAAAGTTTTCATTATTTTTATTGTGTTTCGAATTTGAATATCACCTTTTTTAATTCCCTGATGCTTTATTTGTTACCACCTGGAGTTTCAACGAAACTCAGAAGTAGCATTTACTGAAATTTTGTCTTGCATTGCATATTTATGAACCACGGCAAATTGCACCGGCCTATCGTTTATTAGGAGGCCATTAGAGGCTTGCCAAAGCAACCTTTTAGATACTAACAGCTTGCTTTGCGCAACACAAATTTATATATTTATTTTTAGGGTTCACACCATAATAAATTTTTTTAAATTTAAACAGAATTTAGAACATGCTTGCAACACTTATTTTTGTTTATTAATTTTACATTTTGTAATTTTGAAGTGAAATCTATTATTGACAATAAATTATTCCAGTTTATTAGGACACGTAATGGTATTTTAATATCAGGTTCAGGTCAATTTATTGTTATTCAGAATTTGAATAATAATTTGAACACGCACAGATCAATTCAGCTTAACGAAGGGGAATCTTTATTTTTTAATTATCAGGATTTTTTGCAAATTATTGTGGATCAACAAATTTTACACACAAGAATTTTAGCTTTCGAACAAGTCAAAATGCAGGAAATTGAGTTATTACTTAATATTCCCAAGAATTTATCTGATTTCACTATTCCCCAATGGACTTCGCTTGAACTTGCTTTAAAGCAACTTAATCAATCAATTAGTAAGAACATTTCATTTCAGGAATTACTTTTAAACCCTTTGCCCATGTCTATATTAGTTTTTGTTATTTGGAATGTGTTATTAACCGCAACCTTAGGATATTACTTTTATAAGCATCATCAGCTTGCGAAACAGATTAATTCAGAGCAGCACAGTAATAATTAATAGGTTAAGGCAACACATTAATCATGGACATTAATATTTTAATTACGGTTGGATATTTTATTTAAATTTTTCCTTATTTATTTTCAAAGAGTTATGGCAATTATTTTATTTATTTATTTAATTTATTTTATTTTTGATGAGACAATTTAATTTAATTTTAAAGAAAAGGCAGTGGAAATTAGTTGGTTTTATGTACATGCATACTTGAATTATATATACCCATCCTATTGCAATTTCCTTTCTTTGTCATAATTTTTCCTTTTAACCTAACCTGTCTATACGGAGCGCCATGGACAAGCAATGCCTACACCATCCATGGGCATTTTTCATGACGGACATCCGCAGGCAGTCTACTAGTACCAGGCAGAAAGACTGAGTATCATTCTACGAGGGAGACATGCAGACATTTTAAGTACTATTTCAAGAAGAGACTCGTCACCACTAATTTGAGGGAGACATGCAGACATTTCTACTTATTACTGCACGGAGACTACCTTTTACAGGAAGGATGTAATCCACCATACATTTCCCAGTATAGCGGACTACATATTATCAACAACACCTAGTGATGGAGCTAGATACTATTTCCTTCAACACTGTTTGCAGTTCAAACAACAACTTTTCACCATCTCACAAGTTCTACGGGTAATTTACTACATTTTTACATTGCCCCAATGCAGTCAAGACGACAAGCAATCCAGAAAGAAGAGGAAGCAGAGAAAACATACATTCTTCAAACAGCAGTTCTGGTCACAAACAATAATTACAGAATTGTGCTACAGTGTTTCTACATATACACATGCGAGTTCCTATCATGTGTATCTATTTGGTCATTTACCATGCATTATGGGAAACAGTATTTTTCCATAGCCCTTATAAACATTTTCAGTTTTGTGTCATGCATAAGAACTAGTTTTATATGCATGCAAGTTTACATCATACTACAAGGAAGCGACAAGCACCAGTGGTGTCAATTGACCAGTGCAATCAGTGCATAATTTTTTTTAAGATGAAATTTTGCACTTTTGAATAATAAACGGACATGCAAGCAATAAAAAACATAATTACAGCACTTTCGAACATTTTAGAAAGCATGCTTTAGTGCCAATATTTTATGCATATGTTTATTGCATGCAGTTATTAGTGTGATATATATTTTTTTTTCTCTCTCTTCTCACCAACATGGAATATTGAAAGCGACACATTTGTTCGCAGAACATTTATTTGATATTTAAACTCAAGCACATAGTTTTGTCACTTGGAAGATTATTAACTTTGTGTGCAGTCATACAAAGGTATTCACCACGCCATAGATGTGTCTACAGTGTACAGTTTAAACGTAGAAAAGAAAATTGAACGCTATAATTAAGTTTTACCAGCGACAGTTTTCAGTGTAACTCACTATATGCATTTGAATATTGTATAATAATACATTGGAATGTGCAACACAGCCATGCAAGTTCATATATTCAACGATCTTAGGAGTGCAGTGGCTACGTAGTTCGTAAAACATACGCACTTTGATATGATCAGGTTTTCACACGGACAAAACAGTGAGATGTGACAATGTTTTACATGCTTACTTACGTGTACTTACTTGTGCACCTTTTTAAGGTTTTTCTATTTATTTGAAGAGTCTATATCAAGTGGCAATATAAATAAACATTGTGAATTTCGTTTTATCTTGCAAAGCCGCTCCAGCCAGTCGCTTGCCTCGCGGAACACACAGAGTCGTTACCGCGTGGCGAGGCATCACAGACTCTTGACTAGGAGCAGGTTGATGAGCAATTATACATAATACACATTACGTACACGCACATGTGATACATTAAGAGTTTTTTCGCTTAACGACACGAACTTTTGTGATTTCTAGTAATATAATAGTATATATTATTGTTTTTTACATCGTATAAACATACGAATTTGTTAGTATTAAGGGTATTATTCATTATAAAATTTAGGGAATAAAAATATTTTTTCCTTCAGGCTACGGCAAACAAGGGAAAGTTGTTTTGGTGGATTTCTTTTGTATATTTGGTTTTTTAAGAAAATATATGGAATTGGCGAACCTGAGTCATGTCAAGCTTTGCGATTTGACTTTTAAATTTTCAAAGGAGAAAATTTTCCTACGCGGCGCGAACGTATCAATCCCTAAGATTGTATGTTTATTTTATTAAGTCTCTCTGAACGCTTCATGTTGACCAGGGCATTCACTTGTTTTTCTCAGCTGTCTCAAGCCTCTTAGGCATGTTTACAATGCATTGTGTTGTGCCATGCAAACCTCCTGAGCATTCAGGAACAGGTAACACTTCTGGTTATGGTGTCAGCGGTTTGCATGGTAGCAATTATAATAAACACGATTCGGCGATTCGGCATCGAGGAAGAGCTCGATGGCCAGGGAATATAGAGGTGAGACGAGCTGGGAAGTGACTGGACTTTGGGAATTGAGTTGGTAGAGAGAGGAGGTCAGCAAGACAGGAGGTCGATAGTGGAAGCACGCTTTGGTCAACAAATTAGAAGCTTACAGAGGACTTCGCTATTTTGATTCAGCTCAGAGACTTCAGTTAGACAGGTAATTATCCTACACCCAGCCATGATACAGGTTCAACGGTTCACAAAATCCAACGAGTTGCCATTGTCTTTTCAGTAGTTTAATTCCTTTGTGTAATTTGTGCCTTTCGCATGCCAAGCAATAACTCGTCATGTCAATGACGAGTGGTCTCATCAAGAGGATGAATGATGAGTAATTTACATCACCCCATCAATTAACTGGTTAACCTGCTAGATACTCTTAAGATCCCACGAACTTTAAGGTTCGTTACGTTATAAAGACTTGGATTTGTGTATAGAAGAATTATTTGAAGTTATGTCCCAATGACAAATGTATATTGCAAAATCATGTAGTATTTTATACTAAGAGACTACTGTTATTTTGATATCAACCTTAGCGTTCTTTGACATGAAGGCATTATAAAATAAAAGGCTATTATTTATCGTCGTTCAAACCGTAAATATACAACACGGTCATGTTTTCATTGGCCGATGGAGGAAAGTAGAGATCAGGGTAGAACGTTGACAGTTGGAGTGCCAAAAATCGACATCGCCTGGATGAAAATTTTATCTTGGGTCTTCCTTTTTACCTAAATATGTGTGAAGATATTAACCTCCTATAAAGGATTGTAGGAATACGTATTATAAACAGAATATGATAATCAAATTCTCAGTCAAAAGTTACATGTAAAGTACAGGGTGTTCATAAAATCCCGGTACCATTACAAAAAACATAGCTCGGAAACTACATGCGATAGAACAATGGAGGAATTACAGCCAGTTATAATTTTACAACAAGATGGGGCACCCCTCATTGATTCTAGAATGTTCGAGGTCCTCTGGATAGGCATTTCCCTGGCAGGTGGATAGGCCGTGATAGACCTATTCCCTGGCCACCGCGCTCTCCTGATATCACACCCTTGGATATCTTCTTCTAGGGGTATGTGAAAGATTGTGTTTACCGCACTCAGGTTCCAGATGTTCCTAACCTTCGAAGAAAAATAACGGAGAGTATCTTAACTGTTACTGGTGATATGCGGGGGCGTGTATGGGCAGAAGTGGAATACCGCCTTGATGTTCTCAGAGCAACTAGAGGGGCGCACATTGAGGTGTATGGCATATAAAAGTGGAAGGTTTTAGCTCATTTTGCAATCAACAGCATTCTTCTATTGCATGTATTTTCCGAGCTATGTTTCTTTTTTAATGGTACCGGGAGTTTATGAACACCCTGTATTATGTTGTACGTATAATCACAGTAGGACAGTGCATTATTTGTCCAGCTAATAAAGTTCAATGTATCCTGATACGTATGTTTTGTTGTTAAAGCTAGTTATTGTAATCGGCGCCTATGTATGCACGTCACCCCCTTGCCATTCAAAAACATTGAGTTGAATTCAATATGCCGGCCAACAATATGGCGGACGTCCGCTTGGAACACACCAATTTGGTTCCCCCCTAACCTAATCTGGTTCCTAACCCAGCCTAAATCCTTTACTTCTTTTGGGGGTGTTAAGGGAGTTTTGAATTACGCTGTAGGCCATTGTATGTGACTTTGTCAACATGAAGTCAAGAATTACGTACACATACACACACATACATCTCGTACATATTATATATATATATATATATATATATATATATATATATATATATATATATATATATATATATGTGTGTGTGTGTGTGTGTGTGTGTGTGTGTGTGTGTGTGTGTGTGTGTGTGTGTGTGTGTGTGTGTGCGTGTGAAGGTAAGTAGGTAGAGGGGGTTCTTTGGTAATATTTTGCGGGGAGCCAAGGTTTGTAGATCCGGCAGTAGTGGCAACTGTGAAGATATCCCACGTTGTTGTATACATTCAGAATAGGTTCATAGGCTGGCAATAGGCTTCAGAAAAAGTTATTATTCACCCTAATTTATTAGGCTCATCCAGAAAGTAAGTTTACCACTTGCCCACAAAGTTTTCAGGCCATGCATATTGAAACGGGTTTTGCGTGAGAGGCACATGCCCTGGCTAGTAAATGTACTAGAAGACGCATCCCGAAAGTCCTCAGTAGCGTCGCGTAGCGATGAAACATAGCGGCTCATATTCCATCTCCAGCCGCGTGCGAGGTTCGTTCCGTAATCAAGTTCTTGAACGCAGAAAACATACAGCCGATCGAAATTCATCGTCAGCTGTGCCAGGTGTATGGGCCAGACGTCATGAGCAAGCTGATGGTGCGTCGTTGGTGCAGGACATTTACTGATGGCCGGCAAAATGTGTATGACGACGAGCGCAGTGGGCGGCCATCGGCCGTTACGGACGAGCTTGTGGAGCAGGTGCAGCAGCGCATATTGTAGGATCGTCGCGTCACGATCACGGAACTCAGCAGCCATTTCCCGCAGATTTCTCGGTCGTTGTTGCACAACATTGTTACCAAACGGCCCTTGTTCCGGAAATTGTGTGCCCGGTGATGCCGAAACAACTGACGCCCGAACACAAAGGAAAACTCATCGCATGGGCACGGCGCTGACATTTCTGCAGTGTCACAATGATGATGACGATTTTCTCAACCGGATCATCACAGGAGATGAAACGTGGGTTGCATACAGCACCCTAAAAAGCAAGCAGCAGTCCATGCATTGGCGTCACAGTGGATCTCCTTGCAGGACGAAGTTCAAACAGATTTTGTCGGCGCGAAAAGTGATGTGCACGGTGTTCTGGGACAGACAAGACATTCTTCTCATCGAGTTTATGCCCAGAGGTGAGACTGTGAACGCTAACCGTTACTGTGAAACACTGGGGACATTGCGACGAGCCATTCAGGATAAGCGACGCGGTATGCTCAGTGCCAGGGTGATCTTGCTGCACGACAATGCAAAGCAGCATATGGCTAGGAGCACTGCAGTCCTTCTGGAAAGGTTCGGTTGGGAGGTGTTCGATCATCCATCGTACAGCCCGGATCTCGTTCCCAGTGATTACCACCTGTTCATGCACCTGAAAAAGTTCCTGTCCGGTCAACAGTTTCACAGCGACGAAGAGGTTCAGACGGCTGTCACACAGTGGTTCGGCGCCCAGGCGGTAGACTTCTACGACGCAGGTATACAGAAGTTGGTCCCACGCTGTGACAAGTGCCTGAATTCCGGCAGGAATTATGTTGACAAGTAACTGAACAAGTGCTGTATCTGTGGCAATGAATCATTGAATGAAATAATATTTCCTTTGTGTGCACGACCCCAGGGAAACTTACTTTCTGTATACGCCTAATATACGCAACCAGCAGACTTTTGTTGGTGTTGTACGACGATAGACGTTGTACTTTTCCCGGAAATGAATGAAAAAGTTTGTAGCGGCATTGTCAAATTGTTTTATATTGCAAATATTTTAAAGAAAAATCAGTGTTATCATAACATAAAATCCATAATTGGCGGTGTTCGTTAATCCCTTCAAAGGTTGAAGGGAGGAAGCGCAAGTTAAAGCCTTCTCGGGGAGGATTCCATGCTTTCTACACCACTGGCTGCCGGAACAGGCCCAAAGTCCTAGCGAAATTTGTATTGACGTCAGAGGTGCAAAGATTCGCAGTTTGGTTGCTGTCATCTTTGGGAAATAGCGCACTCTCTACCAACATGGTAATCTTATTAAATCCGAACGTCGTCAAGAAAACTGCTATTTCCGTGGCGAGGCACATGACGCGCGGCCCTTTGTCCAACAACATCTCATAATGGCGATCTCGTGCAATACCAGTGTCAACAACTGCCGGACGCAAACATAAACTCTTCCTCTTCGCGGTGACGCACGCTGTGACGTCACGGGTTGAAGGCCTTTAGCGGATGAGACAAAGGAAAGGAATCTATATCAAGGATTTTCCCCCCTTTTCTTCAGTGTCAGGGTCACCGATCAAATCAACGACATCTGTACCTGGGAAACAAACAAACAAACGTTGCCTGGCTTCTGACTTTATTTGATATTTTCAACTCTTTGCGATAACAAAGAAGGGTGTAGCTTTTCCCTATTATAGAAGGAAAAGGAAGAAATAAACGAATATTAAGTTTCAAAAGGGGGATGGGGAAAAAAACAAGCGAGGGAACGGCGTAGAAGTTCTGTATATTTCTTTGTTCCTACATATTTCATTTCACCATACTAATCATATTTTCCGTGTAATAACTTCAATCTAAGATTTGTCTCATGTAATTTGTTTTAATTATAATTCATTACACTTGATATCAGGTAAAAAGGAGAGGGTCTAGGAGTACAAAACAGACGTTCAAATTCACAGGCGTGCGCACGGGGTGGTGCAAGGGGGGACAGTTGCCTTCCTAATACTGCTAAATAGAAATTTATTGTAGAGGAAACTTAACGCCGTTATTAAACAATATTATATTATTAAATAAAAATGAAGTATTTTCATGTCAATGTGGGTTCCAAGCAATTACGTATGAGGTACATTATTTACTATAAGTACTGGGTGATTTTTTTAACCTGAATCATTTGAATATCTTGAAAAAAAATCATCCTACAAAAAAATGTTTCAAATAAAAATTTGATAGTTTGGAGGGGGAAGTTTAGTGGTGCAACAAAAGAACACCCCCTCCCCCTCTTGTAGGTGGGGCGGAGGGCAACTTTGAAATTTCAAATAGAAACCCCTATTTTTTATTACAGATTCGGATTTTATGGAAAAAAATACATAAGTTTTGTCTGAAACATTTTTTTCGATTCGTGATAGATGGCGCTCTAATCGACAAATTCTCATGAGCTGACATGAGGATCATGGGCCACAGCAGCTAACACATTAATTTCGTTTTCTTCTCCAGTAACTGTTCTTCCACGGGTCCTTTGTTTAGGTTTAACACTTTCTTCAGTAGTAAATTGATTGACTGTAAGTTGAAACGAAGCGAAAGAACGCACCCTGTCTGAAACACGCTGAGCATAAACAACGACAGCTTGACAGAGATTCCTGCCAGATTCTCCATACACGAGAACCATTTCAATTTTCTCTTCTACAGTTAATACATCCATTGATATTAAAAAGTATCAACAGCTTAGTCAAATTAATCGCTTGGACCATTCTTGTGATCTAAAAAGCAATGAAAAACAAATAATGATTTAACAGGAAAAGTCTAAAAAGGAACTGTTTCTTGACATTGTTTTATTTTTTTTCTGTTGTAGCTTTGTTAAGCATCTTTGACATAACAATAAAAAAAATTAAACAAATATCGAATCTAACTTTTAAATGTTGTAAATAGGCGAATTACCAGCTTAATGAAATCTCAAAAGATTTGTTAAGAATTAGTACAAAGTTCATGCACGAGAATATTTTATTTTTTGACTTTAAATGTATTGCGAAATGAAATACATTGGTTTTAAAGTGTAAACATTCAAGAAATGAAAATTTGTCGATTATAGCGCCATCTATCACGAATAGAAAAAAATGTTTCAGACAAAACTTATGTATTTTTTTCCGTAAAATCCGAATCTGTAATAAAAAATAGGAGTTTCTATTTGAAATTTCAAAGTTGCCCCCCGCCCCACCTACAAGAGGGGGAGGGGGTGTTCTTTTGTTGCACCACTAAACTTCCCCCTCCAAACTATCAACTTTTTATTTGAAACATTTTTTTGTAGGATGATTTTTTTTCAAGATATTCAAATGATTCAGGTTAAAAAAAATCACCCAGTATAATTGTACAATTACACTTTATTCTCTAACTAATTTCTTGTTATTACCACTCCCTCATACTTAGGTGGCTGAATGATTCTGATACTACCTGAAGGTCCTTTGTTTTTTTCAGTGACAAGGTGGGGCAGTTGCCTCTCCACTTTTTGCCACCACAACATGGCCTCTTTTAAGACCTCCCCGATGGCGCAGTGGTAGCGTCGTCGCCTTGTAGTCAAGGGGTCCCCGGTTCGATACCCGGTGGAGGCACAAGTGGTTCGGATCCCACTTTAAACTGTAGGTTCTGTCCCGATTAGCCTTACTGTGCAAACAACATATCAATCAATCAATCAATCAACATGGCCTCTTTATGCTAATCTTTGTCTACTAAGAAAAAGTAAACTTTCCTTGCCCCCTAGTTTTGCCATCCAATCACCGACACTGCTGAAGATATTTTATGTTTTCCTGTGACTGGTTGTTCGTGTGAAAGGGTGTTGTGGTGCAATATCATATACCTCTTTGAACAGTTTAAGTTATCTGTTGTCTTACGTTGAGCAAAATTTTGTCGCACAGGTGGAGGTGTTTAGAACTCTTCTACCAACTGAAAGTACACTAACGTTGTAGCCATGGTGTTCGAATTGAAACAACTAAAATACTCTTCCATGCGTGTACTGAATAAGTTATAAAGTATGTATTTAAGCAGCGCCATTGCTTTCTACCTAATACCGTTTTACACGAAACGTTATTCCTCCCGGTTGAATAGCTATCGTGTTTTAAAAGCGTGAAGTGACACATTGTTTACATCTCACTCGGCCGCCATTACATATGCACTCGTGACGTAGAGGTCGCTGCTGATTGGTTATACTACGAAAAATGCTACGGAAATAAGACGGGTTCTATCCTTGAGAAATGCCATGAAATATGCCATGGCATCTGAAGAGCCATAAGATTTCTCAATTTACACGGTCATGGCATAAATGTTAAGAAAATTCTAAGGACGATGCTTTCGTCTAAAGCAGGCCTTAGGTCACAGATCGTAGAGGACTCACGAAGATTGAATCCGAGGAGTCTAAATCCCTTCTCCTTTTCCCGCTTGCTTAGCACGTTCAGCCCGGCCCATTGACGAAGATAATTCCTCCATCCTGCTGTTTCCTCACGGATACTAATGGACCCTGATCTTACGCAACGGCGTTTCCCAACCCTGACTTCCTTGCGGGGTACGCTGGTTACCGAATCTCGGACGTCACCGACTCTTGGAGGTGAACACTCTCGGCTCCTTTCGACCAACAGGTGGAGTGACGTAGTTGCCCTTCTAATGCTGTGTTGCCTGAATACCAATGTTCGTACGGTCATGAGCAAAAGTGTTTGAGGCTCAGCAACGGATTTACCGGAAGTTTTATACCAAGGCTGTCCTCGAAATTAGGAGCCGAGAGTCGGAATATTCGATTGTCGATTCGGATATACGACGCCAGAGGTCACGGGTCAGAATCCAGGCCTGGGCATGGATGTTTGTGAGTATCCATTTATCAATTTAATCATATCATCACTCATCCTCATCTTCGAAAATTAGGCAAAAGGGACACAAAAAGGGAAGTAAAACAAACTAGATCAATCAATCAATCAATCTAACGACACGGTGTTCACTACCGGTTCTTTATATGTTACGTCGTCTGACAGTAGGGTAGTTTTCCTTATTTAGGCTGGTATTGGAGAACCCAAACATGGCGGGGAAAGTTCCAATTTGAAGAATCGGCAACAGTACAATATGTAGGGAAGGGTTGCCGAAATTGGACAGTTGCCTTAGTTGGACCACCTTTGTTTTTGCCTATAGACGAATATTTGAAACAGGTGAGTTGGCACTACTGGTTGACGTCAGTGTCATGTACAAATGAATGAATGGTCAGTCAATTAGAAACCTTCGACGAAGTAGCAGTGCTGCTATTGTGTTTCCATTGTGCGTGTTACAATTATTGTGCTTCGGAACTTTAGTTCTTGTGTAGACTAAGGGTAAGTAATCAAATTTCCAGTAGTATATTATAAAACTGCCATTCATTAACCACTAACTATATGTGGTAAAACTATGTTTTAGTTGCGTATGATCGTGTAGTGTCATATTTTTATTAACGGGGTATAATTGCCTATGTTGGACCACCACGTGTTTCTCAAATTGGACCGGGGAAGGTATGGACTGTGGACAGAGATGGAATTGTAAATGGCTATAGCAGCATACAAAGATGGGCAGAAATGGCTTGAACGACTGTAGTAGAAGGTATGGTTTGTTTGGTTTTACAACTGACAGAATATTGAACGTGGATGAATCAGGTTTCACCACAGTCCAGAAACGTCCACAAAAAATTGTAGCAAAGAAAGGAAAATCACAGGTAGGTGAACGTGGAGTAAATACCACAATGGTGTGTGCAGTGAGTGCTGTCGGTGTCTAGATACCGTAGACATACATACGTACATGCCTTTTGTGAGCGGTCCAACCTAAGCAACCTGTGGTCCAAGTTAAGAAATCAGTTGTCTATAATGGACCGATGTCATTACTTAAGTTTATGTACCCTATTATATTGGTTTCTGCATTTTTTGTTGAAATAGATATAACGTTATGAAGTGAAAGCTAATAGTTTGTGAGTCTCATACCTACAATTTCGTTCCTTTTCTGTGTCTTGCTTTTGATGCAGAAGCAAAATAGTACCAACTGGTCCAATTTAGGCAACTCTCCCCTATAATAGGTGAATTAATTTGGGGGAGAAAAATTAATTTGTACAATATGTAATATGTTGTCGTCCTTACGTCAATGTTTTCAATATGGGTCCCCTTTTTAAAAATATGCAAATAGAATATGTTGGAGATGGAATATATTTTGGAGAGGGAAACTCGATAGGTACCACTGAAGTGAAGTATAGATGACTTATGTTGCATCGTTTGGTTAAATTGAGCGTAGCTGTCTTATCATAGCTAATAAGTTTCTCTTCCTGGTGCATCTTCATTTCGAAACAAGACTAACACTAAATGTCCACAAATTAAAAAAAAATCCCTTTCGTTTTTAAAACACAAAGTAATCCAATGACGAATTTTACTGACCAATGAATAAAACGTAGCTCCATGTTCATACCAATCGGAATTCATTTGTAATCATCAGGCTGTTTCGCGTAAGTTATTATTATGAATTAAAGAAAAGTTGTTTTACGCGTTCTATCTTCATTTCTGTTTTTACCTTTTTGCATCTTTATTTTACTCTTTCCCATTCTCTCACTTTCCTTCTATTATCCTTTTTCTCGTTCTTTATTCTTCTGTTTCTCTTTCACTTGGTATCAACTTCTGTTCTTAATTCTGTCTCTCCTTTTAAGGCTTTTGTGTATACGTTCTCCTAATGCTATAAATTATTCTGAAAATGTTTCTTCTTTTCTGTCTCACTCTCACACACTCTGCCTTCTTCGCTCTTTCTGTTTCTCAATGTATTTATCTGCAAAAAGCTGTTTTACACATAATCATTTAAAATACGTATCAAGTAAATTGCCTGTACAATCCTCACCGTGATGTTCTATTGTACTTAAAGCAGATACGCATAACCTTTACATTGTTGAAACAGACACACTGAAATTAAAGGGTTAGCTGGAAGAAGTGCGTAACTCACAGAACATAGTTTGGAAGTAATCAACGAAAACTATCTGCATCCCGTACGTCGTAATTAAATATGACAATATTCATGTACCTACATTGTAGGTAAATATACGAGGGTCATCCAGAAAGAAAGGAACGTTTTGGTGTAAGACACAAACGACAAATGATGTGGGAGAAAAATTACAGAACAGAAAAAGCAACGAGACGGTGCAGACGTGTACGGTATCGAGCTCTGTGCCCTGAACAAGTGTGAGGTGCGAAGTATGATAAGGTTTTTGAATGCGAGAAAAGTATGTGCCAGTGAAATTCATAAGGAAATAACGGAAATGCACGATAGTGATGTGAGGAATGCCACTATTTCACGGCTGATGAACTCAAAAATTCTGCCTCTATATGGTTGGTTGAATACGATCGCGACAACCCAATGTAATGATGGTATGAACAAACTTATATCACGCTATGACAAGTGTTTGAATGGATATGAGGAATATGTGGAAAGTAGAATAAGGTATGTAGTTATTGTGCCATAAATGTTTTGCACGCATCATTTGTTGTTTGTGTTTTACACCAAAACGTTCCTTTTTTTCTAGATAACCCTCGTATATGAGTATTGTCTCATTGAAACAAGAGATGCAGCATGCAGATAGTTTTCGTTGATTTCACTTCTAAACTATGTTTTGTGAGTTACGCACTTCTTCCAGCTAACCCTTTGATTGTACGTACTCCGTACACTGTAGAGTAGCGCATTGTAAATTACCTAATATTGATTAATTGATTTGCTTTATATTACTTTTTGTTCCACTTTTGGCTAATTTGCGAAGATGGGAATGATTGATTACATGACGAAATTGATGAATGGACACTCACAAACATCCATGCCCAGGCCGGGATTCGAACCCGGGACCCCTGGCGTCGTAGCGCGATGTGCTAACCACTCCGCCACGGGGGGTCGGCTAAATTAGCTAATAGAACAGAAGTAGACAATATTAAATTAGCATTTCGAACCTTCCATAGAATGCCAATTTTGTCTTAGACAGAATGGCTACAAAATCATTTTGTTGTAGATACCCTTAGTTGGGGCATGAGGTGAATACGGTGCAGGAGGTGCCAAAATATAGTCTCGCAACAGCTCTGGAGAGCAAGGTTATTTCGTACTCTTTTCGTCTTAAGAAATGTTGATAGTGAGAGACTAAACACTGATCATATTTACCTCTGCAATTTCACTCTATTATTTACTTGGCGAATAAACTGGATAAACGTTTCAAACATGCGAAACTTTTATCATGACAAACAAGAACGAAATAACCTCTCTGGATAGTTTTCCGTTTAGAATTTAAAAATGGTTGTCTGATTGATTGATTGATTTGTTGTTGTCCACTTTATGCACAGATAGGCTATTCGAGACTGGACCTACAGTTTAAAGTGGAATCCGTGCCTCTACAGGGTATCCAACCCGGAACCCTTTTATTGCAAAGTGAAGACGCTACCACTGCGCCATCTGGGAGATCCCTCCAGAACTATCGAAAACTAACAAAGAACTGAAAAACGTCAATCTAATCTCTCAGTTGTGTTATCGACGGCAATACTTCAGCCAATCGGGCAGTGGCGGCAGTAGGATTAATCATCTAGGGGTGCTGAGAGGGTGCGGATAGAAATTTAGGGTGTGCGATGCTGAAAATAAATAAATCATGAAACACGCATGCAACCTTTCAAAACTGGGAGAGCAAGGTGCCAAAACTGGGGGGGGGGGCAAGGACAGTTTACTTTTGCTTGGTAGATAAGGTTTAGCATAGTGCGGGGGCAAAAATAGCAAAAAAGAGCAAAAGCGATGTTGCCCTAATCGCCACCACTGATTAATATAAATTACTGACTGAAATGAAATTATATGTGTGAAGTATATAACTTTATATTGACATCCATTTTCCAGGGAAGCTGTGCCTCCATTGCCCTCCCCCTGGACGTCCATTATAATATGTATTGTCTTATAATCCAAGAAAGTTGTCATACAGTGCAAACATTCAGATACACGTTGCAGTCTTATTGAACTATGAAGTGAAATAGAAAATTAAATTATCCTTGCTTTAAAAACAATGTTCGAACCTTTTCAATGTGACTATTGAATGTAGAAAATACATAGTACATTAATATATACGTCACGCACACTGCCTGCTTGTAACGATTCCATTGAAAGTCAATGTATTCATTACAGGTCGGCAGTATCCGTGACTGTACCTTCCGTCTGCCAGTTCAGGACAAAAATCGAAGTGCACAGCAACTTCGTGTTCGTTAAAATCCCTTCTGCCGCGCTATCCGCAACAAGGAACTGTAAAATTTCTTCGTCAACATTGAGTCTCTTCCTAACAGTTTTTGGAAAATCCTGAAATGGTACGTTTACTAGAGATGTTACGTGGAACAAATACAGAGAACGTATTAACAAGAAACTACCCTTCACGTTCCAACTCGCATGAAATACAATTTCCCGAGCACGACCTGGTGATACCTTTGAAAGCAGCTGAAAGTTTTGCTTCAGTGCGAGGAAGAACATGCAGGCGGAAAAATAAACGGTTAATCAACAATAAAAAAAAAAAAAAAAAAAAGTAACTCACATTAAGCTATAGGTAATTATCAAAAACAGAACAGACCACTTGAAGAAACAAAAGAAGAAATATTCAAAACAACAATGATGACGATATTAAAAAGACGGCCGCTGATATTTATAGAGGCTTTTTCGTCAGTACAGAAGAGTATGTATGTATATCGGCATCTCTTTCAGTCCTTGCCTGTTGCAATAATAACGGTCTTACTTCAGTACCTAACATTCGGCGCTCAATATGACGACATGACATAATATGACACTCTAAGGATTAGTGTTTTTAGTTGATCGTAGGAGGTGCTGAAGGGAGTGCGGACGAAAATGAAGGGGTGCGCAAGCACCCCTTCGCGCCCACCTGGTGTCGCCCCTGCAATCAGGCATCGTTGGTCCTATATACTACAGAAAGGAACTGCGTAAAGGTTAATGGTTCATCCACTAGTTTTCGATGAAATGGAAGGAAATAATGGAGAATTATTTTTTACCTCGCTTGGCACGGAAGCTGGGCTAAGACCTTGCAAATTGTCACGTACCGGAAACGAGCCAGAGCCAACGAGTTCCTCTAGAGCACGTTCTTGGAGCATAAATTTCTGTGGGCGAACCAGAACAGTGGGAGTTTTGAGGGAAACAACACGCCATCTTTTCGTCGGATTTTATAGCTGTTTACAAAGAGGTTAGTCATTGTTCTCAGCACACAAGCACATTGCACCAGTGTGTTCATTAAACTGCAGCGGTCGATACTGACCAGAAACTTTGCATGTCTTCTCTGTCTGCAACAGGAAGGAAGATGCGCTTATCAGAAGTTACGCAAGACGAGTAAGTCGATTTTAATATCGTTTGAGTACGTTGATACCCTTCTTCATTGATCACGATATTGATAACATAATTCGAAACGTTCTTCTTGCTATACTCTACAAAGACAAAATGACACAGGACCGCAACCTAACACATAAATGAAACTTTACAAGGGTCAAATTGACCCCTCCCGCTGTTCTAGGGATGCAACATGAAATTTCAGAGAAATAAATTATATTTTCTTGATTTCAATATACCATCTTAAAAAGGACAAGGAATTATGAAAAGTTGCAAAATTTCGAGGAAAAAATAAGAAAAACGGGATAGTTAATAAAGAAATGGCGAAGCTAGGGGTCGTTTTGACCCCACCCGCCGTTCTAGTGTTAATATACTTCGCTTTTCAGCCACTTTTTGCTAATCGCGAAGATGATTAGATGTGATGAAACTGAATATTCTTGCATTAGGTACGGTGGCATTCAGGTGAGCTGAAGAGTGTACGAATTATTTCAATGGTCATTTTAATTTGCATTTCAACCTCCCTATTCTTATTTCCTTCTCTCCTCTTTATTTCTATCTTCATTTCTGTATTCACCTTTCATCTTCTTCGTCATTCTTCTTCTGTTTCTGCGATGTAGGGGTAATCCTTTACGAAGACAACCAAATGTTAACATCCCTTCGAGGTAGTACACCATGGACTGCATTGTGTAACACTAATTATGCTCTGGCGCCTGTACTCTCAGCCAGTTTAATCCTCTGTGGAGCTCGTGCTGCGTCGTCCCTACGTCTTTGTGAATGTCTCTTCATCCATCTCAACTTATAACAAAATCATCTTCATCTTCGCGTTTAGCCGAAAGTGCGAGAAAAGGGGAGTAAAATAAACGAAATCAAAATCAAGCAATATATCAATCTGATCCGGTCTCCCAGAACCTTTGGACTAATTGTGCAACTCGAAGTCGTTGATTAAAATCATTTTCAATGGCACGTGAACATCTCTCCCCATTCAGCAGTAGGACATCGATGGGCTTTTGACACGTTAGGAGCATTCTGGCACTATTTTCTCACATCTAGAAAATGAGACATTTCTTACAATCATGCAGTCATAACTTTTTCCTGATTAAATATAAGTTGAAAATCCTTCACCATTGCATTTCACGTGAAATTCTAGCCTGATTTCATATTTCACATCACCCCATTCCCGTTTTGAAATGTTGAGTTGAATTCAATAAGACGGCCATCAATATGGCGGACGTCCACTTGGAACACACCAATATGGTTTCCATTACGCCTAACCAGTTTCTATCATGACCAATTGCACCCTGCCTAACTCCTTTACATTTCATGAGGGTGTTAAGGGACATTTGAATCACCCTGTATTTTCACACTTTCTCACCATATCAATTTTCTTTCACAACTGCTTTAATCCTTCGTCTCGAAGAGATGGTCGGAAATTTCCACAAGTCCACGGTTCATTGTCCGTGACCTCCCCAAACTAATTTCCCCTTAAAGCTCATCTCGTAGATCTTTTCCTTCTGATGAAACTGGAACGTCCGGATAAACCGAAGGACGTGACCGGAATTTGGTTTCGATTCCACGCTTAAGTGGGTCAGAAGTGGTGAACGGGGAGTGTGAAGCGGAAGGGAGGCATCTGCGAATGCATTTTAATATTTGTTCTTCCTTTCCCAGTGGGAACTTTGAAGATCTGCCAACAATTTCGGAATTTTTCAGAGATGGGTGACAATTTTATTATTATTGGTCCACAGCTGGGATAACAAGAACCAGAAGGAACGTTGGTCTAGGGATGAAAGTATGCGAAACTTGTTTTAAACCTCTTTCCTGACACCGATTTTTCTTCTTCTTCTAGAATTTCAAGGATTTTTTTCGTGCATTTTGTTTTTATGTGAGAAACTGTCTTACATACAATGATGGGTAGTACAACACCAACCAAATGGCTTGGGCGCATGCTCTAGATTTATGCTCAATATTGAAGTTGGTTTCTTCAACTCCTTCATTTCGCATTCGAAAAATTAGGCCTCCTCTTTAGCACATTGGTAATCGCCGTTTGATCAAAGGGTCCCGGGTTCGATAACCACATGGTTGTTCGTATCCCACTTTAAACTGTAGGTGCAATTCAAAGTAGCCTATTTGAGCATAAAGTGCACATAGGCACATCTCGGCCATAGTGAAGGTAACTTATGATTAACACCATATGAGTATGGAGGCGTGGGCAGTGTTGCCATATGAAGGTAAATTTCCCTATTTGAAGGGAAATTGTGACTGGATTTTAAGCCAGATGGGAATTTTAATGGAAAATATCAAAATGTCAAGGACATTTGAAAATATCTGACTGAATAGTACACATCATATTATATTTTACTTCCATATTCACATTTTGTTTTATGTCACTTGTTTTTTCCACCCCTTTGAGATCAAGCTTATGTGCATACGTAAATTTGTATTTTCTTTTTTAAGTCGCTTTTCCATATCTTCGGTTTATAGCGTTATGAAATGGGTGATGGAACAAACATATTTGTACATTATGCTTCGCCAAGGTTCGAACTTGCAACATCTGGCCTGATTATGTAAGTTTTGTTCAACATTTTTTTTGTAAATACGAACATGGACCAACGAAAATATTAGTTGCTACGAATACTTATTATTATTATTTATTATCAGCACCTAAAATAAAATTGATTATTGTTATTATTATTTTCTTAGTTGAAGGTAAAAGTTAGTCGAAAAAGGGAAATTGTGCCTTAAGATTGTGGCAACACTGCTCCCGGGGTGGCGATTTCAGGTAAGAATTTCTCCATCAACGTCCATCATAAAGCGACTGTGGGTTTTTACAGCCTCTCACCTGGGAGCTACAGTGGGCGTCGAGAGATGGGGAGGGGCTAAACCGACGGAGAGTGCTCTCACTGTCATTTTAAGGGTGAGGGCTATATCTGTAATCCTGTTGTAATAATTTCTCAGAAAGTGTTTTTCGCAAATTGTAACATGGACGTCAAATCCATTTGCAACATGACACGTTTTAAAAGCGGGCTTAATACAGAGAAATGAAGGCCATTCTATATTATTCTAAAATAATTCGTTACAAGAATTTTTGCCTCATATTTGCACCGCGAAAGACTATTGAAAACATGCTGCCGTGACTGTTCCGAAAACTCATCCTGTGTTTTTGAAAGGTTTCTGGAACATGCATGGCCAATTTCTATGATTTCAACGTGTCGATAAACACCATAAAATGTTGAACAAAGGCCGGCCTTCGCACCTGGTGGAGTGCAAACGGAGAGCTTCTAGTTGAAATCGATATCAGCATCGACGAATGAGAGGAGTTTACTCGCAGCTGGCACAGACTAGTTTTATCTCGGATTCTCTGAAGGGTCGCTTCGCAGAATACGATGGTCAATGTTGCAAAATCAGTTTTCACGAGATGCATTTCAACGACGGATTACTTCAAGATGATATTTCCGTTGACCTCTTGTTCTCACTTCAGATTCCCAGTGTCTAAATGTAGGTGGTTTCTTGCCGCACTTTTAAATTGAGTGCTTTGTTACATAGTGTTATCTTTCCTATATATCTTTTCCTCGACTGGGCTCATGGGTGGAGGAATGATCTCCTTCTGTGTCCGCTAAGAGTCTTTATTTCCCCCTTTCTCTATTCCCATTCGTTCTTTGTTTTTTTTCATCTTCCTATCTTTTGTTATGTTCCCTGTGTATAGGTAAGGATAGAAATATGTATAATAATCGTTGGAAAGGGTATTAATCAAGGATTAAATAAATGTAGGATTTATGGTGAGGAAACAATTGAAAGTGGAAAAAACACAGTTTTAAGTTTGAGAAACCTCCATTCATTGTAACTGAAACATAATGAGCCTAATTTACGTGCAGATGTAAGACTAAATGCCTAACGAACCTAACCTAACAACGTAGGCATTCCTCGAGTGACGTCACAAAGCAAGGTTGTCCTAGCGTTGTGCAATAAGGGAGACCTGTGAAGTCAAACTCGCCAAGAAACCATATAACACCAAAAGTATAATTACCAGACACACAACAGAAGTTGCAATATGACAATAAAATAACAAAAACTCATATATTTTCCATATAAATTGAAGAAAAGCAACTTAAATTTACGAAAATAAATTGCAGTTATATAGAAATAGAAACCTCAATATCCAAAAGTAAAATAAAAATCATAAATGCGAATGAAAACACGAAATAAAGGAAGTTGAATCCTGGTGAAAATTCACATATATATCCACGTTGAAAACCAAAGTTCGACCTGGCAATACTGTGTGTGTACAACACGGATTTCGATAATGGAAAGCAGCTATGGCAAGTAATGTAGTAAGGTTTTTATTATTTCATAGAACTGGAACGTCTAATTGAAAATGCACACTGCCAAGTGAAGGTGTGAATTACGTACTACTGGGTGTCTCTCTAAAATGTGCTCCTTGCATGTAGGCAACCCTGGTACACCGAAGAGAAGAGCGGGGTAGAGAACAGTCCAGGATATCGGTGCCAAGCAGTTTAGACAACTTGACATAAACGTAAATTAATGAAACATCTCTTCTGTAAATACAGTACAGTGTGACGACAACCTACCTAGAGGAGGTGCTGGAAATATCCTCCGTTGACCTCGAGGTACGTGTGCAGACGATACCACATGTTCTGAAAAGCACGGGCGAGGACATCCTGCGGGATGGCCTGGATAGCTGTGAAAATATTGTTCTGGAGTTCTTCGAGTGTATGAGGGTTGTTGCTATACACCTGTCTCTTTAGAGCTCCCCACAAGAAGAAATCACAGGGTGATAAATTTGGAGAACGAGGTGGCCAAGGTTGGTTCGTGCCACGGCTGATGATGCGATCAGGCGGGAACACTGACTCAATGCGCGTGATCGTTGAACATGCTGTATGCGTCGTGGCTCCATTCTCCTGAAAGTAAGAGTACAATCACTCATCCTCAGTCAGATGTTCAACAAACACGTTGAATATGTTACTGATGTAACGAGCCGAGTTCAAAGTCTCATGGAAGAACACGGGGATGATGCGGCGTGACGACACGGTACACGAGACACCGAGTTTCTGGGCGTGCAGTGGAACCTCCATGAACACGTGTGGAATGTCACCTGATCAGTGTCGTGTGTTCTGGGAGTTTATGTAGCCTGACAGATGGAACCATGCTTCATCGGAAATGAACAAGTAACCATCCTGCAGCACCTCCGGAACAATATTGGACAGAAACCACTCACAAGACTGCACGCGAGCTGCCTTGTTTACATCTCGCACCTCTGATGCATTACGGTAACTTCGAATGCGTGCAAGTTCAAGTCCTGTTTCCGGATCCGCATGGCGGTTGACTGGGACACCTGCAACTGTTGTGCCAAACGCCGAGATGATTTTCGTGGACTGCGTATCATTAGCTGCGCTGCGTCGCCCACCTTTGCCTCAGTGCGGACAGTCTTTGGACGCACTTCTGCCCTGTTCAACACGGGTCCGGTTTCCCGCCATTGTGCAATCAGTTTTTGCATTACTGATTTGGTTTGGGGCCTTCGCTATAACTCCATTCACCGCGAACTCCGTCGTAAACAAATCTGCACACTGTTTCCAAGAACCGAGGCGTGCATACGTCTCGACAACAAAGAACGTTGCTGCACCGTTAACACCATGCTGATCCACCGTAGCACACTCAAATTTTCCTCACCGCTCAACTGCACGCAACCGATCTGCACGCTGCCTGCCTCAAGGTCACTACTGGACACTATCTTTTCAATCCCCCTGTATGTCATGTTGTCGAACCTGCTTGGTACCGATATCCTAGAATGTTCTCTACCTCGCTCTTCTCTTCGGTGTACCAGGGTTGCCTACATGCAAGGAGCACATTTTCCACGGTGCCTCTTTTAACAGACTCAACCAGTATTCGTAAACACATATTTGTTTTACTTCGAAACGGTAAAACACAAGCGTCGTTTGTGCAGTATAGCCAGTCTTTATCACTAAATATACTTACTATTACTCCTTTTCGGAGAACACAACATTTTCTAGCCTCAGCCCTTAAGGGTTATTTTTTTTATTTATTTTTTAGTAAAATATCTTAATCTTACACAGTCAGTATTGCATAAAACTTCTGCTGACCTTAATTTCACACAACTGCACTCACAAATAAAATTATTGTTCAAGATAAAATTGTATTCATCATGACAATATTGCTTGTATACAATACCTAAATCATACACTTAAAATTAACTTACATCAGTCGTCAAAATCAATAATTTGCATCACCTAGCAACAATGGCGGCAAGGAGTGCAGTTGCCCTGCATTTTTTGCACCTTGCACCCCTACTTTTGGAACCCACTCGCCGCCACTGCCTAGCAAACAGAACCGAAATTTGTCGGTTAGTCAAGAAGAGAATAAACCTCGATGAAAGTGCCAAAAGGTTGTTCTCTTGTTGGTACATAAGTAAGCTATTTGGGTAAGCTAGAGGATGATGAAGCTAAGATTATTCCACGATGAAAATTATTCCCCTCTACCCCTATAAAGACCCGTAAGTTGAAGACTAGACCTTTGTATTGGGGGGGTGATGGGGCTGCATCTCCTCTCGAAATTTAGAGAAAATCAAAATTAAGAAATGAAAGCAATGAATAACCCGGGAAAACCAAAGTGGTTAATGTACCCCGTCCCCTACAACGGCCCCCAATTAGCATTTTTGTCTTTGAATAACTTTTAAAACCAAGATTGAAAGTGGTTATTATAAAATATTTTATTGTGCATTCCTACCCAAACAACTCACATTTACAATTCCTGCCCCGCCCCCCCCAAAAATAAATTCTTCGTACGCTAGGAGTACAAACTACTGTTCAGGAAATTCTCAATGGCTAATCTTTACTGAAAAGAAAATGAACAGATAGTAAAAGAGAGTGGAAGGAAATAAGTCCCTTGCAAGATTTCTGGACGCCTAACGTGCCCTACTTGGCGGTGCTGTATTTACAAAGCCAATACTTCATTGCTGGCGGTGTAGAAAAAAGTCACTCTTCGTACGTAACATTGTTTGCGGAAACAATTTAAGCCGGTAACAGAGAGTTATACAAGACCTCAATACAGACTTCAAGCATTGCATTTGTTCGCCGCCGAACGGTTGATTATTTGGGAAGTCAACTGGAAGACGCAACAGGTCTCGGCTGAGCTCAAAGTCCGGCACATCTGAACATATCGCTTCACTCAGGGGGTCCTTCCTCAACCAGACGTGCACAGGGTACGAAATGGGAGAGTTCGGACGGGTAACATACGATGCAGCCACAGGAGCTGACGGACGGGCGTAAGGAGCCATGCGGTTTCGGCAGTAGGTTAGATCACATTGTGTACCGCGAACATAGGCGGATGGATCTAGATTTTTTTGGGAGGGGCACAGAATTTGCTACAAGCACGATGGGGGCAACCCTGGAAATATAATATATTTTTGGAAATATTAAAAACAGCCTTTATATGTGTAGCCTATGTGTGTGTGTGGTTGCGTATAATGTTCACACCACGACAATAAAAAGGTTCGGTTTAGGTTAAATTTGTGGTCAGATAAACTAATCGAGATTGTAACTTCAAAGTGTGATCCACACCATTGTGAAATGTACAGGGTGAGTAGAAAGTACATTAACACCCTCTATAAAATAATAATAATAATTCCCTTTATTACATTGTTACATTATATTACATATTGAATTTGCATTATCATATAATTATAGACAATTATCAACCATAAGCAACCAATATACACGTATTACAACTATTCAATACATGTAATAAGGGGGGAACCCCCGAAGTAAGCCCGCCTCCTCCCGCATACATTCGAGGGTATGGTCTTATTGTCCTGGTTCCTAAAATTATACCAGGACGTCAGTTGCTCCGAATTTGACGGTTCCCCCGACTTTATTTTCTCTATTTATTACTATTTGATTGCATTTTAAAATAGGTATAATAATAAATTGTAATGCTACACAAAGGAATATATACATGACATAATTGATGTACATAATACTTTATGTGATTTCGACTCTTATGTTTACATGGTAGGACAGTATTAATAATATTTTTAATAACATTATCAATAACATTTTTAATAACATTCTCAATAACGTTTCCCGAACAGTGAGACAGGCATGCATAATCTCGGGGTCGCAGTGGATTCCGTTCCGGCATTCCAGAGCGGTTTTGAAATACAAAATTATTTTCTTCATCAAACTCACAGAACCCAACTCACAAGTCCTGAACCCCAGTCTGGCATACCAGAGCAGGGAGGCCCCGCATCTTGCGCCCACACTCATTGCCATTCATTCAATATGGAAGGAGAGATAAAATAAAATTCGGAGTGTGAGATTTGTATTTGAATATTGGTTCCGTCTCGCTTGTTCTTTAGGGTCGTTGCCGCCGCGTGCACAACTGCTTTTCTGACACACGTCGATACAAGATCGCAGCGTCTGCATTCCAGGGAGGAGACAAGGGATCACGACCGACAAGGAGCAATGTCCGTGCGAAGAACGATGCTTTATTGTCTTTGCGTCTCCACATTATTCTAAGGGCCGTGCATTATGTTTCCTGCATCGAGTTCGTTTGGATATGCCAAAAATAAGATAACGTGTAATTAAAATAAATATGGCATCCTATCACGCCCGTCTCACTACCCGAGGTCATATCAACGAAAATCAAGTCTAATATCATATTGTAGATTTAACTATTTTAGACTGGTAGAGTCGGTGTTGAAATAATTTGAATTTGCTCCAAGTATGAGATTAACATCATATAACTTAATTTGGAAAACGTAAATGACTCATTATAAGAACTTTTTATTTTATTACATTATTATTTGATTATTTAATCAATGTAACGGGAGTAAAAGTACGTGATTAATGTTTATGAAAATAAAAATATTATTTCCCTGTATTACCTTCACCTGTTAAAATTATATATGTGTAAAGTACAGAAAAATAAACATATTAATATTACATAAGAAAAAATACCAATTTTGCATATTGTTTGTGAATATTAAATTGGGAGATATATATAATGACAAAATTACGTTATATTATATAATGTAAAGAAGAAAGAAAAGTATGTAATAATTTCCCTCCGTTACCTTCCTCTATTGCAATAATATTTGCGTAAGTACAGGAAATATGAACATTTTAACATTTCATGAAGAATAAAAAGTAATTTGCAAATTTTTAACGAATATTATCACACAAGATACATATATTGAACACTGAAAGTATGTTAAACCATCCTAAGCGTACAACACAGTTAATTGACCGCAGTGAACATAGTTAATTACAAAAATTGCATAGAGCTCTATAATAAATTTGATAAATATGTTAGTTGTTGTTAAATTATAATCTTAAATTCTAATCAGTCCCGAGCAAAATTCCCAGGGAGTCCACAGACTTCCAGCGTTGATTCATTTATTTGATTTAATTTGATCAGATAAGCTTTCATAATTACATTTTAAATCTCCAGAAGGGATGCTCCCGGGATGTCAGTTTCTTTGTTTTGGGAATTTTGTTTAAAGTTGTTTCATTAGCATTTTTTGGTCCTCCCCGGGGATCGAGATGAGATCATTTACTTAATACTGCTTGTTCCTCCTAACGCCGTCCCGTCCGTTTCATGTGGGCCTGTGTCCTCCCCAGGCGTGCGGGCTGGGTGGATTCTTTTTCTCTCGGCCGCCTCCTTCGTCCAGCGGAGACAACGCAGCATTGACGCCCCGACGCACCCTCCGGCAACTCCTCTTCGTGTCGCCCCGTTCGGGGAGGGACTCGGGAGGGGGTGCAGGGATTCCTCTCCACGGATTCCTTCTTGGTGTTTCGGCGGGGGCTGGGCGGGGCAGGGGGACAAAAGGTCGCCGGCGATTGTGTCGCATGAATATCTTCCGCTCCGCATTGGACACCGTATCTGCCAAAGCATTTAGTTTATCAAAATGTGGATTCCTGAGCAGATTGTAGACGTCCGTGTGGGGAAGTTCCCCCCTCGCTGCGATGATACTTTCGTCCGAAGCTTGGCAGAAAAATATCTTGTGCTCTGGGGTGTAGAATGAGAGAGATGATGTTTTAAGTCAACTTTATGCACAGTAAGGCCAATTGGGACTGGACCTACGGTTTAAAGTGTGATCCGAACCACTGTACTATGTGCCTCCACCGGGTATCGAACCCGGGACCCCTTGATTACAAGGCGATGACGCCACCACTACGCCATCGGGGAGGCCCTCTGGGGTGTCGATTTCCGTCATGCAGGACCTGCAGAAATCGTTGTCTCGTCTATCCGTTTTTAAAAGATGGGTGCCGTATGGGCTGTGGATGAAGCCCTTTGAGAACCCTTTGTTTTTATGCACCAAAGGCTCGTTCGTGTTCGGTAGAGTCTCCCACCCTTCTCGGAAGAGCTCCATGCTACCCACGGAATGTTGGGTAGAAGTTTCCTAGCATCTCTGTTATCTTTCTTTCGTTGCCCTTCCTGAAAAAGTAGGAAAGGGCCCGGAGCTTTATAATGTAATCCAACGGCAAGGTGCCCGTTACTGTGAGCAAGGCTTCGGTAGATGTTGTTCTGAACGCCCCGGTTAGCCTGAGCAGAACCTTTCTCTGCGACGATCTGAGTTTATGCACGTATGTCGATTTCCCCAGGGATGTCGATGCCCACGCAGATGCACCATACGATACTATCGAGTCATAAATGGAGACCAAGTACGTTTTCCAGGTTGAGGGTGGCAGATGGAATTTGTTGGACGCTATCGTAGCCACCTTGTTCATTATTAATTCTGCTTTAGAGGTAATGTTTTGGATGTGCCTCTTAAAAAGCAGCCCCTCGCAAAGAGTGACTCCGAGATAATTTACTTCCTTCACTTTTTTGATGGAATTATTATTTATTTTAATTGTAGGGTTTCTGTTAAAACTTAATTTTCCTTTTAGTAAAATATAGTTGGTTTCATTCGCAGAAAGTTCCAATTTGGCTTTGTTACACCATTGCGTTAAACTATTAAGAGTAGTAGAAGCACGTGATTCAATCTCCCGTTTGGAATTTCCAGTTATCACCAGCAATAAGTCATCTGCATACGCAATACACTTGTGTACTATCTGTAGGCCCTTCATCAGTTGGATACATAGTTCAAAATTAACATTCCACAAGTGTGGACCGAGGACCGATCCCTGTGGACACCCTCTATAAAATGTAAAGGAGTTTAGTGGGTACAATTGGTCATGATAGAAACATGTTAGGTCCGGGGCGAATCATAGTGTGTGTCAAGCGGAGGTCCGCCATATTGATTATAACTCGAATATTTTAAATGCAAGGAGGATGATGTGATTTATCAAATCAACACAACTCTTTTACATTTTATGGCGGGTGTTAAGGACTTTTCACTGTACTTCGACCAGGAATCGAATCCGGGATCCTTTGATCATAAGATGATAGCATTAGTAGATTTTTGTGAACTAGGGTAATTCTACTTTACTTGTACAATGATTACAGAAAGAAAGAGATAAGCTTAAGAATTCATTTCCTGAGGCGAAACTGTAGCAAACATGGAAATATTTGACATAAAATATTCTCCCTTTGTATTTGCCAATTAACGTTGTTGTCTTGTAGCCAACATGCCCTGGATTTGAATTTCGTCGTCGGCTTATTTACGTGTCTACTAAACCTAATACCGATCCATGTATTTTTGATAGACTTTGTTTCATTTTTTTACCATCTGGAAAAGGACTGCTCAAACATTTTTAATCGTATCGTTATCAATACTTTTTATAATAGTTAGTCCTCTCTTTTTGGAGGGGCTCGTGCCACCTTATCTCCTTTGTTAAATTCGTAACAAACTCTGTGGTTGGTGCGATCTTACCAAGAACGTTAACCATTGAGGTGGGCGTTGTAGCTACCACCCCCCACAATAAATCAATGGGTGATGTAACTCTTTCATCATTCATCCTCATTGACGAGAGCACTCGTCATTGACATGACAAGTCAAATGCTTGGCAGTGCGAAAGGCACAACTGAAACTAAACAGCTTAACAACTAGAAAAGACAATGGTCACTCATTCGGTTTTATGAACCTTTCGAAGCATAAAATAAACTAAGTCCTCTGTAGTCTTCTTTGCAGGTTGACCAGCGCCTCGCCTCACTTTCCTTCAAATCCTTTTCTAAGCTCGTCTCTCTCCTCAATCCAAATTAAAAGTTCCTTCTCAGTGTGTCTCACCTCTATATCACCCAGGCCATGGAGACCTTCCTCCATGCCGAATCGTGATTTTTACTACCTCTATTGCAAACAGCTAACTCCATAAACCTGACGGAACTTCCTATATCCTGAATACCTCAGGAAGTTTGCATAGCGCAACACTGCATTATTTACATACCACAGAGGTTGAGAAAACTGAAGCAAACAAGTGAATGCCCTGGTCAACATGAAGCATACAGAGAGAGTTTAAATAAAATACAGTAGAAACTGCATATCTCGGAACCTCTATAAGAAGGAAACCTGTAAATACGGAAAAATAGTCCCCAGAAAGGACCGATTTTATACCTGAAAATGACCTGCTTTGAGTGCTTAAGGCGGAAACCTCCTTCACGCGGAAACGGAACACCATTTAAAAACCAACGAGATGCTTTTATTCTCAGTAAGACGGAAATTTCTTCCTTTATTTTTTTTCGCTAGCAAGAAAACAATGCAATACTGTAAGTGGAACACGCCTCTGTTGCCACTCGCTTATCGGTAACATTGTCGATATGAAAGAATGCGCTACAATACTCATAGCTGTTACGATTCCGTTTCTTTCTTTCATCTCTTACCCTCATTCTCCACCTTTCTTTGTCTATTTCTTGTCTGTTCTTTCGTCATCTTTCTATTCCTCTTGTTATCTCTCTTTGATTCTTTCTTTTTTCTTCACGTTTATCTCAATCTTTCTTCACCTCTCTTATTCCATCTTACAATCTTTCTCTTTCCTTCTATGCACATCGAGCTACTACGACAGGGGTCCCAGGTTCGAAAAGATACATATGTACGTACTGTACGTTCTTACAATACTGTAAAAAATGTACCAACATGTTGTGTAGTTACATAATTGTAATATCTGTTATGCTTATTGCGACTGTATCGCATTTTTTATTCATGTTCGTACATGCATTAGTACTCTACATTATAAGTAATGCGAAATGTAAATCTGTCTTTCCATTATTTCCTACAGCGCTCTATACTGTATTTAAAGTCAACCTTGTATAAGAAGGAAAACTGTTAAGACTGAAAATTTTGCTCGGAACCATCATGTTCCGGGATAGACAGGTTTTACTAATGTAATAGATTAATACTTTTTTTTACGAATTGACCAATGATCGCAGTGACGGAGCCAGAAAAAATAGGTGCGGTGGCAAAAGGAGATCAGTCACAGTCAGTCACATTTGGTACAGCTACGTCTAAAATGAACAGATAGGACGAGAGAAGGGAGAGAAATCACGGAAGATCCAAAGAAAGTGAGTGAGTGTGTGTTTGGAGAGATGGAGAGGGAGAGAGAGAGAGAGAGAGAGAGAGAGGGGGGGGGGAGGGAGTGTGTGTATGTGTGCTTCTGAATAAAGAGTAAAATGAAAAGAGAAAAGAAAAATACAACAAATGATCAAGAAGGGAAGATAGTAAACTAAAGGATTTCACGTTCCCGTTTAAGCTCACTTGATGTACTTACTATTACTCCTTTTTCGAGAACACTCAGCCTAAAATGAAGCCACCTCAGACGTGGGAAGCAGTAAAGGATTTATTTTTAACTTCTGCTGAACTTAATTTCACACGACGGCATTTACAAATAAAAATCTTGCTCGAGTAAAAATTGTATTATTAATCTTGAAAATTTTGCTTGAGTGCACTAACTCAATCATTCATTTTAAATTAACTTACATCAGCCATCAAAATCAATAACCCAAAATCACCTAGCAACCACAACTGAAAAATCTGAAGGTTAGTCAAGAACCATTGAAACAGACTACAAACTTGAATCAAACAAATTATGACGTCATGCAATGACACAAGTATTTCTTTATATAATAACATATTAAACATTGAATTTTAACAAGGAGAAGATGAAAATATAGGATGAAAATGAAAATGTAGATAAAGACAGGTAGTTATAAATAAAGGGAAGGATGGAAGAATAAGCTGGAAAGTAGTTCAGTATCCTTAGTTGACAAGAAATATATAAAAGCGCCTCTTGCGCATTTTGATTAACCACATGGTGGCTGTTACGTCACTTCTGACGTAAGACTCGCTGCATGTGTTGAACTTGCCTTGAAGTACGCAAAGACAACGGAAGTGACGTCATTCCTTTGCAATTCTTTCGCTCCGCAGGCCGAACGAGAGTACACAGGAGTTTCAGAATGGGCCACACACAACCTCTGCGTTCCGAAACTCCCTCGTCGCCGTTCGAGTACTACTTCCTTTCCTCGGGGGCTCGCTTTACGGCCAGCAAGTTCCTGTGGGCGTCATCCAACGACCACCATACCTCAGGATCCACGGAGCGTGCAGATTTTGGGTGGGTGTCAGAAACTTGGTCTGCACCCAGTGTTGCTACTGCCCTAGAGCACGATTTCCCTTTCCCAGGTGCAAATTTTCCCTTTTGGAAATAAAGTCTTCCTTCGGAACTGAAAAAAATTGAAATAACTACCACAAAATTCCATCAACTTGTTTCTACTGATCCAAAACAAACATAAATTTACAAAAATATTAGAACTGATTGAATATATTAAAATATGAAGGAATAACACGATATTAACTGTAGCTTATTCCTGCCTTACAAGCAACTTACTTACCTTACTTGAGGGGGGGTCCTCAGAAGCTCACATATTTCTTTCACTAAAATTCAAGAAATAGTTTTGTTATTGAACTACGGCTTCCTTTGTTGTTTATACTATACGTGCAGTTATAAAATACTTGTTAAATTACAAAAATATACAATCATTATTAAAAAATGAAGAACCAATTATTGTCTTAGTGTCACTCTCATATTTTATCATTCAATAATCCTAATCCTTTGCGCAACAGCCCATGAAGGGCCTTGGCTTACCTATCGACTGCCGGTCTCCCTCCCACGCTTTCCTTCGTCACCTCTAAGCGTGGAGATCTTCAACCAGTATTGGAATAGCCGGGTGGTCAGCCCGACGTATCCCCAGCCGTTGTAGCTGGTCTACGCGACCGGATTACGCTTACTCATTCGAAGCTCCCAAATTTCCTCACGATGGTGGGTTGCCACCAGCCCTATGCACATGCCGAAATTTCCCGAGACTGAAGCCGGGATAGAACATATGCCGTCCCGTGGTCGCCGTCCAAAGCAAGGTGCCTTAAACCTAAAAAAAAACACCAGTTACTGTTGTATCAATGCCTTATTACTTATACTTTTATATGTTTGCAGTTATATAGTAATTATGGTTTAATAATTATAAAAATTACCATCATTACCGACCAATTGTACACTGTTATAGACGTGACTGTCATGTCGGAATACACATCCCAAAGAGGGCGGGGGCTGATAGGCCAACCTCGTGAATTTTGCCTCCTATGGACGTTCAATGTGATTTTATGAACACAAGTAATACAGAAATATTGGGAGCGCCTTGGAGAACAATGTATTTTTTTAATAACAATACTCACAGTTGAAAAATTTGAAAACACAAGATGTGGTGGTTCTGTCAGAACCCTCAGGTAAGCTATTAATGGTATCAAATTGTACACTTTGCGAGTAATATACGAAATATGGACGATTTCATGGCAAGTATTAACATTTGAATTATGCTACCTGTACAAAAATTTCAAAAGATTTGAAGGAAGGCTTGATCGTCCCAAAACCAATTCCAAAATTAGTTTGTTCTGGAGAGCAAGAAATAATGCGATGAAAAATGTCTTCCACAATGCAATGATCTCGAATCTGACATGTTAAGATATATCTTCAAATTTTCATGCAGTTTCCCTTTTTACGTAAAGTTTTACCTGAGTTTCTCCGCTGAGGGAATTTTCCCTTCGAGTGGTAACAAATGTCTGCAGAAAGAAACTGAACGATTTCCCCCTGGCGACGTCCCAACTCTCTTCCGAGACAAAGCCTTTCCCTCCCGACCGAACGACCGAGAAATGACAAACGTCGACTGGGCATGTTCTGTGGGAGGGCTATGTGTTTCGCTTTAGAATTCCCATAAATCTTTGAGTGTCAAATTCGGACAGAAGAAGAGCTTTAAGTGGAGCTGACCTATTTGGTTCTGTTTTCTATTCTTATGATCTGTACACGTCCATTAATAAAACTCTAAAACACTTCATGCCATATGCTATGCTTCCTTTTCGTTCTAAATTCATGCCCCAGCAAGGAAGTAGGTTATCTATCGTGTTGTGATAGTCTTTCATTTATATCGCTTGACCAACACTCACCCTAATCGTTGCGATTAACCGCATCAGGGAAGTGCCGTCAAGAAACCAAAAATGCAATAAGGTGAACACAGCACAGAATCACAATTGCTGATTATGGAGTGACTCTGTATTTACTTTGTATGTTGAAAAAGTTGTATGAATAAAATTTTGTTTAGGTATTGTTTTCCAATATGATACCATAGTCTCAAACGACACCGAGAATCGCGATATCGTCTCCATTTTACAGAGATCGGTCTCGTTCTCGTTCAAATGGCTGTTTGGGTGTCGTCCTTACCTGTAATGCACGTACACGGCTATAAAGGAACATTTCCTATCACAGCATAGCCTTAAACAGGTATTGAACCCCATCTTCCTTCCTCGTTGGTGCATTTCATTTGAAGAATGTTGATGAAACGCTCGCTGGCGCATCTAGATTCAGCCTTGACAAAATTATCCAAGGCCGCGCGTTCATAAATTAATTGAGAGTAAACTGTTAGGTTCCAGCGTAATCAAAAGGTAGGAACGCTTATAGCTACGTTACATCAGCTCATCGCAATGTGAACGCTTCAGTGGCATATTAGGAAGATTGAGGGCGTCGTATGAACGGGAGAGGAAGCGTTTTTTCATTTGAAGGCACGTATAGCTACTTATGTTTACAAGAATAGCCTAATTGATTCAAGAAGACTTCTGTGAGTAGGTCATGTAGAACGCAAGTGAGAAAAATTATTTACAGGATCCTTTCTGGAAAACCTGATGGTAACAGACCTAAAACAACGCCAACACGAAGATGACGATTTTTTTTATACCTCTACACTAAGAACTAATCTCTTATATTCAATATAAACAGTTAATAAACAACGTAGTATCACAGATTCGTCCCTGTTTGAACCCCACCGATATTGGTCGGTGTGTTTAAAACGGGGACGACATATTTTTGGACTGGACGACTCTCCCCTATAGTTAAAATCACTTGACAATTGAAAATTTCCAATTAATATTGCATGATAATGCAGTGGCGCAACCACAGGGGGCATTACCTTCCAATCTTCTACGAAAGTCAATTCTAGGGGGGGGGGCAAACATTGACGGCCATGGACACCTGCATGGGGGCACATAGGAGCAATTGCCACCCCCCTCCCGATTTCAAATTTTATGCAAATAAAAATTCATTTCGTAAAATTTTCATGCTCGCAATGCCTCCTTTTCTCAGTCTCGTCAAGTTCAGAGCCGTAGCTAGGGGGCGGCGGGAGTCGGCCATGGACACCGAGAGATCTAAATTTAAAAAGTTGTAAAAGAGAGAATGCCATGGCGTCCCGTGAAATTATATGCGCCATATTAAATTAGTATTTTTTATTTAATTATTAAATTAATATTGTTTTTAGTTTGTAAAAAATGGATCAAAAAATGTTTCTGCTCGCTTCGCTAGCATTTTAATTAATTTCTGTAATGCATTTAAATAATATATGTTGTATATATGTATTGAATAAACTTTGAATACGTATACAATTTAGTGTTAGTATGTTGCAATTATATATTTTCTTATTTTATGTCGCTCCATGTTGCATATGTGTAAAACATATCTTGTATATGAAGAAAAAATAATTATCTTCAGAATGCATTTATCATTCATTTTCTGCCATACAGTTTGTCTGCTTGTTTTCCATTATTAGCTAATGTGAAATTGAACGTGTTGAAAAAATATTTCAAATCGTTTGTTCCAAACAAATACTTTAGCACCGACTTCTACCCCCTTCTTGCGTAATTCATGAAGTTAATAACGTCTTTGATACTACTACTACTACTACCACCACTAGTAATAATAATAATATTATTAATAATAATGCCATTATTATTATTATTACGTTCATCCTGGTATTTGCACCCCCATCTTGGTTCCGCCTCTGTGGTAATGTAGAACCAATGTCGGTAACATTCATAGAATTACAAGTAATTTGTTATTGCCTAACACGGCTTTGCGTGTGTTTTCAATGACCTAATTTCTTGCGTAACACTCATACAAATATACCTTATACACATTTACCCAGAAACAGGTCATAGAAAACCGCTTCACGCGACGTGAACTTAAGCTCCAAAAATACTCCCGCTTCGTTACACCAATCCGTGGCCCTCTCGATCACGATTGCAATGGCACGAATGTAGCGCCACGCCGAACCTGACTCCCAACGACCCTCCAGACAACGGATGGCGGCTCCTGTGACTCTGGCCTTGCAAGAGGGAAGTAGAGCGGGAAACAGATCCCTCGCAAGATTTGGTGTCCCGCCACTTTTTTCTTTTCCTTTGTCCTTTGGATCTCACCTGGGTTGATTGGCCCTCTGCCAAATAATAGGGCCTTCCCAACTGGAACAGATCGGTTGATAGTTCTGGGTTTCCCCCGTTTTACTCCCTTGTCGTTTTCAGGCTTCTCGGACAACTTCAGGACAAATGCTTCCATTTACATTCCATTGATTAATTGATTTAGTGTTTTAAGTCTACTTTATGGACAGGAAGGCTAATAGGGACCGGACCTACAGTTTAAAGTGGGATCCGAACCACTATGTGCTTCCACCGGGTATCGAACCCGGGATCCCTTTATTACAAGGCAACGAAGATACCACTACGCCATCGGAGGCCACCATTTACATGCCACTTTTGGCTAATTGCAAGAATGAGGATGAGTCATGATATTAAAATTAAATGTTTCCCTGGTACGTTCGTGGCTTTTGATTTAGATTGGTAAAACCAATTAAAAAGTTGTCACCAGAGTTTCGGACTGTCTTAGCAAAAGAAATCAAATAAAATTATCAAACTTCCAGAAATTAATGAACTGAAAATAAAATTGACATTTGTTTGCGAAAACCTAGCTGCTTTTCTTGAAAGAATTAGCGCTGCGCAAATTACCTTTCAAAACTTCAGATAATTTTTCGATAAACTTCACTTGTGAAGATTCTAACTCGAGGGCTCTCGGCACTATGGATCAGTTGACTCAAAATCTTCTAGATTTCTTCATACATCTTATCCTTTTTATGATAATCCTCGGAGTCTTGTGACTGAAGTAACCCCGTCGCTGGAATCTTGGCTTCACGATCGATCCTGGGATGTTTTGCTGCCTCTGGCGATTTCAGTCTATTTTAGAACACGATAAGGATATGAATCTGGACTCCAACTGACTGTGCTTTTTCCATGATTGTTACCGTGACAATCAAGACGAGTCAGGAAACACAGGATTGTTTGTGATTGCAAACTCTTACTTCGAAAGTCCACTGAAGTTTTCTCACTTCCGTTGACAACTCGCAAACATGTACGTTTTACCGACCAAAAGTCTCAGCTCAACATTAAAATTAGTAATTTTGCCGAAAATTTACAACTGAAATCTGCAAAACTGCTGCATATTCAAAGTTCATTCTCGCGTGATCTCTCTTCCGGAGAGCCTTAACGCCAACTGCTGCCGTGTCAGCAAACGACGAGAGGGCCAGCGCAGCCTTTTATACTGAAAACTCTCAGCTGCAAATGTTCGCGTTTTGCAGCGTCAAAATCCAGCTCTATTGTTCTTCGTCTCAGTCTATTTTCTCTAAAAGGGGTGTTTGTTTCCTTTTACTTCTTAATTTCCGGAAATCTGTAAACAATCGGTTACAATATAACCATATGAACACTTTTAGGAAGTGTCTGTTGTTATGCCCATAGATGGCATTATTTAATATGTATGTGGCTGACTACAACGTAAAGAAACGACGGCGCAGAAAAAAAACATCGGAAGGAAACCACTTCCGACTGATTAGGCCAGGGACACACACACATACTGAGTGTTTCACAGCCCCGAGTATCAGATGAATTGCTAAATTGCACAAGGCTAAGGAAAAAGTTGTGTTAGATGTTTTATGTTTCGCATTGTTAGGTATTTTTGTTACACACAACACTCTTTATTCTGTTCAGCTCAGTTGCGATTCCAATGTTTTATTGAAATAAATGTTGCCTAAAATTAAATAATGAGGAATCTTTGTATCACTCAATGACATTGAGTGATACAGGTATACAAAAGAAAAGATTCTCCTCTGGACTGAGAATTGAGAAACTTAAAGCACGGATCTTTGATATCCCTCAAATTTCCTGAAATTCGATTGAAGCTTCTGTTATGTCTCAGTTGTCAAGAACTTCTTGGAGAGCTACAAAGCCGAAAATTGTTTGTGCAAAATATGCTCACAACCTTTAAAAAGTTGGTACTAATATGAGCATAAGGTATAATATTTCCTCCATAGACACTTAGACAGATATCCAGATAATCTTGATTATTTTAATATAGAACAAGTGCAAATATTCTACCAAGGTATAAAGGTGATGGAGGAAAGGTATCATGGCAGATTGACTTTCACATGATGGTAGATTATTGCTGGGGTCTCCAACGTGATTGTCGTGATACCTTAAACGCAAGAAAATCTCAGAAACGACGTTTTTCTCATCGTTACGTGTGATTTTCTCAATGAGCTTTCTTCATACCAATAGTTATTAAATGTTAATGGATCAGTATTATTTGAGACAATTGTGATGTTGTCATTAGACTAATCCTGGTCATTAGATTTCATATCTTTTTGAATTGGACACCCATTACTAAAAAACTAGAGCCAATGTAGAAACCCTGATGCCACATTTGGAATTACAATGTCAAAGTTACCCTAAAATGACAAATTTCATTAGAAATAAATTACGAACCGATTAGATGCTCTTTTTCCTGTGTCGCGAGTGTTACTGGGATTTCGTAGGTTGCTTCATGACATTTCTGTGTTCGAAATGTAAATATTCTGTTCCTACATTAGAATATGTTATTGAAGTTTATGATGTTTTTCCACTACTTCTGTATTCTATTGATAAAATAAACCTCTTACTGAATATCAGTTTCTATGACTTTATGGCAAATAACTTTTACAAAACTATACCTTCCACTGCGTTAATACTGTTCAACTGCTTAACCCTGGAACCCTAACAGGGGTTACCAGTAACCCCAACTAGAAAATAAACTCCCTGTATACCCCACGCTCTTATACGTTGGGGTCAATGTCTCAGTTGATTCCTATCGTCCATGTCAGTAAGACCTGCTTTGTAACAGTTGCGTTCTTGGGGTGATGAGCAACCCCACGTTAGGGTTCCAGGGTGTATTTTTTTACCACCATCTTGACAGTTTGGTCTTCTATAATGTCTAAGAGATTTCTCAACCACTGTGACTGTGTTTGGTAGATAGAAAAACTAAAACAAGATGTGTAAACTGCGGTGCCCCAGTTTGCAGTGAACTTTGTCCTTAACATTTGTGAAAAATGCTTTTCGTTATATTATATTATATAACATTGTGTTATGCAGATGATGTAGACTTATTAGGGGATGATATAAATACAATTAAGCATAATGCTAAAATATTTTTCAAAACTGCTAAAAAGGTAGGTTTGGAAGTTAACAAAGAGAAAACTAAATATATGCTTACAGGCCGAAATCAAGTGTTAGGTAATAATCAAAATCTAATTATTGATAACAACTCGTTTGAGCCAGTTTCCAAATTCAAATACTTAGGAGTAATATTAACAAATGAAAATTATATTAAAGAGGAAATAAAAAGTAGGCTTAATTCAAGAAATGCATGTTACTTCTCTCTTAATAAACTTTTGTCTTCTCGTTTAATATCTAAGAAACTAAAAGTTAAAATATACAAAACAGTAATTTTGCCTGTATTATTATATGGATGGGAAACTTGGTCCCTTACATTGAAAGAGGAACATAAATTGAGAGTATTTGAAAATAAGATCCTTAGGAAAATTTTTGGACCTAAAAGGGATAAGGAGACAGGTGAGTGGAGAAGGTTACATAATTTAGAACTACATAATTTGTATTCATGTCCAGATATTATTAGAATAATTAAATCAAGAAGACAGGTGGGCAGGCCATGTGGCACGAATGGGAGAAGAAAGAGGAGTTTACAGGATTCTTGTTGGGAAATCTGATGGTAAGAGACCTGTAGGAAGGCCAAGACGAAGATGGACCTATGGGAAATCGGTAGGGATGGAAAAGAGTATATAGAACTTGCTGAAGATAGGGAAAGATGGAATGCCTGTGTTGCTGCAGGCATGAACCTTCGGGTTTAAAAAGGCTAGAGAGTTCGTTAGTTAGTTAACATTAAGTTATATTATCTTGTGTCATATTGTTTCGTTGGTCATTAGTCATTACTGGCCTTGCCCTGAGCAAAGTAAGACTAAAAACTGGGAAACAAAATAAAGTACAACATTCTGCAGTGCGAGAAACACCTTGATATTTCGTAAAAATTCTTGTCATTTGTCCTTTTATTGTATTGTCCTGTATTATATCGTATTGATTGATTTAGTTTATTTTACTTCTCTCTTCGTTCCACTTTTGTCTAATTTGCGAAGATTGGGGTGAGTGATGACATGATGAAATTTATGAATGGAGACTCACAAACACCCATGCCCTGGCCGGGAATAGAACCCGGAACCCCTAGCATCGTAGCGCGATGTGCTAACCACATTTGTTTCCAATGACCATATCTTTATTATAAATTATTTCTTCATAAACTTTTTTCTGATTACATTGTACAAAATATACAAGCATTAAAAATATTGCAACGAAGAATGCAAGTACTCTTCAAATTTCACCTGTCATTTAAATCACAACTCGTCTCTTTTACTCTTAGCTAATATGTGCACATCACATGCCAAGAATAAGGTACTTAAAAATATCACTATCATATTCGACTGTTAAAAGGCCACGTAAAATACAACATATGAATAAGATTATGGTTCTGCATTTGTCCTGCCAACATTTGTTTTGTTTCTTTACAATATTTAGATGATGCAGATATTGCAATTTTGACCAAATGTCATGACACATTCGAATAAGGCGTGTATCACACATTTCAGATGGGAGTGACTTTGCCAATCGATTCTCTTGTTGTATCATATACCGAGCCCTCTTCAAGTGTCCGGCCTGGAGGAAGCTGAGAGCCAGGTACAGCTTGCAACGTGACACCGTCAGAGGATCACCAAGCCGCATTCATATCTTGAACTGTTTAACTGAGATTATGCATGCCATTTCCGTGCAGTGAGTGAACTGTTCTCCAAGAGCCGAGAAGGCACCTTCAAGAGTAGACAGCCATGACATTGCATGTTCAAACTATCTTTTTTCAATAACCATTCTCTCAATGCGACGATTCCATGTCTTTATCTTGTAACGAGTGCACTCACGGTCCCCGAAATGACGTGTCAATCATTCCCCGCCACGGGGCCAAACGTCGTTATGTGTACGGGAAACCGGTCGTGACTCACGGTCCAGTTTTCAAGTTCGGTACTGAGACGGTCGTTTATTGTCATACTATTGCGAGGCGGAGATTAATGCCTTGAAATGTTACACTGTTTTGTTTACCTTTGATATGTAGATTCGAACAATCATAAAACACTAATAGCATAATATCTGGTACCTGCAAAACGTCAAATAACAACACTGACGAACGGTAAAAAGTGAATATATATTGTAACAACAAAAAAATATTGCAATCAACAACTGTTTACAAAGCCTCCTCACTCTCACAACATTCACTCTATCTCTCTTTCACACACATGAGGTATTTTTACATGTGAAGTATGGATACAAATCATGGATCTCATTAACATATCATTCCTTTTAATTTTTTAAACCTTTATGTGAATTTAGGGCATTTGTCTGCCAGCTCCTGTGCTCTTTTAAATTAACTTAAGTGCCAGCCCTCGGAAAGCGGTTAACTAAGACAATTGGGTCGGCGTGGTTAAATCTTTCGTTCGAATGAACGTATGCATCGAGTCGTAAGCACGACATTATACGAGTTTCTCGGACGGAGGTATTACACATAAGCCTCTCTCGTCCAATGAGAACAACTACTCAATTACATGGTGATGCAAAAACTTAATTGGCTCCAGCTGCCGGAATACACTAATCAATCGTCGGCGCGAGCAAAAATTACCTTAAAAACCACTATGCAACAAATAATACTATTTCACGCACACGACCTTGCAATAAAAACAACTACGCTTTCCACAATTAAAAAGGACTCATCAGTCAACTATTGACAAATTAAATGGCGCGACGGGGCGGTCGGTTACACAAGAAATGGAGCACACTTTGACAATTTATACTAAATATTAAATAAATGAAATGGAGCTTCTAACCCTGAATGCAGACAATTAAATTAGAACATCTGAACATGAAATTACCCTTTTTTATAACAATACCAAAAATTATCAGACGCGGGGGTTAGGTTCGGTGTTTCCTGAGTAACTTTGCGAATAAGTGAGACTTCGGCGTTAACTGTACGGTGTTGATACTAACGACGCACGTTTACATGGACATGAGACCCTCTGAAGTATACTGTACCAGACTCTGCTACATGGCGTGGTTATTCATCTCTCCTGGACGCGGGACTTGCACACGGTTCCTTTGTGGCGAAATTGTCCTCCGAGGTCGATCGCGACGAAGAATAATTGCGACGATCTGGTGTGCTTGCACCTCCTTAGTACTTCGGGCGTTACTCTTGCCACTAGCGTCGGATGTACGTGGTCACGCGCCGGTCAGGAATCTCTCCAGTGTCGGGCATCAATTGGACGTCGATCTGCAATCATCTCTCTCTGGTAACGAGCTTCGGTTGGAACGTCGATCTGGAAACGTCCTTCGGGCTTTGGTTGGGACGTCGATCTGAAAGCGTCCTTCGGGCTTTGGGCAGTGTTTGGTTTTGGCGTCGTCTGACTGGCTTCGGCGTCGTTGCAGGCGTCAGGGGAGTCGACGGACTCCCTTCTCTATCTTCTTTAGCTCCCCATTATTATGTAGTCCACACTTGGCAAAAACAAATCACCGCGTAATCTTCACCAAAATAAGGCGCACACTGGTAACTCTCTATCTGCGATTCGTTCACGGTACGTAAGAAAACGAAGTCCACGGACGCAAAACAATGATCACGCGAGAGTGTAGCGCGGAGATGCTCTCTCTATGAAATCCGGGTAAAACTGTGTGTGGAATCATAGTACTGAATATATATAAAAGATTCGAATTCTTCCGTTGAAAAGGACGCTCAAGTCGCTTGGCTTCTGTTTCAGAAGGATGGAAATGACCTCTCTCCATTGTCTTGAAACGCGGTCAAGTGCGCGTCGTCGATCCTTGCAGGCTTGGACTCCAGCTGATTTTCCTGGTCATCCGTGAACATGGGATCGACCGCCCACTGCGTCTTGGAGCCCGGTCTTGACGAAAACATCCTTTCCTTATCTCCGTGTTGGTGCAAATATGTCATGTTCTAAGCGGCGGCTGTCACTCAAGAAAAACCCTTCTCCCAACTCCCGACGTCTGGCTCGGATACAAGTTTATCCACAAAATAAGATCAAACCTCACACTTTCATGTTTGTGCATAAAATGAATCATTAAACAAAAAATAATTTATATCGAACTGCGTTTTACATGTCACTAGATACCGTGACAATCTACACACATTAACCTGATATTTATACATAGTACTGATTCTATTTGGTCTCTATGGTTAGCACGTTTCATAAAATATTTTAATACACATTGTCTGAAAGTAGGAGATGACTGTAGTTCAGCAACAAACAAGGACAAGAAAACTCCATTTAATCTAAGTTTTAAGTTCAATTTTTTTCTATTTCTTATTGTTTTACACTTGGTAGGATAATCCTGTCTCACAACCAGTGCTAGATGTAAGATGAAAGTTTGTTTTTTGCGTACACGGAAACACATCAACACTCTTTCCTTCACTGCACACATTTGTAATATTACAATGGCTTGCAGAATTCCCTTTTTGCCTACTACTTTCATTTCTTATACTAGACAATCCTTCTTTGCTTACAGATACTTCATCCGAAATACTATCTTCAAGATGAATTCGTAGGTAGATCCCATCCATCATGGAAGACAAGTTATCAGAAACATCAGAATTTTGTTACAAAATTTTTGTAAAATTAAAAATGCCTGGGAACTGAACTTGGGTCTCCTGCAAGAGGTCATACTGCTGAACCACTCCTACTTCTTCTGACATCAGCAGTAACTTCCCAGCAGAAATTTCCGGATACAGGGAATTGAGCAATTGAATTTCCTGAAACAAAAAGACACTTAATTGATTATGATGTATTTTCTTGTATTGCATTCGTGTATTACTACTATTTTATTAGTCATTAAAACGCCTAGTTAGTGTAGAAGTATTTTGTGCATATTTGAAGCAATCCTGCTAAAGGAAATAAATAAGACATTAGTGTATATTTAAGTGGGTTTACAGCCAACCCAATGTTAGTGTTAAAGAGTGCTAATTTCATGTTAGAGTTCCAGGGTTAAATCTGTAAGGTAACTCAAAATGGTTTGACCCCTTCCTGAGTTATTCCTTAATTGGGTAATTCTTAAAAATAAATAACACCGAAAGACAAGCCAATGAATGAAATTAATCAGGTCATAATATCAGACTTAGAGGAGCCGCGAATGAAGACGATCTCTGAATAATCAGGGTAAATGACAAACTGAAACCTATGTACAGAGATCTAGACGTTACTCTACTTATACGGTTAATAAACATGTGTAATGCCCTGAACATTTCATTACAGTTGCATGCTACGTATCTTTGGAATTTGGAATTCGTTCATTTTCTATTTTCTCAACTATTTGTATGTCACAGACAACCAGTATCAGGAGGACAAGTGTATATACTGATATGATCCATATTTTATGCGATGTCACCACTTTGAAATATGTTACTGTTATGTCCTATTGTGAAAGATGGCGTACATTTTTGTGTTATTGTATGTAAATTGTACTTTATTTTTCATGCATACCTCTGGTTTAATATTTATTGCATTTTATGTTCTATTTTTGTGTAATTCTTCGTGTATATTTCTGTAATGGTTGTAAAAAAAGTCTTACATAATTTGGGATAAAAACCTATGTAGATGTCACTTGTGTTTGTAGCATGCTTTTGTAATTCTAAAGTGATTCATCTGTAATTAATCTGTGATCTTAAGAAATGTATAAAAGCTAGGATTTCGCACTGAAATAAGCATTCGCCGCAATTTGTCGACAGAAATCCAAAATAAAATAACTGCTCGGTCTTATACATAGATCTTGATGTGATAGTTCCGGGCGCAAGCTACCCTATGTGACAATAGGTACGCCGATAGCCACGCAAAGAGGTTATGTGTTATAGTTGAGCCAAGACATGGATACTGCGAAATCCTTATATTCGTTCGTAATATATTTGTATTATAATTGTAATAAATAAGTAATAAATCCTTTCATTTTACGGTGGTAATGGCTTTTTATTTCTCTGTGACTGTGAAATATTGTAGCTGCCTTCCACTATGCCTGCACCTAGGAGGAGTCTGTGTACTTCAACGAGTTTCACCGTTCACCACTTCAGTATTCTTTTATCATTATTATTATTATTATTATTATTAAATATAATACGTACAACCCCTGAATACCTCACTAGGTATCAATATTATCCGTAGATGTCGACCTGGCAAAAACATTTACAAAATCAACTTTTCAGCAGTCTGGAAATATCCATGGGAACGAGTTGACACAATGAAGAAGTCGAGAAAAGTACCGACACTGACATTTAATCACGTTCTTTTACACCTAAGCTTCTAAAAATCTGTAAGTGAGCGTACGGGGAATAAACATTTTATTAAGGTTAAATCAAGGGTTCTTATTACCACCAGTTGAGATTTTGAGAGTATTTTGGTCTCGACGTCAGGAGTGAAGAGTTAATTCCTTGGAGAGACTTGGAGGTACGTAACAAACGAAACTGCGTAATAATAAAGATGACCATGAAATATCCTTTAGTGTGTATGCCTAAAGAATAACACTTAAAGGAGGGTAATGCACACAGTGGGATGGAGGAATTACGACTGCAAGTATCAGGAGACAAGAGTTCAACTTGGATCATTATGGATGAATCAGAAAGTGATCGAGGGGAGTGAGTATGGTTGTAACAATTTCTGTTCTCGAGTATATTGCCGACGTATGCAATACATAAACAAGATTTTACACACAAAATACTATATATTTTTAGTTCAAAAATATGCAATAACTGCAAACAAACTTTGAGCCGTTTGTGAGAAATTAAATAACAAAAGTAACCTTGCAATTGTTACAACCTGCCCCAGAGGTGCCTATCAGGCCTAAGGACAATGGCGCATCCTCCAAAACTAATCTGCGTCCTCCCAAATCATATCATTCGCACCCTCAAACCCCCACAAAGTATTAAATTACGACAGCGTGTCTGCCGAAAGAAACTTTTTCTTAGCTTTACTGAACACTATACTTGATCTACCCAGGCCCGTAGCCAAGCAGGGGCCAGGGAGGGGTCCAGCCCCCTAGGACCTGCCGTCAGCCACCCCTGGCACTGCTATCAGCCCCTTTGACATTAAGTAAAACTATTTTGTGTAATTTGTTTCCAGTGAAGAGTGAAAATGTAGACAGCTCAGAACTTTAAGGATAAATCCACAGAACATGAATAGCATCTATTACATTCGCTCATCTTGTTTATGAGCAGAAGTCTAAGTAGCTGCAAGTATTTAGGAGATTATCTATACTTTGTGAGTTCTTTCATAGGAGGGCTTCTTTATCTGTACCTTCACTGTTCCTGTTGCGGCCTTCCTTTTAGACAGAAATCTGTGACTTTGATGTCATCATGCAAATTCCCTTCGCATGTGCATCAAAGGTCAAGAGTTTTTGAAACGAAGGAGCCGGCCGGGGGTGAAATGTACTGTAGGCAATGTGATTGAATATTGTGCATTTTTTTGTGTGATATACATATCTGTATCGTCTAAAGTAGTATTGAGTGTGCAGTGGTTCCCAAAGCGTGCGCCGTGGCTGGGTTTTAGGGGCGCAGCAATATGTTACATTATTTTCATTGAAATGATTGTTCCAAATATTTGCTTATTTAGTACTGTTTGCATGTAAAATATTTCTGAATTTGAAATTTGTGTATATTTTTTAACTAAGGAAAGCAACCTAACCACACTAATTGGACGTTGCAAGTGCAACTTTTTTTTGTATGCAACTAATTTCTGTGTATTTTTTTCTTTAGTTTCCTTCTTTTCTGACTAGGGCGCAGCGGAAAAATCTTGAAACACTAGTTGAAACACTTGAAACGAAATAGTTTGGGACACTCTACTGTAAGGGATAGTTTCAGTATCAATAATAAAAATTAAAATTTTTGTTGGATATTGACAACGTACTTGCCTCAAAAGAAGCTAAATTGACTCAATAACAATCAAAAACTCAATATACTGACCAAGGCAGAATTTATTATATTTTAAATCATAAACTAAACAGACTCTGTACCAAATACAAATGATATAAGGTACAAAACAGGAAGATATATATACACAAAAAAAACTCCCCTCCAGACACAAGATAATTAGAAAGTGTACTGGACATATACAGAAGAAGGAAGAAAAGTGGCAGGTGAGAAGAGGAAGAGAAAGAATAAGAGAAAGAGAAAGAGGAAGAGAAAGGAAAAGAGAGGTGGTTTATCATAAGGAGTATGGGGAAGACCACAGAAAAGATACGCAAAGTGCTTAGGAAAGCGACCATTAAAACTTACGGGAAGGAAGGACGAAGCATCTTAAGAATAGCAAAGAATGCAAACACGAAAAAGGAAAACAGAGAAGAGGAAGAGCAAGGGATTATCTATGAAGTGAAGTGTAAAGAATGACAGAGTGTGTACATAGGAGAAACAAAATAGAGGATGAAAGACAGGTTGAAACATCATAGGGATGATGTACGACTTAAGAGAGAGAGAAATGCTATATTTAAGCGCACAAGAGAAACAGGACATGACATAGAGTGAGATAAAGCTAAGCAGATAAGAAGGGAGAAGAGAATACTAGTGAGAAAATGGAACGAGGTCAAGAAAATAGAGAAGAAAGGTGAAGAAGACACAATGAACTGGAATGGGGGACTGAATATAAACAAAGAATGGAAGAAGATGTTAGAAAGAGTGGAAAGGACAAGAGCGAACTAGGAGAGGAGAAGGAAGAGGAATAAAGAAAGAAAGGATAAGGAAAGAGAGATAAGGAGTCCAACCCATTCCAGATGAAAGAGAATGTTTATCTAAATCGCCTGTCAGGCGAAACAACAGTTGACAGGAGAAGGGCACCTGCTGGAACACCTGGAAATGAATGTTACAGATAAGAAACTTTCTAATAATCTTGTGTCCGGAGGGGAGTGATGTTTGTGTATACATACACAATATATCTTCCTGTTTTGTACCTTATTTCATTTGAATTTGGTGCAGAGTCTGAAGAAGACCTTGCTAGAAGGTTGAAACAAAACGTTTAGTTTATGTTTTAAAATAAAATAAATTCTGCCTTGGTCAGCATATTGAGTTTTTGATTATCATGGAAACAAGGCTTAATGGAGTTTCAATAACAATATTACAAGTAGACCCACGCATTTTGTTACAACCTGCTGTTGTAGGACAGAGCCAGTTTTATTCTTACCTTATATTGCTAACTTACATCTTCGTTGGAAATGAGTATCAATTATTTCCTTGCTACTAGAAATTTGCACACATATTTAGCCTATTTGGTACATATTTACAAACAATACTATTTTTCCTCCTCAAAAAGTCGCCTCGAAGTCACAACGATTACTCTTGCAGCCACCACAACTGAAATTGCAATACTATCTATGAAATATTAGTACTGAAATTATTAGCTCATGTTACAACCTGCACGCGTTACAACCAGACGCGCTCTCCCCTAATCCATATATGTACCTTGGACTCGGACGAGTTGGAGCAAAATCACAAACACTCCTTAACATGAGCTCGTTCGTGTTTTGCACGCTGAGAGTTGCTCAGACATTCAACAAGTACTTGCGCTTTTTCTTCTTGGCTCGCGTCTATGGCTGAACTTCTGTTGTGACTGGCGGTGGCAATTTGCATAGGAAAAAGCGGCACAAGAGAAAGAGCGAAGAGCATGACAGTCTCGAACACAGACATGCAACACGAGTTGCACGATCGAGAACCACAAGTGCAGTCATAAATTGCACTCGCTCTTGGGGTACGTGCGGGAGGCGATGAACGGTGGAAGGAACTCGAGAAGGGATGGACGCTTGCCAACTCCTAGATCCTAATTCAGGGGATGATATATCCTTCTTTTCTGTCGGTGGACATCACTCATTTTCACTGTCGGGGAGGCGAGAGGTGGCAAGAGTTATTAGCATCGCCGTAGTTGCCAGACTTTACCAGCGAACCAGGAAAGAAGAGTGCTAGGACGTATGTACTCGGTCATGTGGCTGAACTCATTGAGAATAGATTCGGAGCCAAACCTGGCATTGTCTTCCTGAAGTTAAAATTTGCACGACAAGCTAGCGACTTCTGCTTTGGATGTTGTGACTAGACACATAATGTTTCTGCTTGGGACATGAGTCATTTTCCCCCTTCAACGTTATCCTAGCTCAGATGGAAGAATCGTATGTCATAAGTAGACCTCGGATTTTTAGGTTCTAAAAAGTGTGCTTTAGGTTCCTAAAATAGGTTCTAAAAATCCTAAAATAGGTTCCAAAACCCTAAAATAGGTTCTAAAAATCCTAAAATAGGTTCCAAAACCCTAAAATTGGTTCTAAAAATCCTAAAATAGGTTCCAAAACCCTAAAATAGGTTCTAAAATCCTAAAATATGTTCCAAAACCCTAAAATAGGTTCTAAAAATCCTAAAATAGGTTCCAAAACCCTAAAATAGGTTCTAAAAATCCTAAAATAGGTTCCAAAACCCTAAAATAGGTTCTAAAAATCCTAAAATAGGTTCCAAAACCCTAAAATAGGTTCTAAAAATCCTAAAATAGGTCCTTAAAATCTTGTTAGGCTCGAAAAATCCTGACGTAGGTTAAAAAAATTTAAAATCCTGAAAAATGCTGATTAGGTATAGTCACCGGCAATGAAAATGGGACACCCATATCCTGGAATACGCACTATCTTGCATAACGTTGTGTGTCTTGCCTGGCCCTACGGTGATGGCAGAACTTACCATTGGAAATTTGCTATTAAAATCCACTCTTCGCCGTTAGGCAACAATCTTTTTCATGTTATCCACAGTCAAACTCCGCAATGTTGTCTGTGAGGATCATCTTATATGCTGAAAATAATTTTTCAACAAGAGCATAGTCAGTGGTGCAAACTTCAATGCTGAAATGTTAGTTTGCAAGACGTGAACGCCACGAAGTACCGAAGTGACGCAAAAGTGAGCAAGACCACACGGATCAGAAGTTTGCACTTTGGACTGTGCAGGTAACAGTGGCACCAAACATTTTGCCTTGTTTAGAGCTTTGAAAATACATCGTGAACTTGGAGGAAGGGAAATTGACAAAGAGTATGTTTCAAAGACGTTCGTCATTGAATTTGTCCGTGACCAAACAAAGCAGATGTCTCTTTGTGACATAAAAATCCTGTAAAACCTTTAAAAATATATATAAAACTAAAAAAGGCTTGATTTAGGTGCATAAACCTAAAATAGGTTCTAAGAAGCAAAATAGTTTTTTTAGGCACTATAAAATTTCATCAGTTGTTGCGTTTACTATTTATTACATACCTGTAAAGGAAAAAAATAGGTTAAAAACCTTAAACTCCGATGTCTAGTCATAAGTGAGTACAACAGAGAACTTATGTACAGGATGAGTCAGAAATATGACTCTACGTTTGAAGTAAATTTAGTGTATTACTGTACAAGGTAGAGAGAAATGGTGAATGGTATGTTATACTTTAAACTTCATTTTTCATTTCAGATAAGTGTCATGCACAAGATTACGCTGAACATCCATCTGCAAATTACAGTTGCAGCGTCGGCGATTCCATATCAGAATGATCGTGAGGGGAGAGCCGTGTGCACAGCAATGTACTTAACTAAACAACAATTTGATGTAAGTAGACGTTTCCTCCACTTCGCCATGGCAACAATATCACGTTAATATCACGCCTAGCCAGCCTCAAGTTGAATATTCAATTCACCATTTCCCTTTACATTGTACAGTAACACACTACATTTACTTCAAACGTGTAGCCATATTCCTCATTCACCCTGTACTATATAGTCACATACTGCGAAAAGACATGTAGCGTACCTGTTTGCAACTGTATCTTTCTACACTCAAGATATGGACAAATAAATAAAGAAAAAGGCGAACAATCGGAGAGAAATATTCCTCGCTTACTTCTAATTCCAGGGTCTCCCAGATGGCACAGTGCTAGCGTCGTCGCCTTGTAATCAAGGCGTCCTGGGTTCGATACCCGGTGGAGGCACAAGTGGTTCGGATTCCACTTTAAACTGTAGGCCCAGTCCCGATTAGCCTTACTGTGCATAAAGTGGACTTAAAACACCAAATCAACCAATCAAACTTCTAATTCCACTAAGAAGCACTGGTTACAGAGTAAGCATCACCTTTAACAAATAAAGATATGATGTAATGGTTTTATTAAAACCTCTAACATGCATTACGCATAAATGAACAAACAATTGTTGGTTGAGTTTATGGGTTTAAAATACTTGGCAATGAATCCTAAACTTGTGCAATTTAAGCTACTTACCTAATTAGTGAACTGAACCACGATTTATTTATTACAAATTTATCCATTCATTCTTCTTATATAGGTGTGTTTCGCCTACGTCAGAAACTGTTGGATTGTGGCTTCGAGCAGCCATGTTTGAGACAAGTTCTTGTAAACATACGGAATTCAAATGGGTTGCCGGGAAATTTAGAACAATCGTGCAATTGTTGCAGATGTAACGAACGCTACGTGGTTCGTATTTCCTTGCTAACGACAAATAAAATTGGCCGCAAACATGGCAACTGTGCGCATCCTGACGTTACATGAAACCAACCTATATATGAAATGATTTTATTTTACTTAGCATTTTGTGCCTCTTGGCTAATTTGCGAAGATGGGGATGAGTGATGAAATGAAGAAATTGATGAATGGACATTCACAAACAACCAAACCTGGCACCCCTGGCGTCGTAGCACGATATGCTAACCACTCAGCCACAGGGTCCGGCATATATGAAATGAAAACAAGCGCCAACAGGCTACGCAAATGTTACAGGATGGTATTTGATAAAAGGAACAAGAATCCTATGCTCACGTGATCATGGTCACAAACAAACTACATATTTTCAAGTTATTGCAAAGAGAAATAAAACGAACAATTAAACTTCAAGATTACGAACTGATACTTACGTTACTCTATCTAGCAGGAGCCAAAAAGAAAACCTGAAATTTTAAATCCAGATTTTGAGTTCGTTGATGAACCTTGTAACGGTTACGACGTTATCAAGAATTATATTTACTGCATAAAAAAATCACATAAATTAAAACAGAAAACAAAGATGTGTTGAACTCCTCTGTAGCTCAGAAATGAAACCACTAGATTCGAGAATGACACTGTCTTGTGGAAAAGTGAATTTCAAGCTGGTAATATATTTTTCCGAGTATTGTAACTTTAGATATCCTTCAAAATGAATGAGCCGTTTGTAACACTCTTTATGAATATAGATAGCTCCTAGTATAATTTTAAAAATAAAGATAGCTACAAATAAGACTAGTCTACGTAGCAAGGGGGTAGGGGCATGTATAGTATAATTCAGAGGCTCTTGTTGTTTCAATAATTAAGCATAAGAGCAAAATTAGCAACAACATCACAATCCATTATTTTATGATGGCAAAATCCATTATTATTTCTACTGACTACCATGCTCAAGGTCCCGGGTTCGATCCCCGGCCGGTTCAAATCCGGGAACTTTTCTAACGGTGGAAGCGGCCCCGGCGCCTACCCAGCGTCGAATAACATGGGTACCTGGGGGAAACCCTGGGGGGTAAAGGCGGTCAGGGGCGTGATGCTGATCACATCACCTCCACTCACGACCGGATCAAGAAAGTGTGGGGCGTTACCCTCACACCCCCTATACGCCTTCATGGCGTGGTGCTATGCACAGGGGAACACTTTACCTTTTTTTTTTACCTTTAATTTCGAAATTGATTAATATTGATGATAGCTTTAGAATAAATAAGGTTTTTTCAATAATGTCTGCACTCATTCCATTAACATTAATGACACTTTAAATTCATTAACTACTCTCTTCGAATATCAGAAGCCAACAAGGTCGTTAATCTTCCAATATTAACTATACATACATATTATGTAGATACATATGTATGCATGCATATACACACACATATATATGTACACTCACATACACACACAATATATATATATAACTAACATAGTGACATAAAATTGGATTACGTACGATAAGATATAAACCAATTATACCATATGTAATTCATACTATTTGCAATATAATGACAGCGACATACACTAACGTACAACCTACTAGTAGTCCTACGGCTGCTCTGGAAGGAAGAACTCCTTGGTAGAAAGAACTTACTTAAAACGTGCACGGGAAGTAATATGATGACGACACATGAAACAATTGATGGTGGTTCAGGCCAATATTTTATTATCTCAACAAAAAATGAAAAAGACACAGAGTGTAGAAACACTCGTATGCAGGAACGATATACGTATTTTCAACCTAGCCATTAACACAAGACATGCAAAATCTCTATGAGTAATAAACTGAAAGTTTTTCACAGTTTGAGTAAAAGTAGAAATTTACGGGAATTGCTGTTGTAGGACATTTTAGGGCTCAGGAAGTCTCCAAATGTAGCCATTGTAGAGGATGTTAATTTTAATGGAACTGCTTTTAAATACATTGGTAACCTCTTTGGAAGAATTCCAATGCTTCGTTGAAAGTGGTTAGACATTCATCTATGCGTTATGACACCTTTTTTGTGAACTTCCGAAAGTAGGGTGTCCATAAATATACCGCCGATCCCCATTTTAGCACGTCTGGTACGTGGGGATGATACTTCGGCAAGGGACAGACGCTGCTCACGGTGCGAGAAAAACTGTGGTTTGAGGTCTGGTCTCATGGGTTGGTTTCAAGAGTACAGCCGTCTCCAGTTCAAGTTCAAGAAAACGGTTTATCTTACAAGAATAGCCTGTACTGAGTGGGAGTGCCCATTGTACTGTAACTAACTAACTCTCTAGCCTTCTCATACCCGAAGGATCATGGCTGCAGCAACACAAATCTGTCGCATCTGTCTCTATTCTGGGCAAGATCAATCCAATATTTTCCATCCTTACCGATTTCCTTTAGGTCCATCTCAACGTTATCCGTCCATCTTCGTTCTTCGTTTTGGCCTTCCTACAGGTCTCTTCCCATCAGGTATTTCAACAAAAATCTGTAAACTCTTCTTTCCTCTCCCATGCGTGCCACATGGCCTGCCAACCTATGTCTTCTTAATTTAATCATTCTAATAATATCTGGGCATGATTACAAATGATGTAGTTAAAATTATTTAGCCTTCTCTACTCACCTGTCACCCTTTTAGGTCAAAATATTTTCCTAAGGACTTTATTTTCAAATACTCTTAATTTATGTTCTTCTTTGAATGTAAGGGACCGAGTTTCGCATCTATGTATTACTACAGGCAAAATTACTGTTTTGTACGTATTAACTTTTAGTTTCGTAGATATTATACGATAAGATAGTAGTTGTATTGATACTACGGACAGCGCCGGAAAGGAAGAGCTTCTCTCCAGCAGCTTTGCTACACTTAAAACTTGCTTAACATGAGCATATGAGATTTTTGCTCAAGTGTGGAGCTCTTCCTAATCCAAGATTTTTGTAAAAATGCCCTTGGGAATTTTTCAGAAAGGAAGAGCTTCCTCAGATTGATTTGTACATACTTACAAAAGTTGCATCAGCCAGATTTTTGTCCATAAACTTGTCAATTTTTGGCCACACCAGAAATTAAGCTTATACACATACATATTTACTTCTGGTTTAAGTTTAATTGGATACCATTCAATTTGCTTATCTAATATTAAAACAATGTAATATGTAGAGCCCTCTTCTAGAATTGCTCTGTGCTTGCATGTTTCCCCCTCTGTGGCAATGTGTGGAATTCCCGAGACGGTAGTATTGATTTTTTTCCTCAGCGCCAGTATTTACAGAAATTCCCGATTATTGCATCAGCCAGTTATGTGAGAGTGACTGAGGGGAATAGATGTGTTGATACAGTGCTTCTCATACTTACAGGCCTGTTTGGTTTAATTGAACATTATAAAATCTGATATTTGTTGTAATCCACTCATATTTAGAGTCAAGCTTATATTTGTCCCAGCCTGTTATACATAACAAGGTCATTGCCATTCTATACATGCATGTCCGTGCAGGCATTTGCGGAATGGCAGTGTGAATGAATATTCCACTTGTAAGCTATTGGCTTTACAACCTGTCATAATAAGCATAAAGATTAGATTTAAAACCCAGGAAATTTTATATAAATACCAAAGCCAAAAATATTAAGTGTATACACACCTACACATATACACACATATACAAAGCACACAGCTGAACCCAACTGATATTTTTTATTCAGTATAAAGTTTTGAATTGAAACCCAAGAAATTGTATATAATAAACAACAACAAAAATGCCGAATCAAAAATATTGTAATCAATGCAATAAAAATATATTTAGCTCTAATTGGGCCAGACACCAAAAGATTTGTAACCCGGACAAATACAGAACTCCCACAAAAATTTGCCCCAAATGCAATAGAAAATACAGCATGCAATACTTCACATATACACATAAAGATACTTGCTCTGCACAACCATCTACATCTGGTCTGAAAAGAAAGCACGAAGCACCTCTTAATGCCAGAGCAGCAAAGCAGCCACGCCATGAACCTATCCGTAGCAGTTTTAACGGCCAATTAAGGGATCACCGGTTTGTATCAGAGCCAAGATGTGGCATTGAGAATTTCTTGAATAGTATAAATTCTAATCTGCAGGCAATTCTTAATGCACAAAATGGCTCTTATAAGCTCTCCCTCAAATTGTTTGTACAATATAAGAAGCCAAATGGCACAAAATTTACACATCCCCACTTAACAGAAACTGTACCTGTATATTCAAATACAAATTCAGACAAAATAATAAGCAGCTTGATAAATCAACTGAATATCAAACACTCTGAATTTGCGGCAAAAGAGTCAGGATGGAGCCTATGCGGTTCATCACACAAGTTATATGTTAATATTTCTGAATTCAGCCCATTACAAGGATCTACATATGTGCCATTACCTGCCAATATCAAAAACAAAAGAGCCGTGGTCAATATAAAAAACACCGACCAGAAATGCTTTTTGTGGTGTATATTAGCTGCTTTGTATCCAGTTTCAAGGGATCCTCAAAGAATAACTTATTACAAACAGCATGAACATGATTTTGACGATGTAATGGAGGGTTTAGAATATCCAATGTCAGTTCAGAATATTGATAAATTTGAAAAAAAGGCCAGGCACATCAATGGCAAACAATTATCTATTAATGTATTTATTTGTTCCACTGGCAATTGCCCGATAGCACCTCTCAGAATCAGTATACTTGATGATGAAGCTGCAATTCCGATTGATCTGCTCTTAATTGAAGGGGATGGCACATATCATTACACTCTAATACATAATCTTCAAGCTTTAGTGAGAACACAACTAGACAAAACTCATACAATATTTAAGTTGTGCAGAAGATGCTTAACTGTATTTGATGGTCAAAAAATGGTAAATGGGGTTCGTGAAAAAAATGCAGAAATTGCCAAAAACAAGTTAATTGAGCATCTGAAATACTGTGGCAACCATAAACCTGTTCATATGGTGATGCCCAATCCAAGTGAAAATTGCAAATTCAAAAAATATGAAGCCTTGTTGGAACACCCAGCACATATTGTCTGTGATTTCGAATCGAACCTCAAACCTCTTGCATTCTGTAGCCCAGATCCCGAAGAATCTTCAACTACACCATACCAGTTACATGAACCTTCCAGTTTTTGTTATGTAGTTGTACGGGATGGTATTGTTATTAAAGAATATTCATACAAGGGACCAAATGCCATCAAAATATTTGCACATAGAATAGAAAATGTGTGCCGTGACATAGCATCTAACATCTTATTAAAATCAAAGCCTATGTTGCCTTTAACAGAGGAACAGATTGAAGATTTCAACAATGCAGAAAAATGCCCGGTATGTGATTCTGAATTTTCAGATACAAATATCAAGGTACATCACCATTCTCATACAGATGGTCGATATAAACAGGCCCTGTGTAATAGCTGTAATATTAAGATCAAGAGACCAAGATTTGTCCCCATATTTTGCCATGGAGCATCCAATTATGATTTCCATCATCTGATCAGGTACGAGGGGTTTGACAAGCAGAATTTAAATATTTTAGCTGAAAATGATGAAAAATATATATCTATTAGCAAGATAATTAAAGTTGATGGTGTTCCTATTCACATAAGATTTCTTGATTCTTACAGATTTTTATCTGCTGGCCTGGCCATACTGGCCACTCAATTATCTGATGAACAATTCAAAATCACACGTGCATTGTTTCCAAATCAGGACCTGAAATTAATTAGGCGGAAGGGTGTATATCCATATGACTATGTTACAGATTTTTCTAAATTTGATGAGTGTTCCCTGCCACCACAACAAGCATTTTACAGCAAAATCAGAGGATCTGGAATCACTGATGATGATTATCACCATGCTCAGTTGATGTGGAACAATTTAAAATGCAAGACATTTGGTGATTATCACATGGCATATTTAAAACTTGATGTAACCCTCTTAGCTGATATATTGCAAGCATTCAGAAAATCTTCCATGCAAAATTATAAACTGGATCCAATATATTTTTACAGTGCCCCGGGCCTAGCATGGGCTGCAACGTTTTTGAACACTAAAATGCAATTGGATCTGATCCACGATCAAGATAAGTATCTGTTTATGGAGAAATGTATAAGAGGAGGGATGGTGCAATGTTCCCAGAGATATGCCAGAGCAAATAACAAGTATATGCCTGATTATGATCCAGCACGGCCATCAAATTATATAACGTATGTAGATGCAAACAACCTCTATGGTCACGCCATGATGCAAAAACTGCCATATGCAGAGCTTGAATGGGTTGAAAATTTCAATATTGAAGATCTTAAGGACTTTGATGACAGTGAATATGGCCTATTCATAGAGGTTGATCTGACAATTCCTGATGATTCGCACAATAAATTTTCTGATCTGTCCCCAATTCCCGAGGTCCAGTGCTCACCTGGCTCTAAACAGAAGAAGCTCATGATGACACTGGAGCCGAAACAAGGATATGTTATATATTACAAAAACCTCCAGTTCCTGATGAAACATGGTGTTCAAGTGACCAAAGTTGGAAAAGTTTTGAGGTTCAGGCACTCAGAATGGTTGAAACCATACATTGATACAAATACAGAGCTTCGAACATCTGCAAAGAGCCAATTTGATAAGGGCTTGTTTAAATTGATGGTGAATTCAGTGTATGGCAAAACAATTGAAAATGTCAGGAAACATACCGATGTTAAAATAATTACTGACCCCAGCCGGAGCAAAAAATTGGTTGCAAAGCCTAATTTCAATTATAGAAGAATTTATGATGAGCACATGGCACTTTTCAACATGATGAAAACAAAGATTAAGTTTGATAAACCTATTTATGTAGGGGCTGTGATATTGGAATTGTCCAAATTACATATGTTAATATTGTATTATGATGTGCTGAAACCTTTTTATGGTGATCGTGTAAAATTATTGTACATGGACACGGATAGTTTTATTCTTGATATTCAAACAGAAGATGTTTATCAAGATATTGCACAGTCTGAATTGTTTAAATATTTTGATACCAGTGAATTGCCTGGCCATCTGAATATTCAACCCCACAACAAAAAGGTGCCTGGCAAGTTAAAAGATGAGACGCTTGGTGATGTTATTGTGAAATTTGCTGGGTTAAGTGCCAAGATGTACACTTTTAAAACATGTAGTGCTGTTGTCAAAAAAGCCAAGGGCATTGGCAGAGTGACTGTTGACAAAGAGCTTAAATTTGAAGATTATGAAAATTGCATCAAATCCCAGAATTCAATCAGAACATCAGAAAATAGAATTCAGAGTGTGGATCATTTGTTGACTTCAAATGTTGTAAGAAAAGTGGCCCTGGACCCACATGATGACAAGAGATGCATTTTATCATGTGGCATACATACTTTACCTTGGGGGCATTGTGATTTGAAAAGTGGGAATCAATGCCCAATTACAGAGCATGATTTGAAATAAATAAACATGCCTATGAACTTATTTGGGTTCAAAAAACAGGCTATTATGGACCTGCCGACACCACAAGCCTCTCCTGATATACTGTCTAAACTGAGTGGCTTGTTAATTATTCATCTGAACAGCATACTTACAGATAATAATGAAGAAACGGGCAAAACATTGTACATATTTAACAATAATTTAAATCATTACCAATTACCTGTAGGTGGGCAATTGCAATTTATTACAACCCCTGAGGGTGATGTCAAGATTTCAGTAGGGAGAAATATTTACAGAATTAAGCACTCAAACATGGTTTCTGGCACTGTTTATACTGTTTCTGCTGGTGACTGCTTATATATTGAGGTCCCTGGATCTTATGACAAGCTTATACCCTTTTTTATAGAATTAAGAATCAGATACTCTATAATAAATAACCACTAAAACAAAATGCCTAATGATATATTTGGCCATACAAGACATGAAGATCACAGTGATGAGATTCTGATGCTTGATGTCAGAGTCAAGAAATTAAGAAGTGATTTACAAGCTTTGCAAACCACACTCAATGCCAGTCTTCAATTAGAAATTACAAATTTGCAATCACAATGCATGGACCCTCTTCTTAAAATTGATTCCGAACTCAAACTGTTGCTTCAGAAATATACTGATCTGGCAACATTAGATAATTTTCAAAGTTTAGAAGAAGCTGTAGCAGCTCTTCAAGCCAAATTTAAGACCCAGGCCACCAATTCTCAGCAATTGAAACAACAATTGGAAGAGCAGATAAATAATGTCCAGGCACAGCTCCAAACAATTGTCAAAAGCATAAAATCACAAGAAGATTTTGATCTAGTGATTTCCACTCTAAAGGAACAGATTCAATCACTCCAGATACCTAATCTGGACCCCTTGAACAATGCCATAGCCGAGGTTAAAGAAAAAATTGAGACACTTGAAAATTTTATGAACAATTTGCCATCTTCTGATGCTTTGAATGCAATAACTCGGAGTGTTGCAAACATTAAGCTGCAACTCGAAACATATGAAGATTTTGGAAAAATTCAAAGTACCATAACCCATCTTGAAGGTACAATAGCAGCAGTGCAAAGTGATTTGGCAAATGTACAAGAATCTCGATTGCCTGGGATTGTAGATACCCTTGTCAGTGTCCAGCAACAAATCACAAAGCTTGAAAACCTCAACACTGAATCTGAACTATCTCATTTTCATCACTTGATCGATGATATCCAAACAAAGCTTGAAATTTTACAACAATCAACACCCTCTCAGGCAGATATAGCCCTGCTCCAAAATGCTATGCAAAATGTGGCTGATGCATCTGAATTAAACAATGTGAAATTGGCACTTGAATATTTGCAAAATACAGTATCAAATCTTCCCACATCACAGGAACTTAAAAATATTAAGAGGGCAGTGAATAGGATATTGAAATCAGAAGATATCAAGAATATCCAGACAGAGATCAAACATCTCACTCAGACAGTTGCCACTCTACCAACCAATCAACATATTAATGAACTGCATGCCCTGTTTGAGGATATCAGAAGACAGGTCCATGATCTTACTGCTCAAAATTCAAAATTGGCAGTTGTTGAAAATTTGCAACAAATTGTAGCTAATATCAAGCAACAGCTAGGAACCATGGAATCCAATCAAGCAAATGCTCTGTCTGTTTTTGCCACCCAGCTTCAAGAGATTGTGCAACAATACAAGAAACTTATTGTAGACATAAAAATCAAGCCAGGCCACGATGATGTTGTTAGGACCATCAATGAGCACCTTGAATCTGTAACAAGCAGATTGCTCACAGCAGAAAAGGAAATAACAGGCATAATCGAGAATCCAAAACATACAGTAATTCTTGAATTGTACAGCATCCCCAACAAAGAATATGATTCTCCATTTACACCAGGTGGCAAAATATATATGCTATCCCCTGCACAATTTTATTACCAGTTTTTTGTTGGGGGCACATTGAGACCAATCAAGATCAAATATTGGCTTCAACCACAGGCACACCACTACCCCACCTTATCAATAACAAATGCTGATAACAAAGTGAAAATCACCAGTGTAGAATTAGAGGATTTTACAGACCCCAATACATTAGAAACAGCCTATACTGAAGATGATGGCTCTCTGGAATTTAAAATACAAATAGGGGACAAATTATATTTAGAAAATCCTGTAGTATCAGCTGCTGAACACCCCATAGTTGCAATATTCTTGTTTTCATACCATGTCTAGACAAATTATTGTTGATGAATTACACAGACAAGCCCGACATAATTATAAGAGACTCCCAGTAGTTACAAAGGGCATAGATGATTTATGGCAAAGCGACTTGATTGAAATGGCAAGTGGACAGTTGAAAAACTTAGACAAAATCAACAAGGGCTACAAGTATCTACTCACTGTAATAGATACATTTTCAAAATTTGCCTGGGCTGTGCCACTCAAATCCAAGACTGGAACATGTGTTACAGAAGCCATCAGGACAATCATCAATCAGAGTGGAAGATCCCCGCGCTATTTGCAAACAGATAATGGCAAAGAATTTTATAATTCAGTGTTTCAACAATTTATTAAAAGCCAGGCAATACAACATTACTCGAGTTACAGTGATCTCAAGGCCTCAATTGTAGAGAGATTCAACAGAACCTTAAAAAATCTTATGTATAAACAATTTACCCTCCAAGGTAATTATAAATGGATTAATATTCTTCCAGAACTTCTACATAAATATAACAATTCTGTCCATTCCACAATCAACATGAAACCCTCTGAAGTAACTTCATCTGATGAGCAAAAATTGATCAGGACTGTTTATTATCCTAGATACCAGCCAACAACAAGAAAGGCCAAATACAAGGTGGGGGATCAAGTAAGAATCAGCAAATATAAGGACTTATTCAAAAGAGGCTTTACAAGAAACTGGAGCACCGAATTATTTACAGTGGTTCAAGTTAAACCCGGGACCCTTAATACATATATAATAAAGGATCACCGAGGAGAAATTCTCAAAGGCAGGTTCTATGAACAAGAACTCAGCAAAACTAAACAGCCTGACACGTATCTCATAGAAAAAGTCATCCGCAGGAAAGGCAAAAAGTTATTTGTCAAATGGCTGGGTCATCCGGAAAACAGCTGGATCGATGCAGACAAAGTGATAATATGAGCACCTGGGATGTTATAAAAAGGCTGCCAGAACCTGAACAGCAGAATAAGAGAAATGGCAAGTTGCTGCCTGAAAATATTAGGTGTCTTATTGTTGGGCCATCAGCTTGTGGTAAAACTACACTAATGGTTGATAATTTTTTATTAGCCCCCAACTGGTTAGACTGGAAAAACAGGCACTTGTATGTCTTCTCTAAGAGCTTGGAACAATTAAAATATCAGCAGCTGATGAAGCTATATGATGGATTGGATATAGCCACTTTTGAACCAGATGTTAAGCCACTTCACGAATGTCTCGATAATTCTGTTGTTGTGTTTGATGATGTTATACTGGATAATCAAAACAAGGTTAGAAATTTCTTTACACAGGGCCGACACAAAAACATTGATTGCTTCTACCTGGCACAGACTTTTTCAAAAATACCGAAGCAACTGATCCGAGACAACAGCAATTTTATATGTGTGTTTCATCAAGATCATACCAACCTCAAACACATACATGATGAATATGTAGGTGGGGACTTGAGCTACAATGATTTTTCCAAGTTTTGCAGCAGGTGCTGGAATCAAGACAGTTATGGGTTTGTTACAATTGATATGACAAGAAAACCCAATAGTGGCAAATACAGAAATAAAATCAACGATTTTCTAGACGTTGAGACATAAATAAATAACCATGAAAAGGCCAATCATTGACGATCTTAAGTTAAGAGATTATCTTGTAAAAATATTTAAGGGATGGAAATCAGAGAACCGGGGAATTTATGAAAAACACAAACAAACAGAACAGCCTGTCATTGATGCTATTAATAATTTAGGTAAGAATATCAAAACTGTTACAGAGCAGAATCAAGATTTGATCACGGAGCTTGTACCTGTAGCTGCAAGGAACATATTAGATTATCCATTCACCCCACTTTCCAGTATTCATACACCTAGTCCTGTTGCTCCTCGAAGAATTGAAGCTACTCAGGATCCTATTGAATTGGGTCTTCTTGCTCAAAAATATTTAACCACACTTAAAGACAACAAAGATGAGGTCTTTGGCTTATATGCTGACACAGAGCTTGATGGGAGCATCATTCATAGAATTGGCAATTTCAGAGTAACATTTATGGGGGATGATATAATTGTTTATTCAGAATCTCGTCTCGGAGAAAAAGGTGCTTTTGTTAAGTACCCCGGAACACCTGGATTGTGGGAACTGATGACTAGGAAAAGGCCTGGCAGCTATACAGATCAAGATTATGAGCATTACAAAGAAATATTAATAAAATCAGATGCTCTATACCAGAACAATGATCCCACACAAAAAAGAGTCAAGTCTAGCAGTGGGGCAAAATACAATAATTTAATCAAGCCCATATGGTCACAGATCAAGACTGGCAGTGGAATCAAACAATACAACACCCTGCCTAAAGAATTTGTGTGGGTTGATGATGTCAGGAAACTTGTAGATAGGTTATTAGTGATAGCTGGGGAGGAAAATGCTGGCAACCACAATTTTTACAATGAAAAGGTTGGAATTATGGACATGATAAGCACAAAATTGTCTAATTTTATAGTGAATGACCCTAAGGGGATTGGATATCTCATAAAAATTATTAATACTCTACCACCTAAATTTCGGAATGTTTCTGAGGGTCGGGGGTTGGTTAATGACATTATAAACAAGCTGCCATTTGAACTACATATTCCAGGCTATCAGTATTGTGGTCCAGGCACAAAATTGGATCATAGATTAAACAGAGGTGATCCTGGTGTAAATCCCCTAGATGCTGCTTGTAGAGACCATGACATAGCATACAACACACATTCTGATCTTGACAAGAGACATGTTGCAGACAAGAAATTAGAAGAGGCTGCATTTGGTAGATTTGTAAGCAAAGATGCTTCTTTGAGTGAGAGAATAGCAGCATTGGGAACCACCATAGCTATGAGCACCAAACAAAAACTGGGGTGGGGGCTGTGAATATGTATATAATAAACCTAGAATGAAGGCCAAGGGTGTTATGTATCAAATACCTTATGCAGGTCTCAAATCTCTTAAAACTATTGACAGTCTCTTGACCAAAAAGCAGCGCAAGAAAAAAAGCTCTTGTCTTGCAAAGGGACATGGTATGAAATTGTTGCTTAGTACCCCCCAATTAAAAAAATTACAGCAATCTAGAAAAAAATCACATACAGGGGGTTTCATATTTACTATCCCGGCCATCTTAGCTGCTCTCGGGGCTGTTGGGAGCTTGGCTGGGGGATCAGCCGCCATAGCAAAAACAGTAATAGATGCCAAGAAAAATAGGGCAGAATTAGATGAGCAGAGGCGCCATAACCTGGCCATGGAGAAAAAAGGCAAAGGTGTTAAGAGAGCCATGAATAAGTTTAAAAAAAACAAGAGCCGCTTACAAACCAAGATATTGAAGCTTTAATCAAGCCACTGGGCATCAAAAATTTTAGAGGTGTGTACATGTCTGATTCTTTACCAGAACAACCACTCAACAAAGAGTGTGGCATTGTTAATTTGGATGAGTACAAAAATCAGGGCACTCACTGGATCTGTTATCTTAAATATTTAAACAATGAGGCATTTGTGTTTGATTCATTTGGAGGTATTCCTCCTGAAAATTTAGTAAAATATCTAAAATCAGCTAATCTTTATTACAATAATGCCCGTCTTCAAAATTTCAAAGATGTTAATTGCGGACATTTGTGTTTATCTGTTCTCAGATATATGTCTCAAATAAATAAACCATCAATTGAAAATTTTCAAAAGACCTTGTGGTATCTGAAACATCATGGGGGTATTCCATCTCACCAGCCAAAATTCAATATTGAAACTCAAATTGCATGATGACATAGTGTATCCCAAAACAATAGCTCTCAGAGCATTTTACGGCATGTACTTGATCCCTAATATTACGCACCACAACAACAAAATTGCTGTAGGGGATCAAAAAATTGTCATCACTCCAGGGCAGTATAATCTATCCACTCTAAATGCTCAATTACCCAGAGGTATAGTGTTAAGTCAAAATTCTGTCACTCACAGAGTAGAGATTGTATCTGCTACAGAAACAGTGGATCTGGGTACTATAGGAGAGCTGTTAGGCTTTGAGAACAACACAAAACTTGAAGCGGCCATCAAACACACTGCTATGAATATACCCAAATTCTTAGCCATAGAGACACTGAATATTCACTGTAATGTGGCTGAGGGTATGATCACCAAATCAAATGGCATAGGCACTCACAAACAAACTGGCATCATTGCAACATTCAAACCTAATTCTGAATTTATGGAGCCAATCATCTACACTCCATCCCCAACATTATATTTTCCTGTGTGTCATAACAGAATAGATAACATTGAATTGATGGTCACTAATGAAAAAGAAGAATTAGTTGATTTTGCTGGAGCCACAACAACTGCAATCATAGAGATTAACATTTAAATAAAAATACATACAATGGAAAATATTGAGAGTTATGAGCTACAATCATTCCCCCCAAACAGGAGGACATTTGCAAATTTAAATCAACCCAACACAGAGATTGAGGTTGATCTTGATGTAGGGGATGGCTTTATACACCCCCACAGAGCAGATCTATACATCAAATTTGATGTTGTAAAGCTCGATGGAACAGATTACCCTGCAAATTCAAACATAAGATTGGTAGATAATTTTGTGCCGCATCTGTTCTCTGAAATTGAGATCAGAAAGCATGGTGTTGTTATAAACAGAATAGATTATCCCGGCATTACCTCCACAGCTTTGGCCACTCTAAAATTATCCAAAACCGAAGCTTCATACTACAAAATAGGCGGATTTGAGGCTGGTGATAAGATATTATCTAAAAATCATACAGTGCTGTTTCCTATGCGCCTGTTGCCAGGATTCTTCTCGGATTACAAAGAAATTATGTGGAAGGGCGGGTTAAGAATTACATTTAGAAGAGCTGCAAATGATAACAATGCTTTGATGAGGTACAGTGCAATAAACTCTACAGGAGAAGCTCTGCCTAATACCTTACCTGATGAGGGCAAATGCATTATTCAGACTATGGAGTTAAGAATCCCTGTTGTTGAATATGAAGCCAGTTACGCTCTTAAATACAAAGCAGATATCCTAAAAAATCCACAAATTTTTCTGCAATTTTACACATATCAATGCGTACAGAAGGTTGCCACTGGTAGCTATTATGAATTTGATGCTACAAATTCATTCTCCAGTATTCAATTTGACATGCCCGATTTTGTGGTGGTACTGTTTCAGACTGGGAGACACAATAATCAGGAAAAAAATTCAAGTAAATTTGATAACTGCAACATCAAGAACATATATCTTAAAAATGGGAGAAATGAGGTTTTTCCTAGGGAAAATTACAATTTAGACATTTCCAAGGATGATTTTCTTAAATTATATGAGGCTTTTTCGGCTTTCAAGCGCGTCACTACTGGCAGTACTGACCTGTATTACGCACCAGATGAATTCAAGACACAGAGACCCATGTTTGTAATTAACACTTCAAAAAGGAAACAAGTTGTGGTTAATGACAGGACAAACATTAAAATTATCTGTGAATTCCACGAGGCATTACCCGACGACACCATTTGTAGCGTTATTCTCATAGGTGAAAAATCATATGTTTATGATGTAAGAAATGAGAGAGTCACGGAGCAATTCTAGAGGTCCGATTCAAACACAGAAGCCCCTTGATTACAAAGCAATAATACCAACACTTTGCTGTCAGAGAGGCCCCAGACACTCTACCAGCTTTGAAACCTCAACTGTATTATCAGCTAGCAGTGAATATCTTATGTGTGGGCAGTTGTATTTCAATCTTTTATCAGGACTCGAACCCAAAGCCCCTGATTACAATGCAACAATAATAACACTTCTCAATATGGAATATGCCCACATTTTACTGGGTTCTGAGACCCTTATACAGACAAAATTGGATTTTGTTTCTGTCATAATATTTTCCAAGTCTCTGCCTAGGCTCATATTATTAGAATAGAATTGCTTTTAGCATGAAGGGGGTGCAGTTCATTGCCACTGTGTGAAAATATGTATTTTTATCTCAATAATCTTTGTTACACTTTTACATGTTGCAGACATGTTACACTTTTTCCCCTGTCGCACAGAAAGATTAATGGCCCCTTCAGTGAATCGTACAGAAAAATCATTAATGCTCCCTACTAGCGTGTAGATTTTATCTCTTGCGTGCCGGCAAGGCATGCAAACAATTAATTATATTTACCCGCTTTTCCCCCTATTGTATGGCTGAGCGAGTGGTTCCCAATAGAGAATAATTTTGCTCTGTTGAACAACACTTTTTACCAGGTTTTCAGATCTGGGAGTTGTATATCAACTAGGAATAATTATTCTCAAAATCTCACGTGTGGAGATATTATTTTGCCACACATATTTCAATCTATCAGGACTCGAACCCAAAACCCCTTGTTTACAAAACTACAATATTAACATTTTGCCATCAGATTTTATGAGGACTCAAACCCGAACCTTTTGATTACAAGACAATGCACCACACTCCACTCGGTCTCAGAACCCAATAGATATCAATTCAAGATTCCTGGGATTTTGACAGAAAAACATACTATAAGCTTAATTTCTGGTGTGGCCAAAAATTGACAAGTTTATGGACAAAAATCTGGCTGATGCAACTTTTGTAAGTATGTACAAATCAATCTGAGGAAGCTCTTCCTTTCTGAAAAATTCCCGAGGGCATTTTTACAAAAATCTTGGATTAGGAAGAGCTCCACACTTGAGCAAAAATCTCATATGCTCATGTTAAGCAAGTTTTAAGTGTAGCAAAGCTGCTGGAGAGAAGCTCTTCCTTTCCGGCGCTGTCCGTAGTATCAATACAACTACTTAAGATACAAGGGGTCACGGGTTTGATACCCGGTGTAGGCTCATAGTGGTACGGATCCCACTTTTAACTGTAGGTTCAGTCTCGATTAGCGTTTCTATGTATAAAGTGGACTTAAAACATCAAATCAATTAATAAGCTAATCAAAAAGTCTACATCATGTGCATATGCTAACAACTGAATCAGACCATTTAATGGCAGTCCTTCATTAGTTTCTTTTACGTTCCTAACAGATATTCTAAGGCATAATTAAAGAGCATTGGAGATAATGCATCTCCTTGTTTTAACCCACCATGAATAGAAAATTTGTCAGACATATTAATAAACACAGGAATTTTACTATCTGTTTCATTATTGCATACTTTTATCATATTAATAAACTTATTAAGGACTATAGTAGTTCAAAATTTGAAGTGCAGACATTAATACAATTCATAGGGATTTTCAGTATTTTTGGAGTATTGAATCTGAATTCCTGAAGTAAATATTCATTTTCTTTTGAAACAGTCATGCTGCATATCGCTCATACAATTAGATTGCGGGTTGTAACCTATTTACCTTTATCATTCCTTTGTATTAAACCATAAATTTGCTTTATGTCATTTTGAGTCTGAAAAACGCATTTTACAGAGCCTATAAATTCATATTTTCGGGTTTAATACCTGTTTTGCAAAATCTTGCTAAAATGCCTTTTCTGGGATTTTTTTTTATTCATGCTTTCTTTCTCTACTTAAACTCTCTCCACAGAACGCAATCTCTTTCTTGTAATCAATTTCATCTACCATCGTTCATCGTCATCGTCATAATTAGCCAAAAGTAACAGAAACGACGCAAAAATAAGAAAAATATAATACAATGCAAATATCTCCAGTCAATAAGCTTGCAGCTAAGAAAATTAATAACAATTCATGTTCACTGCTTATTTTGATTCCTCTTTTATATTATAGTACCTACATAATGTGCCTCTTTGTTATATCTTACAACTGGGCATAATACATCTTACATCTGATGGGAAATGAACTAATTTGAACGCGTTGCCTGCATTCATATTGCTGAACAGTTTAACTAAACGTGAGCAAGAGTAGAGTAGACCGGGGCAAAAGCCCGCCCCTAAGGATTTTGAATTTTTGACAAAATGTGTGAAACCTTTCTAATGAAACTTTTATTGACTGAGATAAACTGGAGTTAGTAGAATACAGTGGAATGTTAATTATACACAAAGAAAAAATGTATATGTAATACAAGCAAAAAACATAGTACTGCATTTTGGGATTTTTGCCCCAGGCCTAGGGAAAAAGTCCCCCAACACACTGGGGTAAATGTCCCCACCTCTAAACAGACCTACAAGTCTTCAATTAGGCTAACAATGGTCACATGTGAATTCACCAGTACCTTCATATGCTGAGCAGTCCTCATGCCACCAATCCCTACAGCGATGACACTGGATCCAATCTTCAACAGGGGGGAACTGAAAATGCTTCACCACAACCAGGACATCGAGTCATCTGATGGGACTTTTTTTACTACCTTTATTGTGTTCGTTTTGCGAAGTAGTTTTTCACCGGACTTGGCTTTTTCCATGCTTTCCTTTTCGGTTTCTTGTTCATCAAGAGTAGATTTATACGGTGATCCGGAGAGAATCTCAGATTTTTTACATACACATCTTCGTTTTCTTTTTCCTGTAATTCGTGGAAGCGGTCGTATTTCCCTTGGTGAAACATGGTGTGACGATTCTGATGTTGGAGACTTTTCGTCTTCGTCACTCGATTGTGTGTCGGACAGTAAGTCAAGTCGAATTGCAGCAGGAGCAGCGCATCGGCTGGTAGAGGGACCCAGGTTTAAGATTGAATGCGTTTCATCAACATTGCTTATCTCTTGATTATGACCTTCTATCTGATTATCATAATTGTTTCCTTCATGACTATCTACTTCTTGATCCGTTACACTTGACGGAAGAAAGTCGTCATCTGTAAAGACATGCGGATTGAAAGGCCAGATGCCGCACATCTTAAAAGCTGTCATAGCTCTCCCAATTGTTGCTGTTGTTACGTACGCTGATCCAAAAAGTTCAGCCACCTGGAACATGGTTACACTCCGCCATTCATTGTACACGTTTGCATAATACGGAATCTTACCCCTGAGTGTCTGACTCCTACAATCTGTTTGGTGGTGTCATCTAGCGATTGTAATATAATTAAGCCTTGTTTCCATATTTAAAAACATGTTAAGTGTTTTTATCTTAATAATAAATTGCCTTGGTCAGCAACTTAGTGTTTTTCATCTAGCGATGCCGTTGGGAAGTATGTTGCACACGTTGTAAACAATTAATGGTCTTTTATATGTCACAGCCAGGAGTAGTTGTTTTCATTATGTTAAATAATGTTTCTACGTGTTCACATGCTTATGTAATATTACATCAACCAGGGAAAAACCGTATCCTACCTCATAGTTGAGTTGATTTTATTTGCTTCAGTTCCAAACTGAGGCGACCATGACACTGTCCTCTGGTGTTTATTTATCATACTATTATTACGAATTAGGACTTTTGTCCCATGAGGGCTTTTGCCTCGGTCTACTCTATACCCGTGTTTGTTGTACAGATATTAAATAGTATTTGTGCAAAGTTATAATAATTCCGTAACGTTTACTACGTTTATTTGATGATTGACCTTTGTATATTAAAATGTAATAGTCATTTTGCAGACATTTTATTTTCTTTATTTATTATAAAAAAATAATTTGCATTATTTTACATCTTGAATCGAAAGTGTTTACATGCCTAATGAAAATATTGAAACATTTATAAATAACAAAATTTAACTGGTCCTGAAAAATATTAACAACCTTTTCCCATAAAAGATAGCACAAGCATTCAAATTCTCCAAAGCAAATCCTTCGTTCCCCATGTTCCCTTATCCAAACATCAAGAGCTGTTGTGATTTTCTATACTCCATTTTGCAGTTTATTATTTATGTTGATAATGGTATTAGAATTTTACATGAGATTCATAGTACATAATGAGAAATAATCCTGTGGCTTGCTTGCCATTAATTCATAAGCACAGCTCGGGAATTGCTGTGTGCTAGACAACCCGCTACGTTGTAAGAGCAGAAGTGTTGTATAAGCGTCAGGGGAAACTGCAGCACATAGCCACGAAGACTGCATTCCAAAGAGCTAATACAATAAATTCATAATGTTTTAATGTTTAACTCACCATATACGTATCAGTATTCGAGCTAATCTTTACAAAGGTTTTCTTTTTATCTATATGGCTAGAAATTTCATCCGGAGTAATAAGAGCTTTGAGTTTTAAATGCACTTTATATATTATTTGTTTGAATTGTTGTTTTAAGTCCACTTTATGCACAGAAAGGCTAATCGGAACTGAACCTACAGTTTAAAGTGGGATCCAAACTTCTGTGCAATGTGCCTCCACCGGGAATCGAACCCGGGACCCCTTGATCACAAGGCGATGACGTTACCACTACGCCATCGCGAAGGAAGTATATAACGACAGGACATGGCAAGTAACGTGGGGAAAAATAACAAAGTTGTTGTATCGTGTCGTGATTTTATTAATAGTAAACAGAGTTTAACAATGAGACTTATTGAATCACATAGATTCGTGTCAGGTATGGCAATAGTGCTTAGGCACAGTGTATGTTTAAAACACCGAGAAATATAAGTACGATAATTTGTTGGGAAGTACGAAATGATTTATTACTATATAGTATAAAGGCAATCTACGTGCACTAAATGTTCAAAGGATTTCGCTCTTTCCTTTCGGAGTATACCTTCAACGTGTAATGAGTTCCAAATCCGGAAGATGTTGCTCGTGGTGTTCACCGATGATACACATCAGCTATCTTTTGAAATATAAGGCTCAGGGTTAGAATTTAGTCATTTGTGTGACCACCGGATTGTTATACAGGAAAATAACCAGATTTGTGACCCTGAGTGCCACACGAAGCTTGTGAGCTTCAGCGGCCTATCTCTCCAACTTGCCTTTAGGACATATTTTAAATATTGAATTCTGAACGTCCTTATGTGTACATAGTACCCAAGCATGGCTAGCGGCAAGTCTATTGTCGCATAAAAGTTTCCACCCCGCTCTCCACGCCAAGGAATATGTGACAATAAGCGAGAATATATTTTAGGAGCGTATTCTCGATCCTGTGTCCTGGTCGACGATCTGGAGTGATTATGATTTTCTCCGGAAATATCCGCTAATTTATACCTTTCCAATTTTAATACAGAGGAATCTACTTTGAGTAAACATGATCCAAGCAAGAGTGATATCTAAATACGTATGAGTCCAAGATACGTATTACATAAATAATTATAATTCATTACTCGACACAAAGACAGACATTTAGAAATAATTTCCACTGCCCATACACAAATCCTTCGATAAATCACTTAAGACAAACTTTACCAAATTTTGAGGTCTACAATATTCTTTTATCAGATCATTTTTCTACACTCAACACCCTTTCAGACACCATTTCTAAGAATAATTTTTAAAATTCCAATCCCTTAAATCCACCCCGGTTCCAATTCAAATCAGGCCACGTCGATCGGAGAGCCTGCAAAAACTCCACAACCCAATTCTCGGGCCCCAGGAACAAGGTCAAGAACAAGCAGTAGAACACCAAGAAGTAGAAGACGAGGAAATACCGACCAGAAGGCAGAAGCAAGAAGACGGATCGGAGCTAGGAAGCTCCTGGGAGAAACCCGAAAGACTGACTATCTTCAGAATATTCGAACCTGGGATCCATAGTATTCTAACCCATATAAGTACTCACATCACCCCATTAACTTCAACTTTTCATATTTTCAACGCAACATTACGTGCACACTTAATCATTAACTTCGACATATTCCCAAACAATAATTACTTTCTTCCACCTATACCTTAACCCCCTTCCCATCCCTACCCAAACGCATCCCAGACCCTACCTTTTCTGGAACTTCTAGAATAGTTCCTTCTGATTGAAGTCATTCCAACATACTACCTCTTACTCTCAACCAAAACAACCCACTATCAATAAATAGCACCCCAACCATACACCCTCCAGGAAAACTCCCAGGGTGAAAGCACGACGGTTGAAGTTGACTGTTGTGGTGGTATCCCTCATAAATTGACTCGCACCCTACACGACTCATTCCAATTCCAATCTCTTAAACCAACTAACCCATTATACTTGCTCTCTCACTCCCTCAATAATCAAAACTATAATCAAATTTTACACATTACCTTCCTTTCTATATGACTATATAATATAAATTATATTTATATACAATACTTGTAAAGTCCACTTTATGCACAAATAAGTTAATCGGGACTGGACCTACAGTTTAAAGTGGGATTTAATCGGGACTGGACCGCTTGATTACAAGCCAACGACGTTACCACTACGCCATCGGGGAGGGCCCTAATTATATACAATGCTGTACTACACTTTAACTCACACAAGATTCATTTCGGTGCCTTCCTAATACAATGCATACTTCGTGAATCCATATAATTTTTTGCATACTTATCCACAGATACCGCACAAACAATTCTACCTACCCTACTAATAGTTTAGCTTAGATTTATAAATTCAGTTATTGTAATATATGTTTGTATGTTATATATATGTATAATTGTATGCGCTGTATTACTACCTTGAAATAAATTATCTTCAAGGAGCTTTTTAACCCTACTGCGAGAGCGCAATTTTTCGTGGAGGACTCTGTTACCCCAGCCGTTATTCATTTAAAAATTATGTAGTTTTATATTTGTAATTGAATATCTTTATTTACACATGTTGTTACACTCTTTATTTGTATCTTTGAATTTACAAATGTTTATTTTTTTATGTATTTCCTTATTTATTTTCACTCCTACAATGATGAGTTCTTCTTACATAATGTATTTGAATCTTTGAGTTTGGAGATTTTTATTATATTTATTTATTTTCTCCTATTTTTTCATGTAGTACACATTTTTTTTTAATTGTAATATTGTGTATAAGTCATATGTCATCACAAACTGCTGTATTAGATATGTACGCTGTTTTTCAGCAGTAAAATCAAATAAATCAAAAAGGTTCTTATATGCTTTGTTTGTGTCTTTGAGTTTACAAATGTGTTTCTTTTTTATTTATTTTCACTCAAAAATAATAACTTCTTGTTCAACAAATAAATTGCGCATGTTGCCATTTTACTAGCCCTAGTTTTATTGCTACAAAAGTGAATCAGCGATAAAGCCAATAATAGATACAAAAGAAACCAAATTAATAATAATAATAATAATAATAATAATACATTTATTTACATAAAAAGGTAACTTAGTTCCAGAATAGTATTCAAGTAGAAAATTTTAGTTACTTGAAAAGGCGCGAGGGGAAACTCAGTTACCTCAAGTAGAAAAAATGTAAACAAGGGTCTGCTGTTTAGACAAATGTAGACAGTTGAACAGCGCATTCCTTTGTCGGTAGTACAAACTCCAATGGAAGAGTAGCCGAGCGGACGTTACAGACAAGACTCTCACGGCAGCCTGGGCTCCTCTGTCTGCGCATGCGCTAGCGTCAGCTGTTGAGTGCGTGTGAAGTGGGAGGTTCGGTTGAGAGCTTCGCGTACGTGTTTTCCTGCGCGCGGATTGTGTTGTTTCTCATAAAGAAAAAGTGTTTTTTTGTTGTTGTTGTTTTTCTTGTGCTTGTACTCTGTATCTGTCTTCTATAGCAAGGAAATTTAGTATGTGTGCATTTTCTTTGACTGTGCGTGCGTGAGTGTTTTCTCTTATCATTTTGTCTACGTAATACAAGAATGCCACCTCAGTTAATCTGCCATTTGTGTGATAAGATATTTAAAAAGAGTTTGAATCTGAAGCGGCATTTTTTCAATATTCATCCCGGGCACGACTTGCAAGAGCTTCCATTGTTAGAAAGCAAAACATTCACATGTCCTGTGTGCCACCTTAATTCTCGTGATCACCATAGTTTTGGGGATCATATTTCCGAAGCCCATGATATCACTCTGAAAACTGAAACAAAGGAATTTACTACGCTTTCTGACTTCTACAGCTGGAAGAGAGCAGTGGAAGATCGCGACAATACTTTGTTTGTTAAGTCCAGAGGAGAAACATATTAGCTTCTAATTCACGGTTAGTTACTTTCCAGTGTCATCGGTCTGGATTCTACACTCCGAAAGTTTCACCTGATAGTATTATAGAAAAAGAGAGTTGAAAATACAGGATTCCTCAAAAATTGATGCCTACTGTCCTGCGAGGATTAAGATAATTTCACGTGAAGATGGGCAGGTACTTGTGGAATACTGTGCAACACATGTAGGCCACAAAAACGAGTTAGCTCACTTATATTTAAATTTAGTTGAACGAAAAGAAATTGCCACGAAAATTGCAATGATAGTGCCATATGACGACATTTTAGCAAATGTGTGGTCTTCCGTGATCAAAGACGAACTGAAGCGAAAACAACTGATAACAAAACGTGATTTGTATAATATTGAGAGAGATTTTTCTTTGAATAGTGAAGCAGTTAGGCATTCCATGATGCAGTCAGCGTGGAAGCTTGGGTTGAAACAGGAAAGCAACTAGAAAACAGCTGCATTCTAATGTACAAGCCACAAGGTGTCATTCTACTCGAATATCCACAACTTCAAGAAAAATATTTCATTCTTGCAATAATGACAGAGGCACAAGAAGAAATACTTAGGAAGTTTGGTTCAGATGTCATATGTGCCGACAGCACTCATGGCATGAATGCTTATGGCTTCGAAATGACAACGTTGCTTGTTCTTGACAACCTAAGGCAAGGGTTCCCTTGTGAGTAGTTGTATTGATACTACGGATAGCGCCGGAAAGGAAGAGCTCCCCTCAAGCAGATTTGCTACACTTAAAACTTGCTCAACATGTTCATATGAGTTTTTTGCTCAAGTGTGGAACCCTGCCTAATCCAGGATTTTTGTAAAAATGCCCTCGGGAATTTTTCAGAAAGGAAGAGCTCCTCTGAGAAAGGAAGAGCTCCCCTGAGAAAGGAAGAGCTCCCCTGTATTATAAACTCACGAAAGGAAGAGCTTCTCTCCAGCAGCTTTGCTACACTTAAAACTTGCTTAACATGAGCATATGAGATTTTTGCTCAAGTGTGGAGCTCTTCCTAATCCAAGATTTTTGTAAAAATGCCCTCGGGAATTTTTCAGAAAGGAAGAGCTTCCTCAGATTGATTTGTACATACTTACAAAAGTTGCATCAGCCAGATTTTTGTCCATAAACTTGTCAATTTTTGGCCACACCAGAAATTAAGCTTATAGTATGTTTTTCTGTCAAAATCCCAGGAATCTTGAATTGATATCTATTGGGTTCTGAGACCGAGTGGAGTGTGGTGCATTGTCTTGTAATCAAAAGGTTCGGGTTTGAGTCCTCATAAAATCTGATGGCAAAATGTTAATATTGTAGTTTTGTAAACAAGGGGTTTTGGGTTCGAGTCCTGATAGATTGAAATATGTGTGGCAAAATAATATCTCCACACGTGAGATTTTGAGAATAATTATTCCTAGTTGATATACAACTCCCAGATCTGAAAACCTGGTAAAAAGTGTTGTTCAACAGAGCAAAATTATTCTCTATTGGGAACCACTCGCTCAGCCATACAATAGGGGGAAAAGCGGGTAAATATAATTAATTGTTTGCATGCCTTGCCGGCACGCAAGAGATAAAATCTACACGCTAGTAGGGAGCATTAATGATTTTTCTGTACGATTCACTGAAGGGGGCCATTAATCTTTCTGTGCGACAGGGGAAAAAGTGTAACATGTCTGCAACATGTAAAAGTGTAACAAAGATTATTGAGATAAAAATACATATTTTCACACAGTGGCAATGAACTGCACCCCCTTCATGCTAAAAGCAATTCTATTCTAATAATATGAGCCTAGGCAGAGACTTGGAAAATATTATGACAGAAACAAAATCCAATTTTGTCTGTATAAGGGTCTCAGAACCCAGTAAAATGTGGGCATATTCCATATTGAGAAGTGTTATTATTGTTGCATTGTAATCAGGGGCTTTGGGTTCGAGTCCTGATAAAAGATTGAAATACAACTGCCCACACATAAGATATTCACTGCTAGCTGATAATACAGTTGAGGTTTCAAAGCTGGTAGAGTGTCTGGGGCCTCTCTGACAGCAAAGTGTTGGTATTATTGCTTTGTAATCAAGGGGCTTCTGTGTTTGAATCGGACCTCTAGAATTGCTCCGTGACTCTCTCATTTCTTACATCATAAACATATGATTTTTCACCTATGAGAATAACGCTACAAATGGTGTCGTCGGGTAATGCCTCGTGGAATTCACAGATAATTTTAATGTTTGTCCTGTCATTAACCACAACTTGTTTCCTTTTTGAAGTGTTAATTACAAACATGGGTCTCTGTGTCTTGAATTCATCTGGTGCGTAATACAGGTCAGTACTGCCAGTAGTGACGCGCTTGAAAGCCGAAAAAGCCTCATATAATTTAAGAAAATCATCCTTGGAAATGTCTAAATTGTAATTTTCCCTAGGAAAAACCTCATTTCTCCCATTTTTAAGATATATGTTCTTGATGTTGCAGTTATCAAATTTACTTGAATTTTTTTCCTGATTATTGTGTCTCCCAGTCTGAAACAGTACCACCACAAAATCGGGCATGTCAAATTGAATACTGGAGAATGAATTTGTAGCATCAAATTCATAATAGCTACCAGTGGCAACCTTCTGTACGCATTGATATGTGTAAAATTGCAGAAAAATTTGTGGATTTTTTAGGATATCTGCTTTGTATTTAAGAGCGTAACTGGCTTCATATTCAACAACAGGGATTCTTAACTCCATAGTCTGAATAATGCATTTGCCCTCATCAGGTAAGGTATTAGGCAGAGCTTCTCCTGTAGAGTTTATTGCACTGTACCTCATCAAAGCATTGTTATCATTTGCAGCTCTTCTAAATGTAATTCTTAACCCGCCCTTCCACATAATTTCTTTGTAATCCGAGAAGAATCCTGGCAACAGGCGCATAGGAAACAGCACTGTATGATTTTTAGATAATATCTTATCACCAGCCTCAAATCCGCCTATTTTGTAGTAAGAAGCTTCGGTTTTGGATAATTTTAGAGTGGCCAAAGCTGTGGAGGTAATGCCGGGATAATCTATTCTGTTTATAACAACACCATGCTTTCTGATCTCAATTTCAGAGAACAGATGCGGCACAAAATTATCTACCAATCTTATGTTTGAATTTGCAGGGTAATCTGTTCCATCGAGCTTTACAACATCAAATTTGATGTATAGATCTGCTCTGTGGGGGTGTATAAAGCCATCCCCTACATCAAGATCAACCTCAATCTCTGTGTTGGGTTGATTTAAATTTGCAAATGTCCTCCTGTTTGGAGGGAATGATTGTAGCTCATAACTCTCAATATTTTCCATTGTATGTATTTTTATTTAAATATTAATCTCTATGATAGCAGTTGTTGTGGCTCCAGCAAAATCAACTAATTCTTCTTTTTCATTAGTGACCATCAACTCAATGTTATCTATTCTATTATGGCACACAGGAAAATATAATGTTGGGGATGGATTGTAGATGATGGGCTCCATGAATTCGGAATTAGGTTTGAATGTTGCAATGATGCCAGTTTGTTTGTGAGTGCCTATGCCATTTGATTTGGTGATCATACCCTCAGCCACATTACAGTGAATATTCAGTGTCTCTATGGCTAAGAATTTGGGTATATTCATAGCAGTGTGTTTGATGGCCGCTTCAAGTTTTGTGTTGTTCTCAAAGCCTAACAGCTCTCCTATAGTACCCAGATCCACTGTTTCTGTAGCAGATACAATCTCTACTCTGTGAGTGACAGAATTTTGACTTAACACTACACCTCTGGGTAATTGAGCATTTAGAGTGGATAGATTATATTGCCCTGGAGTGATGACAATTTTTTGATCCCCTACTGCAATTGTATTGTTGTGGTGTGTAATATTAGGTATCAAGTACATGCCGTAAAATGCTCTGAGAGCTATTGTTTTGGGATACACAATGTCATCATGTAATTTGAGTTTCAATATTGAATTTTGGCTGGTGAGATGGAATACCCCCATGATGTTTCAGATACCACAAGGCTTTTTGAAAATCTTCAATTGATGGTTTATTTATTTGAGACATATATCTAAGAACAGATAAACACAAATGTCCACAATTAACATCTTTGAAATTTTGAACACGGGCATTATTGTAATAAAGATTAGCTGATTTTAAATATTTTACTAAATTTTCAGGTGGAACACCTCCAAATGAATCAAACACAAATGCCTTATTTTTTAAATATTTAAGATAGCAAATCCAGTGAGTGCCCTGATTTTTGAACTTATCCAAATTAACAATGCCACACTCTTTGTTGAGTGGTTGTTCTGGCAAAGAATCAGACATGTACACACCTCTAAAATGTTTGATGCCCAGTGGCTTGATTAAAGCTTCAATATCTTGGTTTGTAAGCGGCTCTTGTTTTTTTTAAACTTATTCATGGCTCTCTTAACACCTTTGCCTTTTTTCTCCATGGCCAGGTTATGGCGCCTCTGCTCATCTAATTCTGCCCTATTTTTCTTGGCATCTATTACTGTTTTTGCTATGGCGGCTGATCCCCCAGCCAAGCTCCCAACAGCCCCGAGAGCAGCTAAGATGGCCGGGATGGTAAATATGAAACCCCCTGTATGTGATTTTTTCTAGATTGCTGTAATTTTTTTAATTGGGGGGTACTAAGCAACAATTTCATACCATGTCCCTTTGCAAGACAAGAGCTTTTTTTCTTGCGCTGCTTTTTGGTCAAGAGACTGTCAATAGTTTTAAGAGATTTGAGACCTGCATAAGGTATTTGATACATAACACCCTTGGCCTTCATTCTAGGTTTATTATATACATATTCACAGCCCCCACCCCAGTTTTTGTTTGGTGCTCATAGCTATGGTGGTTCCCAATGCTGCTATTCTCTCACTCAAAGAAGCATCTTTGCTTACAAATCTACCAAATGCAGCCTCTTCTAATTTCTTGTCTGCAACATGTCTCTTGTCAAGATCAGAATGTGTGTTGTATGCTATGTCATGGTCTCTACAAGCAGCATCTAGGGGATTTACACCAGGATCACCTCTGTTTAATCTATGATCCAATTTTGTGCCTGGACCACAATACTGATAGCCTGGAATATGTAGTTCAAATGGCAGCTTGTTTATAATGTCATTAACCAACCCCCGGCCCTCAGAGACATTCCAAAATTTGGGGGGTAGAGTATTAATAATTTTTATGAGATATCCAATCCCCTTAGGGTCATTCACTATAAAATTAGACAATTTTGTGCTTATCATGTCCATAATTCCAACCTTTTCATTGTAAAAATTGTGGTTGCCAGCATTTTCCTCCCCAGCTATCACCAGCAACCTATCTACAAGTTTCCTGACATCATCAACCCACACAAATTCTTTAGGCAGGGTGTTGTATTGTTTGATTCCACTGCCAGTCTTAATTTGTGACCATATGGGCTTGATTAAATTATTGTATTTTGCCCCACTGCTAGACTTCACTCTTTTTTGTGTGGGATCATTGTTCTGGTATAGAGCATCTGATTTTATTAATATTTCTTTGTAGTGCTCATAGTCTTGATCTGTATAGCTGCCAGGCCTTTTCCTAGTCATCAGTTCCCACAATCCAGGTGTTCCGGGGTACTTAACAAAAGCACCTTTTTCTCCGAGACGAGATTCTGAATAAACAATTATATCATCCCCCATAAATGTTACTCTGAAATTGCCAATTCTATGAATGATGCTCCCATCAAGCTCTGTGTCAGCATATAAGCCAAACACCTCATCTTTGTTGTCTTTAGGTGTAGTTAAATATTTTTGAGCAAGAAGACCCAATTCAATAGGATCCTGAGTAGCTTCAATTCTTCGAGGAGCAACAGGACTAGGTGTATGAATACTGGAAAGTGGGGTGAATGGATAATCTAATATGTTCCTTGCAGCTACAGGTACAAGCTCCGTGATCAAATCTTGATTCTGCTCTGTAACAGTTTTGATATTCTTACCTAAATTATTAATAGCATCAATTACAGGCTGTTCTGTTTGTTTGTGTTTTTCATAAATTCCCCGGTTCTCTGATTTCCATCCCTTAAATCTTTTTACAAGATAATCTCTTAACTTAAGATCATCAATGACTGGTCGTTTCATGGTTATTTATATATGTTTCAACGTCTAGAAAATCGTTGATTTTATTTCTGTATTTGCCGCTATTGGGTGTTCTTGTCATATCAATTGTGACAAACCCATAACTGTCCTGGTTCCAGCACCTACTGCAAAACTTGGAAAAATCATTGTAGCTCAAGTCCCCACCTACATATTCATCATGTATGTGTTTGAGGTGGGTATGATCTTGATGAAACACACATATAAAATTGCTGTTGTCTCGGATCAGTTGCTTCGGTATTTTAGAAAAAGTTTGTGCCAGGTAGAAGCAATCAATGTTTTTGTGTCGGCCCTGTGTAAAGAAATTTCTAACCTTGTTTTGATTATCCAGTATAACATCATCAAACACAACAACAGAATTATCGAGACATTCGTGAAGTGGCTTAACATCTGGTACAAAAGTGGCTATATCCAATCCATCATATAGCTTCATCAGCTGCTGATATTTTAATTGTTCCAAGCTCTTAGAGAAGACATACAAGTGCCTGTTTTTCCAGTCTAACCAGTTGGGGGCCAATTCAACCATTAGTGTAGTTTTACCACAAGCTGATGGCCCAACAATAAGACACCTAATATTTTCAGGCAGCAACTTGCCATTTCTCTTATTCTGCTGTTCAGGTTCTGGCAGCCTTTTTATAACATCCCAGGTGCTCATATTATCACTTTGTCTGCATCGATCCAGCTGTTTTCCGGATGACCCAGCCATTTGACAAATAACTTGTTGCCTTTTCTGCGGATTATTTTTTCTATGAGATATGTGTCAGGCTGTTTAGTTTTGCTGAGTTCTTGTTCATAGAACCTGCCTTTGAGAATTTCTCCTCGGTGATCCTTTATTATATATGTATTAAGGGTCCCGGGTTTAACTTGAACCACTGTAAATAATTCGGTGCTCCAGTTTCTTGTAAAGCCTCTTTTGAATAAGTGCTTATATTTGCTGATTCTTACTTGATCACCCACCCTGTATTTGGCCTTTCTTGTTGTTGGCTGGTATCTAGGATAATAAACAGTCCTGATCAATTTTTGCTCATCAGATGAAGTTACTTCAGAGGGTTTCATGTTGATTGTGGAATGGACAGAATTGTTATATTTATGTAGAAGTTCTGGTAGGATTGTAAGCCATTTATAATTACCTTGAAGTGTAAATTGTTTATACATAAGATTTTTTAAGGTTCTGTTGAATCTCTCTACAATAGAGGCCTTGAGATCACTGTAACTCGAATAATGTTTTATTGCCTGGCTTTTAATAAATTGTTGAAACACTGAATTATAAAATTCTTTGCCATTATCTGTTTGCAAATAGCGCGGGGATCTTCCACTCTGATTGATGATTGTCCTGAGGGCTTCTGTAACACATTTTCCAGTCTTAGATTTGAGTGGCACAGCCCAGGCAAATTTTGAAAATGTATCTATGACAGTGAGTAGATACTTGTAGCTCTTGTTGATTTTGTCTAAGTTTTTCAACTTTGCACTTGCCATTTCAATCAAGTCGCTCTGCCATAAATCATCTATGCCTTTTGTGACTACTGGGAGTCTCTTAAAATAATGTCTGGCCTGTCTGTGTAATTCATCAACGATAATTTGTCTAGACATAATATGTAAACAGGAATATTGCAACTATGGGGTGTTCAGCAGCTGAGACTGCAGGATTTTCTAAATATAATTTATCCCCTATTTGTATTTTAAATTCCAGAGAGCCATCATCTTCAGTATAGGCTGTTTCTAATGTATTGGGATCTGTAAAATCCTCTAACTCTACACTGGTGATTTTTGGTTTGTTGTCAGCATTTGTTATTGATAAGGTGGGGTAGTGGTGTGCCTGTGGCTGATGCCAATATTTGATCTTGATTGGTCTCAGTGTGCCCCCAACAAAAAACTGGTAATAAAATTGTGCAGGGGACAGCATATATATTTTGCCACCTGGTGTAAATGGTGAATCATATTCTTTGTTGGGGATGCTGTACAATTCAAGAATTACTGTATGTTTTGGATTCTCGATTATGCCTGTTATTTCCTTTTCTGCTGTAAGCAATCTGCTTGTTACAGATTCAAGGTGCTCATTGATGGTCCTAACAACATCATCATGGCCTGGCTTAATTTTTATGTCCACAATAAGTTTCTTGTATTGTTGCACAATCTCTTGAAGCTGGGTGGCAAAAACAGACAGAGCATTTGCTTGATTGGATTCCATGGTCCCTAGCTGTTGGTTGATATTAGCTACAATTTGTTGCAAATTTTCAACAACTGCCAATTTTGAATTTTGAGTAGTAAGATCATGGACCTGTCTTCTGATATCCTCAAACAGGGCATGCAGTTCATTAATATGTTGATTGGTTGGTAGAGTGGCAACTGTCTGTGTGAGATGTTTGATCTCTGCTTGGATATTCTTGATATCTTCTGATTTCAATATGCGATTCACTGCCCTCTTAATATTTTTAAGTTCCTGTGATGTAGGAAGATTTGATACTGTATTTTGCAAAAATTCAAGTGCCAATTTTACATTGTTTAATTCAGAAGCATCAGCCACATTTTGCATAGCATTTTGGAGCAGGGCTATATCTGCCTGAGAGGGTGTGGATTGTTGTAAAATTTCAAGTTTTGTTTGGATATCATCGATCAAGTGATGAAAATGAGATAGTTCAGATTCAGTGTTGAGGTTTTCAAGCTTTGTGATTTGTTGCTGGACACTGACAAGGGTATCTACAATCCCAGGCAATCGGGATTCTAGTACATTTGCCAAATCACTTTGCACTGCTGCTATTGTACCTTCAAGATGGGTTATGGTACTTTGAATTTTTCCAAAATCTTCATATGTTTCAAGTTGCAGCTTAATATTTGCTACACTCCGAGTTATTGCATTCAAAGCATCAGAAGATGGCAAGTTGTTCATAAAATTTTCAAGTGTCTCAATTTTTTCTTTAACCTCGGCTATGGCATTGTGCAGAGGATCCAGATTAGGTATCTGGAGTGATTGAATCTGTTCTTTTAGAGTGGAAATCACTAGATCAAAATCTTCTTGTGATTTTATGCTTTTGACAATTGTTTGGAGCTGTGCCTGGACATTATTTATCTGCTCTTCCAATTGTTGTTTCAATTGCTGAGAATTGGTGGCCTGGGTCTTAAATTTGGCTTGAAGAGCTGCTACAGCTTCTTCTAAACTTTGAAAATTATCTAATGTGGCCAGATCAGTATATTTCTGAAGCAATAATTTGAGTTCAGAATCAATTTTAAGAAGAGGGTCCATGCATTGTGATTGCAAATTTGTAATTTCTAATTGAAGACTGGCATTGAGTGTGGTTTGTAAAGCTTGTAAATCACTTCTTAATTTCTTGACTCTGACATCAAGCATCAGAATCTCATCACTGTGATCTTCATGTCTTGTATGGCCAAATATGTCATTAGGCATTTTGTTTTAGTGGTTATTTATTATAGAGTATCTGATTCTTAATTCTATAAAAAAAGGTATAAGCTTGTCATATGACCCAGGGACCTCAATATATAAGCAGTCACCAGCAGAAACAGTATATACAGTGCCAGAAATCATGTTTGAGTGTTTAATTCTATAAATATTTCTCCCTACTGAAATTTTAACATCACCCTCAGGGGTTGTAATAAATTGTAATTGCCCACCTACAGGTAATTGGTAATGATTTAAATTATTGTTAAATATGTACAATGTTTTGCCCGTTTCTTCATTATTATCTGTAAGTATGCTGTTCAGATGAATAATTAACAAGCCACTCAGTTTAGACAGCCTATCAGGAGAGGCTTGTGGTGTCGGCAGGTCCATAATAGCCTGTTTTTTGAACCCAAATAAGTTCATAGGCATGTTTATTTATTTCAAATCATGCTCTGTAATTGGGCATTGATTCCCACTTTTCAAATCACAATGACCCCATGGTAAAGTATGTATGCCACATGACAAAATGCATCTCTTATCATCATGTGGGTCCAGGGCCACTTTTCTTACAACATTTGAAGTCAACAAGTGATCCTCACTCTGAATTCTATTTTCTGATGTTTTGATTGAATTCTGGGATTTGATGCAATTTTCATAATCTTCAAATTGGAGATCTTTTTCAACAGTAACTCTGCCAATGCCCTTGGCTTTTTTGGCAACAGCACCACTACATGTTTCAAAACTGTACATCTTGGCACTTAACCCAGCAAATTTCACAATAACATCACCAAGTGTCTCATCTTTTAACTTGCCAGGCACCTTTTTGTTGTGGTGATGTTGAATCTTTGTATGTTCACAGGTATCAAAGTATGGAAACAATTCAGGCTGTGACATATCTTGATAAACATCTTCTGTTTGAATATCAAGAATAAAACTATCCGTGTCCATGTACAATAATTTTACACGATCACCATAAAAAGGTTTCAGCACATCATAATACAATATTAACATATGTAATTTGGACAATTCCAATATCACAGCCCCTACATAAATAGGTTTATCAAACTTAATCTTTGTTTTCTTCATGTTGAAAAGTGCCATGTGCTCATCATAAATTCTTCTGTAATTGAAGTTGGGTTTTGCAACCAATTTTTTGCTCCGGCTGGGGTCAGTAATTATTTTAACATCGGTATGTTTCCTGACATTTTCAATTGTTTTGCCATACACTGAATTCACCATCAATTTAAACAAGCCCTTATCAAATTGGCTCTTTGCAGATGTTCGAAGCTCTGTATTTGTATCAATGTATGGTTTCAACCATTCTGAGTGCCTGAACCTCAAAACTTTTCCAACTTTGGTCACTTGAACACCATGTTTCATCAGGAACTGGAGGTTTTTGTAATATATGACATATCCTTGTTTCGGCTCCAGAGTCGTCATGAGCTTCTTCTGTTTAGAGCCAGGTGAGCACTGAACCTCGGGAATTGGGGACAGATCAGAAAATTTATTGTGCGAATCATCAGGAATTGTCAGATCAACCTCTATGAATAGGCCATATTCACTGTCATCATAATTCTTAAGATCTTCAATATTGAAATTTTCAACCCATTCAAGCTCTGCATATGGCAGTTTTTGCATCATGGCGTGACCATAGAGGTTGTTTGCATCTACATACGTTATATAATTTGATGGCCGTGCTGGATCATAATCAGGCATATACTTGTTATTTGCTCTGGCATATCTCTGGGAACATTGCACCATCCCTCCTCTTATACATTTCTCCATAAACAGATACTTATCTTGATCGTGGATCAGATCCAATTGCATTTTAGTGTTCAAAAACGTTGCAGCCCATGCTAGGCCCGGGGCACTGTAAAAATATATTGGATCCAGTTTATAATTTTGCATGGAAGATTTTCTGAATACCTGTATTACATCAGCTAAGAGGGTTACATCAAGTTTTAAATATGCCATGTGATAATCACCAAATGTCATGCATTTTAAATTGTTCCACATCAACTGAGCATGGTGATAATCATCATCAGTGATTCCAGATCCTCTGATTTTGCTGTAAAATGCTTGTTGTGGTGGCAGGGAACACTCATCAAATTTAGAAAAATCTGTAACATAGTCATATGGATATACACCCTTCCGCCTAATTAATTTCAGGTCCTGATTTGGAAACAATGCACGTGTGATTTTGAATTGATCATCAGATAATTGAGAGGCCAGTGTGGCCAGGCCAGCAGATAAAAATCTGTAAGAATCAAGAAATCTTATGTGAATAGGAACACCATCAACTTTAATTATCTTGCTAATAGATATATATTTTTCATCATTTTCAGCTAAAATATTTAAATTCTGCTTGTCAAACCCCTCGTACCTGATCAAATGATGGAAATCATAATTGGATGCTCCATGGCAAAATATGGGGATAAATCTTGGTCTCTTGATCTGAATATTACAGCTATTACACAGGGCCTGTTTATATCGACCATCTGTATGAGAATGGTGATGTACCTTGATATTTGTATCTGAAAATTCAGAATCACATACCGGGCATTTTTCTGCATTGTTGAAATCTTCAATCTGTTTCTCTGTTAAAGGCAACATAGGTTTTGATATTAATAAGATGTTAGATGCTATGTCACGGCACACATTTTCTATTCTATGTGCAAATATTTTGATGGCATTTGGTCCCTTGTATGAATATTCTTTAATAACAATACCATCCCGTACAACTACATAACAAAAACTGGAAGGTTCATGTAACTGGTATGGTGTAGTTGAAGATTCTTCGGGATCTGGGCTACAGAATGCAAGAGGTTTGAGGTTCGATTCGAAATCACAGACAATATGTGCTGGGTGTTCCAACAAGGCTTCATATTTTTTGAATTTGCAATTTTCACTTGGATTGGGCATCACCATATGAACAGGTTTATGGTTGCCACAGTATTTCAGATGCTCAATTAACTTGTTTTTGGCAATTTCTGCATTTTTTTCACGAACCCCATTTACCATTTTTTGACCATCAAATACAGTTAAGCATCTTCTGCACAACTTAAATATTGTATGAGTTTTGTCTAGTTGTGTTCTCACTAAAGCTTGAAGATTATGTATTAGAGTGTAATGATATGTGCCATCCCCTTCAATTAAGAGCAGATCAATCGGAATTGCAGCTTCATCATCAAGTATACTAATTCTGAGAGGTGCTATCAAGCAATTGCCAGTGGAACAAATAAATACATTAATAGATAATTGTTTGCCATTGATGTGCCTGGCCTTTTTTTCAAATTTATCAATATTCTGAACTGACATTGGATATTCTAAACCCTCCATTACATCGTCAAAATCATGTTCATGCTGTTTGTAATAAGTTATTCTTTGAGGATCCCTTGAAACTGGATACAAAGCAGCTAATATACACCACAAAAAGCATTTCTGGTCGGTGTTTTTTATATTGACCACGGCTCTTTTGTTTTTGATATTGGCAGGTAATGGCACATATGTAGATCCTTGTAATGGGCTGAATTCAGAAATATTAACATATAACTTGTGTGATGAACCGCATAGGCTCCATCCTGACTCTTTTGCCGCAAATTCAGAGTGTTTGATATTCAGTTGATTTATCAAGCTGCTTATTATTTTGTCTGAATTTGTATTTGAATATACAGGTACAGTTTCTGTTAAGTGGGGATGTGTAAATTTTGTGCCATTTGGCTTCTTATATTGTACAAACAATTTGAGGGAGAGCTTATAAGAGCCATTTTGTGCATTAAGAATTGCCTGCAGATTAGAATTTATACTATTCAAGAAATTCTCAATGCCACATCTTGGCTCTGATACAAACCGGTGATCCCTTAATTGGCCGTTAAAACTGCTACGGATAGGTTCATGGCGTGGCTGCTTTGCTGCTCTGGCATTAAGAGGTGCTTCGTGCTTTCTTTTCAGACCAGATGTAGATGGTTGTGCAGAGCAAGTATCTTTATGTGTATATGTGAAGTATTGCATGCTGTATTTTCTATTGCATTTGGGGCAAATTTTTGTGGGAGTTCTGTATTTGTCCGGGTTACAAATCTTTTGGTGTCTGGCCCAATTAGAGCTAAATATATTTTTATTGCATTGATTACAATATTTTTGATTCGGCATTTTTGTTGTTGTTTATTATATACAATTTCTTGGGTTTCAATTCAAAACTTTATACTGAATAAAAAATATCAGTTGGGTTCAGCTGTGTGCTTTGTATATGTGTGTATATGTGTAGGTGTGTATACACTTAATATTTTTGGCTTTGGTATTTATATAAAATTTCCTGGGTTTTAAATCTAATCTTTATGCTTATTATGACAGGTTGTAAAGCCAATAGCTTACAAGTGGAATATTCATTCACACTGCCATTCCGCAAATGCCTGCACGGACATGCATGTATAGAATGGCAATGACCTTGTTATGTATAACAGGCTGGGACAAATATAAGCTTGACTCTAAATATGAGTGGATTACAACAAATATCAGATTTTATAATGTTCAATTAAACCAAACAGGCCTGTAAGTATGAGAAGCACTGTATCAACACATCTATTCCCCTCAGTCACTCTCACATAACTGGCTGATGCAATAATCGGGAATTTCTGTAAATACTGGCGCTGAGGAAAAAAGTCAATACTACCGTCTCGGGAATTCCACACATTGCCACAGAGGGGGAAACATGCAAGCACAGAGCAATTCTAGAAGAGGGCTCTACATATTACATTGTTTTAATATTAGATAAGCAAATTGAATGGTATCCAATTAAACTTAAACCAGAAGTAAATATGTATGTGTATAAGCTTAATTTCTGGTGTGGCCAAAAATTGACAAGTTTATGGACAAAAATCTGGCTGATGCAACTTTTGTAAGTATGTACAAATCAATCTGAGGAAGCTCTTCCTTTCTGAAAAATTCCCGAGGGCATTTTTACAAAAATCTTGGATTAGGAAGAGCTCCACACTTGAGCAAAAATCTCATATGCTCATGTTAAGCAAGTTTTAAGTGTAGCAAAGCTGCTGGAGAGAAGCTCTTCCTTTCCGGCGCTGTCCGTAGTATCAATACAACTGCCAGACATATCAAACAAAATGGATTCCACAAGCCTGAGGCTTTCTTTCGAAGCTGTGAAACAAAAGGTCGACAACATAAGCTGCAATGTGTTTATGTCGAATATGGCAGACACTTTTTACAACTCATGGCGAGACATAATGGGCAAACCAAAGAAACATCTGTATTGGACGTGGCATGTGCTTAGAGTCTGGCAGAAGAATCTCTCCAAAATTAAAGATTGAGAAAAACAGAAAGAGACATACGATTTGTTAAGGACCCTTTTACAGGAAACAGATGAAACTTCATTTCAGCTTATGTTAGACACTATTGTGCAACAACTTACTGAGGACGAAGCCACGAAAGATTTTTCATTTTATTTCCAACAAAACTACACGAAGTGCTGCAAGATTTGAGCTTACTGTTACAGAATAAATGCTGGAATCAACACAAATATGCATTTGGAATCTATGCACAGAACATTGAAACATCTGTTTTTGAAAGGAAAAACCGTCAAGAGACTGGACAAAGCAATACACGCTATCATGCAGCTAATTAGGATAAAATTGTATGACCGTCTAATCATTACTGAAAAGGGAAAAATAACTTCCAAATTGAAAAATCTTTGAGCTCGCCATAATAAATCCTTGGAGATGAGTTCTGACCTTGTGCTCATAAATGGTGACAATAGTTGGACCGTTGCCTCATCTTCTAAGGTTCCTCAGTTGTATACTGTTAACCTTGTTGAGCCCAATTGTCAATGTTCCCTTATATGCAAACACTGCTATGCTTGCATTCATAAGTTTACTTGCACATGTATTGACGCAAACATTAAGTGGAACATGTGTAAGCATATACACTTAGTGTGTCGGTCAATTGGTTCTATCTGGGGACCTTCAGATGCAATAACAGATTCAGATGCACTCGTCATTGAAGAAGATATCCAATCTGCAAAAAAATCTTTCAAGCCGCCCTCAGAACAGGAAGTGCTGAAACTTGCCGTAAAAGCAACAATGTTATCATCACTGAACACAAAATAATGTGCCTAGACGTGTGTGAAATTGTAAATAATGTGTTATACTCTCTATATTTTTTTATCATAAAATACCGGGACATTGTACATGATTATAATAACATTTTATAGATACGAGTGTGAAAATTAGTAAACTTGTATAGACATCTGTATTATACTCTATATATATTTTTAATCATAAAAACCGGGACATTGTACGTAATTCGGCACGGAATGCCGAAGGTCCCAGGTTCGAATCCTGGTCAGGTCATTTTTTCCGAAACAAATCTTCGTCGAATATTAATTATAAAATTTTATAGATACGAGAGTGAAAAACAGTGAACTTGTGTGTATAGACGTCTAGATTTTTCTTAAATAATGAGGATAATATCACAAACCTTTCAAGACTCAGCTTCAACTTAACCGTGTGTTGGATGCAGAGGTTCACTTGAAAGATTACTTATGAACAGTTGGACCCCACATTGAATGATACGGCACCATTCACAGGTACGTGTTTTAATTTGTTATTGCAATGTAAGAATATGAAGTGTGATTTTATGTGTACGATTTCATCAACAGTGGGCATATTTTCCCGATAAGTAAGGTGGAAACGTTATATTCTTCGTTCCACGTTCACAACGCCGCTTACTCCGCCCTCCCCCAAAACAAAAATCTTCGTGCGCATGAAAATGTTATATGTTTTGTTCCACGTACACAACGACGCTCAACTTCGCCCGTCCACTACAAAAAAAACAACCTTCGTGCGCATGCGTCACCGCAAGCTACCGCAGGAGGTGGGGGACCCCAGGCTGTCGTGAGAGTCTCGTACGTTACAGTGCCACCAGTCATGACTATTCACCGCGAGAAGCACGGTTGTGGGGTAAAAAAGTCCCCCTGCACGCCCGCTGGAGGGTTTGATGTCATGGACAATGGCAAACCGATAAAATTTGACTTGCCAGTTTTTTCCCCTAGAATCTTCATTTGTCATACTTGTTTCAAAACCAACTGTACTGGTTTTCATAGTTCATATATAAACGCACATCTTCCTTTCGGTATCTATTTTCTAATGCAGCTACAAAAACAGGTCAACTGGACGCTACTTCATATCAACCACTTCAAAATGAATGTAGACACGGGTTCGTGTCCGACATGACGAGACGCGAAAGATGGATGTAGATTGGTACACGAAATAGGGTGATATGTAGCGAGCAGGTTGTGATTTGTTAGGCTTATGTTTAATGTTTGAATTTTTTTGTGAAGGATTTGTAAAAAATCTGGACATTTTTACTCTGATAAGAAAATCCACCCGGGAGGGTCTTCTATTATCCAAAAGGAGGACATGCCCCGGGAAAAGAGGACACACAGCAACACTGACCATTTTTCCATATTCGTCATTGTCATAGGCGTGCGCACAGGGGGAATTTTATTGTCGTTAATAAACAATCCGATGAAAGTTACAAGCAACAAGATGACATTATTTCTTGTACAATTCGATGCGTCCGTGAAAAATTGAAGTTTTTTTAAATTCTTGTACCAATTTCAGGAGGGCAAACACTATAGGATAGAATATTTTTGTAAGGCTGGAGAAGTTCATATGCTTTCCCTTATTTGTAAATATATGTACATTCAATTCGTAATCGTGTGTGGAGTGAAAGTTTTAGTTTAAGAACAGCCCCGAATGTTATTAAGATTCGGTTCTTCTTAAGTTGGAAAGAATAAATTTCCGAATTAGAGGTACGGCATGTCTAAAATTACACGCCGGAATTGGATTTTCATGGAGTTGGACGAACTCTAGATACGAGCTTTCTTTATGTACAGTCACCGACAAGGAAAATGGAACACCCTAGATCCTGAAATCCTCGCTTCCCTGCAAGGCGTTATGTGTGTTGCCTAACTCTACGGTGATGTTAGAAGTTTCCATTGAAAATCCATTTATCGCTGTAGAGTTAGGCTTCCTTGCAGGGAAGCAAATATTTCAGGATCGAGGGTGTTCCATTTTCCTTGTCGGTGTCTGTACATTAATACTGAGTTTTAAAAAATGAGATGGGATGTAGTGTTTCTTTCCCGAATGAACTTTCACGAAGGTTTTGCTCTCCCCCCTAATCAGAAGGTGTGCGAACGTATATGGCCATCGACGTATGTACATATCTGTTCCCCCCTAATGGCGCAGTGGGAGAGTCGTCGCCTTGTAATAAAGTGGTTCCCGGTTCGATACCCGGTGGAGGCACATAGTGGTTCGGACCCCACATTAAACTGTAGGTCCAGTCCCGATTAGCCTTACTGTGCATAAAGTTGACTTAAAACACAAATTCAATCAATCAATCAATCAAGTATGTACACTAAGGTAAAAAATATACGCAAAGTCTCAGCAAAAATATTTTATCTTCGTCCTTTGGTGTTTGGTCTCCTTTTCTCACTTTGCGTTTGATCGTAAAATCGGACAGAAATTGATTGGACAAGCAGTCCTTTGTAGGTATCGTGTGAGCTCCACACCCATACCTTGTTGTCATTGCAGCTCGCTACAAAACTACAAGCGCTCTTATCTATCATCAAAGAGTTGCCGCTGGGTCATTCTCCGACATTGCCAGCAAGCGTGTCATGTTTATCTCCTCGTGATAGAGCAGATCGTGTCAACTCTCGAGACAAAGAGAATGAGCAGAATGAGGTCAGAGATTAACCGCACCTTTTGTCATGCACCGTGTCAGTTCTATGCCTACAATATTATTATCGATACACAGGCTAACTTCCCTAGTAGCCCCGTCCAGTCCGCTGCACTTTTTGACTCTGTGCATTCGTACGTCTAGTTGGTTTCACGCAGCAACCCCGATAAGTCTACTTCGTTGACTTGGTGTCAAGTAGTGTATTTGATGTCTGAACAGTTTGCACTACATTATAGACTGGTGTAGTGTTTGGTGTAAGGTCACGTGGTGCGTACTAACTAATCAAATGAACGTTTACGGCAGCAGACAGGCATTTATTGAATCTTCTGAATTGAACCCCGCTATTCGTCTTCTTGGTTGAACGCCATTCCCTTGCACCAGCCTGTCACCGGGTGTTAAAAGGTACAGCGAACTGCACGGGGCTACTATAGTGGAACCGTAGCCAAAAGAACCTGCGCAGAACAGCGTGTCCCGTGCATCATACTGGCGCGTGGAGGGGAGGGGTAGAGTGGAGCATGCATCCTTATGACCCGAGTTGAACGGATGGAGGAGAAGATGCGCGAAGGCTTTTGGCGGATGATTCTGTTGTTTTTCCCAGATCATTAGCAGCAGATGTACTGTCAACTCTCGAATGGGCCACAGTTTTCTAGATAAAAAAAATGATTGATTTGTTTAATTTTCCTTCGCTTTTATGCCACTTTTGACAAATCCTCAAGGTAAAGATGAGTAATAATATGATGCAAATAATGAAGGGACGCTCACAAGGAGCACCCATGATCTGGCAGGAATTCGAACCCGTGACCCCTGGGTCGTGGCGAGCTGTGCTAACCACTCCGTAAAGAGAATATGCCTTTTTGTCTTCTATCAGATGAAATTCTTCTAAATAATATCAAATAGTGCATCTTTTACTTATTCATTGTTAATATTTATTAATTTTTTATTAGTTTGTTATTTTCAATATTATTATAATTTTTTTTTTCATTGTTCACAATTTCAGTGTAAAATGACCATGTGCGCTGTATCTGGAATATTCTCAGTAAGTAAGTAAATAATCTCAGTCATGGATGATGGTGATAACCGATCACTTCTGATTGCACATGTACATGTACGATAAGGCCATGTCCATACGGACCTAAAGTACGAACTTGACTTGGGAAGAATTTTTGATACACCGAATGATCAATGCTACGTCATTATTGAACTACAACTGCGATAATTATAATTATGCTTTTGTGATTGATTATTTTCGTTGGGAATGGGAATGAGTGGTGATATGATGAAATTTATGAAGGAACGCTCACGCAGAACACCCATGCCCCGACCGAGATTCAAACCCAGAACCCTTGGCGCGCTCCTACTAACGTAGAAAACTGCCTCAAATAATATTCTTTGAACACAATAAATAACTTTAAAAACTGAATAGAAACATGAAGAAGAGTAAGAAACGATTGTGCTTATGTACGCAAACACATGCTGCAAAAATCAGGAAAGGAAACTCACAAAGCGTTCGAGAAATATTGAACCATACAATGCAATTCTGGATGGAAGTTATAAGCATTCTGTCTATCCCTTTGGGTTTGTTTAGTTTCAATTGCTGTTTTAAGTCTAAGTTATGCACATGTAGGCTAATTCGGATTGGACCTACAGTTTAAAGTGGGATCCAAACTACTGTACATGTGCCTGCACAGAGCATTGAACCCGGGACCCCTTGCTATCCCTTATTGCAACAACACAACATGTGCATAGGGTGTCGCAATACGAAGCCAACAAACTGTCTCAATAAATTTTGCTTCATGACGCATCGCTTCTACGCTACGTCGAAAAATGTCATTTTCAATCCTGGATGAATGTAACCATGCACCACACATTCATGGTTGCCAGAAACATTTCTTTCTTTTGTCGGACAAAAAGGTTCAGTATGTTATGTATAGGCTGGGTAAGCACTATACATTTATGATCATCCTTTATATAGTGAATAGCTTTTAATTAAACATATCAATTGCATCTTTTATAAACAAATGTGTGTATGGGAACAGCGTCGCTATCTTTATTAATAAAGATATAAAAATTACGGCTAAGACGATACCACTTTGAACCGATACCGATACTTTTACCGATTAGCAACGATACCAATACCGATGAACAGTGGTCCAACTGAATGCAAAACCTGGCCAAAGTCCCAAATTGAATTTGCGAAAGTAGATTTGGTACCCTCATAATTCTAGAGTAAAAGGTCCATTCTATTGAAAACTACCTACCTGATGTTACACAATAAGTGTCGCAATCAGTTGGCTAGCAACCTTTGAAGTGTGGCTATGATGTGATCTTGGTTAGTTTGTTGCTGAAAAGACTTTTTCCACGTAGTTAGTTTTGTCTCTTTATAAACATTTATCGGATGCCAATTGGATTTCAAACTTATTTTTGTTAGTTTTAAGCTTTAATTTATAAGGAGATACTTTTGTCATCTGGATTAATCAAGTATTAAATTGTTAACGTGCCGGAACTGAAGTTGGTGCTAAAAGCCACAGTCTTCTTTTTTGATACTTCTCGTTGAGTTACAAAACGACTCAAACAAGCTCAAGTTAAGATTGATTGATTGATTTAGTTTATTTTACGTCTCGTTTTGTGCCTCTTGGCTAATTTGCGAAGATGGGGATGATTGATGAAATAATGAATGGGCATTCACAAACAACGAAGCCTGAGCGGGATTCTAACCCGGGACCATCGCAGCGCGATGTGATAACCACTCGGCCACAGGGTCCGGCGCAAGTTAAGATTAAACTATCTTGTGTTAGAATAATGTTTCTAATTTCAGGATCCAAAAGTAGTTTCTTCCCCGTTCTTTCCCCTTTTCATAAATGTCGTAAAATGCTATTGAATACGCGAGATGTTCATTCTTTTTAAGTTGGGTTGGGATGGACATCTGGACAATTTCAATGTAAGCAGAGGGCCAAGAAAGAGGATTTCAAGACACAGACATTTTCTTCACATCCCTTGTGCAGCTTAAGATATACTAGGAAAAGTTGCTATTTGACAAAATATTGGACCTTCAATGACTAGATTTTCCTGGTCAATCAGGCTTCAATTAAAAAAGAAAACCACGGGTCTCACAGAAGTGTTTCATATGCACTTAGGCTATCCTATAGGCTTATATCCTATAGGCACAATCTTATGGACTGGGCCTAGACGTGGTGAAATTTGAGATGGGAATCAAGCAGAAAATTGAGCTGCCTCTATCAACATGCCAGCTTCCATTCACAAGATAGACTACTTGTCCATGGTCCACCGATTATTTCGGCTGCTCAAGATGCCGAAACAAGAATATAAAGATGCATTATGCGCAACACCATACTTGGACCAATTCTCGGGGGTAAAATAGATGATGCGTGTAATTCTTCGAATCCAGTCCTCTCCACAGAGCAGTCTGAGATAGACATTTGAAAACGATGTATTAGACTTCCTTAAACGTCCCCTCCAGTCACTGGCTGATGTTGAAACAGATTCAGATGGAAATTTTAAATACGTTGAACAACGCATAATTCGTGATTTACTGTATGGTGAGTGCAATTGGCATTAAAATGTGATAATACTGTCAAATATTGTGTTTCTTCCCTAAAATGATAGAATATGTGAAAATAGATCTGCATTCTGAGCTCATAGAACAAAAAAATTGTAATTTTCACCAGGTTTTCCATGCATCTGGACCACTGTGCGATGCTTTGAAAATTGTAATAATTAATAGATGTTCAAAATATTTATTAATATTAGTGGGTGAGTATTCCATTCGAATTATAAACACATATTTACCAGAGCTTTGTTTTAATTAAAAAATTACATCATAACATAAAAATACTGCTAAAATACAGTTTTCACATAATATTGGTAGAAATGCAATATGAACTGTGAATTTTGCTTAACTTACAGGATAATTAGAATTCGCAAAAGTGTTACGCGCCATTTGTTTGGACCCCGCAAAAGATCACAACAAAGTAACATCGGACGGTTTCAGTAAATAACATCCAACAGATACCTTCCGATACCGATACATCGGCATCGCTATGGGCTTATAGGGAACCCAGCATGATGCAATTTTCCTCATGTTCTCACGGACCCATCCCAACCTCCTCAAGGAATGCACTTACCCATTGTGCAACCATCAGATACGGTTAGATATTGTTGCTACAGGCTTCATGCAAGTATTGATAACATTCTCGTGCATTTTTGACACGGGCCGCCTGAAATTTTGATCCAAAATCGCTGTCTTTCCTTGGCAAACATGTTTTAGGGCGGTGAACAAAACTGTGTTCACTTCAACCTCATACATAAACAACATCATTTGCTGCACCGTCCACACATCAACATGGCCTCCAACTGACAAAGCTTAATGTCTGATAGCTCATGTAGGTTGTTATCATCTCTATCTGAAAGTGTTGCCACTTTTAAATTTACAACCTACGTTTGTGTGTGTGTGTGTGTGTGTGAATAAACAATGAATATGTGTGGCGAGATTACATACGCACGGGATATCAAATTGTTTTTCGAGGGCTAGTAGAATCGCAACATGTGCAACGCCAAGATCTGCAATGTGGAAGTGCGTATGGAGTGAAAAGTGTAGGGTGCGGTATTTATTTGTATCATCGAAAAGAAAGAGAATACGATTCATATATTTATTTAGCCTCATGTAAAGTGATTATGATTATTATTTATTGCTTGCAGTAAGGTTACACTTATGACCATGCAATTATTCCGCACCTTTCATAATTAAACGGGACAGTTTTAAAATTAAAAGTAATAATGATAATACTAACCGTATAGACTTCGGTTGGATGTATCGTCAAATCAGCGCCAACAAAACGTCGACAATGAAGAACATGGATAGCAAAAACATCAAAGGCAAAGCACTTTAAACCTGTCTCAAAAACCCAAACTGTTTGCAAATTGAATTTAAAGCAGGGTTGTTAAATGTCCAGGAATTGTAAAATTGAATTCCCGTCCGGGAGAGAAAATCAACAAGTGTAAATGGGATCCAGAACCTTTTTTCGGATGAATTTAAATACGGTCCAGGAACTTTTTTCCTGGATCAATTCAAATACGACCCAGGAACCTTTTTTCAATGAAACAATACGCAACTTGTACTGAGTTTAAATTTTGCGAGAAAAAAGGTTCCTGTCTTACAGCGGAACTCAATAGAACCCATTAGAATTTATAGGTTTCTGGAGCTTTAACAACCCTGATTTAAAGTAAGTTGTTTAGCAGACATTGTACGAAATAATGGCATTGAACACTTTACATTTGTCTATTGTGAGGATTGCCTACTTTCAAGGATATTGCTCGATTTTTCCTTCAAAAGTTAATGGACGGGACTGAAATACCAGAGAAAAGCCTTTGTGGCAACCTCTTGTCTAACTGAAGAGGCCGATCGCTCTGACAGGTAACTATGCAAATGAAGAATAGGAATTTGTGTTTTCATTGTCGTTCTCAAGAGCAGCAGAGGCACAAAGTCGATAATTCCCATTCATCATCCAGACTGAGTGCCACTCAAACTGAGGCCGATGGAACAGCAGCTAATAAGACATCACGACGGCGCCTCGCTCGCTACACGACGCCCTCACGTGTTCACCTGTTGCACCGTTGATCCTCTCGCCTTCTGGAGTGTTGCTATATTTATCTCTGTCCATATCGAAAGCTGCTTAATCGTTACTTGGGTTAGCACGTGAACGGGGTTTTCCCTATTCGTACTATTTACCTTCAATGTTGTGGCGAAGGGTGGTGTCCTGCCCTGTGTGGGTACCAAGAATCGATCTATCTCGAATTTCAATACGAGAATCGGACCGAATCTAAAAATTAGAACAAGTCCGAAAAATTTCACCTGAATCAGCTGAGCTGAAGCAAAATTACTTTACTATGATCTTTGTGCAATGAAACGCCTGCTTCTGTGGTGCAGTGGTTATCACAGCGCGGTACGACACCAAGGATCCTGGGATCGAATCCCGGTCCGAGCATGGATGTTCTTTGTGAGTGTCCCTTCATCAATTTTATGATATCATCACGCATCCTTATCTTCGAAATTGCCCAAAAGTTAAATACACACATTGTTTGTATCCTATCTAGTTTCAGGTCAACCGATGACGCAGTGATAGCGTCGTCGCCTGGTAATCAAGGGGTCCCGGGTTCGATACCCAGTAAAATCACGTAGTGATTCGGAACACACTTTAAACTGTAGGCCCAGTCTCAATTAGCCTCACTGTGCATAAAGTGGACTTACAACTCAAACTCAATCACTCAGTCAATCAAACCTAGCTTGGTATAGGTATACCCTGTATATCCTGTACACTGCTCTGTTGGAGGTTTACGATGCTATGGCGTCTGGAATAGCAATTCTCCAGCCGTTTGAGCAGATGAGTAATTTTCAAGAAAGAATTAGTAACGGAGCACCATCACCGAACTTATGCCAAGCACGTTTGCACATTTTTGCCTATTTTATCTAATTATAGTTTTAAAAACATGAATTATGTACCGGATCCAATATAGTATAAATTTTGATCTAAACGAACTTTTCCCATTGAAAGTAATTTAAATTTGAGACTTTAATTTATTTTCCTCAGAACACCAATCCATGTATTTTTTTCCAAGTCCACAATATTTTCACCTAACAGCTATACATGTACTAAACTGGAAGACAGCGTTATTGTCGATAGAAGGTATTTGTAAGGATTTGAGCATGTTTAGCATACTGGATAAGTAAAAACAGTTTCAAGATAGTTAGATGTTTTGTGTAAACGAATTCAATAGCGACACTAAATTGGAAAGCAATATTTTCGTCTTTTGTCATTTTCATGTTTTTAAACGTAATTGAAAAATAATTGTTTTCCGTCATTCCCCTCAAATTCCCCTACCTTGCCTCTGTAATAAATTCTGACGCTCATATTTTGAAATGCGAAAAGTCAATAGTACAACTCAATTATCGTAGTTTTGAAGGTGAAAATAAACTATATTTAAGTTCCCTATCAACGTCCGTTTCCACGAACAACAACAAACATGGCAAACTCTAAATAATTATTTGTTACTATACCTCTAAACATTTAACGAAAACAACCACGATATAGATATTTTCGCATTGACTATACCAATATCTAATTGTATCTGGACTGAATTTTCTTCTTATATTGATGTTAGTCTTGTTTGGAACACCTTTTCTAACCAAGAGTTGATTGATCTGTGTGTTGTTCATCTGTGAGAAACATTGTAGCTGGACAATGAGGAATTAATCAAACAATGTGAGCAAACAATGAGCCATGGTTGCTAAGGACGTTAGAAAAGGGCATTTTTCACCCTTAAAGAAGGGCTAATTGAGTGATTTTTAAAATGTTCTCTGTCTTTTAGGTCAATTTCATGGGGGGTCGTAATCGGATATTTCTTTGCTTCCTTCATGGAGAACATTTACAGTCAGTGAGTCAGTGGGATTGAGAACTCGTTGGTCGAAGATATTTGAGGATTTCATTTTGGTGTAAGACACTGATCCACCAATTTCTTTCTGATAAGGAGCTTGTCCTTGCACTGTGTAAGAGGGAACAGCCAATACGCAAATCAGTCATTCACTCATCCACAAGGTTATGAATTTCCCCTTGATTGCCGAAATAGATCATATTTAAACGTATTTATTAATTCATTGATTTTTTTAAAGTTTGAACACATCAGCACGCAGGCTACTTTTGCTTGTTACGTAATACTTAACTAAATCAAAACTGAGGACAAGCCTCTAACACGAAAATAACTTATGTATGTTTCAAACTCCATTAATCAACGTTTAAAACTAATTCATTAATTCGTTACTTCACAATAACTAAAGCTATACTGTCTAAGAGCATAACATCTTCTTATATGTTAAAAGCTGAGGCTGTAAATGGGCACTCAGCAAACACGAGGAGAACAGGAGTCCAAAAAAGCATAATCCTTGCTCCGCATCCGGGCGCCAGAGCCTTGTTGGCAGTTACCAGAACTCAGATGGAAGTGAGCTTGATCATAAGCTGCCTTTACTCTCTTTTTAATGGAAAAGATGGGAAAAGGTTAGGAGAAGTAGTTAATATATCACATAAATTAGCAAAAGTTAGTAGAAAACGTTTTGCTTTAAGATTTAATTTAATTGCTGCTATTCATATCTTTGAGTTGTGCCTTTACCAGAAGGTAAAGAGTATTTCAGGATCTAGGTGTCCCGTTTTTATTGCATGTGACTGTACATGTAAAAACTGACCAATAAAAGCCATTCTTTCAGAAATGAGAATACAAATTGATGATCCAGAAGCTCACCTAAACAATTTCTTGTCAAGTGACTGTGGTGTAGGTAAAAAACAATAGTTATTATATAAGAAAATTGTAGATTCACCGGCAATAAAAAGGGAACACCTAGATCCTGAAATGACCGCTTTCCTGTAATGTGCTGTGTGTATTGCCAAACTCTACGGCGATAAGCCAAGTTCAATAGCAACTTTTCAATAGGAAATTCAGGATCTAGGTGTCCCGTTTTTATTGCATGTGACTGTACATGTAAAAACTGACCAATAAAAGCCACTCTTTTAGAAATGAGAATACAAATTGATGATCCAATAGAATACTTAAATATTGCCTCTTTTATAATAAACTTTACACTTGGATACAAGTTGTTAAGATAACTAAACCGAGGGAGGCCAAAAATTCCACAGCTCGCGGCAGGTGTTGGTATATGCAAATGAAGCCGAGTTTGTTACCAGACAATGTAAATACTTTCCGAATACCGAAGATTTTTCTTGACGGAAAAGGAGACGAAAAAGTAGGTTTAGAAATTCACATTGAGAAACTCAATATATGGTCGGAAGCCCCACCCGGACATACGAATAAACAAACTTTCTATCAACATCTCGCTACTATCGAGTATTCTGCGGAATAGCAAACTTTCAGAAGACTTGGTACCTTTTTTCTTTGTAATTTTGACAATTTAATGTAATTTTGAGTTCAGGCTCGATGTTCTAGCTCGTGACACACTCACACCAAAGTAAATCTCAAAATAACAAATCGAACTAGAGTTTGTTGTTTACGGGACTTCTTGACTCATATGCTATACGAGCATAATACAGAGAAATCTGCAACAACACAATGCATGTCCGTACACATGCGCAACGATTGCGCAAGATAGCATGGTACACTCGATGGCTAGGTGCTGGAAGATTTGTTTGATTTAGCTTATTTTACGTCGCTTTTCTGGCACTTTTGTCTAATCGCGACGACGGAGATGAATGTTGATTAGATAAGATTAATGAAGGGACAATCACTAATACATATGGACGACGCAATAACAGTCTTATGGAGGATTATACTGACTGTAAGATCAGGCGCCATAGCCTTGTCAGCCTACAAAAATGCAGCCTACGGTGTACTCCGTGCAAGAGTGCTATTTCGGTGTCTTCAGACGCCACCTCTCACACCCCTGTCGAAGAGTGAATCCGCAGATGTCTTGAACTTGAGAGAACCCAACTGAACTTTGTACTAAGGCAACAGATGTTCCTGTAATTTTCTCAATGCCGCGGTTTTACTTCGAGCATATATACAAGCCACGTTGCATGAGTTGAAAGGAAAGCCACTTTCTCGCATACGGTTGGTCTTAGATAAAGGCTTCGACAGCAAAGGAGAAAGAACCTTAGCCCACTTTACACGCACATAAAAAATTACTATACGTCAAACCTAGTACACTAGTATAGTACATACTATAGTACACTTACTATACAAACAAACTTACTAAAAATACTATGTAACAGGCTACGTGCAGAATGCTAGACATGTGGTCTCTACTACGCAATGCATCACGAGAATCCACGAAAAATACTGTTTAGCTTTTAGGGATTGATAAGTCGTAGAAACCTGTCAACCAACCCTTTCCTCCATATCTTCAGCAGAACTTCTAACGATAGATTTACCGCGGGCTAAACTAAGGCCGGCTTTAGACGAAAGCATTTCCATTAACATTTTTGCTAGCATAAATGCTACGTAAATGCTTCCAAAAATCTTATAATAGTACTTTACACGAAACCATTTCATGGAACATTTCGGTTAGCTGTTGCCATTACTACGCATAATACATACAGCACGAGAGGGACGTCGAGTTACACCGCCAATGCTGTGTGCACCGTGTTTTCAATTGAAAAAGCCAAAGTATTCTTCCATACGTGAACAGTAAACGTTGTAAAGTATGTATTTAATCAGCGCCATTCTTCTCTACCGGAAACCATTTAATACGAAGCGATATTCCTCTCGGTTCAATAGTTATCGTCGTTTAAAAGTGTGAAGTGATACGTTGTTTACATTTTACGCGGCCGCCATTACAACTGCACTCGTGACCTAGAGGTCGCTTCTGATTGGTTATGCTACGAAAACTGCTACGGAAATAAGAGCCGATTTTATCCTTGAGAAATGTTGTGAAATACGCCATGGCATCTGAAATGCCATAACATTTCTCACTTTACACGGTAGCATTTCGGTCATGGCATAAATGTTAAGAAAAATGCTAAGGAAAATGCTTTCGTCTAAAGCGGGTGTAACTCCAGTAACACTTGAGAAGAACTTCTGCAGGATTTGAGTCCTTATTTGCCTACCCTCACAAGACATACATTCCCTATATTCACGGAAGGACTCAACGCTATATATTGATCCATTGAAGAAGTGCCTATTTTGAACAAAAACATTCGTTTTGAATTCTTCATTATGAAAGGAATGGCACCTTAGCGAGACGTACCCCGTCTAATAAGAAGTGCATTTGTGAATAACTGGAAATTGGTTGTGAAGTGTAACAGCGAGCTGGTGAAATGAGGATCGAGAGGCCAGCTGCCATTATTATTTTTGGCAGTCTGGCTTTAGTTCCACACGTAGCATGTTCATCATCCACTTCTACAGTCTTTCTTACAGATATCCTCATCCGGCATAAAGGCATCCCACAAATTTATAATTTTCGCCCCGGGCATTCCTCACAATATCATTCCATTTTTGCCGGACCCTGTAGCCGAGTGGTTAGCACATAGCGCTGCGACGCCAAGGATACGGGGTTCGAATCCCGCTTGGGCTTGGTTGTTTGTGAATGTCCATTCATCAATTTCATCATTTCAACACTCATCCCGATCTTCGCGAATTAGCCAAGAGGCACAAACCGCGAAGTAGAATAAACTAAATCAATCAGTGATTTCATTTTTAATTGCATTGGTTAATTTTGATGTGCTACTCTAACCTTGCTGGTGACTTTGTGTAGAATTGCCACTACATAATACATGTATCTGGTTTTTTTCTCAATAATTTAAACCAATTAATTACCTTTTCACAGCAATATTGTATATGAATAATTTGCGCCCGGCTTGGAGCCGCGCTACACAGAGGAAAATGTTTGTTTTGAAACAACCGAAGAATGGCCTCCGGCAACCAAACATTTGTTTAAACCAGTGACAAGCAAATGATTGTTCACTAGAATAGAAAAGTTTTAGTCAATTTGTTCAAAGTTACCAAAAAGTTTGGTTAAAATTACCAATTTTAGTATAGATTACCAAAATTAGCAAAAAATTTAACCAAACGTGTTTTGTTAATTCAAACAAATCTGTTTTTCCTGTGTACGAGATCAGAGATATCATTTTTGAACTCTGGTTAAGGAATGGATGGATCATTTCATCACTTCATCCTCATCGTGGTGATTAATCCAAGAGTAGAAAAGCGTTGTAAAAATAACCAAAACATTAAGAAATAATGATTTGGTATGTTAATCTTCTTTCAGGACTCGTTATTACAATAAGGTAAAGATGAGGCTACCCCTGTACACTACAAGTTGCTGTGAAGGCTTACTAAGGTGTGTGTGTGGGGGTGGGGCCCTACACGTTCACAATATAGGTTATTTGTGGAGGTGATGTGATCAGCACCTAGCTCCAGCGGCATTTATGCACCAAGATTGCTCGCAGCCAGCCATTCATTCGAAGGGCATTGGAGGAAAAATTCACCAGGAATTGAACCCCAGTCCAGTGCATGTCAATCAGATACCTTAGCGACCTCGGCTCTCTGTCTTTACATTACTTTAATAAAACATCCCACAAATTATTTGTCATGGAATCAATGTTTGTAACTCTCTTAATAGCTTTAAAATTATACAGGGTGAGTCAAAAGCCTCTTGCCACTCTCTGTAAAATATAAAGGAGTTTTGCAGGGTAAAATTGGTCGTGATAAAAACATGTTAGGTCCAGGGGGAACCATAGTTGTGTGTGTGTAGAGGAGAGGTCCACCTTGTTGTTGGCCGTATTTTTCAAATCATGTGTACATATATTTAAACTTGCACAAATCTTCTTGCGTGTACTCAAATCAGCACCCCTTTGCACTGGTACGTCAAGACAAGTTCCTTCGTAAGGAGAATCCCCGTTCATCTTCCGAGAGCAAAATGCAAATTGAGGATCGAAACCGGAAACGCGCCGCTGGAGGGAAGAAGATGACAAGGAAGGGGGCAACGACCACCGATGCAAAACACATTCTGGCTTGTTGTGAAAGAGAGTGAGGGAGGATCACTTAACGGTTGAACCCAGCAATGTCACGTCCGAGAGTGTTTGCAGTTCCGGAGGAGGTGGAGGGGAGGGGAGGGGAGGAACTGACTCTCTGAGAAGGCAGATTTGCGATGGGAGCAAACAAGAGGAGCCCAGCCCAGGAGAATTGGCAGATTGCGAATCCCCTGCCGTTATGCTCAGAGTGATTCACCATTTCCTTCCTCCGCATTCCTTCGTTCCGCACAACAGGGTGGCCCAAAGGTCACGCGCAACCTTTCAAATCTATTATTACAACTTGTGCAAAAGCGTTGCTTGTTCTGTTCAGCCAATAGATCCCATGCTGAGTTAAGCACTATTATTACTAAGGTTCGAAAAACATTACAAAAAACAGCAAAATATGTACATATTAAAAACGGTGGCCTATTAGGTGGGGCGTCTTAATACCAAGCGGTGGACCTGGGTTCGATCGCCGAGGTGGGTGATCTAAGGTAGGAATTTTTCCGGCCTTTTTGGATCTTTCAGCCGCCATATTGGATTCAAAATGGCGAAATTCATTTTTTAAATTGCATGTTCCTCCGATGTTTCACAACGGATTTCAATACACTTTTTGTTTTTGTTTTAATGCTCTAAATAAAATCTCCGTTAATCATAATGAAATTTTTTAAAAAAATATAAATGTTGTACTAATGTTACACTAATATAACATATTTACTCCTTGCAGGAGAAATTCAACAGTTATGGACTGTAATGTGCTTCTTTTAGATTAGATAAAGCGTTTGTGTCCAACTTTACGTCGCGAAGAGGCTGTTTCTGGTACAGTGTGCACCGAAAGTAGCCCGTTCCCATTCAGGATCATGGATGATCACGTGGTAACGGTGACCAAACAGGCTATTCAGTTCGTACCCAAGAGATATGTCGACATATGAACATAAGGGATTAGGATATATACTCTATGCTGTAAGAGATGAGCAAAAATATCATTTAAGTTATTCTAGTTAGCTTAATGCATTGATGAGTTTTGAAAGATAAAGTCAGCAGTTGGAGTCAATGGAAATGTTATTGTTCGGAAAAGAATAAGGCTTCCGGCACTGATAAAATAGAAAAATGGACCTTTGTGATAATATGGATTGAATGTTTATTGCATAAATTTAAGCAATCTCTACTTTCCTGTTGTTAGAGTTAGAGCTGAAGTTATCAATTCCTACTGTCCACCCTATAGCTACCGCAAATTTGCCTCAAAAGTGCCAAATGTACGGTTAGTTCAATTCTGCAGTTGAACTCAAGAATGGACAATATGTTTTCACACATCTTCTACCTCAGTGATCTAAGATTCTCCTTCGTCGTTCTTTGTCTCACACTCTCTCTATATATATTCTACTTCTCTTTCATTCCCTATATCCGCCTCTCTCTATTTCTGCCTCTCTATCTTCTTATATCTTTCTGTCTCTCTATCTCTTTCAATTGCCGATTTCTCTCTCTCTCTCTCTCTCTCTCTCTCTCTCTCTCTCTCTCTCTCTCTCTCTCTCTCTCTCTCTATATATATATATATATATATATATATATATATATAAAACACGATTTCGATACCTCCATCAGTTGCAATTCGCGGCCTTTCACTCCATTCTCTAACATAGCTGAGATTTCTTCAGCTTGGGTTTTCTTTACGAGCATGAACAATCCAAGATCGCACAGCACTGATGTCTACACATTTATCCCCATAAAATGCCTTCAGTCTCAGATGAATATCAATTTGTAGCACATTTTCTGCGGTTAGAAACTCGATCACTGCACGCTACTTCAGGCGCTTCACCAACATTGCATGGTTACATGCTGTCATTTTCCTCGCAATAGTTCAGCACCCCCTGGCGATAGAAGTTTGAAACCTTCAATGGAGAAGCGGGAAAGTCTTATAAGTGCAATGTATGGTTGCTCAAAATCCAAAATGCGTTTACAAGGTAACAAAGAATATAAAAACATAGGAAGCTTTACTTTTCAGTACGCCCTCGTATATATACTTTATTGTAGATCCATTTCAGGATTGTAATGTTGTTCATTGACATTCCAAATTACAGTTTGCATAATTTTAACATAAAATGTCAATAAATTAAATTAGGCATACCATATTTAATGTACAATATTGAATTTTTCACGAGTTTTGTATCTCTTAAACCAATTGAATCTCAAACTCAAAATTTCTACTGAAGTTACTTATCATAGAGTACTGTATTGTGTACAAATTTCAGATTTTTAAACAACTACCCACCAGAGATATTTAACCCTGAACTTGGATTTTTTTAACAAAAAGTACATGTTTATGACCCTGTAGAAAAAAAAAAGATTAAAGTCTCAATCTTCAAATAATTTTAGCACACACTACTGGTACACAGGTACTTGCACAAAGAAATTCAAGTGTCAAACAAACTGCCTTCCCCTTAAAAAATGTCCGAAAATGTCATTTTTAGCTGTTAAAATACACAATTTTGACCTAAAAATTTATTATGAAGGAATAATATTTAGAAAATTACACAGAAATATAATTGTAGCCTATTATGTGCTTGACATCACAGATTTTGGCTCATTGTCGTAGGACTTACTAGAGGTGAGATAAAAAGGTTGCCGCTGATACTTATGAATGGAGAAAATGACGCGCGCCATGTAAAAAAAATGACCGCCATCTTCAAATCGGTGATAGTAAAAATAAAATAACAGTGGTTCTGAATTGTCAACATATGAGGCTCACACCACACAAAAATAAACTTTTTTAAAAATGGTCAAGCAACCATGTTGTACCGGTAGCGACAGTGTGTAATTGGTTGGGAATGGTGGTTAATTTTGCAATTATTATAATTACTATATAACTGCACCTATGTAAAATAAAAATGAATTGCAGCATTAATATATTTTTTTACCTTTATTTTTTATTTGTTATTTTAAGTTCACTTTATGCACAGTAAGGCTAATTGGGATTGGACCTACAGTTTAATGTGGGATCCGTACCACTATGTTGCTCCACCGGGTATCGAACCCGAGACCCCTTGATTACAAGACAACGATGCTACCACTGCGCCATCGGGGAGACTGGAACGGTTGTCTCGAACCAGGTTGCTGACCGGCCCCAGTGGCGGAGTGGTTAGCACATCGCGCTGCGACGGGTTGGAATCCTGGCTTGGGCATGGACGTTTGTGATGTCTATTCACCAAGTTCATCATATCATCATTCATCTCCATCTTCGCAAATTAGCCGAAAGTGGCACAAGAAGTGAAGTAAAATAAATCAAATAAAAAAAATTAAAAATCGAACTAGGCTGCCAAGAAAAGTGACGGAAAGAACAAATACATCTTATGCCTCAAACTGGTATTTATACTAGAGACTTTAGGGCCATTTTCTTTTATTATTTCTCCATTTTATGCTCTGTGTGATTCTTAACTAGATTTTCCTGCAGTTTGTTAACCTGTAGATTTTTTAACTATGAATTTGATAGACTTTTCTCCATTGTTTTGACCTAGGTTCTTTGCCCTGCACAGTTCCTTCGAGTGTCAAGGATCAGAGAAGTTGTAAGGATTTTCTTGACTTCCAATCAAGGTGTAACACCTCATAGCTTGCGTTCTCTGGCCTTCAACCCGGAGTGAATAATGGCTTTTCGTTTTTTCAATGCGCACGTGTTCAACGCCCGCAGAGAGAATTCCGGCAGCAAAGAAATATAAAGGTGCAGAGTTCAAAGATTGTATTTTCAACTTGTGTGGTGCCTTTTACAGGCTACAACTTCTTTTAAGAGAGAATTTTGCGCCTCTGTCCTCGCACTCAAAGCAATTCAATCTTAGTAAGAACTCAAGAACTCTGGAAATAGTTTGATTAATCTTGAATATCCCCTTTCATCTCAGGACTGAAAAGATGAAAAAATTTCAACTCGAGAAAGTAGGGAAAAATCTTCTTGTATAGTTACTTTAAGAGATGGACAATGAAAAATATAATATTCCAATGAAATTGACATTAAGAGAAAGGTTTAGCCACAGAAGATAAAAGTATTATAGGAATACGCTTAACTATGATTGAGAACGAATTTTTAAGAGTGCCCACATCGCGCTTCGACTTCAGAGGTCTCGGGTTCGAATCCTGGCCTGGGCATGAATGTTTGTGAGTATTCATTCATCAATTTCATCATAACATCACTCATCCCATCTTCGCAAATTACCCACAATTGGCACAAAAGGCGAAGTAAAATAAAGCAAATCAATCTATAATAGTGCCCAAGAGATCAAAATGAATTTCTTCTTAAAAGTTTAATGAATTTGATTGGTTATTTTTACTTCTCTTTCTATGAGTTTTATTATACATCATAGGCATATATATGTACTAATGACAGCCAATAAATAGTACAACAATACTAGATTTCATATAATAATGATTAATTTTGCAATCTATTCTAATAGACTAATAGACTAATTTCACTCTTAGGTGACAACCACCAAGTAACAATTGACACGGGAATTACCCACTAACCTGGCAAGTGGAATTCGCTACATAATTCACACGATTCTTAAGAGATAAAGAAAGGTTTCAAGTAATTTTACGTATACCTATGTATAAGTATACGCATATGTTCATATCGTCCCTACCGAGACAAAGAGGCGTAACTCAGTTTTCTTGATTTTTCAGGAGAGCATTGTAAAGTTTGTGATCATACATTATAATTGATTGTACATTTGTTTTCAGGGGTATTGAAATGTGTCGAAGCATACAGATAGCTAAAGGGCAGTGCGTTTTGGTGAGTGTGTTTGCATTTTTGCAAATCAGTAATAATGTTTCTTTTGGCTGTTTGAAACAGAGACGACCATTTGTCTTGTGAGAAAAACATGTTCCAGTGGAGATATTTTGAGTTACGCCACAGATACGCCTTTTTGTCTCGTAACTGGAGATCACACAAAGTATGCCATGAAGTAGGGAATGAGTGGGTTACGCCCAAAGTAGTCACGGCATCTTGATGATGAAGAGAACAGAAAGTCTTCCTTTGTATGATAATGTTTCGCGGAAGTTTGGTAATTAAGTGAAACAGGCCGTTCAGAGCTTTCTATTTAGACTTAATGCTTACAAAACAGTTTTAAAAAGAAGATATAATGGAAGTAGCAACATGATAAACTGTTTAATGGTAGGTAAATGAAAATAAACATTTGGTAGTATCAGAAAAATAAGTAAAGAAATCTGGAAACACACCAAAGAACATTAAATACAAGAAAGCATCGCAAAGGCATGAATTTATACATGAAACTTACTTACAATATGCAGTTAGCTAGTGCGTAATATTCCATTGTGGAAAGTATTGTACTATAGATCGCATACCCATTAACAAAATAATACTGGACACTTACAGTAACAATAAACCTCAAGTACATAAAACAATACTGGAACATGTTTGGTATTGCCATAACGATATTGATATTAAGGTAAACATACATGCAGAACTATATGGACTCCTGTCGCAAATACTATGAAGTGACATAATCACATAATCATATTTTGACCCTTAGATACAAATAGTCACATCTAAGAAACTATTGAAAGCAAGATAGCCTTGTTTTCAATGTGGCAAGAATTCAAAAAACGTGACATAATCCGCTACTCTGACTACAAGTAAGATATTGTGGCAAACGGGCATCAAATCATCGTATTTGTCCTTTGAAATCTTAGGAGGTTCTGAGTACAATTTACATGGTAGTTGCCAATTGGGTTTAGCTTGCAGTCGTTGTTTCGGACTCAAGGATCTGAATCACTCCACCAGATGACTGGTTTTGAAGAAGACTTTGTCTTTATCAGTCTTTTGCACCATCACCTCTCGCGTTGCAGTCCAGTCAACAGAATCGTCCTGATCAGCTTTTCTGATGGATAGTATGCGAAGATCACGAGCCATGGTCTTGTAATCCAGGAAGTCAGAAGTCTGGAGTGTGTGTTCACAATATATGGTTTCTTTCTCCTCGCGAGGCGGAAGACTGGGATCAGTTGGGAAGGCACGTAGAGATCACCAGCATTATCTATGGCTGTGCTAATGGCACTATGTGCAGAATCTCCCTCGTTCTGCCCGTGGTAAGGTTAAAAGAAAAGAACATTGATCTTCTTAATATTTTCCAAGCTCGATACTATGTGCAAGAGCATGGTTACTACAATAGCCATCAGCAAAGAAAGTTACTTCTTTGATATTATGTGCGGCATTGAGATTTTCGAGGTACATTCTCAAGCAAGTGGTGATTTCACATGATTCTCTTTTTCCCTGTCCTTCATGCCACGTACAACAGTGACTAATCTTAGTTTTGAGGTCGTAAATAGTAAAGTTGTAGTTCGAGTAACTCGAGTTACGCCCTTCTGTCTTGCGACAAATGCTTACTTTATGAGATACGTCGTCACTCATGGAGACCGTATCTTCGCATCCGTTGAGTTTTGCTATACTCCACTACGGCAGTTTGTAGATGTCACCATGAGGAAAGCCCCGGAGGACGTATCTCAATTTACCCTTTTTTTGAGATACGCCACTTTGTCTCGGTAGGAACGATATGTTCATATTCAGTTGCTAGTAAAACGTATGATCCAATAAAGGATATTGTTGGATGATCTTCGACTTAAGCATGATGCAGTCGCAAAAAAGGAACCATCTTCACCATCTGAAGCAAGAGTTAGGTCAGAGTGTTGATGCAATATTAAAATATTCTGTTCCTAGCAATGTCAACCAATTGAAGTTATTATTAGGAGATATCTAATTTTACCATAGGCACATATCCAACTTGTCGATACGTATACCCCATTTGCGTGGCTTGCTGAAGAAAGGACGTGAGTGGGAATGTACAGAAATCAGATGATAATCTTCCTTTCGTTGTGAATTCTGAACTTTCACTAATCACTAATCCTGTAGGAATAAGTTGTCAATTGTGTAACATGTACAAATATAATGTACTCATAGAAGCTTGTTCATTTGTAACATTAACTGAAGCTCAGAAGAACTATACTGTCAGTTTCAAAGGCAACCCTTGTAGTACATGGTGTGAGAAATTCCACAAATATTTATGGAAAACTGTTTACGGTCTAGAGTGATACTCTATAACTGAGTGTTTCAACATTGCATTCCATTTTTTACACAAAATCTTCTCAGTACTTCAATTGCATCATTTTCAAAGACAGCATACAATACTTCTTAATACAAGATCGCCAAATTTTTTTTTCAAAAAGTCTTGAAAACCCAATAGCTTAATTCTATTTATTTATTTATTGAACTCAACAGGTACATATCTAATTACAGAACCCATGTAAAGGATACATAGTCAATGCAGTTACTTATATTTCTGTAATATATAAATATAAATATATATTTAAAATTATTTATTATATATACGTGTATATACATATATATATATATATTATCACTAGACCTGGGATTTTAGGTTTTTAACCTATTTTTTCCTTAGCAGGTTATATCAGCGTTTCATTACAAAACGCAACAACACACGAAGTTAAAATAACCTATTTTGCTTGTTAGAACCTATTTTAAGTTTATACGCCTAAATCAAACTTTTTTTTAGATTTTTATATATGTTTTAAGGTTTTTCTGGATTTTTATGTCAGAGGTATTTGTTCGGTTTGATACCAAAAAAATCAATGCCTAATATCATTGAAACACATTTTCTGTCGATTTCCCTCCCTTTATGTTCCTTTTCTTCTTCGATAAAAATAAAAGTTAACTGTGAAGAAGAGCGTCAGTGCATTTATAAGTATGTATAAATTCAATGAGATTCGGATTAATAACAGTTGCATTTTTTCACGTCCATGCAGAAAAATTCACGGAGAATTTCCGGAATTCAAGAAATTTCCAGTGACTAGCCACCCTGGTATTGTGCAGCAAATCATAGATACTTGATTCATTCTTCAGATCAAGAAGTAACTTTTGCTAACAACACAAATATAGGATCACAATAATTTCTGGATAATTTTAGGAATGATGTATGTAAATGAACATTTTGTTAGAAAATTAATATTTGGTTGTTACATATATCTATTTAAATTTTTTACGGTTCTTTTGAAATTTTGTTTTTGAAGATGTACAAAATCAGTATTTTTCAGGAATTTTGAAGCATTTTAAGTTTCTTTTGGAACCTACTGCAGGATTTTTTGTGCCTAATTTAAGATTTTTAGAACCTCATTTAGGATTCTTAGAACCTATTTTAGGATTTTTAGAAACTATATTAGGATTTTTACAACCTATTTTGCAATTTTAGAGCCTATTTTAGGAACCTAAATCACACTTTTTAGAACCTAAAAATCCGAGGTCTATCACACCATTTGTAAGGTCCGCTCCTGGTGCGTGCTTGGTTGATGGGTTTATTGAGCCTCGACTTCACACTCAGTATCCCTTATCGGCTCGAAATTCTTCGTCCCAAGATTCGGGTAATCCGGGTGTTTCAGTTCTAGGTGTAAGGTCCGTCGTAATCCTGGGTCAAAGGTTCTCAATCCACTTATATATCTTGACCAAGATCCTACAAGTAGTCGACAATCCTTCATCACACTAGATTCCATCGATATCTCATTAAGTAACCAACTTCCTTTTCTCTCCCAACCTCTGAGCTGAAGATTCTTCCGTGACCACGGAATAAGAAAAGGTGTACCCTGACCACGGCTACAAACGTTGACTACCAACAGTATATCGGCCGATTACAAATTCCGGCATATCTCAGGACAATCACAACTCTCTTAATTGTATCTCCCGGCCAGGAGCATAGAATAGAAAGAATATACGCCTTCTGACCAGAAGAGCTAAGTAACTGTCCTAAGGTAATCCCATAATAAACTAACTTCTAAGATCGAAACTAATACGAAGGCAGAAGTTCGAGCGTTCAAAGAATAGACGGTTATACGAGTTCCGCATTTATCAGATGTTCGAATACAAAAGGCCACGAGCCACCGAGCTTCGCTGCTTATATCTGATTTATCGGTGCCGTGATGGATTTACAAACTTTTATCTTTACACAAACATTACCTCACAATAAAATGCAAATCAACAAAGTATCAATGAGAAACATAATTAGTTACAGGTATAAATTATTACTTTTACCCTTTTGTGATTAATAAATATACAATGGAATTTTAAATGTTATACACAGTATTTAATTTGACCAGGAAGTATGCCTTCTTTCAACTCCCCTCTTCTCCCCGCAACGGCCACGCGATATGCTAACAAAGAAAGAAAAAATATATCCAACGTGAAAAATGTTAAATAAAATAAATTTTACAGGTTTTGTTTCGTGCGGGCATAACTTTCTTTTGCGTCCACGTAGCTAAATTCTGAAAATACTGTCTTGCAGCTAAAGAATCAGGGATTATTATGATATAAGTCTAATTATTGTCCGCCAAGGGACACGACAGACATAGAGAGGGAAAGACAGAATAATATTTCGTATTTTTCCCTGTGACAACGTTTTCATAAGATTGTGCCCGCTTAGCTCTTACACAATAGCGATAGCTTTCCTGCATTGTTGTCACCGATAACAACTTCCAGCTCAGCTTGCTGGCAGAAATAAACAAACTCTTCAAACTTATAACTAACACCAGGATGTATAGTTTATATAAGAGATGTGTTGCACATTACTAGGTAATCAACCATTAACATATAGAAGTATAGATACATACAAAAAAATATTAAGTTTATATATTTTTGTAACGTGGACACTGCTACACGTTACACATTTCATTTGGAAATTATGTGTTTAAACTTATGGCTTTACTAAGGTTCATAGAAAATATGTAAATGGTCTTATTCTTGATTAGCAAGTTATTGTAACTGGTGCATAATCTCCACAATGGAGATTTCATTTCAATTTCTGATCTAGCCTTTTTTTATAAGAAAAACTTCATTCTTGCGCCTAGTTTCGGACGACGGGATTCGAAAATTAATCTGGCAGAGTAGATGCTCAGCATCTATTTCGAGATTTAACAACTTCCACAAGAATACTATTTCATGTAACGTTCTTCTATGACACAGCTTTGTAATCGGACATTTGTAAGTGTTCATCATCTCTTTCAAACGTCATCACCTCTCCTTGTGAAAGGAGATCCACATCGGAAGAAAATTCGCGCTCACAAACAAGAGATGAAAAAAAAAAAAAAGGGGAGGCCGTCTTCCAATGCGTCCGAACACAAAAGGAAGGTTCAATAGAAGCCGTGAAGGACATCCTTGGACAATCCACGTGATTCGTCCGAGCATGGCAACTGTCCGTGTCGGAAGCTGGATGCGACACGGCAAAAAGGAGAAGAAGCGAGTGAATAGACACGTAGTGAGAATGCTTCTTCGGGGAACCCTCAAGGGTGTTTTTTTTTTTTAATCATTCTGATCCTCGATTACCAGTTGCTACGTGGATGTTATAAATTTGAATCGGTTTTCGTCCCGATCGGCATCGTTCGGTTCTTTTCGTCGACAATCGGAACTCAGACATATTCCTAAGAAGACATTATTTTTTATCTCCTGTAAATCTGATAAATTGGAGTTATGTCCCTCTGGTTCTAACACTACGATATGCACGATGTTGGGATTAAAACGATAATAATTTTAACCGAACTATATTAGCCCAGTAAACGAAGGATTTTTGTCGGAACTAGTTAGAGAAAAGCTGAATTTTGGTGCATTGTTAGACCATCATAAGAGATGTCTTTGCAGGGCAGCTTGTGGAGACTTCTGTGGTTGCAGGAGATCAGGATATAGTTGCACTTGGCCGGCGCTTATTTTTTAATGAATTTAAAATATAATGACAATTCACATGAATTACAAAAAATAGGTATTTTTTCTTCTAGACTACAAAACTGGACTTACTTTTTTGAAAGAATTTAAAATGTAATGACAAATTACATGAATTACAAAAAACGGGTATTTATCTTCTAAACTACAAAACTGGACTTATTTTTTTAAAGAATTTAAAATATAATGACAATTCACGTGATTACAAAAGAAACAGGTATTGTTGTGAAACATACCTTTCTACGAACGTTGACTCCTGTACTTCTGCTCAGCAAATTTTGTTATTACTTTTTCGTTGAAGCACTCTATGTTTGAAATGTATTCTATCTCTTTTGTAAGCAAGTGCCAAGGCATTTGGTCTGTCTTGTCCCATTGCATTTCTTAAGTAGGTTTTAATACGCTTCAATGTGCTGAAACATCGTTCAGATTCAGGTGTTGCCACTGGAGTTATTAAAACTATGTTTGTCATTTTTACTGTTTTTGAAAAGGTACCCTCTAAATAATTTTAAATAAAAAATGAATGCAATCTACTGATAGAGTTTATGTTTTTCAACTCTTCACTACAATAAAGAACACGAAGTTATCTCTTCTATGAAGGGATAATAAATCTGGGAAGATGCCTCTGTTTAATGATTGTTCTCTTTCATTATGTCCTTGTAGAGCAAGTTCATGTCGACCACAGAATTTTAAGCAATCGATAATTCTATTTAATATATGCCTATCTTTCCGGACAAATTCATTGCGTCTTGTAATTGATAGCCTATGTCCTTCATCAATTTGTGTTCGAACATCAACCCTGCCAAACTCACTCAAACATAGCGAATGAAAGCCACCAAAACACTACAGAACAACACGCGAGATCGAACGAGACGCAACGGAGCTAGCCCCGAATCAGCACTCAAATCCATTGCACGCTCCCCTCCTCTCTCTGCTAGCATGTGACCTTCACTGTAGCGTAGGTGGGTGTAGGCTACGCCTTCCTTTGCGACGTGCCCCGGAAAGCGATAATTGACATCAATGCACCTAGGAGCGTTGTCGTATCCATTGCAACAGACGATGAATTTACGTGGGTAAAAATTGCCTTTTAAAAGACTGTGTGATAGTTATGCATTATGGTGATTGATAATTACGTCAATACGTCCGTTTTTCTTTAGGGGATAAGCCCCGGAAGCCCCAAGGGACGAGACGCCACTGCTGCTATGTGCAAGCACTGCAACAGACTTTCCTGCCAAAATTCTCCAGTGTTTGCTAACGAAAATTAACTACATTTTCAACATTAGGTTTACAATATCATAGACCACTCTAAATAGCATGCGTGTGTGTACATAAAATGTGCCGGGAAACTGTGGATGAAGCAAACGATAACAAGTCCTCTGCGGAAGTAGAACTAGAGTGTTCGACCAATGAGTGCGTGAGCGCATGGAGAGATAACTCGGTTGCAGCTACCAGCTAGTTTCACCAGCTTGCACTGCTTTGTTCCATCCACTTGCTTTCTCCCCTACTCTACCATTATGCGCGGCACTGCTCTGAAGATTCCCAGTAAAGAGCGTAACTAGGCTACGAGAAAGCATTTGAAACAATCGTGCGTAGAGTTCAACAATTTGAGAATGACAGACAAGAATTTTATTTTTCTGAGGCAAGTAATGCAAATATTTGCAAACAGGTATTTTTAATATTTTTAAAATAACACAATTAAAATTGCATATTCTATCTATAAACATAACATGGGCTACTTTGAAATGTTACAAAATGTTAAAAACATTGTTTAAATGTAGCACCACGTATGTACAAAAGACATAAAAATGCATTCAGTACACTAAGTAACTCAATTTTTAAGGAAGGCAGCGAGAGTAAGGGAGCGCATATTGTGAGTGAAAGCGAGAGCGTGGGTTCAAACTTTACTCGCTACACACAAAATTTTAGTAGCAAGTTGTCATTATTGATATCAATAACTTTTATTCGGAAAATTTTCCAATATTATCATTCGTAACGAGAATACAATGTCAAAAAGAAAAGAGTAAGGATAAACATTTATATGTTTTTCATCTTGTCTTAAACTTACTCAAAAACTATTGGGAATTTTTAAAACATGAAGAGGACCAAATTTGTAGAGAGTAACGTTGGCACTGTAATTAAGAAAAGAACGTCCCAATATGTTCACTAGTTTCACAGATATGCATGATTTCCTGGACCACTGCAAATTAAATGTTCAGAAGGGCGCAGGGGGGAGCTCCAGGGGGTGGGGGTGGGGACTTTTGGAAAAATACATCTATTATGATGGTCTAACAATACACCAAAATTCAGCTTTCGCTAAATTATTTCCGACAACCACGATTTTTTGCCTTCGTTTCCTGGACTTATAGAATGATTTATTTCTCCAATATTATTTTCTTTAGAGCCGCGACAGTCCAGACTGTAGGACTTCTGACCGACACACCGGAGACCCGGGTTCGATTCCCGGGATGTGTGATTTCAGGTGGGGAATCTTTTCAGCGATGATACTCTTCGGAGAAGCTCTGTTGTTTACCCAGCCTCTAAGTGGGTAGTTTGTGGGGGCAATTCTGGAGAATAAATTGGACGTAGCTAGGTGCTGATCAAGTCACCTCCGGACTTGGGTAAACCGCGAGCTAAGGGTGAAGGATGAACGGGTGAGAACCGGTGAAATCCGTAAGGGTTTGAACCTGGCTCCTCTGCCTACGTAGATTTCCACATTCCACAATAACTGCTTAGCAAATTCAAGCTCTGTCTAATATGCTCTGTCATGCCAAAACAACCTAAGTCACATGAGCAAGCAGTGATTGAAAAGTATGTGGCCTAGGGTGTATGGAGATAAACTGTAACATAAGTCGGTAATACTCGGTAAGAACGAACAAAATTGCGTGGTTGCAAAGCCAGCGAGTGGACCAGGGTGTACTCTAGCCCATCACGATATGGGCCTAGCTCTCTCCCTCCTTCCAACCCAAGACATTTTCTGAACCATTTTGTAACAACGGCATCAGAAAAAAGGTAATATACGAGACGAGTAAGGAATTTCTTAACTAATTTACATAAACAGCTAACTACACATGGAATAAAGAAAAAATGCTCGTGACTGCATTATAAGCATTTTTTTAATTTATAATTGAAATATGTTAGTTTATATATTAGTTATAACAGTGGGGTAAACAAAATTGTTTATATATATTATTGTTATTATGCTTAATAAGTAGAATCTATTTTATAATACACTGAGGATTATTCGGACTGTACTGAACTTTGAACATGTCTATCGCCATTGAAATACAATTAGGAAGTCTCTATATTCCTTGCTTGATATATTGATTTGGTTCATTTACGTCGCTTTTCTGATACTTGTGGATAATCGCGGCGATGAGCGTGGATGGTGATAAGATAAAATTGATGAAAGAACAATCACAAACTTGCATGGACATGACACCAGAAGTGCCCCACACTGGCTGTGATTCTAGCAGTAACTTTGTTTTCATATATGTATATTCGTTCATTATTTTCTCACAATAATGATTCAGATAAAAATTTATGGTGCGAAGATACTGTTAGCCTGAATACAAGGGGCGGAAGCCTATGGCTTGCCACAACACAATTTTATTTGATTTTGAAGAGGTATGCTGCTTCAACGTACTACATGCACGTTTGTGTGCATCTGTGTGCGCCTTATTGTCATTTCCTCCATGCTCTCTGTTGGCCCCGAGTGCTTCTTCTTTCATAGATTCGAACCATCCATCTGGGTGGAAACAAATGAAAGCGATACATTACAACATGAAGGAAAACTGTAATTTTCAACTTAATAATATTTAACCTGAAAATTTTTCGTTCAAGACACATTCAACTTCTTGATTTTGTATTACTAAGCTGGAAAAACACAACAATCTTCAGTTTCGGTACATTATTGTTATATATATTCGTGTACCCTTTCACTATTTTTTTTTCATATTATTTCAAGATTTCTCCAATTTCTACAATCCATACTGTAGGTGGGGGCAAGTTGATGAATCACCAGTATGCCCCACATGGCTGTTCGTCATCTAGCCCCACAAGGCATACTTTCACTTATTGTCATATTGCCATACATCTCTCAGGAGATTAAAACAAATATCCTATACTGTGCTCCACTAAAGTTAAAACTTCAAAATAAAATATTGTTTCCTCCTTGGGACTGGACCCACAGTTTAAAGTGGGATCCGCCTCCACCGGGCATTGAACCCGGGACACCTTGATTACAAGGCAACGACGCTACCACTTCTTTTTTTAAATTAAGGAATACCCATAAGTGGTAGTAGGGAGGTGCAGTCTGGCGTTCGGAAAAGTTCGGAACCATTCGTAAACCCCCACGGATGACGTCAGCCACGAGACATCTCAAAGACGAGCACCAGCGACGGTATAGGAATTCACACTTCTTCCGTCTTTTTGGAAAGAAATTTCTGTGTGTGTGTGTGTGTGTGTAAGTAAATGTATATGTATAGAGCAGACAATATCTAGTAAACTGTGTCGCTGAAGTATCAATAGAATTAACATGTAATGAAAAGCGGTTGAACCGGCTCGGGGAGGAGCAGTGGTTTATTCAGAATTTTCTATTTGAGGGGTGTAAGGGGGTGAAAAGGTATACTTGGAGCCAAAATGATCACAAAGGTGTCCTTTTAAAAAAATGTGTGGGGAGTTGCGGCGAAGTTGATGGAAAAATCACTGGGGCCGACACATTACAACTTCATATTTCATAATCCAAAAGTTGCAGAAAAGCGATGCTACATACCAAAAGGTAAATACAAACTTGAGAGAAAATGTACTACCATGCATAAGTTGAAAATAATTGATAAATGTGACTTACTACGTCCAGGAAAGAAGCATTGACATGACGCCAGGAAATACACAAAAAACACACACACTGCGCACATGTAGCAGACAAATAATCCAAAAACACTTGTTATTTCACTTCACACTTAGTTCACGCTTCATTTGAGAGCCTGGATAGATGATTTTTATATCCCGTGAAGCGTCAACACACACAAAATATTGAGTACATGTTTCTCATTTATTCTCAAAGTCAAATATACATTAATGTAAACTGGATCACAAGCTTTCCCCTCCAAAGGCAGTCCTGCCTGACTACAGGTTGGCATTAATTACACAACAACCATTTTTACCTTTCTTGACCTGACTTCGATTTTGTTTAATTTTCCAATTTAAATACCTTATACGAATGTATGTCCGAGTTTTGACAAAGAGATCTATAATTTCCTTCTTTATCATAGAAAACCTGGAAAGTAATGATATCTTCATTGTTTCTATTACTCCACATTTCCTGCTTAAATCGCCAGGAGGATTGTATAAACAAAATTTATTTCATTTTCCATTTGCTCAACGATTTGAAAGAATTCTTTAGTAGGTTTATTCAGTCCACCACGCGACACATATCAACCCATATTTTCCTTTTTTTGACGAACTTGAGGAAGATATTCCGTACGAGAACCCAAATCCTTATCTTAATGCCGACACTTCTGCGGAACGAATTGTGCGATATAATATAGACAGACCTTCCTTCAAACAGTCGTGAGCTTCGTTGTCACTGCACTCGGTTGGAAACTGGAGTTCACTACCATCGGTGATATCCTTCGTCTTCGATTCGTCTTTCTCTTTATCAAGTAAAAGGTCTGACACCATCGTACTAAAACACTATTGTATGTCCTCCTGTGTAATTCATCATTCTCGCACTGATCCCTGGTTGTAATGTTTAGAGGAAGTTGTCCTATAGTCACTCCTAACAGAAAGAGCCTGGGTCGGTTTTAAATTCTGTAGGGAGAGTGTGATCATAGAAACCTCCCATGCCACGAAGACGCTGAAAGAGATCTTCTATTATATCCTGATTCAACCTTGCAGTCAGTAAAAATTCCATATTGTGTTTCTGTTTCATATCCTGATGCACCCCAAATAATGCGTTGATAGATTGTATCATTCCTTGCTGAAAAGGTAACAATTTTCCATGTCCTTTCACGCGAATACTTTCCATGACCTGTTTCATTTCATTTAACACCTTGGTTTGATGTCCAAGATGCACCCCAAAAGCTCTTTTTAATTTAACATTTAAATTCTCCTTAACATACGAATTCATTATGTCAAACCAGTTGTTAATTAATGCAAAAATCTTTCCACTTACACTTTCATTTGGAAATAAATAAGATATAGCACTTCTTGTCTTTCTAGAAAATAACTGAGCGGCCTAGAATACTCTGTCTTTCGCGACCTGATACGAAAATGATCCGTTATCGATATAGGCAAACGAAGTTCACTTTAATTTTTATCTAACACTGACTGTACAACATTTTTTGTTACAACATTCTGAGATGGTATGATTATCAATAAAATGGTTTCGTAGCAATTTAAGCATGTGTGGAGTATCTGCAAATACCCAAATGTTTCGTCCCTTATCATTCGGATTCACAAAAGAAGGATGACTCGAAGCAGCACCTAATTCTCTTATATTTCCATCTCCCAAGTCAGAAACACACGCAACAACTTCTTAGCCCGCACGTTGCGCTGCTGATATTACCAAATATAAAATCTCCTTAGTCATTTGTGTGTCGAAGTTGTAGTATACAGTTTGTTTCCATAGGGCGTACAACCCGCGAATCAGAATGACCTGTAAAAAAAAAAAAATCTGAAAATCTTGCCATTTAAATATTGAGTTTCGAGAAAAAATTACGGTATTAATACTTGATAGTATATAAATATAAATTTAGATTTTATATTTAGTACTTCATCCTGATGACACAGTCTATCGATCTGTGTCCTTACAAATTGTAATATGCATTTTTTATTGTTGATTTTGCCATGTAAAACTTTTTTAAGGGCTTTAAAGTAGTTTATTTCTATTAGAAAAAGTAAGTAAAAAAATTAACACTGAGTTTTAGTGAACATACCCTAGCAATTGTATTCACATTTTACCTTATATCTTTTTACATTCCAACACAGTGAGCATACACACGAGCGCACACGCTAACCCAAGATAGAAAAACATGAAGGTTGCACTGGAAAAACTCAGCAGTCAATGATGGATGAATGAAAATGATTACTTGCTCATTCGTTACGCTAGTATTGGACTTGGGTTACGTTCTGACAATATATAAGAAATTTTTAATTCTAAATGTAAGTTTTGTAATAAATTACCTGTGCATTCTTGAACAGTCCCATGACAGTGTCACTCTCAGCATCGTACGCAACTTTGGAGTATATATTCATTTCGTCGAAGCATAATACGCAGCATTTCTGGTGTGGTTCTCCATAACTCTTCATAACATCAATAACACTTTGCAGAAGGCCTGGTCTACACTTGGAACCTTTTGTCCACTGACGCAAAGCAGAAATGCTTGGAAGAGGGATTTTCATATTTTCCTCATGTAGATGTAAGCTTTTCTTGATACATGCCTAAGGCAGTAATTTATTTTATTAAAAACATAAACTAAACGTAACGTTTCAACCTTCTAGCAAGGTCTTCTTCAGACTCTATATCAAGTACAAAAGTAACAAGATACAACAACAGGGCATTATATATACACAAAACATTACTCCCTCCAGACTATTAGAAAGTTGTTATGGAACTTTCTAGCAGGTGGCTTTCACTTGTCAACTGTACTTTCACCTAAAAGGCTAAACATATTTACTTCCATATAGAATGTGGTTGGGCTTTATATCTTACGCTCTTTTTCCTTCATTTTCTTCCTTCTCCTCTCCTCTTTCTCTCTTGTCTTTTTCACTGTTTCTAACACCTTCTTCCATTCTTTGTTTAACTTCAGTACCCCATTCCAGTTCATTGTGTCTTCTTCACCATTCTTCTCTATTTCCTTGGCTTCCTTCCATTTTCTCACTAGCATTCTCTTCTCCCTTCCTATCTGCTTAGCCTCATCCCACTCTATGTCTTGTCCTGTTTCTCTCGTGTGTTTCAATATCGCATTTCTCTCTCTCTTAAGTCGTACATCATCCCTATGTTGTTTCAACCTATCTTTCATTCTGTTTATCGTTTCTCCTATGTACACACTCTGACATTCTTTACATTTTACTTCGTAGATAATCCCTTTCTCTTCCTCTTCTCTGTTTTTCTTTTCTTGTTTGCATTCTTCGCTATTCCTAAGATGCTTCTCCCATTAAAACTTACAGGAAGGGAGGGAGAAGCATCTTATTAATAGCGAAGAATGCAAACAAGAAAAAGGAAAACAGAGAAGAGGAAGAGGAGGTATACCAGGAGAACACAATATACAGAATACAGTCTATAATTACAAAGTTAGCAATGTACCAGTACAGATTGTAGACAATATCAAAGACCCAGGTGTTACTTTTAAGCCACACATACATATGATTGTGAAAGAGCAAGATCTATTATGGGAAACCTGATACGAAAATGGAAAGCAGGCAGTAATTAGGACATTATCGTCATGTATTCCATCCATATGCTTGTCAAATATGGCATCCGTAAAATTTCAAAAGTGATACATAGCTAATTGAAAGTGTTCAACCACGTTTTGTAGATTTATGTATAATGAATTATAAAATATATCATGTCATTATGAATACCGTAATCTAAGTAAAAACCTTCAATTATGTAACCTTGAATGTAGAAGAAATATATTCTGTCATCAGTTTGTTGAAAATATATTAGCAGGTGTAATAGATAGTAAAACAAATCTGGAAAATTATGTGGAAAGTTCTTCATTATAACACCAGAAGACATCATATGGTAATTGCAACTACAGTCTTGAAATCCCACACTTGGATGGACAAATGGGTATCGTTAGTACAGGAACTTAAATTCGACAATAATGTAAGCTACTCGTATTTTAAGAACAATTATGTTTTAACTTTTCTATCTTATTCTTTTTTAATTTCTGATTTATACGAGGTATATTATTACAACCCTCTATTATGTATTCTAACCATACTCTGTAAAATGGTTTTATGCATACATGTTAAACACAAGGTGTTGTATAAAGGTTAATCTATTAACAACACTTAAATAAATACATTTCAATTCCAATTTAAATTTCAATATATATGCCCACATTTAATTTTCATCATTACACGAATAGCCAATTCCTTCTATATTCGCATGCACATCGAACAGAAGAATCTTTATGCTTCCGTTCTATTTTCAAGCGAATATGAATTCCTATGTATTCATGTATTTTTAGCAAATTTGCACTTTCGTTAGATTTGTTTTTTGCTATTTTTTCTATAAAGCGCATGAAATCATTATTTGCATTAATATTGTTCAAAGAAAATACTCTATGGCTTAAGTGAAACTATATGTTGGGTTATTTCTATTCCTCGTGAAGGCTCAAGTTAGCCTCTTTAAGTTATCTTGCTCACAGCAAGCGTAATTTCACTGTGGCGTCAAGGGCACGTGACAGTATACTAGCAACTGAGCCATTTGATCTACTCCAACACAATCAATTCGCACACGAACACTTAGTCCTCGCCATATATAGTTGCATTTCCTGCCACCATATTGCTCGCGAACTGCGCGTCTGCTTCGAAATGCGTGGAGAGGCGAGAGAACGCGTTATCTCCATCAGCGTTCGTTGCGATTTCCGAGAACCGCTGGGAACGAGACTTCCAGGAAGCAGGAAGAGAGCGGTGGTCAGCGGCCGCGTTAGGGTGATGATAATACGATGCAGCCCACCTAATTGTACGTAATTGCCTTTAACTCTACGTTAACGAAAGGAACGCGACACAACACTTTTCCGCGAAAGCAAATTTCCCGGTTTTGTGAGAATTGTGTGCTGAAAGGACAGTTGACGACTAGGGTGTGGATTTTAGGATATTTGCACTTTTGTTGCTAAGCGTCGGTTTTCTGGCAGTAATAGCGATGATGAAGATGGATGATGATTGTACGAAATTCGTTACTGGTTTACAGAAATAACACGCATGTCCATCTAAAGTGTCGAACCAGGGAACTTTCGATTCAATTAAATTCATTAGTCTTCATGCTCGGGCGAGGTTCAGAAAACGCAGATCTACCACCTAACCCCACAAAGAAAGATCTAGCAGAGTGCATGATTATGCATGAAAATTATAAGATACTACATAAATAAAATAACATAAAAGAACTTATTAAAAATTTAGAGCTGAGCCGATAGCACAATTTGCCGATACCAATACTTGTATAATTCCAGTACAAAATAACAAAGGCTAGTTTCGGAGTCATACTAACTCGTCACATCACTAGGCACGTATTTAGAAATATATAATTTGGGGAGCCAGTCCGAGGCAAGTGTCTCAGACACATAATAATAAAAGTGTCTCTATTTAATAAGTTAATATAATTATTTGTAATAATATGTAAAAACAGCAGTCATCACAAGGAAATTTATGTTAAAGAAGTAAAAAAAAATATTTATTGAATAGCAAAAATAATGATGGTACGTCCATTTGATGAAAACTAAAGTTCCTGATAAATATTTTATGTACATTATTGTAAGTAGTGGTGTACATAAAACTTTAGAGGGGCCTCTCTGATGGTATCGCCGTCGCCTTGTAATCAATAGATCGCGGGTTCGATACTCAGTGGAGGCACATAGTGGGTCGGGTCCCACTTTAAAATGTAGGTCCAGTCCCGATTAGCTTATCTCTCTTAGTATTGTCATTCAAAACCGTATGTTCCCAATCTAATCTCGGCGGAAATTATTGATTAATTAATTGATTTGCTGTATTTTACGTCGCTGTTTGTGCCACTTTTGGCTAATTTGTGAAGATGGGGATGAGTGATGATGTGATGAAATGTTGAATGACACTCCCAAACATCCATGCCCAGGCCGGGATTCGAACCCTGGCGTCGTAGAGCGATGTGCCAACCATTCAATCACGGGGGCCGGCTTTCGGCGAAAATAAATAGCCAATATCGGCAGTCACACGAAAGACAGAAGTGAAAAGGATAAGCATAAATCACTGATTCTCCATCGCGCTTGATTTAGATAATACAAGCTTGCTCTCATGCTCACGTTTAGGTTCAGCATTCACTTACCCATGTCTTTGATCTTGCCATCTGCTTCACATGATCCAGTGTTTGTAGGAAAATCTATGGAACTTCCTGTGAAGGTCTCGCAATCTGTTACAAGGAAGGATGAACGAACTTTTAAAAAGGACAAAAAGTTGAGACGAGCTGTTGCATTTACCCGATAGCCACTGAAAATCTTTGGTATCGGATGGTATCGATAAAAGAAAATCAACCGATACTCATCGATGCCGATACCGCCGGTATCGGTATCGGCTCAGTCCTAAAAGAAAGTACTACTACTACTGCAGAAAGGAATGACACAAAGAAATGCCGGGCTCCGTGGCGGAGTGGTTAGCGCAGGGATCCCGGATTCGAATCCCGGCCTGGGCATGAGTGTTTGCGACTGTCCCTTCATCAATTTCATTGCATCATCACTCATCCTCATCTTCGCGATTAGCCAAAAGTGGCAGAAAAGCGTAGTAAAATAAACCAAATCAATCACTCAATCAAGACACAAGGAAATGACAAAAGGAAGACATATCACATATATACAGTGCGTGTCTGCAAATAAATGACACTAAGAACGTTTGTCTTCTTGAGCAGTCCGAGGTTTCATTGTTTAAAACTCAAAACTGTCGAACAGGTATTTACTGTACAATACAACAGTCCTTGGTAATATAAGCGACAGTAATGTCTAGCGAGGTGAACCTTTTAATTCTGTTATTTGTTACTAAGTAGGACTATGGCACCTGTCACGTGAAAAGCATACGATGTGTACAAACAATCAAGTCAGTGACGGATTGTAACAATAGATTCGCAATTATTTCGCAAATGGTTCGTTTTCGACCCCATGTTTACAGAGACTTTTTCGCTTTAACAATCGTGTACTTTTCACTGTTTCAGTTTGAGCTTTCACCTCTAATACACCCTGTATAGTGCCTATTTACATTCATATTTTACATCTTTTACAGCTTTATTATTCTTTACTTTACTAAAGGCTTGGAAATATGTACGACCGGTTAGATGGAAGGAAACTGACAATAAGAGAAGGATTAGGGATCCATCCCAGGTCAATTTGCTTTCGGAATGTAATTTGGAGAATTATATGTACAATACAGTTCTAATACTTAGAGCTTGGATTGAATTGATTTTTGATTTTCGTTATTTGTCGTCGCTTTTCTTCCCCTTTTGGCTGATCGCGACGACGAGGATGACTGATGATATGGTGAAATTGATGAAGGATCGCTCACAAAGAAAACTGATGCCCAGGTCGGAATTCGAACCCTTGACTCCTGGTGTCATAGCGCACCATGCTAACCATTCCACCACGGAAGTAGGTTTAAAGCTTGGAAAAATAACAAAATTACAAGAAATAGGTATTTTGTCATTACTAAAAAGAACAGTAAAGTATGTCGGATACAGTATTGGTATTTGTTTATGTAATTGTGAATAATTCTATTGCATTTACGTTTTGTCTGTGAATGTGTGTGATTTGCCAGATCGTTAATGGGGATTTGCTTGATTCCAATTTGTAAATGTATTATATATGTTCTTAGGTCTTCCACGTATTGTTTTGTGTAGTTCCTAGGTGTGTAGGTATCAAAGGAGCCAATGAGATTTGAACTTCCAGCCTTCTACCACCAGATGAGGGAGTATATGTGTAGTTTCTGGCGGGGGGAGAGATGCAGAGAGACAGAGAGTGTAGGGAGAATGACCTTTAGTCTTCTTCCAAGAAACATCTGCAGATCCTATCGTTGCTAGTCCCGTAAGATCTAACAGTTCTTCCTCTTAAGGCTGATGTGTTAAAAAATATTTTGATCAATATGACTTAGAATTTTTGCCGCATGGAGAGCACTTCAAAGACTCCCAAGAGCTTGTATCGTAAATGGCAATAAATATCAAATATATCATATCATATCATAAGGTAACTGAACCCCATATGGCCTACTTAAGGTTTGCATTTTTTTTCTAGTGGTGTACAAAGTCAGAAAGGTAAAACTAGTGGCAAGATTCAAAAGAGGGGACATTTCTGGACGTTTACTGAAAATCGAAGGCAATTCCTAACAATAACATGGGTGCAAGGAAGATTTTATTAAAAAGTAACGTTTAAGCCATATTGGGTATATATGTACCATAGTACCATATAGTCATATATTTTGTTGTTTCACATCAAAAAATGCAATAGAAATTGTAAAGAAAGTACCACAATGTTATTTGTATAGGTTGATATGTACATTGACACACATTTTATTTACATAATGACATATGAGATTTGCACAAAGAAATAACATTGTTTACAAACCAATAAACAAGGGAGCGAAATGTCATAACTTGTTACGTGAAGATCATGGATTACACATCACAGTCTGGGCAAATGAAAGGTCTTTCCTCATCCTTAGGGACTCCCACACACTATACGCGAACATAACATTAACAAATGTCACATTTGCGTATGTCTTTCACGGTATATTCCCATGTAGGCCGTGTTTAGTCTATCTTACATAGTGGTATTTTTCCATCGTTATAAAAAGTCCTTAGAAGATGTAGTAAGTAATAACTTACCTTACGCACCTTCACTGGTCCACTAGGGCCTTGGAATGGCCACAACTAAGTTACCCAAATCGGACTTAGGGGTCCCGGGTTCGATACCCGGTGGAGGCACATAGTGGTTCGGACCCCACTTTAAACTATAAGTCCCGCCCAGATTAGTCTTACTGTGCATACAGTGGACTTCAATCAATCAATCAATCAACCAAATCGGACTTCTCAGTTAGATAATAGCGTAGCGTTCCAACATGAACGCTGGGATCTTAAATAGGGATGTAACTTGCCCCTCCCGATTAACACTACTGATGCTAAAGGCAGCCCTCAAAGGGCCAGGTACAAATATCTAAATTAACATTAATATAAACTCATGATTAGGTTTTATACTGAACTGAGCAATGCGTGTCGCTATCATGCGCACCTTTTTAATCCCTCGCTTGACCTCTCGTCACCTCTAGCCAGAGGCCAGTGTTCTTACCATTTCCTGTAAAAGTCTTATGCTACACATTTCTAAGCAGGATCTGACAAGGTCTGCCAGGGTCAATATTTCTTAAACCGAACGGATACGCTACGATATGGTAAACAAATTGCAGGGCCTGACGGTCACTGGTGTTGGATTTATACGTTTCATTTATGGAACTTTGTTCCAATAAAGTTTGATTTATTATCTTTTTATGCACAATATACAATAAAATTTATCCACTGGCAATCCTGGATCGAGTTGACAGATGCAGATCTGCGTACAAATCTGTAACGGGCAACCCTTCCAAGATTATTCACGGTTTGACGGTATCGCAAGAACCCAGAGCGTGAGCAGCAGGTTATGAGAAACTGACCCAAGCATAAGCAGAGCCTAACGGGGGAGGACAGGCATTTCTCCCTACGAGGTTGACTTGTGATACCAGCCTAACGACAACCGGGTAAGAAAGCCCCAATATACAGAGATCTGGTTCCCTTTTTGAATGGTTGTTTACAAAATACCAAGGAAACTTAATCGATATTTACACGTATCCATGGATCTCCATTATGACATCATGCAATTTAGACTTTTACAATATATACACAAAGTTATTAAAGTTGTAAATTACACACCTTCCAAAAAAAAATCAATGCCGAAAGAGATCACATAATAAATATTTGTGTTATCTTAAGAACTGCAGATTAATTCCAGAACGTTCGAATCTCGTGCAAGTCACAGAATGTATGCATAATCTAGCACGCATAGATGTTGAGCTCCTGCTTTACAAATAGAAGCATGACCAGATTCAACTGGGGCGACACAACCTATGCAATATTCGATCATGTAGAACACAATCACGAGGTACAGCTATTTCGCTTCTTTTTTCTCAAGTTGCACTATAGGTAGAGCCAACATGTTCAATCACTTCATTTGGTCAGTCTAAATAACGTCATATGTTGAAATTTATGTACTTCTTCGGCATTTTGATCTTTCAAGAGGTCCGCATTTCCTCGGATTTTCTCGAAATTTGTTTTTATTTTTGATTTCTTTTCTGGGGAAAAAGTCAATTTTGTGATAACATGTAATTTAATCTTCTTACGTGATTCTTGAATATTTAAAGTGAAAATCTTGGTAAATTGATGCATGCAATTAGATAGGAATACTTACATAAATATTAATTAATATTTTTTTAACAACTTTTAAATATTATAATTTTGAAGTATATGTATCTGTATCGGTCGGTGGGTATCGGTGAGAATATCGGCATCGGTATCGGTTCAATGTGGTATCGGCTCAGCCCTAAAAAATGTAAAATTATTTCAGCGTTTTAGGCAATAATATTCTTTGGAACAGATGAAAAAAATTCGAGATCAGAAACAAAAAAAAGGCAAGATATGAATATATATGAATTAATATTCGGGAATAAGAATTCGTGATGGTGCAGTTGGAATTAGAAAAAGCAAACTGACAATTGAAGGAAAGGAATTGGAGATAATATTGCAAAAATGAGAATTAATATGAGGGTTTGCAGAGAGGAAATAAATGAGGGATCGGAAATAACTTATCTGAATAGGAAATTAAATTGAGTGAGTTGAAATTCAAAGCAAAAGAGGGAAAACAGAAAATATAAAAAGCTGGAAAGTGTGAATTAAATGACGAAGTTACGAATTACAAGACTGTGATATCTGACTTAAAAGATGAGTGATATTTATAAGTGCTGAAATTTGAATTTGGGGATATGAAATGAGAATTGGGACAGGAATTGAATGGAGAGGGAGGAGAAAAGGAGAATTATATTATAAGCGAGACTAAAAAGATTAAAGGAATAACTTGAGTGTCTAAGTAAGGAGAACTTAATTGATAGGGACTCAAAATAGATGGGGGTAGATAGAATTGCATCCTCTATTGCAACAATTGAAAGTAGTTTGTCAGCGTTACGTGTCACGCACGCTCGTAGCGAGGGATAGGGTTGGGGTGCTGAAGCCTACGGCGCCATGCACGGAAAGCGTCGTTCAAAATTTTAACAAAGTCAGAATATGCGATGGAGATATTTACGCTTGGCAGAGATAAAGGTGTTAACAAGTGTTTCACATTTATATATTTTAGTTTACGTATTACTGGTGCTTTTCTGCTGTCTAATAATGCCACGTACAATTCAAAACAACGCATTTTTATGTACGACTCTTACGTCATTACGAATTATTGTAGTTTGTCATCAGAATTCCCAGATGTTCCTGTTCCACGCAGAGACAATGTCCGAGAACTTATGAGCAAATTTAGGTTTGATTGATTGATTTGGTGTTTTAAGTCCACTTTATGCACAGTAAGGCTAATCGGGACTGGACCTACAGTTTAAAGTGGAATCCGAACCACTATGTGCCTCCACCGGGTTCGAACCCGGGACCCCTTGATTACAAGGCAATTACGATACCATTGCGCCATCGGGGAGGCCCGAGAAAATTTAGGGAAACAGGGTCTGTTCTCGATAAGAAGCGAAGAGTAAAAGGTCGTGTGCTTACCGAGGAGAAAGCAAGCGACGTTGGAGCACTTTCGAACATACTGCTCAAAAATTCTTCTGGCGCATTGCACAAGAAACAGACATTTCTGTGATATCTGCATGGCAAGCTACCAAGCTTTTAAACATCAAGAGAGAAATGAAAATTTCCTAATAAGATGCCATATATGTGTGTATGCAGGATCACAACATTTCCAACACCTCTTGTAAGAAGCTACGTACTCATTTTAATCGTAACTGTCAATGTAATTGTGTGAATATGTGTGATGTTATAAATATGTTATTTGTTCAAGCGGAGCTGAATAATATCGAAGGAGAAAATTATTCATCCTCCCCGAGCCTCTTATTAGGACGTCCTGAGTTAGGAAGATATTTCTCTGAAATATCCAACTGGTGTAGACCTATTCCTGAAATGGAGCTGTTTTCATTGGTATTTCCATAGTTCCTGAAGTGGAGCTGTTTCATTGGAATTTCCATAGTTCCTGAAGTGGATCTGTTCAATTGGAATTTCCATAGTTCCTGAATTGGAAAGTCTTGAATCGGGAATAAATCGCCTTGGGAGTCAAAATCATGCGCGGATCCACAGGAGGGTGATATAGGTGGTCGCCCCTCCTAAATTACAGGTTTTGTGACACATTATTATGCCTAATTGTTTTGAAGACTCATGTAGTTTAAAAGGCTCCAGAATATACGTATATATATATATACGTATATTCTGGAGCCTTTTAAGAAGTTTCATTAAAGCTCACTTTCTGCTCATCATAGGCTGATCGGAATTTGCAATATGTCTCATAAGAGGATCGAACCCGAGACCACTTCAAATAATAGTTTATTTTTTTTCATTGCACTTCTAATCTGATCGTTCTGAGGAATTATGATAACGACATACAATAATAACCATCTATTCCAACCGTAGGCTCCTATTTTTGCAACACAATGCTCTACTTTTTAGAACTTTCGAAACAGGATTCTCGCATTACCAGCCATGTAAAATGGGCGTTAGCTTCCAACGTTTCGAGCGCAAACATTGCTCTCATCATCAGGGAATAGAATTCACTCGAAACGTTGGAAGTTAACGCCGAATGAACGTGGCTGGTAATCCGAGAACACTTGTTCGAGTCACTTCGCCAGGAAAGCTACAATTCCAATTTTCTCTAGAGCATGCAAGTCAGCTTAGTTCCTGTTCACAGTACTATGCATTGTTTACATAAAAGAGTGCAAGTGTAGGTTAGAATTTATTCTCGGTGAGGTGAGGTCGCAGAAAGAAATCGCCCGACCCAACTGTTACTTTTGGATCCGCCACTGGCGAAATTATCTAGTTACGGGGCTGGTGCGACGACAACCTTCGACAATGGAAACTTGTATCAAGTAATCACCGAACGAGAACGCACAGAAGAGTGTGTTTACGTGCAGAATTACGAAGGCGTCGACGGATTTAATAACAGGCGATGAATCCACGAGCTGCTTCGCCCCGCCCTGTTCGGAATGGATGCCATCTATCAATGTGAAATTAGGGAACCAAGGCCTTCGTGGAAACCCTCGCCCCACGTAACAAATCGCTGCCACAATTATTTCATCTGGGACGGGGAGGGGGGATAATTGACTCATCACGGGGGGAGGGGGCGTTCGTTGACTTCACCCTGACACGCGGATCGTGTTCGCAACGTTGCCTCGCGTTACTCTTCTTGACACTTCTTCCTAGAAAAGCTCCAAGAAGATAGCCTTTGTTTGGTGGACTTGTATTCAGCAAAGGGACAGCTGCTCTACGCAGAAGAGGCTGTTCTGTCACTTTTCGTTTTGCTTTTCTTTCATTTCTTGCTTACGAAGGAGTCTGTGCTTGAACTATAAGTCTTCGTAATACGCAGATAGTAGACTTATAGGGACATGATATTAAGTTTAAAGTGCGATCCCATATGAGTACACGTGACCACTTGATTACAAAGCATCGACGTTACCACTAAGCCATCAGCGCAGGCCGGATACATCCCAGGAGAATAACGTTTCTCGCTGAACACTGTGGCATTAATTGACATAAAATAGTATTCTATTGGGATCGCCAAATCCGGGTAAAATTTTATTATAACATCGGATAATTTTCTATGTAGATATCGGATATTCTGATATCGTGGTATACGAAATATCTCGATATCCAAATTGTTCGGATTATCCAGATATCCGAATTATTCGGGTATTCGGACTATCCGAAATATCTGGATATCCAAATGTGTGCGTTTTACGGGCCGACATATTCTATTATTGCTCCTGTTCGTATTTCACCGTACGGATTTTCTTCAAATCCTTAATCGAATCTGTATTGTACACATATCTGAATTATCCAGATATTCGGATATCCAGATTGTCCGGTGCACCCGAAGCAGATATCGAATAATTTGAAATCCTGATTTTGTGGCCATCCCTTTATAATACGTTCTTAGAAGTCAGTGTAAAATTTCAAATAACATCAATAATTGTCTTTATGAAAGCAGACGTGTATTTTTACATATGCTACCAACTTTTATCAATAGAAAATTGAGAGAGGATACAAACGAATTCATGGTATTCATGATATATATACAAAACAAATACATGACAATATGAATTGGCGATAAAAAGACAGAGAAAATTACGATAAACTGAAGCACAATATGAATTAATAAGTAATATATAGGGTGAGGCAGCCAAAAGGGAAGATTTAAAAAATTCACAAAAATAGAGAGAGCAAATATTATTTATTTTTTGAACATGAATGTACTGTACATTAGTTGAAATTACTACTGTACCTGAAAAGTGTTCATTTTTTAAATATGGTGTCAGTAAGATGGCGTCCTTGGTGTTGCACACATTCTCGGAGTCTCAGAGTAAATCCGCCCATGACGTTGCGTAGCATCTCCAACGGAATGTTGTGGATCTCTTGCCGAATTCGCGCATTCAAATCTTCCCTGGTTCTTGGAGGGTTATCCTTGAATACTTTGGATTTGAGGTAACCTCAAATAAAAAAGTCAGGAGCCAACAAGTCGGGTGAACGGGCAGGCCACGGAATATCGCCGAATCTGCTGATGAGACGACCAGGAAATGCCAGTCTAAGCACATCCATAGACACTCGGGTAGTATGGCTAGTTGCACCATCTTGCTGGAAGCAAGGAGCACGCGGGGATAACTGAAACTCTCGACGGATAGCGTGTTGATCTCCAACAAAACTATTCGGGGTTTTTGTAATACGCCTTTACAGCAATGTGTGCAACACCAAGGACTCCATCTTACTGACACCATATTCAAATAATGAACATTTTTCATTTACACTAGTAATTTCAACTCATGTACAGTACATTCATGTTCAAAAAGTAACTAATATTTGTTCACTCTATTTTTGTGATTTTTTTTAATCTTCCCGTTTGGCTGCCTCACCCTATATAATAATAATCAGAAATCTGCTGTTAAAATTCAACACTCTGCCTGATACTTATTCATATAACAATAGCAATACAATATTATTTTATATATTTAATTAATATTATTTTAATTGAATATAAATATATTTAAAATTAACCGTTATTATTATTATTGTTATTATTATTATTTCTGAGACACTTCGTACGGACCTCCCCGCGAAATACATTTCTAAATACGTGCCTGTGTACACTGTAGTTATCGAGTTTGCCGGCGACCTTTCTCGTTTTGAAGAAATTGTAAATGGTATGAGTAAAACTTAATATTTTCAGCAAGAGTTCTATCTACGGTTCCTTTCTCACCGTAAACCCTGATGCTGTTGCTTTAGAAGAGAAACAGTTGACGTATTTCCGTGACAATCATGACACAATTTGCAAATGTTGTTTCCATAACTACGGTAGCATCTTTTCAACACGTGCTGAAAGAACGTCACGTCTAGTTCAATTTTGGAAATGAGCTGACAACGCTGGAGGAACAGCCCCAAAGGCGCATTTTAACCATGGAAACTATGAAGAATGAGCTGGATTTGAACTTTCACGGTCTTTTGAGACAACTTCATGGGGGGTCGAAATGAAACATCTTGTGGCTCCGAGGTTTCCTTCATGGCGAGAATTTGTGTCTGAGTGGGATTGCTAATTTATATGTTTGTTAGATTATAATAGTTTTAAAGTGCACAAATATACGAATAAAACAGAAGATAATATCTTCTCTCAAATATGTCACCCTACCTTATGTCTATACCAATAAAATTTAGTTTCTTTATTTAGTAGATTGTTACCCTTACACCTGGGGAACCAAGATATTCGGTGGAGTAGTATTTTGGGAAATATAAGTTTCTCGTTTTGAGTTCGGGTTTGTCACTTGTTTCGGAATCAAGGGTGAGTTCCCGTTGCTGCCACCTATGCGGCAGAGAAAATAAAGAATTTGCGCTTGTGGATGCAGTTAAATGAAAAATTAGTTTAAACCTATCATATTTTTCTCTCAAAATCTCTGGCCTTCTTAAACCCGAAGGTTCATGGCTGCAGCAACACTAGCCTTCCATCTGTCCCTATCCTGGGCAAGATCAATCCACTCTTTTCCATCCGTACCGATTTCCTTTAGGTCCATCTCAACGTTATCCCTCCAACTTCGTCTTGGCCTTTCTGCAGGTCTCTTATCATCAGGTTTCCCAACAAGAATCCTGTAAACTCTTCCTTCCTCTCCCATTTGTGCCACATGGCCTGCCCACCTAAGTCTTCTTGATTTAATCATTCTAATAATATCTGGACATGAATACAAATTATGTAGTTCTAAATTATGTAACCTTCTCCACTCGCCTGTCTCTTCATCCCTTTTTGGCCAAAATATTTTCCTAAGGATCTTATTTATCATATATCACTTAAAATCAGTGATATGATGGTTATACGTGTATGTAAATGATTAATATCATATTTATTGAAATAACTGAATTTCAAATATTAAATGTTCAAGTTTTCTCATCATTTAATATACTTTCATCTGGGAAAAATATATTTCATTAGTTAAAATCGTTAGTTATGTCCACTTCATGCTCAATTAGGATAAACCGGAATTAAACTGGCATTTTAAAGGAAGGTCTGACCCATACAAATGTCCAAATGACATCCATTGGATATCTCTTGGATATTCGTGTCGGATCTTCTGGATATCCAATAGATATCCGGGAATATAAAATTGACATCCATTGGATGTCCCCTACATATCCATTTGTCCGCATGCGTGATATCCAGGGGATATCCAGAAAAGGATATGTTATTGATGTTTCCGGTTCACTTTTGGACATGTTTGGACATCAATTGGAACGTTATCTGGACACTATGCTTTGATTTAGACATTTTTATACGTACTATGGATACTGTATGGAAACGAAAAATAAATTTTTTAGGCTATATATGGATATTATCTAGACATTTTTATATAATGTTGTAATCCCATCTTTACCAGGGATCTGAGGTCACAGGGATGCTTCAATAATACATTTTAGGTAGAGCTTAAATATACTTGTGAGTTGAACCTGCTCCGACTAAGAGGAATGAGATATGGAAGGTTGAATTTAAAGGTTATTTACGCTTGTTTATACCTGGTAGGCGAATGATGTTCTTTTCCAGATGCTTCTTGCAGACCGAATTGTGACTGATGTCAAGGTTCGATACTGTGACCCTTGACTCACTATTCCGAGCAATCCCGCACGAATGGCTGCAGGCTTATGCAGCCGTAAACTTCGTACCCCGTCGTTGTCGTTTGTTCGTTGTAAAGTGTATGAGTTAAATAAGAGTTATGAGAGCGAGCTTCAGGACGAGCTTGCTTTTATAATCTTTTGCTTCGAAAGGTTATTACACCTATCGAACACGCTGGATCATGTTAGATCCACGTATTTGCCTCTCAGTCATTGCTTCGAGGAAGTTACGAAATTTGCGCATTCTTGAGATTTCTCGCCGGTCGGACAATTCCAGTGAATAAACAAACATAAAATAGTCTCTTGACGAGGTTTTCTAGTATTTTTAATCACCATATCTCTACAATAAAAATAATGTTTTTGTTTTATTGACTAGATTGGAACATATTCTGGATATCCTCTGAACGTCTAATGGATATCAAATGGATATCCATTTATCTGATCTGGACATTGTGGATATCTAATGGATATCCCTTGAAGATTTGTGTTGTATGGGGAAACACAGTTTCAAAGTAACTCCAGGGAAATCGAACCTGAGACCCCTTGAATACAAGGTGAGAGCGTTAGCTACTACGCTGTCAGGGATCCATGATTTGTTTGGATTAAGACCAAGTATACATGCAACACATCAAAATGTTTACACAAGCAACTTTCAAAGGAAGTGTGTCTTCATAAGTTTAATTATAAGTTATAATTTCCCTGCTCCAATATAAATTTTCTTGCCTCTATTTACGTGGCTCCACCACTTTGCTGGTCACTGTTAAAGTTACCCTGAGAAAAGAAATACTTAGAAATAATTCCGCAGCTGAGCTTAAGTACAACAAAGAGTTAATTAGTTTGTTGCCCTTCCTGTTTTTATAAGGCTTTCGGAAGCGGTTGCAGAAAAGAGGATGTGACGATCCTAGCAGTACTTCTCTCTAATGCAGTGCTGCACCCACGCACCTCTTCCAAGGAGCATTCACTTTTCCTTTCGCTTCAGATAATTAACCTTTGAACTTTTAGTCGTCATTTTGCCCTAGAGACTTGACCAATCTGTTATGATGCTTCACTGAGCGGAAACGAGAATCGCAGGCTAGCAGCGCAATCAGGGAGAGGAAAACAACGAGGGAAACCTGGAAGCAAAGAGAGAAGTAAAGCAACATAGGGAAGGGGGAGGTAAACAGGGACGAGCTAAAGTAAACAGAGAGAAAGGTTGGCAGGCTGAAACAAAGAGCAATGTATAGGCAAAGTAGAGACAGAGAGAAACAGAAGGAGAAAAGTAGAGGCAGGAAGACCAAGAGGTATGGGAGAAGGTAAACGGAGAGAGAAAGAAAGAAGTGACGGCAGAGAGGTTTAGGCAAAGATAAAGACAGAGAAGTAGAGAGAGAGAGAGAGAGAGAGAGAGAGAGAGAGAGAGAGAGAGAGAGAAAGGAAGAGAGAGAGAGAGGCAAGTAGAGGCACAAAGACACAGAAGTAAACACAGGGAGAGAGCAGAGAGAAGAAAGCGACAGAGAGGTTTAGATAAAGATAGAGACACAAGAAGGATCAGACAGAGAGAGAGAGAGAGAGAGAGAGGGAGATAGAGAGAGGCGGGAGAGAGAGAGGGAGAGAGAGAGAGAGAGACAGACAGAGAGAGAAATATGTAGCTAAAAGCAGATAAAGAGAAAAGGGGATAACAAGAGAAGTTCAGTAAAAGAGAGACATGGAAAGAGATTGACAGAGAGACGGGAGAAAGAGAGTATATGTGGAAAAGAAGAAAAATAGAAAATAGAGACATGGGGGAAAGAGAAAGCTAAAACCAGTGAGAGAATTGGAACGAAAGATAGGGAGGGAGAAAGAACGGAGAATGAATGGGGAAGAGAGAATAGAAAATAGAGATAAATATAGAGAAAGAGATAGGTAGATGCAATAAAAAGAAAGATAAATAAAAATACAAGTGCAGAAAGAGATGTACAGTTACAAACAGAAACAGGACCATAAAAGGACATTGAACAAAAGTGCATTTCTTTCCTAGGCCTATACCTAAATAATATTTTGGGCTTCTTCAATTCAACACTATACAAAGCAAAAGGAACAAAAGACTTGATTATCACTGAATTTTATAAAGAAAGATTTGTGTGTGTCTGTATGAAACAAAGAACACACTTACGTTCATCTCATGATTTTAACTCGGAACTTATGTATCCGGTATGTGAATCTGCCACCAAACCAGCATTCTCACCAAAGAAATAGCTGATTTTCCATTATTACTATTAATAAACCACAGTTCACAAAAAAAATCGAATACTGCCCTGAAAGAAGACAAGGATCTTAAAATTCCCGGAAAGTATAATATCAATGAAAAAAGAAATATGAATGACAGATGGAGGGATAGAGAGAGCAAGTGAGAGAGCAAAAATTGGAATGCCGGAGACAGAGATAGAGAGCAAAAGGGAAAGAGGAGAAACGGAGCAAAGCGAGAGAGAAAGTGAGAGAGGAAAGGCGGGAGCAGAGTGAGATATAGAGAGAAAATGAGAGAGGAAAAGTGAAAGAAAACAGGTAGAGAGAGAGAGAGAGAGAGAGAGAGGGAGGGAGGAATGAATAGAGAAAGAGGAAAGGCGGAGACAAATAGAATGAGAGAGGAAGAAAGAGTGAGTAAGAGGAAAATGAGGAAATGCTGAGGGAGAGATAGAGAGAAAGTAATGTAGAAAGGAAAGAGAAGAGGCACAGAGATAGAGAAAGGAAGGAAGAGAGAGCAAAGGGAAAGAGGAATGGCGGAGGCACAGAGCGAAAGATAGAGAGAGAAAATGCAAAGAAGAAAGTTGGAAGGAAAGGGAGATAGAAAAAAACAAAGAAGAAATGCTGAGGAAATGAGAAAGTGAAGAAGCAAGGGAGGAAAGAAGGAAGACAGTGAGAAGCAAACCCGCAGTGTAAGAGGTGCACAAGCACAAAGCCCTCTTCACCTTTGAGGAACAAACGAGAGTGTTCCTTTATTAATTTTCTCTCATCTCCCGGCACACCGTGAGCGAGGGCTTAAATGTTTGACGGCGCGGAGGCCCACTTGCTCTCGGAGGAAAACAAACAAAGGGAGGTTGGTAACAGACGAAGAAGCGGCCCTTCCGTTTCCGCCTGGCCTACTTCGATCTGGAGTTGGTGAAAAGCGTTCGCGACCCACGCCGCAATCTGCACAATTCGTCCGCGAACTGGCGAGAAAAGGGAAAGTTGAATCGGTGGGCAATTAAGAAGAAAAACGTGGAGACATCCAGCCTCTTACGTAGCGATCGGTTAATCTTCTGAATGTCTCCTATAGAGCCTCCACCTCCCATCAATCAAACCCTTCGGAAGTGCATAATTACGTAATGTAAACAGCAATTCCTAATTGATATTGTTGTGTAACTTTGTGACGTTCCTTTAGGTGTCTGCCACTGGATTACTACGTCACGGTAGTTGCCCAATCCCCTTGCGCGGTAGAGCCATGGGACTCTCCTTTATTGTATTGCTACACTGAGCATCCTCAGGAAGTAACTAACTTCATGTCGTACATCGTTTATTAAAGCCATATCGCTTTAAGCATTCACTGCCCATAATACCACAATCACAATACAATAAGCTGTTGCTTTTCGTTTCATAGTAGTGTCTTCACAGATTTTGTATCATCTCACGCAACTCAACTTAAATTCTTCTTCTTCTTCTTTATTTGCTGGCTCACACTGCGTATTTTTGCGATTTCTAGCCAAAGTTGCTAAGTTCAGTTACAATTATGTTCCAAACTGTTGATTAATATCTTTCACTTTTTTCGAAAAACTCTTGACTTATTGAGAGCTGTTGTCTCTTAGGATATGACGATTTTGAGAGGTCATTTGGATTTAAATTGTCGTGAGGTTCATGGCTGTTTAGATTGCAAACCTGTGTTTTCGAGCGAAACTAAAAAGCATCCAAATAAATGCAGTACGAAGTTCAGATATTAATGTAGATAAGGATATAGATAATGGAACCTGTGCGTGTTGTAAGTTTTTCTATAAAGAGTCTCGGTGTTGTTGTCTTAAGTGACATTGAAAGAAATAAATGATTGAGTGTTTTGATAGCTTCTCCGCAATGACAGGAAGTTAAAACTTTTTGGTACAACCTTTAAACGAGTCAAATGTTCATTTACTAATACATGACCTGTACATGTCAAGAAACAGCAATATAAGGCCATGGATGTTCCCAAGGTAAAATATTCAGGAGGTAAAATAGTCCCCCGTTCGGATCTCCGGGTGGGGACTACTTTGGGAGGTCCCTGGACTAAGGATAAGATCTACATTAGGAATAAGATTATTAAATTAGGCACCTGGAATGTTCTGAGCCTTTACCGGCCTGGGTCATTTCAGTGTACAGTTAATGAGATAGTTAAGTATAAATTAGATGTAGTAGCTGTCCAGGAAGTTAGGTGGCCAGGAGAAGGGAATTGTAAAACTAAAAATTATATTTTTTCTATGGTGGTACTGAAAATCATAATTTTGGAACAGGCTTTTTCATAAATAATAGAATTATCTCGGCTCTTAGAACAGTAGAATTTATTAATGATATGATATCATATGCAGTTTTACAGGGTAGGTGGTGTAAAATTATTTTAATAAACATACATGCACCAACGGAAGATAAAGATGATTTTTATACAGAGTTAGAACAGGTCTTTGATACATTTTCTCAGTATGATATGAAAATTCTGTTAGGTGACTGTAATGCACAGATTGGCAAATAAGAGACATTTAAACCTACGATTGGTAAGAAAGTCTTCATGAATTAAGTAATGATAATGGTATAAGATTGATTACTTTTGCAACCTCAAAGAATTTAATTGTGAAAAGTACCACTTTTAAACATAAAGATATCCATAAATATACCTGGTCTTCTCCAGATGGTAAAACTCATAATCAGATAGATCATATTCTCATTGATAAGAGAAGGCATACTAGTATAATTGACGTTCGTACACATAGAGGTGCTGACTGTGCCAGTGACCATTATTTAGTAATTGCCAAATTAAGAGAAAAACTCTCAGTGATAAATCATAAGCAACAAAATCTAAAAGTTCTAAAATGTAATACAGGAAAGTTTACTGATGAAAGAATTAAGAAAGATTACCAAATTAAACTGTCAAATAGATTTAATGTTTTGCAGGATTTAAATCATGATGAAAATATAAATGAAACAGGCGTAAATAAGAATTGGGAGCACATACGTAATGCAATAGAATCAGCAGCTAAAGAAAGTATAGGATACCATAAACCGAGAAAAAGTAAGCCATGGTTTGATAATGAATGTCATAATCTAATAAAAATAAGAAATCAGGCTAGACTTAGGTGGTTAAATAACTCTGATGATACAAATCTAAACAATTATAATAGAAAAAAGCGAGAAGTTAACCGCACGTTTAGAAGTAAAAAAAGAGATTACTTGAAAAGCAAAATTAACGAAATTGAAACAAACAGCAAAAATAAAAATATTTCATTGATTTATATAAAGGTGTAAATGAGTTTAGAAAGGGGTGGCAACCTAAAGTAAACTTGATAAAAGATAAAGACGGTGATTTTCTAGCTGACCCAAGCGATATTCTAAATAGATGGAAGAACTACTTTAATTACCTTTTAAATGTTCATGTAGGAGATAAATCAGAAGTAAATGAAGTCCACACAGCAGAACCTTTAGTTCCAGAACCTAACTTGACTGAAGTTAACGATGCTATTAAAAGGCTAAAGAATAACAAAGCACCTGGCATTGATTTAATACCAGCTGAGTTAATTAAATATGGTGGAAATTCATTAATATGTCAAATTCATAAATTAATTTGTTTAATATGGAATAGAGAAGAAATCCATCAACAGTGGAAAGAATCCATAATTGTTCCTGTGTTTAAAAAAGGTGATAAAATGAACTGCAATAATTACCGTGGAATTTCTCTACTCTCAACAACATATAAAATATTATCTAACATTCTTTTAACAAGACTAACCCCATATGCTAATGAAATTATAGGTGATTATCAATGTGGATTTAAACGTAACAGATCAACTACAGATCAAATTTTTCACATCAGACAGACACTTGAAAAAAAGTGTGAATATAACCAAAATGTCCATCAGCTATTCATTGATTTCAAAAAAGCATATGATTCGGTCAAGAGAGATAAATTATATAATATATTAGTCGAGTTTGGAATACCTAAGAAGCTTGTTAGTATTATAAAAATATGCACCAGTGAAACAGATAGTAGCATATGCAGATGATGTAGACTTACTGGGGGATGATGTGAATACAATTAAGTATAATGCTAAAATATTTTTCAAAACTGCTAAAGAGATAGGTTTGGAAGTTAACAAAGAGAAAATTAAATATATGCTTACAGGCCGAAACCAAGTGTTAGGTAATAATCAAAATCTAATTTTTGATAACAACTTGTTTGAACCAGTTTCCAAATTCAAATACTTAGGAGGAATATTAACAAATGAAAATTATATTAAAGAGGAAATAAAAAGTAGGCTTCATTCAGGAAATGCATGTTACTTCTCTCTTCATAAACTTTTGTCTTCTCGTTTAATATCTAAGAAACTAAAAGTTAAAATATACAAAACAGTAATTTTGCCTGTAGTATTATATGGATGTGAAACTTGGTCCCTTACATTGAAAGAGGAACATAAATTGAGAGTATTTGGAAATAAGATCATTAGGAAAATCTTTGGACCTAAAAGGGATGAGGAGACAGGTGAGTGGAGAAGGTTACATAATTTAGAAGGACATAATTTGTATTCATGTCCAGATATTATTAGAATAATCAAATCAAGAAGACTTAGGTGGGCCGGCCATGTGGCACGAATGGGAGAGGAAAGAGGAGTTTACAGGATTCTTGTTGCTAAACCTGATGGTAAGAGACCTGTAGGAAGGCCAAGACGAAGATGGAGGGACAACGTTGAGATGGACCTAAGGGAAATCGGTAGGGATGGAAAAGAGTATATAGAACTTGCTCAAGATAGGGAAAGATGGAAGGCCTGTGTTGCTGCAGCCATGAACCTTCGGGTTTAAGAAGGCTAGGGAGTTAGTTAGTTAGTTAGTTTGACCTGTACGCATTCTTAATATAAAAACAACCACTGCCCGAGGTAGATTCATGCATTGGTACCAAGGTCTATGATTACTGACTTGAGCATGCCAGTTATAGGATGTGTGTTATTTCATGTCAAATCGACCAATTTCAGAAAAGTTTCCAGGTCATATTTTTGTATTTGGATGAAATTTGGCATGATGCTTCAATGATGTCTCGAGGACTTGTATTCCAAATAGTAGGTTCCTCCGAGAAATAATCTACAGTTATAGCCTGTGGAAGGGGGTGGTGCGCAACAGAAAATATGACTGAAATCTGGGAAATGAACTTCAGATCTAACTTCAGGACTCAATAACTTTTCAACTATAGATCACAGCCTAGTGATATTTACACATCAAACACACCTCTAACAAAAGAACACGTGCATTGTATCAAAATACCCTTAGCTTGCTTACATTAGCAAATAAAATACTCGAAAATAAGGCTTAAAAAGCCTTACATGTCAAAAAATGCATATTTTGTGTGCCTGCTGTTACAACATGTTATCCACACACGAAGGTGGCATTAATTTTTCTAGCAATCCTGATGTGGGCTCAGAATGCACACATTATGTTGCCTCCACATATATCACCCAATCCATATTATATGTGGCTGAATATGCAAGAAATTGAAAAATCACAGGAAAATGGCGGATTTCTGTAATGGTATAGAACAAAAGTTGAATTTTTCTTTAAAGCAACATGTCCTCTCCAGCGTACAGACGGATGAGAGATCATGTGCTTGTTGCTTTCAGACTTTGTAAAGTTACTTCGTAAAAGTAAGTCAGTTGTAGTATTTTGCCCAAAAGGGACTAAGACAGTTACTCTTTTATGGAATGTAACTGATTTGCAGAGTTTACCGTTACGTTAAAGCGATGAGCTAAACCTCGTGGAACGTGTAACATGCTTGAACTGAAGGCAGGCTTTCCTTTATTTTATCCTCAAAAGTGAACATTCATTTTCAATAAATTACATGAAAGTAGACATAAAATTCAAAGTGAGCCTGAATGGCACATTTTCCAAAATAATCCACGGTGCAAATGTATACACATAAACTATTAACATTTTTGTGAAACCTTTGAGCAAATCATAGTTGTTGTTTTATGAACTCCTTACCATGGTCGTTGCCAGAAATACACTGGATGTTGTATGCCTTTCACATAACACTAAATTTTGGAAGAAAACTATTTATTATTTGTATAAAAAGGTAGAGTATGAAAAGATATAACCTGGTTGCTGCATTTACCACCAAATTTCTTCTATCTAATGCCTTTTTTACTTATATTATTCTGTTCGAATACTAACTAACTGAACTTTATATCTGTTATTTACAATAAAAATAGCCAAACTTCATGTAACTTTGTGTGAATGAAGCCAAATTCCAGGGGGTGTACGTACCTGTTCGATCGCCCCCCCCCCTCACCACGTCCATGCTTCTTACCTGAAAACGTTTCCGAGGCACAGTTTCACAAAGTAACTACTTACAGATACTCGAGAAAGTAACTGTTATTTGTAACTAGTTACTTTCAAACCCTGCCTGAATTTGCTTTAGTGAGAGCAAATTTCTTCCACCAAACCCACACACACACACACACACACACACACACACACACACACACACACACACACACACACACACACAAACACACAAACCTATAACTGCACACACACGATAACTGCAACAAATGTAGAGCCTTTTAGCTGAAATCCTTTTAGCATTTGGATACTCCTAATGATGGTTAGCTATTGGCACACTTCAAAGCCTAACTAACAGAATTTTGGAAAATACACTTCGCGCGTTTGATGCACAGGAAAAATATATAAAAATATATTCGTCAATAATTTCTTTGCCCCATCAAGGCCTAGAGATAGCGTCAAATCTCTCTATGCTGTTGGCATCCAGGCACCGGTGAAACGCTGGAATGAGTGCTTAAGTGTGGAGGAGGATTACATGCGAAATAAAAGTATTTTCTATACGTCCAAATGTGTTCCGTTATTTTGAAAAATCGAAATACCCGGTTTCACTTGAATGTCTCTCCTAGATCGTAATATCATTTTTTTGAAGAAACGTAGAGAAAATAGAATGCAACATGTTCTTGTCATTTACGTATTATTCTAATAAATAAAATTTATGACTCGAAATTTTCACGCTTTCTACACTAATAAACAAGCCAGATTTCGGTTTTCAATAATCCATCATGTTTCTACCATCAATCACACTCTATAACGTCATTAAGGGGTGTAAGGGGTGACCTTCCACGTAGTACACCCAAATGTCAACCTCACTTCCACGTTAGTACACCCTGGACTTAAGACTAACGAGGCTCTGGCGACTGGCCCGATGGCCAGTATAATTTTGTTTGTATTGTCCTGTTCTTTTGTCCTTGTGTGTGCTGAGTGCCCCTTTGCAGCCTCAGCTTTTAACGAAAGTCAGAACATTTTAATATTTTATCTTTTTTAATTCTGCAACGTTAGAGTTGTGATTTGTAATGATAAGGGGCTGGACCCCGTATACTGTGACGGGTGCAAAATAGCCTTAGTGCTGACGCACCCAAAATTTTAAATTCAAACTCAAACTCAAACTATAACGTCATTAAGGACAGATTGAACTAGTCTCTGGTTCAAACCGTGGGCGGTTTTGAATCACGTCCTGAACAAGTGTTTTCTATGGATATAATTGTGACTAAACGAATAGTGTCTGGCTTCATTTCTCCCATCTGTGCTTCATCATTCTTCTTCCCCGTCATCATATAAAAGTGTAAATTTCCATCGTTAGTGGAAAATCAAAAGTAAGGATTGCCAGGGATATGTAAGGATGTCCCCTTCCTAATTAAACATTGTATTTGTTTTCATCTTCCAGATTCTCTTCCGTAGTATTGCTTCATTTTATTGTCAGAAAAGGCAATAAAAGTAAGGTTCACAGTTCACAATAAAAACAAAGATTTAATGAAATTCATGTCATTTCAAAGAGTAATAACGTATTTGTGGAGGGGTCGGTGCTTCCCCGGGACGTAATACTTTTCTTTTTCAAAACGTTGAAATAAATTACCATGACTTTTGTAAAATTAATATGAATTCGTGCGTGTAATTTTATACTAATTGTGGACTGGATTTACAGATTAAAGTGGGATCCGAACCGCTATGTGTCTCCACCAGGTATCGAACTCGAGACGACGCTACGCCATCGGGAAGGCCCTGCACATGTATTGATTAGGAATAACAATGACAAACTAAGGAGCAATTTTTACTGGCAACATAACTGGTTATAATTACTTCCTTACAAATTAGGCAAGATGGCATATATAAACAAATTTTTATTGACGTATGTATGTGCAGAGATATATGCAATTATCATAACTCTATGTATAGAGTAAACATCTTTAAATATAGTTACTGGAAACAACTTGCGTCCCTTCTCCCCCGGCCGGTCATGTGTAGCTTTGGAGCTATAGCGAAGATATTAAAACCTTAATACATAACTCCCTGTTACACATCAGGAAAGACACTGATAATAGTAAGCAACAAAGGTATAATATTATGTTTCGGTTCACACTGAAAAATCTGTTTCGCCTTCATGTATACAAATTATTTGCCTTTTCCTAGCTACATCTTCAAGCCATTCAAGTCGAAGCAAACATAGATTTGTTTAATAATATATATTAGGGAATCAGTCGTCTTTCGTTTTCTATAATGTGTATTTCAGACTACACAAACAGAACTTAATAATATTAAGTTAATAATAAGTTAATAATATTCAGAGTAAATGTCGAAGAGTTTGGGAGTAGCCATAATTTGAACATATTTTACCAGTTTGAATAACATTTCAATCCATCCATTCAACACAAGCGCAGATTGACATCAAAAGTCACCAAAACAAGAAGAAGAAGAAATATTTACTGGTTTTTTAGATATCTTTACCCCAAGGTCAGCCTACCGGATTACGTAGTGGTAGCGTCATCGCCTTGTAATCAATGGGTTCCGGGTTCCATACCCGGTGCGGGCACATAGTGGTTCGGATCCCACTTTAAACTGTAGGCCCAGTCCCAATTAGGTTTACGGTGCATAAAGTGGACTTAAAACACCAACTCAATCAATCAATTAACCGCTAGGTCAATATTCTGTGCTAATAAAACTCACACTTCTCAAAATTGAAATGAATAGGGAAAGGGAGAAATCAAACTCCCCCACCCCTTGCAAGATTCTTTGTTTCTTTTTGTTATAAGGATTTTCCTTAGCATTTTTCTTAACATTTGTGCCATGACCAAAATGTGACCGTGTAAAGTGAAAAATCTAATGACATTTCAGATGCTATGCCAATTTCATGGCATTTCTCAAGGATATAATCGGCTCTATTTCCGTAGCATTTTTCGTAGCATAACCAATCAGAAGCGACCTCTAGGTCACGGCTGCAGATGTAATGGCGACCGTTCGAGATGTAAACAATCCAACACTTCACATTTTTAAAAGCCGATAACTATTGAACCGAGAGGAATAACGTTTCCTATAAAACGGTATTAGGTACAAAATAATGGCTCTGCTTAAATACTTTCTTTACAACGTTTACTGTACACGTATGGAAGAATAGTTTATTTGTTTCAAATGTAAACACCGTGCACTCATCATATACTGGTCAAAATCAGTATTGCATATTGCAAGTTTGTCATATTCTGCATCACTGACGCCACAAATCTCCATAGCTTTGAAGCGCACACATCAACCAAAGGCCAATTCAACACACAAAAGAGCAGGTACATGTCTGTGGCCGGGTTTTGAAGCATGTTTCGCGCTTTAACCTCGTAATTCACCCACCGATTGTCTCGCAGTTCGTGAGAAGGGCGAGTATAAAGCCCTGGACGTCTCAAGGAAGGTTGTAATGGTTGTCATGGTGTGAGTTTACATTTTAGAAATGCCACGAAACACATTTTCGGCAGCGGATAGAATCAGAATAGTGATTCTACTACAGGAAGATATGAAGGAACTGGACGTAGCAAATCGGGTAGGCTGTAATGAAAGTGACGTTTGTAGAGTGTGGAAGAAATTCCAGGAGACCCATTCAATAGCAGATAAGCCCAGAGAAGAAAGACCAAGCAAAAAACAACGGCTGCACAAGACAGGCATATCCGTATTTCTGCGCGCAGACATCCTACGTCCACAGCAACCCACCTCCAGAAGGATCTCCGTGAGGCCCATGGATCATGGTGTCCACCCAAACGGTGTGAAATATAGGGATTGATGCCCGTCGACATTTGAAGGTTCCCCGACTCACTGCAGGGCATAGGACACTACGCGTAAGATGAGCTAGACAACATGAAAATTGGACCCGGGAACAGTGGTCACAAACACTGTTTACAGATGAAGTACGGGTTATTCTGCACCCCGATGACAACACTATACGTGTCTAGAGAGCAAATGTGCAGCGGTTCAATGCATCGTTCATGGTGGAAAGCTTCCAGCAACAGGGTGGTTCGGCACTTTTCTGGGCAGGAATCATGTTGGGTCGTCGGACGCCATGAGTTCACATACAGAGTACTATGGATGCACAAACATACGAGGACAGTGTTCTTCGACCCGTCGTTAGGGCATTTGCGCAGGATGTTGGTGCAGGATTCACGTTCGTGGACGATAATACCCGTCCTCACCGTGCCCGTTCACTGGACCTTTTCCTTCGAAGGCATGCAATCCGTCGGATGGACTGTCCAGCAGTCTCCCCCGATATGAATTGTATCGAACATGCCTGGCACCTTCTGAAACGTGCCATTGCAAACAGCCCTCACCCACCACAAACCCTACGTGAACTGATACACGCTGCCATTCAGGAATAGGACAATCTTGGCATGCATTGGATAACCTGGTTTTCAGCATGCCCCGTCCTGTTCGAGAATGTCTACGTGTTCGTGGAGGCCACACACGTTACTGAATAGACTGTGAAAGGTTTCTGATAGGTTTACTCACCTTGGTAATTGGTGATCTTTTTGTTGCATCTTACTTTGGTTAGGTAACTTTGTTTCTTTTGTTTCTTTCGTTATATCTTTCAGAATTTTCTTTAACTATGTTTTGTGTATTGTACTTTCATTGCCCTAGTTGGAGGTATCGACATGTGTGACTTCTGTGATGCAGAAAATAAAAAAAATGTTATATACAAAACTTTTTTTGACCAGTATACAGTAAGGTTGTTCGCTTTATATCCGACCATTTTCGATTCGGTGCTGCCACCTGGCGTATCATGCTGGAAATATGGGTCTGCTGGCGGGAGCAGTGTTGTGTCTGACCTTGCTGGTGCGTGAGTGTTGGCAGTGAATGTTATCAAATGGCGGCGAAAATCAACCGGTATCGGGAGGGTTACGTAATGGCCCTTTTCGATGCTAAGTTTTCATACGTACGCATTGTGAAACAGTGTCGGGAGAATGGGTTAACACTCGGGGTGACTACTGCGAAAGCTATTGTGGCCCGTTACACACAACAGGCTCTCCTTGCGAAACATTCACCCACGAAAACCACCAGGAGAAGGACTGCAAGCAAAGTGTCACCCGTAGTGCTAAGGTGCGCAGCAACTTTGTTCGTCAGTGCAGGGAAAGTTTCCCTCGTGGCTTTATGGTTGTGACGGGATTCGAATATGAGGGTAAACTCGACGTGCCATTCATTTTTGGAAGCATTTACATAGCATTTATTCTAGCAAAAATGTTAAATAAAATGCTTTCGTCTAAAGCCGGCTTAAGTCCGATCCTGCTCTTCCTGTTTATTTTTCTGTAACTTCATCTCGTTCCATATCTCTCAATCTCTCTGATTTTACCTCCCACTTCCCCTCTCTTTTTTCTGTTTCTGTGTTTCCCTTTTAGGAATGCACGATATCGGAAATTTGATATCGCGATATATCGTCAAGAAAATAGCGTCACAGACTATTTTTTTTCCGTATCGTGATATCGGCGATACATCGTCTCCACAATATATATCGCCAAATATCGTGACGATATATCGCTGACACGATATATATTGCTAAAATATCGTGACGATATATCGCCTGGACGATATTTTTTTTAATATGGCGATATATCATCTGGATGATATCTCGTCCAACACTATCCCTTTCGTTGATTCCACTACATATTCTCCGTCTGCATTCAATCCCTTCTGTGTAGCGGAGCGAGATTCTCCTTGGAAGCAATAACCCTGCGAAGGAAAACACCTCTTCACCCGATGGCAACTCACGCTCTCCACTGTAAACGTCTCGGTGGGTGGGAGGCGAAACAGCCCTCGTCCTCCGCCTCCCCCGACAAACACCAAAACCCGGAAGAGCAGTCGTGAGCACGGAACCACCTTTCCTCGATTGCCGCAATGTCAATGACACCTGGGAACAACCCAGGGAGTCCCCGGAGGGAACTTTCGGGGGATGAAGAGGCTCCGGCGTCCGGAAAGCTCCCGGAAGAGCACTTGAGAGGAAGGTGCCCGGAAGGCTGATTAAAAGAAGGGCGATTGTCTTTGCACCGTCACGATTTCTTCTGGGCCTAGTCTTTAAGACACCATGAACTATGGAGAAGGACATATTTAGGGGGAGTCCAGAGAGTCCGGACCCCAGCAAAAGACTTTGAAAGATAGTACCAAAGATAATCTATCCACAATATTACTTATAATGATATAAATAAAACATTAATCAGAAACTTATTTTTCGTATAGGCTATTTAATAACAATAAATTTTCAATTCCTTATCTTTTTGATATTAATTTCCTTGCCAGGACAGTTGTTTTTGTTCAAACTTTGGCGATTTTATCTGCGCGTTATCTAAATAATGAGTATGTGCTGTTCAATCTCAATTGAGTTTCACTTGATGGTTTACAACCACTTTATGCACTGATAGGCTAATCGGGACTGGCCCTACAGTTTAAAGTGGGATCCGATCCACCCTGCAATGTGCCTTCACTAGGTATCGAACCCATTGATTAGAAGGCGACGACGTTACAACTACGCCCTACTTTCTTTTAACCTATTCGTGTAATAAAAACAACATCATATAAATTAATTTTCATAATATTATGAATAGGCCAATACATTATATTAACGTTCTAATTTAAACATTTATATTATTATTATTTCTCAGACAGTTAGTTCTGACCCCTCCCCCTACCCGAAATATGATACATACGAGCCTGATTATGGACGACATCGTTTGTTGTATGGCGGAACCCATAAAAGAAAAGCCGCAGCTTATTGTAGTGTGATTGTATTTGCAACTATTGCTGTGTTATTTTCCAATGAATGTTTAAAGTTAAAAGATTTTATTAAACTTTTACAATGGCAAGAAGCTACTTATTTTGCTAATTTCACGTCCTGAGGATGTAACGTACAGAATAGTCTCATAACACCGCCGTACAGGGAGATTGGGTATCTACCGTGACGTAGTAATCTAGTGGGGGAACATCCAAAAGGAACGTCACAAAGGGACACTCACAAAAAAACCTATGACCAGGCCTGATTCGAACCTGGATCCACTCAACCATGCAGGCCGACCATTACTGACTGGTATTTAGCGTCACTCTTCTAGCACATCTTTGCTAATTGCAACGATGAGGATAACTAATGATTAGATGAAATTGTTAATAACTAATTAGTAACACCCATACCAAGGCCTGGATTCAAACTAAGGGACTAGGTATTGGATATTAAAGTAAGTATCATCTGAATTTAGAATCCAGAGAAAAATGAGTGAGAGAAGTAAACAAAATAACAAAGTAGGAATTTCCTAACAGGTTGCTACTGGCCAAGAATGTTTCCAAGGGCTTGTTTGTTCTTCTTCAGTTTCTTTTAGAGAAACCCAATCTCTTTCCTGTGAAGAGCTGCACCTCATTGGATAAACACCGCGACTCTCCACTCGCACTCTTTGACCTTTGTGGCGTGTGTGAGTGTATGAAGACCCGTTGCCAAGGCTACAGCCCTATATCCAACGTGCTCCTCCGACTAGATATCGACCTGTCTCACACCTGAGTTTCTGGTCTTCTCTGTGTAGGCTTTAGCTACCGCCGTATGATCAGGGTTTCTGTGGAGTCACGTGTCAGGCTCCGTCTCGAACTAGATCCAGTCCCGAGGACGTGGTATTCAAAATTAACTTTTAAGAACATTTTGTGTTTCGCACATTTAAGGGAAACAGAACGAAGATTAGTTTCCAAGATATAAGAAAGGATTGTAGAGTACCCGTTCGTGACGCTAATGTGGGGTCAGGAGGGCCATTACCCTCTCAGCAAATTTGGTTGACCCACAAGATTTTGGGAATTAAATTGTTTTTGTTACCAATATGTAACAATTTTTCTTAATATGTACTATTATCATGTAGAGTCGTGGACAATTCTGGGTTGTAACTATTCCATTAAGTTAAGGGGATTATGACAACTAAGAAACGTCCGTGACTGTACATATTACACTTTAACTTTCGAAGTTGTGAAGAACTGTGGAAATAAACTTTGAATGATACGATATTTTGCAAGGATAAGACTGTGTTTGTGTAATTTTTCTGAAAATAAGTTTAATTTTCTTCTTAAGACGTGTTTCTTAAACATAAGGTGTGCTTAATGAATAAAATTGTTAGAAAATCTATTAACTAGCGTTCAATAATTCTCTGAATGATAGTGACAATGGTTTTTCATTAGCATGCAATGCTAATTGGATATTATCCATTGTCTGCAGGGACTTATTTAGGGAGAATCCAAGGGGTCCTAATCCCACAAAAGACTTACCAACTACTAAAATTAAGTAATAAAAATATACGTGTTTAGCATTTATTGTATAATCGAGGGTTATTTACTACAAGGATTACATTGGGATCATACGGCTTTGAATGACAATTCCCAAAAAGATTTATGCACACTACTACTTGTAATGACATGCATAAACTATTAATCAGACTGTACTATTGAACAACTGAATCTAACAACATTTTCTAATTCCATTGCCAGGACAATTCTTTCATACAAATTTTGACAATCTTAAGTACAAGTAAAGTACATAATGATTACGTATTGTTATATCCCTATTCTTATACACAATGGCGGCGATTGGGTTCCAAATCTGAGGGGGCGGTGGCAGGACAGTTTACTTTCCATTGGTAGATAAGGTTTAGCATAGTGCGGGGGCAAAAGTGGCAAAAAGTGGCAGGGCACCAACCCCCCAAGCGCCCCTAATCGCCGCCACTGCTTATACAGCCTTTTATTATAACGTCCCACGTCTGCTGAGGGATGTGGGAGTGAGGGTAGCAGTCGGTTAGCCCTGCTCATCACGAGCTGTTGCGCTACAGGTTTTTATTATGTAATAATAACAATACAATGTTAATTAATTAACATATTATTACGAACACACCTGTAAATTACATTAACTTATTAATTTAAATATTATTATTATTACTATTATTTCTTAGGCACTTGGTTCGGGTCTCCCCCCCTGAAATGTATTTCTAGATACGTGCCTGATTGTCTAGCGATTCTGTTACAATTGTTCGCTTGAGGACCAAGGAGGAGTTGCTCTCTCAAATAGCGTTAGAATAGGGATAAGTACCAGAAGCAATACACGATGAATAGTGTTCTATTAAGATTGTATGCTAAAAAGCGTTCGCAGCGATAGGCATAATTCTATTGTAAAAATATGCTTATCTAAATAGCTCAAAGGAGTACATTATCTAACGCTAATGAATGTTACTGAATAATTTCTTACAACGAGAAATGAAAGGGATTGCATACAGTTCATGAAATGTTATTCATTCATGAAGCCGTCTTTACATCTCAGCGGCGGAACAAGTTTAAGTGGTCCATCCACTTAAGTTTTCATTTCCAAATGTTTAAGATTATATTATATTATTTTAATTTGTCGTGTTACGTTTCTTCTGTCATCTACCGGTATAACATTTAATTATCATTCAGTTAGAAAATCAACGTAAAAAAAGATGTAAAGATTTATGCAGAATGAGTCGTCTCGTTTGCCGAGCGTGTTGAGGGCTCGACTTGTGATTCCGGCACCAACGACCCGTGTACGAATTGTGTTGTGAATATTTCTTGAATAACTTCATCTCAGCATTCATCTTCAAAATCGCGATTAGCCAAAATATGAAGAAAAGGGACGTCTAATAAGAAAAATACAAGTAAAGGGAAATGACTTAATATAACAGTCCGGCTGAATAGTTCTTAGTGAAGTGAACAGTTCGTGCATAATAGTTCCTTGTGAACGGTTCATTTAAATAGTTCACCGATAAACATTTCAGGAGAACGAGTTAGGAAGAACAGTGAAAGAGTTCATGTAGAACAACCTGTGACGATCAATATAGAATCGACAGGATCTGGAACTACCTTTGCAATCGATTGTTTGTATATGTACATGTACTTTATGATACATGTATATATTGGTTATTCATTGTTGATGAATGTGTATACTTTATCTTGTCATGGAAATGTATGTTAATCATTATGAAGTGCTCGGGTGTAAAACATGCTAAGTGACATTTTGGTCATTTCTGAGTTCATTGAGAAAAAAGGTTATTAGAAGGTGTACTGTAGATAAATTGTTTTCGTGTTGTGTTTACCAATTTCAGAAGGCTTCACTCCAATGAAAAATTGTATGACATGGCAATTTCACTGGAAAATTGAAGGATGGCTCATTTTACTTTGTAACTCAAAACTTTCCAAAATGTAATTTACCATGTTTTACACCCGAGCCCTTCATGACGGCTACAAATGTAATAAATGGTATTATTATAAACATGATTATTCATTGAGACAACAAGGATCTCTGATTTAGAATATGCTTGGGCCCTCTGCTATATAGTTACATTTGTAGCAATCTTTATTAATGCTAAAGGTGGTGTGGTTACAAAAACAAATTGTCTCAATTAGAAGCAACAGTTGTTGGAGAGCCGTTCATTATGAATAATACAATGAGAACGGTTCTTTCGGGAACGACTCATTTCGAGAAGGCAGCATCGAAAGAGATCCAAGCAATGCTGAGTCAGCGAGCACACTGACCTACTGGTCGGCTCTCGTCTAACGGGCGGCAGCGTCTTTCGGCAGAGCTCTTAGACCCTACTCTTCCTGGCAGCCACTCCCGAGGGACGTCGGCGGATCACGTTCGGGGAGCGTGACCAGAAGAGTTCCTTTTTTTCCTCCGGGGCCACTTGAGAGCCTCTCGTGCAGGCGACTCGGCTCAAGTGGTCCATCAGACGAGCTGCTTCAGACTTTCGGAAGTTTTCCTTCAGAGGACTGCAAAGGAATTTTCCATTGTCGAATGGTTTCGCTCTTAGAATTTGTTAGCACTGATGAATATACAGTTTCTACAATCTATTGGTAAGAATTTAATGTTGGATTAATCTGGGTGATGGCTGTTCGTAATTTTTATTTTGATTTAATTTGTTTTCTTTTAATTTAGGGTCGCTTTTCTGCCACTTTTGGCTAATGGTGATGATGAGAGTGAATGATGATACGATGAAATTGACGAAAGGACAGTCACAAAGAATACCAATGCCTATGGGATTCGAACCCTGGAGCCCTGGCGTCATGCCGCGGTGAGGTGGGCATAATTTTCATAAATGGTATGGATTACGTACGCGCTTGTGTGTGTGTGTGTGTCTATACATATTGTGTGTATATATATATATATATATATATATATATATATATATATATATATATATATATATATATATATATATACAGGGTGTCATTTTAATGGCGCCCACGGACCACACATTCGTATAGAGGACGTCAAAACAAGCAACTTTTCTCAGTAACACTTTTCTCGTTGGTGCGTCGTTTCGACGCTACAGCCGTTCAAAAAGGACCGTTTTGCCGCCTGGATGCTGGCAACCCAACACAACATTTGATCGTATTTGTGACGTCATTTCCTGTGGCGAAACAGCGCACGGCAGAATTGCAAGGAACACACAAATTTTGTGAAAAATGACAAACTATCAACCACATTATTAGCTGTAAAACGAAGCGAGAAACTCGTCCACTAGACCGAACATCGTAGCCTATCAGCTTGAAGATCAGCAGTCATCTCAGGGGAAGGGGGAAGTGAACCAACGATATGAGAAATGGTAAAAAACGTATTCAAAATGAAGTGTCAGTATCGGATTTTGTCTCAGCCTACATGTGAAATATCAACAACAATAAATTTTATTGGACTTACAGCTTACATGTGGCTGTTTACGCCCAGCTACATGTCAAATATTTGCATATCTTGTTGCAAGGTTGATATCTACAGGTTTGTGTCCAGATGCCTTCTGATACTTTTCTGCATACAACGGAAGTATCCGAGGTTCACGTTGTTACATTACGGCTAAAACACGTACAACCACAGTAACAATCTAATGATGAATCAGAAGTGAATATAATGAATGCCCTGTTAACAGTTGCAAACTATTACATTTGAATCCGGTTCATAGATAAACACAGTCGTCGGAGAGCTTGTATTACTACCACTTATATTACTGTATTTTCAACCATTTTTGTCACTTGCCTCATAATGCCCTGAATAAACATTATATTATGTGTCTGATTGTAGCAATGTCATTTTTCACAGAATATCTGTGTTCCTGGCAACCCTGGAACGCATCGCTTCACGACGGGATATGACGTCACAAATGCAATCAAATGTTGTGTGTGGTTGCCAGCATTCAGGCGGCAAAACGGGCTTTTTTGAACGACTGTAGCGGCGAAACGATGCGCCAACGAGGAAAATGTTACTGAGAAAAGTTGTTTGTTTTGATGTCCTCTATACGATTCCGTGGTCCGTGGGCGCCATTAAAATGACACCCTGTATAGATATACATAGGCGTAACTTGGGACCTCACTCTTGGAGGGCAGAATCGAACTTGGAGCTTAACTTTGGGTGGGGTGGAGAGAGGGCAGAATCATAACGTTTTCAAGCCAAAAACTATTTTGATAAATAACTTACATTTGGAAAATCATTACTTTGGTTCTAAGGTTCTAGAACGTTAACAGAAGTACCATTAACTTGTAAATTTTCATAAGAATGGCAATTTGAGGAGGCAAGTGCTCCCTTGCCCCCTCATATATATGTGTGTGTGTGTGTGCGCGCGCGTGTAATTTCAGGTAATTTCTAACATAGACATATGTGTACCTACATATAAAATTCTGCAAATTTATGGTGCAGAATACATGGACACTTAAGCACTGTAAATCTGAAATGTTCTGACTGTTTGGATCCCGAAAATTGATAAATGATTTCCAGTAATCAAAATCAGGCACAGGATTAGTTTCCCTAACCCTGATATCAAAATTTCATAATCCACACCTCCAAGGTGATTTTCGAAAGCTTGAAATGTGTAATGACTGGCGTTCTTAGGCACTTGCAGATCTTCGTAGAATTTAAATTGTGACCGTCACTCACGATTTCTGGTGGACTTTTCCACCTATATTCTCAGTGCTTGAGCGGAAGATATGTGGGAGATTCACCTAAAGAAGGAGAGAAGGGTAAAGGAGGAAAGGAAGAGAGAGAGAGGGGGGGGGAGAATCTAAATTTAATTTACTTTACATTGCGACCTGTTCATGCATAACATGCTGATATCTACCCGATCATTTATAGATGAGTTCATATAATTTGCTTATATTCTCTGTTCCGGCTATCTCTGGAGCAAGCAAACGAAAACAAGTCTCTGTGCGAGACGGTTCCACCAATGAACACGTGAGAGGGAATGGGATTGCGTGGAGGAAGGGCTAGGGACTGCAGTTACCAGCCGCCTCAGCAGCGTGTACTGATTCGCTCTGTCCGCTCGACCCGCCTCCTTCTCTGCCGTTGTGTGCGCCCTTTCTCCAGGGATGGTTGGGACAGAGTATAGTATTAGGAAAGCCGCTTCATCAGTGTTAGTTACGAACCTGTGCTGTGTGGTTGTATATATTCAGGATAAAATTATGTTTTTTTCCGAGCGTCGAAAGGAGGCGTCAAAGAAGTTGTTGGTCTTAATCACTTCCACACGCTGTGAAACTTTGTGCGATGACACGTTGTATATATTCATAATACTATACGTTTCGAGACTCGAGACGAGACCGAGACAAGAACGAGACGCATTTATAAATAGAATCGAGTTCGGAAACGAGTCATGAATTTTCACCTCGAAACGGAATCGAGACAGTGGCAAGTCGAGGCCATTCCTCGAGCAAGCATGGCTAAGTCCAAGACGTCCAATTACAAAGTTGTCCTTGAAGTTCGTCGACCCGAATTACATAATTCTTTCCACAGGCCAGAAGAAGTGTGTTTCGGGACGTCATCTCTGTCCGATTATTCCCAGCAGGAAACTCTTCTTCCCCGGAACTAATCGCGTTTCACAGTCTGCCTGCTGGAGACAAACCCGCAGTCAGGATGGTGAATGGCGATCCTTTGCTTGTTTCACAAGGAATTCTCACAATTTTTTCAGCATTCGTTGCGTTTTTCGTAGAACAAGACTGGCTCCTGTGGTCTGTCTGTTGATTTTGCGAAGTAAGAGTTGTTGGTTCAAATCCCGGTGTAGCCACAAACTTTTTGGCTACCAGGGATTAGCCAAAGTCCTAAGCCACAACCTTCGAGAAAGTCATGTATATTAGAAAATTGTTAACGAAAATAGCACTTACGAAACAATTTGTGATGAATCTTACACCAATGGCGTCAATCTGTATGGGTCTGTGGAGCTCGAGCACACCCAAAAAAATTTATTTTAGAAATAATGTCTTCGTCCTTAAAAATAATGTTTCATCATTAGGAGTTGTAGCTTTCCTGGCGACGTGATTCGAACAAGTGTTCTCGGGTTAACAGCCTAACACCGACTTAACCTGGCTGATAATTCGAGAATACTTGTTCGAATGTTTCATTATTATATACAAAGAATTGTAATAAATTAATAACTGAATGTTATCAAAATATTTTATTATTACTTGTTACATGTATCCCACATTACTTACAATATCCGTGGTCACATTCTTGGGCACTAAAAAACTCTCAAAATAGGAAGTAACATTAATGAACATTGACGACTTTTTCATCATTTTGCCGGATTAATAAGATAAGTGAAAGAGTCAATAAAAAATCTGGTGTATTTTTTTTTTCAGAAATTGCCTGAAATGTACTATAGCCTAAATTTTCTGGACAGAGAACAAAAAAAGGCCCCTGTTTTCCGCAGTGCGATATATATAATAATACATGGACGCCGAGGAAAATGTGTTGATTGGGTGGCTTCCAAGTTGCAGAGCAGATGGCAGATTGTATTGTCCTCGCTGTTGAAACTCATGGAGATTTCCGTTCCCTTTTCATATATCACCTGTTACTCAATCTTGAAGAGAAATCTATATTTGTCTGCAAGTGATCCGGTCAACCGTTCGCCATAATAGCAACACAAAACTTGCAGTGTTGATGGCTATCCGAGCAGAGGAAAAAGATTGCGCTATGGTTCAAGTGTGAATTGCTAATCGTAATACCTATTTCTCGTGTCATTTACTCGCGTTTTTATGCATGTACAACGTGGAACTGAACTCTACCGACAAACTTTCACAGGTTGTCGAGGGATGTTGTCTGAGGGTTCTGTTATTAGGAACCCATGGTCCCTGGTACCTTATTACAGAGTAATGTGATGTTGATGTGTTATACTTGTATTATGACCTTTGGACCGTCATAGATGGGTTAGACAAATTAATCAACTACTTAGTACCTTCTGAAATATCATGAATACCAATACAGCAAAATACCTAGGACAAAACTCGTACTTGTTTGTTAAATAACTGTACTGTACGTACAGTATACTACACTGTGTACTCTTCATTACGTACTGTTTCTTTAAAGCAGCTGTTCAGAATGTCGAGCTCCATGATCACGACAAACTGTACAGAGTCATTCCATGCCAAATCAACACAGATATGTGCAATTTCCAACCTGACCATCTCCGATTTTCATGAAATTTGGGGAGTTGAAACTATGCATGGAACTTAGTAACTATGAAAATTTTTAGTTTCGTTTGTCTTGTAATTGTTAAATTATTCAAGGTCAAAGTTAGCATAAATTGCTCTTCTTGAGCCCGCTTTGCTGTATTAAATGTGCTGTAACTTTTAAAACAATATGCCGGACCTGCGCTTGACACACACGGCTAAGGATCTCCCTGTGCCTAACCTATTTCTTTCATGACCAATTATACCTAGGATAACTCCTTTACATTTTGTAGGGGGTGTTAAGGGAAATTTGACTCGTCATAGTTCATGTAATGGGGCTTTTATCAGTCACATAGTTACACATATTATTTTGTATCTTCTGATCCCATTGCAGTCCCAGAATCATATTTTGATATGTTTTAGAGTATATCATGAGGGACCAAATATATATTTTTTTATGATTTTTGGTGATGACATGTTTTGAGATATTTAAGGTCAAAGGCCAAGGTCACGTGCCAAAATTATATTTTTATCCAAAGGTAGGCATGTTATATATCACTGAAAAGCTTGTTCAATTCCCTGTATAATAAGCTTTATTCGAGCTTCCTAGGCGATTTAGGGACGGAGTTTCAGCACATTTAGTACAGCTAAGCGGGCTCAAAAAGAGCAATTCATGCAAACTTTGACCATGAATAATTTAACAATTACGAGACAAACGAGACTCAAAATTTCCGTAGTTACTAAGTTCCATGCATAGTTTCAACTCCCCAAATTTCATGAAAATCGGTGATGGTCAGGTTGGAGACTGTATTGATTTCGCATGGAATGACTCTACAGCGATGCAGCATGGACTGCCGCACACGCACTAGCGTCCCAGGAGATTGACGCACATCTTCAGCGGCTGCGACCAGCTCCATGGGAGTGTCGACTGGAGTCTCGTACACTAAGCGAATACCGTGGCAATCAGTCAAATGGTACTGCGCCGGGTAAACATGCACAAAGGACTGGAGAAACGAAACACATTTCTTGTAAACATACACAAAGGTAGTCGAATTTCAACAACGAAATAAATGCAATTGCTCTGCAATTAGGTACCGGGGACCATGGGCTCAACACTCAGCCAACATAACTGAACAACCTGTGAAACATTGTCGGTAGCATTCGGTTCCACCCTATGCACATATTATTTTGGAAAAGAAACAAGAAAAACAAAAAATATTAACTTCCAGTCATGTCTGACGTTACAAAAGTATTGTGCAACCTGCTGTTTATGTTGTAATGTATAGTAGACGGGAAAGGGGGTGTATTTTTTGAGCTTATTATTTGCAACTCATGGTGTGTTACGTTATCAGTTTCATTACAACGCAACAATACAAATATTGAAGTATATTGTCCTTTTTAGGAGGAGATGGCAAAGGGTGTTAGGTCACCAATGTTGTAAAAATGGATAACTGCTGTAAATTGAATGCGAATTATCTGTCATTCAAACTGGAACTAGATATCGAGAATGAGTGGGAAATGTTGCATTTGAGCAAAATCAGACAGAAAGTTTCAAAGTGGTGGTCGGAAAACCTATTTACACGATGTTACAATCACTCTCCCTCGTGTAGAGTTTTCTTAGAAACTCTGCCAGAGAACGTTTTCTCATATAGGGAAGTAATCTCACAGTAATATGCTCTAAGCATTTTATACTGGTACAAAATCTTACAATAAAGGTTTGAAAATATATTGTGTAATTTAGGAGGGGTGGAGCGAAGTCCCAAATATTGTGACAACGATAACTTCTGCAAATCTAAAAGCAATTGAGTTGAAATATTTAAACTGCTAGATATTAGGGAGTATTAATCTAATTCTGTATATATGTGAACAAAATCAATGTGCAGATTTCAAGATGGTCGACGGAATATAGGTTTCCCATTTTGTGAGAGGTTCGAATTTGCTCATACTTTTGTAGATTACATTTCTGGATATTAATAAACAAAACTCTCAGCAGATTTAGAGCATTACTCATTACAAGAACTATGCTTTCTGTCCCTCTCCCCCCTCTCTCTTTTTATGTGTGTGTGTCTTCTTTACCCCTTCTCTCCTTGCGTAATTCTTTCTCTACCATAAATAATCCTGCATTTTTCGAAACTCAGGCAGGAGGGTACGTTAATATTACCCCCGTCTAGTTCGCTGCATTTTTTGACACCAGGTATCCCACTCTCAATTGTTTCGTCCCGCCAGCAACATTCGGTACCTTGTGACACGAAGATGCCCGATGTCAGCCGAAGAGAATCCAACTGATGGAATAAGAAATGCAATAAGAAATGCAAAAAGTATAAGGATCGAAATGAGGTTGGGTCATTGTGTTGCTGAGGAGAACTGCGTATGTGCCATAAGGATTTCTCTTTCATTTGTCTTTTAAGTTACTTACTCTTTCTTAAAATTGTTTTTGTAGTTGATATTTTTGGGAGCTTTTAGTTAAGTTCACGTCGCTGTCTGCAACGTGGTCGCTCTGTGAGTCTTGTCTTAAGCTCAAGACAAGGATGGATCCAAGTAGTGTTGCAGTGAATGGGCTTTAATTTTGGGAGCCTTTGATTCATGACTTTCCTGATTTTGCGTGTCCTTCACTCCCGCGCAATGGCGGTGTTGCAAGGTTAAGGTTGGTGCTACTCTGTGTTTCGGGGTTCGACCCGGTGACGGATATGCAGCCTTTTGATTCTTGCTTCTTCATTTCGCTTTTCGAGTTCAATTTTTGCCTCGTTTATTGTTGACCGGTAAGCTTGTGTAGCAGGGGTCGAAATGTACCGGAGTGGACCGGAACGGCGTTCATTAATGTCTGGAACGGGGTGATTATTTCACCGGGGGTTAGAGCCACTTGGTAAAGCAACACTGCAGATCTGCACATGCATTAATATGTGCCATGCAAGAGATTGGAACATGCTTGAATGAATCTGGAATTGTTTTACATATCGAAATTAATTATTTTTCGGTATTGGAAAACATTTTAAAAATGTATGTAATTTCCAACTTTAATTATTTTATGTAGATATTGTAAAAGCCTACGTGATGAAGTTATGTGAAACATAGAAACATGTAAATATCGACCAAGTTACCTTGATATTTTGTCAACAAATTTACTGTACAGAAAGGGAGCAAATCGTGTACTTTTCGGCTTTCTTTATCAGGTTGCCGTAAGGCTGATATCACAGGTTGACCCTGTAGGGAGGACTACCCTTGTCTTCGGGCGAATCGGCTTAGGACTTTGGGCTACTTCCGCTTAAACCTGCTTTGGAGCGAGGTTCATGCGATACCAACCAACCATTGATTAATCTTGGAAGGGTGGCTGTTACAGATTTGTTAGCAGATCTGCATCTGTCAACTCGATTCAGGATTGCCAGTGGATAAGTCTTGTTGTAATTAAGCAAACGAACAATAAATAGGACTTTCTTTATTGGAAGAAATTTCCACAACCTTTCATTTCTAACTAATAAAGGTATGAATTCAACACCAGCGACCAGTCAGGGCCTGGTAATCCGTTACCCTGTTAGCCTAACTCAGAAGTGTGATTTGGGACAACCCAGCTGCGACCAATCACAGGTTTCGCATCACCGTGTGGTGATGCGTGTCATCCGGTGGTGTAAAAAACGTGCAGATGGCCTGTTAGACTCCCTCTGACATCCAACTGCCTGCTGAGGGAGAAGGCCAGGTTCCCCTTCATCCACCATGCCCTTCCGCGTTTAACCTACGCATCGTCGTTTGCCGCGCATTTAGTATTTGGCTTCGTGATTAATTCCTCCCGGCATAAATCATATCGATTTGCCTTGACTCGTGCAAATATAGATGAGCATCCAAAATAAGCCGTTTCCATGGCAAATTCCGATCCGTCAACATTAAAGGCGCTGCATTTGTCAAGCTCAATTTCCGCCAAATGACCCCCACGTGTCACCACGGGGCTGTTGCAACATGCTTCCTTGTTTCGTTTTTGGATGCCGCGTGGTCCTCTGCAGTGCGTGTTTTTTAAACACCCACACATTTTTAAACAACCAACAAAGCAAGTATTGGCCTGACAAAGAGATCCCACCAGTTCTGAATTTATTAACGCAACGTAAACTACTTAATGTTCCTATTAATTATGTAATATCGGGAACCAGTGTGTATATTAACAGGGGGATGCCGGGGATTCACCCCCCAGAAAAAAAATATCCCCTGCCAAATTATATATTTTTTTATCTCTACCAGGGATATTTTCATACCGCCAATAAAATTTGAATTGAAAGAATACAGTGTACCTTGTCTTAACTATGTAACGAACACAATTGAAAAAATATTTCATGTCCATGCATCAGAGATTTCCCTGCCAAAATGTATGCAGCCTTCTGGATTAAAAGACAAGTAGCCAACCTCACACGGCATAGCATGTTGTTTTCCGCTTAAGTTTTCATGCCATAGTGCTGATATCTTACATGTATTATGCTCAGACGAATTCTCATTCGCAGTAATCCTGTTGCCATGCAGTCTGCGCATGTGCAGTGTGTGTGCGAGTGGAGTCGAGCGACCACGTGCACGGGTTGTACGCCTCGTCATTTATCTGCGTATTTATGTGGAACATTTCATTATATTTAGTGTATTTTACAGTCTTCGTGCCATTAAAGTATAAGTAAGTTTCCATACAAGTTTTATTCTGCCAGAGTGACTGAATACACCAAACCATCCACCCAAGAACTTTGAGCAGCAAAGAGAGAGAGAGAGAGAGAGAGAGAGAGAGAGAGAGAATTTGGTCACGTTTTCGGTGTTACTAGTTCTATAGCTCTTTTCTGTATGGGTTTTTTTAGAATGTGAATATACTAAGTGTTTCTAAATTATCTGTTAATGTTATCATAAGATTAAATGACCTAAGTTAGAACAAATGTTCTAAGGCACTTTGATCTGCGAGGTAATAGATTAGTTCATCGACTGCTAGCATGTACTAATTTGCATATCCAAAAAAAAAAAACTAACTCAGGAAATCAAATCACAACTACGACACTGAGTGGGCCCCTCCCCCGCATAGCAAAAAAACTCAATTCGCACACTATCGGGAACATGCTACTAACGCAAGTACCAATAAAGAGACGCATTACTTTCCAATTCTGGACGTTGTGAGTAATTCAAGTGTCACTTTTGAATTTCATAAGAAGATAAAATACTTGGAATGTGGCCTGAAACTTGAATGCATCAATAGAATATTTTACATCCTCTGCATTAAATAGGACTGACACTTCGTGGGGTTTTCCTTGCGTAACGTGCGCAATTGAGAAGAGATAATACCTTCAGAATAGTTTTTGGGTATTTTATTCCCAACAGATTTTAGTGGAGACGAAGCCACGAGCCCCTTTGCATGTTAGGTAAATGCGCATCCAACGAGAAGTCCTTGCAAAGCATATCCGTTCGTTGTTTGTCCCTTGTCTCCAGTCCATTACCTGGTCGTCATTTCGATGCAAGAACCTTGGACTACTTTCGTCAACAGATGTCCTGGTTCTCGAGTGCGCCTTCAGACTTCCTTGAGGTTTGTGTGCTCAGGATACCTCTCCTCCATCGCCGACAAGCGAGGATCAATGCCAGAATACCAGAAGGATTTTCCTCTCGATTTGACGGCGATGATGTTTACCCAAAACATCTCCTGTTGCCGCGTCGGGCGCCAGGTCCCGCCCTCGTCCTCAGGAAATGGCGCATTCCGGAGAATTTTCAGCCTTTTTTTCTTTCTCCCGTCTGAGATGGAAACAGAAATCAACACGCACGGGAGAAAGATGGCGAACGCAGCATCCCAATGATGAAGGGCCCATGCCGGAATTTTGAAAGTCGACGATCCAGCAACTTCATCCAGGCACCCAAACATCTTTAATTACCTTGTAACTCCTTCGTCGTGGATGATTGCTTCTTGCTTCTCTCCCCCCCTCTCTCTCTCTTTCTCTCTCAGGCATCCTTTTTCTTCATTTTCCATCTCTCTTCCGGGATCTCCTTCGACGTAAAAGGGAGTATCGAGGAAAAGAAAAAGATAAGATACCATTACGACACCTGTTGCACAACAGATGAGTTCTGATGAACGATGTTTTCCTGGGATGCTGAAGGGAATCCATGACCACGGTCGGCTACATTAATTATGAAAATTAATGCGAAGAGACTCTGAGCGTATTCTTTGTTGAAGGGCGTTTCCTTTGTGGCTAAGTCGTAACGCCAGTGAAAGCAATCTATAAAGTTTTGAATATACTTCTTTCTAAAGATAGCTTCTTGTGTTTATTGTTATCATTATTCATTACCTCAGTCGGGATAAAATTAAGCCATACAATATTTCATTTAGAATAATATTAATACAGATATATAATATGGTCGTATACCGACTAATGATTTGCGCCAGACACAATTACTCCATGTTGTCTTTCGATATTCTATTGTCTCCATTCTCTAATATTCTCTGACAATTTGTGTCATCGTCCAGTATAAACTAGCGTGCAACCTATTGCATTATGCAAGTTGATGTATTCATGTGTATACACATAGCTGAATCTAAAGTAAATTAGATGATTTACAGGAGTACGTAGAATGTAAACTAAAGAAAAAATAGAATAAAGAATATTGAAAAGCAAATTAAAGTGTAACAACTTGTGGATGTGGATACAAGTGTATATGGAATTGACTGTTCGGGGGACGAGGATTTTTTTTAAATATATATATACACATACACATACATACATAGATACATACATATGAGAGAGAGAGCACCGAAAACAATATAAACATGTGAACATACAAGACGGAAGAACTGCTAGGTAGTAGAAGGACTTCTGGCCGAATCTGCTTTTGTTAGGTTTGGTCTAAGTGTCTATGAAAGGACTATCTGGTGCCTGGGGTATTGATCTCAGAGCGGAGCTTAAGCATATGATGCAATGAGATGATTTGTTATGGATTCCATGGAATATCTTATTCAGGTAGATGAAACGTATACTTGAAGTGACTGCGGAAACGTTATAAGCCTTGCAATTGTTCAGAATTATTTTCTTGTGGGTGTATGTGAATGGTTCTTAAACAATTGTTTTTCATTGTTTCAAGTTTCTTGAGATGAGTTAAGTAACCACCAAAAATAACATTAGCACCATACTCAAAGAACATAATATATGTACCAACATGACTTGTGCTATTTAGAGAAATAAATGTTAATTTCCTTGAAAAATGTTCTTTTACTTCAAAAAAATGTTTTCAGTTTCCAGGTAGAGTAAGACAGTAAGAATAAAGAAGAAATCCCTCAACAGTGGAAAGAATACATAATTGTTCCTGTGTTTAAAAAAGGTGATAAAATGAACTGCAATAATTACTGTGGAATTTCTCTACTCTCAACAACATATAAAATATTATCTAACATTCTTTTAACAATACTAACCCCATATTCTAATGAAATTATAGGTGATTATCAATGTGGATTTAAACGTAACAGATCAAATTTTTCACATCAGACACTTGAAAAAAAGTAGGAATGTAATCAAAATGTCCATCAGCTATTCATTGATTTCAAAAATAGCATATGATTCGGTCAAAAGAGATAAATTATATAATATATTAGTCGAGTTTGGAATATCTAAGAAGCTTGTTAGTATGATAAAAGTATGCATTAGTGAAACAGAAAGTAAAATTCGTGTGGGTATTCATATGTCTGACAAATTTTAAAATTCATGATGGGTTAAAACAAGGAGATGCGTTATTTTAATTTTGCCTTAGAATATGCTGTTAGGGAGGTAAAAGAAACTAACGAAGGACTAGAATTAAATGGTGTGACTCAGTTGTTAGCATATGAAAATGATGTAGACTTATTAGGGGATGATATAAATACAATTAAGAATAATGCTAAAATATTTTTCAAAACTGCTAAAGAGTTAGGTTTGGAAGTTAACAAAGAGAAAACTAAATATATGCTTACAGGCCGAAACCAAGTGTTAGGTAATAATCAAAATCTAATTATTGATAACAATTCGTTTGAACCAGTTTCCAGATTCCAATGAAAATTATATTAAAGAGGAAATAAAAATTAGGCTTAATTCAGGAAATGCATGTTACTTCTCTCATCATAAACTTTTGTCTTCTCGTTTAATATCTAAGAAACTAAAAGATAAAATATACAAAACAGTAATTTTGCCTCTAGTATTGTATGGGTGTGAATCTTGGTCCCTTACATTCAAAGAGGAACATAAATTGAGAGTATTTGAAAATAATATCCTTAGGAAAATATTTGGACCTAAAAGGGATGAGAGACAGGTGAGTGGAGAAGGATACATAATTTGTATTCATCTCCAGATATTATTAGAATGATTAAATCAAGAAGACTTAGGTGGGCAGGCCATGTGGCACGAATGGGAGAGGAAAGAGGAGTTTACAGGATTCTTATTGGAAAACCTGATGGTAAGAGACCTGTAGGAAGGCCAATACGAAGATGGAGAGAGAACGTTGAGATGGACCTAAAGGAAATCGGTAGGGGTGGAATTGCTTTCCCATTGTTGACAATTTCAGTGTAAAATGGCCACCTGTGCTGTATCTGAAATTTTCTCAAATATATAAATAAATAAATAAATAAATAGATCTTGCATCCCCGGCCGGTTCAAATCCGGGAACTTTTCTAACGTTGGAAGCGGCCCCGGCGCCCACCCAGCGTCGAATAACATGGGTACCTGGGGGAAACCCTGGGGGGTAAAGGCGGTCAGGGGCGTGGTGCTGATCACATCACCCCCACTCACGACCGGATCAAGAAAGTGTGAGGCGTTACCCCCACACCCCCTATACGCCTTCATGTCGTGGTGCTAAGCACAGGGGAACACTTTACTTTTCAAGATAGGGACAGATGGAAAGCCTGTGTTGCTGCAGCCATGAACCTTCGGGTTTAAGAAGGCTAGAGTGTTAGTTAGTTAGTTAGTAAGACAGTTTAAAATCAGCTATACATTGATCTAAAAGAATGTTCTGAACTTCGAACTGTTAAGTTGGAGAGAAGTATTTCTCCGCATTCGTTAAAAGGTACATAAAGAAATATATATTTCACTTACAAATTAACGCATACCCAAGCCATGACTCTAACTTGGAGCCTTCTGTCATGAAATGACCACTCCTCGGCCCCCTAGGTGGTGGTAACAGAGCTGAAACTAATACACTAGCAGTTGGCAACACTGAAAGTTATGAGTCATTTTGCTATACCCTTTTATAAATAAGGAGTTGAAAGCGTAATGCGTAAAGTTGTTGCCTTCTAATCAATGAGTTCCGCATTATATTCCCGATGAATGCTGTGGCAGAGTTAAACTTAAATAACTACTAAATTTAAGAGATTTCCTAAAATAAAGTAACGATTAGATTGCAGTGGAAAGTAACACGTGGAAGTGAGACTATTAAGCCTTTTTTTTACAAACGAACGAAAGCTTCAAATAAAATTTACATACGTTTTACTTGTAATGAAATTAAATATATTTTCCAAGATATGGAGAGTTTATCTCAGAGATTACTTTAAGGGTTTCAGGGTACATTGCAAATCAACTTTAAATTAAATATTGAACTCTCTTAATAACAAAGAAAATGACCAATTTTACGATTACTTAAATAACAACAAAGGTACCATTACACTTTTATTTATCTCGTTTTAGAGATCGAAATAAATGTAAGAGGGGGAAATTACAGATTCAGTAATGCAAGTAAGATGAAATAAGGAACCCATGTTCGCGTAAAGTAAGGGAAATTAAGGAAATTATAAACCGTAAAGTAATTACAATAATTCTACAGGAAGGAAGTGCCACCTCACCCCACCAAATCCTCGTAAACCTAAGGAAAACCAAAGAGGAGTGAACAAGAGTCTGCATCGGAGAGGGAAGCCAGGAACAGTTTGGGACCTCCGTGCCTGAACGTCCCGTGACGTCACTCCTCTCCGGATTACCCTCCTCTCCTATAATCTTTATTCTTGAGAAACTAAAGATTTTGTTTTGTGTTTCGAAGAATTGACCTTTATGACGTATAAGCGGCTACAAGGCATATTCCAAAGTTGTATGTATTCCTCTTTTAACTGTAGATCCAGCCTCGTGGCGATTTGCAAATGAGAATAAAGGCTTTGAATTGCGAAACATACGGTGGATTTGTCTCTCAGAAGTGAAGAAACGGGAGCACACTCGACCACTGCAGCACCAGTAGTGTCTCAATCGTCAGCTTCAAATAGGCAGGAACGAAAGACAAACACACCGAAGAGATCAAGAAAGAGTTTGGAATGCATCCAGGGGAGGATGGAAAATTGTGTCAATGCACATATGCATTGCCACCGTCTCACTTCTCGCTGCGGGAGGCTCGAGAAACCATCTTGCATAATATCTGTCGATGAAGTTTGCATCACCCGAGAGAGAAATGTCAGTTCCTAAAATTGGCCGGTGTGTGGCTGCAGGGAAGCCGATACGCGCTCGTAACCCCCATTGTTGATCTTTCGGAGACCCGACTTGGAACCTCCCGTGATGCAACGCGTCCGGAAACAGGTGTCTCTGGGGCCCTCAAAGAGGACCACCTGTGGCCCCAGAATGACGTTCTCTGCAGCGACGTCGACGGCCATCCTTGCGAAACCTCTTGGAGGAGTTCCTCAGTAAACTGTCTACGGAAGCCTTCCGCTGCCACTAGAATGACGGACAGCTATTTAAGATTAATGGCAGTTCGTTAACGCACCGACACTAGTGTGTCATAATTCTGATTTTACGAACCGCGGTGGAACAGACACATCTGAATTGAATGGAAGTGTCGAAGGAGTGTTCCAAAAGTGTCTAGTTCCTCTGAATTCGCTCAAGTCCATCACATGAACAGTTTAATACTGACGTTCTTCAGCGTGATTCACATTATCCCATATGCCATCTGGTGAGATTTTCGGAAAGTACTGCATGTAGGACACTATGCTATGTTTAAGTCGTTCAAAGCATGGGGAATGTGCGAAAGAGTAACGTCCACTGTTCAGTAAATCCTTTTACGGTGAAGAACAAGTAGAATCAACAAATGAAATTTGTTAATAAATCAGGAAAACAGATTTGATTGACAGAAGACTGGCATGGGGGATAACACTGAAATGCGACAAGAAAATTACAAAGAATGCACGAGTCTACTCACTTCATCTTTCCAAAAATGATTATATAGTATGTCCGTAAAGTCTTGGTGGGGTTTCAGAGTCCTATAACATCTAAATGAAACAAAAACAAAGGATGATTATTACACTGCATTGAAGAGTAACTCAAAGAGTTTCGGAAGCTTGGCGAAGCGAAGACTTACGATGCGCGCGCAGGTAATCACGTGGCGGTGAAGCAAATCACGCCATTCCGCCAGTCAAGATGTGGACGGTGCAGACGAAAGTTCAATGCGTTCTTTGGCTTGCGAAATTTGAATCCGTGACGAGTGTACGTCGTGAATATCGTCGTGTGTACAATGAAGAGGTACCACATGAAAATAACATTCGCCGATGGGATCGCCGGCTTAAGGAAACGAGCAGTTTATTGGATGCAAAACGTTCCGGGAGACCATCGGTTAGTGACAAGTCTGATGAAGCTTTACGGGAGAGCTACCTAAGGAGCCCCAAGAAATCGATGCTTGTCTGTGCTGCAAATCAAGGTCTGAAGAATACAACAGTTCACAAAGTTTTGAAGAAACGTCTCCGTTTTATGGGTTACAAACTGCAGTTGTTACATGCAATCCACCCAAACTATTTGATTTTGCTGTGCAGATGCTTAGTGAAATGGACAATGATGATCTGTTCTTACAGAAGATTGTGTTTAGTGATGAGGCAACATTCCATGTGTGTGGCCATGTTCATCGACATCACATCAGAATATGGGCTAATGAACAACCTCATGCCTACATGGAGAATGAACGTAACAGTCCTAATTTGAATGTCTGGTGTGCCCTCACACATGATAAAGTTATAGGCCCATTTTTCTTTGCGAAGCCTACAGTGAATACAGTAGAATCGTATGGAGTGCCACAGATTCAAGATGAAGGTGAAGATGTCATCTTTCAACAAGATGGTGTTCCTCCACACTACGGCAAAATTGTTCGTGAGTTTCTGGATAAGACATTTCCACAGCGGTGGCTAGGAAGGGGTGGATGGAAGGCATGGCCACCATGATCGCCGGACCTGACGCCTTTAGATTTTTTATTTCTGGGGCTACGTCAAACAATGTGTGTATATTGATCGTGTCAACGATATTCATAATTTGAAAGAGAGAATCAGAGAAGCTGTCCAGTCTGATACACCTGATGTTCTGAGTCGTGTGTGGGAAGAATTGGAATATCGATTAGATGTGTGTAGGGAAACAAACGAAACATGTAAGGAAACTCTTTCAGTTACTCTTCAATACAGTGTAATAATTATTCTTCATTTTTGTGTCATTTAGATATTATAGAACTGTGAAACCTCACCATGACTTTACGGACATACTGTATATTACCACACAAGTAAAGTTTTAAATTGTGCTTTATAAATAAAACCTTTCCTTTTCGAAAAGTCATGATGCGTCTTCCTCAATGCATCCAGATAAACAATGTATGCAATTTGGAGTGTAAGTCGATTAAGTGTGATGATGAAAATAGTTTGAGAATGAATTAATGCCTTAAATATGACCAGAAAAGGAAAACGGGTATGCTAATATTGCTGTTTCATTCAGTACGATGTTCTCTTCCAGTAAAGATAGCCTGGTCAGGAAATTGTTAATTAAATTATTATTTTACCAGCCTGCCACCTTGGAGGAAAAACCGCAACGTTATGTTTGCATTTTTCTCTTGCCCCAGCTTTGCAAATACAGGTAAATTGCTTTATTTAAAACGATTTCCGAGTGCCCCAGTTTCTACACGAGCTGCAGATGATACAGCACTGCTTTGAAGGACTGTGTTTTCTGTGTTATTTTGCTAAATATAATCTTACGTGGTATTCACAATGTTTAAGAATATAGCATAACTTCAAAGTTTATATCCATAACACCCATGAGCACACGCTACTACTGTGTTACTATTAACTGAACGTAAAAAAAGGATGTATCCTACAATGCAGCGGCCATATTTTAAAAATGGAGGGCGAACACCCGAGAAATGCCCTTCTTCACCCGCATACATTCGGAGCTTTTGTCCCGGTGCTTTAAATTATACCGGAACGTCAGTGACGCGTGATATTTACCGCATTCCCTCGTTTATCCTTGTTTTATTTGTTTTTTTATTCGTATGTTGTTTTTTACATGATGGTATGATTTAACATCATACCAGAAAAAGGACCAATGATTATTTGGAGACCAGAATAATCATTGGATTACATATAGTAGTGTTAGTATGGTTAAAATTTTATTGTGTTAGACGTACAATTATTGATTTTAGGATCTTAAGGTTATTGAGAAAGGCTAATACTAGTCAGTGTAAAGTGTATGAAATGGGAAAAAAGAGTTATTAACTCGGTCGTAAGATATACGTGTATTTTACAAGGAAGGAAGTGAAAATTGCATGTGAAACTCAAAGTAATTCCTAATGCAGGAACACAAATAGTGAAATACAAAGTCCAGTTTAAATATTTTCTCCATACAATAGAGCATATTTATTTTAGGTCATAGCTAGGTGGCACTAGCGCTCAGGTGGGAAGTTTAATCGCGAAGTTCTTAAGAAGAAAGATGCGCAAAAACATGCGCTGTAGGGTGCAGCCAAGGACAACGTAAAGAGTGGGTCAGAGTGGGTAACGAGCCTCATAACGCACCTTGTCATAATGAGGACTATACTGGGAACGCAAACACACACTCTATAGTTATATATATATATATATATATATATATATATATATATATATATATATATATATATATATACATACACACACATATAAATACATACATGTAAAGTCTTTAAATAAATATGTGTCAATTATTATAGATCGACCACAAGGAAAAAAACCTTGGGATGAGAAGTCCCCGCGCAGCTTTTCCTTCTTCCCTCCACATAAGGAAGCATTATCCACTTTCCCCCTCCCCTATTCGCGGGGCTACGGTGCACAGGAGCCGCGGTTCTGCGCAAGTTGTTTTGCTCGTGGTTCCACTATAGTAATCATATTATATTATAAAATATACAATATATTATATCGACTGTCCTTCATTCAAAATTCGATTGCAAATTGAAGATTTTAATATGCTGTGAACAATGATTTGCATGACTAAGGACGGAGGGTCAAAAATTAAGAGACATTAAAAAAGGAATAGTTTCCTTCATAAAATGCACATCTAAATGCTATTACGTGTTTTATTAATATATTTATATACTTTAGGCGATGAGAATTGAAGAAGAAATAACAAGTCCCGAAAATTTCTGTGTTCTGGCGTTTGCTGGGTTTAGTGTCCTTAGAGATGAGGCTCTTTGTTGTCCGTTCTTTGTGTATGTTTCCGATATTATTCCAGTAAAGTACATTCGACTCCCAAACTAATTGTTTATATTATAAAGTATGTAAAGTATGTAAGTATGTAATGTAATTGTTCATTAATTGTAATGATGTTTGTATTGTGCTTATATAGGACACATGTACTCCAGACCTAGGCACAAAATCAAAGTATCTTGAGTAGCACTGAGCCAATACCGATGTATCGGTATCGGTATCGGAAAGTATCGGTTGGAATTTTTTGCCGATACCAGCCGATACTTTGCTTCATTTTGGTTTTTCACGGTGTCCGGAAAAATGCCGCTCGACACTTCCGCGGAGTATAATTAGCGTAAAAGTTATGCAAAATTCAAACTATATTTATTATATTGCAGCAATTTTGCATTAAAACTCGATTTTGTGATAACATAACATCTATTTTCATATTCCGATGTAATTTTTGAATTTTCTAAAGCAAATTGATGCATATAATTGAATAAGAATATTTTATACACTATTATTGATCAATATGTTGAACAACTTTTATTTATTGCAATTTTCAAGTATCAGTATCGGTATCGGGGGGTATCGGCATCGGTATCGGCTCAGCCCTACTCTTGAGTTTTTCAAGTCTGTGAAATATTTTGGCTATAGCCGCTGCGTATATTGTATGCTTCCCTGGTGGAAGAACAAAAGCAACGACCCCACAACAATTCGCAGGGCTTTGCCGCGGAAGGCGACTACAGAGCAGCGACTTACCCCCTCCCTCTCCGTCTGCCTGACGAGACACCCCTCCCCGCTGGAGTTTTCCGCACCCCATACGTTACGATGCAGAAGCAATATATGAACCGGCGAGAACACGCTGACGGACAGAAATAGTCGAGATTTCCACTGGGAATCGACTTGAAGATGCGTCAGTGTTACTGGTGTTCACGATGCCACCCGCATCCCCCCTTCCCCGTCCTGGAAACAGAAGGAAAAAGTTCAGTGTTTCAAGTTCAATGATCTCCGTTTTAACGTTATCTGTCTTCCACACTTGTGGGTGATATTTGTTGAATGTTTATTTTGGTTATCCTGACATTTGTGTTTCAGCAACAGGGGCATGGAAGGGGCAGAGTACCGCCCCGGTTCTTTTTCCTCCACGCAGGGAGCGTCTGCTTTCTTTATTTTATCGTTTTTAAAAAGGAAGGATATGCCTGCAGAAGTGGGGGAAGGGGATCGTAACCCGATTTCCACGAACAAACCACTGACTGAAAGCTCGAAATAACACGGAACTGGATTTCCAGTAGGAATGCCCTAGTTGACCCTGAACTGGCTACTGCCTGCAAACGATGGCACACTGCTTTTCACAACTAGACCGGGTTCTAATTGCAACTGGCTTCTCTGATAGATTCTGTCGTAACAGCCATTCAGAGCAAAAGTTTGCTCATGTGAAGATAGTCTCTGAGTGTGGTAAAGAGGGGAGTTTTTCACCTGTGCCGTTGGTTGTTTTCGTTCGATGTTCGATGAAAGCAAAGCAGAGATGAGGTTCATTGGTGTTCATTAATATTTAGGAATATATCTAAAGCGATGAGATTTGTACACGACAGATCTGATTAGCCGATATAGAACATTCTTATTTTTACTAATGTATTAAATGTTTCATATACTTAGCTAAACAAAATATTTTTTTATGAATGAGTCTTCCGAATCTCATGTATGAATACACATGCCCGAATTATTAAAAAAAAATAGTACACCTTCATTAACATATATTCCTTCGAACTAATTTTTAGCGCATACTTTCCTTATAATTCTTTTAATTTTTAATAATGACGACAGTAGCTATTCTCACACGACGTTCTTCAAATCGCTCGCCCATCTTTATAGGTCGTCTGCTCTGCGCAATGCCTTGTGGGAAAAGACACATAGTGACAAGTACGCGAACTAATATCGTGTCAGGCGGAAACAGCAGATGAACAAGTAGGATTTATTTCCTGAAATTTCCAGTACAGCAGAAGCATTTTAAACCAGAAAGAAACAACAGTTAAAGAATAGACTAAGATTAAAAACACAAAAAAGGATAACATAAAATAAATAAAAATAAACAAGCCAAAACAGTACCAAGGTAAACAGATCAGTTTCAAAAAAGTATTAATTATGTACATTTTTGTCTATGTGATAAAAGATGAATATGAACTGAATATATCTATTTGGTTTGGGATGATATTGAACTGATTCGGTAGCCTATGGAATAGTGATCGTTGTATGAGTGAGAGCCTGGGAGTTGCAGTGTGGAAAGTTTCCTTGCTCAGTGTTTTATGTCTATGTATGAATGAATGAAACACCCTCCCTTGCTCGGGAAAACAAATGCTACCACTACCTAAATAGAGGCGGCAAAATCTCCCTCGGACAAGCGAAATAGCGTTACGGTCCAGGTTAAGTTCGTGTGTAGGAACCGGTGACCAACAGTGCATAGTAATAAGCCATATCGAATAAAATCAAAGACATATGTACTTTCAAATTACCACCTCTTTACCTGTAGCCGGGAAGCGGCTAGCTGTATACCTGAAAATCACGGGTAGCGACATGCATACGAAAATGATATAGCCCCAAAATTAACATGAAAATAAAAAGTATATTCTATTCATAACCAACAAAAATGGAATCATTACAGGTCCCCACACTTGCACTCTCACATTCTCTCTCAGATTCAATCCTCATGGGGTCATCGACACAAGAAATTATACATGACATGTACAGGTTTTATGACGACAAGCCCTAATTATTGCATTCTCAATTAATTTTATCTTACTTTTTGTCTAATCAGGTCATTTGTGATTTTGCTCCAGTGCTACTTAAATCCTAGCCAGCCCTTACTTAAGTTCACCTCTTGTTTTTTAAAAAGAAACTAGTCGGCGCGGTGACAATACATTACTTGACCAGTATAAACAAAGGCGTCTCAACGGCAATTACATTCACGTGGGCGGACGTTTTCCTTTTACAGGACCTCACGTGGTTCCAAACATAACAAATAACCTCCGTTGAGCGGCTCAAACAATATACTCTCTAGCAGGCGGGACTTAAACACTTCGCCGCGACGAGCAATTCACATTACCAGGCAAATACTTTAACAAATAATCACATATGCGACCGGACATAGCTAGCAGCGACACAGCGCTCACACATAAAAATGAACAAACCTCAAGTAGAATATGCAATTAAGCGGGCGGCGCTTTACTCTAATAGTACGCACTTTAAACAAATACAAAGGAGCACAAACAACAATGAATTTAAGATCATAAAAAAAAATATCACAAGGAATAAGAAAAATTGACCTGAGACGAATAGATTACAAATGACAAGCGCGACGGGAGTTCGATATAAAATTTCGAGTTGAGTGGGCGTTTTCAAAATGTCGACGAATTTCAAGGGCGTTCTCTAAATCAATCGGGCCGTCACGTGTTAAGGTTCACACAGATGAATACTTTACCATCTCTCAGCTTCCGGGGTGCATCCAGGCGTCTTTATGGGCGATTGAAACACATAGTATCCACGCGAAAGGTTCCTTTGGTCGCGACGATGAAGATGCGAGAAGGATTCAAACACCTAGTTTCCCGGCTCCTCTTCCTCTCGGGATCGGTGGATCTCCGTGGTATGGCGCGGTTCGGACGTCGCATCTGAGCGGTCGTTGTAGGCGTCGTCGGGGCGTCAACATCTCTCTCTACGTCTCTCTGTCGAGGCTGGTAGGCGTCGTCGGCGTCGTCGGGGCGTCAACATCTCTCTCTACGTCTCTCTGTCGCGGCTGGTAGGCGTCGTCGGGGCGTCAACGTGGCGGATGGTAGGCATCGTCGGCGTATCAATAGGGCGGCGTTCGACGTTCTCTCTCTCTCCATGGCGGCGGATAGGCATCGTCGGCGTAGCTTCTTCTGACATCAGGCGAATCGACGTAACGCCCTCATCTCTCTTCTCCCTCTAGCCCGCCATAGTTTCCGGTGTTCCTCGTTTCTCAAAAATTATAAATGGCGTAAGGTAATCACGGAAACAGTTTCGCTTCAACTTCCCCAAGCGGTTGAGATAGGCGCACTCGTGTAGACTTACTGCCTATCACACACACACTGGTGTTCGCACAACACGACAAAGTCCACTGTACACGAAAGGTAGCACGGAGCTGCTCTCCCTACAAGGATCGCGGTAAGACTGTGTGTCGAAAAACCATGTCCTTCGTTTTATTTAGATTTTGAAAAAACGACGCTAGGCGATCGTTGAAGCGACGCTTCCGAAGGGGTCAGTCCACTTTGCTCTATTGTCTCCCAAGTGGGACGAGCCGTGCTCGAAGTTGAGTTTGTGCGGATTAAGCTTCCGCCTGGCTGTCGCCCATAGCTCAATAGCAATCGCTGTCCACAAACTGATCAATTAGAACCGATTTGATCTGGCGTCCGTAATTGTCGCTTGATCGTGACGAAACTCCACATATCCGTCCTTGCACACATGCCGCTGCGCTGGTATAAGTTTCACATGAATCTGACCGTTGGAAACCGAGATATTTAAATGTTTGTCATTACGGTCGAATTTCCTAAGCTTTAGACGCATAGCGTGACCCTTCAGGTGCTCACCCTTAACACAAGCGAATGTCTCGTTCCTCCCGTCGGCTTGGCAAAAATCAAATATGTAATCTTACAAATTAAAACACTTAACACTTTGAATCAACACGTCTTTTTACCGCTACATACATGAATAATAAAGATAATAATAATAATGACGGTAAATCTGACTGTCACATCTAGGCACTCTGAGTGAGAGTTCATGGAGTGGGATGCTACATCTGAAGTTTCCATTTATGATCTTGTATAGCAATTTCATATCTGCAACATATCTACGAGTTTCTGGAGTATTAACGTGCAGATTTACAAGCAGATAGCTCTTAGGCAGGTGTCTCAGGGCAGGCACTCTATATCGAACGATGGATAGGAAAAAGCTGGGGACACAAATGTTTTGAAGTAAATGGAAAGTTCTTTCGGGTTATTGATTTCGGTGAATCTGTAAAGTAGACCTAGGCTAGGCCGTCTTTGTGATGGTTGATACGTGATTATCGAAAGTTAGATTTGAATCTATGAGGATACCTAGATCTACCACAAAACTAGTCCAAGTCCAAGTGGAAAATCCAACAGGAGATCTAGCCTCTGGTGATTCAGGCATTGCACTGGAAAAAAAACAGATGCAAAAGGTGGCCTCCTGGATGGCACCCAACGGCAACCTCACTTCCCTGTACTACACCCTGGTCATTGCTTTTTGCAGGTCAACGAGGCTCTGGTGTCTGGACACACGGTCAGGACAATCCTCTGTGCAGACGTCTTGTCATTGTGTATGCTGAGTATTCCTTTGCAGCCTCAGCTTTTGATAGGTAAGGAGATGGTATAGTTTTAATTATTGTTAAGTAATGAATGAATTAATTGCTTTTAAAAATTTAGTAAGGAATATTTTAACAGACATATTTTCTTTTGTTAGAGGCCAAAGTATTTTGTTTTAGTTACGGAGCTTATCACCAAACTGCGTGACGGTCAAAGTAGCATATGTGCTGATGTATCCATACTATAAAAATCAATCGCCTGCCCCCGTGGAGGAGTGGTTAGCACATCACGCTGCGACGCCAGGGGTCCCGAGTTCGAATCTCGGCCTGGACATGGATGTTTGTGAGTGTCCATTCATCAATTTCATCATGTCATCACTCATCCCCATCTTCGCAAATTAGCCAAATGTGGCACAAAAAGCATAGTAAAGTAAAGCAAATCAATAAACAATAAATAAATGTAAAAATCAGTACACTGGAAAACGTACTACAAATTCTCAACTTGCTGTATCTGAACACTTCTCTTGATGTGAATGCCAAATTGTGGCCTGTACTTGAACTCGAAGGTTCTGATGCTTGTTCGAGTTTGGAGATAGGTAGATGGAATGATTGTAATGTTTGAACACGGAAGCAATTGGGCAGGATGTGTACGCACATTATCGTAGCTTAACAGACACGTTTTCTCCTCACCCCCCTCCCTTTCAGCTTCGAACCCTGTTGTGGTCCCATACCATTAGATACCCAACAACACCATGCATGTTTAGTGTTGCATAAGGACAGTTCTAGTATCTACTAAGAAGCAACTATTTTAAAAACTACACAGATAGATATTTAGACAGTCAAAAAAGAACTAAAATGTGGAAGGTAGGCACGGAAATAGGCACTAAAATTTAAAACGCATCCAATAGGCATTCACTTCCAGTATTGTAAATAAAGACCATAGGGAAATAACATGTTTTGTCCATTTTTAGTCAAATGGAGGTGCTACCAGATAGTTTTTCCTGTTGTCTTCAAATAATATAAGGCCTCAAATAAAAATTCTCTCTAATTAAAATTGATGAAGAAATACAAAGGCACGACCAGGCCAGGATCGAACCCGGAACCTTCGGTATTGAGACCGTGGTGAGTCAATAACCTGAAGCGCTCAGCCACGAGGCGGCACAGTTAAACTCTATGTCCAGTCCCGATTAGCCTACGTGGGTTTAAAGTGGATTTAAAATTGGCCCAAAAAGCTTTTAGAATCGTAGCATCTAATAGCAACTCTCTTCATGTGTGGTACTCTGGAACGAACGTACTTTTAATTCAACACGTGTCCTGTTGGAATCTTGGATTACGAAGGATCAGATTACGGCTGGAGACGAGGCGACAAAGTGGCTGCCTCCTTCCAGTTTGTTGCGACCGAGAGGCGGAAGACAAAGCCTTCTTCGCACGTGGTGAGGGACTAATTTGCAAGTTGGAGCAGCCCGGAAGCTCCCATACGGGTTGTCCCTTAGTTGTCCGATGCACGCGCGCATCTCGCCCGGGGGTACGGGAGGATAATATCCCCCTTGCGTCACCAGAGACAGACATCACACGTGCTGGACGAGGAAACAGGCCACAGACTGGATCGGAGTCTCTGCTCTCGCAACGAGGGGATGGAAAGCAATTAAGAAATTAATCCTGGTGCGTGACAGATTGCAAAAGTTTGGGCGAGTTTTCTCCAAGTAAAGTGTTGAGAGTGGGTCATAAATTCCCGGCATGCTAGTTTCGGGTAATCGCCGCTAGGTGCGCTCCTAAGTCTGCCGTGATTCAATCATTAGAATAGAATCGTGGTCATCGTTAAGCAGTGTTTGAATCAAAAGGAGGTTGAATCTCCCTCCCTCCTTCCTGTACACTTTCCTAAATTCGTTACAACAGGGAAGGAAGCCGGCCCCCCGGGTTCGGATCCCGGCCTGGGCATCAATTCTTCATCGTATCATCTCTCATCCCCATCTTCGCAAATTTGCCAAAAGTGGCAGAAAGGCGACGTAATAGAGCAAATCAATCAATCAATCAACATGGAAGGAAGATGCTCTCCCCCATGGAAATAATTTTTTTGTTACATAGATTAATAAAGTTAATTTCCTGGCAGGAGTTTTCTTTTCAGAATTTTTACCTTGCAGGGTGTAAAGATAATTTTAGATCTAAAATTACAATGCATTGCGCCATTGTGGAAATTTATTAGGGGGTGTTAGGGAGATAATTGTCATAGAAAAGGCTTCGCCACTTTGTGATAGTCTCAGTCGACACTCGTTCCCACCCACTTAGCCCACATGGAAGAGTTTCAGACATTTGCAGTAGAGCAAGAATCACACACATAGAGGAGAAAGGACGACAAAGGGAGATAGAAGGAGAAAGGGAGGGAGGTTGAAGGACAGCACTAAAGAGAAAGAAAGAGTAAGAAACAGGTATAAAGAGAGACAGTGATAGCAAGAGTTAGAGAAACATAAGGAGGAAGGAAAATGAGAATAAATAACATATGATTGCGGTTTAATTTAAATGGAAAATTATGTAATTGTGTTCTTCGGAGGTCCCGATATTGTATTTGTCAACAGGGGCCGACATATGATATGTAAACCATGACTATATTGCTGGTGTAAATGAAAGGCATCTGTACAGTACATGAGATTATATAGTCTGTAAACTTGCAGGATAAATTGTTATCTGTCTGAGCAAACGTAAATGGGTGAATGTTTCACTCTGGAGTTCTCATTATTTATTTATTATTTAAGTATTGGATTCTAATGCTGAAAAACAACATATAAGCCTCACACAGTAATATCTTACAATAGAAAAATGGTATATACACAATAACAAAATTAAAAATAAGTATACTACATGATAACACATACTACGAAGACACGTTTACTTTCATATGAAAGAATTACAAATTAATAAAAAAATAAAAAAAACACAATATTACTTAAACTAAAACACACGTTTATAATAAAATTACACATGCTATTTTAATAATAAAAGTTCATTAGCCTCCCGCAGATTATGATCATTGTGATATAAGAAAAGTAAATAAAATACCTAATATTTCTAAAATGGTAATTGAAAGAAATTGCAGAGCAGTTATTTCTGAGTGCGTAGATAATAAGTAGGGAATATAAAATATTCCATTAATTAATTTTGCAAATAAAATTATGATCGTTAGCATTTCCTCTATTCAAGGGGCACGAATCAGATTATCAAACAAATTACAATAGTCATAATAAAGTCCATAAAGTCTGAATTTAAAATACAAATGTAAAATAAGTCTTTTCTCTATATTTTCAAGCATGATTTTCATATTATTATTACATGCAAAATTCCAAGTTGTTGTACTGTATTCCAATATAGGCTTTACATAGACAGTAAATAACTGAAGCAACGCGCACAGATGTTTGATTGATTGAGTTTGTGTTTTAAGTCCACTTTATGCACAGCAAGGTTAATCGGGACTGGACCTACAGTTAAAAGTGGGATCCACAAAGATTTTTTTAAAATTTGACCATTTGTTAAGTTATTATGTTATATTATATAAATTATAGGTTATGAGACGAGAATATCTTATGATACTTACATATAAAGCTAATGAAATGAATCTAAGCAGCAACAGACGTTTCTCCTAAGTGTTGGACACTTCTCATATATCTAAGCTAGTTTGAGAAAAAGAGAGAAGGTTCGAAATACATTACTACTAGTGTCGACATTGCCCCAATTTCTTTGGGAATCCCAACACTTTTTATGAAGAACTTCAACACCATAAGTATTTAACAAATAAAAGTAAATTAATGCAACATTAAATGAAAGTATCACTAGTAGCAAGTGCAGTTGCATGCAATGGATAAGTGAAGGCTCGTAATGAGACAGATTACCTAAGAGAATAAATGCATTATGACGCATTGGAAAATGTCGCAGCTTTGCTCAAAGATTTTTCTAAAACTGTTTCCAAAGGTGTACTTTGTTGAGTCCGCAACCAGAGCCGGCATTATTCATTGTAAAATTGGTTGAGTGGTTTAAAAAATGGAATATTCTATGGTTGTATCTTGTGCGAAGAAAAACCATAGTTATAAATCGGTTATGGTGAGACCAAATCCAACATCATTTAATCGTAGAATCCTTTCCTAGAGATGCTTATATTTTTCATTGGTGAACGTAGAACAACCTCAGTATTCCTGAGCACATCAAACGTTCCATGAGCAGTTGCAAGAGCCATTTCGTTTCTATCAGCTTCAAACTCAGGCTTCCGGCAGCCAACTGCATTTTGAATTTTTCTTATATCATTTCGTGCCATTTCCAAAGCAATCAATAAGACAGTTTTGAGTCATTGATAAATACAATACTCTTTGATGTCTCCGTATTCAGTAGGACTGACAAGGGAATAAAATTACGAGAAATGTCGAAATCGCCCCAAATTGAATTTCGGAAGTGCCTCGAAACGACATAGGTATGCAAATAGGAATTGTAGCTTTCCTGGCGACGTGAATCGAACAGGTGGCCTTGGGTAACCAGCCAGGTTAAATTGGAGTTAGCTTCCCAATTTAACCTGGCTGGTTACCCTAGAACACCTGTTCGGACATAGGTATGGTTATTGATTGAAACCTTATTTTGTAAACACTGCAAGCAGAGCTTTATTTTATCATGTTGAAACCGAAAAAGGTTCAAGCAGACGCAGTGGCTCATTTACTCCACTTTTTCTCTGAATCTAAAGCCTAGCAATTACAATCCCGATTGTATGTACATTTGGATACGTTTTAAGAGTGTTGCTAGACAACTTACCTGGCTTATACGCGCATATCTACGCAAACTCACGCACTATACAACGGCTTTGCTGTGTGGACATTGCTGAAACTTTCATTTTTCAACTCCAAGTGGCGTTGTGTTTCATTCGCGTTTCTTAGTAGCTTAGAAGTGTCGGAATTACACAAATGTAGCGACTACCCCAAGCCACCCTGTATGACATAAAGAGACTGATGTTTCCTTGTGATTGTTAATATTTTAATGGTGGGAGTGGAATAACCATATGAATAGCAGTAGGAGTCACTAATGCTTAGTTACAAGGATATCATAGTGATATTAGTCGTACCTTTTATGGACAGATGGAAGTCTTTTTTACATCTCTAAACGTTCTTTTGGAAGATCAAAGTGCAACAGAAAGTAATAAGGTTGATTGTTTTGCTGTTTCTGTTTGTGTGACCACTCTCCAGAGGCACAACATGTGGGCGTGGTAGATCCTTGCGTAAAGTGATAACAGATTGATACGTAGATGATACTCGATGAGAACGACGTGTTACGAATTCGATCCGAGGAGGGGGACACTTGAGTTGGTCCAATCTAGACGAATTATTTGTAAATGAGGGATAAGATCATTGTATGATGCGAGGGCAAGGAACTTTAACAGAAGGCAACGTGCAACGTCCTCCAGTTGGACACCAATCGTCACAAAGTTAGTCCGCTGCTCCTTGTGTCGGGAACGTGAGACTCTATGTAACTGATCAGGGCTTGCTGCGTTTAAAACACAGCACGGTTATCAAAGATAGAGATTTATACACGTTTCTTTAGTTATTTCATTTGACGACCGAAGAGGCGAAAAGAACAATTCTTATAGCATTTCAAATTAGAAGCCACAAAAACACAAATACATACAGAACTAACGTTGGGCAAGACAATCTAAATACACGAAAGTTTCTTTACGTAAATACTATTCGTGTATCACCAGAAAAAAAAAATAACGCAAACCAATAACCCTATTCTTCAATTATCTTTTTCCGTTACCTTCCATTGTTTTCCGACTCAGCCCGTCTTTAGGTAACAATATTCAGGCAGGTCCATTCACTTCCTCTGGTGATTTGTAAATGTGACGTCAACACTGGTATATTATGACGCATTTCATAATATCGATGTTACGAATTCAATTAATGGTTTGCAGTTGTCTGTGATATAATCAATATTAGTTGAAATAGCAAACGTTTAAAGTAAATCTTAAAATCTCAAGATATATGAAATCTTAAATACCAGGTTCGTTACAAGCGAGAGCTTCTCCAAGCGCCTTGAACAAGTCTTTCATGATGGATGCGAGCGGATCAAAGCAGGAATGCGAAGAATTACACAAATCCAGCACGACGCTGGATCCATTCCCAGCCAAGAAACGTACACAAACAAACAAACACCCACGAAAAGAAACAAACAAACAACAGGACCAGAAGGGGAAAGAACGGCGCTTCGAGAAACTAAGGTTGGACAAAAAACCACGCTAAGACCTCCGCTGACGGAAGGTTATTAAGAAAGCTGCTTTCCGAAACCTACCCGAACCACGTTTGTTCCTCCTTGGTCGTCTGCGGTTTCCACTTTGTGCACGGCCAAGAGGCTTTCCACGCCGCTATTTTTTGTTTACATATGCATTCCCAAAACCACTGAAGGTGTTAATCGTATCAGCGGGCGGAAAGACAAGGACGTTAAGTGCCGGAAGATGAACCCCATAGCGGCGCCGAGGATTGCCAAAGAGCTCCTTGTTGCTTATGAAGAATCTCTCGTGCTAAATCCGGAGAGATTTTGACGCTTGCAGCCGCCGGGAACATGCAGAAGGGCCTTCAAACGTGCGGTCCAAAACTTAGTGTGCTAAATGTTGCCGATGAAAGCCACTGCGAGAATATGGCTGGACAGTTATCTTCACGGACAATATCACATTTATCCTGAGACAGAATGAACCAGGGTGCCAAATTTTTTGAAGACTGTCGGGAGGCGAGGGATCTTAATTTAAACACACACACACACACACACACACACACACACACAAATGTACATATATATTGTGGGAAGGCGAACGGGCATCAAAATCTTGAAGTAAAAACAAATTTTAGTCGAGGACACTGACCCAATCAAGGTAGTGACAATAACAAATTCCTCTGGTTAGACAGAATCCAGCTTGCATCTACCGGGTCGCTCTTCCTGATCGAAAGAGGAAAGTAGTGACACCGTAACTTGCAAGCTCATCAGAAACACGGCACATGGCGAGTCGGATAAATACCCCGGATTTTTGGAAACATCAGGAGTGTGCAAACGAATATCTGGCAGACGCGCGCCACCGTTCAGGTGCTAACATCCGACGCCTGCTGTCCGAGGTGACTGCTTCACTCCTGCCGTGGTCGTCACCACAGTCCGAGACGCAGGAGGGGTCGCTGACCGATTAGGTGTGTGCTGGTCTGCCTTTCCTACCTCTTCACCGAGTCAAGGAGGGCTATCCACAACCTGTAAACCCAGTTGAATATTGTTTTACTGTTACATCCCTAAGTGACATCGCTCATACCTCGATAAAACCCTTGTCACATTACTATATATATATATATATATATATATAGTATGTATTACATTTTCACTATGTTAACACGTATGAAAGTAATGTTACTAAGTATTTATATGTATGTATATTGTATATTGTTACAAAGGAATTCATTTGCTAATTTGATATATACATCAGATATTAATAAGGTTGCAACTAATTCATTCACAAACTGTTTAAACATCTCAATATACTGTATAACAAAATAGTTGAAAAGGTTCTTTATGTGCAAGTTTTTGTCTAGCTTTTGTTTTTATATCAATAAATCAATTCGATTTCATAGTACTTACATTTGCCTTGCATTCTAGTTTACTCGTATCGTGTAGATCTGTTAATGGTCTCTGGAGAGATGGAGAGAGAGAAAGGTGGGGAGAGAGAGAGAGAGAGAGAGAAAGAGAGAAACACGCATCACTCACACACACACACACACAGAGAAACATTATCCTTGGTTCTTTATGTGCGTTTTCGATATTATCCTTAGTAAGTTTTTGTTTGTGTTTCTTGTTAGAACATAAACTCTATCCCCCAAAATTTATGTTTAACGGGGGGAATTTTAAGGGCATATATCCCCCAGGATTTCGACCTCTGGTTCAGCCTCTGCCGAAGCTTCAGTGGGTGGGTCTTGTCTGACATTTGCCTCTTGAGATCCTAATTTTTAGAGCTCGCAATGACTGTAATTGACGCAATATGAAAATACACCAGATTTATTCGACGTACTAGTTGTTGCCTCCCTTCGCGTCTCCAATAGGAATTTGTCCTTCGCTCAGGACGTGGCGAGCAAAATACTAAACTCAAGTCGTGAGTAACGAAACTCTCTATTTCACATTCATAAAAGCTTTACTCCTCGTACACCCACTTCTTAGAAGCTAAAAAATTAATCCACCCTTGGTAGTTCGCCACATATTTTCAAATCTGGAAAGTAGCTGAATGGAACTGAAAGTTTGGAGATCTCTGGTCTATGCACTTGTCCTTCTCATACTGGTTGCGTATGACACACCTGAAAGAAAAGAAAAAAAAGTGAAAAAAAAGTAAAGTGCTCTCCTGTGCTCCACAAGAAATTTAATATTTTTGCTTCCACTCGAAATGTGATAAGACACTTGAACTTTTTTTTTTAAAAAAAAAAAATATATTGACCATTCTGTTTTCAGTAGAGCACAAAATTCTGTTGAGCCTCCCAGATGGTGCAGTGGTAGCGCCTTCGCCTTGTTATCAAGGATTCCCGGGTTCGATGGCCGGTGAAGCCACATGGTGGTTTGGATCCCACTTTAAACTGTAGGCCCAGTCCCGATTAGCCTTACTGTGCATAAAGTGGACTTAAAACAGCAATTCAATCAAATCAATCAAACAACAAAATTTTGTTGAACCTCTCTCTCTCTCTCACACACACACACACACACGATACAAGGGGGAGAATGAAGAATCAGCACCTGATTGCACGTCAAGTGTTCTTCCATCTTTGGATTTTCATAGAATTTTATGTATATGCTTCTACTAGCAAATCAACATTTGTCAAAATACTGGTTAGGCATAATCTCGGGAACAAGTTGAAAGTAGAGAACGTGTTCTCGGTTCTTTTGGCTTTTCTATTTCTATAGCTTTCAAATGAGCTCAAAACATCTTCTCTAGCGCAACCGATTTGGAAATTAAAATTTCTTGAAATTTCTTACACAGAAATCAGTACATTAAAATATGCCATTTTTTTACGAAAAAATGTGAACCGTTAGGAACTTTTGAGATATGTGAGAGAAACAAAACATATGTTATGCTACTAAAAATCTACTTCTACCATTTCCTATCCCGATTTAAACAAATCAATGTAACGTAACAATGTGAATTTATGGCTTTAGGGGATACTGTACCCCTCTTAAAATTGAAGTCGGTATAATGTGACCCAAATCGTTATTTCTGTGCCTGTAGTTTTTCTTATTAATTGCAGATAATTGGAGGAACATTTTGTGCTTCGTTTAATTCTTTGTGATTTGTGTTATCCCCTTGTTTCAGTATATCAGGTAGCCTATATTTATGTTCGTTTTTTAGAATTGAAGTCGACTTCCTCGTTTTGGATTCATCTGTGTCCGTGCTCCTTCTGAGGTTACTGGGAACCTACGCGTTTCTGAGTGAATGAATAAGAAGAATTGTGACTGAAACCTTTGAGAGAACAAGCAACGCCCACGTGTTACCATCGTAACAAAAACAACATTAATTAAACCCTTCTTCGAATTTTCGTTAGACACCTTGCATTCCACGCTCACATGGGCTTATACTTCTTATATATTGACTTCCAAAATCGATTATTACTAATATTAGGTTTCTTGGAAATAAAAATGTTAATTCTTCCTCGCAATGTAAAATGTTTGGAATGTTTTATCAAATGAGAAACAGTCAATTCCCTGACCTTTCCAATTTTGTGAGTTGCTACCATGCTCACGAAACTAAGTCGTTTGTTGCTTTGTCTGGGAAATAATTCCAATCGAACGTGGCACGGACGCAGCGTGTTGTTCGTTATGTAATGAGTGTTGCTTCTTTTCCGCAGTTCTTGCTCATTAAAGTCAAACGAAGAGGATGAGTGCTCGTTATCGAATGAACGAACAAGGAGATCGCTTTGTGTTCCCATTCCTTGAATATCTCTTCAAAGGTTTTGTTCAAAAGGTGCCCCAGGTAAGGAAATAAAAGGGTTTGCATCATAAGTTTCCGCTTGCTGTAGTACAAGTATTTTGCCATGCAAACAATCGGCCTGATTGTCAATTGTGGGCTTATTGATCTGTCGAGAGCGGCCATCTTTGAATCTTGCTGCCATAATAGACACCATGAAGGCTAAATGGAACATCGTTCTTTGGCGAATCAGGATGTTTCTAATTGGAAATATGTTGGAGCATTCGCCATAATAGCAGAATCATTAGACGTCATAGCTGAGAAACTTTGAATGTTCTCTAGAAACTCAGAAAAAAGAGCACGAGGATAATAAAAACGCTGGACTATGTGAGAAGAGACTCCAGCAGAAAATTTTCCAGGATGGGTAAAAATCAAAATGTTTTGTTTGCTACGTTCACCTTGCGCACCGTTGCTCTTTCTGTCGGCAGCAATAACTCTTTCTAGGCCTACACTACACTGATCTTGAAAAACGTAGGCAATCAAGGTATTTTTCGTCATTAATACGCATTTAGAATGCTTTCGTAAACCTTATTGAAAAGTTTTCTATTTCTTTGACCAATAACAGAGATAAATCTTCAAAAGGGGCCAATAAAAGTTAATTTATACCGCTTGTGTCTAAATTGGCCGCCATTTTGAAAACGTCCGCCATTGCTGACTAACGGTGTATTTTAAATACTTCCAATCTTTAAAATGATATTAAACTACATTCGAAGTTTTATGCTTTTATCAGTAAAATGCACGATTTTACACATATCCGCCGTACTATGAAGCCATCTGAGGATCATGGAATCACGGACACTGGATTAGCATTGCAAGCAGTTTATTGTAAGAAGAATCGAACAGTTACTTTGATGTAAAAGTGGGAGCAAAACTCAGGTTCACCGACGAAATAATTAGTAATAGTTTGGATTAATTGAATGAGGATATTTGCAAATTTCGAACATGTCTATTTACACCCAGGGTAGATTCCTTCGTAGTCCACAGAGTATAAATGTAAATCAATGAAATGTGTTACATGAAATCACAATGACTAACTATGCAAATTTAATAATCGTTATTTCCTACATAGTAAATTTTCACTTTAGCAACTTGTCTACATTTCCAAATACCTTAAATGCCTTCGTTAACTACATCGCAATAATCAAAAAGATATTCCTGTTTTTGACAGAAATAATCGCAAATATAATTGGCATCCATTACCAAGTAGAAAGGTACAACATTATCCACACTGTATTTGTGAAATATGTTAATAAAATTGAACGGAGTCGTAAATTTCTATTGATGTACATTGTATTTCTGTCACGTCATGTATATCAAGCACATAATTCTTGTAAACTGGAACATAGCATGAAGAAGTAACTGAATATCCTTTACTGTGACTGGAAAGAAAGTTGTTAAAGACGTGACATTGCACTTTAAACTACACAATTTCAGATAACGTATGAGCAATAAAACGTACATATTGTATAAATAACAATCAACATTTTTCGTGTCAAATAAAGTAATATGATAGTTACAAAGTCGGAATTCATGTAATTAATATTACCATTCAGCTATGTTCACAAATTCCTAAATGTCGTATACATCGCACTGATTGAACACGTACTGCACATAGCAACGAGCACCCCCTGTCATATACTATCGAAATTTCTGGCTATCTATACCTATCTATATCCAACCCCCCGCCGCGGTGGCTCAGTCGGTAACGCGTCTGACTACCATGCTAAAGGTCCCGGGTTCGATCCCCGGCCGTTTCAAATCCGGGAACTTTCCTAACGGTGGAAGCGGCCCCGGCGCCTACCCAGCGTCGAATAACATGGGTACCTGGGGGAAACCCTGGGGGGTAAAGGCGGTCAGGAGCGTGATGCTGATCACATCACTCCCACTCACGACCGGATCAAGAAAGTGTGGGGCGTTACCCCCACACCCCCTATACGCCTTCATGGAGTGGTGCTATGCACAGGGGAACACTTTACCTTTTTTACCTTTACCTTTCATTACAAAATTATCACATCATAATAAGATTAAATTAGTTGAAATTATTTATACATAAGTTCAATGCATGTTGCAAAATTTAAAAGTTGAGATATTAGCATGTTTTACAAATAAGAAATTTTAATTTATGAATTGCAACCATTAATTACATTCAGGTTAGTTACTTCCTTAAAATTGAGCGCGGATTCATGGAACACATGAAAATGTCCAAGCAAGACTTACGTAATATACTACTGCACAAACTTCTCAACGTCATGTCTGTTAGAGAGCCGTAACATGTTTAGGTGACAGAAATCCTTTTAAGGATTGATTGATTTGCTTTATTTTACTTGTTTCTTGCCACTTTTGGCTCATCTCGAAGGCGAGGATGAATTCTGACAAGATGAAATTGGTGAAAGGTGAATCACAGCTCAAATGGACAACACAGGGCACAGGCCCAATCGAACATTATACATGGCTGTGAGGCCACACGCCAGACCAGAGCCTCGCTAAGTCTGCAAATGGAGTCCTGGGTATACTACGAGGAAGTGACGTTGATATTTGAGAAACGGTCACCGTTCACACACCTGTCTTAAAATGACAAAAAAAGATTTAACAGACATTATAGACAATAAGAGAAAGAAAAAGGAATAAATGAAACGAGAGGTAGACAAAGATAGAATGAAAGAGAAGTAAAGAGGAAGGGAGAAGTAGATGAGTAAAGAAGAAAAAAGAGGGAAAGAGATATAAAGAGCGTCTCTCTCTCTCTTTCAAAAAGGATAAATTATGAATTCACGAAACGAAAAAATATTGATTGTATACATTTAATTAGTTTCTATTAGTTCTCTTTTCTGCCAATTTTGGCTAATCGCGATGATGAGGATGAATGGTGATAAGATGAAAGACCAAGGAGCAATAACAAACATGTATGGACAACACACAACAAAGTCAGAGGGTTATAATCGTCATGTGTCCAGACGCCAGAGTCTCGTTAATCTTCAAAATGCAGTCCAGGGTGTATTACGTGGAAGTGACTTGAGAAAGGGTCACCCCGACGAAAAATTAAAACATGCCAAAAATTATATTTCTGACTACATATTTAACTGGAGAAATGGATACAAACTGTGCTAGTGGTTTTCATGCAAATATAATTCTCCCATGTTCGTAAGAATCTCCTTCTTTCATTCGATACTTCGTTGACCAGGTGTGCCCCAACAAAACGCATTCTACATGAGGGAACGCCCAGCCACATTTAGAAGGAGCGATCGTAAATCTCTTGGGTTTTCTGCTTTTATGATCAGTGGAGAGCCAGAGGTTCGCTGTTGTAAGATGTGAGGAGGTAACGTTGCAATTTCCTCGCTCGCAAAAGGCGCCGAGTTCCACTTGAGGAACACACTGTGGGCAGTTTTCGATGCTGGGCCACAGACATAAACACTAAGGGTTATCAGCCTTCTCAATCATTCACCACAGTCATCCTTTTCTTCTTCTTTTGATTTTTTTTGTTGCAATATGTTGCTATACTTACGAAGACCTCTCTGTGCGATGCTTTTTGTTCAACCAGCGGCTACGCATGACTTCCCAATAGTTTTGTACAGTCAGCGCTTAAGATGATAGTAGGCTATTCGTTTTGATTTCTACGCCTAAAGGCCTGTTCCTTGAGCAAGACGGTGGAAATGAACGTGGGGACGGACCATTTGACAACTGTTAAACTTGCTGTCGACTGTACACACTTATATATACACGCAATACAAAATGTATGCCAAGTTCTATTCTGGCTAAGTTTAGGGTGTGTTGTGAAGAATTTGTTTTCAATGCTTTAAAGTTTTCATTAATCTATATCTACGTATATATACATATATAAAAATGAATGTATGTGTGTGGGTGTTTATATATGTTTGTTCCGGCATAACTCTCGAACGCCTGTAGCAAATTCAACCAAACTTGGTACACGTATCACTTGCAATCTGGAAATAATACTTCGGGGGTAAGACACCCCTGGCACCCCTAGGATTGTGGGTGGGAAGAGGGTGGCATTAAAAATAATCGAAAACGACCGATATTAGTGTGGAATTCATAGTATTCGGGATCGCTAAGATGAATAGTAACACTCCCAATGCCGTTCAACTCGAAGTTCATTTTACACTATAGTTGGAATTCATTATTTTCCTGTCTATGGGATAAATAAATACCCGGGCAACCGGGCAATCAGCTAGTGTGATATAAAATAAAGCCGTAATAAAAACATTGAGGTAAGTAGCCTACAACGCAAAGAAGCAATAGAGGAGTTACGGTTCCTTCTGTTTTCTTTTTAAATTTGTGTTTCTCTCCGGTGCTGTTCAATTGTTCCCAAGAACATTCACAATATATGGATAAATAAATTTTAAAAATTAAAGTTTTTAAGTGACGATGGTCAAATATTTTTCCCAGGTTAGGAACATTTTCAGGAGTGGCGGATGAGTTTCAGGCCTGATATCTCCGCCTTCCCTTCCCTTGGTGGTGACCCAGTTTGCACTACAGGTGGACTGTGACATATGATCTTTTTGTCTTTTAGTCTAACGGCAATATTATTTTGCTTTTGTTGTTGGTGGTGGTGGTGGTGGTGTTGTTGGTGGTTGTGGCAGCAGCATTCTGCCTCAAACTCGCATTAACACCAGATAGCTGGATCGATTACATCATTTGAAAATGTTAGAAATGCTACATTCAACGTATGTTACAACTAAGGACGTATTTAGGGGGTGGTGGTCCAGGGTTTACCTGGACTTACACAGTACAAAAATTAAGTAATGAAAATATACGTTGTTTAACATTGTTGTGTTATGGAGGGTTATTTGTTTCAATTTATTTGAATGCAGTAAATATTTGGTTTTTTAAATTCTTTATTTAACATTAATTTGATGTGTGCGTGTGTGTCTAAACAAATGCTAATGTATGACTGCATAACAATAACATAATTATTTTATTGGGAGACGCTTGACGCTAAACTATCCTACCGCAATGTCAAGGACGTATTTAGGGGTAAAGTCCAAGGTTCCGGACCCCCTCCCCCGTCCTCGAAAGACTTAACAAGTACTAACATTAAACAATGAAAATATACTTGTTTAGCATTTGCTGTATAATCGAGGGGTATCTATTTCCGCCGAACTTTGAATGACAGTACCAAAAATATTAATCTGAAACTTTAATTTTTTTCAACCGGATCTAATATTATTTCTTGTTATTTAATAAATATTCAATTCTTTATCTATTTGGCACTGATTTCCTTGCCAAGGCAGTTGCTTCAAAACAAATTTTAGCGACCTTAACTGTACGCTAGATAATAAATACATGCTTTTATAACTATATTCTTACACCGTTTTTACCTATTAATGTAATAAAAGCAATACAATATTAATTTAACATTATCTAATTATTATTATTTTAATTTAATATAATTGTTAATTTAAACGTTTATATGATTATTTATTATTATTTCTAAGACACTTGGTTCGGACCCCGTCCCGAAATATATTTCTAAATACGTGCCTGGTTACAGCATACCTTTTAATCAGTACATATTTGTAGTTGTATTATATTGTATCCATATCAGCGTAGTGGCCGCGGTGGCTCAGTCGGTAACGCGTCTGACTACCATGCTAAAGGTCCCGGGTTCGATCCCCGGCCGGTTCAAATCCGGGAACTTTTCTAACGGTGGAAGCGGCCCCGGCGCCTACCCAGCGTCGAATAACATGGGTACCTGGGGGAAACCCTGGGGGGTAAAGGCGGTCAGGGGCGTGATGCTGATCACATCACCCCCACTCACGATCGGATCAAGATCAAGTGTGGGGCGTTACCCCCACACCCCCTATACGCCTTGCCTTCATGGCGTGGTGCTAAGCACAGGGGAACACTTTACCTTTTATCAGCGTGTGTATGCATTCTGACTTTAAAATATTAATACAATGCGTTATTAAATACGAGTATTTACACAGAGAAATATATTTCTTCTTTGTTGCTAATCAGTGGTGATTTGTTCATTCTTGGTTTTGGACTTTTAACCACTGTGTTATTTAAAAAAGAAAAAAAACGTTTCGGAGGCTGAATCTGCCTCCGTCTTCAGGGTAGCGTGTAGTCTGTTAAATCATATGGTGTCTACAAATAGTTGCCCTGGAGGATTATTCTCTAGGCTCCACCTCGTCTGTCGGTCACAAGGACCTCTATATACATAAAGTTGCCAGGGAGGATTATCAGTGGCCCAGGCTCCACTTCGACAGGTGGCCACGTCAAGACCTATTTTTTGTATGTAGGTTGCCAGGGAGGATTATGTTGCGGCGGCCAGGTTCCACCTTGTCAAAGAATTGATCATCGTTTGTATGCTGACTGGCCAAAGCAGGGTTGGAGATGGTTGTAGTGTTGTTGTTGGTGGTGATGATCAGTGTAGCACACGCACTGGGAGAACTGTACGTCCACAACCACTCAAGGTCTGACAGTAGCACATAAGCGGCACTGAAGGAGTTTTTCATTTTTCCTTTTTTTGGGGGGGGGGATGATATCCTACAGCATCAATTCTTTGACAAGGTGGAGCCTGGCCGCCGCAACATAATCCTCCCTGGCAACCTACATACAAAAAATAGGTCTTGACGTGGCCACCTGTCGAAGTGGAGCCTGGGCCACTGATAATCCTCCCTGGCAACTTTATGTATATAGAGGTCCTTGTGACCGACAGACGAGGTGGAGCCTAGAGAATAATCCTCCAGGGCAACTATTTGTAGACACCATATGATTTAACAGACTACACGCTACCCTGAAGACGGAGGCAGATTCAGCCTCCGAAACGTTTTTTTTTCTTTTTTAAATAACACAGTGGTTAAAAGTTCAAAACCAAGAAAGAAAAATATTTGTTTGGAATAACGAAAAAATCCTGGCAAACAAACATTTGTTTAAATGGTTGACAAACAAGTTATTGTTCACCAGAATCAAATTATTTCAGTAATTGTGCACGTTTGTTTAGTTACCAAAAAATAGGTCCAAATTACTAAATTTATTAAACTCTAATAACATGTTTGTCGATTTTTGAGTCTCTGCATTTTGAGTCTCTGGCTTCTGCACTCACAGCCAGTGGGATCGCGCTGTGTCGTCCATATATATTTGTAATTATTATGTAATTATATAATCACCAGGGAAAAGATTTATATGTAAATACACATTTATGTACGAAGTTGAAATCAGTCATTTTTAAAATTATCTTTGCACATCATGGCATGTAAACTCGAAAAATTCAGTTTTTATTTCCCATATTTGTACATATATTAGGTTTCGGTTCATATTTTAGTTATTTTTACATATCATTTCCATATTTTAGAAGATTTCTCATATACTCTCTATTCACGCAATAACTACGTGTCCCTACATGACCGAAAGAGTTGTTCGAATTTCTTGCAAATAACTGACAAAGTCCGAAGCGATGTTAAACAAACGAATATTTACAACCTTTTTTATACCCTCCAATTGAGATAATTACAAGTTCTCTGTCATCCGAACAATAATGTTTTCTTTTTTCAATTTTACATCTTCCAGTTGTTTTCATTGCTATTGTAAAACACTTGAAATTTATGTTTATTTACAATTGTTTTGAACAACAGAGAATGAGTGCTCAAGAATCGGCTCCTGGTTGTTACAAACGTTATTTTGGCAACGTTGGAAGAGAGTCCCAAAGGCGAGCAGCCCGTTGCTAACCCCACCCTCGCTACTCTCCCGACAGCAGCATCAAAAGCAACGATTTTGTGGCAAACGTATGGGATTCGCTTTTGGTTTCTTTTCAGTACAGTCCCGGCAATAGTTACAATGCCAATACTGTATTTTATGTAGTCCTTTGTATTATTATAAATGTATTTCTTTCATTTTTAAGTCCATATTTGACTCTATATTTTGGTGAACATAAGTAAATATACATTTACATATTTTGCACATTTTTACAACATATAAATCCGTTCCCTGATATCCACTTCCATCCTCATATTTTCGATTAGCCAAAAGGTGGCAGAAATTTGAAGTAAAATATAGCAAATCATTCAATCATTCAAAAGTGTTCTGTTAATTCAATGAAGTAAATTTTTTTGTGTGCGTTTTGTGAAGTTGACAATAATAATTTTTGGAAGCTTGCGAAGTCATTTCACCATAAAACCATTTGACATATTGTCCTGTTTTTCTTGCCGTCGATTTTTGAGAAAATAATTCTTATAATTGTGATTATTGTTTGTTTACTACTCCACATCTTCTTGGATTTTGGCGATTCCGCAATCGGAACTTCCCATCAACGGAAACATTTCTGATGGTTGCTTTTTTTTCTTAGGTCACACGGATCCTTGAAGGTTAGGAACATGGCTGCCATGTTCGAAAAGTGAAAACAAGAATAATCTTGTCTTGTGCATGCCTGCTTAGATTTCGCATGCTTTCTCACGAACGCTAGCAAATTGCGCCCTAAAAATACCTCGCATAGCTAGAAAGCAAGGCTTCTTAGTATCAGTTTACGATCCCAAAGGCTTGATAAGACTCTTCCAGCATGCTGAGACTTGTTGTGGGTTGTCTTTGACGGGAAGAACGCCTCGGCTACCACCGAACGGAAACATGTGGCGCAACAGAAGTTCGCAATTTTTGGTACAACCAGTTTTAATTGATGCGTATGTGATCATTTTATTTTCCTTGAATTGGATTAATTTTTGGATGGATCCACCACTATAGCTTTAAATGTACTTAAGACCGGCAGTAGGTATGCCTAGGCCCTTCATGGGCTGTTGCGCGACGGATTACTTAAGACATTCTCACTTTCATTATCAAATCTCTCATAATTTTAAAAACTTTCTGTGGCCTGTCCCATAGCAGTTGTGTATTCTCATATTACGGCGTTTACAGCCGTTAGACCAACATTTCTGATTTATCTTTTATGCATTTAGTTTTAATACAGGGTGTACGTACACAAAGTGTGTGACATATTTCAGTGTTGAATAATATCAGCCTAGAAGTAGGTACAAGCGAAGTATTGGTATTAATCGGCAGAAATTCTCAAAAAGTTTATTTCTTTCCATATCGCAAGCGAGTCCATAGACTAGGCTACAAAGGAAACTTTACGGCAATTGAAGAAAATAGAGGCTGTACAGGACAATGCTCAAACTGTTTCTGGAAACAAAATGGGTGACACACACGCAGATAAACTTCAGAACACATTACCAGAATGTCCTCCTTCTAGAAACAGTATCCTGAAGAAAAAGGGTTTTAGAAACAGGGAGTGGCTTTGATAAGATGCACTCAGGATGTCGCAGCACAAGAATGAAGGTGAATGCTTCAGATTCCTTCGTTTCCGAGGTCACCCGACACAATCCCATAAGGTTGTTTACTCTGGTAACATGCGACAGACATTGTTTACAAGACAAAAGCGATTATGAACTGGAAGCCGTGGATGTCGACATGCTGACCCGAACATGGGAAGAAATCGATAATCGTCTTAACATTCTCCGTGTGACAAAAGGAACACAAACATAAGTGTACTAATGAAGGACATAAAACTTTTTGAGTTTATCTATCTATCGTTGCCACCAGTTACTTTGTATGTTCATTATTTTCTGATTGTTTGATAATTAAAATGTGTCAGAGACTTTGTGTATACCCTGTATGTAGGAACTCGCCCATTATATATTATGCAAACTATTGAAACAAATATTTAAAGCAAAATTTAAGTAAATTACTGAAAGAACTTATGGACTACGGCACTCGTGCATCTCCATCGCACCCTTCTGAGGTGAGAGCGAGGAAACCGAAGAGAAAGTGCGGGAGAAAAATGCTTGTCCCTTTCTGTTTCCGTATCCCGCTTGGCAGATGCAGTGTTGCTACGGGAAATTTTTCCTTGGTGAAAGAAAATTCAGGTCCAATTTTCGGTGAAAAGGCACATTTTATTAAAACTATCGAAATTATCGGAAATTCGAACTTGTCGGACTCCTGTTGTTCATGCATACCTGCATTGATGTCTTATTTCTATTATATCTAATTCATCTAGATACAAGGTGTGAAGTTAAATATATGCAATATATAAGAATTGTTGTGGTAAAGCAGGTCAAATTTTCAGGTTACGCCACTGACACATGGTGTGAGTACAGTAGTACTTGTCTGTGGTAGTACCAAGCAGAGAAAGACCGTGGAAAACTCCCAAACTAAAGTGGACAGTCATTTGTTTACTCCTGTCGCCGTCACCGGACACAAAAATGTCCCTTCGCTTGTGCCCTAGGGACCCCTCTTCCCATAACTTCCCTATCCTTCTTCCTTGTCAAAAAATTCAACAGTTTTAAATGCCACGTCTCTGTTTTTTGCTGTGTACGATTTTCCCCTCCATGATAATACAAACATTTCGCACGAAATAGCGATTCACATAACTTCACATGTCATAAAGGGACTTACATATTTTTACACAACATCCTTCTAAAACGTGCTTATTCGGTTTGTTATATTGTTGTATTGGCTGGGTATTCTGCGGAAGAGAGAATATTGGATGAGGCATTATCTTGGTTTCTGACATGTGAGAGCTGAGTACTTCTGGTGGTGCGAGAGGGCACTCGAAAGTGAATTTCCTGGAGACGGCGATCACTTCTAATGTTCCCATTGGTTATTTTATGAACGAATGTATGGTCTGCAAGTAAGTGTCTATCGTGATGAGTGTGGATATTTTAATATATATATAAGGCCATGGATGTTCCCAAGGTAAAATATTCCGGAGGTAAAATAGTCCCCCGTTCGGATCTCCGGGTGGGGACTACTTTGGGAGGTCCCTGAACTAAGGATAAGATCTACGTTAGGAATAAGGATATTAAATTAGGCACCTGGAATGTTCTGAGCCTTTACCGGCCTGGGGCATTTCAGTGTACAGTTAATGAGATAGTTAAGTATAAATTATGTAGTAGCTGTCCAGGAAGTTAGGTGGCCAGGAGAAGGGAATTGTAAAACTAAAAATTATACTTTTTTCTATGGTGGTACTGAAAATCATAATTTTGGAACAGGCTTTTTCATAAATAATAGAATTATCTCGGCTCTTAAAACAGTAGAATTTATTAATGATAGGATATCATATGCAGTTTTACTGGGTAGGTGGCGTAAAATTATTTTAATAAACATACATGCACCAACGGAAGATAAAGATGATAATACTAAAGATGATTTTTATACAGAGTTAGAACAGGTCTTCGATAAATTTTCTCAGTATGATATGAAAATTCTGTTAGGTGACTGTAATGCACAGATTGGCAAAGAAGAGACATTTAAACCCACGATTGGTAAAGAAAGTCTTCATGAATTAAGTAATGATAATGGTATAAGATTGATTACTTTTGCAACCTCAAAGAATTTAATTGTGAAAGGTACCACTTTTAAACATAAAGATATCCATAAATATACCTGGTCTTCTCCAGATGGTAAAACTCATAATCAGATAGATCATATTCTCATTGATAAGAGAAGGCATACTAGTATAATTGACGTTCGTACACATAGAGGTGCTGACTGTGCCAGTGACCATTATTTAGTAATTGCTAAATTAAGAGAAAGACTCTCAGTGATAAATCATAAGCAACAAAATCTAAAAGTTCTAAAATTTGATACAGGAAAGTTTACTGATGAAAGAATTAAGAAAGATTACCAAATTAAACTGTCAAATAGATTTGATGTTTTGCTGGATTTAAATGATAATGAAAATATATATGAAACAGACGTAAATAAGAATTGGGAGCACATACGTAATGCAATAGAATCAGCAGCTAAAGAAAGTATAGGATACCATAAACCGAGAAAAAGTAAGCCATGGTTTGATAATGAATGTCATAATCTAATAGAAATAAGAAATCAGGCTAGACTTAGGTGGTTAGATAACTCTGATGATACAAATCTAAACAATTATAATAGAATAAAGCGAGAAGTTAACCGCACGTTTAGAAGTAAAAAAAGAGATTACTTGAAAAGCAAAATTAACGAAATTGAAACAAACAGCAAAAATAAAAATATCAGAGATTTATATAAAGGTGTAAATGAGTTTAGAAAGGGGTGGCAACCTAAAGTAAACTTGATAAAAGATAAAGACGGTGATTTTCTAGCTGACCCAAGCGATATTCTAAATAGATGGAAGAACTACTTTAATGACCTTTTAAATGTCCATGTAGGAGATAAATCAGAAGTAAATGAAGTCCACACAGCAGAACCTTTAGTTCCAGAACCTAACTTGACTGAAGTTAAAGATCCTATTAAAAGGTTAAAGAATAACAAAGTACCTGGCATTGATTTAATACCAGCTGAGTTAATTAAATATGGTGGAAATTCATTAATATGTCAAATTCATAAATTAATTTGTTTAATATGGAATAAGGAAGAAATCCCTCACCAGTGGAAAGAATCCATAATTGTTCCTGTGTTTAAAAAAGGTGGTAAAATGAACTGCAATAATTACCGTGGAATTTCTCTACTCTCAACAACATATAAAATATTTTCTAACATTCTTTTAACAAGACTAACCCCATATGCTAATGAAATTATAGGTGATTATCAATGTGGATTTAAACGTAACAGATCAACTACAGATCAAATTTTTCACATCAGACAGACACTTGAAAAAAATGGGAATATAATGTCCATCAGCTATTCATTGATTTCAAAAAAGCATATGATTCAGTCAAAGGAGATAAATTATATAATATATTAGTAGAGTTTGGAATACCTAAGAAGCTTGTTAGTATGATAAAAATATGCACCAGTGAAACAGAAAGTAAAATTCGTGTGGGTATTAATATGTCAGACAAATTTACAATTCATGATGGGTTAAAACAAGGAGATGCATTATCTCCATTGCTCTTTAATTTTGCCTTAGAATATGCTGTAAGGAAGGTAAAAGAAACTAAAGAAGGACTAAAATTAAATGGTGTGACTCAGTTGTTAGCATATGCAGATGATGTAGGCTTACTGGGGGATGATGTGAATACAATTAAGAATAATGCTAAAATATTTTTCAAAACTGCTAAAGAGATAGGTTTGGAAGTTAACAAAGAGAAAACTAAATATATGCTTACAGGCCGAAACCAAGTGTTAGGAAATAATCAAAATGTAATTATTGATAACAACTCGTTTGAACCAGTTTCCAAATTCAAGTACTTAGGAGTAATATTAACAAATGAAAATTATATTAAAGAGGAAATAAAAAGTAGGCTTAATTCAGGAAATGCATGTTACTTCTCTCTTCATAAACTTTTGTCTTCTCGTTTAATATCTAAGAAACTAAAAGTTAAAATATACAAAACAGTAATTTTGCCTGTAGTATTATATGGATGTGAAACTTGGTCCCTTACATTGAAAGAAGAACATAAATTGAGAGTATTTGAAAATAAGATCCTTAGGAAAATCTTTGGACCTAAAAGGGATGAGGAGACAGGTGAGTGGAGAAGGTTACATAATTTAGAACTACATAATTTGTATTCATGTCCAGATATTATTAGAATAATTAAATCAAGAAGACTTAGGTGGGCAGGCCATGTGGCACGAATGGGAGAGGAAAGAGGAGTTTACAGGATTCTTGTTGGGAAACCTGATGGTAAGAGACCTGTAGGAAAGCCAAGACGAAGATGGAGGGACAACGTTGAGATGGACCTAAGGGAAATCGGTAGGGATGGAAAAGAGTATATAGATCTTGCTCAAGATAGGGAAAGATGGAAGGCCTGTGTTGCTGCAGCCATGAACCTTCGGGTTTAAGAAGGCTAGGGAGTTAGTTAGTTAGTTAGATTTAAGATTTCCAGAAGGAAATGTTTATGGAATGCGATGATCAAGAATACATTTACAAGGTAGGTTAGTGTACCTGAATTTGAGGGGCATGCCTTAGACTAGATCGAAGAACAGTATTTAATTTTAGGTGAAACGAAATATTTGTAAAAGGTGCTGAGAGGAGTAGGACAGGTTGTTTATTTCACTAAAACGATAGAGGACACCCAGTAAATATACGTATGGAACCTTGGTGAGTGTGGAGATGTAATCAGAAAAAGGAGTTTCTTATCAAACATGACTCCTAAGTCCTTCTGTGTGGCAACTGTTATGTGTATAACGTAATTATTTTCTATGAAAGATTGTGCACTTAATGTGTTTTTCTTTAAGGAGAAGGTCATGGTAGAGAGATCATACACAACTCAAAAATTGCTGCTATTTTGGTGGGTGACGTTCCAGACATAACGTTTTGTCCAACAAAAAAAAAAAAGAATATGTACGAGGTGGTATCAAAAGGTTTTGCCTGTTGAGGTATAATTTGTTTAATAATGGAAAGATTGAAACAATGAACATACAGTTTGCCTGTAGTGTCCTCTACTCAGAGTTACCCTTACACGTTCGATGCATTTGTGCCAGCGTTTTATCCAGCCCTCAAAATCAGTTTGGAAAAATTCCACAGAATACTCCCTGCCCCACCGTTTAGAGCTGTTTTATCCTCCTGTAGGTCATTGAATCTCATGCTACGAGGCACAGACTTAGCTCAGACTTTATGGTATCCAAAACACTCAATCATTTGAGTTGGTGTTTTAAGTCCACTTTATACGTAAGGCTAATCGGGACTGGACCTACAGTGCCTCCACCGGGTATCAAACCCGGGACCCCTTGATTACAAGGCAATGGCGCAATCACTGCGCCATAGGACATGTGCACTGGATCAGAAATTTCCTGGATGGTATGTGTCTATCCCCTCGAATGAGCTCATCATCCCTGTGGCGGTTGTCGTCGGTCAACGACGTTGATGGCCTGCCACTCCTTGTCATGTCCACACTATCGGTTTCTCCCACTTTGAACTCAACTACTTAAGTCTGAGCTAAGTCTGTGCTTCGTGGCATGAGATTCGATGACCTACAGGGTTAAAACAGCTTTGAAACTGTGAGGCAGGGAGTATTCTGTGGAATTTTTCCAAACTGATTTTGAGGGCTGGATAAAACGCTGGCACAAATGCATCAAACGTGTAAGGGTAACTCTGAGTAGAGGACACTACAGGCAAACTATATGTATGTTCATTGTTTCAATCTTTCCAATATTAAACAAATTATACTTCAACAGACAAAACTTTTTGATACCCCCTCGTATTATAAGCTTTGCATTTTCTTGTGATTTGATGATTTCTCTGTAAGTCCCGTCAGATTTTGGCCTGTCTCAGAAAATAGGTTTACAAAACTTTCCCTCTTTTCGTAAAATGGCTACGATATTCCAAATTTTCATAAAGTAAATCTGTTTGTAATTCCATCTAGAGCATTCAAGTCGATCTTCGTGTCAATTTTTTATTCCTGTTGGCAGATATCTGTGTCCATAAGCCTATTTCATATACATTGTATATCACATATATGCTCCAATTGCGGGAATAATTCGAGAGATGAAATTTTCTTTCATAGTTTAGAAAAACGGAATGGGTTTTTCAAAATTAGATAAATTTTGGAACTAGCATTTGCTGAGACGGGCCTAAGTTTGTTACATCTTGATTATTTTTAACATGTAAGCTTTATTTGTTTCTTATTTTCGGATTAATAAGTTTTATTGGTTTGTTTTTATGTTATTGTTTGTGTTGTTATCGAATTTATAGTTTTTGATTGATTGATTGAGTTGGTGTTTTAAGTCCACTTTATGCACAGTAAGGCTAATCGGGACTGGACCTACAGTTTAAAGTGGGATCCGAACCACTATGCACCTCCACCGGGAATCGAACCCGGGACCCCTTGAATACAAGGCGACGACAGTACCACTGCGCCATCGGGGAGGCCCTTTATAGTTTTTACTTCATGTTAAAGATTGAACGAAATGAAATGAACTGCCTAAGATCCCAGGATATCAATACCGGAAGTTGAAACCACTTCCGGTTTCGAGAAACTTCAAGAACTATCCAGTCTGTTATTGAATAGGTTGCCAGGACAACGGTATGTGAGGAGACAGAATGAAGTTTGTGTTACAGGTGAAGACGTGAAATATGTTGGAGAAATATATTTTAAAAGAGCAAAGTTTCTTGTAAGGAGTTTGTGTTTGTGACAATGGCATTATTTCGTTGTGAATGTAGTTAAAGAGAAACGACAATAAACTTTGGTTAATGGTTAGAAAATTATATTTTAATTTCTGACATCGAGTCTTGAGAAGGCTCAGTGCAGACGTAATTTTAAGGAGAGACACATAACTCTACCCGCACAGAGATTGGGCAGCAACCGTGACATGGTAATCTTCGGCTTCCCCAAAAAAGAAATGTCAGAAGTTCTAGAAATATCCTAGATCCCCAATCATCTCGATGTCTGCAGATGTGACGGTTACTTCGTTGTGCTTGCATTTGCAGTTTCTCCATTCGTACAGGCCTAGGGCGGGAACGAAACGCTCACTGGGACATTTTATACTAGCATGGCGCGAGGTTGTCGCCCTCTCAACAGCTCCGTTTGCATATGCTTGCTCCGAATACAACCCAATCCATTGGGACAGTGGCTCTCGCGGGAAGTGAATGGTGGAAACGTCTCTCTTAGAAGAATCCAACGAGTCATGCCAGGATTACTAGCCACGTGCTCCACTGGAAGAGCAGATGTAATGCAATCCCAGACAGATTGTCCTGATTCCGAAGTGTTGAATGGGACAGAGAAAGGAACGTGCTGGATGACACAATCTTATCGGCAGTAAACCATCAAGCTCCACCTCAAACTGTCTACAGAACGGCGAATGAATAAGAGAAGGAGGAACCCGGAAACCGGAAACAGGAAGATCTACATACACAAAAGCCGGATTGAAGATTGGGAAGTCACTTAATGTGTGTCATCGCATTGGTTTCCCTCGTGGTCCCATTTGGATGTTCACGTTGTGCTTTATCTTGCACATTTCTTTGCCTTTGGAATCGATGATTTGGAGATAGAACATGCACGCAGCAGCCGGAAATGGACGGAGAATCGGATGCAAGCTAGAGATGCAGCAGCTGCTGTTGCTTGACTGAGGACCATGTGAACCGAAGGGTGGACATTTAGATTCGCTGACGCGGACAATCTGATGAGTTCCGCTTTGGGACTTCTGAAGTTGGCAGTTGCCGCAATCCAGCGGAACAAAAGGACACTCAAAGGAAAACATGTTTTGAGGATCTAGTTAGATCGTTAATTCCACGAACTGCATTTATATAAACCAGGTTAGTCTGTGAATTCAAAAAAATGTTTTCGAAATACGGAGCAGAAAATGTTAACGTCGAAACCTAAGGGGTGGGCGAAATATATTCAGGTCAAGGGCGTCCAAAATAGAGCTTGCCCACTTTGGCAAGATGAAGTATAAAAACTTCAGGATAACAATAAAATGAGAGGGCCATTCAACGCTTTTAAAAAAGACAACAAAGTCATAATATGCGACGGAGAAATTTACACGTGGCAGAGATAAGGGGAAAAGAAAAAACATGCAAGGTGTTACTCGACCCTTGTTCAAATTCAAGACTTTCAAGTGATGAAGTAACCCCTAGACACTTCCTCTCGGGGGTAACCATGTGAAAATACAGGGAGGTTATTGCAGCATGCCACCGCTTCAGCGTCGGCCGCTTGCCGGCCCAGTCATGCAACAGGTGCCGGCAAATTGCGTAACAGATAGCCCGTTACACAAACCGCTTGTTTTGTAATGTTTCCACTTTTCACAATTATAGTTACAATTACAACTTAAATAAGCACGTACCTTGCCGCAAGGATGCTGGAAAAGGTGTCCTCTAAAATACAAATATTTCTGGCACTTTATTTTTGACATGTAATCTTTCTTAGACACCGCTTCAGCGTCGGCCGCTTACCGGCCTTGTCATGCATCAGGTGCCGCCAAATTGCGTAACAGATAGTCCGTAACAGAAACAGCATCGCGGCGCATAAAGCAAACCGAAAGTGTAAAATTATATTTAAAACTAATAATAATGATGATCACTAACCTTCTGTGTTATAAATGATGTTGAAAATGACCTCCTTCAACACCAATACATTTCCGGCATCTGCGTATGAAATTCCTCTGAACATCCATAAGCTCCTCAGGTGTGATTCTGGCAATTTCTCTTCTTATATTTTCTTTTAAATCCTCTATTGTACGCGGGTTATTCTGATACACTTTGTTTTTTAATGTTCCCCATAAATAATAATCACAAGGAGTAAGATCGGGGCTACGAGAGGGCCACAACTCATACTGATAATTCTGTCCTCAAAAATCTCGGCAATAAAATTAAGTGATTCATAAGCAGTGTGAGCAGTAGCAGAGTCCTGCTGAAAAAATGACTGCTGGCATTCAATGTCCGTTAATTGTTCAAAAAATTGTTGTAGTATGTCTCTTCGATACCTTTCACCATTGATAGTACCTTCATAAAAAATAGGCCCTATTATTCTGTGCGCATTCAAACCACACCACACACCAATTTTTGCAGGATGGAGCGGAACTTCATGCACAAGGTCAGGTTTTTCTGCGCTCCAATAGCGATTGTTTTGTGAAATAACTCGGCCATTCAATTCGAACCAAGCTTCGTCTGAAAATATGATTAATTCTGGATTTACTCTGCCAGCAACAATATTATCCAGCATCCAGTTACAGAATCGAACTCTAGTCGCGTGATCGCGCGGTTGCAATTCATGAACCACTGTAATTTTGTAGGGTTTTAATCTAAGTAATTTAGTGGCATTTCGTGCTGAGGATTTTGAAATGCCTGTTTCCTGAGCAAGCCGACGGAGGGATTTTTTTGGAGTATGTTCAAGTCGTTCACCAATTTCGTCTAGCTTTTCTTCCGTAAGAACACGTCGTCTGGAAACACGTTTCTTAGGTTCAAGAGATCCTGTCTCTCGTAATCTTTTAACGAGGTTGTAAACAGTATGTCTGTCCGGAACAGGATTGCCAGGAAATTTTCTTGCGAATCGCCTGACTATTTTTCTGCAAGAGTTCGTTTTCACGTAAGTATCGTACATAAAAACTCTTTGTTCAAGACTATATTTGTTTGGCGGCATAACTAATGAATGAATAACAATTAACACACGATAAAGCACTAGCACTGAACAACACGAGTACTGATAAACGCAAACCGAAGTGAACACGTCTAAACAACTGGTAGCCGACAGCTGTCGCATTCGCGTAGTATCGAGAGGCTTCTCGCGGCTTACCACTACTCCGATAAGCCGCTAACGCTCTTGCGACATCTGAGGAATTTCGCTTCTAGCGTCGGCTCTATAGACACTGGATGGACCAAATTTTGAGGGAAGCACAACAAAAGACTACTCTATGAGGATATGTAATGCTCCTGCCGCAACTTTGAAAAAAAAAAAAAATATGGAAATTACGACGTTCAGAAATTTTGCGTAATTACGGGGAAAATAGAACTTTGGGATTTGGCCCCCGTTTCCCCCTGGACTCACAATTGTCGGAATTTACATAAAATGTTGCTTTTTGTTCATTCTTACATTTAGAATTTAAATTTCTTAAAAAGATGCAGTTGTTGAGCAGTTATAGCCTTTTATATTCAGTTTATCCCATAGTAGCAAAAGGGGAAAAGTGCTTATTTCAAATGGCGCTCTCAGAAAGAAAAACGCACACAGTGTATGATCGCTACTTTACTTCCAAAATATTCACACGTTAAAATTAAGTGACACTGTTAAATAATTCGTTTATCTGCGCTTTCGTTTTGCATAATAATGTATACGTAACCTCCCCCCTCGAAAATCTTGGGCACGCCACTGACTCTAGTGTTCAAAAGGATTAATCTTGTGTTATCTGCAAAATAAGAGTCACGGTTTTGTTTATTCGAAGGCAAGACAAGAATGAAAAATTGAATCCTTTATGTTGGATGAGTCATTGCTGTCAGAAGCGATATGGGCAGAAATAAAGTGCCAGAAATATTTGTATTTTAGAGGACACCTTTTCCAGCATCCTTGCTGCAAGGTACGTGCTTATTTAAGTTGCAATTGTAACTATAATTGTGAAAAGTGGAAACATTACAAAACAAGCGGTTTGTGTAACGGGCTATCTGTTACGCAATTTGCCGGCACCTGTTGCATGACTGGGCCGGCAAGCGGCCGACGCTGAAGCGGTGGCATGCTGCAATAACCTCCCTGTAGATGTCACCATTCAACTCTGTACTGTCCTTGTTTGAGCACGCCACGAAAACATCTCTATTATAAATTATTTTTGATTTATGAAGTGGATACGAAGTTACAGACTTACACTGTATAGATATGTATATTTTACATTATGCTTACTTACTGCCATTCTCAACTTGTCCCGAAATGTTTTTCTTTGTGATTCCTTTCCGAAAAATAAAATCCATAATATTGTCAATTAAAAAGAAATTGCAAGGTAAGAAAATTGACGATTTTGCTTCGTTGAAAGTAAGAAAAGTTAAATTCTAATTATTTTCCTCACGAGGTATCAGACGCGTTTTATAAGTATGTTGTAAATTTTACTTAGAATAATGTGCAATGCCAGTCCGTGTCGCTTGAGCCGAGTCATTTGCGCCGAGGGTTCTTATCGGTTCATTTCCGCAGCGACATATGTCAAGACCTTCCTTGGTGGGTTTTCCCACAATCCGGAGTGTCATTACCGCCGCGCGCACGTGTGTCTATGACGTTGCCCAGCTGGAGCTGTGTTTATCTTCGATTGAAAAGGAAGGTGATTGGTAAATGAATGTAAGATGACGATTAACGATAAATGATTAATAATTAATAGGCTGATGCTGATTTATGTATTTTGCGTTGTGGAATAAAATTGATACAAGAAATCCTGTGTAACGTCTTTTGAAATAAGTAAAGAAAAGTCATATTTGACTTTGTGGATAGGTTTAACATTTCAGTGTAAACACAGCTGTGCAACGTCATAAACATACGTTTGATTTTATGTTTTAAGTCCACTTTATGCACTATGCACCATGTGGCCATAAACACACGTGCGCGCGGCGGTGATGACACTCTGGATTGTGGGAAAACCAGCAGAGGAAGGTCTTGACATATGTCAAGGCGGAAATGAACCGATAAGAAGCCTCGGCGCAAACGACATGACACCGTGCAATTCATAGTGTATAATGATGTTATTTATCTCAAGCAGATTCCAATATTATAAATTACAAATTATTCAACTGCACAATACATTATTTATTTTAATCATTATTCTTAATCTTTTTTTCTACTTTTACTTGTAGGCTTATATTCTGGTTATGCACTGCTGGTATTTTCTATTTCCCAATGTATAGTATACTTTTATATAGTACATATACCTTCCCATTTTAAAAATCAGTAATGAAAACTGCTTTAAAAACAACCTATATTATTTCTAACAAGTTTTCTTTGTTTTCTCAGTCCAAAATTTGTAGGATGTAAATATCGTATCGTTCCCTTAGGAACACCGGGTTCGTACCAGGGACCTTAGATGTCCCTCGGGTGGCGATAGATCATTTCATCATTCCTTCTCGCTCGGCGTTCTAAACTTATCTCTTGTGAGAGGCAATGAGTGAATAGCTTGGCATAGCATATGAACACACAATACAAACAAATTGAATTTCAGTCTCCCTAAGATTGTCTCGGAATGGTAATCGGAAAATTACCTGTTTCAACTAGGTGCTGAAGTTCTCAGTAGATCTTGGATCCTGGTAATAGTTTTCCCAAAAATGTGTATCGACTCGTAGAGTGACCGTTTGTAGAGGATACAAACACCAGTCTCCTGACGGTCTAACCATTAACCCAGGGTTCCCGGACATGTCCTACATTTTAGCCTTATGTCCGGCGTTCGGGAGGAATTTGAAAAATATCATAAATGTCCTACACTTTGAACATCACATAATATTAATTTGGAAAATATGTAATAAAAAATCATGCAATTACTGCACTTCCAAACTCAATAGTGAAATTTATATTGATTCAGTCATTCATCAGTTGCTGTATGTGTATCTTGGTGTAGCTTGAAAAAGTTCTGGGAAACCAGAACGAAACGTCGCAGATAAAATAAAATAAAAACCGCTAAAAATAACTGTGTTACATTATTTTCCATGTACTTGTACAAAAAGTGGTTATGTGAATCTTTAAGAAGATTGTAGATATTCAGACAATGCCCAAAAAGTAAATAAATGTTTGCCCCGTTAGAAAACAAACTGGAAAAGGGAAGCAATTAATGAACAAAGTTTTGGGACCACTTATTGCTGATATCACTGTTCAATGCATGAGTGGAATTCTTTGCCTTAGGGTTTTATACTGATTCAATATTTTGATTGTAAAGCAGGGATATAGAGAACAAAGTTATTCAGAGTGTTTGCAAGTCATGGAAGTCAAGAAAAAGCAAAGAAATCAAGAAGTTGCTCAAGAAGTCAATAAAAAGGCAATAAATTATTCTTGTAGTTGTAACGGTCGGATTGACCATTACTGGTTTTGGTAATATGTTTATTAATTGCTGGCCAGCTACAAGGTGTAGGGTTAAGTAATATGTTTCCATGAGTGTACTTTTATGTTATTATTGCATGTAAGTGTATATACTTATTGGATTGTGCTTTGCTGGAAGTTAGATTCCCCTGTTTTTTACCTCTTCAGTTGGGGGAGCTAGCTGTCTTACAAAAGACCGAACGGTCTTTTGTAAGACAGCTAGCTCCCCCAACTGGGGAGGTAAAAAACAGGGGAATCGTTGGCAGTGGAATTTTCCAACGCTACGGGGTCCACGTCCACGGACGTTTACCCCGGCTATAAAAAAGGCCAGTGGGCTTTAGCAAAAAAACAGTGTTTCCCCATTGATCGACGAAAGAGGAACGTCTCCTCAAGTTTAGTCCACTTATGGTGGCTAAACTGGATATAATACTGTAGCATCTGGTTATGCCAGCCCCTGTTGCTGTCCCAAGTCCCCTTTTAGAAAAAGTTTTGAATATGTGGATATTTCCGTATTGAATAATTGATGCCCAAAAGGAGGAGTGAAGGCGTAAGGAAACGCAATTATAATGAACGGAATATCATTTAAACTGAGGATAGGCCTACGGAGATAGTTATGCTAACTCTGCAGTAAAGGAAGTGCCGATGGTATTATTTATTGAGAATGTTTTGTGTCCTACATTTTGACTTAATGTCCTACATTTTGGGACAGCATGTCCTACATTTCCCTTATAGCGATCTAGCGACCTCTAACTGCTGCAATAACTGCATGAATGACGAATGACTCCGGACTATCAGAATCCCCACTCTTTATCCTCCAAGGATAGCTGCAATCAATTGCGGGTCGATGCACCTGTTAACTTCCTTGTATTTGTTCATTTTACCAAGTAACCATTAAGATTGATGTAACTACGTTACTCAGCATTCCTTGCATTCCAGTGTATCTTTCCTGACTGGGATTCTGATAGCCAAGAATCGAGATAAATTGTCTTTCTGCTTTAATAAAATATATGAGTGTCATGCGATATCACAAACCATGGCATAAGACGAAAATATCGAAGGACACACATACAATTTTGGTGCTTCGTGGTGCGGGGTACCAAACCACAATTCTGCCTTGGGCGACAAAATATCTAACTAGGACGCTGACTGTGTCAGTTGACGCACTAAAAGTAAATCAGCCTTGGTTCCATGCATTTCTAGATTTTTTCCCACCAGAACCACAGAGACTCGCTTGGGCTAGAGTGTTTGCCGTTTCTCTTTTAAATCACGGCAATGTTAGAAGAAAAGTACAGAGTTTCTAATTTGGACATGTACCGAAAATGAAACCGGTTTTAGTCACAATAACTTTTCCTAGAACAAAAATGGAATTAATGGGATTTGCGATTTGATCTTTTAATTATAAAATTCCTTGGCGTTTGGAATCTAACGTGGAAATCTTCACACTTGAAGGTCACTCTGGGGATCTGAGTTTAAGGCTTGGCGAGCACAACGAAGTTCCTGCGAAGTGGCAAAATGCTCTTCTGTGTTATTCTTGCGAACCCAGCAGCCCACCGCAGCAGTCCGAGATAGCTTTTAAATGCTCTCTCTCTCTCTCTCTCTCTCTCTCTCTCTCTCTCTCTCTCTCTCGCTCTCTCTCTTTCTCCCTCTCTCTCTGCCTGCTTCCGATGAATGCAGCTCGGAAGATTTCGAAGAAGAGAACCATTTGCTACGTTGGAGTACAACGTCCTATGAAGTGACACCGTTTGCAGATTTGACTATTTGTTTATTTGTTACTTTTGTATCATTAAGCTCGTTTTGTTACATCTTGGGGTTACATCACATTGAGGGCTGGACTCGCAATCTCGCCACGAACGGTCCCGGGTTCATGTCTCGGCATGGTGTTCTTTGGTGAGTTTCTTCGTCAATTCCTTATAATCTTGCCCAGGATGAGACTCGAACCAGGAAACTTAGTTGGCGAGATCAAATGTTAACCAAGCTGGTATGTACTGGAGTGTGTTTAAATCAAGTTAAATCAGGGAGAAAGTCTACAAGGAAACCTCGGAAGTTTGAAAGTAACATGTAAAGTTTTGTAGTACGTTCAAAATCCTTTTTCATTATTTGCGTTATAGTAAATAATTGGTTGATGTCACTTCGCGCTTGCATTGATTTCTAAATGTTCTTTTTAGAACTTATTTTCTATTTCCTGCTACTTTACAATTTTCTTTCAACATCCTATCTCATTAGGTTGACATTTTTATTTATTGCTGCATAATATATCCTACTCTCCGACTGTTAGTTAAGTTGTTCTGTTTCTTGAATATTTCTTTCTATTCATTCTTTTCCCTGTTGTTGCATAATTCTTTGCATTTCTTGTACTTGCTTCTTGTTTCTTTTTGTAACATCCTCATTCTTGCCGTATTTTGGTTAATTGGTGTCTGGCATTCTTCTTTAAACAAGTCTTCCCTTTTGTTATTCTCTCTTCACCTATTGCCATCCCGAATGCGATTTATTGATTGATTGATTTGCTTTATTCTACTTCGCTTTTTGTGCCACTTTTGGCTAATTTCCGAAGATGGGGATGAGTGATTATATGATGAAATTGATGAATGTACACTCACAACATCCATCCCCAAGCTAGGATTCGAACCAGGGTCCCCTGGCGTCGTAGTGCAATGTGCTAACCACTCCGCCACGGGGATTGGCTTCCCGAATGCAAGATCGAAAGTTGACCAATTAAATGAATTTAATTATATATATATATATATATCAGGGTGGTATTGGAAAGGGGGTGAGGGGAATTCTCTCTCTAGTCGGTATAGCCTTCACGTGCCAATTTTTGACTCTTTGATTGATTTGATTTGATTTGAAATTAAAATTTTGGGTGCGTCAGCACTTAGGCCATTTTGCACCCGTTACATTATACAGGAGCCAGCCCCTTATCATTACAAATGACAACTCTAACGTTGCATAATCTTAAAATCTTCTGACTTCTGTTAAAAGCTGAGGCTCTAAACGGGCACTCAGTACACACAAGGACAAAAAACAGGACAACACACACAAAATTATACTGGCCATAGTGCCAGTCGCCAGAGCCTCGTTAGTCGACAGTCCAGGGTGTACTACGTGGAAGTGAGGTTGACTTTTGGGCCCCTACGTGGAATGCATCCCTTACACCCCTTGACTCTTTGAGTAAGGAACCATCCTATGATATGAATTTAAATAAATATGTAGATATACCCCGCTGCTTTAAGGGTAGTTACTCGAGTTTCACTGCATTGAAAATCCTCCAAGTATCACACTGTATATAACAACATATAACAATTAGATAATAATATGACTTCAAGCTACTATGTTTTGTTCCGCAACACTCCACCCTTACCGGGCCGCTTCTGGCAGGAAAAACCCAAATAAACAACTAAATAGGCTCGTTAGTCCTGGGTTCCCATCCCGTTCCTCACCAGAGCGCTCAGAACCAAAGAATCAATCACAGGCAAGAACTTACTGAAATTAATGTTGCAGGGTGATTGCTGAAAACTCGCAGAAATGGGCTTTATACATTTATTTACAATTTAACAAAACAAGGCTCGGATTCTTCCAATAATTCTCTAAGTTACATTATTTACATTCCTCTAACGTGAGCCCCACGGCAGAACTGCCAAGTGGAAAGCTGAGCATCGGCAGAACTGCCTCGGGATGATTTTTCTCAAGGGAGGCCACTGGAGCCCGAAGATCGCTCTCCCTTCTGCTATCCAGTTCAAAAACACACTCCCCCTGTCCTCTGTCAGAGGCCATATTTATACTTCCTCCCGCGTCGCATGGGGGAGGGCTGAAAGTTCAAACCTTATTGGCTCTTATAAGCTACACAGAACCATGGAAGAAACCCAAGCATACAAATTCATACACAATCACAAAAAAGAAACAAAAAACAAATACTGTTTGTAACAGTATTATACTCCCCTCACCGAAAAAAAAAGAGCTTACCCAGGTAAGTCTGTGTGTCCAATGTCCTGGTGAGGTTTGCCTGAAAAAAAAAAAAAACTCTAACACTCCACTTCACTTCACTGACTTTACACTTTCCGGAATAAGTCTCTCCGAATGTTCCTCACTGCATCCTGTGATCTCTGGAACCGGTGACATCCTAATTCATCGTCGTGAAGTCCATTTCCAGGTGTGGTCTGTTTGACATCCATGGCAAGGACGTCCTCTTCCAGGCTGCTTCCTTCTCGTGAGGTTCTGGGATCGAACCTCTTCCCATCCACTCCTAGGGTAGGAGTACTGTCCAGCATGTGAATTCGCGGCACTTCTTAGCTTAATTACTACAGAAAGTGCAAACACTCGCGAGTAAATATGTGCCTCCGAATAAAAAGAAACTTTTAACTAATGGAGATTTCATTTAGAACTGTCCCTTTAAAGAAACTATTTTGTAAGGGATGCGGCAAAGGAGAAAAGACTGGTTTGTTATGGTCTACCCAGCTGTTTCCCCCGAAGCTCCATGGGGTGTCTCTGGGTCAGCTGACCGTTCTTCCCGGCGCCTTTCGTTTCCACCAGAAACCGTACGTCACGCTTCGGGCATCTTTTCACCTGGTTATTCACTGCTAATGCGATCGAATCCAAGTTTTCTGACCACTTGCTGTGCTCCGTGCAAAACTTGGCTATCGCTCTCTCATCTGCTTGTGGGCGGTATGGAGTAATGTAAACGGGTTTGCAGTTGATGGTTTTCAGTACTTGACGAAACAGGCGGCTACGAAACACACTTTGATTGTCACTGGTAAACATCGATGGAAAACCGTAAAGATGACAATATTTCAATAATGCATTGGAAATTGTCCTAGCTGTCACTGTTGTCAATGGTTCCAAGAATATGTGTCTCGTAAAAGAATCTTCAATGAGAAATACGTAGCGATAACGCCCCTTAGAACTGGTCGGAAATGGTCCAAACAAATCTCCGTACAATTTCACTCCTGGTCGTGGCTGATTGCGACTTCTCATGAATCCCATCTTTTTACAAGAATCTGGATTGTATCTCAAACAGGTGAGGCATGATCTGCAGTAATCTCTAACATCAGAGTAGACATTTTTCCACGTAAACTGTTCCAAAATCTTGAACAGAGTCTTAGCTGCCCCTGGATGTGCGGCGTGAACTTCGTCATGGGATATTCGCAGCACTTCCGGTTTCAACGAATCCGGTGTCCAAATCTTTTGCTGCTGACCAAACACGGGAAACATCCCCTTCCCTTCTTCTATGTTTCTGTAGAGAATCCCATCTTCATCCAGATAAGAAGTGCTCAGATGAAAATCGAAAACTCTCCTGTTCAATTTCTCATCCAATTGAACTTCCTCTCCCTTAAGGCACGCAATTAACAAAGACAAATATGGGTCCTTCCGTTGCTCTCTTGCCCATAATCGCTTATCTTCCAAGTTAATATTGCTGGTTGTTATTTCATTTACTTCCAACTTCTTTGCATTAGGTTCTGTTGCTGATTGAGTGCAACTGTTGATTTCGCCACGAGGCTCAGGTGTTACATCACCAAGGAGTTCAACAGAAGCGGTGTCAGGGTTGTCTCTCAAAAGACGCTTGAAGAAAACAGAGCAATACAATTCTTCATCTTCGCTGTTCCGTCCATCATCATCCGAAGTAGCTAGTGCCATTACATCTTCCTTAATGTCCACTAAGGTTACTTTCTCTTGATCCGTTTCCCGCGCAGCCGAAGTTCCGGGACTCGAACCAGAGTCCTCTCTTCCCAGACAAGTAGGCTTCTTTCTCTTCCTCTTTTCCTGGAACTTGCTGAATTTCTCATTCACATCCTTCAGGTCGCTAATCGGAATATGATCCTCTTTTTCTTTCCTCGCCGATAACCTTTTATTTTTCCTGACTTTTTCGGTTCTGGGGGTTTGCAACACTTCTTTGTCGCGGTTCTCTTCTACGTGAATGACGGTGGAAGACAGGAGGTTACTAGTTTTCTTCTCTTTCTTCCCAATTGTGTCAAAAGGAATAATATCGTCCCTTTCATTCAGAAAAGCCCAACCGTTCAACGCGGGTGCAATTAAAATCTTCGCCCTGGCCATAAAACTTCTACCGGCGATCAGGTCATTCTGGGGATTCTCCAAAACAAAGAATTTCTCTCGGACCCGTTCACCATAGAAAGTAACATTGAAAAAGACGTGTCCCACAGAGGTTGTTTTTCCCTCAGCTAACTGTACATTCAGCTTGCTATGACGTAATTTCGCCCCCTTTCCTTCCAATTTCCGAAATAAAGACAAACTCATGCAGGATATATTAGCCCCGGTATCCATATACATAGGGATCTGAATTCCATTTATTTCTCCAAAAACGAAAGGTTCCTGAATTTTACTATTTGACATCTTTATTGTCGAATTACAGGCGCGTCTCGCAGTCACGCCCTGTCCATTACGTTCTCTTGACTCTGAAACATAATCTTTCCTTGCAGCTTTGTGAAAACTTGCCAGATGTGCAGTTGATTGACAAACGTAACACTTGCGTTCTTTGCCAGACATTCTTGGGTGGTCAGTAGTCGCTTTTGTCTCCCTCGAAACAGCAGGGGGTTCCTTCCCTAACCTAGAATATTTGGCAGGATCCAGAACATGTAATATATCCTCCCCCGCGGCGCTACTCGCCCCTCTAACGGACACTAGTCCCTCGGACTGAGGAGGTGTGGCGCCTCTCAAGGCAAAGTTAATGATTTCCTGTTCTGTCTCATAGTGACGAAACGTAGCGTTTTCCAACATCTCTCCCTGCAGATTCAAAGCGTACGCGTGAAGCTCTTTCATGCTATTGAAATTCTCACATCTTAATCTCTCACGATACACAGGGTTACATTTACGCCGAATAAAATTAACCTTCTCTTCGACCGTAGCGGTGGATTTTGCCCTCTCGAACCATCTATCTATCTTGCGAATATAGACTGCCAATGACTCGCTCTTTAGCTGAAAGCGAGAATCCAAGAATCGCTCTAATTCCCGTTCGTGATCCAACCCATGAAAATTCTTGAGCAACAAATCCCTGAATTGCACATATCCTTCAAACGGGCTTGCAAAATGAAAGAATTCCTTCGCCTCTCCTTTCAACGCTAACGGAAGATGATAAAGCAATAATTCCTCTTCATTTATGCCCAAAAGATCCCTGTATGCATCCAGTTCATCCAAAAAGCTATAAACTTCCATCCCTTTTGTTTCCCCATTAAAAGTCGGTAACTGTACTCTAATGTCGTCTGGAAGAATCCTCGGCCTGTTTGTTACTCTTGCATTATTTTCTGTACCCATTGTTGGCGTCGAACTCGTTTCCCCATTAACGGACGACAACGTAGACTGAGCCCTTGTCAGCATTTCGACCCTTTTACAGCAACCGTTTCCCTTTCTTTGCCTGTGTCCTTTCACACAAAAATCCAAGGACGAGACCCCAATATTTCTCTGTTCCGCAACACTCCACCCTTACCGGGCCGCTTCTGGCAGGAAAAACCCAAATAAACAACTAAATAGGCTCGTTAGTCCTGGGTTCCCATCCCGTTCCTCACCAGAGCGCTCAGAACCAAAGAATCAATCACAGGCAAGAACTTACTGAAATTAATGTTGCAGGGTGATTGCTGAAAACTCGCAGAAATGGGCTTTATACATTTATTTACAATTTAACAAAACAAGGCTCGGATTCTTCCAATAATTCTCTAAGTTACATTATTTACATTCCTCTAACGTGAGCCCCACGACAGAACTGCCAAGTGGAAAGCTGAGCATCGGCAGAACTGCCTCGGGATGCTTTTTCTCAAGGGAGGCCACTGGAGCCCGAAGATCGCTCTCCCTTCTGCTATCCAGTTCAAAAACACACTCCCCCTGTCCTCTGTCAGAGGCCATATTTATACTTCCTCCCGCGTCGCATGGGGGAGGGCTGAAAGTTCAAACCTTATTGGCTCTTATAAGCTACACAGAACCATGGAAGAAACCCAAGCATACAAATTCATACACAATCACAAAAAAGAAACAAAAAACAAATACTGTTTGTAACAGTTTCTTTTTGTTTATCTTTTTAGTTTTTGTTTTAAGTCTACATATAGGCTAACGAGGACTTGACCTACAGTTCAAACTGATCGGAACAACTGCGCAACATGTCTTTACCGGATATCAAACCCGGGACCCCTTGATTACATGACGAAAATGTTACCTCTACGCTCTTAGGAGGCCAACATTGTGTTTTGTTTTCCTATAAAATACACACAGATGTTTATGCAACCCATTCGCACCACTAGTTTTCGTATCGTGGCGCCACCCTTGCCCTCCCCTATTCGGGCCCTTGTTTCCAATCTTCCTTTCGGCGCGGACGTTAACACAATCCCTCGCATTCCTCCGCGGCTCAAAACCTGCGAAAATAATGAAGAGGGCCGAAATGGCCTCTCAAGATCTTATTTATCATGCAAACATAAAAGAGCTGGCAAAAAAAAACTGGAGCAACCTTGGATCACAATGATGACAGTCGCGCATGCTGCCAACCACCCATCGCCACCGCCGATTCTTACATCAGTCGGTCTCCGCTGAAAAAACAACCGGCGTTTTGTGGTCAGTGTTGCCGCAAAGAGAGTGCACGAATTCTCACCCCTCTGTACGAATTTTCTTCTTCATTGTAAAAATAATTACAATAGCGATCTCAAAATTCATGATCAAACACAATGTACAGAATATTAAAAACACTGTTTTATTTTATTTATTTCACTTCTCATTTCCCCAACTTTTGGCTAATCGCGAAGAAGAGGATGATTGATGACATGATGAAATTGATGACGGACACTGGCAGAGAACACCTAGACCGGGATTCGAACCAGGGACTCCTGACGTCGCAGTGTGCTGCGCTAACCACTCCGCTCTAGAGAAACTGTGTGCTATTTGAAATATTCTCAGTGTGTGTGTGTGTGTTGGAGGGGATTCTAGTAACTACCCCAAGGGAGTACATACGATATATATATGTCGCAACGATGATAATTAGATGAAACTGATGCAGGGACACACGAATATCACACATGTCCAGGTCGGACTCGAACCCAGGTCCTTCAAAGAGGAGATCGAAAGTCAGCAATTTTGCCACTGAGGTAGCTGAAAGCTTATATTGATTTCATATTTTGCGAAAACATATTTTTTCCACGATACAGTAAATAATAAGGTTATGGAAGTTGTCCTTTTATAATTTTGATTTTTTTGAGGTGGGATAATTTATGTATAGAAGAAAAAATAGTGCATTTCACGCTTCAAACAGTTAAATTTCCTGTGTGAAGCCATTATCTTCAAATTTTCCTGCATTTTTCTATTTTCGCAATTCCCTTTTCCATGAAGTTTTAACTGATTTTCCCTGCCCCGAGGGAAAATTCCCTTCATCTGGCAACACTGGCGTGTGCTGTGCAGCAGCCTGGACCGCAGGCCAGGTCCTTTCTCTTTCATCCGCTGGGAGAAAGGTCAACATGCACCCGACGACATAACGGTGGAGCAAGGCCATTGACTTGTGATGCCAGTAAGCTACATAACAGACCCAATGACCTTCGGCCCAAGCGAAATAATTGAAGAAAGCAGATGGGTACGTACGGCCAAACGCAAGGCGGCACAAGCTGTGAAAACAAGAGAAAGTGTATCGTTTCGAACTCTGGTTTCAATGCCGCGCCATGTGGACGTTTCATGACTTTGTGTGTGGTGTTATTCTTGGAGGGAATTCTCTGGTATTTGCTTTTGCTAATTTATCTCTCTTTTTTCTTCCACTGTTCATCTGTGTGTTGCTTGCTAATTCTCCCCTTCTCTGTCCGTTTCTCTTTGTTCCGTGCACCCTCTCTCTCTTTCTAGAATGTTCCAACCAAGTTTCCTTTTAACTCATTTTCTCTTCACTTGCGGCCGGCTCGATGGCCGAGTGTGTCGTCGGCCCCCGTGGCAGAGTGCTTAGCACATCGCGCTACGAGTCCAGGGGTCCGGTTCGAATCCCGCCTCGGACGTGGATGTTTGTGATTGTCTGTCCTGAAATTGAGATTTGAGTGAAATGATATGAGTGAATGAAGTGTGATGGGGGGAAGCTTCCGCTTAGGGGCTTTTCCCGTTTTAAACAGAACATTCAGGACGTCGAACCCCGGAGCATATTTTAGGCTTGCTTCAGACGGAAGCATTTAATAGCTAACATTTTTGCTTGCTTAAATGCTACTTAAATGCTTCCAAATATCTTATAGCATTTATAGCACATAATACTTTCCACGGAAACATTTCATGTAACCAGCGCTTGAAGATGTAGAAAACGTTAGCCGGAGGGGAAATTTGATCGAGTCTTGGGGTTAGCTGGGGAAATGCTCCAATGGATTAACATGGTGACAATGAGGCAGCTGGAGGGAAGGGGTGTTGTTGCTTTGTGAAAATTTTGCTAGCTGGGGATAGCATCCTTTCGCATACCTCCTCACTTCGAACACTGCATGTAACATTCCAGTTACCATTTTCGATTGATCCCAGCATGCAGAAACGTTCGATACAGACGTACGAGTTAAGCGGTTTTAATTTAATCTATTTATAAAAATGTGTGTATGTTTGTTCCGGCATAACTCTCGAACGCCTGGAGAGATTTCAACCAAACTTGGTACACATATCACTTCCAAACTGGAAATAAATACTGTGGGGGTAAGACATCCCTGTCACCCCTAGGGGTGGGGGTGATATGTAAAAATAATAAAAAACGACCGATATTAGTGTTTAATCCACAGTTTTCAGGGTCGCTAAGATGAATAGTGACTCTCTCAATGCGATTGAACTCCAAGACACCACTGTCACCCCTACGGTTGGCGGTGGGAAGGGGGTAAAATGTACAATTAATAGAAAACAATCAATATTAGTGTGAAATCCATATTTGTCGCGGTGGATAAGATGAATAGAGACACTCCCAATCCCGTTAAACTTCAAGACACCCCTGGCACCCCTAGGGGTGGGGGTGGGAAGGGGGTGACATGTAAAAATAATGGAAAACGACCGAATATTAGTGTGGAATCCATAGTTTTCGGGGTCGCTAAGATGAATAGTGACACTCCCTATACCGTTCAACTCCAAGACACTCCTGGCACCCCTAGGGGTGGAGGTGGGAAGGGGGTGACATGTAAAAATAATCGAAAAAGACCGATATTAGTGTGGAATCCATAGTTCTCGGGGTCGCTAAGATGAATAGTGAAACTCCCAATACTGTTCAACTACAAGACACCTCTGGCACCCCTAGAATTAGGGTTGACAAGGGGTGCCATGTAAAACAACCGATATTAGTGTGGAATACGTAGTTTTCGGAGTCGCTAAGATGAATAGTGACACTCCCAATGCCGTTCAATTTGTTAATTCTTGTTCTTGGAGGTGGAACTAAAAATGTTGTTCATAAATTGTTGTTAAATTTATATTATAGTAATTTGTAAAAGATATTACTTTATAATTTTCATACTGTACTTATACTTTGAAATAGTTGTAAATAAAATTAGTTACATTTTACGCTATAGTTAGAATTCTTAAGACACCTGGGCAACGTCAGGTAATCAGCTAGTAAGTAATAAATTTGTAGAGGAAGAAATGCAGTTTAAACCGGGAGAATGTACGTGGCGGGGATTTCACCGCAAATGTCTTTCTTTGCTCGCCTTTTTGCGCATGCGTGGTGGTTTGGCTCGTTCCCACACCTAGCTGGGCATGCGGGAGATGAGCTGGCCAGCCAACAAATTTAAGTGGCCTTCTACCATTTACAAAGGCACAGTTCAATTTATCTGCGGCGTTTTTGACCGAGCAAGGTTTCTCGTGTTATAGATTTAACAATTGATCTTTATTGGATTTCCCTGCATCATTATGAACCCGGAAGAAAAGGCAGGAATTCATAGGCTTCTTGAAAGCTTCGAGAATCTTGTGAACAAAAACATTAGCCTTGTCACTGTGAAGGACTTTTCATTTAATGGAAGCGTCACACCGTAATTGTTCGTGACAACCATTCATAATGCGCAGCTCTTCATGGATGTATCCGATTAAAATCGTGTGCAATGGCATGCGAACTTCTCTCCCTAGACATCACTTTGATCTCGATGCATTACCGATGCGCTAAACAAATTTTAAGGCATTTTTCTAATACCTCGAAAAGGAGCAAATTGGTACAAGAATTCAGTCATAACTTTTTACTGGTTAAAGATACGTCGAACAAACCTTCACCATTGCATTTCTCGTGAAATTCTAGCTTGATTTGATACATCATATCACCCACTTCCCATTTAAAATTCTGAAGTTGAATTCAAGATGGCGGACATCAAGATGGCTGCCGACCGCGCGGGTGACGTCAGTGTTGTTCCCCCTTGGCCAGGCAAAGATTGGTCATCGCCATTTTCACGTTCGATGCCGCAGTGGCCTTGTACTGGGGGTGTTAAGTGACTTATTGAGCCACCTTGTAGTGCGTAACCTAATATGGATTTTTGTTTACAATTGACGACAAGCATGTGGTGTGAGTGTAACAGTTTTTAACGTGTACGTGTGTGTAACTATTCATTTGTAATTTATTTATTGACATTTAGGGGTGGGTTTTTAGGTTTTGATTGAATGATTGGATTAGGATATTGGCTAATCGAGACGATGATGGATGGTGATATGATGAAAATGATGAAAGGACACCTACAAACACCATCTGTGCCGAGGCTGGGATTCGAACCCGCGACCCCTGACCACGTTGTACTCACCACTCCGCCACGGAGGCTGACAGGTTCTTTCAGGTGGGTGGTTGGCTGGAAACCAGATGCAAAGACAAAGTATGACCAGCAATATTTTCCGGCGGGGTTAGTGCCCATCCCGAGAACAAAACGCTGCAGTGACAGAAAAGCGCAAGGCAGAGGAAACGCTCCCACTCCGCCCCTCGAGTGTTTCGTAAACAAGTGAAAGTGCAATTGGCACCGCGAGGCGGCAGTAATCCCCTTTCCGTGTGTGCACTCCTATTTACCTATTACGGTCCAGCAGGAGAGTTTTTCTCAGACACATGGCAATTACGTAGAATGCAGACGCGTCACGATGGCCACATTTCTACGTTCGGCTGTTAAGTGCAGTGTTGCCAACCATGCAACGAGCCGTGTCCCAAATTGGCACTCAAAGCTAGTGTTGTCAGCCACTAAGCTAAGAATTTCCCTAAGATATCAATTGGCCGAAAGTCCCTAGCCAAATCAGCCTTGGCGGATTTAACGAAGGGGGCACAGGGATACGTGCTCCCCATAAAGCCACGACTATAATGAAAATTGTCCTCCTCCGTGACCGTGCGGTGTAAGGCACCATGCTTTGGGCGGCGGTGCGGGATCAGTCTCCGGGAATTTTCGGCCTGTGTATAAGGCCGGTGGCAACCCACCATCGTGAGGAAATTGGGGAGCTCCGAATGAGTGAGCGTAATCCGGTCGCGAAGTCCTACAACGGCTGGGGGTCGGTCTGGCTGACCACCCGTCCCCCTAGTCTGGCTGCAGATCTCCACGCCCCCTTGGTGGCCCGTGTGGGAGGGAGGCGTCGGTAGGTAAGCCTTGGCCCAATATTGGGCTGTAGCGCTATAGGGTTACTATAATGAAAATTGCCGAGATCGTTATATCCGAACGAAGAACAAATGTTCACGCAACATAAAATAGAACCCTTCAATAATATTCTTATCCAGACTGTGAAAGAATACAAAGAAAAGAATTAGCGCCAATAGTACAATCGGTACTGGATGTAGCTATTTGAAACTGAAACGTGCCGCCAGTGAAAATCGAATCTGAGATATTTTGATTACAGGCCGATGATATAAATATACCTAGGTACGAAAGACTAAAAACACACCCGAACGAGCGGTGACGGAAATACTAGTTTGGGCCACCCTGTGGTTTGTAGTAAGCTACACATTTACACATAAACAAGTCTAACGAGAAAAGAGTAAGACCATTGATACGAAAGAAAACTGCGACGAATAAATAGTTAAATCAGTGATGCTACTCCAAGCTCTAAGTTGCTAAAGCAGGCAGATTCATATGAGCAGAGCGATACATTCGACAAAAGATCGACAAATATTTTTTTCAGAGGTATCCTGGGCTTAGCGATATGTTTGAAAATTGATCATATGTACCCAGGTGTATAGATTTACTTGAAATAATTTACTTCCATACACTAGAGCAACTCTTTTAAGGCATACAGCTCGCCACAATATGATGGAACATGTTACTGCGACGCAATTCTCGACCCTGGAATCCTGACAACGTCGTCTTCTTCAGTGCTTCTCTCTCTACCTGGCAAGCTGCATGGTTCAAAATCCAATCGCTGAATTTACGAAAGAGATTGGAATAACCACAGCAGATCAGTCGTTATTTAGTCACCAAAGGTTCCAGGTTTGAATCGCAGCCTGGACATGAGTATTCATTCCATTGCGAGGGTCACTGCCATTTAATCGTCATTTTTCTATATCGTCCCGATTAGCCCAAGGAAGCATAAAAGCGACTAAACTGTTTCTTAAATACAAATACAGAATTATTGTGTTTGTATGTTCAGAGAAGGCGTTTAGTCATATGTAAAGCTAACATTTTCGTTCCTAAATGTAGTAGCTACAGTATATTGGTAATGGAGATGTGTTCCAAAAATATAAAGACATTTGTGTTACGATAAACTAACTTTCTTAATCAAATTTGGAAAGTTCTGTTTACATCGGTGAGTGTAAATGTATAGAGAACTGCCTTAACACTTAGCTATTTTGGAAGTGGATTTCATTCATTCTTCCATGATCACAAGTTGTTAAATTTCATAGAAGCATGTTTTTTTCAGCTCTACGGCTTGTCTGCTGAGGAAGGGAGTAGTTTAGAATTTTTGTTTTAAGTCCACTTTATGCAAAGATAGGCAAATAAGGACTGGACCTACAGTTTAAAGCTGCATCCGTGTGCAATATGCCTCCACCGGATGAAAGTAGGGAAGTAAGAACGGGTGTGGGGTGGGAAAGTTGCTGGTACCCTAATATCCCAGAATATGGTATTGGTAAAGCTTCAACACATTAACCATCTCAGGCAGTTGTGGAGGTTATGTAATCAGCACCAAGCACCGGATATATTTTCCTTCAAGGGTTGAGGCGTGGTGAACTACAGAGCGTCTACATACGGGGGTGTCGCTTCAAAAATGCCCACCCAAAATCACCCACACCGAGAATCCAACCAGGGTGTTCCAGGTGGCAGTCAGACGCCTTACCGACTGGAGCACCGCGACTCCCAGTTTAAGTACTGATATTTTGAAAATATAAAATGAAGAGTAGTGCATGCTTCTCAATTTATTTTTTTGTACTAAAGCCCGTACGACCAAAGATCAAACCCAAACTTTTCGTTTCCAGATGTCACAGTTTCAAAGTACAAAAATCAGTGTTGCCAAACGACTGACTTTTGCTCAGTCGTAAATTACACCTTCTGCTCTCAACGTGCGCCTTCGCTCGCGGTTCAGGGAGAGGCAGAGAATCGGAGACTCATTCGTTTGCTACCCTGCAGCGACCGTTATTTTCTCGTCTTGTCGGGGATACCTTTGCCACCTGGTTTGCTTTCATGCGTTAGGCCCGCTTAGACGAAAGCATTTTCCTCAGAATTTTTCTTAATATTTATGCCATGACCAAAATGCTACAGTGTAAAGTGAAAAAATCTTACGGTATTTCAGATGCCATGGGGTATTTCATGGCATTTCTCAACGATAGGATCGGTCCTATTTCCGTAGCATTTTTCGTAATAACCAATCAGAAGCGATTTCTAGGTGCAGATGTAATGGCGGCCGCGTGAGATGTAAACAATGCATCACTTCAAATGTTTAAAAGCCCATAACTATTCAACCGAGAGGAATAACGTTTCCAATAAAACGGTATTAGGTACAAAACAATGGCGCTGCTTAAATACATACTTTTCAACGTTTACTGTACACGTATGGATGAATATTTTAGTTGTTTCAATTGTAAACACCGTGCACTCAGCATAGATGGTGTAACTCGACGTGCCTTTCATGCTGTATATCTTATACATTGTAATTGCAAAAGCTAACCGAAAAGATACATGAAATGCTTCCGTCTAAAGCAGGCTTAAGTTTGGCAAAGCTGAATACCCCAAGAAATTTTCCTCGCCGTGCCGGCTTAACCAAACTGATTGGTTCAAGGGTTCATGTGACCCTCCCTGCCTTTCAACAGAAAAGACAAAAATAGAATTTAGAATTGGTTCTTTGAGCGATCGGGCTTTACTTTCTCATCTGTTTTCGTTTTAATTCTTACATGGAATGGTTCACTCCAGGAAAAACCTACGTGGCACAATTTATTAATTACAAGTGTATAATGTACTAAGAGTACCATTTTATGTATTAGGGCATATTTGTGGAAATTCTAGGTCGGTAGGACATTCTTATTTTGTGTTTTGATTATTAGTTCTGCATACAAATCGATTTTGTTAAAATTTGCAAGGCTGCTGCGAAGTGTACGTATTCTATGGAATGGAACGTCATTGAAACGGAAATGTTGTCCATGTGCATACCCTAATCAAAAATGTGTAAACGTATGATTTATTTCCAAGGTTGGCAACACTGTGATGTAGAGGAAAAAAAGGCGTTCGAGTTGTTGTCAAGGTGGCGCCACAGAGTCGCCGTCAGTTGAAAAGTGTGTGCAAATATTCGAGCACTTTTAAAAACAGGAAGATTTTTTCCTCTCTCCTTTACGATTGCGAATAAACCGCTGAATAACCAATGCAGAAGGAAAGAGCATTCGATGCTTGCAATAAACTTTCGCCCCTTCTTGGTGACCTCGCCATTAGGGCTGGAGTGGAATTTTCCTTCCTTCCTTTTGACCGCTTAACCCCAAGGAGATGGAAATTATTAAGTCAACTTTCAACAAACATTTTAGCACGATTTGCTCCAAGCAATTAGACAGCTAATTTTAGACAAATGCTGTATGATAACTTTCTGGGATAACTATTACACAAACACACACAAATATATTTTATGCATCCGTAATTATATACACCTTGAACAGGGGGTGACCAAAGGCTTACGCAAATAACCCACCAACGAAAGTTTTGGGATTGTTTAGAGTAGAGTAATGGATGTATTCTGGATATCCAAGGAATATCGAGTAAACATTCATTGGATATCGCCTGGACCTCCTCCATATGTGAGTCTAGGGGACATCCATAGGAAACAGTTCCCAAACTTTTTAGTTTCACGGCAAGGACGTAATTAAGGGGGTATCCAGGGGGTCCGGACCACCCCCACAGACTTGATAAATAATAAAATAAAATAATGAAATTACACTTTTCAGCATAAATGTACTCGATTGTAATATGATCGATGGTTATTTATTTCGTATAAACTTGGAAGGCAAGTTAATTATTATATTTATATATTTATTATTATTATTTGGATCACACTGCTTTGAAGGACAGTACCAAAGAAGAGATATGCACACTGCTACATAAAATATTAATCAGGAACTTTACTATTCGTCAACTGAATCTAACGTTGTGTTTTTTCGATTATTCGATAAATATTCAATCCTTTATCCATTTGACTTTAATGTACCTTGTTTTTTACACAAAACTTGGCGATATTAAGTACACGCAAGCTAGGTAATAAATATATGATGTTATATCTATATAATCTCATATATAACCCTCCCGAAACATATTACTAGATACGTGCCTGTTTCACGGCGCCCTTAGTTTTCAAGATTTTTCCGCAGCGCCCAAGTGAGAATGTAGGCCTATCTAACTAGCAACGCTCAGTTAGTGTGGTGAGGTTGCTTGTCTTAAGTTAAACAATAAACACATATTTCAAATTCAGAAACATTTTATGTGTAAAAATTATTAAATAAGTACATATTTGGATTGATGCGATGGTTCGATTCTACTGTAATACCATGTGTAGATTAAGGGAAAATGCACACCGAAGAGACAAGCGACACGCGACATGCGACACGCTGCAAGAGACACGTGTCGCTTGCAAGAGAACACTTTGTATTCGAACCAAAGCGACACGACAAGCTGCACGAGTCTGAGGAGGTATCTTATCGGGCGTGTGTCCTCAACACATAAATGCAACAACGGCGAGATAAATAAGGAACTACAAAACCTCTTATAGTAAGTGTATATTAGGAATCGACATTCACTAAATTAATGAACTAGCCCAGTATTTCAGTGCATTTAACTTCCAAATAGCAAATTCTCCCCACACACTACAATAAAGCCTGATCTGGAAACCAGACAGGGAACTTGCGTCCGTGCAGACTAATCCAAGCAATCATTCACCCCAATCTAAACTCTCACCCCATCATACTCTCCCCTCAAGCTTAAAACAGTTCTGGATACCAGAATGGTTGTCCCTCCTGTACATAGCATTTCCTATAGTACTATCTATACGATAACTAAAACTAACCAATAAACTAACATAAACTAATCCATAACTACTATTAACAAGTTTAATTAATTACCAATCATACAAATGCACAGTAAATTTACAAGAAATCTTTAAGACTTGTTCCGGTCACCAGAACGGTCTATTAAAATAATACAAACTAAAAATTATTAAATGTAGCTATGTATAGAATCTCCATGTATTTTATTTTATTTTTTTTGTAATTGTATTTTATGTATGAAAATAAAGATGAGAAGAAGTAGGATAAAAAGGCGGGGGAACCGTTTAAATCCAGGAAACTGACGTCCTGGTTTATTTAAAGGTACCAGGACATTAAGAGCATACCCTCAAAAGTACGCGGGTGGAGGCGGGCTACTTCGGGAGGTTTCCCCCTTTAGATATGTATATGTGTATGAATATGTATGTGTGTATACATTCTAAAGGTCAATAAATAGTCTGATGTCGCTTCCGTGTCGCTGGGACTGTGCTGTTTTCTCAATACCGTGTATCGTGTTCGTCTCAGTTTGTCGTTCGCGGATGCGCAGTGAATACGTCACTCCAATGAGCTCTAATTTGTTGGTATTATAAAGTATCGATATGTTCAATGTTTTAAGATTTAACAACGTTCTTTTCGCTTTATCAAGTTTCTTAATGCAGTCATCGGCTTTAATTTGCCTTCAACATCGAGCAGAGGGACCATGACATTTAGGAAGCGGCTGCTTTTATTTGAAAAAGCCAGCACATGGAGGCACGTTCGTCTAAAATAGATCAGTCAACGTGGTAAAACAATCTAATGCAGTGTTTCTCAACCGCCGAGCCCTCGTATCAACTATAATGAGCTGCAAAAGGTTCTGCTGACAGTGGTTGAACAACTAACATAATCCCAATTTCATATTTGAGTTCTTTATTTTCTTTCGTTTTAAGGTCATTTTATGCACAAAGAGACTAATTAGGGCTGGACCTACAGTTTAAAGTGAGATCCGCGCACTATGTGTCTCAACCAGGTATCGAACCTTGAATCACTTAATTAGAAGGAGACAGCGTTACCGCTTCATCATCAATTTTTAAATATTTGTCAACAATCATACACGTAATCTGACTACGTGTTATTACTCTTTTTGATTATGCCAGAATTTATTTACTAGTATTTAATCTCATGGGTACATGTTAATTCATGTATAAAATCTTAAATACCGGAAAGGTATTTACGAGGAGAATTCTTGTGATCCGGGCAATGACTCAATATATATATACACACACACACCGGGACATGGTTTCACGAAGGTTCAGAACCATTTCTCTAGTGTTTAGGTCTTCGCTTTATCGAGACTGGAAAGTTATGGCATACAGTTTGAGACCAGTGCATAATTCTCCGTTTTCTCATGGACAACGTGCCTCTCCCGAGTTCTTGATTTACACAGAACAATGTCTCCTGTCACGTTTTTTTCTGGTGGTTATTGATTTTCTTTATTTTACTTCGCTTTTTGTGCCACTTTCGGCAAATTTGCGAAGATGGGGATGAGTGATGACATGACGAAATTGATGAGTGGATACTCATAAACATCGATACCCAAACCGGGATTCGAACTCGGGACCCCTGGCGTCGTAGCGCGATGTGCTAACCACTCCGCCACGGGGGCCGGCTTTTTCGTGTGGCTAATAAACTAATGCAATTACATCGGGATCATCATGCGAACTGAGCAAAGAAACAAGTGTCGTTTGTCGCGTGTCTCTTCAGTGTGAATTCTTCCTTACAAACAAGTGTAATTTCGGTCAAAGTGTTCAAATATTTGGCGGCGCCCCTGTAAGCCAGGCACGGAACCCACATCCAACTTTATTGTTGCGATTCATTTAAATGGGTAGAAGAACGATGTAAATTAAGAAACAAAGAAATAATACTTTTTCGTTCCCATCGTGGTTCGAACACGAGACCGCTCCTATCAAAGAGAAGGTTAATCCTTCGGCTAAAGAAGAGCAGATCTTATGATGGATGAGGTGGTCTATGTGAGCTGTAAATCTCTTCAAGAAGAGCCTGTAAGGACCCTGCGTGTTTGCTATATTCCTTTTGAATTAACATGTCCCTTAAAAGAGTTGAGCGGAATGTCGGGCTCCCCGATGGCGCAGTGGTTAGCGTCGTTGCCTTGTAATCAAGGGGTCCCGGGTTCGATACCCGGTGGAGGCACATAGTGGTTCGGATCCCTCTTTAAACTGTAGGTCCAGTCCCAATTACCCTTACTGTGCATAAAGTGGACTTAAAACACCTAATCAATCAATCATTGAGCGGAATGTCCCCGCAAGGCCTACGTTTTGAGTTTTTAATTTAACTTTTTCTTTAAACGTAAATAATTGTCACTACATTGTTAAATCTATTGTCAAGTAATGCAGAGTCCTGCGCGACTCGTTTAATTGTATTGTCTTAATGGGCACAGTTTTCGTTTATGTTAACAGTTGCATCTAGTGATTTTTGCACTAGTGATTTTTGCACTAGTGATTTCTCAGTATAAAAACATGATAATTCTCAGCGCGGAGGTTGCAACTACGCGTAGACTTTGTTAGTATTTTCGCCGCCCTCCTAATTGGAGTGACTAATGTGTTGCGTGTGGGGCTGGACGTTGCAAGCTACTATGCAGGAAAAGATTGCGTGGCACAATTACGATTTACGTAATTTGAAGGAGGACAACACCATCCAACCCCCGCCCCTCAAATTTCCTCAACACTCTTCAAGAATTTTTCACCAAGGGTCAATATATACCCTTACGCCTCCTAAATAGGAACTTATACCCCTCTTCCACATCGAAAATTCTGGACAAGCCTCTACTCATACGGAACTTTCTGGGAACACCACTGACATTGCACGCGATTATTGTAGCTGAACAAAATAAAATAATAGATAAAAATCTTGTCTCAAAACATGATTACTATCGACCTCCGTTAGCACAGTACGTTGCGACGCCACGTTCTGGTTCGAATCCCTGCCTGGCCATAGATGCTCTTTGTGACTGTCCCTTCATCAATTTCATCATATCATCACTCATCCTCATCTTCGGAAAAGTGGCAGAAAAGCGAAGTGAAACGAACCAAATTAATCCTAACATTATTGAGGATGGATGAGAAATGTTTCGTATTCACGAAGCTCCTTCGAACGTTTCACAAAGAACAAGTCACGCGCGGAGAGAAAAGGAAGAACCGGCTGCCGCTGGTTGCGTCTTCTCCTTCTGCTTCCGTAACCCTTTCCTCGTCGCCGGCCCAACTGCCGTTACGTGAAGACGGGGCAGGCGCGGCCACCTCCGTATCCATGGCAACCGTCTGCGCCTGGCGCCTGCTCTGCTCTCGTCGACCGACGAATAAAACGAAGCAGCCGGCAGATGCCAGCGTTAGTCGCAAGAGAGCGCTTCAGTGAGTTAGTGTCTTTCAGGAGACTCTCTCGCCGCTGCTAAAGGACTTTGTTGTAGTGTGCATTCTGCTGTTCCTGTGCTCGGCATCTTTGGATTTTTCTGTCGCATCCTCCTGGAATACACTTGTGATTACGTGAGTACTCAAAATACACTTCCTCTTTCTGTAGTGGGTGGTTGTGTTTGCTTTTTGTGAAACCGCGAGGCTAGAACACTTTGATATTTAGCACCCACATGCAAACTACGCGTGTGGGTATCGTAGACAAACTCCACGTATCAACTTTTCCCGTTTCTATGGAAACCTGACACCGTAAAGCATTACTATGCCAGAATTTGATACTTAACTGAGAAGTTGCTGTTCGGAAGGATGTAGTAAGTTTTACTACCTCAGTTTCTCTTTCGATTGTCTGTTTTCGCACATTGCTTATTTGCTTGTTACCTGTTCCGATCGTATTGTCTTATCGAACGCGCCCCTTCAAACACTGTTTCCTTCCCTCTTTATTGTTCAAATCTTGCATCAATTTTACACATTTGATCCATGCTATGTCATTATATTCTTATATGAGGTGATGTATTTCCTTCATCCTTTTTACACCTTTTCTGCGAATTTTTCTAACTTGATCTCCTAATGTTCCCGTCTTATAACTTACCATATTCCGTGCATATCTCTTTGTAAATATCCGTCTCTATTTGCATGAACGGATATTTTAGATCAAAGCCGGACTCCGTGGCGGAGTGGTTAGCTACGCATGGTGCTCTTCGTTCACAAATTCCATCATATCATCAGTCATCCTCATCTTCGCGATTCGCCAAAAGTGGCAGAAAAGCGAAGTAAAATGAACGAAACCAAGTAAACAATATTAGATTGGGGGAAGGTGTATTTAATGTATCGCGAACAGTCAGCGACTATGTTTTTCGTTGTACATATATAGTTCAGATGAGAAAAGTGTCAGCTATTTCAAAGTGTTTTGTGCAACTTGCAGTCAGTCGTGAAAATCATCTAGCGTTACTAACTTTACGCTAACCCCGACGATACAGTTAGTGCTGATTGAGCAAGAAAATCAGCGGAAATGGCCCATTTTCATTTCAAGAATTCCATATCCACAATTTGAAACGTATCGTGGTTATGGCCTCTATCTATCGCGAGAATAACCTCGACAATGGGAAATGAAGCGGCTGCTCAAGATGAATGAGACCGCGTCCCATTAATCAATAACCTGAATGTAGGACTCCCGAGCAACGGATGGCTTTTTGTGTTGATGGGGCATTAACACCATGGCTATTTGCCCCATATCGTCCTTAGCTTCAGGATCTAGTGGCTATGCGTTAATGTTTCTTGGAATGTGTTCGCTTTACTACTATCTGTTTTTGCCAACGCTTTTACGTAGAGAGTTAGAAACGAGATGTGTAACAGGTTAAAAGTGTGTTTCTGTCAACAGAGCCAACGTAAAGATATTAAGAGACAGGTTTGTTGTTGCATGTTGAGGGGAAAACCAACAGGCGTTTTTGATATTTACTTGGAACAACATATATTATGTATGTAATATTATTTATAATTTCTGCTTACTTTAAAATGCACATGTAGTATTCTTTATCTTTAATTTGCATGTATTTGGGGAGATATCCATGCAACAAAGGGATAATATTTGCTCTGGAATTATGAATTCTGGAATTGGCCTACTGGAGGAAAGTTCTCACCAAATATTTTCAGTTTTTGGTTTAAGACCCATTTATGCAGAATAAGGCTAATCGGGACTGGGTCTAAATTTTAAACTGGAGATCCGAACGTTTATGTGTCTTCACCAGGCAGTGGCGTGCCCAAGGGACGGCTGGTGGAGTTCATAACCTCCCTTTGACTAAGTATTCCTGAGGAAAAAAGGAAACTACGTTATAGGCAGGAAAAGATGGAAAAATGAAAATTCTTGACACCGTACACCGAAGCCGGGACCCCTTGATTACAGGGAGACGGTGTTACCGCTACGCCACTGGGGAGTCACGTGATCTTGTTTATGTTTTTTTTTCTATACCTGTTTGTTTTGTTACATCACTATTCTACCATCTGGCAAATCGCGATAATATGGATGAATGATGATTAGAAGCAATTCATTAAGGAATACCTAGGCCAGGAATCGAACGCGGAACCGCCAAGGGAGAGATTTGAGTGGAGCAGTAAGCGCTACTGAAGCGACTGAGCGGTCTACTTTAACGTCTAATCCATAATTGTACGGGCTATTTATCCTCAACCTGGAAGTGCAAGGGTTGCAAATGAACGGGGGCGAGAGTTCGTCGAAGTCACGGTGGAAAAACTTTGTACCCAGCGTTGCCAGATAAATGCGGCACTTGTTGCATAAACGGGTGGGCGGAAAAGACAAACACCAAAGGGTCCTTGTTCCGCTGTCGCTGCAAAGAGCTCGGCTCCACTTCGGACGTTCGAGTGCCTCTCCTCGCTCTGGTGAAATCGCGAAATCCTGACCTACAAGTGCGGTTACACTCTTCCATCCTCGTTACAACCAGAACAGCGTGCTTGCGCCTCAACGGAGGACGTCCGCTATAAATATTCCACCCTGCACGATTTCCAACAGAGCCTACGAGTTAGTGTTAGCGTCGTCGCTTTGTAATCAAGAGGTCCCGGGTTCGATACCCGGTTGGGGCACATGGTGGTTCGAGTCGCACTTTAAACGGTGGGTCCAGTACCCGATTCCATCTGTGAGCAGTAGGTTCCGAGAGAGAAACCGACAGAGGGCCGATACGGAAGGAGAAGCTAACAAGAATGAGAGATGAGGAAAACACAGAGACTGGTGAATTAGAGCCCGAGAGGAAAGGATATATTGTTTAAGTCCACTTTATTCACTGAAATGATAATCGAAAATGGACCTACAGTGTCTACACATACCTAGTACTATACATACTAGGTAGATAGAAAAATAGAGAGGTGCTCTGGATGAGAATATACGAGAATAATATAGAAGGAATATGGAAAGAGGAAGAACTTGAAAGAAAGATAGAATAGAGAATAACTAATTACCTTTTCACGTGTTTCATGGTTGTGACCTAGAACAGGAAACGGCGATTAAAGAATCCAAAGCCTAAAGGAGACACGTCGAGAGAGATATGAAAAAATAAAGCTTCATTTCCTAGAAGCTCCTCTGGAATATCTCCGATTCATATGACCCGTCTTTAATCCTTTTTTGTCGGCCAGTGGACAAGGCGCCAGATACACCGAACACTTTTCATCATCCCCCTCCCCTCCCCTTCCTCTCCCAATCGCAGACGTTGCCGACTCGTGCTTTCCGCTAGGCCGAGCGAGCTCAGTATTTCAACATTATTGGCTCCTGCACCCACTTGGCCCTGCGATTTCTCTACAACAACAGGGACTCCGCGACGCCGGCCTGACAAATTATGGATACGTGTTTTGATCAACCGTCCTTATCCTGCAGCTAAATATGTTCGCGCGAGCGTTCGACGCAGTGTTTCCAACCTGGGTAGGCAAAATTTCCCTGAATAAACAAATCGTTTATTTGAAGCAGGAGCTCTTGCAGCTGTAGTCCCCCTCTTTGCCCTATTAGTCTGTATGTAGTAGCTCTGTTGCCTCGCAATAAAGAGATCGCAGGTTCGATCTACGCTGGAGAATATAGCACAGTGGTTCAGATTCCACCGATTAGCCTATCCGTGCAAGAATTGGTAGAGGTGATGTGATCAACACCACGCTTCGGACGCCTGTATTCCCCAAGAAGAGAGAAAGCAAAGATAAACTGGAGAGAGGGATAAATAACATAAAGTCTAGAGGGGGAGATAAAATATGCTCGAGAAAGAGGGACATAAACTAGAGTGGAAGGGATAGAGGGAAATGAGAAGAAACAAAAAAGGGGAGGAATTCAAAGGACAGAGGGGAAAAGAGATAAAGGAGAAAAAAACTAAAATAGAGAAAGCATTAAAAGAAATAATCATCTCGAGAGAGAGAAAGAGAGAGTGCGATAAAGTAAACAAAATGATGTTTTGGAAGGAATGCTAAAGGATTGAGAAAGACAAAGAGAGCAAGATGGAAATATACGAATACATTTTTCTATATTAGACAGGAGTCATGGACTCATGGACCTTGACTGCTCGCAGACTATACAAATTGTTCTCATGTTTCAAATAAAATTTCTCCGGGAATAATTCTCAATTTCCCAACCTTGAAGATAATTTAGCGATAGGTGGCAACGCTGATATGAAAGCCCTGCCTGCCTGGCTCCACACACAGTCACACATCGCTCTCATGTGAGCACGCTGGCGCCAGCCACGCACCCACTTTCCGTCTCCCACACCATCTCGCCTTTCAATGCCGCACTTCCATGTGTCTTCAATGCTACAAAACCTTTATGGTACTTTCTCCGTGGTTCAGCAGCGAACCTTTGGTGCAAACAGGCGCGGACGTCAGTGCAAGCTCAGTCGCTTGAAAGAGAACCAGATGCAACGTCACCCGCTCAAGGTTTACTTCGTGCCAGATTTTGTGTTTGTTCCAGCTGACGTAAAAAAAATGTCAACACCATTTCAGCGAAAGTCCCAAAAAGCGGATGCTTTATGGGGCAGTATACACGCACATCGTAGAACGCTAAGACCCGGGTTCGAATCCCTGCACGGGTGTGTGTTCTTTGTGCGTGTTTCTTTATCAATTTCATAATTCATTCTCATCTTCGCGATTAGCCAAGAGTGGCAGAGAAGCGAATCAATATTGGTTGATTTGTTTTATTTTACTTCGATTTCCATAACTTTTAGCTAATGGGATGAATGTTGATAATATGAAATGGACGCGAGGACAATCATAAACACACAAGGACAGCACGAACGCCACGGAGGATTTTACTGGCTTTGAGTTCAGACGCCACACGTCGCTAGTCTACAAAATGTAGTCCATGGTGTACTGCGTGCAAGGGAGGTTATTTGGGTACATATTTAAAATGCGTGTGTGTGTGTGTTTAAGGGTAAAAAATCAAGTAAAGTGCTCCCCTGTGCTTAGCACCACGCCATGAAGGCGTGAGTATACTAGCTCCACACTTTCTTGATCACAGCCGAAGGTGGGGGTGATGTGATCAGCACCACGGCCCTGGCCACCTTTACCCCCCCCTCCCAGAGTTTCCTTCAGGTACCCACTTTATACGACGCTCGGTGGGTTGGATTTTCCCCCGCTGGGATCGAACCCGGGTCTCTCGCTTGGTAGTCAGACGTTTAGGGATTTCATAAGAAAATACAATTGTTGGGGAGCGCACCCCACACTTAACCTATATGCTGAAAAACCCCAGTAACGAACACATCCGATATTCCTGACACTGCTCTTCTAAGTCCTGGGCGAACGATGTCCAACCAGCAAGTGGGGTATAAGGGAAATGCACGGTGAATAAAGTGAGCGAAGGAAAGAGAAGCTCTCAACAATGAATCCTCCGTTCCGACTGTAGCGCTCCTGGTTAACGACCCGAGTTTTTCGATTCCTCCTGAAGCCGCACGTTCCAAGCACGATCTATTTCAGGCCGAAGGCCATGGAGAGGAACGGAGGGGCTGCTTTGGTTGGGGAGCAGCAGGCAGAACGTGATTCATCAATGTTGAACCAAGCCACGTTTTCCGATCATAACACTTGCAATTGTTTTGCTTCCCAAGATCAGATGCGCATTTGTTTATTAGGTAACATAACCGCGGCATGCGAAGCGAATATGCTTCCGGATTCCAGTCTGCTACGTTAACCATTCACCCGGCCATATACGGCATCCGGGAACGTGGGACGAATTAACAAGGAAACTACAAGTACCGTGATTTCTTTGTAAGGATTGATCGATTTGATTTATTTTACTTCGCTTTTCTGCCAATTTTGCATAATCGCGAAGATGAAGATGAGTGATGATATCATGAAATTGATGACAAATGAACACCCATTCCCAGGCCAGAATTCGAACCCGGGATCCCTGGAGTCGTAGCGCGCTATGATAACCACTCCGCCACGGAGGTCTTCTCTCTCTCTTTTATGGGCTTCCCCTATCGTGTAATGGGAAAACTGTGCTCTTGTACTTTTGTCCCGGCCTGGAGTTCGATACCTGATATAAGCACATGTGGTTCGGATCCCCCCTCCCCCTCTTCCGTCTCTCATAGTTTGCAATCGTGCTGTGAATATTCCATTTGGTTGTGGTTATTCCATTTCAGTAACGAAAGCAACAGTTTTCTATGTGGACTGAATCGTTGAAGGTACAGCGCGTTCCGTTCGTTTTGACTCCGGGCCGAGATAGTGCGTGACATGTCGCAGAAGCCGGTATTTTCTTCCTGCTATGTTTTGCTTATTTACGCACATATCTTTAGCATGTAGCCTATTATATTTACATTGCATGACGAGTACTAACCTGTGTTATAGGAGTTGTTCAAAGTTGTTCACGCGCTTTCTCAGCCCAGAGCCAAAACCGCATAAGATATAAAGGCATGGGCAGAAACAGAATTATTTATTTTCGGAGCTCACTATTAATATAAACTACTGCAAAATTATCTTTGTAGACTTCCAAACACCTGCCACCTGTGAAACGCATGAAAAATTGTTAGTTTGCATATTAGTATCATTTTATGTTTGTAAAATAGTGTCCATTGTTATTTGAAGCCTGAACTCAATTGACAATCTAACCCGTTCGCTTTCTTTTTGGTACATTTCAGAAACCAGGCTTGAACCTAGAACCATGAAGACCGAGGATAAGAACACCAACATGCCCCGCGTGCGAATCGCCGTTCTCGGCAAGTTCAACGTTGGGAAATCAGGTAAGGGCACTTTAGTAATTAACTAAATTCAATTGTAGAGTCCGATTATTTTCGGAACATCTCCAGCTGATCGCACGAGTCTGTCTACCCAGCCTGCCAACAGCGTAGAGCAAGAGGGTTAGCGATAGGTGCTGGATTGCGATGACGTCAGCGGCTCTGTTGTGATTGGTCCCTCCGGAGTTATGACTCACTTCCAAGCGACAATAGCCAGGGTTGTTACGAAAATAATCTCACTCTACATTCACATTTCCCCTGTCTTTTTGCATCTTGCTGCCTTAATTAATTATTGATAACTATTTATTCATTTCCATTTGCTATTATTTTTATCGTTTTTATAGTTTAATACAATTTTTTGTCACTTTGTTTATAGCTACTAGATTGATCGGTTGATTTGCTTTATTTTACTTCGCTTTTTCTGCCACTTTTGGCTAATTTGCGAAGATGGAGATGAGTGATGACATGTTGAAATTGATGAATGAACTCGCAAACATCCCCGGGATTCGAACCCGGGACAGCTGGAAGTTGTATTCATGGTATAAATATTCTAAACATAAATGTTCTAAATGTATAAATGTTCTAATTAGTTTTAATATGTGTATTCATTTGTTCTTTCAGCTCTTACCGTTCGCTATCTAACGAGGAGGTTCATCGGCGAATACAGATCTAACACAGGTAAGACGATTTCTAATTCATTCATTACTTTTAACTGTACATTTTGTAAAGAAAATATGTAAATATGGTCAGTGCCGGCGATTTAAAAGGGCGTGGGTGGGGGCAATTGCCCTCACTTTTTGTTACTTTTGCCTCCGCACGATACTAAACCTACAAAGGGGAAGTACACTGTCTTTGCGCCCCCCCCCCTTCAAATTTGACCCTTTGTCCCCTGAGTTTTGGAACCAAATCGCCGCCAATGAATGTGATAGATTTCAGAAATTAATACTTTTAATTTTCTAAAGTTATCTCAATACACAAATGTTATTATCAAAGCAATTTACTCTAAATTCCATTATTTCATCTGTTGGTGAACTATTAGTTTCATAATAGACATATGTTTCAGCCTTGTGTATTGTTAAATCATAATATATAAATTCAAAGAAGGTAAGTAGCCTATGTGTTGACGCATGTATGTGTTATTATCGTTGAATTATTGAAGTGGTCGTACACTGTGAAAGGTTGACTGGAGAAATGGACCGTGAGTTTCCGTTGCCACTTAGGTACCGTAAAAATTACCACGACCGTTCTTTTTTTTTTTAAAAAAAATAACGGCCATTAACTATTTAATGCCATTTTAATTAGAAAGTTGTTAAATATTATTTATGGTGCACTCAACTTTATGCACGTTAAAATATTCTAATTTAAGTAAAAAAAGGTTGCATTTAGTTTTTGTAAATTAACCATCAGGTCATTATTTTAACGGTAAATCATTGTAACTTTTACGGTAACTTTCAACGGCATATAATTCACCAGTGCCATAATTAGAGACCCTCTACCCCCCTTCCCCCACGATTCCATATATTAAATAACTCTCGGATCATCACTTAATCTTAAGCTCAGTCATACAAATATGTACTAGTGGTCAAGAGACAATACTCAAAATGAATGTTATTGTCTTAGCCATATTGAAGTGCGAGGCATCCCGTACTATTCCGTTGAGCATTGTGATCGGAAAGAAACTACAAAGAATTTCAAGAGACAAAAAGTAGAATTCACCCCCCTGAAATCTATACTCGATCACACCTCTTAATAAACACAGGATGAAATAAGTGAGTCAATTCATTTATAAATTTCGTCTATTCTGAGGCTGTTCTCGTCATATGGGGATCCCTCTGGGCTAAATATAGCGAAATACCCATCTGCAACGGTTATTTTCGGTATACTGTGCGTAATTTATAGATGTTTTGGCACGAGCATTTGAGCGTTCAAGTTTTTAGCGAGAAACGCTGACGTCAGATGGGATGCACTCGACACGACCATTGAGAAAAAGTAGCATCAGTGCTGCCACCTGTGTCCTCATCTGAAAACTATGCGGTTTGTGACTTTCTTTTGTTTTCGTCTCCATTAACAATACGGTTACTCATAGATTAAGGAAGATCATATAAACTAATTGTCTTAAAGCTTAATTTTGTGACCTTTTCTTTTGCTCGGTTTCCTATTTCAAAGTTTTCGCTCGTGTCTTTTCTGCACTTCCTTCCTTTATTCTTCTCATTTTATCTTTCTGGTGAAAAGCAATACAGTGGCCGCGATTGGGTTCCAAAACTACGGGGACAAGGTGCCAAAACTTGGTGGGCAAGGATTGGTAGATAAAGTTTAGCATAGCGCGGGGGCGAAAGTGGCGAAAAGTGGGAGGCATCTGCCCCCCGCCCCCGTAATCGCTGCCACTGATGCAATATGACGTAAAATAACCAAACCAACATGTATGAACACACGCAAACGCACGAGACGCGTGATTAAAACAAGTTAATTTCGAGGGAATCACATTATATAGGCAAAGGTGCTGCCCTCTGCCCCTACCGTCAACCTTTAAGCACTAATTAATACTAACATTGCGGCGAGGTGTCGGCCTTGCACTGTTATCGAGCGCGTGCGGAGGGGGTCAACTCCATTGGCCTTGTTCCGAGCGATCGCGGGAGGAGAATTCATCCACATGTTACAAAATGTGCTTACGTTGGTGGCAGGCCGTGTGACGCAAAACGATCGGCTGGGAAGAATCGTGGCGTTACACGAAGCAGACCCAAGGCTTGTAAACAGTTCCTGCTGCATGCCTGTTGCAGTGCGTCACGTCCTTTACATTCACTCGAAAATTACACGGTAACATTCCGGTCATGGCATAAATGTTAAGAAAAATGCCGAAGAAAATGCTTTCGTTTAAAACGGTCCTAAGTGAGACATTCAGAACTCAGTGGGTAGCATTTGAAATGACACCTAGCGGGGAAAAGTGGCAACTGTACTACTCCAGATTTTTTTGATGACACAAGAAAGCGACAAAACACGCTTACGGTTTCGGACACGGCTTCAGATTTTTTTTCTCTCTCCCAACTTGTTTGACTCGGCACGTCATATACCCAACTGAATCCTCTTATCAGGGTCCTTGAATCTCAAGAACGCCACAGAAATGCCAGGCATAGCTCAGTCTGTGCAACGCTCCTGGGGATTCAAGTGACCTGAATTCCCTCACTTTTATCTCACCCTGCTCTTCTTTTCGACACTATTTCTTCCCAGTTTGCATACATCTTGTGTAAGGATGCCAGGGGCGGCGCCAGAAATTTTCTACGGGTGGGCAGAAGCTGTATATTGATAGATTAGGGTGGGCAGGTAAGGCGATTATATATATATATATATTGTTGAACTGCCTATTGGCAGCCCGGGGACGTAACTGTAGAGACTCTCGCTTTTGTTCCTTTTTAAATATTTATTAAAACACCTTGACCATGCGGACTCGAATGTGGACTAGAAGTAGACCCTTCTCACTTACCTAATACTTTCTCTCTCAGGTCCTGGTACCTCCTCACTTCCAGCACGCCACTCCCCGTCAACACCACCTTGTCCTCACGCTTCCCCAAACGCTACTCTCCCGAACAGTCACGGCTTCCTCCCGGCCAGTCTCTCCCAGTTTCCATTACTCAGCAATGACATTGCCCGATCAGAAGTCGCACCTGCATTCCTACTTCAAGATCTCCCTCTCTGTCCACAATATATAGATGGATGTAGGACAGATATATGTACGACATACATACATATGTATCCCCTTCTCTCTTACACTCCCGAGTTCCCTTCACTTGTTTTACCTTTCTTTTTCATATTCTCTTCTTTACTCCCTAATGCCTCTTATATCTTTCTTTATCAGCTTGTCACCTCTTTCTCCCTTTTGCTTTCTCTCGTTCCATTCTTCAAATGTTTCTCTTAACTGCCATGCACACACACATCACATGTACGTATGTGTGTTTTTGGTGTCTTTCCTCTTCATTTTCTAATCTATTCTCGCAGCTTGTTCTTTGTCTCCGATGGACACAATTATTTCAAGGTAAGTGTTTGTGTGTGCGCAGCCATACATTCTAATCACATTCTTTCCTTCATGTCAATGTAGTGAAATAAATGTGAATTGGTTGCATCACATTTTGTCCTTCAAGTGCAAAAATACAAGGCACATACATACTCCACAGGCGACAGTGATAGAAATTGTGATGGTAGACAATGGTGAAGGATTAAATTACTTTTTTCATAATTTAAATGCATGTTCCTGATCATATTATTATCATATGAGTTTTTCACTGAAACTTTGGGGTTAATGATCACTTTTATTGGCTTACAAGGTTATTAGAACTGACAAATTTATCTGAATGTTTCCAGTAATGGCTATCGGGTGCAAAAATTGGGGGCAAGGAGAGTTTACTTTTTTGGTAGAAAAGTCTTAGCATTAAGAGGGCACAGTGGGGATGCAACAAATGGCACTGGATAGTTGGATTAAAATTAATATCTTATTGCGAATGTAAACACACACACACGGAAAAACCAATTCTTTGTTCATTCTGCATAAAGTATCTCCAGGCTTATGAAAGGCTATTTTGACAAAATATCGCCCAAAAAATAATCAAGTAACATTGAAAAATCTGTTAGCTAAGTTGTTAATCGTTTTCTGAAGTAATTCTTCGTTACACATGCGGGAGAAGTAACACACGTATGATTAGATGAACACATGCAAATAGTTTACATTTTGTAGAATGTGATTTTGCACACAAGGAATTCATCGAAATTTATCACTATACCCGGTAATTCATCTCTTTTTCACAGACGACTTGGATTGTATTGCTTGATCTTTTCGAAAGCGCTCAAATGTCAACCTCTATCCTGCGCAGTATACCCTGGAAACTTTAATCTTGCAGGCGAACGAGTCTCTGGCGCCTGGAACCACAGTCAAAATAATAATTTGTGGGGGGCGGGGGTTGTATTTTCAATGTCTCCGTGTATTTGATCCCCAACTTCGTCACTTTCATGCAGTGTGGTATTTGTAGGGGGGATGAGGGGGCATTCCCCCCTCTGGATACTTGTGTCCCCCTCTCTGCTTGATAAATTTTATCCCTGAGGGGAATGGTGTTTGGGGGGGGGGGGAACAAGAAATTATTGGCAATTTAGTTACTTTGCCATTCAATTGCAACATTTTCTGTCAGACAACTGGAAGCTCCATTTGGCGAACACAGATGTGGCCTCTAGCGCTGCTCTATTCCTGGAACTGTCAAACAAGTGGCCAGGGTTGAAGATCACCTCCCCTCTTTTCTTTTCTTTGTCCACGGAATTTGGCAGGAAAATACATGTGAAAGTCACAATTTGATTGTCACGTGACTCCAACTTGTCACCTCAGAACGTCTCTATTTGTATGAGTGGAACAATAGTACACGAAGATAGCTTACGTGGAATTTTTTTACGCAATAGCCCTTTACGAAATCATTTCTTAAAAAACAGTGTGCTTTTTTTATAATGAGTTAGATTTATTTGTGAAGCTAGAATGTTAGTGGAAAAAGTGAGCATTGCGAGTTCCAGACCCTGCAATATCAGGAATCTGCCTTCAAAATGAACGAAATCTGATAAAGCTGGTGGCGGTGAAGGCTGTGTTGGTCAATGGATCGGGTTTGAAAATTTGCAAGTGCATCTCAAATATTTGTCTCTGGCAATACACTCTCTTAAATGAACGCATCATTTATGGTGAAAATACCATAACACGTTCCCTGTGAGTTCTTTCTGTCTATTTTTTTCATCAATGGCATAACATTGTCGTCTTATAATGAACAGGTTCTGGTTTCTATTGACCCTCCCCTGGTGGAAGCACAATGCACACTGGTTTGGACTCCACTTTAAACTGTAGGTTTAGTTCTGATTAGCCTATCTGAGCATAAAATTCGACTTAAAAACAAATAAACAAAACTTTCTTATGGATACTTCGTGACATACCTTTTTTTTCTTTAATTCATCTGCATCTGCAGATTCTGTTAACCTTTTCGGCCAAACCTCTGATGCTTCTAAAGTTTAAACCATTCTCATCATGATTTATTAGGTCTCTGATGCCCTCAAAACAAAGCTTTCCTTCCAACCCCTTCTTCTTTTAATTCTACGTAAGTTAATCACAAGAAAATCGCATGATTACGTAACTAATAGGCAAAATTTAAGTGTGGAACTAAGATTTCAAAATAGAATTAGCCACCTACTATCAATTCAATAATTCCGTTGTTTTTTCAAAAACCCACATAACTATTACATCGAAATTAATATTACCTCGGTATTGTAGTGCCTATTGAGATTGATGCTTATTAGTATTTATTAGTACAACGAATACAAAGTTCTTATTTTGTATACCATGTACGTAGTTATTTGAAAATGACAGGTATGTAAAATAGAAATATAAACATTGTAATTAAATGAAGAAAGATATACTTCTGGAATTTCATGTAGACCTAATTAAAGAGTCGAAATAATTTTCTGTGTTGCTGGAGGAAGCAACGCTGAGGTTTTTATTTGTTTATTTAGAGATTATTTCCATCATACGTAGGCCGGGATTGATATATGTGAAGACCCGGAGCTTACAACACCAAGACCCCACCTCAATCCCCTCCACAGTTTCAGTTATAACTTTTCGCAAAGCTATACGAGGTTAGTTCGTTATACGTAGTCCTACGTTTTATTTTATCACATCCGAAGTACCTAATTTTTTCTTTATATGCTACTTTTCAAAGGAGTCTGTTCCCCAGTGAAGGCCCGGAGCTGCAGCCCTCAAGCTCACCCTAAACCCTGCATAATTTTGCGCCTCCTAAGCCCACTAGCTGCTTCTAATCATAGAAGTATTCAATTGGTCACAGTTATCTTGTTTCAAGATCTCCAGTAATTCCTTATTGCTTTCTAATGACTAAGTTAAGTCAGCTTTTTATGGGATGATGATATGTGAACATTTTCTAGTATAGATAATATTCATTAGTAAAATATATATGTAATGAACACCAGAATACACTTATTTATTGAAACATTCACATATCCCCAAGTATATGTACTTAGTGAATTTGATTGGGTGGGCAATCGGGTGGGCACAGGAATTTTTGGGTGGGCGCTTGCCCACCCGTGCCCACCCCTGTCGCCGTCCCTGAAGGATGCGGACGTCTTCTCCATTTTTTTCTATTTTCTGTATTTGCGGTGGTTAGGAGTTCCCTGTAGCACTAGGAGAATTTTATCTCACAATACCTTTTCGTGGAACACACGAAGTTTGGTGATAATCATACCACCTCTATCTGAAATCCTATTTAGACCCATACCATAATGCTGATTTGCAGTGATTTTAACACAGCGGCCTTGAATTCAATTGATGTTTTAAGTCCACTTTATGCACAGATAGGCCAATCGGGACAGGACTTACAGTTTAAAGTGGGATCCGAATCACTGTGCACCGGCCACAGTGGCGGAATGATTAGCGCTACCCCAGGATTCCTAGGTTCCAATACTGTCCTGGGCATGGATGTTTGTGAGTGAGTGCCCATTCATCAATTTCATCATATCGTCACTCATCCCTATCTTCGCAAATTAGCCAAAAGCAGCACAAGAGGCGAAGTAAAATCAATCAATCATTCAATCTATTAACCGAACCACTGTGCAGTGTGCCTCCACCAGGTACCGAAACCGGGACCCCTTGATTATAAGGCGACGTTACCACTACGTCATCGGGGAGGCCACAACACAGCGGCATTAAGAAGTTATTAAAACTGAGATTTGAATTCAGCGTTCAGGAATCAGGCCTACTGAAATATGCGCATTTTCTCTACTTACTTAATGCAGTGAATTTTTCAGACGTTAAATCTAAATGTCTGGAATCAAATAATTTACAGAGGACATGTTACAAATGTTGACATTTGATAGATACATGCAGTTCTGTTTCGACAAAATGATGTAGGTCAGCGACTCAGCGAAGTACTTGGGAAAGTTCAATTCTTCTAGTTTTGAACGAAGCATCAATTCTTATTACGCTGTCGACTTCTAATCAAGGGTTTAAACTTAAGGACTTAACTTTGAAACAATTTATCATCGTGAATAAATTGTACTGTCTACGGGATTTACACAGGATTACAGACATTGTGCATAAGTTACATACATTGACGTCTGCGTAATGGCTCAAGTCGTAAATGAGCCAGTTTCATAATTGGACCATATCGTGACCTGTACTAATAAAGCCCTTATTTCCATGAGCAGGGGGTGGCTCAGAGTTTTCCGTGCAGTGAAATGTAGTTTGGAAGACCATATTAAACGATGGGCTTGCTGACCTTGACAGGTAACGGCAACTTCAAACGGCGCGTATTCATAATAACGCATGAACGGAATATACAGCCCCGCTTTCCCCCAAAGGACACCGCAAAGGATAGAAGGCGCTCGTGTAGTTCATGAAATGTCACGTGTGAGAAATGGTACAGGTGAAAAACGTAGAAATTATGATTCAGTGCAACGTCCTTACATATGCACGAAGACCGCATCCGTACCTTGTGTACATACGCATTCATCACATGTGACGCACGGTCACGGCAGGGGGCATGCACCGGTCCTTCGGAGGCAAGTTAGGTGTCTCCTACCAGTGTGACTCATAAGTGTGTTTGAACAAGGTTGCCAGGTGATATAAAGTTTCACTAGGTTACCCAATAGCTACGACGATGCTGAGTGGTAGAATATAGCTATACCAAGTGCAGTCAGTGGCCTTATGTATATATATATCTTCCAGCATCCCTGGAGTGTGGATGAAAACATGAAGAGGTTAGTTATAATCTCGCTACATGGTTTGAATCTCACCTTGGACGTGGGCGATCCCTGAGTTTGTTATTTAGTACGAATATTAGAGGGTCTCCTCGATGGTGTAGTAACGTCGTCACCTTGTAATCAAGGGGTCCCGGGTTCGATACCCGGTGGAGGAACTTAGTGATTCGGATCCAACTTTAAACTGTAGGTCCAGTCCCGATTGGCCTATCTGTGCATAAAGTGAACTTATAACAACAATTCAATCAATTGAAAGTTAGATATGTAATATAAACAACGGGGTGTTCGGTTTGGATTGGAGTGTTCTTGCGTTGTTTTATTGAAGCTTTTGCATGATATGTTCGATTTGTTTGACGAAGTGTGGATCAACGCCACTCCACGCTCTAATAGGCTAATCAGGACTAGACTTACACTTTAAAGGATGATCCAAACCACGTATCCCCACCGAAAATAGCACCCGGTACCCCATGATTACAAGACAACCGAGTAAGCCACCCTACCATTGGGCTAAAGAGGCTCTGGAGCTCACCCAGCCTTACATCAATGGGTCCCTGGGAGTGGGGTAAAGGCGGTCGGAGCGTGGTGCTGATCACATCAACTCCAAAATGGCCTAGATCGAGAAGGGGTGAGCCCTGGAATTTGCCTTCATGGCACGTTGCTATAAGCACGGGGAACTTTACCTTTTACATTACCATCGGGTAGACAAGAACTAGAGTGTGTGTGTCTGTGTGTAATGCTTGATAACGGAAATCAGAATCGAACCCGAAACGTTATGAATTGATGAGGTGGATTAATCTCGTGTTAAATAGTGACACAGATCACTGCTCACGTAAACAGTGGAATTGGAAATTGTGTTGCGCCAACACTGACCGAGAACCGACACCACCTGTGCGAGAGGAAGAATGGATGCTTCCTCTCTCTCTCCTCTCTCCAAGGCAACGAGAAGATCTCACCTCCGCAGCTTCCGGCTGGTGCCAAGGGCTGGATCTCGCCGGCTGGCGCCAGAAATCCTGCCGCGCCGTCACCGGAATCGCTAAATTTAGGGCAACTGGCGGCGAGGCTTAGCAATTGAATGTGCCCGGTGCTGACTCCACGGGAAATCGGCCGAAACAAATCGCTTTTCTGCCTCAATGCGCGAATCCTAACGCATGACCCCCACCACGATTCGAACCGGGGACCGTCTGCGACGAAATCATGAGTTCAGCACTCAACACCTCGCAACCGCAAATTGGAAAAACTAATTTCTCATGTTTAAACTTGGGGCCTAACTTTGGTAGGACATGATCTAAATTGGGGCTTACATTTAGAAGGGGGCGGCAGAATCGAAAAGTTGCTCGTCGTTTAAAAATTTCGCCCAGCACTATTTTGATGAATAACTACTGTCCTACAAGTGGAGACAAGTGACCCCGCCAAGTTACGCGTATGCAATTATTAATAATCATTACTTAACATGCACAGAATAAAGTGTTTACTGTGTCCTTTTACGTTTTTAACAAATCCTTTTCAAAAACATCAGCGGACACCTATCTAACATAGTGACTAAACTCTGTCTCACTCGGGTCTCTCTGTAGCAAGCGAACGAAAGCAAGTCTCCTTCTCAAGTTACGATTCCAGAGTTCTAGACCAATGAACGCATTACGCATTGAGGGGAAAATTCGGCTGCAGCTACCAACTGTTTGCGGCAGTGAGCACTGCTCTGCTCAGCCCACTCGGCTTCTCCCGTCCTCTACCGTTACGCGCGACCTTGCTCCACATATTCCCGAGACCTTAGACACCCTCATGGGAACACTTTCCACAACCGAGCAGAGGTTCCCAAGTAAGGGACATGATCATTGGTCAGTTAAGCAGTTGTTCATTATTGTTTAGACACCGCAATCGTTCTTTTTGTTCGAGGACAGGCATTGGCTTTAAAAAGTATGTAACAAATTTGTTTTGGAGAGACGCGGATTATGCATGGTATGAGAAGGACATTGGTTTTAAGTTTAGAGTTTTTACAGTCGTCGCCCAAGAAAGATATATGGCTTGATATCGCAAGAGGTTGCACATTTCCCCCACGAGAGGTCGTCCTGGTTGGTGGGCGCATAAATCCTTCCTGTTGGCAAGCTCCTGTGTTTGCGTAGCCTTCCTCGCTACAGCGATGCTTTCGCGATAGCCACCGCTTCCTAGACAACAAGGACGGCTCTTTCTCAAATCAACGCGCGTGGTGTTTCAACCGTGATATTTCAAAGCTGGAGATGCTTTGCGTATTCACATTTCACTCCATTTCCATTAAAAACATTGATTTCACTTATTGCCAATCTTCTAAGGCCAGCTTTAGACGGAAGCATTTATTTAAAATTTTTGCTAGCATAAATGCTACGTAAATGCTTCATTTAACATTTCATGTGACATTTCGGTAAGCTTTTGCGATTGTAATGTATAATATATACAGCACGAAAGACACATCGAGTTACACCATGTATGGGGAGTGCACGATGTTTACAATTGAAACAAATGAAATATTCTTCCATAAGTGTACAGTATACATTATAAAGTATGAATTTAAGCAGTGCCATTGATTTGTACCTAATACAGTTTTATAGGAACCGTTATTCATCTCGGTTGAATAGTTATCGGCTTTTAAAAATGTGAGGCGGTACGTTGTTTACATCTCACTCGGCCGCCATTACATCTGCATTCGTGACCTAGAGGTCGCTTCTGATTGGTTATGCTACGAGAAATGCTACGGAAATAGAGCCTATTGTATCGTTGAGAAATGCCATGAAATATGCCATTAACATTTCTCACTTTACACGGTAGCATTTTGGTCGAAAGCCTTGGTTTTCGATAAATGCCCTAAAGCTCCAGCCTTTGCTTTCGTTTTACTGCTAAAATGGTTAAGGTTGTTTTCTCACACTTTTCTTTTGCTCATGAAATTCCTTACCTTTTCCTCGTTCCTTTTTTTTTCTTCTTTATTTTTCAACATCTATTTTTTTCCTTGATACTTTGCCAACAGTGCACTGTTTTCAACTCGCTTGAAACGACGTCTGCTTTTTCTCAATTTCGTCCTTTGATTTTTTTCCATCTCCGATGCTTCCTCGAGCTGCATCTGCTTCTTCCTCCATCCACTGCTTCATTTCTTGTTGGCTTCTAATAAGGGTTAATTTTCATTCGATACCTTAGACACTTTTCTCGTACGGTGGCTACATTGCGCATTAACACCTTGACTATTCAAGTTAAAGATGCAATGATATCTTTATATCTTTAAAGATATAAAGCCAGTTCAACAATCCCTTCTTGCACAATTTACAATTAGCAAGATACATTCACATTACACAACAATATATGATTATGTAATTTTATAGTTTTTCTTCTCATGAATACATCATATCTGATTTACCAAAAATAGTGAAAAAATAATATATTTATCCAGTGCCGCCTGTAATAAAAGTCACAAATATTCTTTGGCCATTGAAATGGAATGTAATTATTTTTCTAAGTAAAAATTCTGCTTACATCACTATCTTTCATCGTTTTTCGTATCATTACTGCAGTCATGTCATATCATATTGGAAACGACATATTGTCGCACCTATGCCAATATCACAAATTTCAAATTTCGACTTTTGGCATAGTGCAGTTTCTGACTACTTGATGTTAATAGATTGCTATGCTATCTCATATAACCTAATAAAGTCATAACTAAGCAAAAAATTAACGATGGCAATATTTATCCAAATATAAAACCTGCTTTTCTTTCACAAAATTGAATATTATAATGCTTTTATCTCGAAGTAAGATTTCGCCAAGGGTTCCAATCCCGGCTTGGGCATGTGTGTTCCTTGTGTACCATCACTCATTCTCGTCGTCGCGTTTAGCTGAACTTTGTAGAAAATCGGCGCTAAGTAGCAAAATCCAATCAAAATAAAGCAAGATTTAGCACATTTCTGGTTTTCGCATTGGTGCGACGATATTTCAAATATTTGAAGTTAACGGTTAAGCTTACCGTAAATGTAAGCCCCACGTGCAACGCATTCTAAAACAGTATCCATTATCATACCCCCTTTCTGAAAATATAATGTTCCATGCAGTTCTACAATTAATTTTGTCCAGAAAGCATAAGTTGTATGCGTAAATGTTTTGTGATATGTATATTTTGTATTTACTGATTTGTGATTGTTTGAAGCGGGATTTGTAACTTAATCTTGTCTGTCCTTGTTCCAGATCTCCTGTACCGTCAGACGGTGAACATCAACAACGCTTCTCTCGAAGTGGAAATAGTGGACGTGTCTGGCGAGTCGGTGAGTATCCCCTGCGGTCTGGCCTCGAGCCACGAGATTCTCTGGTTCCAATAAAAGAGCGTGTACCTGGCTTTTCTAACGGGAGGTGGGGCTGTCACCTGCGCGTGCCAATATTTTTCGTCGTCATAACATTTCCCCTTCTCTCTTGGCCATTGTTGTCCTGTAGTTTGCTTACACAAGGTTTCATCGCATATTAAATTATATTCGTTTGGTTGTATGATTCTAGAACCTGCTGAAATGTGTGACTTTTTCTCAGAGGCAAATTTCGATAGTTTTCTACGGAATTCGAGCGTTGATATTCCCCAATTTTCTTCCTAGAGCTGCATACAATGACAGGATTAATCAGAAAGCAAATCAACACAGAGGAAAGTAATGTTTTTGTGCTATTGCCAGCTTTACGAACAGATGTCCATGTAATTCAATGAAGGAAACTCAGTTATGTGGGTATCAGGAAATTGTGCCCCTCCCCCCCCCTGATTTTACTACTACGCTAGAGACCTTTTCCTTTGATATTTCCCAAGTTTCTCCTTTTTCCACATTCCCTATCCTCTTCATTAATCTTTCCATTGAATTTCGACATGTATGTATATTTCGCTGCAATACATTTTGTTTTTGTTGCCTCCTGTTCACATTTACCGTTCTTTCATTTCTAGTAGAGGTATAATTTTCAATTTTCTCTTTTCATGTTCTTTTGGGAGTTGGTGCATCTTGTAATTCCTCCCATCCCACCCAATTCAATATTTTGCTAACACATTAACCCTTGTTTCCATATTAAATTAACTAAATTTGCTGACCTAGCCAGTTTTTTAAAAAACGTGTAAAGTGTTTATCATTTTTTAATAAACTGCCTTGGTCAGCAAATTTAGTTCATTTAATATTTTGCTACCATTTTATTCACAGCAATTTTGCTTGAAACGCATTATACCATTTTATGATTAATTCGGATAAAATAAATAGAATTTAGCACGACTTTAAGCAGTTTAGCATGGACATATGGTAAAATTGTCGTTGTATTATGCTTACAGTATAATTTTCTTAAGTTTCGACAACGTAGAGTCCATGTGTCCGGTGATTCTTAATTAGCTCTTGCTATATTTCCTACATCTTCAGTGACGAAATGTAGTACAGAATGTCATTCCTAAGATCATAAATTTCCTTTTGAATGTTTAGCAAAATAGTTTCGAAGTCCGCTCTATTTTCATATGGAGCGACAGGGGCGAGTCGTTCAGTTTGAAGGGGAACCCGAGCTGCTGTGCAAGAGAATCGAACCAGGGACCCTTAGATCACTACGGGGAGGCTCGTTGAAATATTATAAAATCTTTGACGTTTCTTCCGAAGCAGTAAGAAATATCTTTCTTGTTGCCGATAATTTGAATCAGCGTTCCTCTTCATTCCGAAATATTCTATATTTTTTCTGCACGTGAATGCTAGTTCTCGCACTTGTTTCAGCTCGAGCGCCATGGACCCCTACCGCTCCGTGGGGGACATGGCTAGCAAGCTCGTTGCCAGAGGCAGCACACGCGCAAGAATTTGCACCTTGGGTGTCCACTGCTTGCCCCATTCATGTTATGTCTGAATAGAGTGCGTCATCTTCAGAGCACCTGGCGGCGACTCCTGGCAGTAGCCAATTCCTTCCTTCGGCTTTCCACCAACAGACGAAAGTTCATCTCCATTCAGCCTCCTTCAGCCCCCTTAATCCGCTCATGGTCTCGATCCTAAATGTGTTTCTGTGTCACAGACATCCATTCCCCTCTCCCCCCGCTGCTGGTCATTTTTTCTCCCCTCTTTTGCTGACGACAAATCATGTGTGCTATTTTAATTGGTTGGCAAAACGTCAGCTTCCATGTGTCATTCTAAATGAAGCATGTCCTTCTGCACTTAAACCCCCACCCCTTGTCTTGTCTCGTTGTTTAAACAGAGAAAGCCAAGCAAATAAGTCTAAACCATATGTCAACAAGTCAGTATAGCATGCAAATAATTTAAAGTCTGGTATCGGTTGAGAAGAGACTCGTTCTAATCTCATACCTGGTGTTTCGATTCTCGAAATAAATTGTACTAAAGTTGTTACTTGCTTCATTCTAAACTGTTCTGGTCATTGTTTGGTTGAGAGGACGAAAGCGCTTTATAAATCAATACTTGAAGCATTGTTTTCCTTGAAAGGACAACAAGATTATTTGTTCCCTAAGCCAATACGGTAACCATTGTTCAGAACACTCGATTGTTCTACAAATTCACGTTTTGAATGAAGGTTAATCGTCACGAGTGGTTATGTGGTTTTTTCTTGTCATCTGAAATACGAAACCTGCGAATTCCGGGAATCGAACCCGATAACAGTGTTTCAATGTTGGAAGCACGACCGTCCAAATTACGGTCCTCCATTCCTTTCTTATGGGCACCGCATAATTACTTGTAAAAGCTCAAACATTATTTTGATGCGTTATACCTAGTGTAAATAGAGTGCAATATGGCTCGTGACTAATTGGTCAAACAGTTAATTGGTCCTGCATAGAATACTCTGGACACCCTTTTACTAAGGAAAAGCCTTAGTATAAGTGTAGTACAGTACTTGCGTTGTCCTATATCTAAATAAATATATATGCCAGGTACACGTTTTTTTTTGTTTTTTTTTTTTTCCAAAATTTCAATGTCAGTAAATAAATCTATCAAGTTTAAGCTTTCAGCTTTAGTATACATAAATAAACATTTCCAAATGAACTTAAAAGCGCAGTTTCCAATAGTTTGCTACAATGAGTGTTTTTCTCTCTTCTTATTGCAGAGGGATTGCACTTTTCCTCTGGAGCAGGTCCAGTGGGCCGACGGCTGCGTCGTTGTCTACTCCATCACGGACAAAAGCTCCTTCCAGTACGCCGTGGAATCTCTGGAGAACCTCCAGAAGCTTCGCCCCATGAATACCATTCCTGTTACATTGTTGGGCAACAAAGCTGATTTGGAGCATCTAAGAGAGGTGAGCATTGTTATGTTTTCTAGTTCTGTTGTTAAATGAGTGATTATTTGAAACATTATGCAATCATATAGTAATTGAAAAGGGGGGAACCCCCGAATATGCCCAGCCTCCACCCGCATACATTGTGCTCTTTGATATGATGGTGTTCTAATTGCTTCATGGAATATTGTCGTTTCAACCAAGTAGCTATTCACGCAGAGGCGCCAACTTCATATACATGATAGAGGGAGGGGGCGAGATGGAGAATAACATTTTTTATGTATAATGTATGTACTTTTTAAGGATTTATTTGGGGGAGGGGGGGAGTGCCTTGCTCCTCTAAAGTCGGCGCCTATGTACTCCGTACACCACTGTTTGTGCGCCTTTTTCAGTAGGAACGCATGTGCAGTTTATTTTACCTTTAATTAGTATACTTTCTCGCCTGTTGATTGCTACTACTCGAGTTCTGACTCACTCCCAAGTTGCAAATGCAGAACAACCAGAGCTGCCATGAAAGTAATCTTACTCTACCTAGATTGTTAAGTTTGTGCTTATACTGGGAAGGACTGAGGGAAAATATTAGGATTATCACAACGAGAAAAGTTCACCAGGGCTTACGGTTTTCATTTGTTATACTTTACGATGCACGTTTTAATAGTCAAGCTGACAACCCAGCTATAAAAATCTCCAAGGTACTTCCCAGTACACGGGAAAGGATGAAAAAGATGACGGGTGGAAATCGTTTAACCCTTTCTCCCTTTCGTAAAGGATTTTTCTCTCATTTTGGATGCTTGCCCGTCTTATAACGAAATCAAAGACTGAAAATCCGACGAGAAAATAAAAAGAGAAAGAAACGAGAAAAGAGGGAAGGAGAAATGAGCAGGAGGTGAGCCGCCACACTGTCAGCGATGCTGCTGGCCTGTCACAACAACCTCTCTTCCTCATTCCACCCGTCTCGCTTTTCACAGACACTCGCTGCAGGGGCGTTAACCCTGCCCCCTTGTGGTGACCTTGAAGCCGCAGCTTGCCCCACCCTCGCTGCGAATTTTTGAAAGGGGTGATGGATTTATCGTTCATATTCCTTTACATTCAATGTTTTGGAGAGGAGTGTACTTCTCTACTCAACATAATAACTACGTTAAGCAACTCTATAGAAGATTAACATATATAATCTGTCGCAGGAATATTTGGAGCAACATCTATGAACTCCTAGTGCACAGTTGATCCCAAAACTGCTTATATAGCATTTCTGCATCCAGAAATTTAATTATTTGAAGAGTGTATGGTTCCCTTCAGGGATTAAACATATATCAAATAAACCTTACTGTAAAATTTTAAAAGCTGTCAAAGAAGCTTGGGGGGTACGTTTCACTGCTTTTACACAATCTATGATTTTCTACTATACTTTTCAGTAGTTGAACGAAAGTTGGGAAACATAACTGTACATTATTATTGTAGACCTACTATTATTCACCACGCGAGTACATAGCACTTAGTATATCGACTTTCTTCTTTCAAACTACAAATACGTGACATAATTTACATGGATATATATAGTTGAAGTATACATAATGCAGTTTAGAACACATTTGTCAAAATAGAGTGTTATTTTACCAGTTCAGTTCTTGTGTTTAGTATTTAACGAAAATAACATTACTGCGTTGTAAACTTTAGGTGAATATACTTTATGGTGTATTTCATTATGTACTTTCAGGTAGAGGAGGTAGATGGCAGAACTGCTGCTCTACAAAATGGCTGCCAGTTCTATGAAGTATCCGTGGCTGAGAACAGCACAGATCTCTACCTCGCCTTTGAGTTTTTGATCAACGAGTGCCGAATGTCCGGAGGTCACAAGACCCGCAAGTTCTCTGTCTCCAAGATGATAGGAACGCTGATCGGCAAGAGCTCTCCAAGCATCACCCAGGGAGGAACGGTCGTCGTCTGCCAGAAATCCGACCTCCACCGCAGCCGCGTGCTGAAAAGACGACAGAACTTCACCGCAACTGCCTCGTTGTGACCAGCCAGCGTTGGTACTTCTCAGCAATGAGTGCAACGGGTGCACTGAAATTTGTCCATTTTTTTGTGACCCCCTTTCGGATGAGAGGGGCGATCGATGGTCACAATCCCCAACTCTCCCTTCTGCACCGTAACAGTGGTGGTGCAGTTGTCACGGTTGAGAGCGGGTAGACCACGTCACTTGCTAGTCAGCGGGTAATGTAGCGGCTTCGGGGGCAAGAAGCGATGCATCTTCCACTCACCAGCTCCTGTGCAATGTCAGGAGGCCCCTTATTTGTACGTCTTTCCTGTAATTCTACCTGGGGCGGCTGGGTAAATTCCACGGTCTGCAAACATCAAACATCTCTAGCAGCAAGCCACAGTTTCAGGGATTAGGGAAGATATTTATTCTGTGGTGAAGAATCCGTCCAAGACACTTCTAGTAGTGTTGAGGTGGAGCAAAGAGAATATAAGTCATTTACGCCAGAGGGAACCATCTTTACTCAAACAGAAGCAACGCCCATGCATTTGTGATCAAAGACTTTCAAACCGGACTGGCGCTGTCATCGCAAAAGTCGTTTGTCAGTTTTTCTTTGTTGAATTTCTTTACTATCTGATTATGTTCTTTCGTTTCAAGTAGTGAATTTCACTGACGTTCACATACAGTTTGCACAAGGTTTATTTACTGCAAAATGAAAACCCAGGCAGCCCAAAATCACGCATTTGTGAAAGCATTCTGATTTTATTGTTGTTTTAGTTTTTGCAAAGTTACCAGCACATTGCTGTTTCAGGAAGGAGTTGAAATATGTACGGATACTGCAGTAGAGTTTCATTTACTTTTTATGCGCAATGTAAGCGAAAGTTTTAAATTTTGCAAAGTGTATTTTGTGTTTTGAAATAACTACCTGAAATTGTTACCAAACACAGCTTCACATTCCTTCTGAATAATGTCCTGTTTGATAGTCATGTTTGATTGTTTTGTTTAGTTATATTTTTATATGAAACAGGCATTTGAAGCTTCTGTTTATGCAGCATGTTGTAAATATCATTTTCTTTATTTTTGTGAAGAACGTTTGTGCGTTGCATTCAAATAATAGGAGTTTGCTTGATTTGATTTATATTATATTTATATTCGTATATTGCATCGAGACACACATTTTAAGCTTTGTAGCAATTTTCTTTGTTTTACGATATTTTTAATTACATGACAAGGATTATTCCTAACTTGAAATATTTTAGTATTACGTCTGTTTTGTTTTCTCTTGTTCCAAAGAACAATATAATTTGGAATGCTACGTGTTCTTGTTACTTTTAATGTGTAACTGGATTTCCATTTATCTGGTCCGAAGGAAAAGTATAGTCTTTGCAACTTTGTTAGAACATTTTATATGTTCATCTCCTTCTACACACAAGCACCCCCAGGATTTTTCTTATTGAGGGAATGGAATTCAACTCATGAAAAGTCATTTTGCCTGCTATTATTTTAAAAATAATAAATTATTCATATTCTTCCATTGACACTGGAAACATAGTGTTAAAACCAAATTGAAACTGCCACAAACCTTTCCTTTTGTGTCTGGTTTACCATATTTATCTATATTTGTGTCAGTTTTCAAGCTTTACAAATGCTATATAAAATTCTTGTGTGGCATTTTTTTTTATTTGTTTCTACACGCAACTATTTTGATATCTGCAGAAAATCTGAATACATATAATTTTTCTAATTGTGGTATAACCAACTATTTCTTCCGAAGTTGTGGAAATCCAGTTTACAGAATTTCGAATTACAATTCTTCCTTTTGCTGGACCTACAATGTGTCCATACAATACGAAGAAAAAAATCACTCGCAGGTGAAGTTTTAAAATGTGATGGTCGGGCTTGCTTGCTACCAAAATAACGTACGTCGGAGATGTGCTCCTGTGTGGTAGAATCCATAGTGCCATGCAAGGGGTGACAGGAGAGAGAGTTGGCACCATTGTTCTATTTGTTTCCGTGCTTTGTTTGCTGTTCATCCAAAACAGGACAAGTGTATATCTAGCCAACTCTCTCACCACGTTTACAGCATGGCGCTGCAATCTGGTTTAAGTGTTGTTTTTACAATTATAAATAACTTGTGCCAGTTTTATACTAAAAGTGTAAAACTCCTTAACAATAATATCCCTTTTTGTGAATGATTTCACAAAGAATGTATATTTGAACTTTTTATATATAATTATAAAGGGAAAAATACTCCTTGTTGAAAATGTCAAATATGATGTTGTGTGCATGGTATTTTTACTGTTATTCATCGTATACTATGTCATCGTAAAGAATTGTTTTATATTTTAACTTATTGCAGAGGCTGTGATCTCTTTCTGTATTTTGTATGATTTGTATACACACACCATCATTTTTTAAAAATAAATTGTAATACAAGTTTTTTCTTTCATTTCTTATCTCCAAATTAAATGATCCAGATAAAAGTATTAATACTGAACGCAATGGAATATTGTGATACATTCATAAATACTAATTTGTTGAGGGTGTTTACGAGACAGATGAACACGAAAAATAATTTGTTAATCTCTACCTTACTATGTACAAGTCAAGCAGAAAATAGCTATATTTCCCACACGCTTACTCTATCCTGGTAATTGAATAGCAGTATATTTCTTAATCATATTATTTCTATTTAAGAGATTACGTATTCTCTAAGATAAAATGTTTATTAATAGCACCAAAGTTGCATTCATTATTTCACAAAAGTATATATAATATTCTATTAATAACAACTTTCATCAGAGGCTAATATTTTCGAAACAGAAATTAAAACGAAAAAATAAAAAATCAAACTCACTACAGCAGAAGAATTAAAAAGAAGAAAAAAAATTATGTAAAAGGGTGTGAGTGAGACATCGTTCCAAATGTATCTTAATTTAAAACCACTTCTGCTGGATACATTTTTTTTATATCCACCATAATTATCAAGTAATCAATTCAAAATAGAGGCAGAGTATAACCTAAACAAATTCTACATGTGGAAAGACATGCAATAGAAATTATAGTTATAATTTATAAATGGCAGCCATACCTCACAAAGACTTAATTCAATTCAATCTCTTTCTCCAGTCAAAATCTTAACTTGTTTCATATATAAGGTTACGAAATCGGCATATCAAAAAGGTATTATTCGAATGAATATAATATTTAATTGAATGTTGCAAACTTAAATTGGAATATACATTATTGTCATCTTTGGATTTTTATTAGATAAATGAAATAAGAAAAGTCTTTTAGCTTAAAGTATGAATCAATCCTTTCCATTCTGACACTAGACATCTGTGACAAGTACATTTGAACCATTGAACCACGGCCATCTTTATTGCAAATTCGGCCTCCCTCGGAATAAAGGTGGTCGTGATTGAACTGAATATACAAAAAACTGGAAGAACTGCTTTACGGCGCTTAGTTGCACTTGGCAGAGCTCCCCCCTTTGGAACCCCTCCCCGTACTTCGCTTTTAAAATTCTGCCTCTGTCTCTTCTTTGTAAAAGCATACACAGCAGCGAGGAACGGTGTGCATTGACACGCATCTTCAACACCACGAGATCTTCTGAGGAACATTCCAACGATAGAGAAGGTTATATTCCAGTGTTGGAAACTGTGTGGTAAATATGATGGCCCTGCCTCAGTTGTGCACATGGGCAACAAATACGACTTTTGGGATGTATACATTCCTAATTTACAATCAGTATTTTCACGGCAGTGAAGCATGACAATTTTATTGTTGAGGTGTTAATGCAATTAACATTTATGGGAGGGAGGCTAAAAAAATGTAATTAAAAGAGACTAATTTAGTATATTAAATATTTCCATTGGGAGAGGCAGGAAATTCTAGTAACTAAATACACTTGAAGCAATTAAGTACTATATAAATTATTCATGTTTATTAGTGGTACTTTTCACAATTAAATTCTTTGAGGTTGCAAAAGTAATCCATCTTATACCATTATCATTACTTAATTGATAAGAGAAGGCATACTAGTATAATTGACATTCCTACACATAGAGGTGCTGACTGTGCCAGTGACCATTATTTAGTAATTGCTAAATTAAGAGAAAGACTAGCAGTGATAAATCATAAGCAAGCAACAAAATCTAAAAGTTACAAAATTTAATACAGGAAAATTTGCTCATGAAAGAATTAATAAAGATTACCAAATTAAACTGTCAAATAGATTTGATGTTTTGCAGGATTCAAATGATGATGAAAATATAAATGAAATAGACAGACGTAAATAAGTATTTGGAGCACATACGTAGCAATAGAATCAGCAGCTAAAGAAAGTATAGGATACCATAAACCAAGAAAATGTAAGCCATGGTTTGATAAGGAATGTCATAATCTAATAGAAATAAGAAATCAGACTAGACTAAGGTGGTTAAATAACTCTGATGATACAAATCTAAGCAATTATAATAGAATAAAGCGAGATGTTAACCGCACGTTTAGAAGTAAAAGAACATATTACTTCATAAGTAAAATTAACGAAATTGAAATAAGCAGCAAAAACAAAAATATCAGAGATTTATAAGAAAGTGTAAATGAATTTAGAAAGGGGTGGCAACCTAAAGTAAACTTGATAAAAGATAAAGACGGTGATTTTCTAGCTGACCCATATTCTAAATAGATGGAAGAACTACTTTAATGACCTTTGAAATGTTCATGTAGGAGGAGATAAATCAGAAGTAAATGAAGTGCACACAGCAGAACCTTTAGTTCCAGAACCTAACTTGACTGAAGTTAAAGATGATATTAAAAGGCTAAAGAATAACAAAGCCCCTGGCATTGATTTAATACCAGCTGTGTTAATTAAATATGGTGGAAATTCGTTAACATTTCAAATTCATAAATTATTTTTTTTAATATTGAATAAAGAAGAAATCCCTCAACAGTGGAATGAATCCATAATTCTTCCTGTGTTTAAAAAAGGTGATAAAGTGAACTGTAATAATTACCGTGGAATTTCTCTACTCTCAACAACATATAAAACATTATCTAACATTCTTTTAACAAGACTAACCCCATATGCTAACGAAATTATAGGTGATTATCAATGCGGATTTAAACGTAACAGATCAACTACAGATCAATTTTTTTAAATTAGACAGACACTTGAAAAAACTGGGAATATAATCAAAATGTCCATCAGCTATTCATTGATTTAAAAATAGCATATGTTCGGTCAAAAGATATAAGTTATATAATATATTAGTAGAGTTTGGAATACCTAAGAAGCTTGTTAGTATGATAAAAGTATGCACCAGTGAAACAGAAAGTAAAATTCGTGTGGGTATTAATGTGTCTGACAAATTTACAATTCATGATGGGTTAAAACAAGGAGATGCATTGTCTCTATTGCTCTTTAATTTTGCCTTAGAATATGCTGTTAGGAAGGTAAAAGAAACTAACGAAGGCGTAGAATTAAGCGGTGTGAATCAGTTGTTAGCATATGCAGATGATGTAGACTTATAAGGAGATGATATAAATACAATTAAGAATAATGCTAAAATATTTTTCAAAACTGCTAAAGAGATAGGTTTGGAAGTTAACAAAGAGAAAACTAAATATATGCTTACAGGCCGAAACCAAGTGTTAGGTAATAATCAAAATCTAATTATTGATAACAACTCGTTTGAACCAGTTTCCAAATTCAAATACTTAGGAGTAATATTAACAAGTGAAAATTATATTAAAGAGGAAATAAAAAGTAGGCTTAATTCAGGAAATGCATCTTACTTCTCTTCATAAACTTTTGTCTTCTCGTTTAATATGTAAGAAACTAAAAGATAAAATATACAAAACAGTAATTTTGTCTGTTGTATTATATGGGTGTGAAACTTGGTCCCTTACATTGAAAGAGGAACATAAATTGAGAGTATTTAAAAATAAGATCCTTAGGAAAATATTTGGATCTAAAAGGGATGAGGAGACAGGTGAGTGGAGAAGGTTACATAATTTAGAACTACATAATTTGTATTCATGTCCAGATATTATTAGAATAATCAAATCAAGAAGACTTAGGTGGGCAGGCCATGTGGCATGAATGGGAGAGGAAAGAGGAGTTTACAGGAAAACCTGATGGTAAGATACCTGTAGGAAGGCCAAGACGAAGATGGATGGACAACGTTGAGATAGACCGAAAGGAAATCGGTATGGATGGAAGAGAGTATATAGATCTTGGTCAAGATAGGGACAGATGGAAGGCCTGTGTTGCTGCAGCCATGAACCTTCGGGTTTAAGAAGGCTAGAGAGTTAGTTAGTTATAAATTATTCATATAGTACTCCCCCAAGATAAAAAAATAGTAACCAAATGGGGAATGCATAAACCAGAAGGGGGAATTCCCCCTCATCCCTCATAAAATACCACCTTGGAAAGCTGAGAGAGCCAGAACAACACTTAAAATTGTAAGTCGGATACATGCATTCAGCTTGACATGTAACGAAAATGCAGAGTTGGGTAAGTGATTTTAAAAGTAACAAGTTACTGTTATTGTTGTTGTTACTTTGTATTCAAAAGTAGAGAGTTACTGTTACTTTGTAAGAAATTATAGCTACATCCGTGTAGTCATGGAAGAGTTAAAAAAAAAAACGCCAATATAAGTTGGATATAATTATTCGAATTTTGTTTTGGAACAAATTCCAGAGCTATTCATTTATGAAAATACCTGGCACTTTGCAGCGTTTGGGATTTAAGCTACTGTTTCCAAATGGCTTACAATTTACGACTGTTCTCGTTTCAACTTGTATTAAGAGAGGTTCGACTTTATAACTTTGTAGCAATAGTAAGCGTAATTTCGAACATACATAAAATAACAATTGCGCATGTACAGTCATGGAAAAAAGTTCTTCCCCATAAGGCTTTAATAGGAGCAAGTAATGCAGGAGGGTAGGCAACACATATTGCACCCTTCGATGATCGGGTGATTTTGCCTGTCTTAACACCGAGAAATGTGTTCCACGCGAAGGTCAACATGACAGGAAAGCAAAGAGGGTCACGTGACTATTGGTTACGTGGAGTGTTGTGCTTCTCCACGTCCCCAGTTCTTGATCCACATTGCAGAAAAAGTAGAGCTGCATGCAATATATGAAAATAGGTTGTTTTCAACTACACGCTTAATTATGATTTTCCCAATTGTAAATCTATCAGACGTGTCTCCCGATTTAGTCGGGACAGTCTTTTACTTTGAATTCCTCTTTGTCATAGGCGTAACTTGACGGGAGCAGAAAGGGCATTTGTAACCCCCCCTAAAAAAATCAGGTTTCTTAAAGCTGCTAAAACAGGAATTAAATACTATGATTTGACGCGTCCAAAAAAAGTATTATATTGAAAGATTTTTCCCAAATACGTAGATAGAAATTTAATACTTTGAAAGTGTCTCAGATTTGTTTATTGTCACAACTTAGTGTGGCACAGGTCTACTACAAAAGTGGAATTTCGTAACAGAAATATGAACCCACTCCTTTTATTTCGTAGCCGATTTCATCTTGAAACTGAAATTAAGAATATTAGTTAACAATGTCATTGGTAAACAATAAAAAAATGTGTTAGACCCAATTCTTTAATACCTTATCATAATATTTATCGCAAGTTTAAATTTTGTTGTAAGTCCACTTTATGCAAAAAAAAAAAAAAGGTAAAGTTCTCACCTGTGCTTGGCGCTACGCCATGAAGGCGTATAGGGGGTGTGGGGGTAACGCCCCACACTTTCTTGATTCGTTCGTGAGTGGGCGTGATGTGATCAGCATCACGCCGCCCCACACTTTCTTGATTCGTTCGTGAGTGGGGGTGATGTGATCAGCATCACGCCCCTGACCGCCTTTACCCCCAGGGTTTCCCCCAGGTACCCATGTCATTCGACGCTGGGTGGGCGCTGGGGCCGCTTCCAACGTTAGAAAAGTTCCCGGGCTTGAACCGGCCGGGAATCGAACCCGGGGCCTATAGCATGGTAGTCAGACGCGTTACCGACTGAGTCACCGGCACAGATAGACTAATCTGAAGTGCATACAGTTTAAAGTGGGATCCGAACCACTATGTGCGATCACCTGGTATCGTACCCCAGACCCCTTGATTACAAGGCCTTACCACTACGCCATCAGTGAGGCGCACACAATCTTTGTATTTCGACCTTTTTAAACCTATATGTATCATATAAGAGGTTGTTTAACGTTGCTATGCCTCTATGGATTATATTTAGCCAGTATTCGAGCACATAGCGTCAGGTTTCATAGAATATAAGCTTCTCTTCCATGTTTATGGTTTCCTGTCTGCAGTAGAAAAACTGCCAGGTTCCCATAGCTTTTCTTTCAATAGTCTTCCAATGGTTGCATATCATATCACTCAAATTTGATTCATTCGTTTCGAACACAATCCCCGATGGCGCAGTGGGATCGTGGGCGCCTTGTAATTAAGGGATCCCGGGTTCGATACTCGGTGGAGGAACATAGTGGTTCGGATCCCCCTTTAAACTATAGGTCCATTCACGATTAGCCTAACAGGACATAAAGTGGAGTTAAGACACCAATCAACCAACCAACACAATCCCGTTATTGTCCATATTATCGAATCCAGAACCTTCGTCGCGAATAACATAAGCAGGAAGACAATGTGAAATAACCGAACAGAAACAGAACCTAAAACCTACATCGGATAGATTGAATTAAGTCGACGATACAGCACGGGTTCTGAAATGAAAAAGAATACGAAAGTTGAAGGACCTCTATACGCACCCACTTTTCCTCCACTCAATGGGGAAGATATCCTTCTAGCTGAGAAGCCTTTACGTAGGAGTGCCCTGAGGGAACTTCAAGGCCACGACGATAAAGTGTTCTACGTGCAATGACGGGACCAAAAACATACGTCAGATAGCTGTGTTCCTCCTTATTTCGTACGCCATTGATAACTGGAACACGTGACCTCGTCTTTGGTAGAGCAGAAGCCTGCTTGCTTGCCAGCACCCTTTAGTTCAGTGACCTTCGCCCGTAGTCAGCAAGAGTGAATGACTCACCATATACTTGTTGTCTGTGAGGCTACACAGGAATAGATATTTCGTTAGTGGCTGTAAGTATTGTTTCATCTGCAGTTATATCAGTTAGCATTTCAATAGTTTCCTTCCTAATGGTTACGTTAGTGATAAACATGTAAATTAGTCCCCGAGAGTGAACGTTTTATCTATTTGAACGGGGGATTTTTATACAGCCTGCATGTAATATTTTTTCCTGAAACAAGAAGAAATTCGAAGACGCAAAAAAAAGTTGTATAAAAGTAGTTAACAAAAGGAAAAAAGAAGAAGAAAACGAAAATGTAAATGCTGAAATAAATTATGGTAGAGATCGAGTGAATAACATTTTGTCATGGGGCCTCCTCGATGGCGTAGTGATAACGTCGTCGCCTTGTAATCAGTGGATCCCGGGTTTGATACACGGTGGATGCACATAGTGGTTAGTATCCCACTTTAAACTGAAGGTCGAGTCCAGATTAGCATATCTGTGCACCAAACCAAAACTAAGAAAGAAATTGTCACAGTGTAAGAAAATTTCGTGTTCAAGCAGATACGAAACAAAAGGGAATAATGTTGCAGGTTGGAGTTCACATCTGTAGCATCTAACCAGCACAATTATGAATCGCAACATATCGTATCAGATCCATTTTTATTATACATGTATGATAATATAAGAGAAGTAGAGGAAAGAGAAAACCAAGCGAAACACGGACGCCTTCTCCAGAATTTCAAATCTCGTTACATAAGGAGTCCCGAACAGGCATGACTTTCTTGTTCTTGCTCTTCTATATGCTTCATTTCATCATAATTCATCGTTATGGTTTACCTGCAGGGGAAGAATAATGACAATAATTGCCAATACAAAGCCAATAACAAACAGAACAACTCGATTACGTAGGTGTCAAGAAGAAACGAGACTTGACAGTTTCTCCGTCTCTCGGTTTGTCGAATTGAAAATTGCTCTCCCGTTCTCGGTCTCGATTAGTTAAATATAGAAATCGAAAATGTATGTGAATGAATATGCATGTATTTTATATATTCCGGTATTGTAGGAGATTTCGTGAGAGATGAAATAAGTACTCTTCCATCGTATTTATTAGGGCCTCCCCGATGGCGCAGTGGTAGCGTCGTCGCCTTGTAATCAAGGGGTCCCGGGTTCGATACCTGGTGGAGGCACAAGTGGTTCGGATCCCACTTGAAACTGTAGGTCCAGTCCCGATTAGCCTTACTGTGCATAAAGTGGACTTAAAAAACACCAACTCAACAACCATCGTATTTATTTTTATAATTTTTATTCCCTGTTCGATGATCGCGACGATAAGGACGAGTGACCATTACATGAAATTGATGACGAAATAGTCAAACACCCCCGACAAGGACGGTACTCAAACCCGGGAACTTTTTCGACGATATCGAATGTCAATCACTTAATGAGCTTGACCACCGAGCCTGCTTAATGTTGTTTCTGTCAGGTAATTCGTAATAATATCCCACAGTCACTATCATTTGCTTCATAATTTATCTTATTGTTGTGATTAACCTGAATTCAAAGAATTAGTTGAAAGGCAAAAATGCAAGATTGAATGTCTCTGATGTTACTTCGTGCCGAATAATATGACGTGGTATTATGATATGAATTTATTAATCATATAATATGCCTATTCATTCCATTGATTGATCCCAATTGAGCACACAAAATATGGTATAATGTCCACTCCATGGAGGAGTGGTTAGCACAGCGCGCTACGATGCCATGGGTCCCTGGTTAGAATCTCGACTTGGGCGTGGGTGTCCTTGGTAAGTGTCCCTTCATCAATTTCATCATAGCATCACTCATCTTCATCGTCGCTATTTGCCAAAAGTGAAAGAATAGCAAATCTAAATAACAAACATCCAATCAAATCGAACATCTCTACCGATTTAATTCTATACGGTACCGAATTCCCACTTTATTACTGCATCTTAAGTCATTTTACAGCATCTCAATTGTTTTCCGATTCGAAAACATTTGGAATGTTGTTTTGTGCAGTTGATTGTGCATTGTTTCGTTGTTTGGATTGTTTAATTAACGTCGCATTAATTAGTTTTAGACCAATCGTGACGGGGGAAGCAAGAGCACAAAGAAAGCGAAAAAGACAAGGAAGAGACCACGGATTTCTTTAAAGATAGCATCCCGTGAATACAACTCAAGTGACTGCAGAATATTATGAATAAAATTTATTTCGCTTTTTTCCTTTTATTTCTGTTTCAGTTATTTTACTTCGCTTTTCTTCTACCACTCGCGTTACTCGTGTCGGTGAAGAAGAATTATAAACTCGTGAAATGGACGATGGTACAAAAAAATATATGCCTCTCCCACGGTTCGAAACTGTCAGTACAAAATATTGTCTTATTTTTAAAATTAACGGGCAAATATGGTTTGTCACGTAGCAATTTTCGCTTATCTCTTTCTCAAGGGGTTCCATTGCCTCTCTGATGTCGTAGTGGTAACGTCTTCGCCATGTAATGAAAGGCTTCCGAATTCAATACCAAATAGAGAGGCATTTGGTTCGGATCCCATTTTAATCTGTAGGTCCAGTGCATGAACTGGACTTAAACAATTAACGTGTGGCATGTGGTCTGTGATGAGAACCATCATTTCAGCGAACCTTCTTGACAATGACTCTAATATCACTTGAAAGAATAGTATTTCCTTACGAGTAGCTCTTGTCAAGAAACCAGTTCCTGAAATTTTCTTCTGGAGGCATCGTAGCACCCAGCTGTTTGTTGTGGCTGGGGCACGAGTCATGTGACTCATGCTATCAAAGCTCAATCCTTCCCGAGAACTCAGAATCACCAGGCAAACTTAAGCGAATATTTTGTTATTTGGGTTGCATAAACAACAGGCTTTAAGACGTTACGAAATTCTACGTCCCGTGGCCCAGGTATTTTTTTCTAAGACTGTACTCACTACCAGCGTAAATGCACACAGACGCACATGCAAAGTCCGCTCTGTAAAGGTCGGGTTAAGCGCCTCTAGCGGAGAAAAGTGGAGTTTCAACGAGCACAGAAAATGGTATTTGTGAAGGCGAAAATGCCGAGGCTGGAAGGATGCTAGCGGGCAATTATCAGACTCAAGCACAGGGTCCGGCAACTAGACCTAACGGTTTTAAATTACAAATACAACCAAAACTCTTTCATGCAACGAAGTCAATTTATTACATGTAGGGTAGATCGGGGCAAGTTGATACATTGCCATTTAAGAGGGAACGCGCATGCGCTGGGTAATGTACGTTAAACAGAATACGCGGTTCACCAATCCCTATTGTCCGAAAGTTTGCATGGCTAACGAATAATTTTGTGCGCGAAGTTATCCTACCAAGTGTATTTTTCAGGGTGTAAAGTAACTTTTTTGGATGTTGTTTGATGTCTCTTGGTGGGCTTACATGAACTGTGAATTATTTTGTCTTGATGGATGTGTGTTGTGACACTAAAAGGTAAGAAAACTCGGTTATAGTTGTTTGTTTTTCTGCTATCTGTAGTACGTTATAGTTCGTTAAACGTTCCGGTTGGGGCAAGTTGATACGGCTGAATTGGGGCGGGTTGATACTGCGTATCAACTTACCCCAGCTGCTTCTAATTATTTTTTTGGTTTGTTTGTTTACAGAAAATGGTCCGGCATTACGTCAGAAAGACCGGTCGAGGAGAAATACCAATTGAAACATTTAAGAAAGCCTACGCCGATGTCAAGAATGATACCTTGTCACTGAGAGAAGCCGCAATGACATATGGGATCGACAAAATAACTCTTATGAGGTATAAAAAGAAAAAAGAAGTAAACCGAAGTGAGGATACCAAAATACGAGTGGGTTACTCCAAACACCGTCAGGTCTTCAGTGAAGATTTTGAACTGCAACTAAAGGAATACATTATTCATTGTTCAAGGATCTACTATGGTTTGACGCCTAAAACATCAGAGAGTTCGCATATGAATTAGCAGTAGCTAACAAGGTGAAAATTCCTGACACTTGGATAAATAATAAAATTGCCTCGAAAGAATGGTTTACTGCATACATGAAAAGGCATCCTAGACTATCTCTTAGAGAGCCTGAAGGCACGAGTCTAAGCCGTCACAACGTAGGCATATTTTTCAATAACTTAAAAGCTGTTCTGAAGAAGTACAAATTTGAGAGCAAAGATATTTGGAACACCGATGAAACAGGTATTCACACTGTTCAGCGCCCTGGGAAAATCGTTGTAGAAAAGGGTGTACGTCAAGTAGCCAAGGCAACGTCATCAGAAAGGGGCACAATTGTAACACTTGCCACTGCCGTAAATGTGATTGGAAACTCCGTGCCCGCAATGTTCATATTTCCAAGGGTCTATTTTAAAGATCACTTTATTCAGAGCGGACCCCGTGGTTGTATTGGAACTTATATCCCACAGGATGGATGACAGCGTCTTCATTTTTGTTGTTTATGAAACATTTTCAGAGCCACGTGAAGGCAAGTAAAGATCACCCATGTCTATTGATACTGGACAATTATGATTCTCATTTGTCGATTGAAGTGTTGAATTTCTGCAAGGTCAACGGGATCATTATGTTGTCATTTCCGCCTCAAACTTCCCACAAACTCCAACCCCTGGACAGATCGGTTTATGGACCTTTTAAGAATTTTTATTTTGCAGCAAATGACAGTTGGATGACCAGTAATCCAGGGAAGACCTTTACTATATACGACATACCAAGAGTCGTTAGTAGTTCACTAAGCAATGCTCTAACACCAAAAAATATTATTTCAGGCTTTCAAGCAACGGGATTCATGCCATTCAATCCAGATATTTTTACTGAAGAAGATTATTTACCATGTTCCGTAACAGATCGACCAATGGCCGAAGAAAATAAACAAGATCGTTTACCTGATGGAAGTAGAATCTCTGAAACCAACGTCTTGGGATTAGAAGCCACCCCTTCCACCAGCAGTGACAATCAAGAATTGCATCGTGTGTCAGTAACCCAGAAGAGTTACGTCCGTACAGTAAGGCTGGAGAACGAAAAGCAAATCGAAAAGGGAAACAACGAATGATATCGTCAATTGAGGACTAAAAGTGGTAAACGTTGTAAATGCCAAAAGCGAAAGTGTTGGGAAATCGCATCGTTCCGCACATCAGCCCGTAAGAACGTGCACACTAGTGACCTCTTTACACGCCCTTTGAACTACTTAGAGGGCTACCAGCCACATTTCACGTTTACCACATTATAAAGCATGGCACATTTCACAGTTTAACGTGAAAAACGGTGTTTGAATACTTGTGGCACTTACAGCGTTTACCAATGTTAGTCTTTAATTCTTACAGACACACCAGTGAAGAACAGATTAGGAAATGAAACTCGAACAAGAGTTATCAATAAATTATTGAGATCAGAAAGAGTTAAGAAAAGAGTGTGCCATTCTTTGAAAAAAGGAAAAAGGGAGTCTGCAAATAATAGTAGTAAGAAAAATAAATAATGAACCGAGCGAAAGAGAAACTCAAGGTCAAAAGAAGAAAATACCAGACAGGAAATATTTGAAGAATAATAAGTCAGAGTCAGAAGATGAAGACAGCTTGTGTCTAATGTGCCTCGAATCATTTTCAGCTTCTAAGCCTGGTGAAAAATGGATACAATGCATTTCCTGCAGTAGATGGGCTCACTTAAAATGCAGATATGTGCATAACAGAAAATGATAGTGACTGACTGCATGTAGGCTATCCATCATGATACCTTCGCTTTCAAGGTAGAAGGGCGTATCTAACATTTTATAAATTTTACAGGAGAATCAAAAGAAGTTTCGCTTGAAAGATTGAAGTTACTAAACTTTTATATAATTAAAAGTAGCTTGGTAATTCTTTGTACTCTTTTTCGGAAAGGTCAATTGTTGTATTTCATGTGATTTTTACTTTTCTAATATTTTTGAATTGTGAGAAAATTGAAGGCAAATACACATACGCCCTTCTGTCGTGAATAACTTTCAAATAGGAGTTCTATGTAAACTCGAGGCGTATGTTGTAAGAATTTTAATTCCAACACAGTCTACACTACAATTTTAAACAATGACACTCTTTTGTGTGTTATTACATCTTAATGTTGTTGTGTGGTACATTATAGTACATCAAAGATTTAAGTACTTTTAAACGTCAATATCAACAAAGTCATCAGCAGTATCGTCAACTTTGAGATTACTGAAATATGCATGATAGTCTCTGGGGATCACTCCTATGCTACATAGATGTACCAAGTCCTTTTTCTTTTGCCTTGAAATAGGTAGAGATGATGAATACCGTTGTGACAGGTGTTGTACTAAGATACTTCGAAGTGGGCTTTTACGTACTTGGAGCGCTGAAAATTCACCCTTCATTTTTGTTTTAAACATAATAGTGTCGTGAGTGCCTTGATCAAACTTTAACCATCGAAGTTTTTGCCAAGGAACATCCTTTCCTTCATTATCTTTGGACGTCAGGGGGAGATATATTTTTCTGACTTCATCGAAATCATAAAAATCAGTTGTTTCCATTGAGTATACAGAATACCCTGATGGTTTTCTTCTTGCACGTTTAGCCACAATTAGCCAATCTGATGGAGAGTAGACATCCACACTACGCTTTGAATGTTCAATTGCACTGTGCATTGAGTCAACTTCCATTTCTGTGTGACCAGGCTCCAAGAATTTGTGGTCAATGGTTTGTATGTGGGTAGTGTTCACGGCATAAAGACACATTCCAGCAAATTTCTTGTTCAAATTTTGCCCTCCTCAACAGTCATAATACATAGTAACATGTTGCACATTTGATGGTAACTGGCGCAAGTATCTGAGAACACATGATGCAATCTCGTCTGGCTCCCTCTTTGGTTTGGTTTCGTCCCAGATGTAGCAGTATCCTTCGTGGGTTGCAAGGTCATAAACAGTAAGATTGTATACGTTATGCTTTCTCACATAATAGAGAACTCCTGTTTTACATGATGTAGTTGTTAGGACTTGTCGTAAGTCAAGGCAAATAACTTTCTGACTACTATCCGTCAGAGCATTGGCCTTGTCTAATCGCTTTTCGTCCCTGGCTTCCTCCTTCTTACGAATATGTTCGTCATAAATTGTCTTTTCTTGCTCTTTTTTTTATCTTGGGGTAGCTTCTGAAATTTTACACACACATTGCACTGGTCCTTTTTTGGTTTGTGAATTTTAACATTTAATTCCCTCAACAGCTTCCAATAAGATGTTCGTCCAATGGCACGTCCTTCATCAACTTCCTTTTCCTTACAGTAACTTATGTAGAGAGAATAAAGTTTTTCAAGAGAAAGTCCTGTATCTTTGAAATAAATTCTTGACGTTGACGCTCTACAATAATAAGATTCAACGCGCGGAATAGACTGTATATGAGATTTAGCTACTTCTATTGCTTCTCGTGAGAATGAATTTTTGGGAGCATGCTTACCCCTCATATCTGAACCTGTATTTCCTGTCTCAATACCTTTTGTCAGAGCAACACAAGCCTTTTCACTAATATCCAAAGTGCGAAGAAGAAACAGCTTACAAACTCGCACTTTATTTCCCGCTACAGTTAAAAAAAATATTTTAACGTGTACTGTCTTCTAGATTGTAACTTCCGTGTTTCCCTTTATTTGTGCGTACGTTCTATGTGACTATAAATAAAATCTGAAGGTAGCCTATGCTCCAATATGACTTATTAATGCTCACTCTCGTATCTTCATTTATAACAGTAGAACAGTCATATGTACATTTACAGGACACCGGCTTCACTTTGCGAGCAGGATGCACCTTACCTGTTGTTGTTATGTACTCCTCACCTAGCTTACGTTTCTTCTTTGCTGTCTGCCTTTTACAAAGTATTTTTCTGGAAACACTGCAGCTGTCTATGTTATCAGAAGAAGCCTCTTGATGTTCAATAGCACCATGGCAACTAGCCTTCTGTGTTGAAGTACTTGCAACTGCTTCCTGCATAAGAGGATCAGGATTTGCATCTGTGGGAGAAAAGGAAATGACCATAAGGATCGTAAGGAATTCACAAGTGGGCAAAGTAAATTGCAAAAGTTAGAATTTATCTTATTTATTTCAATTTAAAAGAGGTGCTTCATCTTCAAGACTAACTGGAACCTTGTAAATTTGATTAAAAATAGGTATAGGCATTATTAACAATAATATAAATACTGCATCTGTGCGGATGCGTGTTAAGACTTGCACCGACTTCAGAATTCATAATTTTGATAGATATGTGACGAAAATCGTAAAAGAGAAAAGTCATTTTGGAAATGCAAGTTTTTCATTTGATCTTTTCTCTTCCTGGGTTAATTAATAACAAAAGTAGAAAAAATAATAGGTTGAAAATACTATACCTGCTGCTGGATTATAGTCAGGGTCATTATCGCTATCATCTTCTAGTTCAGGGAAGTAATCCGAGCTATCATCATCCAATGCAGCAACTAGCGTCCTAATATCTTCTTTCGCGACAATTTTGCTTCGCCTGCTCATTTCTGGACTTGCATCAAGCTCTGATGCTTAAAGAATGGTGTAGTTCCACTGTAGGCAACTGTGCAGTCAACAATGCAAAAAGGCAACCTTGCAAAAGGAGAGGGTGATAACAAACCCTTGTCTTTGTTTCTTTACTTATAATATCATATCAACAATCAATAACAAACAGGTTCATTCAACAGAACAACCTTTGACGGCATTTACACTTAAAGAACAAAAGAAGACGTCGACCTATGTGTAAGGGCGTATCATACAAAGCAGTACCTTGTGGAATGCAAAATATTCATGGCAGAAAGGCGTAAGTGTCACTTAGGCTTTTATGCCTTGAACGAAACGTTTAATTTTACATTAACGCCCAAAATGATTTGTGCGAGTACCAACTTTTGCCACCAGGTGCAGGCCATCAAGACCTACAAGGAACTGCAGAAAAGTCATTTTCCAAAAAAAATGTTACGCCCTTCTGCCTTGAACGCGACGATACGATATTTTGTTCGTTTGTATGCTTTTCCTGAATACTAAACTTTAATTCAAAATTACTTTCCCCTTTCTTGTCTTACTTAATCAAACTATGTCACATCGTTATCAACTAACTTCAAATTAGTATCAACTTGCCCCGTACCAGTATCAACTTGCCTCACGACGGGGCAAGTTGAGACGTTACTAATTAGGTTCTCGTCAGCTTACAAATTATATCTGTGAAATTTTTATGTGCTTTTTATAAAGGTAAAGATTTAAGCTATCGAGTAGTAACATGTTTTATTTTCTTGCTAGCAACATAAAAAAGGAAAAAAATCAAACTCTCAAATTGTATCAACTTGCCCCGCTCTCCCCTACTACACCTCAAAGCAGTTTAGGAAAACAGCATGAGTGTGGCAGTATCATGCAGTTTCTTGACAAGGACAGTTCATGTTTTGAATAGGACACTTGTGAGGGGCAACAACTGAATCTGGCGGGTTAACACCAATGGCCTCTCCGGTGGCGCAGTGGTAGCGTTGTCGTCTTGTAATCAAGGGGTTCTGGATTCGATATTGGGTGGATTCACTTAGTGGCTCGGATCCCACTTTAAACTGTAGGTCCAGTCTCAATTAGCCTTAGTGTGCATAAAGTGGACTTAAATCACCAACTCAACTCAAACACCAACTGAATTAAATTAGCACTGAACGTAAGTTGCTCGAGGTAATGATTAGACCTTGGATTTTTAGGTTCTAAAAAGTGTGCTTTTAGGTTCCTAAAATAGCCTCTAAAAATCCTAAACTAGGTTCCAAAAATCCCAAAATAGGTTCTCAAAATACTAACATAGGTCCTAAAAATCTTAAGTTAAGCTCGAAAAATCCTGAAGTAGAAAGAACTTAAAATAGTTCAAAATTCCTGAAAAATGCTGATTAGGTGTAGTCACCGGCAATGATAATGGGACACACATATCCTGAAATATGCACTATCTTGCATAATGGTATGTGTGTTGCCTAACCCTACGGCAATGACAGAACTTACCTTTGGAAATTTGGTATTAGAATCCACTCTTCGCCGTATAGTTAGGCAACAATCTTTCTTCGTGTTATCCACAGTCAAACTCCGCAATTTTGTCTGTGAGGATCATGTTATATGACGAAAACAATATTTCAACAAAACACAGTCAGTGGTGCAAACTTTAATGCTGAAATGTTAGTTTGCAAGACGTGAATGCCACGAAGTACCGAAGTGACGAGAAAGTTAGCAAGAGCACAGAAGTTTTAATTTTGATCTGTACAGGTAACAGTGGCACCAGACATTTTGCTCTGTTTAGAGCTTTGAAAAGTCACCAAGGACTTGGAGGTAGGGAAATTGGCAGAGAGTACGTTCCAAACACCTTCGTCATTGCATATTTTCGTGACCAAACAAAGCAGATGTCTCTGTGTGACATAAAAATCCTGTAAAACCTTTTAAAATATATAAAAACCTAAGAAAAGGCTTGATTTATGTGTATAAACCTAAAGTAGGTTCTAACAAGCAAAATAGGTTATTTTAGGCACTGTAAAACTTCATCAGGTGTTGCGTTTTTTAACGAAACGCTGACATAACTCATTATGTCTTACATAACTGCAAAGGAAAAATTAGGTTAAAAACCTAAAATCCGAGGTCTAGTAATGACATTTAGCTCTTCGTTATCTCAAAGCACGTCAGTCAGCATGGAGCAGTGGTCGGCACCACAAAGTACTTTTGTGGTTGACGCATTTTTCATAATGAATGTGTGGTGGCAACGCGGCACTTTAACATTCACCGTAATCTGCATGTTCCCATTTGGTTTGGTTTGGTCTGATTTGGTGTTTTAAGTCCACTTTGTGCACAGTAAGGCTAATCGGGATCCGAACCACTATGTGCCTCCACCGGGTATCGAACCCGGGACAACGACGCTACCACTGCGCCATCGGGGAGGCCCTGTTTACATTCGGAATACCATTTTACTGTGCTTAAGGAACTTCAAAAAGAAGGCATTTGCAATGAAAAGAACACCGGTTAACATCGTATGGTTCGAAATTCCGAGAACATTGAACGAGTTGGGGTCTGTTTTGAGGAGTCATTCAAAGAATGAACTATCCTCGTCAAGAAAGTGCATGAAACCGTATCATTCTACTGATTGATGGGAACGAACTTACCACTACCAATGGTTGATGTAGCTAATCATCATTCATCCTCATAAATGATGAGAGCACTTGTCATAACGGCAAGTTAAATGCTTGGCAGCAAAAGGAACAACTGAAATAAAATACCTTAAACAACTAGAAATGGCAAATAGGCAGTGGCGTCTCGTGGCCTCAAATTTGGCCGGGGCTTATTTTTTAAAGAATTTAAAATATAATGACAATTCACATGAATTACAAAAAATAGGTATTTCTTCTTCTAGACTATAAAACTGGACTTACTTTTTTGAAAGAATTTAAAATGTAATGACAAATTACATGAATTACAAAAAAAAGGGTACTTATCTTCTTTTAAACTACAAAACTGGAATTATTTTTTTAAAGAATTTAAAATATAATGACAATTCACATGATTACAAAAGAAACAGGTATTGTTGTGAAACATACCTTTCTACGAACGTTGACTCCTGTACTTCTGCTCAGCAAATTTTGTTATTACTTTTTCGTTGAAGCCCTCTATGTTTGAAAGGTATTCTTTCTCTATTGTAAGCAAGTGCCAAGGCATTTGGTCTGTCTTGTCCCATTGCATTTCTTAAGCAGGTTTTAATACGCTTCAATGTGCTGAAACATCGTTCAGATTCAGCTGTTGCCACTGGAGTTATTAAAACTATGTTTGTCATTTTTACTGTTTTTGAAAAGGTACCCTCTAAATAATTTTAAATAAAAAATGAATGCAATCTACTGATAGAGTTTATGTTTTTCAACTCTTCACTACAATAAAGAACACGAAGTTCCCTCTTTAGTTTTCCCTCTTCTATGAAGGGATAATAAATCTGGGAAGATGCCTCTGTTTAAAGATTGTTCTCTTTCATTATGTCCTCGTAGAGCAAGTTCATGTCGACCACAGAATTTTAAGCAATCGATAATTCTATTTAATATATGCCTATTTTTCCGGACAAATTCATTGTGTCTTGTAATTGACAGCCTATGTCCTTCATCAATTTGTGTTCGAACATCAACCCTGCCAAACTCACTCAAACATAGCGAATTAAAGCCACCAAAACACTACAGAACAACACGGAGATCGAACGCGACGCAACGGAAGTAGCCCCGAATCAGCACTCAAATCCATTGCACGCTCCCCTCCACTCTCTGCTAGCATGTGACCTTCACTGTAGCGTAGGTGGGTGTAGGCCACGCCTTCCTTTGCGACGAGCCCCGGAAAGCGATAATTGACATCAATGTCGCTAGGAGCGCTGTCGTATCCATTGCAGCAGACGACGAATTTACTTGGGTAAAAATCGCCTTATGCGTTATGGTGATGGATAATTACGTCAATACGTCCGTTTTTCTTTAGGAGCTAAGCCCCGGAAGCCCCAAGGGATGAGACGCCACAGCAAATAGTCACTCGTTGGATTTTAGAACATTCGAACCCGAATGATACATGGTAAGGATTAGGATAAATACCTGTCTAGATTTAGAAGAATGATGATGAAGTTTATATTGAAGAGTACAATTAAACTATGCTTTCTCCAGGCTTGGTAGGTAGTTCACCTAAGTCAGGCAGACTGCTCTCCTTCCCAAAGTACTCTTGCCTGTCTCTAATCAAATCCAAAAGTGGGTCCCCTGCCAGTCTGTCCGCTCCTCTCAACCCCTGTCTCTGGAGACTTCCTATACGCTGATACGTGAGTTTTTACTTTCCTATTATTGTAAACAGCTTACTGCTTGTTTACCTGTTGCAAACCTTGTAGCCTCAATATATCAGGAAGTGGAAGTCTGCTTAACACTCGACTGTGCATAATTCAAATACCTGAGAGGAGTGGACAGCTAGAGTAAACAAGTGAATGAACTTTGGTGAATTGAAGCTTCTGGAGAAAGTTAAAATAAAATAAAGAATAATCCTATGGATTGACACGAAACTGCCACTCATTTTATTTTCCTAAACTGCTTTGAGATGTAGTACAACACGCATTAAATTGACTTAGTTCTATGAAAGAGTTTTTTTATTTATTTGTAATTTAAAACTGTCAGGTTAAGTTGCCGGACCCTGTATATCACCAAGAGCACCCAGAGAGGAGGCCAAGGGGCCATGTGCCCCTTCCCTGAGGTATCTGGATAAAACAGTTTGGGGAATGGTAGGAGATGCTTGCATGGATCAACATGGAGAAAATCTATGAAAATTGTCCTAGTTTGGGATGTTTTATGACAATTTTTTGATAGGGGGATAGTATCACTTTACGTTTCTCCCATTTTAACCACTGCTACCCCCTCCCTGAAAATATATCATGCGGGCGGCCTTATTTGCAAATTTCTGCCCCTTCCAAGTTCAGCAAAAGCTGATAAATAACAATTTCTATTCAAATCTGAAAATAGTTCCTTGGAAATCACAGTAGCGTACATATCCACAATTACACTCACCACCATTCCCGCTCCGCCACTGTTCCCTGTGAGCAGACGCTGCGTCTGATACTCTGGGACCTTGTCACAATTCCGAGAGCGCAACGTGCCGTAACGTAAGAACCAATTAAAGCTTGTATGCCTGCTATTCGGGGCAATGTCTTCAGTTCTCCAGAGGACACAGTCAGTGGGTGTCAGAATGGATTAGACGGAGAAAGTGCAAGACTCCACACGAGCCGCAATATCCTATTACCAAATATTTGTCCCGTGCGCCACATACTCTTGGGTGTGTTCTTTGTTTTGGATTCTTCCCAGCACAACGAAGAAAGCGTTTCTATGAAGCAAGAGGTATTTGCTTGGCAAGCGCCAGTTCTGATAAAGATCCTCTTTCAAATCATCTCCCTCCCCTCAGCCGCACCGAACAGTTCCATCTTAACTTGAATTCCCACTTCTATTCAACATTCTCACACACAAGAAATAATTACGAGGGTCACTATTTATATTTTGAGCCTTGGCAACACTGATTGAAGTTAGGCGCGATTTGACGTTTGCACGGAATTGTATGGCATTATTGACCATAACGTACTTCAAATGTTTTGTCAATAGCTTCATTTGTGTTGTTTATGTTGCCTTGGAGATTGCGCGACAACAATAAAATGGAATTAACTCATGAACATTGTCGTGCGATGATTTTTTACGATTTTCGACGTGGATTATCAAGACAAGAGTGCATCGATCAACTTACTTTCACATTTGGCGATGAAGCCCCATCCTTTGCCACTGTGAAACACTGGTATAACAAATTTAATCGTGGCCGCCATTCGCTCACCGACGAGATTCGCGAAGGTCGTCCAAAATCAGTTGTTGTTCAAGAAAACATTGATGCTGTGCAAAACCTAATACTGCAAGATCGTCATGTGACATACTGTGAGATTGAGGCAACCATAGGCATTAGTTCCACCAGCATATATAAAATATTACATGATCATTTAGCTGTGAGAAAGGTATGTTCTCGTTGGATCCCACACAATTTGACAAAAACTCAAAAAGACGCTCACGTCAATTGGTGCAAACAAATGCTCAATAAATACAATCGTGGTGCTTCAAAAGATGTATATAAGATTGTAACAGGTGACGAATCATGGATATATGCATATGAGCCGGAACGTAAACAGCAGTCGACTGTATGGGTGTTTCAAGATGAACCCAATCCAACAAAAGTTGTTCGCGCTCGAAGCACATCGAAACAATGGTCGCCTGTTTTTTCAGGAAAACTGGTCATGTGGCAACTGTGCCTTTAGAGGAACGTAGAACGGTCAACTCTGAATGGTACACAACAATCTGTTTGACAGAGGTCTTCGGTCAAATACGGAAAACAAAGAAACGCCGTCGGATCATTCTTCATCAAGACAATGCCAGCTGTCACACATCTCGTCTAACAACCGACTTTATGAACAGTCAAAAAATCGAAATGATGGGTCATCCGCCGTACAGTCCTGATTTGGCACCCAATGACTTCTTCTTGTACCCGAATGTCAAGAATAAATTGCGTGGACAATGATTTTTGTCGGCGGAAGACGCCGTTGATGCGTTCCAAAACCATATTATGGAGGTGTCTCAAGAAGATTGGAAAAACTGCTTTGACAAATGGTTCGAACGAATGCAAAAGTGTATTGACCATAAAGGAGAATACTTCGAAAAACATTAAAGCAGTTTTCAATGCCAAAATCCTGGTTTTTCATTGCTAGGCTCAAAATATAAATAGTGACCCTCGTACTATTGTTTCAATATCTTTTGTAGACGGTATTTAAGACTTTGGGCCGTGTTAATAAAAACGGGTAGGCGTTCATGATGAGATGTTACCTAGAACTAACAACGGATTTTGCATTTTGTTTTATTTCTTAAAACTGCCATTGCGTAAAACTAACTAACCGTTAGTTTATGGCTGCAGCAACACAAGCCTTCCATCTGTCCATCTCCTGGGCAAAATCAATCGAATCTTTTCCATCCCTATCGATTTCCTACAGGACCGTCTTAAACGTTATCTCTCCATCTTCGTCTTGGCCTTCCTACAGGCCTCTCACCATCAGGTTTCCCAACGAGAATCCTGTAAATTCACCATTTGTGACACATGACCTGCCTATCTAAGTCTTCTTGATTTAATTATTCTAATTACATGTGGAGAGATATAGAAATTATGCAGTTCTAAATTATGTAACTTTCTCATCATCCCTTTTAGGCCAAAACAAAGGGAATAAGCTTTCTGACGAACAGTATGCTTGTTCATGCTTGTGTACCCCACTCTACCACGACATGTCACTAAGGGCGACTCTAAATTCGTTAAAAGTAGATCAAATTTATGGAAACTCCGGACAAATAACGGACGGTTTGAAATACTAGCATCGATATATGTCACATTTAGTATTCAGCATCTTATTTCCGACGTTTTTGTGAGAAATCTCGCCGATATTTTGCATAATTTTGTCAAAACGTGTTCTGAAAACTACGAAGGGAATTAATTCTGTTGAAAATAGAGATGGTGACGAGACAAGAAAAATGTCAGTTTCCTCTTCGTCTCGAGACGACTACCAGAGGGTCCTTATAAGTAGTCGAGAATAAGACCAAGTCTTTAGAGAGTTTTGGAGACGAGATCGAGACAATCCTCTGTAAATTCGAAATGAGACGAGACTTCGTATGCGAGTCACCGGGTCTTCTTTTTCCTTTAATGTGGTGTTTTAAGAGTTTGCCTGAAACAAGTTTACCTTCGAGGCGACTCATTCAGACATACCCAGCGGATATCTGCCCGATTATTTCTCATAATTGTGTGTATTTCAAGGTTGCATATATTCAAGATACAGTTCCGTTTTTGGACGGTTCGTAGCTTCGAAATGAGTTGTCAAGGAAGAGATTATCGAAAGTTGTTTGCCTGGATGATATCTGTACGCTACCAAATCTAGTAAGACGTCTTGTTTGTAGTACACATATATTTCGTTACTCTATTGGCTAATGGCAAAAGTGGGGATGAATGATGATGTGATGAATGGACACTCACAAACGCACGAGGATTCTTACCCGAGACCCTGGAGTCGTAGCGCGATGTGCTAACCACTCTGCCACGGAGATTGGCTTTCCGTTACCCGAAATGAGATAATGTGTCCCTCCGACGGCCTATTGTGTTGCTTCGTTATCACAGGGTTCCAAGTTCGATACCCATTAGAAGCAACGTTTCAGATTTATAGGCCTAGGCAGACCCCCTGATTAGGAAGGGGCAAGCCTTGAGAAAAGTTCAGTCTGGGAAAGAAAAACAGGAGCGTATATAGTGTGTCATTATCCACAAAAATGTAATTAGTGTAATTCTAGGTGCTTATAATACCGCTGGAACTCTATACAAAGTTCACGGCTCTTCTTGAACTAAAACTTTCACTACACACACACACACTTGCAAATTAAATGTAATATATATATATTTACAAGTATTGAATAACGTAAACACAGTTCGTCCAACATTACAATGAACTCTTGCAGTCTTACGAAAATGTCCTGCACTACATTGTTAGTTATCTTTCTGCTGGTACACGAGTTTTCTGCAATATATTACTGACACAAACCTGAGTGGCAAGATTTTTCTCAACGTAAGGCCACGTCAGACAATTGCAACGGGTGTCTAATATTGTTGATCTCAATTTAGTTCTTGCGTACTTCATCTTAGACGACACCCTTTCATACGAACAACTTATCACACAAAATATCTTCAGCAATCAGCACTACAAAATTTTGTTTATGTGCAGTTGAGGATTATCAGAACCACTCAAATCTTTCCGCAGGATGTCAATTTTTACTTGCAGAACTGGTTAGAAGTCTGACTTCCGCATGTAGCTCAATCTCGGACACACTGAAGCGATCGGAAATAAGCCTGATATCATCATCATTCTGTTTTAATATAAAAAGCCTGCCCACTGCATTCACCAGTTCTACAGTTTCGTTTACGTCGATGACGCTTATAAGGAAGTAAAAAAAAAGCGGTGAAGTGTCTGTACTTTGAATTCTTTTGATTTGAAATAGATTTAATTTTGCCACGTATCTTATAGTTGGCGAGACATTCATTTGAATGTAATTCCCTTCTCTCTTGTTCAGAGGCTACTTTGCACATACATATGATCAGGGGTTTATCCAAAACTTCCACGCTAGGGGGAGCGCGTTGTATTTGTATTTAGGCGTAACTTCCCAGGGGCAAGGGGGACACTTGTCCCCCTAAAAGTTTCAAGTTAAGGATATTTTTGTTAAACTCATGGGACCTGAGAAACAGAGAAGTTAAGAGTAATTGTAATGGTTCCTCAAATGTAGCAGTTATTTAGCAAAACACTATTGTCTTGGCATGGAAAACTTCTGGATTCTGCCCCCCCCCCTTCCCCAAAGTTAAGCCTTAAGTTTGATTCTGCGCTCCCAATTAGGACCACGTTACGCCCATGGTGGTGTAATTTCGTATTTAGGCGGGTGTAATTGCAAACTTTGTGCCAAAAACAACCATAAGTCGGTACTTTGTGAAAACAAAATTAGGGGAATATTGAGGACATTTTGGGTGGGGGAGGGGGAGATTGGGAATATGCGTATGAATCGCTGCACGTGAATTTTTACAGCTGCTTCAAAACAACTTCACATAATTCTGCAGCCACAGCACAAGTAACGAATAAAGTAAGTGGATGTATTAATAACAAGAAATTTGCTGGAGAACGAAGTGGGATAGTCCCTTCACATGGAAAATTATTCACCAACACTATCCGCCGTAGTTGCTTGGAGCTTTCATTGTCTTGAAAATACTTTATTTTACCTTAGAATGTACGTGTGTTTAATAACGGCAATAAGGTTCCTCTACACTAAGCTTGTGAGAACATTAGGGGTTAAGGAACTGTCCCCCTTATCCCATCCCCCCCAGTGCGCACGCCTATGTTCGGATACCACTTTATACTCTAGGTCCACTCCCGATTAGATTATTAAAGTGGACTGAAAATAAGCTCTCATCCACTTTCGAGATGACAACGAGACAAGAAGAACATTTACAAATCAATACGAGACCATGACACATGTACATCTCAAGATATTAATGACACAGACCTCATCACACACGAGACAAGACGGGACTCTAACAGATCTTGACTCGTCTCATGTCGATAGCATTCCTAGATGAAGGAGGTGTTTTTTAAAACATAAAAATGAGTGCATGTATGCTCGCAATTTCCACATTACAAGTTTCTGGTTTTGCATGCTATTTAAAATTCAAACAAGACCTAGGGCTTGATCTGTTCCGAAATATTACAACGTGTTAAAACCTATATACATCCTCAAAATTACCGTAGAATTGTAAAAAAATATATTTTTATCCAAATGTTCCATCTAGTACAGCAATGCGTACTGTACTAGAATGAAAAGTCTCACGACCCACACATATACATGCACTCATTACGTCTATCCGTGTGTGTGTGTGTGTGTGTGTGTGTGTGTGTGTGTGTTTGAGTTTGAAGGTCGAGTTTTGTTCGCGTAGCTCCCAAATGAAAAACGTTCCTGCGGCAATGCATGGATCAGATGAGCTCCATTTACTTGTAGTACCACATTCATGAAATCACAAAAAAAACATTTTAGGAATTTTGTACCATTATTGTACAATTTTGTACAATTTTGTACACCGAATCAAATTTTTTTTACAAGTGAAATAACCGAGAAAAATCCAAATCCAAAGTGGTACTACAAGTGAATGCTGTAGTACCACTTTCAAGAATTCAAAATTAAACAGGGCAGGAATTTTGTACAATTTTGTACACCAAATCAAAAATTTTGATCACATGTGGACATTTGTCTTCTAAGAGGTTCAGCAGTTACACCCCGCGCGACTTAAGAAACTCTTGCTTGCAGAAACTGATTACAGCGGACGATGTGCAGACATAAAACCATAAATTGTTAAATTGACTTGCCATTGAAGAAGTAAAATAAATAACTAGCACACTTTCTTTACGTTATCGGGTTTTTATAAATTATTTTCCACGCTGTTGTTTTTTTTAGAAATCATACCTTGGTTGTTTTCAAATATTCTTCTTTACATAAAGAAAATGCCGAATTCTTCCACATGCATTAAAGTGTTGCTGCCGTGGATATTAGTTACAGAGTTTACGAGTTTCCGAGGAAAGATAATTCCTTATTAGGTCACATGAATAAAATTTAGTGAAGTAATGAATCGATAGCATACATTAGGTGCTCCGAAAAGAAGAAAAACGATAAGTTTCAGCACGATCACTCTCTACAAAGGCCAAGCAGTTCAGCTGCATATTGTGTCTAACGGAAAAAAAGGAGTCAATTAGTAAAAGCAGTGAATATTTTTTCATCAAGGTTCAACTTTTCCTACATTTACACAACCCACAATCGCCTACGCTCCAAGGATTAATGTTAACAAAATACCAGAACGTTTGTTGCTAGGAAATTGCAACGTCATTCGTACACTGTTTACCCTATGAAACGAACGCGTGACGTCATCTCCGTCGTAGATCTTGGCGTTGATGTAGAATCACGATGAAGAGGACTGCAGATTTCGATTCAGAGAAAATTGTATAGAATAAACGCGCTTCTGTTATCAGATATTTCAATGTAAATTCCACGTTTTGTTTCTGCCTGCTTACGGTAGAATATTCTCGTGGAAATGTATTCTAATAAGCAATGTTTGAATTCAGTTATAGAGGAGAGATGAGTGAGATGAGTACTAGTTCTTCTCATATTTTAAGATGAAAAAAAGTATTTTAATTTGCTTAATAACACTTCGTTAGAAGTGAAAATACCAGAAGGGCAGAGGGGTATTTGGGAAAAGACTGAAATATTATATATACATATATATACAGACACTACAGTCAGCATTCTGTGCCTCTATACACTACGTAACACCGATTTATCTTTCTTATCTGATGAAAATGCGGCATATGTCGCGAAATATCAAACTATTTCTTTTCGTGTGGTGTGTACTGTCTCCTTTATCATTTGTGTGTGTGTGTGTGTGTGTGTGTGTGTGTGTGTGTACATACATACATACATACATACATACATAGAGGGGCCTCCCCGTATTTTCGTCGCCTTGTAATCAAGGGGTCCAGGGTTCGATACCCGGTGGAGGCAGATATTATTTCGGATCCCACTTTAAACTGTAGGTCCAGTCCCGATTAGCTTTACTGTAAACTAAGCGAGTATTAAAAACGAGAACATGTGACGTGGACACTCCTTTTTCCCCCAGACTTCTAGAAACAGTTAAAAACTCACAAATAATAATCAGGCTGAAATACAGAATTACTTCACACTTTGCCACTGCACGTGTCGCACATTCACATTTTTAATACTTTACTATAAACTTTTGTTTAATTTAGCTGTAATTATCGTCAGCAATTCTTAATTTACCCTGTACTGTATGGTATGGTGATGCCATGCAGTATTCTGGGCCTAGTATGTGGCATTTTCGGCTACCAATGAGGCTCGTATCTGCGTACAGTCCTAAGCGGTGCATGATACGTTGAAAATTCTAGCATTTTAGATTGAAACTTAATTATTTCTAAAAACTTTACCCTCTTTTCATTTTTCGCTATTTGCACTAATGACGAAGTTACCTATGGGACCGGACGTTTCGAATCACTTTGTATTTTTAATAACTTCGAATTTAAACATTCGATTCATGTACTTTAATTCAAACAATATTGTATTTCATTTCTGTTAGACTTTTACTTTTGAATATTAGGAATTTGTCTATCAAAATATGTTAGCATGCACATGGACGTTCGCAGGATTTTTTCCAGGGAGGGGCGAGAAAGGTAATTTTTTCCAGGGGGGCAAAGGACACATATTTTCCTCAAAAATAGTGATGTACCCTCAAAAAACACCGTTTCAGTCTGAAATTATCATGCTTCTTCAACGAATTTATAATAATTTACATACATGACTGTGATTGAAACGAAATTATGTCTGAATTATATAATTTTTAGGTACAGATTCATTTTCCGGGGGGGGGGGGGCTGGTCCCCCTTTCCCCCCCTTCCGGACGACCATGAGCATGTATTGCCTAACCTATTGTACCCTACCTTAAATCTAACATAACTCGGGATTCTATTGGCTTCCCATTTTCAAAGTTTGTACAGTTTTTGAGTAGTAGTGTATATATGACACATAATTTTTTGAAAAAATTAAAAAACCCGTTTTTGAGAAAATGGCTACCAAATTTTTCTTTACACCACCATCAATTGTTTTTTTTTACCCTGACATGGATATGCAATATCTCGTGTGAAAAAGGCATTCAAGACCTTTCCAACGCAGTCCGAATCACTTCTATAGGTAGTCTGTTTAACGAAATATTGCAATTTATAGTTAACAAGATGTTGGAAAATATCGTAAAAATCGCAGTTTGCAACAGTGTAATGTAGAAAATACAAAAGATATGGATCTGCAACTTTGTATATTTTCCTACCTCAAGAGGCCCTTTCAGTATGCCAAATTTCAAATGAATCAAAATATGTGAGATTGAAAAGTGCCTTTTCACTTGATTTCACATGGAATGCCCGAATATGCAAATATGAAATTCAATCAGTTGAAACAACTGTGAATTTTGACGTAATATGCAAGTTGACTGGTCCATTTGTGTGTTACCCAACCCAATCGATGCCTAGCGGTTACTCGTAAACTGCTTGATACACAAAGATATGTAAAATGTATTGAACTGAAAGACCTATCGCTGATCTCCATAGCAGAGTGGTTAGCGATGCGTGCTACGATGCCAGATATCCCGGGTTCGTATCCCGGCATTGGCCTGGGTGTTCTTTGTGAATGTCCCTTCGTAAATTTCATCATCTCATCGCTCATCCTCATCTTCGCTATTTGCCAAAAGTGGCATAAACGCGAAGTAGAATATACCAAATCAAGTGAAAGAGCGACCAACTTGTGCTATTTGATTACCATCAAGTGATATCAATCAATATGCCTGTCTATGCGAGCTTCGGCCTAAGGCTAACACAAGAAGCGCCAACAGGGCCTTTCCGGTGGCGTAGTGGTAACATCGTTGCCTTGTAATCAAGGGGTCCCGAGTTCGATAGCCGCATGAGGTCCATAGTGGTTCTGACACCACTTCAAACTGTAGGTCCAGTATCGATTAGCCTACATGTTCATAGAGTGATCTTACGACAATTCCATATAAAAAAGAAATATCTTTTGAAATTGAATATCTCAAGAAGCTACCGCAGATACAACGACGAGATTTTGTGCGTGTTGTACATACGCTAATTTATTATAATACACACTAAACTTATTAGTCAGAATCTGTATGCAACGATATATCTATCTGCGAGTTCCTGATTAGAACCCAAGGATCATATCACATTAAACATATTTGGGGCGTTCCAGCGTTACGTGTGACATTTTAGACACACCATTTAGGGTTCTAGTCATGAGATTGGGTTCAAATGTTAATAACGTACTGATTTCAGAGAATTATGAAGTTGTTTGTAGTGTCTGCTAACAAATAAAGAAAAACAACTTTAGTATAGTGGCATAGGATGAATGCATGAAAAGAATTAACCAAAGTACGTTACGTGTGTGACGCTTTAAAAATGTAGGAAATTTTGACTTAATTTGTCTGTGAAGCATACAGGCTGCAGATGCTAGTAACATTTATTGGTGAAATGTGCAAATTATATGCACTCACAAACATCTAAACCTTAATGCAATTAAAAACAATAATCATTTCCATATTAATTAATTTGTTATTTTGTTATTACATGGAGTAGAGCCTCTATTCGTGGAAAGTCCCATTTGCAATTTGTAATTCCTCTACAGCCACACGCTTTCTGTTTTGGTTCATTCAAACCCTTTCGTCTTCCAGAAACAAACTTGTGTTTCGGTTCAGTGAAACAACTCTTCATCGAAAGCACATGCTTCCGGTATGGGAGAAAAAACTAGGACATGCTTCCTTTGCATATGGACGCGAAAACAATAAATCTTAATTTTGAGGAGAGCTCGAAGCGGTTTTGTGTCTGTACCCCGCTTTGAATTGGCCAAATAAACCTCATTAGAAGAATCAATAAAAATGCGAAGATTTCACAACGCTTCAGCAAGTTCGGTAGATGGGAATGAGTCTTCATATGGATGCAGCGGTGTCCAAGAAATTTACATTAGCCAGATGTTCTCGCAACTGAGACTTTCTGAAAACATGGCGTACGGCCAAGAATTGAACGTGGCTCTTTCTGTTAAGAAAAAGCATTCGGGAGAGCGGTAAAGGAGAATAATCTTATTCAAGAATGCGAGATTAACAATTGAAAGGGAACAAATTTAAGATCCCTTGCTGTTCAAAGTGTGGGCTATATCTTACCAGAATCTCAGTATGCAAGAACGGGTTGACCTCACACACATATAGGCAGTATCAGAATGGGAAATTATATCGTTTCGACATTTGTTATATTCAACGTCAACTAAAAAAACTTATGAAAATTCTGCCATTCGACAATCAAATTTTGATTGGAGAACGTGTGTTGCGTTGCCCTAGTCGACTACTTGTTCCTCAAACCCTAACTGAGTCATCTTTGTAAGAATAGTCTGTGGTGAACTCGGGTTTCTTTAAAATATGTTTAATAAATACTTTATCCATATATTATATAAAAATGTATGTATGTATATACGTATGTTTGTTCCGGCATAACTCTCGAACGCCTGGAGCGATTTCAACCAAACTTGATACACATATCACTTGCAACATGGAAAGAAATACTGTGGGGGTAAGACACCCCTGGCACCCCTAGAGGTGGGGGTGGGAAGGGGGTGACATGCAAAAATAATCTAAAACAACCGATATTAGTGTAGAATCCATAGTTTTCGGGTTGCTAAGATGAATAGTGACACTCCCAATACCGTTCAACTCAAAGTTAATTTTACACTATACTTAGAATACATTATTATCCTGTCTAATAGAAGATTGGGATAAATAAATACCCGGGCAACGCCGGGTAATTAGCTAGTTGTTAATATAAGGCATGTAAAGGATTTTTAACTTATTTCTTTTTAAATAATAATGTTAAAGATTTTGGTATTTTGATAAAATGCAAGAAAATTGTCAAACATTGTAAAAGTTATATAACTATGAGGATGTGTAAAAAACTATAGTGTCGTCTTGGAAAAATGTGAACAAGTTTTGTGTATAAAAGGGGAAAGCTCTGTAAACTCGAGGGATACTCTGCTGGTTACTGAAAGGCTGGTGATTCAGGGGATGTTTGAGGAAATACCTTGCCGCGCTCTTCGGGGTGGCTTTGGGGTATTGTATTCCAAGGCGGATATTTCTAACCCAGACTCAGAAAGGGCGTTTCTCGGCATTAACAAAATACCAGGATTTTAAACTGTGGTGTAACTAATAGGTTTCAGCCTACAAGTTATAATGTGTGCATTGTCTGTTTAAAAGTTTATGTATATCGACGAAAGTTTGAGTAAAGCTCTAAAATATGAGATAATAATAGTATTTTATTCAAAATAACTCTAGGTTAAAAGAAGAAAAACAGTGTGTGCGAGTGTGCGTTTGTGTGTGTTTGTTTGTGTTTGTGTGTGTGTGTGTGTGTGTGTGAATTCCGAAAGTGCATTATTGCCATCCTTGGACCGATTGCCTCTTGCTATACACCTTCAGCCAGTGGTGGCGATTGGAGGGGCAAGGACAGCTTACTTTCCTTTGGTAGATTAGGTGTAGCATAGTGCAGGAGCAAAAGTTGCAAAAAGTGGGTGGCAATTGCACCCCCTTACCCCCCAAACGCCTCCACTACCTTCACGTATCAACACATCCTTTTCTCATCCGCGGTTAGATGTATGTGGAGCATATTTAGACTTCACTTCACTACAACACGTAACTGGAGTTGGGTTTACACACAGTATTAACTGTTTCTTTTTGCGGAAGTCACATTATGCTAGAAATCTCTCTCCTTCCCACTCTTTAGAAAAATGCTGCGTAAGCCTTCTTACTTTCAGTCACACGTAATGTAAAATGTAATATGAAACAAAGTGAAAATTTTACAGAAGGGAAAGTTTCTTTCACTGGATTACTATCTTTTCTACCTTCCACACCATTCCGAATCTTCTCATGTGGATGTGAACAATAAAAGTGTTGCGAAAATTGTCCACATTCAGTACCGAATCTTTATACTAATTTTGTCCAGATTTCCAGATGTTTGTTCAGATGTACATGCAGCATGGCAACCCGAAAGCCTGAACCTAAATGCTTGTTGATATTTTACCGTGAAACATGGCTTCGAACACAAATCACGTATGCCTACTCGTCGCACGAGTGAAAATGAAGTGCTCTTCAGTATCGCAGACACTTTCCCTCTTTTCGGAATGTTAACCCCACTCGGCTCGCGTACCGAAGCAAGATATTGAGAATTAGCACACTTGAAGCAGCGGTGTCAGGTGCCGCGTCAAAATGGAAACTCTTTCGACCCTAATACTCACGTTGAACTTCCAGTCTGTAATGTCAAGATCTCGTGAACATATGATTTTTGATATTTTCGTTATGAAAAGCCGGTACAGTCTATTTTATGGCACGTGTATAAGAGGTTATATGTACGCTTAAAGTTGTGATTTACTTCTGTTGTTTAACTCTACTCTTAATCCTTTCAGTTTCGTTGAAGTAAATGTTTCCAGTGTGCGAATTAATGGGGGGATGCCGGGGATTTCCCCCCACAAAAAAATCCCCGGGAAATAATTTAATTTTTATCCCTGCCAGTTTTTATCCCCTTCAAAGAAAATGAGATTGTAACCACATAGGAAACTATTTCTTAACTATGTAACAATTGAAAAATCATTCGTGTCCTTTAATGGTCCAGCCAATAAGATTTCCCTGGCGAAAAGTCTGCAGCGTTGTGGATTAATGAAGGACACCATTCTGCAACTGATCAACCTCACCGAGCCAACAAAACAACAGGTTGCTTTCCAAAGTTTTCACGGCATGGTGCTGATATTTGACATACATTAAAGTGTTCACAAGGAACTTGAAGGTATGTTAGATGAACGTTAAGTTTGAACCTGAGAATAGAAAGTTGGTCGAGTTTTCGGTGTTCCTAGTTCGATAGCTCTTTGTTTATATAAGTTTGGGTTTTCTCAGGATGTAAATACACTGTTTATAAATTACGTGTAAGTGTTATCACAAGATTTCATGTCCTAGGCTAGAACCACTGTTATATGATTCTTAGAACAGTAAGGGAATAAATAGTTAAGTTTACCTACTCTAACATATGCAAATGTGCTTATCCAAAAACCAACTCCGAAATGAAATCACAAATGCGCCACTAAGTGCGCACCCTATCCCCAAAGCAAAAAGCTTAATTCGCACAGTGAATGTTTCTGTCATGATGGTATCGAGAACAAAATCGAGACGAGAACAAGACAAGGCTGGTGTTTAGACATGGAGAAGAGGAGTAAACAGACTTTCTAATTCACGAGTAAGTTTCATCTCCGTACAACCCATGGTTTCCCTGACTTATACCCTGCTTACAATTTCTCCTTTTTGTTCCGTTGTGAAACTTGCTTCAGATATCATTTCAATAAAATTTGCCTTTCATGACTACACGGATGTCGCCGTAATTTTTTATGGACAAACTCTCTACTTTTGAATACAAAATAACAGTGGCGGAAATTGGATTCCAAAACTGTTGGGGGTGGGTCAAGGATAGTTTACTTTCCCTTGGTAGATAAGGTTTAGCAAAAGTGGCAATTGCCCCCCTCGCCCCTTTTAATCGCCGCCACTGCAAAGTAATAATAACAATAACCTGTTACTTTTAGGGTCATTTTCGTGCATTTTCGTTATGTGGCAAGCTCAATGAATGTATCCGAGTTATAATAAGTGCTCTTCCGGTCGACATAGCTGTTTCGAATGTGGTATTAGGTGGGGGATGAGGGGGAATTCCCCATTCTGGTTACTATTTTTTAACTCTTGCGGGGTGAAGTAGCCTACTACATGACTAACGTATGTAATATCCCTATGCTTCAAGTGTAGTTGTAATGGAAGTACTTAAAATACCACACTGGCCTTTTTCAATAATAATGTTTTTAGTCTTTCTGCCATAGCCTAAGTGTTAATTGCGTTAACATCTCAACAAGAAAAAGTCTATGCCTCACTGTTAGTGTTGCCCACGGGTCGAGACGGGACAGGCTTTTAAAAATTCGAGATGAGACGAGATTGATCATGTGCCCCGAGACAAACGAATATTTTCGAGGCGAGACAGCATTTCACAGCCTTTCCACGAGACGAGACAGGCCAAAGTCTCGTCTCGTGGGCAACACTACTCACTGTGGTGGAAATACTGATTATCAACCAGTTATAAGTCAGTTCCATTGTCATTTAGGAACGTATGGTATGAAAAGGTAGTATTTGTTGCCCATGTGCACAAGTGAGGTAGGGCCATCATAATTACCACACAGTTTCCAACCCTGGAATATAACCTTCTCTATCGTTGGAATGTTCCTTAGAAGCTCTCGTGGCGTTGAAGATGCGTATCAATGCACAACGTTCCTCAATGCTGTGTATGCTTTTACAAAGAAGAGACAGAGGCAGAATTTAAAAGCGATTTACGGGGAGGGGTTCCAAAAGGGGGAGCTCTGCCAAGTGCGCTGATGCCAAGATATTTCCATTCAGCTTACTTCCTGGGCAAACACGATAATTTCTGAGGAGGAGACCCTCGCAAAAGGTGAAAAACAAGTGACTTCAGGGCATGCTGAGAGAGAGAGAGGGGGGGGGGGGTGTTAGGAGAGAGCATTCACATTGCTATGTCATGAAACTGGAAATGACAATTGGATGGAGGGAAGCAATCAACCGTGACAACATTGTTAGCAGATAAGTTCTTTGTCTTCCGAGGACGCTTGTTTTGCGTCGGAAGTCACAAGTTCAATTCCTCAGCCGAAACTTGTTCTATTGCAGAATATTAATGAAATTACCATACGCTGCAGAGAACATCTCATGTAGCAAGCTTACCTTGCATGCCAGGTGAGTGTACAGTGCGGTATTTGAAAAATTTCCAGTGGGGGGGGGGATTTTAGTAACCAGTGAAGGGGTGGGCGAAGTGGGTGACCTCCCGGGACCTTGCGCCTGAATGAGCCTTTCGTCTTAAGGGGTTCATAACAAAAATGTATTAAATAGAAGTGAGTGGAAAGAAGATCGAAAAGGCTAATTTTTGTAGCCAATACAATTAACACATTCTGTCAAATCAGGCGCGTAACATACAGGCGGGCGGCCTCTAAGCCTAAGGGGGCCCGGAAAAAGTAAAAATGATTGTCATATTTCTCATGTGAAACAATTACACAAAAATTCACGATAAATTGCGTGGACATTATGATCCACTTATTCTTTTCTCGAATAAAAAGCAATTTATCTCGTCCTTTCTTCTTTCTCCGAACCTTGCACTTGCGATTGCTAACAATAAAGCACCTCCAACTGCCACGAAGCAAGTGCAAGGAATTTAAATGCTTAGACTCTTTGCAACTCAAGAAGGCAATGGATAATATAAGCAGTTCTTCCTTCCTTCCTACACCTTCCTTCATATTTCAGCTCCCGTGAAACAAAAGAAAGACATTTTTAGGGTGAGTGAAACTATTAAATATAATTTTCTTCAGTAATTCATTATTATTTAAATATGATAATTTGCTGACGTATCCCTGAAGATTTTGTATCGATTCACATTGCGATTTCAAATTTAATAACGGATGGAGGCCTCAGCTACGCCCCTGCTAGTAACTATCCTTGAAACTCTGAGATAGCGTGTACAGTGGGATCCATGAGTATTACGGTGCAAATTGCCCATCACCATGTTCGTGCACTTTATTCGACCCAATAAGAGCTTCAAAGAAAACTCAAAACAAGCTGTTGACAACTTCTGCACCAGCATACATAAAAATCCATCGCTTAAAAACACGTAGGATGTAAGAGAAAAATTAAATGAAAATAGTCATGGACAATTTGCACGGTAATAGTCATGGATCCCACTGTACACTGCATGTACATACATTATATATATATATATATATATATATATATATATATATATTTATCCGACAACCAATGTGACTACCGTCAATTTGAAAATTCCATTTAAAGTGACGACCGGGTGTTTAGGACGACCATATACGGTTGCCATGAAGGCAACCCTGCTTATCGTTTTCCTGATACTCGAGAGAGTGTAATGAACTGTCGTTGGAAATACGTCATTGATGCCACAATGATAGTAGAATGTCAAAATTGTGAAATTCTGAAGTAATAGTACAATAAACTGTCATCGAAAATTCGACCATGTTGCCACATTGGTAGCAGAATGTCTGGATTGTATATTTTTTTAGTTCACGGTTCCTCCGCTTGGAGCACGACAGTCGGTCGCTGTATATGTTGATTTTATACACTTTGTTCATAGTTTCATTAAAGTGGCAACCGAAAACTAAGTTGGTAGCATTGGATAAACCACGTGAGCGTTCGTATACATTTCTTTCAGACTACCGAGCACACGGTCCACCAACGCGAAGAAGCAGGAGTGATATTTAATGTGAATGCTTTGTCTTGCTTGCAGCGTTCCGACATGCGCTAGCTGCAAAAGGAAAACGAAGAAGTACAAACTCAAATAAAACTATGGTAAGTTGAAGTTTCAGTAACTTTATTTAAATAGCATACTATTGCACGTACGTAAGTAACTAGAATATTCTCAATTCAGACAAAATATGAGGTTATCAAGCTAAAATCGGTGTTACTTTGTGTGTATGTGTGTGGGGAGGAGGGGGAGGCCGAAATTATTAGCGTAAGATTGTGGAGATTTTAATTTAAATCTACTGCAGTGAGATCGGACTTTTGTATGTTCCACGTTTAAAATTAAATCAAATCAATGATTTCATGCGCAGATTGTTTTAGGGCTGCTTTTTCTTGTCCTATTTTGTCAGCGGCTGGAAAGCTTTATTTCTGCATAAAAAATAAGAAATAGAAGAGCCGTCCATTAGTAGCCTGAATGCTCATGAAATTAATTTATTTCATGATCTGTGTACGAAGTAATCTCTAAGACCAGAGTTTGAGATACATAGTATTAGGATGGCGAAGCACTGTAAAAATAGATGTGGCAATGATTTACATTAAATTTGTCATAAATGTTTTTAATTCAATTTTTTATTATCTTGTAACATGTTATATTTGCGATATGAATCTCTCCCATGCCGTTACAATATATTTCCAATCAATGTAAATGAGTTTTTGTACCATTTCAAAACTTTTGACTAATCGCGACGATGAGAATGAGTGACGGAGTGATGACATTTATGAAGGGACATTCACAGAGAACACTCATGCCCAGGCCAGAATTCGAACCAGGGATCCCTAATAAATTATTGAATAGCGTGTTACAGTAGAAGCATGCACACCTTTAACAACATACCATTAAAAACTTTATTATTATTTCCAGGCGTCGAGAGCGAAAAAGATCTTACAAATGGTTCGGAAGAGTAGAGGTGGTGGAAAAGACACCCTAACTGGATGGAAACCAAAATATGAAAGCACAAAAGGACTGTCAGAAGAGGAAAGTAGCTGCGTTTTGCAAAATTGTAAGTTTCTTTGTTTCTGTAGGCTTTGTTTATACGATTGTTTACATGGACGTAACTTGGGGCCTAATTTTAAAGGGGCAGAATCTTACTTTAAGCTTAACTTTGGGGGCCAGAATCGAAAAAAAAATGCCATCCCATAAATATAGAGTTCACGATTATTTGCTAAATAACTGACATTTGTGAAATCACAATAAGGACTCTGTATTACTTTGCTATCCAGGTCCAAGAAGGCTAAAGAAGTTAATTTTTACCAAGTCTGAAAATTTTGGATTTGCATAATATTTTGATTACATGCTACTATATGATATGCACTTTTGAGGATCACATTGCTATAATTGTTAGCACATTGCCTGTCAGGCTGAAACTTAAACTAAGCTGCTCCTATGTGCGAAATGGTCCTGAGATTTGGATTCTGTGTTAAACTGTAGGTTCAGTCCAAACTTACTTCTGTATGGCAGACTAAAATTTAAGTGATCAGACTAATTCATTTTCTTGTATATATGAAACCCAAACTACTCACGAAAATATGCTGTTGATGTTGAATTGCATTCTTGCCTAGTGAACAGGTGCTTGAATGTGTGTACATACAAAAAACGTTATGATGTAGTTCAAAACATGAACATTTATTTTTTTTTTTAAAAAAAACAGCTTTCTTTCTGTATGCTTGCATTTGGTATTTCATGAAGTAATCAATGCAGACAAATCAGATGGTTGTTCCTAGAAATTGTAATTCATTGTGAGTTCATGTGTAATTTGTGTGTTTTGAAAAAAAGAACACCAGTACAAATCTTCATGGCACTCGCAGAAGTTTCATTACTGCTGCCATTACTATTATTTTCAAATGAGAACCTTGAGGAAAGGAGAGTGAGGAGCCGAAAACAACATTTTGTGGATAATATTCGAATGTTGCTATGAAAAAATATTATAATGTCCTCTTTAAAAAAAATCCATATAAGATGATATGTACTACCTCAAACAAATTGTTATGTATTATTCGATTGCTACTTTAACTACACTTGTACAAGCCAACTGGGAGGGAGGGAGGGATGGGATTGAGTCTTTAGGTCTTCATAATGGTACAATGTCTCAGTACGTAATATAATGCAAATTCAATAGTTATTGCCAACACTGTACTTACGTAGTAGTGTCAAAATATATTTATTAAGATACACATTTGAATAAAAAATAAAATGAATTATGTGGTTTCGAAATACTGTACGTCCACAGTTCTGGATATTGCAACAAAACTATTTCTGACTCCAAAACTTTATATTATAAATTGACACAATATCAGTTAAATTATTTGTACCATTTCATTAATTCTGAGGAATTTCTAATGTTCGACAATATTAATATTCTAAATTGTGAGAACCACTGAGCAATGTTTCTCTCTTGCATTAGCAATACTTTTTGTAATGCATTTTGCTTGGTTGTTAATGCTCCACCCGACCATCATCTTGCAAACATTGTGAGATGTAGGTTATATGCATTTGCTCTCAAACATACATATGATAATGGCAATAGAAGTATTCAAGCATGTGTACAATTTCTCTGGAGTTAAAAAAATTACAAGATTTTACCATCAGATATTTTAAGCACAGATGAACTCCCCCCAAATCAGCTATTATGTATGTCAGACCAATTATTCATTTAAGGGAAGCTATTGTGCTTCAGCCCTGCCTGAAATGCACTGGACTTAAAATTATTATTATTTATGGCAATTTGTACATCACAAACTGAAATTTAGATTTCTTTCCTCAATTCATAGCAAAATGTGAATAGTTCATTCACATCGTTAATTAATGTATATGACAAAGTGATTGCAATCTGATTGCCTTTGAAAAACAAACAGTGAATATAAACATGTACAAAACATGAGATATGAATTATATGTTTTTATTCATAAACAAAATAACAAAGGGTCTGTTCCGAAAGTCACACGAGTTTAACACATTAAATGAGTTATGGTAACTGGCTGTCACATAAGTGTTTCCGTGAGTTTCATTATGCTGTTCCAAAAGTCTCATTCCGTGTGTTTCATGCAAGAATGAGTCACCAAACGCATGGATCAGGAGGCTCGTTTGTTCGGTGAGAATAGTTGCTGCTTCCAGACAACGTACGTGCTGTTGGATTCAAATTGCACTAGTTCGGAAAATGTATTATAATTTTAACAGATAGCGATATGAAGCAACATGCACAAAATGAGTATGACTATAACAGTTCTTAGAATGTGAGTAAAGTGAGTAACAGTGCCCACAGTAGAGTTTATTTTTGCAATAAGGATATTCCTTCCGCTAGACGCCATGTGGAAACTTTTTCTAAACAAAACGCTGCACCTGCGCTTTTGCCTAGTGTCCCATAAGTCTGTAAAATAACAGGTTTCAACAGATTCACAAGGCCAGTTATTTTCATTGGATGCGTTTGTTTCGTTAAGACTTTCGGAATGCACCCAAAATAGTGCCTATTAATAAATCTGCTTAAATTTCATGAATACAGTTTTATGATAACTGTAATGGTCATTCACTGTAGTTCACTTAAAGATATTTAAGATAGTATTTACTATTTTTTTCTCATGTATTTATTTTTAGTTTACCAAATGCTGGATGTGAGCAACAGTGAAACAAGGTCCTGTGAAAATAAACCTCATACGGTTTCCGAACCCATGTCATGGAGTGTAAATAGTAACGTAACATGTTCAGAGACAATATGCCAAGTTTTAGAAGATGCTGGAGGTTATGGACTATTATTACACAGTGATCCAAAAGTGAAAATTGAAGAAGTTGTTCCACCTTCACCTTCCTCGACAGTGTACTGTGGTGAGGAATGCAAGCAATATTTGCTTCATGATCCATTCACAGATTCCCATTCCATGCAAAGCAATTTCCTCATGTGTGTGAAAGGACTTAATTTGAGTGATAACATGATGACAGTGCAGCAATATGATTTGGGCGATGTGTGTAACACAGCAGATTCATGCATAAATAATGTCGCAGGGGATCATTTCACAAATTTTCAACCACAGAGTTTAGGTTGTTTGAAAACTCAAACTAATGATAATTTTGAATCTTCATCTTGTTCAACTGTTCATGATAGTGTAAAAGATCCAGACTACGTGAAAGGACTTAATTTGAGTGATAACATGATGACAGTGCAGCAATATGATTTGGGTGATGTGTGTAACACAGCAGATTCATGCATAAATAATGTCGCAGGGGATCATTTCACAAATTTTCAACCACAGAGTTTAGGTTGTTTGAAAACTCAAACTGATGATGATTTTGAATCTTTGAATTTTGAACTGTTACACTAAAAAGTTATCCAAGAAACTTCAAACACTTACAAAGTAAACTACAATACCAGCAAAATAATCATGTACAGTGCACACAGCCTCTCTCACTTCGATTAACAAATTACTCAATTATCACTTATCTAAAGATGTAAGACTTCATTGATATTAGCCAAAGTTTAAAATATGGGAAGGCACGTTGGTTTAAAAGGTCAACATTGAAGTTATTAGATGGCAGATTGCTTTAGCAGAGTGCCCTGTCACTGCTGTTCTTCACCATCAACTTTAATCTTTTAAATGTACTTACGTTCCCAAGTTTTATTATTTGACCATTCTTGTCTTACCTTGAAAAAGGCATGTGGTATGGTAAAAACTTGTGTAAAAAAAGTACATGGCAAAACTGGAATTCAGTTATGTGGTGTAAGTTATCCTTTATATAATTCTTTGTACGGAATGTTGTAAACATGATATCCTGGAATATCATTGAAATAAAAATTTTGTTGATCAGTTCTAATTAGAACTGTAGCAAGTAAGGGACAAATTATAGAAAATATCTGTGCAAATATGCATTATATCATTTTCATAGTACATATTGTATTGAAGAATGTGATTTTCTTGCAGAAACTATGATTAAAATTTCTACTGTGTAAGCCATTATGTATGTTGTCGACTTGTAATGTCACCTGTTCCAATTTAAATATTTTCTGTTAATTTTGCATAATGATTGATGTTTTCCACTTGTAACAAAATTAAGAATGTTCTGAAACAAACACTGGATATGCATTCTCGCAACATTTCTCAAGTCAAGAATTGATCATTTATGTACACACAACAGTTCCTTATTTTCTCTGTAAGCAATGTTTCAACAACAATAATGTAACTGAAAATTATTAAGGCCTATTGAAAATCGTTAATATATCTAAGAGAAAATATTATACTTACAAAAAAACGTTAAACATTGCAAATTTTATGCTTCGGATGCAGTGTTTGTTTAAGAATAAAATGCAATTTTATGTTACACTGAAATTGTGCTAGCTGTGCTAAAAAAGGGGGTTGCTTCTAATCCGACTTGTTTCTGGGAATAAAGGTTCTGGAACTTTTGAAGTTGTTTTCTTCTTGTGTTCATCATAAGAAATTCACAAAATATTGTGGTATCCCAACTAGCGAAAAGTAGTTGGCTCGACATTCGACCAACCATACTAAAAATGGTTTACCAAATATACGAACATAAAGCACTGGTAATTTTGGCTGTTTCCAAGGTTTGGCCAACATTTTTTTTGTTTTGTTTTTTTCACGTTGTGGTGTCGTAGTGTAAACTTAAGTATAGATAGGTTTGTGTTGTGATACATAAACTTTATTGTGAGTCAAAATATAAACTTCAATACAAATTATTTGTGTAAAATGAAAATGTTCACAACACTTTTTCACTCATATGGTATCGTTGTTTTCAAGGTAGCTCAAGGTGGTAGAACAACACACTTTGTAGAGTTTACTAAGTTTTACACATTGCAGGGAATTTAGTCTGTACATATAGTTGTTTATTATGTATATAGTTAATGAATCACTTTCACAAGAATACTTGCAAAAATGTTCTTGTTCTGATACAGGTTAACAGACAACCATAAGGAATCCCCAATGCTGAAATATCTCTCATCCATGGTGGCTGACAAAGAAGTGTTGAGTGACTGCAAGTTATGTATAGCTTCTACTTTCATTAACAAAATATTATGTTTTCAGCATGTGCTGTGGCTGAAATTTTCTGAAACAATGTACATTTATAATTTACATCATTCTTATGAAATTTTTCTTAGCAGGAGAAAGTAGTTTTTAAATCAAGGCACAGCTGTTAAGATTTTTTCAAATATTAGCGATATAATCAATATTTGTGAAATACACAAGAAGTAACAATTGCCCATCAGCAATTTAATAATTACAGGTAGGACAGAGTGACATATTTTTATGTAACTCAATGTTTTCAATAAGTGCTAAAGTTGTTTGATACCTGGCGGAGGCACAAGTGGTTTGGATCCCACTTTGAACTGTAGGTCCAGTCCCAATTAGCTGTACTATACATAGACTAGACTTAAAAACTCCAAGTGGAAAAGTTAACAAAAATTGTCATTTTTAAGTCAAGAATACCAGATAATTGCAGCTATAAAAGCAGGGTTCGCATTTTTTAATGAAGAAACAACTTTCCTTGTTTTCTTAAATTATTTTAAACCACGAAGATTGGTTGGTTGGTTGATTTGGTGCTTTAAGTCCACTTTATGCACAGTAAGGCTAATCGGGACTGGACCTACAGTTTAAAGTGGGATCTGAACCACTATGTGCTTCCAATGGGTATCGAACCCGGTACCCCTTGATTACAAGGCAATGACGCTACCACTGTGCCATCAGGGAGGCCGTTTGACCATGAAGAAAATAATGTTTAAAACATAATGCCAAGAAAACATATTCAGATAATTATCTGTTAACCCAAAAAGATAAAGCTTTATCAAAATGAAGACTAGTAAATACAAAAAGGTATCCCCCCTTCCACCTTTTCTTACCACATGATATACTTGGCACCCTCGATACTTTCAACTGACCTTAAACTCTGAAAGAGGGAGTGATACTGTCTGGGTTCAATTTCTGTCTAGTTGACAAATTATTTGATATTATTTTATGTGGGTAGTCATTGTGACGAAGCATTGGCTTTAATGTAACCAAATTTGCCATATCTATTTTTTGTTTCAACAAGGTAAAAAAAAAATTGTTTTTCAGAACAAAACTAAAAATATGTGTTTTGTTGCTTTAGACAACTCACACCACAGCATCAATGTATCAATCTTCCAAATAACCTGTGATAACCATCAAAGGAAAAGAGGGTACAACAAAAATGTATTGCAGTCTTTGTTCCAAAGCAATATGTGGAAAATACCAAACAAATTGCTGTTTTTAATGCAACTATGAACGTTAAATCATGTCAAAACTTTTTTGTTTGTTACTATCGGAAATAAATTATGTTGGTAGCCAATAAAGCCAAAGAATAAGGTCGTCAAGATGAGAATGCCTTAGCTTTAGCGTTACTGTTTTTCCACTTTAGCTGTTTAGGGTTAATCATCCAAGGAAAGACTGTGTTTCTAGTTATAATGTAAACACCCGAGTACCTTCTTAAAATACTTACGTTATACTTTTAAGTCTTCCATGTTGGCTGTTGAGAATGTTCAACTAATCCACAGTTACCAGGATCCACTCTATCCCTGTACTAGCCACTCTGTTGCCGGAAATACCACACATTTTATTGTGAATGCAAAAAAAAAAAAAACATTAACAATAATGTACATTCCAGTTCAGATAAAGTGACACATTCATCAACTGTACAACCCTACAAAGTTTGCGTCATTTTACAGGAAGGGGAATGTACATTGAGTGCAGAACAAAACTGTTCATCCATGTATCAGTCCCACAAATGTGTTTTAAACTTTGGTAAAAGAAAAAATAGCTATGTGTTTTAAACAGAGTGCCAAGAATACATTTCTGATAAGTAATATGTTTATCATGCAAGGAAGGACTGCATTTCTAGTTACATGGAAAACATTTGAAGAACTTCTTTAAAATATCTATTTACGTTACTTTTAAATCTTACATGTAGGCTCAAGGTTTAGTTAATCCACGGTTGTCAGTCCCCACTCTAACTCTAGTGGCCGACACGTGTGTTGAAGTGATTAGCACATCGTGCTACGACACCAGGGGTCCCGGGTTAGAATCCCAGCTTAGGCATGGATGTTTGTGAGTGTCCCTTCATCATATCGTCACTCACCCTCATCTTCTCAAATTAGCCAGAAGTGGCATGAAAGCAATTAAAATAAAGCAAATCAATCTCTGTAGTTGTTTTACTGTTTTCCCAAATATCACATTTTATTGTGGATGCAAACAAATCGCATTAACAACAATAAACAATGAGTGCGGAACAACACTATTCACGTGTTTAAATGTAACCTACAGGTAGTCATAATGGCATGTTTCTTTGTGAAATGGATACATATTTGGCCAATGTCTGTGCACAGTAAATTAAATAACAGAGATTAAGGATAAGTAAAACAACAAAATTTCAAATATCAAGTTTCAAAATATGTTTTAAACAAGACAAAGTTGAAAAAACATGCTTACAGCAGTGTGCTTGAAATGTTTAAAGTATTTTAAAAGAAAACAAAGTTTTGTGTTTTAAATGTTTAGAACAAGTAGTTTTAAACATGCCAACCTGTATGGAAATTGATGCATGTGTCACCAACAAGAATCTGCTTGGCAGGCATACTCTTGACCCTTAAAGGTGTCGCAGCATGAAGTCAAATTTGCAACCATTGTTCTAATAACCCTGTATTGCTGACTAAATTAGTAATTGAAAGGTCGCAGAGGGGAAAAAGTCAACACTCGTCAAACTATAGAAAATTATATTTTAAATGCAAAACAGTACTGGATGTACAAATGAAAAGGTTAGGTTAGGTTTCTTTTGTTTCATTCACTGAACATTTTCATTGATCAAAGCATATGTAAGGGTTTCGTCAGTGGCATACTGGTAACACCGTCACTTTGTAATCAAGGGCTTGATATCCGTTTGAGTCTTAAATGGTTCAGATCCCACTCCCAATTTAAACTGTTGGTCAAGTCCCAATTAGTTTAACTGAACATAAAAGTGGACTTAAATCTCAAATTCAAAGCATATGTGTTTGGTACACTCCTGTTCACATAATGTCGCACATTTTATATAGTTCAGCAGTGGAAATGTGTGCCACTTTATGAAACAAAAGAAAGCATTTGTAAAGTACAGCACAACATGCACGTAGCATCAAATAACACTTTAACTTTACAGGTGGGGCAACATTTTTGCCTAAAATTGTTTGCATATGATGATAAATCTAATAATTATGCATTTACCAATACTCGCAAAAGTGTGGAACATTATATTGATAAAAAAATATACACATAATAAATCGTTAGGCATAGACTAACAAGCTGTAGAGCATGGTTTCACGGCACCCTTAGTGTTTGAAGATTTTTCCGTAGCGCTAAAGTCAGAAAGCATCCCTATCTAACACTTACAATGCTCATTTAGTGTGGTTAGGTTGCTTGCCTGAAGTTAAAAATAAACACACGTTTCAATTTCAGAAACATTTTATGTGTAAAAATTACTAAAGAAGCATATATATAATGTTATAATGTTATAAACAAAGGCCTCGAATATTTTCGCCAAGTGCTGAGAACATATGTGGCTATTTTCACCAGCAAAATTAATTACCTGAATCATAACAGTACATTGTATTTTACCTTATTTCATTATATTCATTAGCAATGTTGTAGAACTTACTGCTAACAAGTCACCAAGTAGCGACAGTAGCAAAAAGTACTGAAACCAGAAATTGCATCAATGGTGTTGGGAATATTTAACGAAGTAATTTTAATGCTAATAGCCCTAAACCTGACCGGCCTAACCTAACAATGAAAACATTTAAGAATGTAATGCCCCTTTATATTAATGCCTTGTGACATATTAGCAGCACCAGTATTTATCAGAACACCCTGCAGTATTTTTCCAACTCCATGGCATGCAGAAAAAAAATATTGCCAACATGAAAATAAATGCACACTGACAACTGAAGAATACACACATGTATATAGCATGCCAGACCTCAGTGTAGATCATGCACGTGCATACTTTAAAATCTGGTGAAAATAGTTCAAATTCTAGCTTCACCACCTGGTTAGGTTAGGCAGGACATGTTTGATTCTCTTTAGCATCAATATAAATTCCGTAAATGGATTCTACTGAGGTTTTAATTTACTTCTACATTATTTACCACTTGTGTACGATACTTAGTCACTTGTCAACGGAAAATACATTTTCCATGGGAAGCGTGCATACTTGCATACGGTAATTTATAAGTTTTTTTTTTTTTTAAAAAAACATAAATAACATATTAAAACTGTTGATGACGGCGAGCACGTTTCCCACGTTAGTTTTCTATTTTTTTCCATCGGAATTCGCCTATTATGCATTGCGAAACATTCTTTAACATGGGAATCACGTTTAATCGCGAAACAAGAATCGATTTTGTAGCCCCACAAACCACCCACGGGTAGCCCCATGCACCATTCACGGAGACGAGGTATGCTTACGAGGTTAGGTTAGGCCTGTTAGGTTTCATTAGCATAAATAGAAAGCAAATATACCGATTTTCATGTTAAACACAATACACTCTACAGGAATAACATCAAGAAACATCACAAATGGTACAGAAACTTGCTAAGTAATTTCTTCTGTAGAAATAGTGTTCGCCGTCATCAAGAATTTTACCAATAACATTTTTCGGTAAAATTATCGCAGAGTTAAAACAGTTTTCTTACGTTTTACACAAGAAACTACTTACCTTAACACATTTCTGTGGACTCTCCTATGTTTATGGAAGTGTATTCTTTTCGAACGCAAACTTTCAGAAGCAAAATAACTTAATTTAAGAGGAAAATCATGTATTTTAATGCTAATGGAACCTAACCTAACCTCGTAGGCATGCCTCGTCTCCGTGAATGGTGCGTGGGGCTATTCGTGGATGGTTTGTGGCGTTAGAAACACATCGTAATGTATTTTTATGCTGATGGAACCTAACCCAACAGGCCTAACCTAACCTCGTAGGCATACCTCGTCTCTGTGAATGGTGTGTGGGGCTATCCGTAGATGGTTTCTGGCGTTAGAAACACATCGTAATTAACTGGGAATGTGTTTCTTTCACAAGAAGAAATATGAATGACCATTAAAAACTGTACAGAAATGTCTTTGAAAAGTGTTTTAACTTTGCGATAATTTTACCCATTTTTCGAAATCCAAACAGTGCTCACTACTTTGATGAAGGTTCAAATTTTGTGTAACAATGATTGCCAAAATTCTACAAAAATTAGTCTTCCTGCTAAGAGAATTGGTAAAAAATTTATCATGTTGGGGGAGAGAAGAGAAGGGAAAGTGGTATAAGTCCAGTGTTGGCTAAATTGAGTTCAAAGCCTTGCTTGAAAGTGCTAATACAGATAAAAGTTAATTCCAATGCTGGTCCAGTGTGCAGTTACTGGTAAAAAGGACGTATCTCATCTTTTTGGGCATTTGTGTTCACACATACTATTTACATAAGCCAGCTGAGTAGTGTTGAGCATTCTTCTAGTATTTACAGAATGTAAAACTTTGAAATTGTTTACCAAAGGAATATTTTAAAATAAAAGGGTGTTGTGACATGTGCCCTTCTAAAATAAACACACAACAAAACAGGTCAACGGTATAAAATATCAAAACACCTTCATTCCATCTAATTCCATTTTAAAAAAAAATCTTCCAGTTTTTCACAAATGATTTCGGTAAAATTCTGCTCCATAGGAGATGCCTGGAAATCATCGAATTTCATGTATGTTACATTTGTACTTACTTATTATGCATTGCTGAACATAGTCTGTGTGTTTTTTTTCTGATTAACACGAAAATCTGTAAATTTGTTTTGTATTTATGCTAATGGAACCTAACCTAACAGGCCTAACCTAACCTCGTAGGCATACCTCGATCCCGTGAATGGTGCGTGGGGCTACCCGTGGATCGTCTGTGGGGCTAATGTCAATAGTGTGTGGGGCTAACGCCAATGGTTTGTGGGGCTAGTGCCAATTTTTTTTTTTGGGGGGGGGGGTTACGGGAATTTTTTTGTTTTGTATTTATGCTAATAGAACCTAACCTAACAGGCCTAACCTAACCTCATAGGCATACCTCATTCCTGCGAATGGTGTGTGGGGCTACCTGTAGATGATTTGTGGGCTAATGCCAATGCTATGTGGGGCTAGTGCCAATGGTGTGTGGAGCTAGCGCCAATGGTTTGTGGTCCATCACAGACAACGGTCGTCAAAATTTGGTCGCTATGTTCTGCGTAACGTAAGTGAAAACGCATCGAAGAATACTGTCAGAAATCGAAGTTTTTGAAGTGAAAACAGCAAAAAAAAACATGCAGACGACGTTTAGCAATGCATAATAAGTAAGTACAAATGTAACATACGCGAAATTCGATGATTTCCAGGCGTCTCCTATGGGACAGAATTTTACCATGATTTCAAAATTAAAACATCCTTGAAAGGGCACGTTTCCCTTAAACGTTCAGCTACATACATGACATGAAATATAATGTTACATTTTCCCACTTGATTCCCACTTTTTTAGTGTATAATTGTCATACTTTTTGCATGAAGAAGAACTAATTACAAGAGAAAATAATGCAACTGTGGATGAAAAAATTCACTAAGTTTATTTAGGATTTTAAGGAAGATAAAGTCTCAAGATAAATATAATTACAGATTGGAAACTACAGATTTTTAGCAGTGAGTATCCTCCATATGTATTTTTTTAAAAAAAGTTAGTTTGGATGTTTACAAATTTTCCTTTTCTTCTGAAATAACTAGCACATAATTTAATAAAACTTCATGAACAAGAGATCTTCAATAACACCGAGTACAAATACCGTTCATGAAAACCACAAGAATGAATCAACCATGATAACGAAAACTGTACAGTAGAATTATAATTGCTGCGCATAATTGTTTGCAATTAACATGCTTATCTTGTGCAAATTACTACATACCTTCTCAATTCTATAATAAATGTAAATGGTGCACTTCACTTTATTTTTCACTCGGAATATTTATTTTTCCAATTATATTGCACTTTTTCACTTTCGTGGTGCACTTCACCGTATTTTTCACTCGGAATATTTATTTTCTGCAAATATATGGCACTTTTTCAGTTTCGTGGGTTGCAAACATAAGTAATTTGTAGGAACATTACAGTCTCTACATACCACACAATTACCTTTTAAGTATTGAATATGTTTGATATTGATTTCGTTGAGGTACCATACACCATAAGATATGCCATTTCATGACGATTGGTACTTATTCCTGCAAATTGCAACACAAGTTCAGTATTTATACAAGCCTGAAATACACAATGCGGAACTGTTCCGATTTAATGCTATGTAAAATTCCAATGCTCGAGTGCGAGGGAAATAATTTCGCAAATCATCCTTCAACTCACTCCAGCTATGCTCAAAAGGCAAGCTCAAAAGGTTTCATTGACACCACAGTACACCACATTAAATCATACGAGCATCTTTCAGCTAATTTCTTCTTCTTCTTTTTCTCCTTCTTCGTGGCCATCATTACAATATATTTGTCAAGCTGCTTTGTCTTTCATTACGAACAGACGTGATGTCAACTGATAACCAAAGCCGGGGACAGAAAGTATGATATTCAACAGTTGGTAGCAGTGTTGCTGCAATGGTTCCACAATGATAGCAAAATAACAAATATATACATTGGGTGTTACAATGATAGTGGTGCGAATGGCCTTCACAATGATATCGGAGTGAATTTACTAGAGATTTATCCAAATTTTACAAATAAAGTTAAACAGGCTTCTCAGTACGATATGATATATAAATATACACGTTAAAAAACGAGTATACTCAAAGATTTCCAGTGGTTGCCACACTCCTGCAGAGTATAGTGGTTGCCGTAATGATACCGGGATTTATTTATATATATATATATATATGTATATTTCCTTCCTCAAGATCTAAAATTTTGCAAACAGATGGAGATGCATAAACCCCATTTAAAATCACCTTACATAGTGAGGCCTGTCTATTGACAACTTATGTAATTTTAATTATAATACTTCCAATAACTTAAGGTTATTCCAGATGCTTGTATTCATGTCCAGATATTACAATGATTAAATCAAGAAGACTTAGATGGGCAGGCCATGTGGCACGAATGGGAGAGGAAAGAAGAGTGTACAGGATTCTTGTTGGGAAACCTGATGGTAAGAGACCTGTAGGAAGGCCAAGACGAAGATAGAGGGAGAACGTTGAGATGGACCTAAAGGAAATCGGTAAGGATGGAGAAAATTCGGTTGATCTTGTAAAGGATATGTACAGATGGAAGGCTTGTGCTGCTGAAGCCATAAACCTTCGCGTTTAAGAATGCTAGAGAGTTTATTTAATTAGAGTGTTTATTTTATACTAACTTATGTAAGTCATCAGACCAAGGATTAATAATAATAGTAATAATAATAATACTAAACCTGTAATATAACACGAATGTATTGTTGTGTAATAATAGCAACTATTATTAATTATTATTATTATTATTCATAGGTGCTAGATAATTTTATATCATCTGCCTACAAAACTTGAGGCTACGCACGTGCAAATGGCCAGCACAAAGATGTGCGACACAACTTGTTTATGTTACACGTACCCAGGAGCTCCAAGTACTTGCTTTCTATCTTTATCATTACGGCATTCGTTTAGAGCAATTGTTCCACGTTCTGAATTCGCCACATTCAATTCATGCTTCCAGTCGACTGGAACGTGCGGCTGACAATGTTGCCAACCCATATATTTATAAAATCTCTAGAATGGATGGTGGCGTTTACTTACTTCCATAAAATATACAATACTTGCAGTTTGAGCGGACTGCATACTTGTGAAATTGAAATGCTAGCGATATGGTCATCCGAAGAACGTTAATGAAATAAAATTAGAAAAAAATACGCACATGGAGAGAAACATGAAAGATTTTTAATTTACATCTTAATGTTAGTTTCGCCGTTATCAACGTCTCAAGGCTCGTCACCTGTGCCACACTGTTAAGAGTCCACTATTGACCAACTAAAATGGCTAGATGTATACAACAAAGCTAATATTCGCCACTCATCGTTATTGCTTGCGTGGTTCCAATATCCCCTCTCAGTAATACTCATCATTAGATCGTCATATCATAAGTAAGCTTGCACATAGAAAAATGGAACCCTTTCCAATTTTTCTGATAGATTGATTTAGTTTATTTCACTTCGCTCTTCTGCCACTTTTGACTAATCGCGAAGATGGGGATGAATGATAATATGTTGAAACCGATGCAGGGACACTTCCATGTCCAGGCCGGGATTTGAACCCGGGACCCCTGGCGTCTTAGTGCGCTGCGATGACCACTTCACCACGGAGGCCAGCTTTCCAATTTTTTCTCGCTAGATTTGGTTCAGCACGAAAAAAACCCCTCCGTTATAGGAGATGGAAATCTGTGTCATAACATATTAAAGAAAAATAATAATTTTGACACCATGTGTCTCTTTCATTACTACCACAAGCTGCACCGTACATGTGTTTGCGTCAGGGGCACGCTAAGGATAAAAACGAAGAGGTTTTGTGCTCATAATTTGCAAGAAACAGTGGCCAAAGAAAGTCAATTTCTCATGCTTAATTTCAAAATATTTCTGCAATTTTTTGATCCCCCCCGGCACACCTTTGGATAAAGTACTGTCATGGTTGTTTACAATTCAGAAGTGTACAAAATAGTTATTGAACGTTGATTCTGTTCATTAAAATCATTTCACTCTTGTAGACAGTGAGGTATTTTAAAAATTTCCAATAAAGGATTGCTAATTTTTGCTTCTTGTTTGTACAATTTATATAATATCCCGATGGCTCAAGACTACTTACGGGAAATATGTTATTATATGCTATCCGTTCTCAGTACAATATTACTTTTATTCGTATTAATTGCATTAACATTTTCCGTTTGCACCAAGAAATATGAATAAAAGAGATCACTTAAGCATCAGCATTTGACAAAAATGTTATAGTTTCTTGTCGTAATACATACAGGATTGAATTTTCTTTTGGATCCAATGCAAATATAATCAATAAATCACAGAAGATTATCGAAAGCAATAAAATTGTAAATGTGTTTTTTTATTACAGTTACACTGGGATGGCGCCACTGAAGTGCGCCATGGGAATGCGACCCATACTGCGACACGAGCGCTCGCAGCGGGGAACCTGAGCACTTAAGATAGCAGAGATAATGTGGGACGATCATGACCCTTGATTCGCATTAGCCCACACAGCGCCTGCGGAGAGAGTGAATGAACACGAGCCAGGACTCACAAAGGGAGCTGCCGGCGGTCGCCAAATAAGAAGAACGTCTTCCGTTTGCATGCTTTGTAGTTTTCTGCGTCTCCACGTTCCACATAGACCTGCCCCCGCTCATTTTAAAAGTACAGATTTCACATTATCCGTCACCTGTGTCTGCAAACATTTCATATCTAATTATCCACAAGCTCACCAGGTATACATTTATCTAGTATTGAAGTAACTGGGATGTCTCGTTCTCGAAGGGGATCTCGTCTTGATTTTTCTAGTCTCAGAATAGTAGAATTATTATTCTTCTTCTTCTTTATTATTAAAGTAGGGTTACACTTAAGCCTACAGTTTAATTTACATTGATTCTGTAACTATAAAAACAGCTTTTTGCCCTACATGAATTAATATACAGTTACGCTATTTGTTTATAAATGTACATAACATGGAATATTACAAAATTATATAATTGAAAACCATAAGAAATAAAATAAACAAACAGTTTTGCAACTACGTTATGTGAAGGAGACAATGAGGTAAATAAGGCACGGTGTCAGTGTTCATAAATTGATATCCTAATCTCTAATTTAAATTTGGCCAAATTTCTCTCCTTTCTGCAATTTACAGGCAGTTGGTTCCACGCTTTACTTGCCAGAGATGGCAGGGATATTGATCCGTATCTGGCCTCATTACATTTCTGTACTCTAATATTATTGGTGTCATTAGATCGCAAACTGGGATAATGTCATATAATATCATAACTTTGTCACTTAATAAGTGATTACGTGTGTTCAGTGGCGTGTCCAGGATTTTGGAAAGGGAGGGGTTATGTGTAAATTTTTTTAAGTACTCAGTCCTCATTTTGCCATATTTTCCTGCCTTTGACATTCTTTTTTTCTTTTTTAGAAATACTGCACCAAGAGGAGGTGTTATAACCCCCACCAACCCCCCTTGGGCACGCCACTGTGTGTGTTAATTGCCTGGTGAATTTTTAGTAGAAATTCATATTTTCGCCTGAACTCAAGCGTGGATAGTTCAGTAGTTGCCGCTCTTGTCTGCTTGCACGTGAAGTCATGTGCGCCGTATTTCTTTCACTACGAATAGCCCCATTTTGCATTTTTTCTAGTTTCATGGTCTTATTTCTGCTAATCCCATAAAGTACAGAGGAATTGTATTTAGGTAACGGCCTAATAAATGCTTTGTGGAACGCTAATTTCTGGGCAATCAATTGGACACGTCAGCAAAGAGGGTATTTGTACCCGTATAGTCCCTTAACTAAAAGAAAGCTCAGGATATCAAAATATAAGATTTGCGTCAAACATTTCCTCACTCAAATCCTAAAACTAATAGTGACATACACTCCTTACCAATAACTAAAGCTATTCTGTCTCTGAGTACACAATCTAAGGACAACACACAACCCTACAAAGGAATACACTGGCAGTGTCGCCAGAACCTAGTTGGCCTGCAACACTGCACTTATCGGGGTTAAAATTGAGATATACTTTTTGGTACCTTCTCAGAACATTCCTTACACCCCACATAGGAGTGCGGAGACCCTCTGATTAGGGTGGAGGGGGCAAAACCTTGATGAAAAATAAAAACCTATTTTTTTCTCACTATATATATACATTATATATATATATATATATATGTATATGGTCTAATGCAGCAACATAGAGGCACCATAATTAATAAATAAATTGTTTCTGAAATGTGCTGCGCTCCTATACCTCAAACAATTGTGTTCATGCATTTAAGACAAAACTATTTACCAGCAAGAGCCTGAAGTACTTGGTAGTTATAACTTCTCTCTCTCTGCAAATTTACAATACCTCACAGAAAGCAATAAAAATTGCGAGCGAAGCGATCAAGAAATTTTTAGGTCCAAATGTTTGCAAACTGAAAACAATATTGATATGGCACAAAAACATTCATGGGTCGCCATGTCATTATTTAACATTTTTTTTTTCATTTCGGCACCCAGGACCAAATCCGCAGCTATCGCTCTGAACTTCACATTGACAAAACTGTAAGAAAAGCTGATATTGGGAGTGAAGCGAGCAAGAAAATTTTAGGGAATGTATCTTTATTTGTACAAAATTTGATATCAAGGGAGGACAATTGCCCCTATCTGCCCCCTGCAGGTGGTCTTGGCCGTCTGGAAGAAATAATGCAAGACAGACGCGAAATCAAATTCCATCTTGAGTATATTTTTGTCCTGCTACTCATAGATTCTACTAGCCTTGCTTTCTCTTACCTCTTGCACCCCTAGAATTGATTTCTGTCGAAGGTTGGGGAGGGGCAATAATAATATAATATCGTTTAATAAGGGCGATAGGATTCTTCTACACTAAATTTCTAGGTGAAAGTATAATAATGTAGGGGACATAGACGTCTGGAAGGATGGAGGGGGGGGGGGGGCAAGAATGGCTACAGTCCCTCCTTAGAAATCTAATGTAAACCTAAAAGTATAGATTTCACACGTATAATTTGATTTCAGTCATAGTAATTTACATTAATGCTATAATTTCAAATTCAAGTGGTGTTTTTTGCGGGGGGCAACACTATTATCGGGGTAATATGTCCCATGGAAAATACCTTGCTTGTCCCTCCGTGGAAAATATCTGCGGACGTCCATGATTAGGGGGCAAATGTCCCCGCTTGCCCCCCCGTGCGCACGCACCCCCATATAATAGATCAACACTGCAAACTAAATGATCGTTAAGATAAGTTTTAAAGGGTTCGAGTGTAAAACATGGTAAGTGACATTTTATTCATTTCTGAGTTCATTAAGAATAAAGGTTATTAGAAAGTTGACTGCCGATAAATTGTTTTCGTGTTGTGTTTACCAGTTTTACAAGGCTTCACGGAGTCCAATACAAGTTGTATGAGATGGCAATTGCACTCGAGAATTGAAGGATGGCACATTTTACTTTGTAACTCAAAAATTACCGAAATGTCACTTATTACTATGTTTTACACCCGAACACTTATAACAACGGGACCACGCAGAAAATTTTCAAAGGGAGTCAAAATTCAAAAGGATGAGTTCTGAAGGGGGGGGGGTTATATGTGCATATTAAGAATGATGTGACGTCATCATCACGGGTCATCGTAAGATAAAAAGTCAGCTGTTGGGAGGGGGAGAAGGGGAAGATAACGATAACAAAGATATGCAGAAATTAAAGCAATCAAGAGAGTGAAAGATAAAATAAGCTCTATGGAGAGTGAGCCGGTCCCCGTGGCGGAGTGGTTAGAACATCGCGCTACGACGCCAGGGGTTCCGGGTTCGAATCCTGGTCTGTTTGTGAGTGTCCATCAATCAATTTTATCACATCATCACTCATCTCCATCTTCGCAAATTAGGCAAAAGTGGCACAAAAAGTGAAGTAAAATAAATAAATAAGTCAATCAATCAATAGAGAGTGCAAGAGAAAGAACAGTAGAAAGAGAGAAAAAGAGAGAGAGAGAGAGAGAGGGAGAGGGAAAATAGACAGAGAGAGAGAGGGAGAACGAGATGTCAGCGAATGGGAAGGAATGATGAAAATGATTAGAAGACACAGGAATGAGGGCGAAAATCTAGAAATGAGGACAGACAAACAAGAATAGGGAATAATAATACAAACATAAATTATTGCAAGATGACTAAACAATTGTTCCAAAATTGCAGGGAAGAAGTGACCCTCCTGGACCCTCCTTGTAGGCGACCATCTATATGGGGGGGGGGGGGCTCACTTTAGATCGAAGGACTTCGATGGGTACTGTACTCCCTTCCAATAATTTAGAGGGGTACCATATACTGGAGACATGCATTTTACACCCACAGTACTTCAACGCAGAGAGAAGTAAGTATTTCACTTCTGTTCCATACTGATCAGAAAGTATCTTACTTGTATTTACGAGTATCAATAAAATGTTATAAAGTATATAACTCTTAGCTGTGGAAATAACAATAGCATTGCATAATGGCTTACTTTCCGATTCATATATCCTATTTAATTATTACATTTTTATGAGAAACCGCAGAGAATATCTTTTTTACCACTTCTCTTGAACCTTGACGTGGAAATAGTTTGGGAAAACAGCGTAAGAGGACTCTACCAGCCAACAGCTCGCAGAGACATCTGCAGAACAAAGTTCGAACTACTTGCGCTTTGGTCAAGAGTACGATAACAAACCTATTAGCCAATCAAGTTCATGCGTGAACAACTTGCTACGAAACAAATTCGATCTCAATGCTGACAGCTGAATGTCAGCCCACACAATGAGTTACTCTTCCCATTCTACATTTTCTAATAATAAAATGGACAATTCTCGTAATTCAAACGCGAGAGATTTGAAGTATGAAACATTATTTCGTGAATTATTGAAAACAAGACTAGTTTTCTTGTTCGGAAATTTCTTGTTTTGAGTTACAAAAAATGTCGGATTTACTGTCAGAAAATTATAAAGTACGAAGGAAGCCAATTTCTTCACACTTTGTAATTAATTAATGAATGTGTTAAAATGCTTTGGGTATGCCTGCATGTGTGGCCATTTTGTATGAATGTTTTTTTATAGACAGGCTTTTTCTAGTAAACATCCCTGTAAAATATTTGAATAGTTTGATTAAAGAAAATAAAAAATATAAGTAAATATACGTTTTTCTGTTTCTGACTGTATCTAGTATGTAAATGTTTGTTGAGTGTGTTAATGAAACTAATAATAATTTCAGTAACCTTTCTTCCAGTGAAAATAAAACTTTTTGGATACTATATAATAGTAACTTGAAATATTAACTCAAATATTTTTAGAGTCCTTGTAGATGAAGTTTGGAGATTTTTTAATGATAGTTTGAAAAATATCAGCTGCCATGTTTATTTACAGTTTAGTGACAATGACACTATTTATTGCTTAACGTGATTAGTAGTTTGCATATTTTCTACACAAAATGTTTGCTATTTGTGCCTATAAAAGTTATTGAATTTAAATCAAATCTTAGAGCCTTATAAATACCATTAAATGATTACGAGATTAATGTACTTTCACCAAAAGTGATTTTCATATCTACAGAATCCTTACGTACATCATTTTATAAACTATTTATTTAAAAAGGGGTGTAAAGGGTGATTGTCAACCTCACTTTGAACGTAGTACACCCTGGACTCCATTATGTAGACTAAGGAGGCTCTGGCGACTGGCCCCATGGCCAGTATAATTCTGTGTCGTCCTGCGTTTTGTCCTCATTTGTGCTCAGCACCCTTTTTAGCCTCAGCTTTTAACCAAGGTAAGGAAATTTTAGTTTTCAGACACGCTTATATTTTTGTTATGATAAGGGGCTAGACCCCGTATAGTGTGACGGGTGCATAATAGCTTAAGTGATGACGCACCCAAAAATTTTAATTCGAATTCCAATATTTATTTAAAGTGATTTAAATCAGTGAATTTTTTAAATCACATGATTTAAATATTGATTTAAATCGCGATTTGAATCAACCTGATTTAAATCAATCCAGCTTTTTGTAAAAGGACAGATTAGACACATTAATTGATTGACTTGATTTATCTTACTTCGCTTCTTGTGCCACTTTTGGCTAATTTGCGAAGATGGGGATGAAAGATGATATGGTGAAATTGATGAATTGACATTCATGTACAGGCCGGAATTCGATGTGCTAACAACTGCGCCACAAGGGCCGGCTGTAATGTTAATTATTCTGTTCACTTTCCTACCAATATTGATATTCGATCTCCGGCAAAACCTTTTTGGTTGAGCCTATGCACGCAAACACCCCCCCCCCCCCACACACACATGCTCATCTACACAAATGTATGCAAGTGCATTTCCTTGTGATAAATTTACTTCATAGGTAATGCGAGATCATAGAGGCGATGTAATTTGTTCATTGATTGATTGATTGATTTGATATATTTCCCCATCTCTTCTGCCACTTTTATTATGAAGGGACACTCACAAAGATCACCCATGCCCAGACCGGAATTTGAACTCGGGATTCCTGTACTAACCACTCCGCCACGGAGGTAAGCGCGAAGTAATTTGTATCAGCCAGAAGAGTCCCTTACTGCAATTTGGATGGATTGAATTTTAACAGCACAGTTCTTATTATTTTTAACTGTGATTTCCACAGTCGGTTACGAATCGTTCTCTTTATGCCCGTTATATTTAATTATACCATTAGCTTCCACGAAGGTTTACATATTGGTAATTGTCTATTTCTATCGCGTTTGCTTACGGTTCGGAATTCCTATTCAATTAGGTAAGTCGGTGAGACTGGGATATACTTGGCTACACACGTACTCACATGTGAGAATGTGTGCGTATATTCACAAATGTAAATATAAATGCATATATTTAAATAACGTGCATTAATATTCGGTAAAATACCTTTATTAATTGGAATTTTGGATCTGATAGTCATCAACACGTTCATGCACCCGAATGCTCCAAATAAGATTCCAATAATCTTAAAGAAAAATAATAAAGAATTATCTGGAGTAAACACATATTATTCTTCCATCTGAAATTCGCCACTATTTTTGCGAGCCATCTGTAATATGCCTTCACCGGAGATTAAATCCGTTACCTCTTCATTACTAAGCCACGGGGACATTACTACTACATGGGACAGGCGCTAATGGGAAGTGATCATTGCAACTCTTCCCCCCCCCCCCCAAGAACCTTTCCAACAACCTTCGAACCACACTCAGGTAAGTGTCGCATTAGCAAATACGTGAAAATGGAAACATTTGGATCCCAGGTCTAATGACGTACCTTTTCCGAGCTGACAAAGGGTTTATTTTTGCTTTGTGTTGTGTAGACTGAAGTTGGTAATACCGTGCGTCCATTTCGATCTGCAGCCGAGAGATCGGGAGAAGCGTGGCGGGCGGCGCTGGCGGAGATGCCGACATTTGCGGCCTGAAATGCCCGCTTATTTGTATGGACATATGCAGACATTTATATAAATATTGCAAAACGAGCACTAACCTGTGTTATAAGAGTATGGTTTTAATTTTAGTAGCTTAGTGGCTGTATGTGCTGATGATTTTGACACTCCCATATCCTGTGAAACACGGCGTAGAGGTTTGTTTGGATAACTTTCTAACGCTGCCCCAATTTCATCGAGTTCATCGAGGAAGCTCACGAAAACCATTGACTTTTAATGGTTTCGTCGGCAGCGTAATCTTGATACAGTGTTGCACATTCGAAACCTCCAAACGATCCCCATCGACACAAAACTCTTTCAAGGATATAAACTTAAGCAGGACGTTGCTGGTCAAAACTATGATTAAAATGTTTTATTATCTGTGACTCTTATCGTCACTTCTAAAGCGTATTTTTTTGTGTATATAATTGCAGAACTTGCATGAATTACAGATGATGAATTATAACCCAGGTTAGTGCTCGTTTTGCAATATTTATATAAATGTCTGGATATGTCCGTAAAAATAAGCGAGCATTACAGGCCGCAAATGTCGGCATCTCCGCCAGCGCCGCCCGCCACGCTTCTCCCGATCTCTCGGCTGCAGATCGAAATGGACGCACGGGTAGAAGGACAGGCGTGAATAACCCTTCAGGTATGAGTGCTTCATGAGTGAAGACTGTTTATTTGCAGCAACGTGATCGAAGAACACGCGAAGGTAAGTGAATTGTGTGTATTTTTTATGTGCACACTTCAAACATTAGAATAATTTGCCTTGTGTTATTATAATTTTATGAATTATTTCCGAATCATCAACTCTATTTTATGGTATATGAGTACCATTGAAATTTTTTCATGTAACGCAGGTTAGCGTTGTCGCCTTGTATTCAAGGGGTCCCGGGTTCGATACCCGGTGCAGGCACATAGTGGTTCGGATCCCACATTAAACTGTAGGTCTAATCTCGATTAGCCTTAATGTGCATAAAGTGGACTTAAAACAACAATTCAATCAATCATCTAACGCAGGAGTTCCCAAACTTTTTCGTTTCACGGAGCCCTTAGTGTTTCAAGATTTTTTCCGCGGCGCCCAAGTCATATGTACTGTAGGTCTATGTAACACTTGCAACGCAAGTTGTTACGTTAGATTGCTTGCATTAAGTTAAAAAATGAACACATATTTCAAATTCAGAAACATTTTGCACATAAAAAGTACTAAATAAGCACATACATTGGAATAAGTACAATTTCAGTGAAAATATTGGAACATTTCGGGGCGCCCCTGTTAGCTACCCACGGCGCACACTTTGGGAACTGCTGATCTAACGTACGTATTTAGTAACCATATTCGCCGACGTTGTCAGTCCGTCCGTATCAAATTTCAAAAGTACCAGAGCTAGATAAATTTGCGTTAAGCTTCTTTTTGGTAGGTCTATCAGTAGAACGTAACATAATTTAACTTGATCGGGTTTCCCCGATGGCGTAGAGGTAACGTCATCGCCTTGTAATCAAGGGGGTTGCTGGTTCGGTACCTAGTGAAGGCACATAGTGGTTTGGATCCCGCTTTAAACTGGTCCACTCCGGATTAATCTTATTGTATATAAAGTGAACCTGAAACGAAACATCCCAACTCTAACTAGATCGTCCAGTCAAAATTACAAAGTTATAATTTAGAGCGACATACATTATATCCAGGCACGTTACCAGAGGATGGACTGTGGGCTAATTACACATTTTGCTGTGTCAATTGATGTATAAAAGTGAAAATTTATCTTTGAAATTATCTTGTCTCGATGCTTTTTAGTGCATCACACGGAAAGAATCTGATAAAAGTAACCTTTAATGCATTTCTCTGTGTATTTTGACACATCAAAAGGTACATCATTTGCATTTTATGGACGTTAATGTGTTATTGAAGTAACATGTATGTGTGTATTTACACTTTTTGGGTTCTGTGGGTACCTTACTGCGATATAAATTATGCACATCCATAAGTCTCTGTGAGCCATAAAAATTAGAAGCGAATAATCGATATATTCCGAACCTACTCTATATCAAAATCAACCAAAGATAGAAACGTTGTTTGAGTCTTAAGTCCATGTTTACGCGCAGATAGGCTTATTGGGAATGGACCTACAGTTTCCTACAGTTTCAAGTAAGATCGGAACCAATATGTTCCTCCACCGGGTATCGAACTCTGAATCCCCTTAATTTCAAGACGACGACGTTAACACTACTCCACTGGTGAGGCCCAAAGGTAGAACAAATATATTATTTGGCGTGCAGACCAGGAGTGGACACATGGAAGGAGGCGTTTTGGCGTAGAGTGAGCCATCAAAATTTTCGGGTGGATTTTTCCTTTAAAATAATATAAAATTCAGCATTTATGTACCTGACTACATATTCCGTATGTGGGGTGTGTGTGTGCGCGCGCGTGCGTGTGTGTGTGCGTGTGTGTGTGTGTGCGCGCGTGTGTGTGTGTGTGTCTGTGTGATGGTGTGCGCGTGTGTGTGTGTGCGTGTGTTTGCTTGCTGAAAAAGTATTTCGAATATCAATATTGGTAGGAGGAAAGTGAACAGAATAATTAACATTTGTTAGCACATCGAATTCCGGCCTGGGCATGGATGTTTGGGAATGTCAATTCATCAATTTCATCATATCATCACTCATCCCCATCTTCGCAAATTTGCCAAAAGTGGCACAAGAAGCGAAGTAAGATAAATCAAGTCAATCAATTAATGTGTCTAATGTGTCCTTTTACAAAAAGGTGGATTGATTTAAATCAGGTTGATTCAAATCGCGATTTAAATCAATATTTAAATCATGTCATTTAAAACAATCACTGATTTAAATCACTTTAAGTAAATATTTGAATTTGAATTAAAATTTTTGGGTGCGTCATCACTTAAGCTATTTTGCACCCGTCACACTATACGGGGTCCAGCCACTTATCATAACAAAAATAAAAGCGTGCCTGAAAAATAAAATTTCTCTACCTTGGTTAAAAGGTGAGGCTAAAAATGGGCACTCAGCACAAATAACGACAAAACACAGGACGACATAGAATTATACTGGCCATGGGGCCAGTCGCCAGAGCCTCATTTGTCTGCATAATGCAGTCCAGGGTGCACTACGTGGAAGGATCACCCTTTACACCCCTCTTTAAATAAATAGTTTATAAAATGATGTACGTAAGGATTCTGTAGATATGAACATCACTTTTGGTGAAAGTACATTAATCTCGTAATCATTTAATGGTCTTTATTAGGCTCTAAGATTTGATTTAAATTCAATAACTTTTATAGGCACAAATAGCAAACATTTTGTGTAGAAAATATGCAAACTACTAATCACGTTAAGCAATAAATAGTGTCATTGTCACTAAACTGTAAATAAACATGGCAGCTGATATTTTTCAAACTATCATTAAATAAATCTCCAAAATTCATCTACAAAACTATAAAAATATTTGAGTTAATATTTTAAGTTATTATTATATAGTACATCCAGAAAGTTTTTTTTTCACTGGAAGAAAAGTTACTGAAATTATTATTCGGTTCATTAACACAATCAACAAATATTTCCATAAAAGGTACAGTCAGAAACAGAAAAACGTATATTTACTTATATTTTTGATTTGCTTTAATCAAACTGTTCAAGGGCCTCCCCCATGGCGCAGTGGTAGCGTCATTGCCTTGTAATCAAGGGGTCCCGGGTTCGATACCCGATGGAGGTACAAGTGGTTCGGATCCCACTTTAAACTGTAGGTCCAGTCCCGATTAGCCTTACTGTGCATAAAGTGGACTTAAAACACCAACTCAAACCAAACCCAACTCAAACTGTTCAAATATTTTACAGGGCCGTTCACTAGAAAAAGCCTCTCTATAAAAACATACATACGTACAATATGGCCATACATGCAGGCATACCCAAAGCATTTTAACACATTCATTAATTAATTACAAAGTGTGAAGAAATTGGCTTCCTTCGTACTTTATAATTTTCTGACAGTAAATCCGACATTTTTTGTAACTCAAAACAAGAAATTTCCGAACAAGAAAACTAGTCTTGTTTTCAATAATTCACGAAATAATGTTTCATACTTCAAATCTCTCGCGTTTGAATTACGAGAATTGTCCATTTTATTATTAGAAAATGTAGAATGGGAAGAGTAACTCATTGTGTGGGCTGACATTCAGCTGTCAGCATTGAGATCGAATTTGTTTCGTAGCAAGTTGTTCACGCATGAACTTGATTGGCTAATAGGTTTGTTATCGTACTCTTGACCAAAGCGCAAGTAGTTCGAACTTTGTTCTGCAGATGTCTCTGCGAGCTGTTGGCCGGTAGAGTCCCCTTGCGCTGTTTTCCCAAACTATTTCCATGAGAAGGTTCAAGAGAAGTAGTCGAAAAGATATCCTCTGCGGTTTCTCATAAAAAATGTAATAATTAAATAGGTTATATGAATCGGAAAGCAAGCCATTGTGCAATGCTATTGTTATTTCCACAGCTAACAGTTATATACTTTATAACATTTTATTGATACTCGTAAATACTGTTAACAAGTAAGATTCTTTCTGATCAGTATGGAACAGATGTGAAATATTTACTTCTCTCTGCGTTCAAGTACTGTGGGTGAAAATGCATGTATCCAGTATATGGTACCCCTCTAAATTATTGGGAGTACATTGCCCATGGAAGTCCTTCGATCCAAAGTGTCCCCCCCCAAAAAAAAAAATATTTGACATACTCAAGACATTGCTGTTAATAAAAGTTCCTTTTGTCTATATTTTCTTCCCATCCAATAGAATTCGAACCACGTAAATCTCTTATTCTACATGGTGGTACTGTACAAGTTAGCTCAGTAGATCTGTAATTTCGGAAAACTTATTTTCAGGTGAAAATTGTTGAAAAATGGGTTCAAAACAATAGAATAAGACAATATTCAATTTAAGAAAGTCAATTTTCTAGCTGATGTTACATTCAGTTAAAGGGCGGGGGAGGGGGGGTGAGGTCTACACATTTCTAAAGCAGTAACCAATTAGAAGTTAAGATATTAATCTACTCCATAAGAGTATACGATTTACCTTGACTTCCAAATTTTTCAGATGGAAATTTCCGAAAATAGCTAAAATATTAGCTATATTTTATTCGATTACGGCCCGTTTCGCCTTATTGCGTTTTCACCTCCCAATACAATTTCGCGTGATTTATGTAATACTAACTTTCTAAGGCGAAACAGGACATCCCATTTCGCCTTATCCTGTTTCGCCTTACACACAAAAAATTTCCCACCAGGGAATATTATCCACATGAAGGGTCATTATTATTAATGTATTATTAACCTAACCTAACCTAACCGACAGGACAATGGGAACCAAGGTAGGCAACATACAAGCTCTGCGCTGCCATTATGAATTACCCTTCAATTCGATAATATTCCCAGGTGGGACATTTTTGTGTGTAAGGCGAAACAGGATAATGCGAAATGGGATGTATCGTTTCGCCTTAGAAAGTTCGTGTCACATAACTCATTTGAAATTCTATTGGGTGAGGCAGTGGCGTGCCCAAAGGGGGGATTGGTGGGGGTTGTAAACCCCTCCATTTTGGTCCAGTATTAAAAAAAACATCAAAGGCAAGAAAATATGGCAAAATGAGGACTGACTACTTAAGAAATGTACACAGAAGAATCCCTTTCGAAAATCCTGGGCACGCCACTGGGAGGAGGTGAAAACGCAATAACGCAAAATGGGATAAGGCAAAACGGGAGGACACGTTTTATTGACACTGAACCTATTTTTCAAACTAAATTTTTAAAATTCCTAATTTTGTGCAAGATGTTTCATGAAATTAATTTAGATTCGGATAAAATTAGAAGACTCTGGAAATATATAGTGATATGATCGTCCACGATAATTGTTTAGAGACATAAGGGACGTTGCTGCAGTTCCTAACGAAATTCTCCAAGTCGCTATGGCATGCTGATTCTCGGCACCTACACAAAATGCGGTTCGGGGAAGAAACGTGAGTAAGCGGGGGGGGGGGGGGGTAAGGAGATTATGTATTTATGGATTTTTCCTTCCATCAAACAATTGAAAATAACTATTAATATTAATAGCAGGACCGCTGTAGGGGTAATGCGGTGATGTTTCGCACGATAGTCATTTTCGCGTTTGTCGCACGGTTTCTTATCTCGTCGCAATTAGTGTGTTGTTTCGCACGGTTGCACCAGGCGAACAGAAAGCATAGAGGAATACGAGATCACAAAACGACTTGCGAACTGCAAAAACAGAGCGCGGGAAGAAATATTAACGCCGGTATTAACAAATTTTTAAGGAGAAAATGGCTGTGGCCGTTAACCAGGGACTTGACTTAGTGACACCGTTCCTATACAGTAACCGCAAAGGAGGTTTGAACGCTGTTAGGAGAAAAACCCTAGGAATACACAAAGAAACACCTACCCCGGCCAATGTATATTTCCCTCCAAATTCGAAGATGAAACCTCGTTTTTGCAGTTTGACAAAGTGAAAGGAGAGAAACGATTATTATGTTTCGGATAAGAAGGTATGGCGGCCGCACTAGAATGGTTTCTGGACGGAACATTTAGAAGTTGTTGCAAGCACTTTTCGCAGTTGTACACAGCTGACTGCACAGCAGTTGTTCCTGTGTTGTACGCATTGCTCCCGGACAAAACCCAGAGCACCTACGGTCAACTGTTTTATTTTGTGAAAGCCTGGTGTGGTGGGTGCATGGAGACATGGAACTACTACGGTCCGAGACAGAGAACCAACAATGCTGTCGAGGGTTGACACCACAAATTAAACTCAACAATATTCTATAAGATGTCTTCTTCTTGAAACAATACTTGGAAAGAAAATATAAATAAATCTGTTTTTAACATTGAATTTTGTTATTTATTTTTCTAAGTCATTTTCTTTTCCAAATTCAATAACAGTATTTATTAATGTTTTGCATCAAAGGGCTTATTAGTGTATTTATTTTGTTTTCGTTTGTGGTTATTTTCATTCTTCATTAATTTTGATTTTCATTCGATTAATCTTGAATTCCTCTATGCTTTCTGTTCGCCTGGTGCAGTCGGGCGAAACAACACCCTGATTGCAATGAGATAAGAAACCGTGCAAAAAAACACGAAATCAAAGTCGTGCGAAACAACACGCAATCGTAGCGGTATCCGCATTGTAATATTTGGGTTGAAATTACTTACGGATAACTGCCGAGAATTTTCGGCACTTTCGTCAGAATGCCGCGCGACATTTGGCTGAGTCCAATTATCCTACAAAATAAGGGAAAGTTCGAACTTTTCATTTATTTGGCACCAGCATTAGATATTTTATGTGAGAAGCCTGGCCCAATGAGTACAGACTACCATATTAGACGATCTTGAATGCATTATAACAGACATTATTACTGTTGCACTTTCGGAAACTGAAGGTACGGATGTGCACGCAGGCGATACCACTTCTTGTAAGAAGAGTACAGTGCGCCTTCAAACCTGAATTGCAACAGGTTTCTCTGAAGGAATGACAGAAGAGACAGATTCACAATATAGCTTTCCGGAAATTGTTGAGGATGCAGCCCAAACAGACGAGAATCCTTTTACAGCATGGGTTAAGGGAATTGCCGGAGATGAGGGTTCCCGCGGAAAAAAACAAAATATTGTAGGAATTGTGGATGATATAGTACGTTCTGCTTCAATTATACCTTTCTGGACTGCTCTAATGGTGCCGTACTTTGGATTCGGAGGTATAACGGCCAGCAGCACAAGTGCAGAGAACACATTCAACGATATAAAAAACAGGCTAGTAGTGTAATTGGATAGTTTCAAAGTAATACTTGGTACGAGCTCTTTTTTAGCCTCTTTTTTATCAATTGAATATCAGTTTTTGAAATATTTTGACAATTTTTTGTCGATGTTTTAGCGTTTAGCGATGTTTTAGTAAAATTTCCCATTTTTCCCACCTCATACTTGGTACGAATGCCACGATCTTACGTGATATAACTTAACCTATTCATTTTTTTGTGCTAAACTACACGAGAGCCTCTACGTGCTTTGACCTACTTAGAGAGTAGTATGTATGCTTCGTTCTGGAACTACCCTTTGACCTACTTTTTATTTTACGACGTTTTACGGACTAAACTAACCTACAATGAGAGAAAAATGGACAGAAAAAGCTCTGGCATCACTTTTTAAGCTATTTTTTACCTCCTGCAAATCTTGCTCTTATGCTACCTCGTCCTTTGACGTACTTTTGAAATGACTTACGACATTTTCCTATAAGGCTGTCTCCTCTTACTGTAATCTACCACGACCTTGCTCTCAGCGTAATCTGCCACGATGTTTTGTTTTTAAAACTCATGTGTGATCTTCTACAATGTGTGTGTGTGTGATAATCAAAATTATTTTTGTTAAGGAAATCCCTGGCCCCCAAAAAAAGAAAAAATCCCGACAGGGGTGCGTGGTGCAGTGATATAACTTAACCTATTATTTTTTTATTTACGCACCGAACTAACTTATATTGGACTCTGTTTGTTTTAATATTTCAGTCGAGAATAATAGAGTGTCAAAAATTCGAGATATTTGCAATTTAACGCAGGACTTGGAAAATATTTTCGGAAAATTTTTGGTTCCATGACGACCTATGTTTATTTTGATATAGGTGGACAGAGGACACCGAGACTCGACCGACACACTAAACCCGACCTCTCTACGACTATTCGTTCAAAAGTTACGAGTGATCAAAGTTTTTGGGAGGGGATGGGCTAACTTCTTACCCCTTGACCCCAGGACCACCAAAACTTGGTACACGTATTCTACACCTCCAAAATCGACAGGGGGCATCTAACGATGCCGTATGGGGGTGTTTTTCGATATATTTTTTCGATAACTCTTACCATTTTCGAGATATTTGCAATTTAAGATTTTTTTAACGCTGTGGACTTGGAAAAAAAAATCGGAAAATTTTTGGTTCCATGACGACCTATGTTTATTTTGGGATGGGAGGACAGAGGACACCTAGACGATGCTAACGCAAGAAATCCCAGCTCTCTATGATCATCCTTTCGAAAGTTACGAGCGATGAAAAAAATATTTTGGCAATTGGCCCACCCTTGACCCAGGACCTCTAAAAACTTTGTACACGTACTCTGCATCACCAATATCGACAAAAGGGTCAACGGGGAGGATTTTTGCGCTATCTCTTACTGTTTTTCGAGACATTTGCAATTTAACGCAGGACTTGGAAAATTTTTCGACAGAGGGGTCAAATTTGGTTCCATGACGATCTATGTTTATTTTGGTATGGGAGGACAGAGGACACCGAGACTCGACCGACCTCTCTACGACTATTTGTTCAAAAGTTACGAGTGATCAAAAGTTTTGGAGAGTGGTGGGCTAACTTCTTACCCCTTGACCCCAGGACCACCAAAACTTGGTATACGTATTCTACACCTCCAAAATCGACAGGGGGCATCTAACGATGCCGTATGGGGGTGTTTTTCGATATATTTTTTTCGATAACTCTTACCATTTTCGAGATATTTGCAATTTAAGATTTTTTTAACGCTGTGGATTTTCGATTGATGAAAAAAAATTGGTTCCATGACGACCTATGTTTATTTTGGTATGGGAGGACAGAGGACACCGAGACTCGACCGACACACTAAACCCTACAGGTGGGGGATGCTTCGTTCTGGCTCACCCCTTTTGACCTATTTTTGAAATGACTTACGACATTTTCCTATAAGGCTGTCTCCCCTTACGATGTTTTCCTGTAAGGCAGCGATCGTCTGTCAATGGGTCCTCAGTGTAATCTACTACGACCTAATACTAACTTTCTTTTTTACGTTTCATTGCAGTGACGAACTAAAAGAGCGGAAAAAAAGGCTCTGAAAGGTGAGTGTCAAAAAAACGTATTTTCAAGTATGCATGCTCCAGTAATGTAACTTTCTAAAAAACATGTGCCGTCCATGTTTCTATATATTGTGAGGCGTTTCTGCGATGATGGCCTTTATATGCGGCTGTGAATGAAGTTTTACTCTTAGAAGCAATAATGCTGTAACGCGGAAGAAAGGATATAGGATTCTTGCAGTGATATGGCTGCATCAAAACAACTGCTTTTTATTCACCAGTTCCATCTGTTTCTGCGATGATGTGATTGTTAAGTCATCCAACAACAGCTCTTAATAATGGTTGCGGATTGCTGTATCCAGATTGTCGTTGCAACTGCGGAAATATATAGATACTCAATCTCTCGTAAATATTCTATACAACTAAATTATGTTCAATTCGTCCTCTTCATTTCTCAAAAATTTAAAATTTCTGTATGCATCTCGTAAGGAAATGTGAGTCCATATAAAAAATGTTCAATTCGATCCATCCATCTAATTGGTAAATAACCTCTGGATATTTTATTCTTCTTCTATTCCTTGGAGAATGGATTCCCAGGACCAGTTTCAAAAACGACGTGCTACATGCTCAAAGTATTGTAAAATCTGATGACAGCAAACTGTCTAGAATCTTTCTTGAATACACAATTCATTTCAAATCGTTCGTCAGTTTTTTCAAACGTCTAATAGATTCGTAGCATTCGCAACCAGCACCACCTTTCGAAGGCATCGATTTTTTGGTCTGATGCCTTTATTGTCCATGATTCAACACCGTGCATGAGAGGGAATCCCCGATTACCTTGTAATCAAGGGGTCCTGGGTTCGATACCCGGCGGAGGCACTTCGTTGTTCGGATCCTACTTTAAATTTGTAGTCCCGATTAGCCTTTCTGTACCAGTCGACCTCGTGACGTAGTGGTTAGCACCAATTAATTGATTTCGTTTATTTTACTTTTTCCACCATTTTTGGCTAAACGCGAAGATGACTATGTGATGATGATGAAATTAATGAAGGGACACCACATGCCCAGGCCAGGATTTGAACCTGGGACCCCTGCCTCAACGCTGTTGATTTCCGGTTCAGTGGTTAGCACATGATAACTTATTTGAACCAGTTTAAAAATTCAAATACTTAGGAGTAATATTAACAAATGAAAATTATATTAAAGAGGATATAAAATAAAAAAAAGTAGGCTTAAAATTTAGGAAATGTATGTTACTTCTCTCTAAGAAACTTATAGTTAAAATATACAAAACAGTAATTTTGCCTGTTGTATTATATGGATGTGAAACTTGGTCTGTCATATTGAAAGAGGAACATAAATTGAGAGTATTTGAAAATAAGATCGTTAGGAAAATATTTGGATCTAAAAGGGGTGAGAAGATAGGTGAGTGGAGAAGGTTACATAATTTAGAACTACATAAATTTATATTCATGTCCAGATATTATTAGATTAATTAAATCAAGAGGACTTAGGTGGACAAGCCATGTGGCATGAATGGGAGAGGAAAAAGGAGTTTACAGGATTCTTGTTGGGAGACCTGATGGTAAGAGACCTGTAGGAAAACTAAAACGAAGATGGAAGGACAATATTTGGGATCGACCTAACGGAAAATTTTGGTAGGGATGGAAAAAGAGTATATAGATCTTTCTCAAGATAGGGACAGATGGAAGGCCTGTGTTGATGCAGCCATGAACCTTTTGGGTTTGAGAAGGCTAGAGAGTTAGTTAGTTAGTTATGAAAGCACATGCCACTAAAAAAAAATACAATCCCTGGCAAAGAAATGAATTTTAAAAAAAAAAAAAATTATTTCCATATAAGGAACTTCAACCTATACAATTGAACATTTTTTTAAAAAAATTTTGCAGGATTTAAATGAAACAGACGTAAATAAGAATTGGGAACACGTACGTAATGCAATAGAATCAGCAGTTAAATAAAGTATAAATCAATAAAAAGTAAGCCATGGTTCGCATAACCTAATAGAAATAGATTGATTGATTTAAGTCCACTTTATGCACAGTAAGGCTAATCGGGCCTGGACCTGTAGTTTAAAGTGGGATCCCAACCACTACATGCCTCCACCAGGGATCGAACCCGGAATACCTTGATTACAAGGCGACGACGCTACCACTGCGCCATCGGGGAGGCACTAATAGAAATAGACGTAGGCGGTTAAAGAACAGCAAGTTTAGAAGATTACTTGAAAAGTAAAGTTAACGAAATTGAAATAAAAAGTATCAGAGGTGCAAATGAATTGAGAAAGGGGTGGAAACCTAAAGTAAACTTGATATAAAATGGCTGACTATTTTAAATATATGGAAGAACTACTTTAATGACGTTTTAAATGTTCATGTAGGAGATAAATCAGAAATAAATTAAGTACGCACAGCAGAATTTAACTTGAATGAAGTCAATGAAGTCAAAGATGCCAAAGAGATAAATTAGTCGAGAAGAAACTTGTTAATATGTCTGACAAATGTACAATTCATGATGGATTAAAAAAAAAGGAGATGCATTATCTCCATTGCTTTTTTTTATAAATTTTGTCTTAGAATATGCTTCTAGGAAGGTAAAAGAAACTAACGAAGTAGTGTTAGCATATGCAGATGATGTAGACTTACTGGGAATGATGTAAATACAATTAAGAATAATGCTAAAATATTTTTTCAAAGCAGCTAAAGAGATAGGTTTTAGAAGTTAGCAATGAGAAATCTAAAGATATGTGCTTACAGGCCGAAACCAAGTGATAACAACTTGTTTGAACCAGTTTTCCAAATCCAAATACTTAGGAGTAATACTTCTTCTTCTTCTTTTCTGGCACTACAGCCCATCACAGGCCTTGGCCTCCTTCAGAATCTTCCGCCATCCATCTCTATCCAGCGCCTTCCTTCTCCAACTCCTAACTCCCAGCATACTTAGGTCCTCTTCTACCGAATCGACCCACCTTAAAGGTGGTCTTCCTACTTTTCTCCTGCCCTCCATATGCATAAACGTTATCTTTTTGCACATCGAGTTATCTGGCATTCGGTATATATGTCCTAGCCACCTTAACCGTATTAGTTTAATTTCCTTCACAATATCTATATCTTGATAGAGTTGATATAGTTCATTATTGTATCTTCTTCTCCAAAATCCGTTTTCACATATAGGACCATAGATCCTGCGCAGGATCTTCCTTTCAAAACTTCCGATCATTGTCTCAGCATTCTTAGTTATAATCCATGATTCACATCCATACATTAAAATAGGTCTTATTAACGTTTTGTATAGCTTAACTTTTGTTTTCCTTCTGATATACCGGGACTTCATATGTTTTCCAAGTCCAAAGTTACTTCTATTTGCCATACTTATTCTGTGTTGAATCTCTGTCAGAGAATCTCCTTTTTCTGTTATATACACACCAAGATATTTAAATTCCTGTACTCTCTCAAAGGAGAGCCCGTTAACTTCAAAATTTGTAGTACTAGTATGCACCTTGGTTATTTCCATATATTTTGTTTTAGCAGTATTTACTGCAAGCCCCATTTTTTGTGCTGCTGTAAGGAGATTAGCTACAGCTTCACGCAATGCTCTTGTTGTTCTAGCTATTATAACCACATCATCTGCATATGCCATCATTTGCACTGACTTGTTTATTATAGTTCCTCTAGTGTCTATGCCTGATTCTCTGACAGCCTTTTCTAGTGCAATATTGAATAGCATACATGACAGGGCATCTCCTTGACGCAATCCTTGTTTTGTTTCGAATTCTTGAGATAGCTGATTTCTTATTTGTACTCTACATCGCACTTTTTTTAGAGTCTCTTCTACTAGATTTACTAATTTCTGTGGGATGTTGAATTCCCTCATGGCTTCAATCAGCTCGTTCCTTCGTATGGTATCATACGCAGATTTAAAATCTATATAGAGGTGATATGTATTTATTCCAAATTCTTTTGTCTTTGCGCATATCTGTCTAATTGTATGTATGTGGTCTGAGGTCGATTTTCCCTCTCTAAAGCCACATTGGTAGTCACCTATTATTTTATTTACATACGGGGAGAGCCTTCGGAAAAGTATATTAGAGAGAATTTTGTATCCGGTGTTAAGTTTGCTGATGCCTCTATAGTTTTCTGTTTGTAGGCGATCCCCCTTCTTATATACGGGGTATATTATACCTTCTTCCCATTGTGACGGGATTTCTTCATCCTTCCATATTTTATCTAGTAGATTTTGAATGCTTCTCAAGAAGTCCCTTCCGTGAAGTTTCATTATCTCTGCTGTTATTTTGTCAGATCCTGGCGCTCTATTGTTTTTCAGCTTCTCAATGGCACTCTTAACTTCTTCAAGGCTAGGTCCCTGCTTTTCCTGTTCATTAAGCTGGGGATTTGTTACATTCTGATCTTCTTCCGTATGCTGATTCTGTTCTTGCTCCATTCCACTTCCATTCTGGTTTTGTTCATTTAAAAGTTCATTAAAATGTTCCTGCCATCTAATTAAAATATCCTGGTCATTACTTAACAGTCGTCCGTCTTTATCCTTACATATATATGCTCCAGTTTGGAATCCTCTCATTTCATTGACAATTCTATAGAATCTTCTACTCTCTCGTTTTCCATTAAATGATTCCACTTGTCTCATTTTACTTTCCACACTATCTTTTTTCTTTCTCTTATGTATTTTCTTTTCCTTCCTTCTCAGTTCTCTATATACTTCTAGCTTTGCTCTTGTAAAATAACTTTGTATCATATTTCTGTATGCTTCATTTTTTTGCTTGGTTATCTCCTTGCACTCCTCGTCAAACCATTCATTACGGTTTTGTTTCTTAATTTCCCCTATTTCCTCATCTGCTACTTTTATTATTACATCTCGTATTTTGCACCACTCTTCATTGAGATTGGTGTTGTTCACGCCATCTTCCAGGTTTTTCAGTCTGACAGTAATCTTTTGCTGATATGTTTTCTTTCTGTCTTTTTCCTTCAATTTATATATATATCATATTTTGTGATTTTACTTTCTTGCCTTTTGTGTATACATGATATTCTGTTCTTGATCTTAGCAATCACCAGGTAGTGATCTGTGTCCACATTTGCTCCCCTAAAACTACGTACATCTAAAATGCTTGATTTGTGTTTACTATCTAAAATTACATGGTCTATCTGGTTACTTGATCTCCCATCTGGAGTTCTCCATGTTGCTTTATGTATATCTTTGTGAGGATAAAAGGTGCCTGCTATGATCATTTGATGCCTATTTGCAAAATCAATCAGTTTTATTCCATTATTGTTACTCTCATGATGCTGGCTATGAGATCCTATCACAGGTTTAGCCCAGATTTCCCTGCCTACCTTTGCATTAAAATCTCCAAAAATTATTTTGATATCATATTGGGGGCATGAATCGTAAACCCTCTCCAATTTATCATAGAAAGCATCCTTTTCTTCCTCAGATTTATCCTCTGTTGGTGCGTGGGTTGTTATCAAGCTGTAGTTATGGAACTTTCCCCTAACTCTTAAAATGCAGGTTCTATCATCTATTGCCTTAAAATCCATTACAAGATTTTTCATCTTCTTCTTTATTAAAAAACCTGTTCCAAACTCATGTTTCTCTCCACAGCTATAATATATTACTGAGTCTTTCTGCTCCAACACATCCTTCCCAGTCCACCTAATTTCCTGTAATGCAAGAATATCAAGCTTGAATTTATTAAACTCTTCGGTAAGGTTTCTTAGGGCTCCAGTTCTGTATAGAGATAATACGTTCCATGATCCTACTCTCATAACCTTATTCTTGCCAGTTCGTCTTACATATTCCAGTCCGGCTCTCTGATTTGAAGGCTTCTCAACAATTGGTGCTTTTACTGGGTAGAATGGTCAGTCCCACGCCAAACCCCCAAGCTTGGGGGGCCAGGATTTTTATTTGAGGTTTACTCCCCTAGGGAGGCTGGCTTCACCATGCCTAAAGAGTCCTCCCTACCCTTGGTTTTCTGTTAGGGTTTCCTTCCCTTAGCCTTTGGGGATCCCTCCCCTCCCTGCAAGGCAGCAGGGGCAGTGCTTATTTGATGGCGGCACTTTCTCGCCATGACACAGTGCTATCAAAGGGGCTTTTCTGGGTTTTTATTGACGATGGTCCTGCCAAAAACCAACCTCTCCCAGACCCTGATAGCACTTCGGATTGAGAAAAACAAAAATTATCGTGGAAGAGCCACCTTCTTTTGAATATCCCCTTTCCTCTGTTCATATTTTCCGTCCTTGATTTCTATTATGTTTCCCCGCTCGTCAGAGTCAAGCGTTCTTTTTTATCACAGCTCTTCGTTTTCATTTTTCTTTCAACGTACAAATTCATGTTATCATGTCATGGAAATTCTTCTCCTTTTTTGCATTTCATAATTGAAGATTTGAAATAACACAGGATGAAAAAAATGCTATTGGCAAACTTACGAAGAGAATGAATTTGTAAGAATTCCCTTGTCAATATGAATACCTTATTACTAACTTAGGTGAAACCATATTACATTGAATATTAACTAATTAATTAATTCTCTACCCTTCTTGTACCCGAAAGTTCGATTTGTCCTTATCCTGAGCAAGATCTATATATATTTTTTTAATTTTTTAGTTTCTTAGATATGAAACGAGGAGACAAAAGTTTTATGAAGAGAAAAGTAACATGAATTAAGCCTTCTTTTCATTTCCTCTTTAATATCATTTTCATTTGTTAGTATTACTCCTAAGTATTTGGATTCGGAAAACTGGTTCAAACAAGTTGTTATCACTTGGTTTCGGCCTGTAAGCACATATCTTTAGATTTTTCATTGCTAACTTCTAAAACCTATCTCTTTAGCTGCTTTGAAAAAATATTTTAGCATTATTCTTAATTGTATTTACATCATTCCCAGTAAGTCTACATCATCTGCATATGCTAACACTACTTCGTTAGTTTCTTTTACCTTCCTAGAAGCATATTCTAAGACAAAATTTTTTAAAAAAAGCAATGGAGATAATGCATCTCCTTTTTTTTTAATCCATCATGAATTGTACATTTGTCAGACATATTAACAAGTTTCTTCTCGACTAATTTATCTCTTTGGCATCTTTGACTTCATTCAAGTTAAATTCTGCTGTGCGTACTTAATTTATTTCTGATTTATCTCCTACATGAACATTTAAAACGTCATTAAAGTAGTTCTTCCATATATTTAAAATAGTCAGCCATTTTATATCAAGTTTACTTTAGGTTTCCACCCCTTTCTCAATTCATTTGCACCTCTGATACTTTTTATTTCAATTTCGTTAATTTTACTTTTCAAGTAATCTTCTAAACTTGCTGTTCTTTAACCGCCTACGTCTATTTCTATTAGTGCCTCCCCGATGGCGCAGTGGTAGCGTCGTCGCCTTGTAATCAAGGTATTCCGGGTTCGATCCCTGGTGGAGGCATGTAGTGGTTGGGATCCCACTTTAAACTACAGGTCCAGGCCCGATTAGCCTTACTGTGCATAAAGTGGACTTAAATCAATCAATCTATTTCTATTAGGTTATGCGAACCATGGCTTACTTTTTATTGATTTATACTTTATTTAACTGCTGATTCTATTGCATTACGTACGTGTTCCCAATTCTTATTTACGTCTGTTTCATTTAAATCCTGCAAATTTTTTTAAAAAAAATGTTCAATTTTATAGGTTGAAGTTCCTTATATGGAAATAAATTTAATTTTTTTTTAAAATTCATTTCTTTGCCAGGGGTTGTATTTTTTTTTAGTGGCATGTGCTTTCATAACTAACTAACTAACTTTCTAGCCTTCTCAAACCCAAAAGGTTCATGGCTGCATCAACACAGGCCTTCCATCTGTCCCTATCTTGAGAAAGATCTATATACTCTTTTTCCATCCCTACCAAAATTTTCCGTTAGGTCGATCCCAAATATTGTCCTTCCATCTTCGTTTTAGTTTTCCTACAGGTCTCTTACCATCAGGTCTCCCAACAAGAATCCTGTAAACTCCTTTTTCCTCTCCCATTCATGCCACATGGCTTGTCCACCTAAGTCTTCTTGATTTAATTAATCTAATAATATCTGGACATGAATATAAATTTATGTAGTTCTAAATTATGTAACCTTCTCCACTCACCTATCTTCTCACCCCTTTTAGATCCAAATATTTTCCTAGCGATCTTATTTTCAAATACTCTCAATTTATGTTCCTCTTTCAATATGACAGACCAAGTTTCACATCCATATAATACAACAGGCAAAATTACTGTTTTGTATATTTTAACTATAAGTTTCTTAGAGAGAAGTAACATACATTTCCTAAATTTTAAGCCTACTTTTTTTATTTTATATCCTCTTTAATATAATTTTCATTTGTTAATATTACTCCTAAGTATTTGAATTTTTAAACTGGTTCAAATAAGTTATCATGTGCTAACCACTGAACCGGAAATCAACAGCGTTGAGGCAGGGGTCCCAGGTTCAAATCCTGGCCTGGGCATGTGGTGTCCCTTCATTAATTTCATCATCATCACATAGTCATCTTCGCGTTTAGCCAAAAATGGTGGAAAAAGTAAAATAAACGAAATCAATTAATTGGTGCTAACCACTACGTCACGAGGTCGACTGGTACAGAAAGGCTAATCGGGACTACAAATTTAAAGTAGGATCCGAACAACGAAGTGCCTCCGCCGGGTATCGAACCCAGGACCCCTTGATTACAAGGTAATCGGGGATTCCCTCTCATGCACGGTGTTGAATCATGGACAATAAAGGCATCAGACCAAAAAATCGATGCCTTCGAAAGGTGGTGCTGGTTGCGAATGCTACGAATCTATTAGACGTTTGAAAAAACTGACGAACGATTTGAAATGAATTGTGTATTCAAGAAAGATTCTAGACAGTTTGCTGTCATCAGATTTTACAATACTTTGAGCATGTAGCACGTCGTTTTTGAAACTGGTCCTGGGAATCCATTCTCCAAGGAATAGAAGAAGAATAAAATATCCAGAGGTTATTTACCAATTAGATGGATGGATCGAATTGAACATTTTTTATATGGACTCACATTTCCTTACGAGATGCATACAGAAATTTTAAATTTTTGAGAAATGAAGAGGACGAATTGAACATAATTTAGTTGTATAGAATATTTACGAGAGATTGAGTATCTATATATTTCCGCAGTTGCAACGACAATCTGGATACAGCAATCCGCAACCATTATTAAGAGCTGTTGTTGGATGACTTAACAATCACATCACCGCAGAAACAGATGGAACTGGTGAATAAAAAGCAGTTGTTTTGATGCAGCCATATCACTGCAAGAATCCTATATCCTTTCTTCCGCGTTACAGCATTATTGCTTCTAAGAGTAAAACTTCATTCACAGCCGCATATAAAGGCCATCATCGCAGAAACGCCTCACAATATATAGAAACATGGACGGCACATGTTTTTTAGAAAGTTACATTACTGGAGCATGCATACTTGAAAATACGTTTTTTTGACACTCACCTTTCAGAGCCTTTTTTCCGCTCTTTTAGTTCGTCACTGCAATGAAACGTAAAAAAGAAAGTTAGTATTAGGTCGTAGTAGATTACACTGAGGACCCATTGACAGACGATCGCTGCCTTACAGGAAAACATCGTAAGGGGAGACAGCCTTATAGGAAAATGTCGTAAGTCATTTCAAAAATAGGTCAAAAGGGGTGAGCCAGAACGAAGCATCCCCCACCTGTAGGGTTTAGTGTGTCGGTCGAGTCTCGGTGTCCTCTGTCCTCCCATACCAAAATAAACATAGGTCGTCATGGAACCAATTTTTTTTCATCAATCGAAAATCCACAGCGTTAAAAAAATCTTAAATTGCAAATATCTCGAAAATGGTAAGAGTTATCGAAAAAAATATATCGAAAAACACCCCCATACGGCATCGTTAGATGCCCCCTGTCGATTTTGGAGGTGTAGAATACGTATACCAAGTTTTGGTGGTCCTGGGGTCAAGGGGTAAGAAGTTAGCCCACCACTCTCCAAAACTTTTGATCACTCGTAACTTTTGAACAAATAGTCGTAGAGAGGTCGGGTTTAGTGCGTCGGTCGAGTCTCGGTGTCCTCTGTCCTCCCATACCAAAATAAACATAGATCGTCATGGAACCAAATTTGACCCCTCTGTCGAAAAATTTTCCAAGTCCTGCGTTAAATTGCAAATGTCTCGAAAAACAGTAAGAGATAGCGCAAAAATCCTCCCCGTTGACCCTTTTGTCGATATTGGTGATGCAGAGTACGTGTACAAAGTTTTTAGAGGTCCTGGGTCAAGGGTGGGCCAATTGCCAAAATATTTTTTTCATCGCTCGTAACTTTCGAAAGGATGATCATAGAGAGCTGGGATTTCTTGCGTTAGCATCGTCTAGGTGTCCTCTGTCCTCCCATCCCAAAATAAACATAGGTCGTCATGGAACCAAAAATTTTCCGATTTTTTTTTCCAAGTCCACAGCGTTAAAAAAATCTTAAATTGCAAATATCTCGAAAATGGTAAGAGTTATCGAAAAAATATATCGAAAAACACCCCCATACGGCATCGTTAGATGCCCCCTGTCGATTTTGGAGGTGTAGAATACGTGTACCAAGTTTTGGTGGTCCTGGGGTCAAGGGGTAAGAAGTTAGCCCATCCCCTCCCAAAAACTTTGATCACTCGTAACTTTTGAACGAATAGTCGTAGAGAGGTCGGGTTTAGTGTGTCGGTCGAGTCTCGGTGTCCTCTGTCCACCTATATCAAAATAAACATAGGTCGTCATGGAACCAAAAATTTTCCGAAAATATTTTCCAAGTCCTGCGTTAAATTGCAAATATCTCGAATTTTTGACACTCTATTATTCTCGACTGAAATATTAAAACAAACAGAGTCCAATATAAGTTAGTTCGGTGCGTAAATAAAAAAATAATAGGTTAAGTTATATCACTGCACCACGCACCCCTGTCGGGATTTTTTCTTTTTTTGGGGGCCAGGGATTTCCTTAACAAAAATAATTTTGATTATCACACACACACACATTGTAGAAGATCACACATGAGTTTTAAAAACAAAACATCGTGGCAGATTACGCTGAGAGCAAGGTCGTGGTAGATTACAGTAAGAGGAGACAGCCTTATAGGAAAATGTCGTAAGTCATTTCAAAAGTACGTCAAAGGACGAGGTAGCATAAGAGCAAGATTTGCAGGAGGTAAAAAATAGCTTAAAAAGTGATGCCAGAGCTTTTTCTGTCCATTTTTCTCTCATTGTAGGTTAGTTTAGTCCGTAAAACGTCGTAAAATAAAAAGTAGGTCAAAGGGTAGTTCCAGAACGAAGCATACATACTACTCTCTAAGTAGGTCAAAGCACGTAGAGGCTCTCGTGTAGTTTAGCACAAAAAAATGAATAGGTTAAGTTATATCACGTAAGATCGTGGCATTCGTACCAAGTATGAGGTGGGAAAAATGGGAAATTTTACTAAAACATCGCTAAACGCTAAAACATCGACAAAAAATTGTCAAAATATTTCAAAAACTGATATTCAATTGATAAAAAAAGAGGCTAAAAAAGAGCTCGTACCAAGTATTACTTTGAAACTATCCAATTACACTACTCAGGCTGTTTCAACATATTACGCTTCTCACACGCCTGGATGAGTTTATTTTCCACCACATATCCACTCTTTCATGTTCTATGAAATTAGCAGCGGCAAACAAGGCCACTATTAACAATGAAAGATCCGAGGATGAAAAGGAGGCATGTGTTTCTAGTGGAATGGATGGGCGATTGACGAAAGTGCACTGACAGTATGTCTTTTGTCAGAGCCGTCTGCCGCAACAGCGACTACTAGACCTGAAGTGCGCGGTGATCAAAAACAAGAGAAGTTAAAAACTCCCACAGAAAGAAACGAAAGCGGAAATAATTATAAGTGTCCACTTTGCATTGCAGGTATCCCACCAAGCGGAAATAATGTAAAATTTCCCTTCATGATCACAGTTCTTGTCTTTGCTGTGATGAAACTGGGAGAACTGTGTGCACTGCATGCGTCTGAAAATCAATTAAAGAAAGAGAGGAAATTGAAGATATCCATGCAGAGGAACAGTGGAGAGGCTTGAATCCGGTGCCTTCAAAGAGAGAGCGAAGTTCCTATCTTGAACCAAATTTGGAACTATTTCAAATGGATCTAAGCGATAAGAGAAGGGTTGTGACGATAGGAGTGTTAAAAAATGGCTTTCGACCTGGCTTAAAGCCCCAGATGATAAACATAGGACCCACAGCTATCAGTAAGGAACCCAGAGAAACGTCTAACACAGAGACTGTGAAACCAAAGGTTCAACTAAGCAATACCTATGCATTCGATACAATTGCTCAACTTTTAGCTGCTGCAATATGCGACAGTGAATCGTACAATCAATTCGCTTTAGATTCTAAAGGGATATTTTTCTTAGGGACGTTTTGTTTGGACCTAATCAAAGGCATAACAAGCAAAGCAAATAACACGTCACTGTCTTCCCTTCCATGTGAGTACTAGTGCGTGTAGAAGAGCTCGTTAAAAATCGTTAACTAAAAGGTAAAAGGCTGTAAAGAAGCTGTTCGTAAGTGCACAGAGATCCGAAGCTACAAGACAACTGTATTTGCTCGGAAAATAGGTAAAGTGAGTGAAAAGTCACAAAATGCCGGGTTGTTGTGAGTGCGACAGAACTAAACGAGAAATAGAAAGACTGCATCTTGAGCTCTCGTCCAAGAATGAAATCATTAAGGTTCTTGAAGCATACAAACAAGAACTATTGAACGAGAAAAGAGGACTAAATGATGTGAAAAACTCAAACATGTGGTCGGAGGTTGTAAATCGAAACGTAAATAAGAAATCTCTGATAAATTCAAGTTCCAACACAAATGGACAAAATCAAAATGCAAGATGCAAATTTGTACACCATAATCGATTTGAGGTGCTAAACAGTGAAGAAGGTAGCTCCATGGCAACAAGGCTTGACTGCTCAACTGGGACAAATGCAAAAAATTGTGCTAATAGTGATAGCAAAAAGGGGGTTACTAATAAGACAAAAAATCGCCCATACATGAAGAACCAGGACGATAACGCTGTACAAAACAAATGGCGCAAAGGGAAGATTTTGATTTTGGCTGATAGCCATAGTCGTGGCATTGCGACGAGAGTAACAGAGACATGCGGATTACGAAGTAACTGGATTTACCAAACCCGGGGCATCATTAAGTGAGTAGTTAATTCAGTGGGTTTCAAGTGCAAGGACTAAGGAAGCGATGACTTCGTCATCATAATGGGTGGATCTAATGACGGAGCAAGGAACGATACAAAATCAGCAATTATAGCCCTCAAAACGTGCCTTGAAACAGTAAAAAACACAAACGTTATTGTTAGTACCATCCCACTACGATACGATCTAATGCAATCATCATGTGTATATGTGAAAGTAAACAAGGCATACTCCAAATTCTCCAAAGTTTTCCCAAAAGTGCAAATGTTAAGTGCAAATAAAATCGGAAGAGATGGGCATACCCCCCCACGGAAAACAGTTAAATAGAAGAGGGAGAAATTTGCTGTGTGACGAACTCTCCCTATTGGTAAACAGTACATCTCCCCCCCAAAACAGGAAAAATGTCATAGTTCTTCCAGCTCCAAATCCTACTGAGAAGACTAAGAATTTACCTTGGCACAACCCTTTCTTCAAGATATCACAGAAGTAAATCAAGAAATAGTAAATAGTGGTACCCACATCGAGAGAAATGCTAAAAACAATCAAGATGATAGTGAATCAAAGGAAAGTTTTACTAGTGAAAGTGCAAATAGAAATATTGAAGATACCTGTCGGAAATCTACAAGGGAAAGGAAATTCCCTTTAATGCATGGCAGTAATTTTTTTATGGGGAATGTAATTAGTTCAGTGGGCTGTATGGATACTATGGTAAGTTATAGGAAGTCAGAAACCTTAAATAATTTTCACCAAAACCTTCAAGTTGTAAATTCAAATGTAGATAAGAAAATAATGTGTACGAGGAATGTTAAGAGAAACGGTTATTCGGTAAGAAATGGTAGAGAATCAATATCTGTGAATACATTCCATCAAAACATCCAAGGACTAAACACCGAAAATAAACTAATGGCAGAAACACTACTAGCTGATAAGTTATCAGATAAAAACATCATCTCTTTCACTGAGCATTGGCTAAAACATGATGAAATATGTTGTGTAAGTTTTCCAAACTTCATTTTAACTTCAAACTTTTCAAGAAGTAAATTCAGGAGAGGTGGTGCATTCATATATAGTAAAATTGATATCGCAGTAGAGGAACGCAAAAAGTTTGCTCATCTCAACATTAAAAAACACTTTGAATCATGCATTATCGAATTGCCAGAAGTAAAATATATACTCATATGTGTATACAGAACGCCAGATAGTGATTTAAATATCTTTGTCAGTAACATGGAAGTTATTCTAAATCACTTTCAGCAGTCCAACAAAAAAGTAGCAGTGATAGGTGATCTAAATGTTGATTTTCTAAAAAATAATGTAAATCATAAATTAAACATGCTTCTTAACATGTTCAACCTAGAAGTAATGGTTTAAGTACCTACCAGAGTAACAAAGAATACAAAACGTGCTCTGGACCAAATTCTATTGAACACACTAGTCGACCAATGCACATTAGAGGTTTTTGACACTGGGTATTCAGATCACTTTGCACAATCTTTCTCACTTTCAACACCATTTTCACAAAGCAATAGCAATATTAAACAATTAAATGATTATACCACCAAAAGAGATTTTAATGACGAAAATACAATTTACTTCAATCACTTACCCAGCAATGAAGATTGTAAACATATATATGAGTTCAGCACAGTAAATGATGCTTTCGACAAATTTCATTGCATATTTTCTTACAATTTTGATGTAGCCTTCCCAAAGAAGGAAGTTAAAGGGGCAACACAGAAAGAGAAACCTTGGATCACAAAAGGAATAAAGATAGCTAGTGATAGAATGAGATTCCTAAACAGGGCTAGGAAAAGCACAGCTGCAACAATTGATTTTGAAGAATACTTCAAGAAATACAAGTCAACATATAAACGTGTGTTCCAAGCTGCAAGGAAAGGACATCATGGGAAACTAATTTCAGACTCCTCAAATAAATCCAGAGCAATGTGCGGCTTAATAAAAAAAGAACTGCAGAGAAATTACAAAAAATTAGAAAACATCACACTTTATCAAAATGACACAAAACGTAAGCGATCCTTTGGTAGTGGCTAACTTGTTTAATAAATACCTAATCAATATAAATAAGGATGAAGTCAAAACCAATCAAAACTCTCGTAAGGTTAAAATGAATACACATAGTGCATAAATGTTTCTATGCCCAGTCTCTGTTGAGGAACTGACAGACATCAACTATATTGGATGAAATACCATCCTCAATTATAAAGAAATGTCACACCCATATCCTACACCCATTATGTTATCTAGTGAACTTATCCTTTGTTACTGGTGTGTTCCCAGATAAACTAAAACAAGCAAAAATAAAACCTGTGTATACAAAAAGGGGATAAGCGTATTGTAGATAATTACAGGCCCATAGCTCTGCTTTCTCCCTTCTCAAAAATCGTGGAAATTGCAATGAATAAACATATTACAACTTTCTTAAATATAAACGACATAATATCTGAATCACAACATGGTTTCCGTAAAGGCAAATCAACAACTACCGCAATATTTGAATACATCGAACATGTCAGACAACTCCTGGACAATAGGGAACAGTGTGTAGGTCTCTTTCTTGATTTATCAAAAGCTTTCGACACAGTATCGCATGACCAACTTCTGAAAAAATTAAATCACTATGGAATAAGGGGTATAATAAACACCTGGTTTAGATCTTACCTGCAAAATCGCAGTCAAGCTGTAGAGATCTTACATGTAGAAGGGACAAATACCAATGCTTCTTCCCATATCTCTAGGCTAGAAGAAGTGATATGTGGTGTTCCTCAAGGCTCTATTCTAATTCAAATCTATGAAACACCTGAAACGAACTCTGCAAATGGTTCCCCATAAATAAGTTGACGATAAATAAAAACAAAACCTTAACAATAAAATTCCATCATTCAAGAAATAAGAACAATGAAGAACCAGTAATAAAACTAGAAAATGAACACGTCAAATATACAAATTCCATAAAATTCCTGCATAGTTCGATACAGGAAAATCTCAACTGGGACATACATATAGAGCACCTAGCAGGGAAATTAATCAAAACCATATATGGTATACGAACCTTAAGAACCATAATAAACAGGGAGGCAATAAGAATAACATATTCCAGTCTTTTTCAGTCACAACTAATATACGGAATTGTATTTTGGGAGAATGCTAGAAATAGTGCAAAAAAAAATTATTTTACAGAAGAGAGTAGTACGAATTATGGCAGGAAAGAAAATAAATGAACCATATAGGAATATCTTCAGGGATCTTGGCATTATACCATTACCTTGCCTATATATATTACTTTTACTGCGCTATGTAAAACAAGATATGTCTAGTTTCTCCAAACGTATCAAGGAAGTACATCAATACAACACAAGAAAAAATCACAATCTGGTTATACAAACTCATAACCACTCTCCTTGAAAAAGGTCCTGAATTCGTAGTTATCTACCTGTATAATAAATTAACTGATCACATGAAATCAATGGAATCAAGTACCCAATTTAAGAGAGAATTAAGAAAATTCTTATTACGACATTGTTTTTATTCAATAAATAAATTTCTAAATTTGTAAATATTAAATTACATAAATTGTCAACAAAGAGTTCGGCTGTACAGAAAATGGAATTATACTATTTATATTATCATGTACGAAGTATTCACTATATGCTATTATTGTGCCTAAATGATCATTGATCGGTTCTGTATATACAGGGTGTCCTAAAAGTCCCTTAACAGACTCCCTAGAGACGTGTAGTGCAGAGATTGACATGATTTGAGTATATAGTAATACTGTAGGGGTAGGGGGAACATCATTGCTGTGAGTGACTATGGCGGCGGCCATCTTGGTATCCGCCATATTGGATGGAGGTGAAATTTTTTAAATGGGAAGGTATATGTGTGGCACATAATTTTAGGCTAGAATTGCACCAGAAACAAGAATATGAAGCCAGTTTTCAGATATCTTTAATCTGTGAAAAGTTATTGCGCTACAAAATATGCTCAATGTGCTCGCCATGCTCCCGTAAACACATCCGTAAGAAAGTCTCCCATGCACGCGAACTTTCAAAAGAGTTTCGGGAGTGACAGCAGCACAGGCCTCAGTGATTCGTTGACGAAGGTGACGCATATCACGTATTGGAACTGCATAAACCATGGCCTTAAGATAGCCCCACAAGTAAAAATCAAGAGGAGTAAGGTCTGGGGACCTGACTGGCCACTCTCTTGGTCCTCGTCTGCCAATCCACCTACCAGGAAATTGGACATCAAGGTACTGCCGAACAATGTTCCCATAATGAGGTGGTGCACCATCATGTTGAAAAAATTCTGGGAAAGACCCATCCGGCATACACACTGAAGGTAAGACAAGATCGTGTAGCAACTGCAGGTTGCATTCAATGTCCCCTCAATGAAAAATGGACCTATGATTTGGGTATTCCAAATTCCACACCACACCATAACTTTTGCTGGCCCAACCACGTTTCCCGGGTTTGCCCAGTGCGGGTTCTCAGAGGACCAATACCGCAAGTTTTGACGGTTGACCTCACCATTGGTATAAAAAAATGTCTCATCGCTATGCAGACTGTTTCGCCAGAAGCCAGGGTCACGTTCAAGTTGCACGACACACCACTCACAAAATTCCACCCTCCTATGAAGATCATCTTCACTGAGATGTTGTTGCGTTTGCATCTTGTAGGGATGCCACTTGTGTTTTGGCATAATCCTGCTAATCGAACTCTTGCTAACACCACATTGGGCGGATAGTCGTCGAATACTTTTTTCACGAATGATGCCAGAAATGCCATTGTTGTTTCTTCATCCGTGGCTGTTTTTGGTCTTCCCGATCGACGTCTATCGTGCACTGCACCCGTTTCTTTAAACCGCTTCATCACATTGGCCACACTAACATGCGACACTGGCGGCCTAAGCGGATGTCTTTGATTGAAGTCATTGGCAATGTCCCGTGAACTTCTTTCGGCGGAAATGAGGATGATCTCAATTCGTTCCTCATTGGATAACATCATGTTCTTTGTCACTTACACCTGCAACAAAAGAGATATGATATCAGTTATCACAATTTCCATACTTTATCATACGTCATCATTTATTCAACATTGCATCAATAACTTTTCACAGATTAAAGATATCTGAAAACTGGCTTCATATTCTTGTTTCTGGTGTAATTCTAGCCTAAAATTATGAGCCACACATATACCTTCCCATTTAAAAAATTGACCTCCATCCAATATGGCGGGTACCAAGATGGCCGCCGCCATGGTCACCCACAGCAATCATGTTCCCCCTACCCCTACAGTATTAATATATACTCAAATCATGTCAATCTCTGCACTACACGTCTCGAGGACGGCTGTTAAGGGACTTTTGGGACACCCTGTATATTGAATTCTTCCATGTTGTATAAGTTACATAATTACTTTCACATTTTATTTTTACACAAAAAAAAAATATTTGCTTATTATTGTGCTCGCCTTAAATATTGTATGTAATTTCACTCCCATAGTGTATTCTTCCTTTATTTGGATTTCCTTCATATAGAAGTTCTTCAAATCATTGCTGTAATTCTTGTCTATAATTGTATTAATATTTTATTAGTGTATTTGGATTTCCTTCATGTAGTAGTTCTTAAAATCATTACTGTAATCCTTGTCTAAAATTGTATTAATATTTTATTACTGTATGTATTGTTATATGACGATTTCCATACCTATGGACATGGGTAAACGGAAATAAAGAATATGAATATTAATGTGATGTATATCAAATAGATTGTGAAACATCCATGTCTGAACTTCTCCCTTTTGAAAAAATATTACAGGAAAAGATAAGTGCCAAGTATTTTGCATGCACCCAAAAAATAGGTAAAGGAGAAGATTAAATTTGTAATGGATCAAAATGTACTGCAGCTACTTTAGGAGGCCATCATTTACTTGTGGAACTAATAGACGGCTCTAATTTATTGAAGAGAGTACAATACAACACTCGTTCCCATGCAATGCCCATATCTCTAAAATTAGGAGATAAAGGCTACAACTTACGTGGTGCTGTGGTTTTCATTGGTGGTGCAGTAGGAATGGGACACTATGTTGCATATTGCTGTCGCCACAATAGATCATGGGAGATATATAATGATCTTGTCGACAAAGTGAAAGGTGTTAACGAAAACAAAGAAGTCATAGTTCATATGTTACTCTATACAATAATAATATTTATTACACTGGCCTATAATTAAGGTTTTCTCAAATATCATAATGTCATAATTAACGTTATTTATTTTCTATTTTTCAAGGAGGTTGCAACCAGAAATATTTGTTAATATATGTGGGATTTCAACGGTATGCCAAATAACGTATATTTTAAAATATGCAAGGTAAATAAATATGTAAATTTGTAATATGTAATCATGAATTATTTCACTGTGTCTTTCTGCATATTTTTCACTTGCAAGCAATTGAAAGACAGGGTTGTTGAAATATGAAGTGTACAAATCTTTGTGTGTGTCGAATATATTTTAGAATGTTATGAACCTCAAGTTGAAACTAAATGATGTCTTCCATTGAGATATTGCATAATATTTTATTATAATAGTAGACTATATTTATGAATTCCTACATTTATTACACCAACACTTACATTTTAAATTATGTGATGCAATTTTGTTAATATTTATTAATGAATTGTTTCAGTGAATCTCCCTGCATTTTTTCACTTGCAAGCAAATGAAAGACAGGATTGTGGAACTATGAAGTGTACAAATCTTTGTGTTTGTAGAATATATTTCAGAATGTGAATAACCTCAAGTTGAAGCTAGTTTCTTCCATTGAGATTGTATAATATTTTATCATAATAGTAGACAATATGTATGCATTCCTACATATAATAAAGCCAACAACAAATTATGTGATGCAATTTTGTACATATTAAGTAATGAATTATTTCAGTAAATTTTCCTGCATTTTTCTCTTGCAAGCAAATGAAAGATAGGATTGTTGAACTATGAAGTGTACAAATGTTTGTGTTTGAAGAATATATTTCAGAATGTTATTAACCTTCAAGTTGAAACTAAATTATGTCATCCATTGAGATATTGCATAATATTTTATTACAATAGTATACTATATTTATGCATTCCTACATTTAATAACACCAACACTTACATTTTAAATTATGTGATGCAATTTTATAAATATTTATTAATGAATGGTTTCAGTGAATCTTCCTGCATTTTTTCACTAGCAAGCAAATGAAGGACAGGATTGTTGAACAATGAAGTGTACAAATGTCTGTGAAGAATATATTTCAGAATGTTATTAACCTCAAGTTAAAACTAGTTTCTTCCATTGAGATATTGCATAATATTTTATTATAATAGTAGACCATATTTATGCATTCCTACATCTAATAACACCAGCAATTTTAGCTCGGATTTCAAGTTCTAAAAGCTGTGATTTTAGGTTCCTAAGATAGGCTATAATATTCTGTTATGTGTTCCAAAAATTACAAAATGCGTTCTAAAATTTTTAAATTAGGCTTAAAAAAATCATGGAGTTAGTACCAAAACACTGATAACTGTTCAAAATTTCTGAAATATCTGATTAGGTACAATCGTGAGAAACAAAATTTCAAATGAACAGTAAGAAATTTAATAGGCATATACACAAATATACTTGTGCTGTTAGCAAAATATACTATCTTTATATGAAGAATGAGTTACGTATAATTTGCTGCACAATACCTGGGTGACCACTTGCTCAGAATTCCTTGAATTCCTGGAAGTATGCTTGAATAATTGGCTCCGGAAATTATGCTGCGTTGAAAATGAATCATAATTCTTTCAATCCGTTTAGTTTGTTAGTGATATTTGCAGAACAATCTCACAGACGTGAAGTCTATTACGAGATACCTTGAAGTTGATTAGGTAAATATGATTTTGAAATTCTTGTACAGTTAACATTTTTTATCCCTTTACATTTGTGACTTGTGTCTGTAGATGTATTTCTGGTCTTAGTATGTGAAATGGCAAATGTAAACTCCGCACCATAAATTAAAAATTTTAAAAATGACCGTTTAATTGGAATCATAGACCCTTTATGCTATTAATATATTTGTGTGTGTGGTAAGAGGCGGTAATACGTAGAGTTGAATGTACCCTTGAATGTTTGAAAGGTCACCTTGGAAACCGGGAATTATAGTTAACTTTTTATGTTAGAGTGCCAACCCTCAATAGAAAACAAATATTTTTCATGTTATACACAGTCAAACTGTGCCTTTTGTCTGTGAGGATCATCTTATGTGCTGAAAATAATATTTCAACAGAAACAGTCGTTGATTAAAATTTGAATACTGAGACTTTACATCGCAAGGCGTGAATACCACAAAGCACCAAAGTGATGCGAAAGTGAGCAAGACCACACGGATCAGAAGTTTGCACTTTGGACTGTGCAGGTAACAGTGGCACAAGACATTTTGCTTTGTTTAGAGCTTTGAAAAATCATCATGGACTTGGAGAGAGGGAAATCAACATAGAGTATGTTTCACGATAGTCAGTGATTGAATTTTTCGACACCAAACAGAGCAAATATCTTTGTGTGTGTGACGTGTCCTTGTGGTTTTGGGGTTATTGACGCCCACGAGGGATCGGAATGTTGGAAGCAATGCCGGTGATGGTAATTGTCAATAACCTTGATTATTTTAAACCTAGGCAAAACGCCCAAAATAGATTTCTGCAACGCCTTTACCACATGTGCATCCAGCAGTTGCTTGATCCACACGAGCGTAACGGCGAGCAAAGCCCTGTTATAGCGGGTCGAACGGATCACGCGTTCAATACGTCCGTTAGGTACCAATTTTACCAACAAAAGATACAAATGCTTAATATTTCTCCCCTGCCAAAAGTATTACCCACATCAAAAGCAACCCCCAAAATTCAAGAGCAGAATATATGTCAACGCCTGAAAACAAACAATTTTAATTACACAAAAGGAATACACCATATATTTCAAATGCACTTAAGATTACGAGGTATGCGCGTTGCGCGACAAGATAACGTATGGATGGTTACTAAATTTACGTTAGTGCCTAGTGATGTGTAAACGTAAAGAAGGTACAAGCAAAAACGTTAACAATTGTGACTTTTATTTACTTCAAAACTTGTCACTCAACAATTAAATGTGCACGTATGTGTATATATATATATATATATATATATATATATATATATATATATATATATATATATATATATATATATATATATTCAACACATCTCTCAACAATATTATTGTCATATTAAATAACAGACATTAATCTAACCACAATTTATGCGATACGCCCTTTTTTTTGCATCTAGTAACATTCGCACATAAGGTTTACGTCCGGTACGAACAACTCGGCCAGCGAGCCTGACACACACACACACACATATATATATATATATATATATATATATATATATATATATATATATATATATATATATATTACTACAATATTCAGATACAAGGGTTTAGTTTAGTTACATATTTTTATCCCAACAATTATTTATATTTTTTGAGGATTTGTTCATCTGTAACGCGTTACTTACACATGAGCATATAACGTTACTATCACAAAAAGCCAACGATTTGACGCTACTACTTGGAAGGAAAAACTTAACGAAAGGTAAAATGGCAAGAAGGGGGAGGGGGAATTTGACGCATAAGAATTTACGTATGAGTCCCTTTTTGGTTAAATATTATTTTGCAATCCCTCTTCAATATTCCACAAAGACAAATAATCTACACTGTAGCAAAATGGAAGTTATCTTTAGTCAGTTCCCTGTTTAATGGCACATTCAGAATTCTATGGCAGATGGGCAAAATCTAGAAAAATCATGCACGTGGAGGCGGCTTATCTACTGGGTAGCCGTTTCGCAAATTTTATGAGAGCATGCTCACAACGGTCGAACAGTAGGATATTGTTTCCGCTTAAGGAACAGTCAAAATTTCACCTTTTGTGTCATTGTTTCTTTTCAAAAGGGAATGAATGAATTCGTGCTTCAAAAAAAAAAAACAAAAAAAAAAAAATAACAAAAAGGTTCGAAAATATATGGGTACGGCAAGCTGCACTAAGTTCGAGATTTTATGTTCACTTCACTATAGGTCTTTTTGGCCGCAATTTTACCAGAACTTTCCGATTCTACGTACCTTAAATGTGTATTACACAATCTGTCTTCGGTGACATGGCGAGTCGATTCACAGTCCGGGATCTAGATCGTCAAAAGCATGCTCCTGTTGCTCACCACGAAAAACCTCAAGTTCTATGGTACGGTACTAGAAGATCGGGCTGATAAAAGAGCGACTGCAGCTGCCTGGTGATAGTATGTCCCTTCAGGTTCCCATCTATGCACGAAGTGGAAGTGTGTGGGAGGACCAGCGATTTCCGCGTAATTTTTGGGGAAGTACCAGGTAGTGTCGCCAGGAGGCAGCACGTCTGTATACAGCAGACAGAGGGAGCTACCCTTTGGCGGCGGACATGAGAACTTCGCTTTTTTTTATCTTGTTTAAACGAAAGTACCTTCTATAAACTGTGACGGTGCGGGTTTTTATATAATATATAATCGCATCGTCACATGTGATATAAAAATCCTGAAAAACCCTTCAAAATACATAAATATCTAAAAAAGGGTTTGATTTAGGGGCATAAATCTAAAATAGGCTCTAACAAACAAAATAGGTTAGTTTACTTACTATAAAACTTCATCAGTTGTTGCTTTTTTTATGAAACGTTGACGTAATTTGTCATTTCTTATTAGAGGAAAAAGCAGGTTAATAACCTAAAATCCGAGGTTTACTTATAAGCAGTACATTTAATTCATTTGACTCAGGAACACTGCGATGTAATCACTTTTAAGGTAAATATGTGTGCATTCGTCTTGTTTTGCAATAAATTTTCGTTGCAACCTAATCCATTCGTACTAACATGTAATTACTAAAGTACAAAATATATATTTGTCAAGTACTTTATCATGTGTTTTTGTTTCATAGGACATAATGTTTATTCACTGGGTAATATCAACGTACATCAACATATCTAACGATAAATTAAATTATTTTCTTTAGGTTTCAATACTTTATTTTAAACTTTAAGTCCGTCTTATGCATAGAGCAGCTAATCTGGACTAGATGTACACTTTAGAATGAATTTTGAACCACGGAATTTGACCAGAATGAATTTGACCGAATGCAGAACTCCTTAATTACGAGTCAACAGAGTTAAAATAAACAATTTCAGGTTTCCTTTTTTAAAAAAACAACAATTATTAGTAAATTGCACATTGGGCTTCACGTTAGGGTAGGTCTGAGATGCAAGTTTGGGAGCAAGCAAATGCAATGCGTAGCAGGGACGTGGTGGTTCCGGGGCAAACTAATTGTGCTCCCCCCCTCAACCTAGTTAAAACTTATAGTTGCTGGACCTACGAATACAAAAAATGCGTAATTTTAGAATATCTCAATCATGATTCAAGTTGTGTTTGTTTTTTATAAATGCTAGAGACGAGTACAAAATAACTAATAAAATAGATACTGTGAAATGCATTATTTAACTTACAAATTAAGGTTAACGATTAATTACAATGCCTTACATTGTATATTAATTTATTCTAATTTATGGAAATACATTGATTACTTTCTTTTAAGTAAAACTTTTTTTTAACAGTTTAAAGTTCAAAAGCTTTATTCCTTTGGCTGCCATTTTCAGTTGAAAGTAAAACCAGACCACTAAGACGTTCCCGACCCATTTCTAGAACTGCGTAAATAGGTTTTTCTAATTTTAAATTTCAAGAACGGTCTCGCTGCCTTTGCTACTGTGAGAGGAACAGTATGTCACCGGCAATATAAAGGAAACACCTAGATGCTGAAATACTGGCTTCCCTGTAATGCGTTGCTTGTTGACTATCTAACTCTACGGCGATATAAGAACTTCCCATTAAAAGTTGTTCCCTTTTTATTGTCGGTGACTGTACATGAAACAAGCCGTCAACACAACAGGATAACCGGATGTCAATAAACTATGTTTCATACACAAGGACATGAGCCAGCTCTTTCACATCATGTCTTTTATCTTGTGTTTCACATAAGTGACAGAAATGAAGGTTTGGAAATGTTTTCGCATTTTTCAGGTTCTTTGCGAAGCTCAGTGTCTGTAGGTATTGACAAAAAGAAGGTAGTATAACTTTCCGTGTGTCTATAACTGCTTTCGGGCATTTAAAACGATTGTCCCGCTGTGTCACAATGCTCATATGAAGGCACTCAAGAAGCAAGCATGCAAACGTTACATTGTTCAGTGTGGGCTGTTGTCCGGTTAGAATACTCTTTATTCGTAGACCTGGAAAATGATGGTTTATTGTTATTGATTTGGTATATTTTACTTTCCCTCTTCTGCCACTTATGGCTGATTGCGAAGATGGGATGAGTGATGAAACGATGAAATTGATGAATGGACACTCACAAACATCCATGGCCAGGCAAGATTCGAATTCTGGACCCTTGGCGTTGTAGTTCGATGTTCTAAACACTTCGCCAAGGGGAGCAGCTCCTCAAGAAGAATGCAAAATCAACTGACTTATAATTTGTTGTTAATTACGTTACAAGAATATATGTGGTAGCAGCGACGTACTTTTATAATGGTTAAGACTGTGTGTGTATTTCTATGATTGAATGAAACATTGTGTAGCTTCAAACCTCAATAGCAATGAAAATATTCTCTCGGACTATCAACCAGGTGAGTTATCGAAATGATTCTAAGCTTTCGAGAGCTAAAGTCATTCTGATTCTAAGGGTAAAAGTGGACACTTGTACCCTGAAGATGAGATATATATATATATGAGATGAAATTATTTATGAATATGTGAAAAAATAGAAAACAAATTATCGGTGGAAGTTGCCACGATGTTCCCTCAAGGGTCTCGGAGGGAATCCGGATTTCGAATTCGACCCATCCTGTCTCACGCTTATGTTAAATAATAAGTTTAATATCACGTAAATAAGTCTTACTGAAAATATTTTACAGGTAATTTCAAACTGAAATAGAGGAGTAGTTAGCTATATGAAAAGCAAAAGCAATGGGACAAGTATTTGGAATTGTATCTCTCCTGGCTACGTGATTCGAACAGGTGTTCTCGTGTTGCCAGCCAGGTTAAATCGTCGTTATCTTCCAACGTTTCGAGCGTATACATACATTGCTCTCATCTAAAGATGCTCTCAAAGCGTTGGAAGCTAACGCCGATTTAACCTGGCTGGTAAAACGAGAACACCTGTTCGATTCGGGATAGTTGTTGTTGCAGCGGTATTGTAAAGCTTAGCAGTTCTTTGTTTCGGCCAAACATGCCCATATTGCTCGATGGCAATAGCAGTTGCACAAGAGCGGAATTTTGATAGATTGACAAGTTCGCGCTTTAGTTCAATGAGCAAGCACCTTCTGACGCCAAAATAATTAACACCACCCTGCATTATTAAAAACAAATCGGATGATTTCAAATCAATAGGTGATTCTGGAAGTATTTTGAATGTTAATCATGCACATGATATCCACAACCTTATTGTACTGACTCACTCAGCTTGTTTGTTCTGTAGGCGAATCTACTAACATTTTACGTGCTCAATCGAAGGCCTGAAAATGGTACAAGAATGTTCATTTTCTGACATTTTTTTCTATCTATATATTGCCACACTAGCCATAGATTTACAATTCGTTTCAATGGTTAAATTAACGTTTTACGTCATTTCGTCATCACGAGGTAAATAAGTTATCCCCCATCCCCCACCTCAGTCCTCACCTACAGATATCGTGGCTGAAGAAGCATGTTATCAGAACTCTTACTACCTTCCCTATAACAGATAAACCTAAAAGTATTGATGAATGTAGTGAGGTAGCAAAATTCGCACATAAAAAGTTATATGATTTTATACGTAAAGCTATATTCTTGAATCCGATGGTTCAGTCTTAAAGATATTTCCTATGTAACGTTCTACTCACTCTAGTTCACTGGAGATTTATAAGCTACCATAAAAATCAAAGACGCCGGGCGTTAAATAAGCGTTTTAGCAGTAGAACGTACAAATTGGTGGGTTCGAGGCTTTGCCACGTTTCTCGCGACACCTCAAATAGCACTCGAAGTTGACTGTCGCTTAATTTATCACTCAAAAGTATGGTTCCAAATCAAATCACGCGTAGTCGTGCTATTTCAGCATTCGACGTAATTTCAAAAGGGTCAAAATGGGTATTTGTTAAAACCACACACGTTGCACTATAAAGTTCACTCCTCATACCTGTATAGTAATGTGACGTGTCCTAGGTCTTCCCAATTTTCCATGTAGCAGCAAACGTGGTCAAACGGCTTCCTTCGTGAAAATCAAGTTCCAAATTACGTCTTCACATCCAGGTACGTCGGAACTTATTTTGGAGCGGGGGGATGGGGGAGCTTTTCAAATCCATCGACCAGTTTTTACAATATCATCCCAGGGTGATTCTAAAGGTAGGGTACAAACGAAAACCACAGATACCTCCCATGAAATAGAGACGAAAGTGCCCCTTCCACTTTGCCGAGAGATGCCTCCGTGAGGAGCTAGAAAACGCCGAAAACGTGTGAAAATGAACTTCACACTTCTGTACAGCCAGTACCAGTGAAGATAGAAAGGCGGAACAAATGAAGTCAAAAGGAACACCAATGTCGCCCATCCGAAAAACACTAGGCGGCAGCTGCGCAACGCATGCGCATAGGGTTCCACAAAGGAAATAGAAGTGTCCCGCAAGACAAGTGAAGGGAAAGGGTAGCGATCGACAACGGTAGGGACAAAAGAAGCAATGGAGCATGAAGTAACAATTGCAAACAAACACCATGGCTGAAGCGGTGCAGTCGAGAAAAGTAGTGCGGAGTTGCAGAACCACGGGAGGACGACGTAGGACGAAGAAACACACCGAGAATGCAAGGAAAGTGGTCCGTGACACTCGACAGGCAACAGACGCGTACATGGTACAAATCCCAGACTACTACTCAGAGATTAAGATTAAGAAATGAAACTATCAGTAATTTTAGAGCATTTCTAGGCTAAAGTTTTACAACGAAGAGTTTCAAATATAGTGCATGGTTGGAGAGGGCCCAGGTGTTAAATATGGGGCAAGTCGCCACGCTACGCCAACAGCTTTAACATTATATATTTTGATCTGTAATTATCATAGCAGCTAGGTACCTGGTATTGCATTTGAATGAAATCAGTCTGAACTTTACATGTCTTTTCAGATGAATGGCAGTAGTAATGCACCGGCGTTCGGGTCGATAAATCAATTGATTGGAAAAGATCGATCAAAGATCAATTGATGATGTAGTTGTGTGGGCAAGCAAGGGTTATTGTTGTTCGCGATGACGTCATAAAATGGGCGTGGCTTAATTGTGAGGATGATTCTGATTGGTGGGCTGTTTTAAAATGGGCGGGGCTTAATTTTGTGAGGAGCGTTTTGATTGGTTGTTGGGGAGGAGGAAAAGTATTCGGGTTTTTCCCGTTTTGCCGACGTCTGAAAACAGATGGCGTTGATGATTCTGAAATTCTGGGAATGTGGGTTGGGGAGGAGGAAAAGTATCGACGATTATCCGGTGACGGTTGGTTTTCTCGGAATTTCCTGCGTCTGAAAACAGATGGCGTTGATGAGGCTTTTAAGGCGTGCGGTGAAGGTTAAGTGCCTGTTCTTGGAAAATGTGGCTTGTTGAGTGTTGGTTCGAGGAAATGTGAGAATTAATGGATGTGGTTTGTGTAATGGGTCTGGAATGGTAATTGCTTTTGCAGTTTTGAGTCAAGTGTTTTAAGGTCTGTTTTTCAAGGAATTTTGTCGGGAGATTATTTCAGGGTCTGGTGAATGTTCGAGCAGATGACGTTAAAGTGTTGAGTGTTCGAGTTCTAGGAATTGTGTGGGATGAGAGTAGGGCTTCGGGGGAATGAGTAATGTTTGATGTCTGGTGTTAATCGGTTTGGTGTTGCGAGAAAGATTATCGTTAAGTGGTTCCAGGAATTGGTGAGCGATATGTGTGTGTGTGTGGACGGTTGAGAGTGATATGCATGGACCGGATGAGTGATGTGCGGAATGGTTGAATGCTGTGCTGGAAGGAGGGCTCTCTGCAAAGCATGTGGGATAGCACGTGATGGAGAAAGAGCATAAGGAGAAAAAAGTGGCGGAGAAGACGGATGTAGATAAAATTTACAGAGTAAAAAAAGTACGATTCTCGGAAGAATTGAGTGTGTACAGTGTACCAGGACAGGAAGAAGATAGGAGAGGCACGTGGGCGTTGGATGCTCTGCGCGAGAGATTACGTATCGAATATGACTGTGTTGATCGTCGGGAGGAAGGTATATAAAATGGAACGAACCAGATATGCATCATAAGAGGTACAACTGTCCGCCGGATAACTGTCCACAGCTCAGCCAGCACAATCGCCTGTCAGGTTGCAGATACTATAGTGAGAAAAGTGATCAGTTTCAACGGATCAATCCTACCTGGTATATATATATATATATATATAGTGGGTTATCTTGAGGTAAGTAGTAAGTGTAAAATGGGTATAGGGGGCTGGATATTGCAATTTGTCGGCAGTGTAATGGGGATGAAACCTGCTGCTCCAGATTTGTTGCCAGCGACGGCGACATCACGAAGTAGTCGTCTACTGCCGTCTCCTCCACGGACACCCCGGTCGTCGGTACAGCCTGAAATGTTTAAGGATGACAGCCCGTACGTGAGCGTTCCTAAGTATTTTACGGAACAACAATTTCGTAGATCGTGGGAAGCAAAGAATGCTGCACAACACAAATATGAGAAGTTGAGACGCTGTGGAAAGAAAAGTAGTGGTGGTAGGGGTGAAACGTTGAGGAAAAGAAAACATGATGCTGATAAAAATATGCAATATAATCCTTTGTACGGTTACATAGAGCGTTCTCCGAGGAAGGCAATGTGTTTTGCATACCCTGTAACAGTCTCCGATTCGAAAAGACTGCATGGTGTTAAATCGAAAATATTTGAGAGTAATAGTCCCAAAGTGTTGGTTTTTGATAGTCCGGTAAGGTACAGGGAATCTCTTTTAATAACATTTTACAATAGAGATCTAGTGAATGAGAATTTTATGGAACTTGAAAGTAATGGTTTTCCGATCAGCATGCAGTACATCAAGAGTCGTAGAACAGGATTATGTGAGACACATTACCTTTTCGAGAGAGCACCTGTATACGGTCATTTGCCGTACCATGTGTGGACCAATCGTGTAGCCGGTGAGATAGCATCTCACGGATATAATGCAGGACCTTTTACTGTAGTATCGGGAATTTCCTCAAAAGATTGCATCTGTATGGAGACAGAATCGGAACTAAATTCGGAACATGTAGATATATCCGATCTGCATGTTCCTCCACGTTGTCTGGTTACAAAATATATTATGATGACGGATGAGAGTTTAAATTGTGGGCGTGCCGCTGTCGAATTGACACGGTACGAAAATTTGGAACATTTACTGAATGAGGAGATTCCCCTGCTGTACCGAGTGGGGTGTCACAAAAAATACATGATAGTGGATTATAGTGATGTTGCAACTCTGATGCAGATATTTAGAAAACAATATCGGGAGTCTATGTTATCACTGGGTGAAATATTTCAGTGGTTTAACAGTAGTGTACCCCTACAGGAGTCGGTAAGCGATACATTAGGAGTAAAAGGTACTGCATTAGATTTAGAAGAGTTAGCCGACTATTGTTACAACCCGTTACGGCGTAACGATCTAAGATCAAAATATGCTTTTATTTCCAGTGTCCATAAAGTTGAAGAGCAGTTTTCAAGAGGTACAGGCCCGCATCGTGAGTTCCTCGAAATAATAGAGGAGACTGACACGTCGGAAGCAGAAAACGATACAGCTTGAAAGGTGAGAAAATAAAAATCATTACCTGTGGTAGCAGAGGTTTATTTTGGAGATGTACAAGTAGTGTAATTGATGCTATAACCAGGACAAGAAAGTATGAGCCCCCCCTCAAGCAGATTTGTTTACACTTAAAACTAGCTCAACATGCCCATATGAGCTTTTTGCTCAAGTGTGGAACCCTGTCTAATCCAAGATTTTTGTAAAAAATGCCCTCATGGATTCCATGAGAAAGTATGACCCCCCTCAGATTGATGTGCCTATACTTACAAAAGGCACTTCTGTGAGATTGTTGTCCATAATCCTGTCAAAAATATGCTCCTCTTGATATTTTTTTTGGCCACACTTAAAACTAGGCCAAGATGCACCCATATACACACCCACACCCACCCACACACACACATATTTACTTCTGGTTTAAGTTCAATTGGATACCAGCTTCAATTTGTTTATCTAATATTAAAACAATGTAATATGCAGAGACTCTCTAGAATTGCTCTGTGACTCTCTCATTTCTTACATCATAAACATATGATTTTTCTCCTATGAGAATAACACTACATATGGTGTCATTAGGTAAAGCCTCATGGAATTCACAGATAATTTTAATATTTGTTCTGTCATTCACCACAACTTGTTTCCTTTTTGAAGTGTTAATTACAAACATGGGCCTCTGTGCTTTGAATTCATCTGGTGTGTAATACATGTCAGTATTGCCAGTAGTGACCCGTTTGAAGGATGTAAATGCCTCATATAATTTGAGGAAATCATTCTTGGACATGTCTAAATTGTAATTTTCTCTAGGAAATACCTCATTTCTGCCATTTTTAAGATATATGTTCTTGATGTTGCAGCTATCAAATTTACTTCAATTTTTTTCCTGATTGTTGTGTCTCCCAGTCTGAAACAGTACCACTACAAAATCAGGCATGTCAAATTGTATGCTGGAGAATGAATTTGTAGCATCAAACTCATAATAAGAACCAGTTGCGGGCTTCTGTACACATTGATATGTATAAAATTGCAGAGGAACCTGTGGATTTTTTATTATATCAGCTTTGTATTTAAGAGCATAACTGGCCTCATACTCAACAACAGGGATTCTTAACTCCATAGTCTGAATAATGCATTTGCCTGCATCTGGTAGGGTATTAGGCAGAGCTTCTCCTGTAGGGTTTATTGCACTGTACCTCATCAAGGCATTATTATCATTTGCAGCTCTTCTAAATGTAATTCTTAAACCACCCTTCCACATAATTTCTTTGTAATCTGAGAAGAATCCTGGCAATAGGCGCATCGGGAACAGCACAGTGTGGTTCTTAGATAATATCTTATCACCAGCCTCAAATCCCCCGATTTTGTAGTATGAAGCCTCGGTCTTGGATAATTTTAATGTTGCCAAAGCTGTGGAGGTAATGCCGGGATAATCCACTCTGTTTATAACAACGCCATGCTTTCTGATCTCAATTTCAGAGAATAGATGTGGCACAAAATTATCTACCAATCTTATATTTGAATTTGCCGGATAATCTGTTCCATCGAGCTTTACAACATCAAATTTGATGTATAAATCTGCTCTGTGAGGGTGTATAAATCCATCCCCTACATCAAGATCAACCTCAATCTCTGTGTTGGGTTGATTTAAATTTGCAAATGTCCTCCTGTTTGGGGGGAATGATTGTAGCTCATAACTCTCAATATTTTCCATTTTCTTCTTGTATGTATTTTTATTTAAATGTTAATCTCTATGATTGCAGTTGTTGTGGCTCCAGCAAAATCAACTAATTCTTCTTTTTCATTAGTGACCATCAATTCAATATAATCTATTCTATTCTGGCACACAGGAAAATATAATGTTGGGGATGGATTGTAGATAATGGGCTCCATAAATTCAGAATTAGGCTTGAATGTTGCAATGATGCCTGTTTGTTTGTGAGTGCCTATGCCATTTGATTTGGTGATCATACCCTCAGCCACATTGCAGTGAATATTCAGAGTCTCTATGGCTAAGAATTTAGGTATATTCATAGCAGTATGTTTGATGCCTGGTTCAAGTTTTGTGTTGTTCTCAAAGCCTAACAGCTCTCCTATAGTACCCAGATCCACTGTTTCTGTGGCAGATACAATCTCTACTCTGTGAGTGACAGAATTTTGACTTAATACAATACCTCTGGGTAATTGAGCATTTAGAGTGGATAGATTATATTGCCCTGGAGTGATGACAATTTTTTCATCCCCTACTGCAATTATATTGTTGTGGTGTGTAATATTGGGGATTAGGTATATGCCATAAAATGCCCTGAGAGCTATTGTTTTGGGATACACTATGTCATCATGTAATTTGAGTTTCAATATTGAATTTTGGCTGGTGAGATGAAATACCCCCATGATGTTTCAGATACCACAAGGCCTTTTGAAAATCTTCAATTGATGGTTTATTTATTTGAGACATATATCTAAGAACTGATAAACACAAATGTCCACAATTAACATCTTTGAAATTTTGAACACGGGCATTATTGTAATAAAGATTAGGTGATTTTAGATATTTTATTAAATTTTCAGGTGGAACACCTCCAAATGAATCAAAAACAAATGCCTCATCTTTTAAATATTTAAGATAACAGATCCAGTGAGTGCCCTGATTTTTGTACTCATCCAAATTGACAATGCCACACTCTTTGTTGAGTGGTTGTTCTGGTAAAGAATCAGACATGTACACACCTCTAAAATGTTTGATGCCCAGTGGCTTGATTAAAGCTTCAATATCTTGGTTTGTAAGCGGCTCTTGTTTTTTTTAAACTTATTCATGGCTCTTTTAACACCTTTGCCTTGTTTCTCCATGGCCAGGTTATGGCGCCTCTGCTCATCTAATTCTGCCCTATTCTTCTTGGCATCTATTACTGTTTTTGCTATGGCGGCTGATCCCCCCGCCAAGCTCCCCACAGCCCCGAGAGCAGCTAAGATGGCAGGGATGGTAAATATAAATCCCCCCACATGTGATTTTTTTCTTGATTGCTGTAATTTTTTTAATAGGGGGGTGCTAAGTAATAATTTCATACCATGGCCCTTTGCAATACAAGAATTTTTTTTCTTCCGCTGCTTTTTTGTTAAAAGACTGTCAATAGTTTTAAGAGATTTGAGACCTGCATAAGGTATTTGATACATAACACCCTTGGCCTTCATTGTAGGTTTATTATATACATATTCACAACCCCACCCCAATTTTTGTTTGGTGCTCATAGCTATGGTGGTTCCCAATGCTGCTATTTTTTCACTCAAATATGCATCTTTGCTTACAAATCTGCCAAATGCAGCCTCTTCTAATTTCTTGTCTGCAACATGTCTCTTGTCAAGATCAGAATGTGTGTTGTATGCAATATCATGGTCTCTACAAGCAGCATCTAAGGGATTAACACCAGGATCACCTCTGTTTAATCTATGATCCAATTTTGTGCCTGGACCACAATATTGATAGCCTGGAATATGTAGTTCAAATGGCAGCTTGTTTATAATGTCATTAACAAGGCCCCGACCCTCAGAAATATTCCAAAATTTAGGTGGTAGAGTATTAATAATTTTTATGAGATATCCAATCCCCTTAGTGTCATTCACTATAAAATTAGACAATTTTGTGCTTATCATGTCCATAATTCCAACCTTTTCATTGTAAAAATTGTGGTTGCCAGCATTTTCCTCCCCAGCTATCACCAATAGCCTATCTACAAGTTTCCTGACATCATCAACCCACACAAATTCTTTAGGCAGGGTGTTGTATTGTTTGATTCCACTGCCAGTCTTGATTTGTGACCATATGGGCTTGATTAAATTATTGTATTTTGCCCCACTGCTCGACTTGACTCTTTTTTGTGTGGGATCATTGTTCTGGTATAGAGCATCTGATTTTATTAATATTTCTTTGTAATCCTCATAATCTTGATCTGTATAGCTGCCAGGCCTTTTCCTAGTCATCAATTCCCACAATCCAGGTGTGCCGGTGTACTTAACAAAAGCACCTTTTTCTCCGAGACGAGATTCTGAATATACAATTATATCATCTCCCATAAATGTTACTCTGAAATTGCCAATTCTATGTATGATGCTACCATCAAGCTCTGTGTCAGCATATAAGCCAAAGACCTCATCTTTGTTGTCTTTAGGTGTGCTTAAATATTTTTGAGCAAGAAGACCCAATTCAATAGGATCCTGACTAGCCTCAAGTCTTGTAGGAGCAATAGGACTAGGTGTATGAATACTGGAAAGTGGGGTGAATGGATAATCTAATATGTTCCTTGCAGCTACAGGTACAAGCTCTGTGATCAAATTTTGATTTTGCTCTGTAACAGTTTTGATATTTTTACCTAAATTATTAATAGCATCAATTACAGGCTGTTCTGTTTGTTTGTGTTTTTCATAAATTCCACGGTTCTCTGACTTCCATCCCTTAAATCTTTTTACAAGATAATCTCTTAACTTAAGATCATCAATGATTGGCCTTTTCATGTTTATTTATATATGTTTCAATGTCTAGAAAATTGTTGATTTTATTTCTGTATTTGCCACTATTGGGTGTTCTTGTCATATCAATTGTAACAAACCCATAACTGTCCTGGTTCCAGCACTTGCTGCAAATCTTGGAAAAATCATTGTAGCTCAGGTCCCCACCTACATATTCATCATGTATGTGTTTGAGGTTGGTATGATCCTGATGAAACACACAAATAAAATTGCTGTTGTCTCGGATCAGTTGCTTGGGTATTTTTGAAAAAGTCTGTGCCAGGTAGAAGCAATCAATGTTTTTGTGCCGCCCCTGTGTAAAAAAGTTTCTAACCTTGTTTTGATTATCCAATATAATGTCATCAAACACAACAACAGAATTATCGAGACATTCATCAAGTGGCTTAACATCTGGTTCAAAAGTGGCAATATCCAATCCATCATAAAGCTTCATCAGCTGCTGATATTTTAATTGTTCCAAGCTCTTAGAAAAAATATACAAGTGCCTGTTTTTCCAGTCTAACCAGTTGGGTGCCAATAAAAAATTATCAACCATTAGTGTAGTTTTACCACAAGCAGATGGCCCAACAATAAGACACCTAATATTATCAGGCAGCAAGTTGCCATTTCTCTTATTCTGTTGTTCAGGTTCTGGCAGCCTTTTTATAACATCCCAGGTGTTCATATTATTATTTTGTTTGCATCGATCCAGCTGTGTTCTGGAAGTCCTTGCCATTTAACAAGTAACTTGTTGCCTTTTCTGCGGATGATTTTTTCTATGAGATATGTGTCAGGCTGTTTAGTTTTGCTGAGCTCTTGTTCATAGAACCTGCCTTTGAGAATTTCTCCTCGGTGATCCTTTATTATATATGTGTTAAGAGTCCCAGGTTTAATTTGAACCACTGTAAATAATTCAGTGCTCCAGTTTCTTGTAAAGCCTCTCTTGAATAAGTGCTTATATTTGCTGATTCTTACTTGATCACCTACCCTGTATTTGGCCTTTCTTGTTGTTGGCTGATATCTAGGATAATAAACAGTGCTGATCAATTTTTGCTCATCAGATGAAGTTACTTCAGAGGGTTTCATGTTGATTGTGGAATGGACCGAGTTGTTATATTTATGTAGAAGTTCTGGAAGAATATTAATCCATTTATAATTACCTTGCAGGGTAAATTGTTTATACATAAGATTTTTTAAGGTTCTGTTGAATCTCTCTACAATTGAGGCCTTGAGGTCACTGTAACTCGAATAATGTTTTATTGCCTGGCTTTTAATAAATTGTTGAAACACTGAATTATAAAATTCTTTGCCATTATCTGTTTGCAAATAGCGCGGTGATCTTCCACTCTGATTGATGATTGTTCTGATGGCTTCTGTAACACATTTTCCAGTCTTGGATTTGAGTGGCACAGCCCAGGCAAATTTTGAAAATGTGTCTATTACAGTGAGTAGATACTTGTAGCCCTTGTTGATTTTGTCTAAGTTTTTCAACTGTCCACTTGCCATTTCAATCAAGTCGCTTTGCCATAAATCATCTATGCCCTTTGTGACTACTGGGAGTCTCTTAAAATTATGTCGGGCTTGTCTGTGTAATTCATCAACAATAATTTTTCTAGACATAATATGTAAACAAGAATATTGCAACTATAGGGTGTTAAGCAGCTGAAACTGCAGGATTTTCTAAATATAATTTATCCCCTATTTGTATTTTAAATTCCAAAGAGCCATCATCTTCAGTATAGGCTGTTTCTAATGTATTGGGGTCTGTAAAATCCTGTAACTCTACACTGGTGATTTTTGCTTTGTTATCAGCATTTGTTATTGATAAGGTAGGGTAGTGGTGTGCCTGTGGCTGAAGCCAATATTTGATCTTGATTGGTCTCAATGTGCCCCCAACAAAAAACTGGTAATAAAATTGTGCAGGGGACAGCATATATATTTTGCCACCTGGTGTAAATGGAGAATCATATTCTTTGTTGGGGATGCTGTACAATTCAAGAATTACTGAATGTTTTGGATTCTCGATTATGCCTGTTATTTCCTTTTCTGCTGTGAGCAATCTGCTTGTTACAGATTCAAGATGCTCATTGATAGTTCTAACAACATCATCATGGCCTGGCTTTATTTTTATGTCCACAGCAAGTCTCTTGTATTGTTGCACAATTTCTTGTAGCTGGGTGGCAAAAACAGACAGAGCATTTGCTTGATTGGATTCCATGGTCCCTAGCTGCTGCTTGATATTAGCTACAATTTGTTGCAAATTTTCAACAATTGCCAATTTTGAATTTTGAGCAGTAAGATCATGGACCTGTCTTCTGATATCCTCAAACAGGGCATGCAGTTCATTAATATGTTGATTGGTTGGAAGAGTGGCCACTGTCTGAGTGAGATGTTTGATCTCTGCTTGGATATTTTTGATATCTTCTGATTTCAATATGCGATTCACAGCTCTCTTAATATTTTTAAGTTCCTGTGATGTAGGAAGATTTGATACTGTATTTTGCAAAGATTCAAGTGCCAATTTCACATTGTGTAATTCAGAAGCATCAGCCACATTTTGCATAGCATTTTGGAGCAGGGCTATATCTGCCTGAGAAGGTGTGGATTGTTGTAAAATTTCAAGTTTTGTTTGGATATCATCTATCAAGTGATGAAAATGAGATAGTTCAGATTCAGTGTTGAGGTTTTCAAGCTTTGTGATTTGTTGCTGGACACTGACAAGGGTATCTACAATCCCGAGCAATCTGGATTCTAGTACATTTGCCAAATCATTTTGCACTGCTGCTATTGTACCTTCAAGATGGGTTATGGAACTTCGAATTTTTCCAAAATCTTCATATGTTTCAAGTTGCAGCTTAATATTTGCAACACTCCGAGTTATTGCATTCAAAGCATCAGAAGATGGCAAGTTGTTCATAAAATTTTCAAGTGTCTCAATTTTTTCTTTAACCTCGGCTATGGCATTGTTCAGAGGGTCCAGATTAGGTATTTGGAGTGACTGAATCTGTTCCTTTAGAGTGGAAATCACGAGATCAAAATCTTCTTGTGATTTTATGCTTTTGACAATTGTTTGGAGCTGTGCCTGGACATTATTTATTTGCTCTTCCAATTGTTGTTTCAATTGCTCAGAATTGGTGGCCTGGGTCTTAAATTTGGCTTGAAGAGCTGCAACAGCTTCTTCTAAACTTTGAAAATTATCTAATGTGGCCAAATCAGTATATTTCTGAAGCAGCAATTTGAGTTCAGAATCAATTTTAAGAAGAGGGTCCATGCATTGTGATTGCAAATTTGTAATTTCTAATTGAAGACTGGCATTGAGTGTAGTTTGTAAAGCTTGTAAATCACTTCTTAATTTCTTGACTCTGACATCAAGCATCAAAATCTCATCACTGTGATCTTCATGTCTTGTGTGGCCAAATATATCATTAGGCATTTTGTTTAGTAGTTATTTATTATTGAATACCTGATTCTTAATTCTATAAAAAAGGGTATAAGCTTGTCATAGGATCCAGGGACCTCAATATATAAGCAGTCACCAGCAGAAACAGTATAAACAGTGCCAGAAATCATGTTTGAGTGCTTAATTCTATAAATATTTCTCCCTACTGAAATTTTAACATCACCCTCAGGGGTTGTAATAAATTGCAATTGCCCACCTACAGGTAATTGGTAATGATTTAAATTATTGTTAAATATGTACAATATTTTGCCTGTCTCATCATCAACATCTGTAAATATGCTGTTCAGATGAATAATTAACAAAGCACTCAGTTTAGACAGCATATCAGAAGAGGGTTGTGGTGTTGGCAGGTCCATAATACCTTGTTTTTTAAACCCAAATAAGTTCATAGGCATGTTTATTTATTTCAAATCATGCTCTGTAATTGGGCATTGATTGCCATTTTTCAAATCACAATGACCCCATGGTAAAGTATGTATGCCACATGATAAAATACATCTCTTATCATCATGTGGGTCCAGAGCCACTTTTCTTACAACATTTGAAGTCAATAAGTGATCCACACTCTGAATTCTGGATTCTGATGTTCTGATTAAACTCTGGGATTTGAGGCAATTTTTATAATCTTCAAATTCAAGCTCTTTTTCCACAGCTACTTTGCCAATGCCCTTGGCTTTTTTAGCAGCAACACCACTACATGTTTTAAAACTGTACATCTTGGCACTTAACCCAGCAAATTCCACAATAACATCACCAAGTGTCTCATCTTTTAACTTGCCGGGTACCTTTTTGTTGTGGGGTTGAATATTCAAATGGCCTGGCAATTCACTGGTATCAAAATATTTAAACAATTCAGGCTGGGTCATATCTTGATAAACATCTTCTGTTTTAATATCAAGAACAAAACTATCCGTGTCCATGTACATCAATTTTATATTATTACCATAAAAAGGCTTCAATACATCATAATACAATATTAACATATGTAATTTGGCCAATTCCAATATCGCAGCCCCTACATAAATAGGTTTATCAAACTTAATTTTTGTTTTTTTCATGTTGAAAAGTGCCATATTTTCATCATAAATTCTTCTGTAATTGAAATTAGGTTTTGCAACCAATTTTTTGCTCAGGCTGGGGTCAGTAATTATTTTAACATCGGTATGTTTTCTGACATTTTCAATAGTTTTGCCATACACAGAATTAACCATCAATTTAAACAAGGCCTTATCAAATTGGCTCTTTGCAGATGTTCGAAGCTCTGTATTTGTATTAATGTATGGTTTCAACCATCTTGAGTGCCTGAACCTCAAAACTTTTCTAACTTTGGTTACTTGAACACCATGTTTCATCAGGAACTGGAGGTTCTTGTAATATATGACATAGCCCTGTTTTGACTCCAGTGTCATCATGAGCTTCTTCTGTTTAGAGCCAGGTGAGCACTGAACCTCAGGAATTGGGGGCAGAACAGAAAATTTCTTATGTAAATTATATGGAATTGTCAGATCAACCTCTAAGAAGAGGCCATGTTCACGGTCATCATAGTTCTGAAGATCCTCAATATTGAAATCTTCAACCCATTCAAGCCCTGCATATGGCAATTTATCCATCATAGCGCGACCATAGAGGCTGTTGGCATCTACATACACTATATAATTTGATGGCAATTCTGGATTATAATTGGGAATATGCTTGTTATTTGCTCTGGCATATCTCTGAGAACATTGCACCATCCCCCCTCTTATACCTTCCTCCATAAACAGATACATGTTCTGATCTTGGATCAGATCCAATTGCTTTTTGGTGTTTAAAAACATTGCAGACCATGCTAGGCCCGGGGCACTGTAAAAATACACTGGGTCCAGCCCATAATTTTGCATAGAAGATTTTCTGAATGCCTGCAATATATCAGCTAAGAGGGTCACATCAAGTTTCAAATATGCCATGTGATAATCACCAAATGTCTGGCATTTTAAATTGTTCCACATCAATTGGGCATGGTGATAATCATCATCAGTGATTCCAGATCCTCTGATTTTGCTGTAAAACTCATGTTGTGGAGGCAGGGAACATTCATCAAATTTAGAAAAATCTGTAACATAATTATATGGATATACACCCTTCCGCCTAATTAATTTCAGGTCCTGATTTGGAAACAATGCACGTGTGATTTTGAATTGATCATCAGATAATTGAGTGCCCAGTGTAGCCAGGCTAGCAGATAAAATTCTGTAAGAATCAAGAAATCTTATGTGAATAGGAACACCATTAACTTTAATTATTTTGCTAATAGCAATATATTTCTCATCATTTTCTGCTAAAATATTTAAATTCTGCTTGTCAAACCCCTCATATCTGATCAAATGATGAAAATCATAATTGGATGCTCCATGGCAAAATATGGGGACAAATCTTGGTCTCTTGATCTTAATATTACAGCTATTACACAGGGCCATTTTGAATTTACCATCTGTATGAGAATGGTGTTTCACCTTGATATTTGTATCTGAAAATTCAGAATCACATACCGGGCATTTTTCTGCTTTGTTGAAATCCTCAATCTGTTTCTCTGTTAAAGGCAACATGGGTTTTGATTTTAATAAAATATTAGATGCTATGTCATGGCACTCATTTTCTATTTTATGTGCAAATATTTTGATGGCATCTGGCCCCATGTATGAATCTTTTTTGGTAACAACACCATCCTGTACAACCACATAACAAAAGCTGGAAGGTTCATGTAGCTGGTATGGTGTAATTGAAGATTCTTCAGGATCTGGATTGCAGGATGCAAGAGATTTGAGGATTGATTCAAAATCACAGACAATATATGCTGGGTGTTCCAACAAGGCTTCAAACTTTTTGAATTTGCAATTTTCACTTGGCATTGGCATCACCATATGAACAGGTTTATGGTTCCCACAGTATTTCAGATGCTCAATTAACTTGTTTTTGGCAATTTCTGCATTTTTTTCCCGAACCCCATTCACCATTTTTTGACCATCAAGTACAGTTAAACATCTTCTGCACAACTTAAATATTCTATTAGATTTGTCTAGTTGTGTTCTGACCAAAGCTTCAAGATTATGTATCAGAGTGTAATGATATGTGCCATCCCCTTCAATTAAGAGCAAATCAATTGGAACAGTGGAATCATCATCAAATGTACTGATTCTGAGAGGTTCTATCGGGCAATTGCCAGTGGAACAAATAAATACATTAATAGATAATTGTTTGCTATTGATATGCCTGGCCCTTTTTTCAAATTTATCAATATTCTGAACAGACATTGGATATTCCAAACCCTCCATTGCTTCATCAAAATCATGTTCATGTTGTTTGTAATAACTTATTCTTTCAGGATGCCTTGAAACTGGGTACAAAGCAGCTAAAATACACCACAAAAAGCATTTTTGGTCGGTATTTTTTATATTAACCACGGCTGTTTTGTTTTTAATATTGGCAGGTAATGGCAAATATGTAGATCCTTGTAATGGGCTGAATTCAGAAATATTAACATAGAGCCTGTGTGGAGAACCGCATAGGCTCCATCCAGACTCTTTTGCTGCAAATTCAGAGTGTTTAATGTTCAATTGATCTATCAACCTGCTTATTATTGTGTCTGAATTTGCATTTGAATATACAGGTACAGTTGCTGTTATTTGGGGCTGTATAAATTTTGTGCCATTTGGTTTCTTATATTGTGTATACAATTTGAGGGATAGCTTATAAGAGCCATTTTGTGCATTTAGAATTGCCTGCAGATCAGGTTTTTTACTGTTCAAAAAATTCTTAATGCCACATCTTGGCTCTGATACAAACCGATAATCTCTTAATTGGGCATTAAAACTGCTATGGATGGGTTCATAGCGTGGCTGCTTTGCAGGTCCAGCATTAACAGGTGCTTCATGCTTCCTTTTCAGACCAGATGTAGATGCTTGTGGGGGCAATATTGATGATTGTGCAGAGCAAGTATCTTTATGTGTATATGTGAAGTATTGCATGTTATATTTTCTATGGCATTTGGGGCATATTTTTGTGGGAGTTCTGTATTTGTCTGGGTCACAAATCTTTTGGTGCTTGGCCCAATTGGGGCTGGATATATTCTTATTGCATTGATTACAATATTTTTGATTCGGCATTTTTGTTGTTGTTTATTATATACAATTTCCTGGGATACAAATCAAAATTCTATGCTGGATAAAAATATCAGTTGGGTTCAGCAGTGTGATGTGTGTGTGTGTGTGTGTGTGTGTGTGTGTGTATGTGTATGTATGTATGTGTATGTGTGTTAATATTTTTAGCTTTAGTATTTATATAAAATTTCTTGGGAATCAAATCAAAACTCTATACTTAATCAGTTGGGTTCAGCAGTGTGATTTGTAATTCAATTTATACAAATCTGCAATATTTTTGTGTTTAAAAAATATAAGCAGCACTGGAACAATACAACCTTTACTCTTCAACAGCTCTTACAATACTGGCTGATATGCAATGCAAAATCTCTTTATATACCCTAAGCACGGACCGCATTGAAAACATCTGGGTAGGTGTAGTCAAGGTCAAGGTCAAGATCAACGTCATCGTCGTCAACGTCAACGTCGTCAACGTCGTCAACGTCAACATCGTCAACGTCGTCAACGTCGTCAACGTCGTCAACGTCAACGTCAACGTCAACATCAAGGTCAAGGTCAAGGTCAAGGTCAATATATGTGTATGTATGGGTATAGGTGTAGATGTATATGTATATGTGTGGGTGGGTGTGGGTGTGTATATGGGTGCATCTTGGCCTAGTTTTAAGTGTGGCCAAAAAAAATATCAAGAGGGGCATATTTTTGACAAGTTTATGGACAACAATCTCACAAAAATGCCTTTTGTAAGTATAGGCACATCAATCTGAGGGGGTTCATACTTTCTCATGGAATCCATGAGGGCTTTTTTACAAAAATCTTGGATTAGACAGGGTTCCACACTTGAGCAAAAAACTCATATGGGCATGTTGAGCTAGGTTTAAGTGTAAACAAATCTGCTTGAGGGGGGCTCATACTTTCTTGTCCTGGTTATAGCATCAATTACACTACTTGTACATACAGCCTATGGTGGGGGGGTTGGCTGTTCCCGGTCCTCTGGTGGAGGTAATGGAGGCGTACGATGTCCGTCCTCCTCCTCCCGCTGCACCAAATCAATGAGGGGTGGATCTTCCTCCTCTTCCGGAGCAGGAGAAGGAGGACGAACGTAGCCTCTGAGGACCGCAGGAGGTATCAGTTGAAGCAGGTTATCGGCTCTACGAGCATTGCGTCGACCCATTCTGAAAAACAATATATAATAATTAAAGAAATATATTCGGTTCCATGTAGATATTGGCTATAAAAGAAAAAGTGGTATGTGACATATATAATCGGAAAATGGTGAACATGCATGTGAAACCAGACCGCAACTGAGGACATTTTGAAACGTGAGGTCTGGGAGAAACAGGACCGTGACTGAGGGTCTTTTATTTCAACTGTGTTCAAAAACGTTTTAAACTTGTTTAAAACATTTTAAACTTTTACGATTTTTTCGATTTTAAATTTTCGATTTTATTTTTCAGATTTAAATTTCCGTCTGTCCATAATTGAGCTACAAGGATAGTCGATAGGTTGTCGGACCATGTCAAAATATACAATGTTATAAGAAATAAATTAAAATAATTACCTTTGACGATAATAACGGAAAGTGTCGGCCATTCTTTCCCGATTGAGTCGACGCCGAAGTGCGGTTACGGCCAACGTCTGCTCGTATTGCCGTTGGATGTCAGCCTGCTCCTCCAGGCACCTCCTAACATCCCTGGTGAGCTCTGCGAAGTGCTCTTGTTCTTCTATTCCTATTTGATATTGATCAAAAGCATTCCGCAGAGCCTCCCCCTGCTGCATGTTACGTTCCTGAAAATATGTGTGAATTAATATATAACAGTGATTACAGTTTGTGTAAAAAAATATATATATTGATTGATTGATTAGTTGTTTGAAGTCCACTTTATGCACAGTAAGGCTAATTGGGACTGGACCTACAGTTTAAAGTGGGATCCGAACCACTTGTGCCTCCACCGGGTATCGAACCCGGGACCCCTTGATTACAAGGCGACGACGCTACCACTGCGCAATCGGGGAGGCCGAAATATATATATATATATATAATATATATATATATATATATATAACTAATATATTTTCTGTCTATTTCAGATGACTACACTTCCGCTAGGGTTCAGTCTGTTGTATGGAGACGTAAATGAGGAGACGGGGACTACAACAGAAGAGAGAAGAAATTTGTGGAGCAAAGTTCACGCACGACAAGTAGAAAAGCATGTAGGCAGCTACGTCAATTTCTGCGAAGAAAACGGGTTGGCCGAAGATTTATTGCACCGACTAGAAGAAACGTGTAAAGATTTTGAAGTGAAGGTGGACACATTGGTGAAAATATTCAGCTTCATTATTAAAAAAAAAAGAAACGCGGCAGTGTTTGGTGATTTTGTAGAAAACATACAGCGAGTCCAATATGTACCCTCGCATTTATCGTTAAGAATCTGTTTCGAGTTAATGGAACTATTTAAAAGTGTAAGGAATGAAAGAGCAGAAAATAAGAAAACAGGGGGAACGGGGAAAGAGCTAGAGGAACGGATGGTGGAGATGTTAAAAAAGAGAAAACTGAACGAATAAACATAACTAATCTTGCTAATACACTAACACGTTTCGTTCAGTTGTGGGATAATTAAACAATCTAGCTGATGTTAAATTTACTTTATGCACAGAACCATAGGTTTCCATCGGGAATCGAACCCGAGATTGTACATATAACGTCTACATTGAGAGGTATTTCATTTAATGGGTATAATAACATATATATAACAGTTTCTTGTAATAAAAATATATGGTGTATACAGAAAATATGTTATTTTTAATATGAATATGAAATAGGTACTTACGAAATTTCCATCAGCCATCGCACGTTCTGCTTGACCCAACACGAAGTAACAGAATGAGTGGAGGAAAATCTGTTTCAGAAGTTCTGCAGACTTCCTTACATGCTTAAGTCATTAGCAAGTGTGTTACGCGGAAATCTGTAGAAGAGATTAAACTGCGGTGACTGGAGTTCTTTATCACATCATGACAGATTTACAAGGAGGAAATTGAGGGACTGAGGCCTGCAGTTCTGAGATGAGTTTCACAGCAGTTCCTTGTTGCATCCGGTCGACTCTGATAACGTTATGTACATAGTACTTCCTTGTTTCATCCAGACAGATAAAAAAGTATGGAGATATAATTACAAAACCAACTTCCTTGTTACGTCCTCGCAGAACATCTGAGAAAGAACATCGTGAAATAGATGATGTTGAAAATGTAGCGTTATTGTAATTGTGTTTGTTTCTTAAATGAACAGAATCAGAGTCGACCTACACATATGGAAAATTCGTTTTTACAGGGTTTGAGTGGACTCGTTGCAAAATACAAAATTAAAGCAATCAGTTTGTTTTTTGTTTTTAGAACACACAAGGGGGGAGTCGAACCCCCTTGAAAATGCAAAGTTATTTCTATTATTTCTTCCCGGGGCCAAACCGAGTCGGAATCGCCCTTTGAAAATGCACAGATATGGCAAATCAATTTTATGTTAAATCACACAGGGCCGGACAATAGGGTCCCCCATGTTGACGGCAATGTAGGGTTTCTGTATTTCAGATCGTAGACCCCTTCCATATACTTTTGACATACAGATTCCGAATCTACAATTGCCTTCACTCTAGTCCAGTTAGGGGCCTGCTGAACGGCCCTTCGAAATTTTCTGGACATGTTTTTCGAGTTTGAGTTTTTCAATTTACCTACAACAGATAGGTGCCAGTAAACATCGCCGACGGTTACTACGTAATATTATACAATTAATTGTCATCTCAGCTCGTCATGACAATGGGGGCCGCCATCTTGGCCGCCATCTTGGTTTTTGTTATTTTGACCGTAGACCCCCGTCCATATACTCTATTTAAAGGTGTTGACGTACAGATTCCGAATCTACAATTGCTATCACTCTAGTCCAATTAGGGACGGCTGGACGGCCCTTCGAAACTTTCCGGACATGTTTTTCGAGTTTTTCAATTTACCTACAACAGATAGGTGCCAGTAAACATCACCGACGGTTACTACGTAATATTATACAATTAATTGTCATCTCAGCTCGTCATGACAATGGGGGCCGCCATCTTGGCCGCCATCTTGGTTTTTGTTATTTTGACCGTAGACCTCCGTCCATATACTCTATTTAAAGGTGTTGACGTACAGATTCCGAATCTACAATTGCTTTCACTCTAGACCAATTAGGGACGACTGGACGGCCCTTCGAAATTTTCCGGACATGTTTTTCGAGTTTTTCAATTTACCTACAACAGATAGGTGCCTGTAAACATCACCGACGGTTACTACGTAATATTATACAATTAATTGTCATCTCAGCTCGTCATGACAATGGGGGCCGCCATCTTGGCCGCCATCTTGGTTTTTGTTATTTTTGACCGTAGACCTCCGTCCATATACTCTATTTAAAGGTGTTGACGTACAGATTCCGAATCTACAATTGCCTTCACTCTAGTCCAATTAGGGCCGACTGGACGGCCCTTCGAAACTTTCCGGACATGTTTTTCGAGTTTTTCAATTTACCTACAACAGATAGGTGCCAGTAAACATCGCCGACGGTTACTACGTAATATTATACAATTAATTGTCATCTCAGCTCGTCATGACAATGGGGGCCGCCATCTTGGCCGCCATCTTGGTTTTTGTTATTTTGACCGTAGACCCCCGTCCATATATTCTATTTAAAGGTGTTGACGTACAGATGCCGAATCTACAATTGCCTTCACTCTAGTCCAATTAGGCTTGGTTGGAAAAGAGTGTTAAGTAGTTCCGAGAATTTTAGATGGTTTCATAGCTGTCAGGAAAACATCTGGTGTGGACCGTTCGCTATTTCCGAGAATTGTACAAGGGTTTGATATCAGCCAGGAAAACATCTGGTGAAGACAGTTAGCTTTTCCGAGAATTTTACATCAGCATTCATATCAGCCAGAAAGGGCGAAGACGGTTAGCAGAGGACTGTTACAGATTTCCGGAGAGTTTGCAGATCAGACAGCAAAACCGTTAGGAACGGAAATAACTGGTTTGGTATGCTTACGTATATAAAGTACGGTGTTCTCTCCACATGGCAGTCTTCGTGACACAGACATCGTACAATCATGGACGTACAGTTATCCGCTGACGATCTGTTATTGCTATATCGTGATGGATATTACACAACACCTAGACAGTTACGGGAAGTGTTGGTGCAAATTGCGCAAAAAATCATCGCAGGAGAAAGAATCTCCTTGCTCGAGGAGTATGACCGCTTACTACGGACAGTGACAACATCCGTACCCGATCTTTATGGAGCAGGTATTTCCGAAGAATCACCAGGCCCTTCATCAACACCCGATCCTGTATCCCCAGGTACCGAGGAAAAGCAGACAACCGCATTTGACCCTGTTACATCACCAGGACCTTCAAGGAACGTCGCACCTGGATCAGGCTTGGAACCTGTGCCAGGACCGTCATGGAGACCGGATCCCTTACCCTCAGCAGAACCGTCATCCCAAAGTGCTTCTGTATCAGATAGAAGAGGTAAGAAAAGAAAACGTGATACAGTGCCTCGTGAACAAATAGGGAACATAATATTACATAACATTCAAGAACGTGAATATCCCAAATTCCGTTCCAAAGGACGTCGTGTGGAATTCAGTTTCTCGCACCCTCCAGAAAATGTCGATCCTCACACATGGATCCGTGAAGGTGTTGAAAATCTTCTCACCTATGTTAAGAAAGACACCAAGGATGAAGACAAGATAGGTTTAACTCTCTCTAACATATCTGACCCAACCGTGAAAGATATTTATGTCGGGTGGCACAGAAGCGACCAGTTACACAGTGATATGGTGTGGAACATCATGTATAAAATATTGCAGAGTGCGAAAACATTCACGGCTACAGATCGGTTAATTTTGCGAGCCGACCATGTCGGAGGTGGTGGAGGTAAACGAACATATTGTTTACCTAATTACATGTTAAGCACGCAAAAAAGGAGTATCGTCGGTGTGCCGAATAGGAAAAAAACACTCTGTTTAGCTGAAGCTTTGGTAATAGGAAAAGCCTATGCTGATAATGATCCGTCCTATTCACAGTATCGAAGAAATAGAAATCTTCTTAAACCTGTTTTCGAACTTATGCGGAAAGCAGATGTAGATCTGACAGACAATGCGTGTGCCGGAAGTGGAATTCCTGAACTGAGAAAATTTCAGCAAGTTCTCACAGATCATAAAATTATTGTATACAACAATCTTCGTGATGCTAAAGATGTTCTGTTTGAAGGGCAGGTTGAACATGTTTCAAAATTTATATACCTTCTGTATGATAATGTCAGACAACATTATGATGTGATAGTGAACCGTGTTGGAGCATTTGCAGCAAACAAAGAATGTCATGGGTGTAACCAGCTCATATTTGGTAAACCTCATAGTCACATGTGTAAGCAATTATGTTGTATGTGCCGTGCAACTCCACCATGTGTACCTGAACCGGGTGTCCGTAGAACATGTCAGACATGTCACCGAAATTTCAGAAATGAACAGTGTTTCACAAATCATGTTTCTACACCGTTCCGAAACGGTACTGTCTGTAGCGAAATCCAACAGTGTCCCCGATGTTTCAGAATTATTCTCACAAACAATAGATATGAAAAAGTACATAGATGCAACATGAAATATTGTACTGTGTGTAATTGTGTGAAACCTGTAAATCATTTCTGCTACATGCCTATACCGAAACCTAAACAGTACTCAAAATTTCTATTTGTGTTTTACGATTTCGAATGCTACACTGATATTCCTTATTCTGACAAAGAAAAAAACTTTTCTTCATGTTCCGAATCTTATCGTGGTGCAGACAGCCTATCACGCATGTCACAAAAGAGAGGATTTAACAGCTTCGTGTTCTGTTTGTGGAACAAGACAGTTTATATTCTGGGATGACCCTGTAGATACATTTCTGTCGTATCTCGAATTGCAACATAAGTTTACCAATATAACCATCTGTGCACACAATGCACGAGGTTACGATTGTACATTTCTATTACGGAGAATGCTGGAAAGAGAAATGAAACCTCGTGTTATCTTAGATGGTACCAAAATTGTCAGCATGACATACCAAAATCTCCATTTTGTGGACAGTCTCAACTATGTTCAGTCAAATCTTGCAGGATTTTCAAAACTGTTTGGTTTACCTGTGCAGAAAGGATATTATCCGCATTTGTGGAACACTTACAAGAATAGAAATTACATAGGACCGCCACCTCCTCCTTCTGCATATGGATATGAATATATGAAAACAGTTGAAGATCAACACCGTTTTATGTCCTGGTACAACAATGAATGTGAAAATAATATACCTTTTAACAACAAAAACGAACTTCTCCAATATTGCATCAAGGATGTGACCCTGTTGAGACAAGGATGTCTAAAGTTCAGACAGAATTTTCTAGACATATGCAAAATAGACATTTTCAGGGACTGCATCACAATAGCATCTGTCTGTTCACTAATTTACAGGCAGAAATTTATGCCGGTTAACACTATAGGAATAATACCTAAAGGAGGTTACCATCATGCAGATCAGATGTCCAAGTTCGCATTGAAATGGTTAACCTACGTGGAAGAACAAAATGATGTAATACTTCTTCATGGTGGACGTACTCGTGAAAAATATGTCATAGGAGGGCGTTACAGAGTGGACGGTTATCACGAGGAGACGCAGACGGTGTACGAGGCGCTGGGGTGCTACTGGCATGGTTGTCAACGCTGCATATCAATTAACAGGGATATGTATCCGAAAGGTGACGAAGAAGATGAAACCGATCAGGATAGTAACAGTGATAAACATAGTGACTTGTTGAACACTGCAGCCTTCAGATACGAGACAACGTGTCGTAAACTTGCGGCTCTACGTTCTGAAGGATACCATGTTGTCACAATGTGGGAATGCGATTTCAAAAAAATATTGCGAGCAGATCCTGAACTCGATAGACATCTATCGACACATCCTATCGTTTGCTGCATTCCTTTAAATCCACGAGACGCCTTATATGGAGGAAGAGTTGAAACAGTCAGGACGTACTACAAAATCAAGGAAAATGAAAAATTACAGTACTATGATTTTACAAGTTTGTACCCTTATGTAAACAAATACTGTGCCTATCCTGTCGGACATCCTACCATATTTCTAGGAACTTCTATTCCTTCGGTAAATGAGGTTTTGAACATGGAGGGGCTCATAAAATGTACTGTTCTGCCACCAAAAGCCCTTTTACATCCTGTTCTACCTACAAAAATGCATGGAAAACTGATGTTTGTCTTGTGTAACGAATGTGCTATCAGATTAAAATGTGAAGGTACATGCAGCCATTCCGATGAACAACGCGCACTTTCGGGGACTTGGGTCATCGCAGAGGTGCGTAAAGCTTACAGTTTAGGCTACAGAGTACTGTCAGTGTCGGAAGTGTGGAAGTATGAAACATCGATGTACAACCCTGTCACAAAAACTGGAGGACTCTTTCCTGGTTATGTCAACACCTTCTTGAAAATAAAACAGGAAGCGAGCGGTTGGCCTTCATGGTGTCAGAACGACGAGGATAAGAAGAAGTACATACAGAAATATTTCGATAAGGAGGGTATTCTATTGGAAGAAAACAGTATCGAAGTCAATCCTGGTAAACGTACTCTGGCTAAACTTTGCCTTAATTCTTTATGGGGCAAGTTCTGTCAACGGGACAACCTTTCCCAGACGTCCATCATCAAGGAATCGAAAGATTTTCTCGATAAAATGACTGATCCAAATATAATGATTAGAGGAGTCGTATTCATCAATCAGGACACCGTTTTAGTGAACTGGAAATATGTTGAAGAGGCTGTCAGTCTGAACAGGAAAGTAAATGTTCCTATCGGAGCCTTCACAACATGCCATGCTCGTCTGAAACTGTACGAACTCCTCGAAAAGTTGGGTGACAGGATATGTTACTGTGATACAGATTCTGTAATTTACGTAGATAGTTCTGAAATGGAATATCATCCCCAGACAGGTGACGCACTAGGATAACTCACGGATGAATTGACAGATTTCGGACCCGGTGCAGTTTGTGAACAGTTTGTTTCAACGGGACCGAAAAGTTACAGCATGAAAATAACAAAACCGTTCTCCGAACCGCAGTATATCTGTAAAGTGAAAGGAATCACATTGAATACCTCCACATCGGAATTGGTCAATTTTGATACCATGTGCGACATGATAAACAGTGAGCAGCCTGAAGTTATGGTCGAAAATATTTTCAGGATCAGAAGAACAAAACAGTTCCAAGTAATCAGTACATATGAAAAAAAGCTGTTTCAGCCGGTACTGTTGAAACGGTGTTTCGACGATAAACATTTATCGTATCCCTTCGGATACTGTGCAGACTAAAATATGTCTGTAGCGGTCCAGAGTTTGAACCCTTCTTCGGCCAGTCAGTGTATAAAATGTGTTTACAATGTGCCAGATCTTCATTTTTCTTCAAATCTCCAGTATAAAACATGTTTCCTAAACTTTCCCATCCTTTCACCATGATGGTCTGCGGAGCATCAGGAAGTGGAAAAACTACTTTTGTGACAAATATGGTTGACTCCATCGTTCATCTTGTCGAAGGATCCGTCAAGAAAATTGTATGGTGTTACGATCAGGAAAACAGTATTCCGCAAAATCTTCGAGATGTGCAATATCATAAAGGGATCGTCGATTGGCAGTCGTGGAACGGAAAAACCCCTACTCTCATAATCCTGGATGATCTTATGATGGTTGCTCAAGGAGAAAAAGTCGCCGACCTTTTCACAAAAGGCAGTCATCACAAAAACGTTTCGGTGGTGTTCATAACACAGAATCTTTTTCATCAAGGGAAAAATTGCAGAGACATTTCGCTGAACGTAAAACATTTTGTTATTTTTAAAAATCCTCGAGATATGAACCAATTTACTGTGTTTGCACGACAACTTCATCCTCACCGCATGAAGGAACTCGAAAAAGTATATATAGATGCTACTACTCAACCTTTCAGTTATTTGTATATTGACCTTTCACAGTCAACACCGGATCCTTTACGTTATCAGACAGACATTTTTAACCAGAATTACTCAACTGCATATCTTCCTCAGGAATGTTTAAAACATGGAGATGAGGAGAACGAGGAAGACACGTACCAAATCACGTTCTAACAGGAATAGACATTCGTCGTCTTTCAAGAAACATTCACCTTTTTTGCACGTGTTGAAAAATTCACCGACCAAAATCCGTAAATCATTATTGAAAAGTGCTCCGAAAAAGACAATTCGTTTCATCAGCGAATGCTGCCTGAACGTTTTAAAAGGAAACGTGAAAATTAAACCGTCCACAAAACGTCGTCTGACACCTTACAAGTCGGTCTTACGCAATCTCGTGAAACCGAAAGTGAACATCGAAAAACGAAGAAAACTTCTTGTGCAAAAAGGTGGATTTCTACCCTTACTTCTAGGTTCTTTGTTATCGGGTCTTCTCGGTACTCTCATTCCTCATTGAGAAATGACATCTTCCTACAAAAAGATGATCGTCCTTTCACCGGAACAGCTAGCACGTATTCGTGTTTCCGACTCGTCTGTAACTCAGAAATTATCCGTTCTGGATAAAAAAATGAATGATATTCTGAAAATGAAAAATATATCAGACGATCAGAAATGGCGTCTTTACAGAAAGGAACTGGACGAGTATTTATGGCTGAGTCGAAAATCCAAAGAACCATTACAAATTCCTATTGTTCAAGATAACGACGGTTCTTCTACTATTTCGCCAGGATCGACGTATTTTCCTACGAACCTAGCAGAGACGTTACCCCGTAATACACGTCATCAGTTACAAAATATCATCGACGAGTACCAATCTACGGCTCAACATTTGATAGACGAACGTCAGGAAAAAACACTTCCTGATCCGAAGACGTTGAACTTCTCAGCATCGTCAACGGAAAGCCCTGGACCGTCTCATCGACAGAAACAGAAAAAGAAGAAGAAAGCGGCTGTCCGTGTTTCCAGAAAAACTACACCGTTTCTGAGAACACCTGACGCATACAAGCTGGTTCCTCTGAGAAAAAGCCGTAGACAGAGAGATCAGTCATGGGAGTCCCTAAGTTAAAACACGATAAAATCCTCACCAAAATATATTACGATCCCCGACACCGTGCCTCATTCTCATCTGTAGATCGTTTATGGAACGCGGTACGGGATAAAAATATATCCTGCAATACGGTGAAAAAATGGTTGATGCACCAGGAAACGTACACTCTCCACAAACCTGCAAGGAAAAGGTTCCCCCGAAATCATTACAATGTGTGGAACATAGACATGCTTTGGGAAGCTGATCTCAACGACATGACATCGATACAAAAACATAACGATGGATACAGATATCTTCTGACAGTGATCGATGTATTCTCAAAATATGCCTTTGAATTACCACTAAGAAATAAAACAAGCAATTCGGTAACCGAAGCTTTCAAAAATATTTTCGAACAAAGCAGACGAAAACCTGTCACACTACAGACCGACCAAGGAACGGAGTTCACAAATTCTACATTCCAGAAGTTTTTAAAAAATGAAAATGTAAATTTTTCGATCGCTTCAAATTATCCTGTGAAAGCAAGTGTAGTGGAACGTTTCAACAGAACATTGAAAGAACGAATGTGGAAATATTTCACATCGAAACAAACAAGACGTTACGTAGACATTTTACCGCAACTTCTCGAAGGTTACAATACAACTATCCACAGTTCCATAGGAATGGCACCTCGAGATGTGAACGAGTCTAACGTTTACATCGTGTGGAAACGTCTCAACAAACCTGACAGACATATTTCACAACCGTCTTCAGATCTGAATGTTGGTGATTTCGTACGAATCTCTGTCGTGAAAGGACATTTTGAGAAGGGATACGAACAATCGTGGTCACGAGAACTTTTCAAAATCCACTCCCTTGTTCAGCGATCACCTGTACCTGTATACATATTAGACGATTTAAATGAAGAACCTGTAAAAGGCACATTTTACAAACATGAACTGCAAAAAGTTTATTCGGATCCTGACGAAGAGTATAAAATTGATAAGATTTTGAACAGCCGGGGAAAAGGTAAAAATTTGGAATACCTGGTTCGCTGGCTCGGATATCCACCTAGTTTCGATTCGTGGATCAAGGCATCTTCCGTAAAACAGTTATCAGAAAAATAATTTCCAAAACATATTTATATCAAAATATATCGTCACCACGATCCAGTGAATTCTTTGTGTTCGGCGAGAATGGACGATAATTTCTATGTTTACCTTCCGTCATCTGCATCGGAGAAGTATTTTCCGAACAACACGCTGACCCATTTCAACGTAAAACTTGCAAAACGGATCGATCTGTCTCCAGAATTGTGGGAAGTCGGATTAGCAGAACTGCATTATTCAACTCTATACGACAATGTTTTGGAAACAGATTACGGAACGGTAACCTTTCCTGTTCGGACGTATGCAAATGCTGAGGACCTGATCTCTACCATCGAAGAATCCCTCCCCAACGACCTGGAAATACGGAGAAATGTTCTTAAGCAATTCTGGCATTTTCTGTTGGAAGCGCAATGGGACGCATCGGGATCTTCTGTTTCTACGGATAATACACTCTATATTAACGAGCAGCCATTTTATTTTCCTGCAGCAACATATACAATAGAGGAGTTCATCCAGTTCCTGAAAACAAACCCTGCTAATGCCGTTGTTCCTACTCATCTCAGATTTTTCTTTAAAGAGGCTGTGAACAAACATCTGTCCGTGATAGGGGTTCCCGATCCTGAATCGGAAGGTGTTCCAACAAATACTGTTACACCCATAGACGAAACTGATGACTACGCTAAATTTCGATATGACGTATTGAAATCTATTTATTCTACGCACGCAGTGTCCAATAACGTCGTGGATAAAAACCCCTACATATTCATTTATTCCGATCTCGTGAAACAGCAATTGGTCGGAGGAGAAATGCTACGTCTTTTACGTCTTGCCCGAAAACAGTATTCGGAAACAGAATCATCTTGCACAGTACCCGTAGCCCATCATACATTTAATCCGATTCATTACGTTTCTCTGGATAAAGGTTCTTTCGAAACAATAGAAATTGCGATGTATGATAGACAAGGATATTTCCTGCCTTTGAGAAACGGCTCCGTACCTACAATAGCTGTTTTACATTTTCGTAGGAAAGCAAAGTCCTTTTAAAAAACAGTAAGGAATCATTTTGCTCAGTCTATGTCGAAAAGCTGATGAATCACCATGAATTCGCAGACCGAATATTACAGTAATCAGATCCGTGGGGGAATTGGACCCATCTATCGTTCAACTAGAATTCAAAAAGGGAGAGGATTGGGGTCTCTCTTTGCAGGACTCTTTAGAATGGTGAAACCTCTACTCTGGAGTGGTGCAAAAGCGATCGGAAAAGAAGCTTTGAAAACAGGCGCTAACATTATCACCGACATTGCAACAAGTCAGCAAACTCCGAGAACTATCGTTCGTCAACGTGTACGTGAAGCGGGTCAAAATCTTCAGAGTAAAGCACAACGGAAAATCGACTCTCTGGTAGGTTCCGGTATAAGAACAAAACCTGCAACAAAAATTGCTCAGTCGATGTTAAAACGTTCAGCCACCCGTATTAGAACATCTACGATCCGTAAAAAAAGCGCATCCAAAAAGCGGAGAAAAACATCCACAAAATCTAGGACGACACGCAAAAGGAAAATTAAACAGAAGGCGGCAGGAAAAGATATTTTTGGATAATGATGGAGAATAACACTTGCATGATCTCGCAGTTCGATCTTTTCAGTAAAAAACCTATTCAGCAAAATGTCGAAAAAACTTACACGGTCGCCTACAAGCCTATCGCTTCCATCGATAATCAGAACATACTTCAGTTTGCCGTTCCGCCGGCAGGAACAGATTTTCTAGATCTTTCATCTGCCTATCTTCGTCTGCTAACGCAGATGGTCAATCAAGATGGGTCTCCCATGAGTGCTACCGTATCTTCCAACGCCCTCACAAAAAACTGCGGGGTCGTAAATTATCCTCTCCATTCACTTTTTTCACAAGTTACAGTGGCTCTCAACGGTATCGCTGTAACAGTTGCCGATAACAATTACGCATATAAATCAATCTTCGAAGCAGAAATCAATTACGGCAGCGATGCTGCGAACACGCATCTCACAAATGCCTTGTGGTACTTGGACACACCTAGACATCAAGATCAAATCACCGCCGACAACAAAGGTTTTACCGCCAGAAAAGACTTTTCCAGCACGTTCCGACAACCGGAAATCCTACGGAAGTGTCTGCCGTAGTCGAACTTATGGGAAAACTGCACATAGATTTTTTCCACCAGCCTAAATACCTGGTCAACGGCGTTGAAGTACGTATCGATCTAGCCAGGTCACGTGATGCTTTTTACATCTGGGGAGATTAGACTTCACCAACCACCAGAATAAAAATTTTAAAGGCTGTTCTCGAAATAAATCACATCATTCCTACTCCTACCACCAGTTTGGCCATAGACAGAGCACTCTCTTACGCTCCAGCCCATTATCCGTTCACCAGAAGCGTCATCAAAGCTTATTCTTACGTTGCCGGAACGCAGCAGATTTCGATCGATAATGCTTTTCAAGGTGCTTTTCCGAATGTTGTTCTTTTTGCTATGGTACCCACCGCCAGCTTTCTCGGAGACTCTAAGAAAAATCCGTTCGACTTTAGAAGTTTCAATCTATCTTCTTTCCATCTTGTGAAAAATGGAGAACTCGTACCTTACGAACCCTTGCGGGTCACCACAGGAGGGAACGGCGGATTGATAACACGTGCCTATCAAACTCTATTTTCCGGTACAGGCATTCACCACGCCAATTACGGACACCAGATCACAAGGAAAATGTTCGAGAACGGATCCTTTTTCCTGATTTTCGACATAACGCCTGACTCTTCAGGAAACGACACGCACACCAGTCTCCAGGAACAAGGTATCATCGGTGTCGAGATGCAATTTTCTCCCCAGCTGTCGGAAAATATAACATGCCTTCTGTATGCTGAATTCGAATGTGCAGTAGATATAACAAAAGACAGAAGTGTTATCCTCCATCAGTGAGACCGACTTGTCTATAAATATGTGTGCTCGTGTTTCTGGCTCGCAGTGTTATCGAGACAGTTCTGATGTAGACATTATACTACCTGTGATGGAAAAACCTACCAAAGTGATAACCCGTACTATTAAGAATAGCAGTGTTTCTTCGAAAGTGACAACTTCAAAACCTGTGAACATACAATCGTTTCCCGAACTACTTGACAACAGCCCTGGGAGCATAGAAATAACCAAAGACAGAAATATTATTATAAACATATGAAAACATATGTAACGTGAGATGGGAAAACTCATCGAACTGATAACCTGTGATGATATTTATAATAGTGATTCTTTGGAAGTACTGTCTGCCAAACCTGTTGACACGCAACCGTCCCCCCAAATATTAGAAGAATATCATCTTGAGAGTATAGAGATAACAGAACGCTGTACTCTCATTTTCCGTTTTCGAAAACATAGGCAGCATGAACACGTCGCAGATCAAGGAGATTCTATCTCGAAACTGTTCCACCAAGAACATTTTCTACGGTGTTTACTCGAGAGATCTTTTACCTCGGACGTTTCCTACCCCTGCCTTGATAATCGCAAACACCGATACTTCCAACTTCCAGGGTACACACTGGGTGGCCTTCTATTTTGGCAAAAACAATATGGCTGAATATTTCGATTCATACGGATTTCATCCTTTCTATCCAGAATTCGTAACTTTCCTGAACCGTCATTCCTCGGTCTGGACTTACAACAACATTCCCTTACAGGGGGTGTTGGCCACGACGTGCGGACATTACTGTTGCGTGTATGCTTATTACAAAGCACGCCATGTTACGACCAAGGATTTCATTCAAGCATTTCCGCCCGGTGTCAGTAAAGATGGATATATCCTACACCGTTTTCGTCAGATATTCAAATGTTTACCCCATTGCAAGTGTCCGAGAGGGATCAATCGTGTTGCTCTATCCACGCGATCCGGTGTCGTGTTATGCAAAAAGCTATATAAATGTGTGCTGCTGCATCTTTCTCTCAGTGCCGTCGAGACAGCTCCAGTGAAAACATCATGGAGGCTGTTAGGGATTCTACAATGGAAAAACACGACAAACTAGTGAAACGTATGACCCGTCAGGATGATGCTTCCAAACGTAAAACTCGCAAACGTGTGCAACCCCTCAAAATCGAAACTGTCCCTATCAAGAACGAACCGATGGACGAGGGAATAGATGTGACTACAGACTGTGATTTCATAAAACGGCGTAGGGAGATCGGCTTTTCTCCAGATACAATCGAATGTCCTGGACTACACAACGCAGAGGCATGTTTAGATCTCTATCTTGCTAACACATATTTTCTGAACAAGGAAAAAAACAAGTTCGTAGCAATAGGATTCGAAAAGCGATCCCCTTTCAATTTGGTGTGGGAGTTTTCGCAACAGGGGAGATCACCCGTACGCATCGATTCTAAGCAGATTAGAGAACTGTGGGCTTTGAAATCTGACTTACTGAATTACGTCGAAACAGGTCGTCGATTCAATTACTTGGTTACGGGAAATATCACCGTCAGTGGTGTAAATTTTTTCGGGAAACGTTGTATCTCGATGTATCAGCATCATTCATCCGATGCTTTTATTTTCACAGCCTCTGAACTACACTTATTTTTGTGTAACCTTTTTTGGCCTCTGCAGAAATTAAAGAACGAACGTTATCATAAATTGCAACCCGAAATGGAGGCTTTTGTATATTGTATCAAGAACAATATGGTTTCAGAAAAAAAAGAAGTGCCCAATTTAGTGAACTATTTTTATATTCTTTGGTACAACGAACTGATGATTGAAATATATCTTGAGAACAATCATGGACAGACATTGACATTGTAAATAAGTTCTGTTACTTTCATGTATCTGATGTTGTAAATGAACCATTGTTCTTTCTCTGTATTGTTATTTTATGTATTGTAATATAACCCTTCAGGTATTGTAAACCTTTCATATTCAATTGTAAATACAACATTTGCGTTATTCTATGTATTGTAAACCTATATCCATATTATCGATTGTAAATAAAACATTTGTATATTTTAAAAAACCTCTTTTATTTCTTGTACTTATTACAATAGAAACTGTACATCTTCCAGACATTTTCAACTGCACAGGTTTTTTTTACATTTTTACATTTGCTATGTTCTTTGCATCTTCCTGAAGTGTTTTTCACACTATTCAATTTTGGACATTCAAGTTCTTCGATGTTACGTACGGATATTTTACCCATACCTTTTTCTCCAAGTAATTTTTCAAACCATTTCACTTTCTCCGTACCTTTGACGTACACTGTTTGATTCACAAGCACAACAAATAACAAATCTCCTAATTTCTCATACGGTAGCCATCCATCTCCCCAGTTGAGGCCGTGTTTGTTGTTACAGAGCCAGTAATTCACTCGGCGATACTTTTCACTCAAAAAGCGTAAACCATATGGAGATTTCACTAAACAGTCAAATGCATTGTCAAAAGGAAATTTTAAAATTCCGACTTCTTTCCACACAAATTCTCCTCCTGCTCCTCGAAGACCTTGAACGTCCAAAAAACAGACATCCATTTTGGGCATCAGGTGAAAACTGTCAACGTATCTTCAATGCTACCCCGGCATACGGCGCACTTGTCCAATTGGGAAGCACAGGATCCGCAGGAAACAAAATGTCGACACGGGAGAATTACAACACTGCTAGGATTCTGAAAACATATTTTGCACACATAATCCACACTAGGTTTATCGGACGTTTTCTCAGGAGTCTCTATACTGTCGCAATACTTGCAGCTCTTGGAGTTACGGTGTAACGCCGCAACACTCTGTATAAAAGGACACTGGGGTACCAACATGTAATGTCCTAGAATCGGGCAATCTTTGGATGTCCAATCGCAGAGTCCGTACGAACAATGAAAACATAATACTCTGTCGCTAAAGCCTGAATAGTAAAATCCTGCAGTCACTAATTCTTCCGGAGTCTGACGTAATCCTATAGGCCACTTTCTGTATGTTCTGTATCTCGAATTCACTGATACGTAATTGATAACATACGGCTCGGCGTGAGTCCAGCAGACGTGGTGAGTAAACACTCTCATACGTCATAAAAGGTAAAGTAATCGGATACTGTAGGTGACGGCGTCCCAGGTATCGGCGATAAAGGAACAACCTGAAGATCGTCGGGGAACAGACGTCTGCGGACGCCGAAACCTTCTGCAGGAACCACAGGGAAACAGGGATGTCCTTCTAATTTACGTAACAAAGGACGATCACAGCCAGAACACCACAAGGAATTTCTGTCTGCCAGCAATGAAAGCCACTCTTTCACTCTCTGCTTCAAAGCTTCACCGATCTTGTCCTCTTCCTTCCTGCGACGTAGTTCGCACATACACCTGTGACCTGGAAATCCTGTTCTCTCGTAAGCTCTTCTTTTCCTCTCTTCTATCTCCTTCAACGTCTCGCAGTGATGATGGACTCCTTTTCCTAATCCGTCGAACAGGTAACATCCACACCAGGGAGATTCAGGTATCGCTACATACATAAACGGGAAATAACTCAACACCCGATGCAGGGCCGTTGGATCGTTGTCCAGGTCGCCGCAAGATCGAACAAGTTCCCAGAACTCCTCGTAGCTAACCTCGTAGAAATTCACACCATTATCAGACAGTCTTGTACCGCACACATCCATCCTCACATGATACTATTATCCTGTATCCCTTCTATTTATACCTTCTTTTTTCTACGTCACGATTTCAGTTAAACATACTTCAAACAGTCACCCCGGAAGGTTAAACCTAAAACATGCCAGGACATGTTTTTCAGACCACACCCAATTCCAGGAATTTCAAACTCATCAACGGCCGCCCGAGAAAAACACCACCTTCCCCGGAATGACTCATCAACGCCATCTCTCTTCAAACAACAAAAACACGTACCCGATTTCCCAGAATTTCAGAATCATCAACGCCATCTGTCTTCAGACAACAGAAACACGTACCCAAATTCTCAGAATTTCAGGAATGCAAAAGCAATTACCATTCCAAACCCATTACCCAAACCACATCCATTAATTCTCACAAAATTTCCTCGAAACAACACTCAACAAACCCCATTTTCCAAGAAAAGGCACTTAACATTCACCGCACCACTTAAAAGCCTCATCAACGCCATCTGACAATTCCGAGAATCTCCCCAACCCAAATTCCCAGAATTTCAGAATCATCAACGCCATCTGTTTTCAGACGCCGCGGGAAAAACCCGAATACTTTTCCAACCAATCAAAACGCTCCTCGCAAAATTAAGCCACGCCCATTTTATGACGTCATCGCGAACAACAATAACCCTTGCTTGCCCACACAACTACATCATCAATTGATCTTTGATCGATCTTTTCCAATCAATTGATTTATCGACCCGAACGCCGGTGCATTACTACTATGGCCCCTCTTAGATTTTCAGATTTGAGAGAAGAACGTAAGACTGAAGGCGACAGTGGCGATCCTCCCCACCCCGAGAAGTCTAAACGATCATGCCCCGACTTTGGCACCTAAAACTAACCTCCCAACGTAAAAATAAATCACCCTTGAACATTAGAATGAACTGTGTTACCTCTCTCTGAGGTCTAATACTAAGCCATCAGCCCTAAACATGACGTTTAAAATAAAACAGTAAACTTTTAATAAATCAAAATGGCCAAGAAATAGAAGTTCCTCCCTTCCCACGAGAGGAGGTGGTTCATACACTCCAAAGTTTGCAGCGTTAAAGCCCGAAAGGGCAGAGAACTGATGTTGTTTCGGAACGATACTTGTCTGTCTCTAGTGTCGTCTCTTTATGTCCTTTCACACAGAAAATATAAATTAGTAAAGAGAACGTAAGGAGAGAAGTAAAACCTACCAATCTCTTGATTCTACTATATCAGGCGACTAATTGCAGTCCACTGATGCGCGATGTTGCAGTCGGTCTACTTTCTGCAAATGATTTAAATGTATACGAACTATATATGCACAGTTATATATCGCTTGGTGTGGAAGGAAATCCAAACTCATCACTACAATTTGCAGAGTAAATGCCGAAACTTGTCTTCTGCAGTTATTCTACTCTGAACAATGACCAGGTCGTCTGACCAACACAGGAAGATTTAAAAGTTAAGCTGGCCTCTGTTCCTCTACTCCGGTGCATTGTTATTTGCGAGCGCACTTGTAGGTACAAAACCTCGCGGGCTTCGAAGCAAAACTGGTAACAGAAGCAGGGAATTCCTACGGGGATACTTGATTTGGAGATACGTGACTGCGATGTCACGTGCTTCTTGCTGTTGACGGAAACTTGATTGCAGTTTCACAAATCTAGTGCAAAAATATTCTTCACAACCAAGATAAGTTGAAATAGATATAGTCTCATGTTTTAGGACGTGACTGGGGGGGGGGGGAGTAAATAGAAAATCTTGCTCCTCCTCCGTGGCTTCTTCACATCAGGTAATGCTGGAACAGCCAAGGCAGGAACTTTCATTTCTTGACCATTTAGATTTATTAAAAGTTTACTGTTTGTTTTAAACGTCATATTCAGGGCTGATGGTTTAGTTTTAGACCTCAGAGAGAAGTAACGCCATTCATTCTTATGTTCACGTGTAATTTCCTTTTTTAATATGTGCATATAGCACCCTGCCATGTAGGCACATTTAGGGAATGTGGGGGTAGCAGCCCACATTCTCGATCTCGGACATTTTGGAAGTGATGTGGTCAGCACCATGCTCCGACCGTATTCACCCCCCAGGGTTGCCCCCACGTACCCATTCTTTTGAGGCTAGGTAAGTCCGGGAGCCGCTTTTGCAGGGACAAGGCCGGAAATTTCCGACCTTTGATCACCCACCATGGGAATCGAACCCGAGTCTCCGTGTGGCAGTCAGACTCCCTACCGACTAGAGTTCTTGCATCCGTGGACTGTAGTTGCAGATGGAAAAGATGGGATTTAAATTAGGCTGCTCTCTGCGCCCCTCCCATCTGTGGGTTTATTGTTTCACACCGACAGCATCTGTACGTTAATTGGAAGCGGCGAATTTCCAAGGGGATAATTCCTCCTTATACTTGATATGCGGAGACGTGGCTTCTTATCTACACATGGATCTTTCTGTCATGTACTTCTTGTTGGTAGCGAAATGTGAGTCCACGGTCATTATACTAGTGCAAAAATATTCTTCGAATTTTATCCAAAACGAAACACAAGTTGGAAAAAATATAGTCTCATTTTTAGCACGCGACCGGGGGGGTGGGGGGAGACTATTTTGCCCCCCTCGATGATGAGTGGGGGGCAAGTTACCCCCCCCCCCCGGTTCCGGCGTCCCTGTTCACATTGTAATTTTACCTGGCATCTGACGGATGGAGCTCTTCCCAATTCTCCATGCTTTCTTCACCAAGCATCGTCTAATTTGGGTGGCCGAAGAAACCATTCCCGATGAAACGTAGCACTTTACTGCATGTCCTCCTGTAGTCAAAGTCTGAGTGAATAGTACGTTCCGTAATGTTCCTGGTCGAGTAGCGTACTTGTTGACTCTTGCGTGATCGAAGGTCGAGTGCGATTACCAACCGCTGGGGTATCGTCCATCAGGTGACTTTGTTACGTCATACACACGCTAACTATCATAGTGCTGCGATCTCGTATCATTTCAACGAACTACGTGGTCCTTGTACACAAATATGGGAGCAACGAGGCGACAAGCGCCTGCGGCAAACTTGTAACGAAATTTACGTAACAATATGTATTTTAAATATCAGTAAATGCGGAAATACGTTACACCTATGAAAACTAAACTAGTACTGAAAGTATGGTGTTTATGAAATAAAATGTTCAACTAAGGAAAAAATCCATTATTACTTAAACAAAATATGATGTTCCTCTTTAATTTTTTTCAAGTATTTACTGCAGGATTATACGTATAGATTTCACCAGATAATCTGAATACTATTTGCTACTTGCAAACTATGTCAGAACCAAAATCATATTAGAAGAGCAATGTTCGATTACGAATTTTTTAGAGTAATTCATGATTAACGGTTGCTCATATCGAAAATACTTACATAACATTAAATATAGGCAGCATTTTAAAAGAGAGAGAGAGAGAGAGAGAGAGACTGTGTCCCATATATCTCTGAAGCAAGGCCGCGCATTGAGGCAGATAAGGGGAGAAATATATAGGGGGCAGAGCGAAGCAGTAACAGCAGTCGCTTCCCCCTCCATATAATCCCTTTCTCTACCGGCTGTTCATTGGTAGCCGTCTCTCGTCACTCCTAGCGCAGACACTTGTTTTCCTTTGCTTGCTCCAGAGATAGATGTGGCACAGTGTATGTCTAGATTTTAACAATTTCCGATTATCAGAAATACATATTATTTAGTTATTAGTTGATGCATTGTATTACGCCTCGCATTATTAAAAGGCATATCAAGTACAACAATTATTTTAGTCGCTCGAGTACAACAATCGTTTCCAGTCGTTTGAGTATTTGTTGCAATCAGCCCAAAGTGTCAGTAAAGTGAAGTAAAATAACAATTGAATCAATTAATATGGACGTGATGGAAACTACAGAGTTACGAACGAATCGAGCAAGATTTTTTTTAGATCTGTTTCTTCGCAATGTTACATAAATAATTATTCACTAATGCACGACCAACGTTTTATTCTCTTTTTGATCGTTCGGCGACTTTTTGCATCTGTGTCCAGGGCCGCCGCTTCCTCTCAATCTTCCCCTAGCTTTGTTGTGAACAGAGACTCGTAGGAAGACCACAAAACTAGACCACTGGTAGGGTTCTGTAAGGAGAAGAAACATAGGTAAGGTAAAGGTAAAATTCAACGTACATATAGCACCGTGCCATGAAGGCATATTTAGAGGATGTGGAGGTAGGCTCCACACACTCTCCATCTCGGACACTTTGGAGATTATTTGATCAACACCACGCTTGGCCGCCTTTACCTCCAGGTTTGCCGCCAGGTACACATTGATTTGAGGCTGGGTGAGCTGCTGTTTGTGGGGACAAGGCCGGAAAAATTCTTAACTTAGATAACTCACACCGGAATCGAACCTGGGCCAGTCAGACGCCTTAGCGACTAAACCACCGCGGCTCTTAAAAAGCAATCAAGAATTCAGAACAAATAGATGCTGACGTAGGTGAAGGGTCGCCTAAGAACATATTCGAGTTTACGTCGAGGGTAGGAGCTTAAGAACAATTTCGTTACGACTCTCAGGCAAGTTCAGATGATTAGTTGTTTTTCTAACATTTTAACCACGTTTCAAATATCTTGTATTTTCAAATACAAAGCCCTTTTCAAAGTAATTTTACCCACTTGATATCCTTTTGCGATTAGAGGTCCGAGTGATTTTGCCTTTGTAATTTTTAATTAAATAAATTTCCATTCTCTTGGTACCTTACTTCTAATGAAACGCGATTTGGTCCATTTTAATCTAACGTTATCATTTTCATAGACGATATAAAGATTTACTTATTGGCTTGGTATTTAATTTTAAATTGTCATGCATTTCTTTGAGGATTTTAGCTACAGTTGGTGTAAGGGCGTGTGTTATCTCACTACGAAATATTCTGAATCCTTTCTCACGTGATGCAATTTCGACCACTCCAGCGTCCACCTGAGGAAAATGTTTTGGCGTCTCCAAATGTTATTTTAGGTAAATTAACTGCAATATAATGAAATATTTGGCACTGTCCTTCTTTTATGGCACTTTATGCTCCTTTTTACGCCACACATGTTGACCAAAATGTTTAATATCCTAGACAAGGGTATGGCGTGCTTGTCACTCCTGGGTATTTAGTGTGTTCGGCACTGCAAATGGCGGACGACATTATCTTCGGACGCAACTACGCTCGTGCAGGACTCGAAAAGGAAATTGCCGGACCCTGTGGCCGAGTGGTTAGCACATCGCGCTGCGACGCCAAGGCCCCGGGGTCGAATCCCGCTCGGGCTTGGTTGTTTGTGAATGTCCATTCATCTATTTCATCATTTCATCACTCGTCCCCATCTTCGCAAATTTAGCCAAAAAAGGCACAAAACGCGAAGTAAAATAAACAAAATCAATCGAAATGGAAATTTTCCCGGAAAGCTTTACGTTCGTTAACATGGTGCTTGGTGTCTTTCTTTCTTCTTTTGTCTCTGAATACTACAGCGACGAGATAACGACTAGTGAACGTAAGTTTTCTTCGCTTCTTGAAATTAAGCAGACGGAAATCGTGTACGTGTTCTCAATACTTTGTCTTAATAATCAATTTGTGCAAGTGAAAGATTTTTCCACATTGTTACTCTACGGATGATTTATTCTTCGGAACGTCAACAATATATATCTGCTCAGCTTAAGAAGTGGCCGCGGTGGCTCGGTCGGTAACGCGTCTGACTACCATGCTAAAGGTCCCGGGTTCGATCCCCGGCCGGTTCAAATCCGGGAACTTTTCTAACGATGGAAGCGGCCCCGGTGCCCACCCAGCGTCGAATGACATGGGTACCTGGGGGATAAAGGAGGTCAGGGGCGTGATGTTGATCTCCAGAGATGTTGGGTGATCTCCAGAGCCGCTATATGCGGGGACAAGGCCGGAAAAATTCCAACCTTAGATCACCCACCCCAGGAATCGAACGCCGGTCTTCCACGTGGCAGTCAGACGTAATACCTAATAAACCACCGCGGTTCCAGCTTACCATTATAGAGTATTAACAATTTAGTTCACACTGAAAAGAAAAATGTAGTGTAATAATAATAATAATAAACGAACACAAAACTTGGGGAAACTTGCCGAATGCTGTTTTCAAAATCTGCGGGATTTTCTCTTCGAGCAAGCGGAACATCTGCTGTCATATGCATACGCCCTATAAAAGTGGGTTTATAAATATACACATCATATCGTCCAGTTAGAAACATGAACGTAATGAAGTGATCTACCTCTCTTTCCACAACAGCTCGAGCTTCCTTTTCTAAATCCTTGCGAGCAGTGACAACATGCGAAAATAGATTTTATTCTTCTGTTTGTCCTTGTACTTACGGAACGGTAAAATTCCAAATATTTAAGAACCGTAATGCAGTTCCTTAATAGTGATATCTGCTGGATTGGCAGATAAGCTCTACAGAATATGAAAAAATATATAGTGATCACTTTGTAGGTGGCAGAACAGCGAAGTAAAACACTCCAAATCAATCTATCAATCAATCATTCTGTGGATCTTCTTATAAGTCTGTTGAAAATTCTTCTATGAATGGAAGAAAATCGTTAGATGCAGCAAATTTTTGTTGAGCATCTCTGATTCAAACGACATTGAAAAAGTTACATCCTGCTTGGCAAAATTTAGGTAAGTAAGTACAAGGACAAACAGAAGAATAAAATCTATTTTCGCATGTTGTCACTGCTCGCAAGGATTTAGAAAAGGAAGCTCGAGCTGTTGTGGAAAGAGAGGTAGATCACTTCATTACGTTCATGTTTCTAACTGGACGATATGATGTGTATATTTATAAACCCACTTTTATAGGGCGTATGCATACGACAGCAGATGTTCCGCTTGCTCGAAGAGAAAATCCCGCAGATTTTGAAAACAGCATTCGGCAAGTTTCCCCAAGTTTTGTTAAACCTCACGAGAGAATACATAGTATGAGAATATTTTCTACACAGTTAATAATCTTGGAGCTAACTGTTTTATGTTAGACATTATTTACTACATACAGTGCCGGATCTATAAACCGCAAAACCCAGCAGTGCGAGGTGCCCCGTGGACGATCAAGCATTTAGGGCCCTTGTCATGTCCTTTATATATTCAAATATGTTATAACATCATTAAGCCTTGTTTCCATGATTATGAAAAACTAAATATGCTGACCAAGGTAGTAATTTATTTTATTAAAAACATAAACTAAACGTAACGTTTCAACCTTCTAGCAAGGTCTTCTTCAGATTCTGTATCAAGTACAAAAGTAACAAGATACGAAAACAGAGAAGAGGAAGAGGAAGGGATTATCTACGAAGTGAAATGTAAAGAATGTCAGAGTGTGTAGATAGGAGAAACGAAGAAAAGGCTGAAAGACAGGTTGAAACAACATAGGGATGATGTACGACTTAAAAGAGAGAGAAATGCAATATTTAGACACACGAGAGAAACAGGACATGACATAGAGTGGGATGAGGCTAAGCAGATAGGAAGGGAAAAGAGAATGCTAGTGAGAAAATGGAAGGAAGCCAAGGAAATAGAGAAGAAAGGTGAAGAAGACACAATGAACTGGAATGGGGAACTGAAGTTAAACAAAGAATGGAAGAAGATGTTAGAAAGAGTGGAAAGGACAAGAGAGAAAGAGGAGAGGAGAAGGAAGAAAAATGAAGGGAAAAGAGCGTGAGATTAAAAGTCCAACCTCATTCTATATGGAAGTAATTGTGTTTAGCCTTTTAGGTGAAAGTGAAGTTGGCAAGTGAAAGTCACCTGCTAGAAAGTTCCAAACAACTTTCTAAATAGTCTGGAGGGAGTAATCTTTGTGTATATATAATGGCCTGTTTTCGTATCTTGTTACTTTTGTACTTGATACAGAATCTGAAGAAGACCTTGCTAGAAGGTTGAAACGTTACGTTTAGTTTATGTTTTTAATAAAATAAATTACTGCCTTCGTCAGCATATTTAGTTTTTCATTCAAATATGTGTATCTAAAACAATAAACGTAATTTGTCCAGCACCTCAGAGAAGAGAAGAAATACCTCCTAAATAAGAAAGAAGTTACCGAGATAAGGAAGAGTAACGAGGGAATCGAACGTGAGTTAGGAAAATCCTTCGACTTAGCCCATTAAAAAATTAGATGAAATTGTAGAATTATTCAAGAAGTAATCGGGAAGTATTGCCGCTTGTGTCGGGAAGGTTGAACAATTGAAGGGAGAAAATCTACTGTAAAAAAAAAAGGCGTAACACGTTAGAATTATATCGTGTAGTCGAAACCCTCAATGAAAACACTTATGATGTAAAAAATGTGGGAGTGGCCTTGGATGTGACTGTATATTGCAATATGAATGATGTTTGTCACATATTGAAATAGATTCCTCATCAAGAATCAGGTGGAATAATTATAAAATTTGTTAGGCGTACCGATAAGGATAACATTTTGGCAAAAAGTGAAAGAAGGTAAAATAAACTTGAATTGTATTCATTTAGTAGACGAGTAATGAAACTGTCTATATTAATCGAAGACTTACACCTTATCGAAAGATTGGGTATGTGAAAGCCTGAACAATTAAGCATGTAAGAAATTATACCTATTTATGGGTAGATAGCTCAGGGAATATCAGATTAAGGGGAAAAAGAACGATAGGGACGTACATAAATATTTGAGGAACTGTGAACCTCCAGAACCGCCCTTGTTAACACTAGACCTACATATATCATTAATACAACACATCAAATGTTAGAATTTTGAAAAGCATAAGAAATAAATGTCCTCCTCCGTGGCCGTGCGGTCTAAGGCGTTCTGTTGGTAAGCTACGAGTGAGTGGCGTAACCCGGTCTCGGATAACTCGTATAACGGCTGGGGGTTCGACGTGCTGACCCTACGTCACCCGATTGCTGGTTGAAGATCTCCACGCCTCTAGTTAGGATTGTGGGAGGGAGACTGGAGATAGGCCAAGGCCCTCACGGACTGTAGAGCCACGGTGTTTGTTTTTATATAAGAAGTAAATTTAAAACGACAGAAACCATGTTACATCGAACAATTTTTGCAATCACATGATTTATCTTGTCATCAACGTTACATATAAATAACAGATAGTGAATATTAGTAAACGGTATTCATTCTGTAGTGTGCAATATTAACAATAATTGTACATTTTGCCATAAATATATACAACCAATTTGCTAAATAAAATGGATCAATTTCTACTGAGATACAATTTTGTATTCTCAGTGATATATACTAGGTAGTATAAAATTGTCTCACTGACATAGATACCTATTAAAGTGTTAAAATATAAACTTAGCCCACATTTCTGGTATTCTTCAGTTATGGAGGTTTTCTTACATTTAATTTCGTCACAAATTTCCATTAACTGTAAAAAAAATATAAAATATTAAAGAGTTCAAAATAATAATATTTGATAAACCAAGAAACCTAACACTTGACACATATTAATACACAACGCCATGGATAAAATAGATGTTTGCTTCCTGATTTTATAAATTGGATAACCAACATTTTGATTGATTTTTTATGTATTCGTTAACTATCCAAAATTATCTTGTCCATATCCATAAATACTTTATTTCCAAAACTGGATATCTTACGGGCATCCAACGAGTATCCATTACTCAGTACAGAAGCTTGTGTCAGATTACCATAGCTTGCGTATAGCTCTTCAGAGTCGGCTTGAATCTGCATCCTTGCTGCTAATCTGTTCTTGTGTCATAACTAGGATTGCCATATTTCATAAGCGAAAACCCGAACCGCCGCTGATTGAAGTCTGTTTGGGATGGAGACGGGGGCTGGATCCCGGTGTTTCACCGATCCGATAAAGTAGTAGTATCTAAGTACACCATAATAATTATGGACGGTCTCATTATAATGTTTTTTCCACTTCTTAGTAAACGATTCAAAGTCTATCATTAAACTTACACTTCCACAATGAACTAAACCCCTATCTTATAATGTCAAAACTTTATTTGAAAACTGCAAACTGAACAGCTGCACACCTGAGTATTGACTACTTACAGTAAGATAATCTTAACTGAAAATCAGCACTGCAAAGAGAAAAAAATCAAAGTATCGTTATTAATTATTATTTTTGGCAAATAAATTGAGCGGCCCCATTGGGAAGTCAAAGATCCTTGCAGCAAATCCAGTGTAAGCTTTTTGCTTTGGGGAGAGAGAGAGGGGAAGGCTCTTTTGGCCATGCAAATTTGTATCTTTTACCCTTACCAGTCAGTAAACTAAAGTATTGCCTTGAGGTTTTAATCACCTTAAAATAGTGGTTCTAAAATGATTCCATGTTTCTTATATGGACACTATGAATATGTAATGGAAGTTTCTTGTTGATATGTGCTCTATGAGAATGGGAAGAATCTCATTGTTGCAACAAACACAGTAAAGGAACAATTGCTACGCAATAATGGCATGTTTCCAGGAAATTTAAAGAAATTTGGATATGTGCCGCAATATTTTATATTGCGAGTTTTGTTTTGAGCAAGTTGCAGTTTCATGTCAAGGTAAGAAATTCTGACTGGTATTTGATATTTTTATTATGCGCAACCATCCTGATCAGAAAATGTTCACAACTTTACTGTCTCGAAATCATATTGTATAAATATTGACATCATGTCCTATATTACTGTGACTTGTGAAACTACTCCTGGGTGATTGCTAAGTTGGTCATGGTGGGGAATTCTCATGTTCCTTCTTTCCGTAACATAATTTTCGAGGAACGGGAACAAGATGCGGTCTCACGGTGTCCAACAGGTGGAATATAAAATATATATGAGACGAATCTAGCCATTACCTTCTCTATCTGAAAGCCTAATGGCTTGTTCCTGTCACGTGACTAAGCGTCATCAACTGGAGGCGAGTTAGCCGCAATGTTTGATTTGCTTCTTCGGAATCAATGTTGGACCTTTTTAGTGAATATAGAATTGTAATGCAAATTTAAGAACTTTAATCGAGTTTACGTGACGTGTAAATATGCTTAAATGTACAAGAGATCTGGTGTATAAGTGTTGTGTGCTCAATTGCAGAGATAATTATGATGAGAAAGGTAAGAGTAACGCTCACATTTCTTCAAGATGTTGCTGAAAATGATAAATGTTTAAGGTAGTTCCATGTGATTCGGTCCCTACGAAAATATACAAGTTAAGTAACAAAGTTTTTTTTACTGATAAATAAATAAATAAGAGTAATAGTTCATGATGTAAACATTTCTTGTGTCCGGAATAGGTATGTAATATACTATTAAATGTAGTCATTCTTTATCTCTTGTGAACATTTTTTTTACAAGAACAAGTAAGAACTTGTGTAACAAGAACTTCGATGAAATATTCGTGTGTAAAATTATCCAAGAATATATTACTTATGTTTCAAACACAAATGTTTTATTTTTTGTCTTTGTGAAGCTTTGATGTTCGTAACTTTGATTATTATATCAGTGATAATATTTATTGTGTCATAATTTATTAACATTCATCACGATTTTATTAACAGGGTGTAAAAACAGTGTAAGGAAATATGCCGAATGTTTATTTCGCAAGTGAATGCTAAGATCGAAATATTAATCTGCTCTTTTCTTCAATGAAAATGTTGAAACTCTAAAGTTATTGTCACAGATCTTACTAACGATAATGAAAAGATTCAATTTGTTTATTATCTTTCATTCAATACAAATTATTTAGGTTTAGTCTTTATTCACAGAAATCTAACATTGCCCTTGTACAAATTTCTTTCGCTTTTGCTGCAAGGATATAGAAATTAAGTTTTTTTTATTGATATTGTATAGCTACACAGAATATCTGCATTACGTGGTTGATTAATTTTGGGTAAAGTTAAAGAAAATTTAATTGATTAGGTAACATGGCAAGTTCACGGTCAACTTAAAATGCGGGATTTTGATTTAATCCATTGATTTTTACATACAAAAGTTCATACAAAAGCTGTAACGAGATTTACTGTAGATGACAAATATTCCGGATAATATTTTTCAAAGATTTGTTGTTGTGTGGCTAGTGACCCTGCTATGTGTATGTAATCTTTCTGTGTGAAGTATATTTAATCATTTTAGTTTAGTTCTTCGTCTGAAACAACTGTCAGGAGGTAATTTGTTTAATTCCTTTGGAGAAATCTTCCTAGATAAGGACTGTCAACTTGATTTGTTGTTGTGTGGCTAGTGACCCTGCTATGTGTATGTAATCTCTCTGTGTGTAGTATATTTAATCATTTTAGTTTATTTCTTCGTCTGAGGAAGACCCTGATACAAGGTTGAAAAGTTACCTGTTAAGTATTTCTTATCTTAATAAACTGCCTTGGTCAGCAACTTAGTGTTTGTATTGTTCATTGATTCCATTCACATGAAGATGAATGAAGTATTATTTCTTGTACACAAATGTGAATATTAGCAACAATTTTTACCTTGTTGGATAGCAGATGACACAAGGAAGTAATTTAAGTAATTTGTACTCTTCGTGTCATACACCATTTTTGTTTTAAATACGTTGCCAAGTAAACTAAGAGTGCATTTTTTTATAATCACCCCTTACTTACATGTGATTATTATTTGGGACAAACTTTTTTCCAACCAACCAATTATTTGTTAGCTATCAGAAAACGCTGAAATATGTGCCATGAAATGAGCTGTTTTTTCTCAATTCGTATTTTTATGTGGAAAATTGTAATTAAAAAAAATAAATTCGATTATTTCGAAAAGTACTAATTTTCGGACGGGGTAACATATGGTTAAATTTGCAAATTGCCTCTACTTTAACCCCTTTCGGGAAATATATATAATTACAGGTCATCCTATATATAAAGAGAGATGGGGTGGGGTTGCAGGGGCGGTTTCTCGACAATTTTTAATGGTAAATGGGGTCACTACATACTTCGTTTTATGTCACTCAATTTAAAAAAAAAGAAAGGATTGGGACAAAACATACTTTTCATAATTGCTGTAAAATTGCCAATTTAAATTTGTATATTGACAGAAAGTGGAAGCCAATTCCACGTTATGATCAGAACAGCTAATTGGGACTGGGCTTACAGTTTTGAAAGTGAGGTTTTGACACCCACCCCCTTGGAATTTAGTCTGGGACCTAACTTTTGGAGATCTGAATCGAACTTGGGTATAACTTTTTGTGGGGAAGGGGGAGAATCAAAAAGTTTTCTACCCAATTTTCTTTATTTTACTTTGTTCACTTTTGGCTAATTTGCGAAGATGGAAATGAGTGATATGATGAAATTGATGAATGGACACTCAAAAACATCCATGTGCAGGTCAGGATTCGAACCTGGGACCCCTGGCTTCATAGCGCGATGTGCTCTACCCCATAAAAATAGCAACCAAAACTACTTTGCAAAATTACTGTTACATTTTCGAAATCATAAAAAATACTCGTTAACTTGCTTCTCAGATCCCGGAAGCTCAACACAAGTTACATTAGCTTCTTAATTCCGAAAATTTGTTAGGTGGGCAAGTGCCCCTGCCAAGTTACGCCTAATTTGTTCGGGGCTCCTTGAATACAAGACAATAACGATTATCACTATTATATACTTATATCTAACCGTCCATTATTGTGCACGAAATTTCATGATCAATTGTTGTTACGGAACTGATCAAGAGAACGAGTTCAATAGCGATTCTTCTGTATTTTTTAGTCATGATATTTTATAAACGTTGCAAAATTACAAAACTACCAACTTGACAATAAATGGTGAAACCGAAAAATATTTCCAACAAGGACACCACCTCGCAACTCGCCCACGTGTTGATAAAGATTATGTGTGTGGAACTTAATCATTAGATACATCAAGCCATGCCCGTGTAATTTTCCACTCATTATTTTTTTTCAGGGCAACGAACAATCAAAAGGAACTCACCACTAAACAACTACTGAGTTCTTATGTACTCGTAGATGCACTTGCAAATTTTCAGAATCGATCATCTGATCAACACAGTTTTTCTTCACTGCCAACAGCTTTATCAGATGTTGTTAATTTTGAAGGCAGATTCCCGGTATTGCAGAGTCTGGAACTCGTAATGATTACTTATTTTTACTAACATTCTAGGTTCACAAAGAAACCAAGCTCATTGTTATAAGAAAAAGCACACTGTTCTTTAAAAATGACTTCGTAAAGGCTATCGCGTTCGCATCAAAAATTACATGTAATTCCTGACAAAATTCTAGCCTAAAATTATGTATCACACGACCCCCTTCCCATTTTAAAAAATGAAGTTGAATCCAAGATGGCGGACTTCAAGATGGCGGCCCCAACACCCCCAACACGTATATCCAACACTCACTGACACCTATCCCCACAGTGGCTTCTTTTATTTAGGTGTATTGCGACTTTTGACCCACCCTGTATTGTTCCACTCGTACAAATACAGACATTCTGTGGTGACAAGTTCGCCTTCGATCCTGGCCACTTGTTTGACAGTTGCAGAAATGTAGCAGCGATTGACGCCACATCTGCGTTCGCCAAATGGAGCTTCCAGTTGTTTGACAGAAAAGTTGCAATTGAATTGCGAAGTGGGAAAAGTAACTATTTTGCAAATAATTTCTCGTTTCCCACCCCCCAAATATTATTCCCCCCCAGGGATAAAATTTCTCAAGCAGAGAGGGGGACACAAGTATCCAGAAGGGGAATTCCCACCATCCCCCCTACAAATATCACCCTGATTATATGCCAAGTAAATAATGGAATCTGGCACGTCCTGATCGTCGCCTGTCGTTGACTGATCCTGTCTCCCAGAACTTTTGAGTCAGTGTGTAACTGTCCCATGCGAGACTGGACCTCGTTGGCGGTATTGTTCATTAAAATAATTTGCAATGGCACCTGAACTTATCTCCCCAGACTGTAGTACCATCTCGATGCGTTCCTCGCGTTAGGAGCATTCTGGCACTGTTTTCTCACACCTGGAAAATGAGATATTTTTACGAATATGCAGTCATAACTTTTTCCTGATTAAAGATAGGTTGAAAAGACCTTCAGCATTACATTTCTCTAAAAATTCTAGTCGGATATGATATATCACACACCATTCCTACTTTTTTTTAAAAAAGAATGAGTTGAATTCAATATGACGGTTACCATTTGGAACCGCTTGCAACACACCAATATGGTTCCCTCTAGGCCTCATCTGTATCTATCATAACCATTTGTAGGCAGCCTAACAGTTTTTCTCTTTATATGGGGTGTTAAGGGGCCTTGGAATCAACCTGCACTATGGCCTACTTCAGGACACTTATCCTAAGTTTTGATGATATGACGTTCTTTGTTTATGGTCTTTCTAGGCATGCTGGCAAATATGACTTCAAATTCACCTGACGGAATGATTTGACCGCCGCTTGACAATTGCTTGATCTTCCCACCGGCAAAATCACGCGTTGAGAACTGCAGACTATCACTAGTTTGATGTCAAGTGTCAATACTTCTGTATCTAAAAACCACGTATGTATTTCCACAAGTTTTACCTAATCCATACGTAGATTTTATGAAACTTCCGAATTAGATGGTAATGAATATAACATATTAGCTACGCGATATAATTAGAGAAATGAAACGTAATCAGAATCCGCAAAATACAAATTAGAAAAGGGAAATAAAATCCATTTCCGGATTACATCTTACAACCTTCAAATTACAAAGCCAAAAGGCTGGACCAACATGCCGCAAGATATATTGTTTTTGGGTTTAAACTAAGAATCAAAATACACGAATTTAACAGCTTATACAGTGGAACCTTGACTGTACTATGTAGCATGTCACGTGCCAGTTCCGACGACACAACGAGAGGTGCAAGGAACAAATGTTTCCCGAGAGCGACGATAGATGGCAGCACGCCATATAAAGAGGAGCAGAGCCAATTGTAGAAACTAGGAGCGGAGAAGAACGATTATATATATTATAGTAAATGAAAAATATATAAAGGAAGAGTATAAAAATTATAGAAGGAGTGGATAAAATGTTGTATATAGCAAATTAAGATAATTAAGAACATGCTCATATATGAAACAATTAGGAAAGTTATTAAGTGAGCAAATGAATTCAGAAATGTATCTATTTCTGATGTCCTCCTCCGTAGTCGAGCGGGTTAAGGCGTTCACTCGTCTTGAGATCGTTCGCTGCGGGACGGCGTAGGTTCGAATCCGGCTCTGGTCGGAATTTATTCGGCCTACGTATAGGGCCGGTGGCAACCCACCATCGTGAGGAAATTGGGAAGCTCCGAGTGAGTGAGCGTAACCTGGTCAAGAAGACCTACAATAACGGCTGGGGGTTCGTCGGGCTGATCACCCGTCACCCCAACACTGGTCTGAGACCTCCACGCTATAACAGGTGACGGCGGAACAGTGTGGGAGGGAGACCAGCAGTCGGTAGGTAAGCCAAGGCCCTTCAAGGGCTGTGGGTTATGTTATGGTTATCTCTTTTTGATCCTCTGACGAGGATAACATCGTCAGCTTTTGTATTTGTCCGTCCCTCGGTGGCGCTGTGTCAAATTAGACGCCCCGAAGCACTTAGGGTTGCGCTTCTTATTAGACGCACTGGGCCGTAGGCAGCGCTTGCTGTTAGCGATCCTGGGCTATTCCCCTTTTGGTCGTTACATAGGAGGTGGCGCTATTGTCAGTTTAATCGACCCTACTCTTTCTATAAGTATAGCTTGTATCGTTTGCCAAAGAAACGGGGAAAGCGAGCTCATATAAGTAATAAATAAGATTACGCTTTCAAAGAGAAGAAAAGAAGAATAAGCTTTCTTCAAAAAATAGAAAGAAGAAAAGAAGAAGAAGTCTTTTCCAAACATAGAAAGAAGAGAAGAAGAAGAAGTATTTTCAAAAAATAGAAAGAAGAAAAGAAGAATAAGCCTTATTAAAAAAAATAGAAAGAAGAAAAGAAGAAGTCTTTTCCAAACATAGAAAGAAGAAGAAGTCTTTTCAAAAAATAGAAAGAAGACGTCTTTTCAAAAAATAGAAAGAAGAAAAGAAGAAGAAGTATTTTCCAAACATAGAAAGAAGAGAAGAAGAAGAAGAATTTTCCAAAAGTAGAAAGAAGAAGAAGTATTTTCCAAAAGTAGAAGGAAGAAAAGAAGAAGAAACCTTTTTCCAAATCAACAATATAAAAGAAGAAGCCTTTTCCCAGAATAGATGGAAGAAAAGAAGAAGAAGAAGCCTTTTTCCTATAAATTACGAGAAGAAACAAGAAGAAGATTTCCTTTCAATTATTCATATACATATGTATAAGAAGAATATAACTGACATAAATTTGGAATCAGCATATATATATATATATATATTTCAATGTATATACAAGCTTCGCTATATATATTTTCTCTGTATTTTGTATAGTTCTCAGAATATAGATCCGCATTTAACTATATCCTCTTGGCTATAAAACGCTTTCTTATTTGGAATTCTCGAATAAAGAACCTATCCCCTGAGATTAAGATATCTGTAGCCGTGGTATAAATAACATTTAAGTACGTACCCCCAGGGGCATAGCAAGCAGGGTCCGATGGATCTCGAATTCCTTGATAAGTCGAATTTTTTGTAATCCCCTTGAATTATCCATAACACTCAATACTAATTTTACCTCAACAACTCGAATAAAACCTTGATAAGACGAATTTTTGTACAGTTTATGGGATTCCGTTCGAGCTCAATAACTGGAAGGTAGATTATGAAAAACCTCTATGAGTAGAAGTTAAATTCTAATCACCTCTATAACTCGAAGGTTTAGTCGCACGGACCTCAATAAGTCGAAGTGTAGGGTGTGTACGTACACTGTCAGGTGGGGACTTGAATAACTTGAACTCCCCCCCCCCCCCACACATCCTGCAGTGCATGTAACTTTAGACCTCTATAACTTGAAGTCGGCGATTTTGGCCCTCATAAGTCGAACCTTGATAAGTCGAAATCCTTGACACCATGATTTTTTTATTTTTCCTCTCAAGTTCGAGTTATCAAGGTTCCACTGTAGTTGTCTGCACATCTCCATGCTGAAGCGTGTCGTCGCAATACAAATAACGAAACTTGCTTTTCATCTGAAAACCAGTAATTTGAAATCTCTTCAAGTTAAAAACTGTGAAGAATTTCAATAACAAGAACTGACATATCAAGATATGAGTATTTCTGTGCTCGATTTTAAGTTTTCACTTTTTGCTCTTTCTTGATACGTTGATAACGTAACACTTTCATGCGAACGTTCGAGGATTAGGTTCACGCAATTCCACTTGACGTCATCAGGTAGTTTACATGTTGACTAAACACGCAGAAGACTGAACCTTACATCATTCAAATAACCTTGACATAAATAGCAGAAAATTTAAATATGGTCTTTAAAATAATAATATCCTCATTGGTAAGTTCTTCGGAGTAACCAGCAAACCCGTTATTGTACATCCAACGGCGAATGAAACAGTAGACGAATTGTCCACCACCATTTTCATTCGGTCTGAATCACACAATGTGATGACAATGAATTGAAATAGTGACGTCAATAAGCAGAGAACAATGCCTGCTTTGAACCAACATAGTTTCATTCCTTAAAACAACACAGGATGTAGAATATAAAAGTAATGAAAATAGCGGTGGACAATTTATTCACCATTATCTTTGCCCTTGACTGTACTATGTAGCAGGGTCCGATGGATCTTGTGTTTTCAAAGCTTAAAACGTGGTCGCCTGACAGAAAATATTACCGTTAAACAATGCCTGCACCCAACTGGGGATGGGAGTGCAAGGGGGCATGAACTCCCCTCGAACTATGAACCTATAAAAACGTAAGAAAATTACATTGACGATTTCTCAGATTTTGAAAGAATTGACGTTTTGTCCTTGAATAAATGAGTGGGTTAATATGGGAGAGAGGCAGATTCCAGAAGTCTGCAATCTGCAATATTTAGTACTTCTTTACTTTTTAGTACGAATTTAGTCGGGACTGTTTATTTGGTTCACTCAGATTCAGACATGCTCTTCGGAGACCCATTGTAATCAAAGTGCCCCGGGATTGATACCCGGTGGAGGCACATTGCACAGTGCTTCGAATTCCACGTTAAACTGTAGGTCCACTCCCCATTAGTTTATCTGTGCACAAAGTGGACTTAAAACAAAAATGCGTTCATTCATTCATAAGAGTCAGTGTTAAGTGTATGATTTATAACTATATTATTTTCTAAACATAGGATTATGTTGTTCAATGTTGAGTGTTGAAGGTATGAGTCAATTAATAGAACTTTGAAAATGCAGTTAATTTGCAGAATACAGTACAATTCGAAAACTCTGAGAATTGAATGTAAATAGTAAGCAGCAAACTGTACGCCATGTGACAGTCTTTACGTGTTGCGACTGTGTTGCTGATTGTTGACTCCCCGGGCGGGGGGGGGGGGAGCTATCTATCCGTACGTTGAATTTTTACTGTTGCCTTGGACCTTTGTTACCATTGTACGTCTACATGCAATACTACTATAGCGTTGGTGGACACATCCAGGGTACGAAATCCCATTCTACTAATGATATTCTTCTAAAATCCCCCCACCAAAATTTTCCAGATTCTGTTATAGCAACAAAGACAAGTTAAAAGTGTTGACTTCAAATATACTCAATCGGTAACGCGTCTGATTACCATGCTCAAGATCCCAGATTCGATCCCCGGCCGGTTCAAATCCGGGAACTTTTCTAACGATGGAAGCGGCCCCAGCGCCCACCCAGCGTCGAATAACATGGGTACCTGGGGGAAACCCTGGGGGATAAAGGCGGTCAGGGGCGTGATTCTGATCACATCACCCCCACTCATGACAGGATCAAGAAAGTGTGGAGCGTTACCCCCACACCCCCTATACGCCTTCATGGCGTGGTGCTAAGCACAGGGGAGCACTTTACCTTCTTCAAATATACTCTACTAAGAATAATATCAAAAACTCACACAAAGAACGAAGATCAAGGAATAATGGCTGTTCTCTGAGAGTTGCATGCATATCTCTCTTTCCATCTCTCTCTCTTTCCAACTGGTTATAGCATAGGAATAAAATATAGCACTGTAGCCATTAACAGGGGTACCCATCCCCCCCAAGGCCAATGGCGCATCCTCTCAAAAATCATATCATGCGTCCCCCAAAATTCATGTATCCCCCCCAAATCATATCATTTGCGCCCTCAAACCATATCGTAATCCACACAAAGAATTTAATTACGACAGCGTGTCTACAGAAAGTAACTTTTTTCTTAGCTTTACTGAACACTATACTTGATCTGCCCCTCCTCCCTAAACAGGTTGCCCATCACTCAAGACTACCCCTAAAATCGTTCATCATAATCGAGAATATCGCTTGTCTTGTAATGCAGCTATAGTATAAAAACTTCACATTCACCTCATTAAAGCGCCAAACACGCATCCTAGCAACAGACCATTGAGAGCGAAGCGTGCAAAAAAAATTTACATCCATTTCTTTGCGGGCTTTCAAGAATATTAATTTAATAGGATGTCAATACTTTCTTAGTTTTTTTATCCAGCTTCTACTTTGACACGTTGGGGGTCGAAAACGTGTGGATACCGTATCACTAAATACAGTCTTCAAAACTTAATGTTCGAACTCTCTCTCCACGACAAAAAATCCCTTGACAATCTAAGATTTAACACTTTATCAATAGCTTTCTATCTCCCCCTTTAAATTTAATACTCAATCAATTTTAGGCTTACTGTTGATATTGCCTCCTCCAAAGAATTAATTCTGCCTCCACACCAGAATTTCCGCAACCATCTAAGACAATAACAATACACAAGAATTGGATATCCCCTCAATTTAATGCTCAATCCCCCTCTAACTAAAATACCCGCCATAATCTAAGACCTAGAGTTGGATACTGTCCCCCCAAAATTTAATTCAGAATCTCCCCCCTCCCCAGAACCCACATGTCAATTAAGTCCTAATATGTAAGAGTTGGATATCCCCTCCCCCCAACCTCACCTTCGATAATACCCTGAAACACTTTCTTTCCTTCACCTAATGGATTAAATATGGTGCATTTAAGGTGTAAATGTTTACATATATTTTGGAAAAAGATATAGGTCTAAATGTTGAATTTTATATTATTTGAATGGAAAAAATCCCCCGCAAAATATCGATGGCGCAACCTGCGCCATAATCCACCCTGTGGGCACCCCTGGTCAAAATTAAATATTAAAACTATATCATATTGGACGAGTAAAGAACGGAGCTGTAGCTGCGGGGTGCTGAACACATAAATTAGTCCAACCTATTGGATATTTCTTCTCCAATTTCCATCTTCTTTATATATAGATATATAAATAAAATATGTAATAGCATTTACATGTTAATTTTATGTAGGAAACTAATATCTTCTCAAGGTCTCTCATTTTTTTGTCCCTCAAACTAGTATGGTTAAATATTATTCATACCATTACTATATCAGGTCGTATCAAAAAGTTTTGCCTGTTAAGGTATAATTTGTTTAATAATGGAAAGATTGAAACAATGATCATACATATATTTTTCCTGTAGTGTCCTCTACTCAGAGTTACCCTTACACATAGTTCCCATCACGTTCGATACATTTGTGCCAGCGTTCTATCCAGCCCTCAAAACCAGTTTTGAAAAATTCCACAGAACACTCCCTGCCCCACCGTTTATAGCTGCGTTTACCTCCTGTAGGTTATCGAATCTCATGCCACGAGGCACAGACTTAGCTCAGACTTTATGTTATCCCAAACTCTCAATCATTGCATGTGCTGACCCATAGGACATGTGCACTGCATCGAAAATTTCCTGGATGGTGATGCGTCTATCCTCTCGAATGAGCTCATCATCCCCGTGGCGGTTGTCGTCGGTCAACGACGTTAATGGTCTGCCACTCCTTGTCATGTCCAGGCTTTCAGTTTCTCCCACTTTGAACTTAATTACTTAAGTCTGAGCTAAGTCTGTGCTTCGTGGCATGAGATTCGAAATTCCTACAGGGGTTAAAACAGCTTTGAAACTGTGAGGCAGGGAGTATTCTGTGGAATTTTTCCAAAGTCATTTTGAGGGCTGGATAAAACGCTCGCTCAAATGCATCGAACGTGATGGTAACTATGCATAAGGATAACTCTGAGTAGAGGACATTACAGGCAAACTATGCGTATGTTCATTGTTTCAATCTTTCCATTATTAAACAAAGTATACCTCAACAGGCAAAACTTTTTGATACCCCCTCATATTTGAATCTTCAATTTTCAATCGAATTTGCTACCCCTACCCCATCCTACAGGCTGCCGTGTTCCTTATCGCGCTTGATTGGTCGCTTCCCCGCTCCCCACTTCTCTTGCCAGCGTGTAGGATGCCCGCCGTAAGAGTAGAAAATACCTATAGATGCAGATTCAATACAAGAGACCCAGATTGGCTATCGTGGTCGTGTGACATTCCAATATGTACCGTGCATATGGGCCCATCGGGCGTCATATGTGGCGAACTGTATAAAAGATTCTCCCAAAAAAACATTCATCCGTCACCCCTAAATGACGGATTCAAAATTGCGACCAACCAACTGCACCCATCGTCTTGGTGATGTAATATTTTCCATCACACCCAGAAAATTGGAATGAACGGTAGTCGGAAATGACATCTTCATAGAGTGTAACGATAACATAGGGACTGGTCATCAATACTTTACTTCTTTTTATTAAAGAAGTAGAAATATTAGCCTGAAAATTTAACGAATTAACTTCTTTAACATAATTGGTCAAACAACTCCGTAACCTTTCAAAGCGAACAGAACCAAGTCTGACGGCTCCACCAATGAGCACGTTAGAGGGAACGGGATTGCGTTGAGAGGGTTGCGGAAGCGACTGCAGTTACCAGCCTTCGCAACAGCGTATTAAAAACAAAGCACACATAAATGAATCTGTGATTTTTGTGCAGAAATTGGTCTTCTAGAAAGAAATGGCACGACATTCCTCCAGCCTCTGCCTACTTAAGTGCAACAAGCCAGATAACAAACGGTTTGGATTACGTTTGCTAAACAGTGAGGGTTAAAAACGAGAGGAACGGTTTGATTGATTGAGTTAGTGTTTTAAGTCCACATTATGTACAACAAGGCTAATCGGGACTGGACCTACAGTTTAAAGTGAGATTCGAACTACTATGTGCCTCCATCGTGTATCGAACCCGTAACCCCCTTTGATTACAAGGCGAGATGTTACCACTATGCCATCAGAGAGGAATGGGAACAATTTGAATTTATCCAGAGAGATCGAACCTTGATTGATTGAATCCCCCCTTCTCCTAATCCCTGCTACCACTAGAGCAAGATTTTTTTCCGAGAGGGGTTTTCATTGTAAAGGTGGATGTTAGAGTTCCAGGATGCGATGCGGTATGCCAACAAAATATTTCGTAATAACTATTTTTAACCTTAGTTTTAGAAAGTGTTTAAAAACAAAAATGGTAAACTGGGGCTATTTTAAGGGTGTGTGCAATTACAACATTTTTTTGCCGAAATGTTTATTGCTTTCATAATAAAACTTTGATTTTCTCAAAATTTGGGGAGGGGTGCAACCCCATCACTTCCCCCAATGACTGCTACTTAATTTGTAACTTGATCGATGTTAATATGTTCATTACTAAGTAAATAAAATATATATATTTAGATTTTGGTTGCCCACACTCGACACATAGTCGACACCACGATATACAGTGTGCTTGCAACCAGTAGCGACGATTGGGTGTCAAAATTGAGGGAGATAAGGACAGTTTACGTTATCTTCGTAGATAAGGCTTAGCATTAAGAGGCCGCAGAGCAGAGGGCAAAAAGTTGCAAGAAATAGGGCACCTGCCTCTCGCCAACGCTCGCTAATAGCCCCAAATGAATGCAACACCATTTCCAATATGGCGGAATATTGATAATGTCTGAGGCCCTACCGTTAAATCACCTACATGTCTACCTGCCACGATTCAATAACATGGTTGAATTTTATTTTAATGTAACTTTCTCCCAAGCATTCTTAATAATATCACTAAAAGAGTAACGAGTTACTGTTCAAAAATATATATAGTTCGAATATCTATCCACGATGCTACATAGTTTAGAGCTCTCTCCACGAAAATAGTCCAGTCAAGGTCACGCCACACACCTAAAGTGTCGCAATAGCAACAATTTCAACCGATGAAATGACTGCATACGTAAACGCGCGAAGCAGCTTAGAATAAGTGTGACAACCCTGGAGGGGTGTTTGAAGTGAAACAAGTAAAACTTGTTTTAATCAATACATCTCTTCCTATCTATTTGAGATTGAGCTAAGATGTGGAATCAGCCGCGGTGTCTCACTACCATGAGAGAGACCCGGGTTCGATCCCCGGCGGGGGAGAAACGGGACTTTTTCAACCTGTTCAAGCGGCTCAAGCCCACCTAGCGTCGTATAAAGTGGGTACATGAAGAAGAGTCTGGGGAGGCGGACAGCGGCGTGGTGCTGATGACATCACCAGCAGTTCGGCCGAGATCAAGAAAGTGTGGGGCCTTAATCCCACACCCCTCTACGCCTTCGAGGCTTGGTGTAAATCACAGGGAAGCACTTTACTTTTTTTTAACTAAGAAGTGGAATCAAAGTCGATAACTGGACCGAAAGCCGCCATTAGTTTCCTCTGGCGTCATCAACTATGAATACAAGCTAATGTAGTATAATCTGGTATACAATTGATGGATTGATTAATTGATTGAATTGTTGTTTTAAGTCAACTTTGTGCACAGAAAGGCTAATCGGGACTGGACCTACAGTCTAAAGTGGTATCCGAACCACCATGTGCCTCCACCGAGTATCGAACCCCGGATCCCTTGATTACAAGGCGATGACATTACCCCTACGCCATCGGGGATACCCTATAGAATTGATGAAATTATGATTTATCATTACGTGTGCTTACTTTACAAGAATATATTTACGTAACTTGCGACTACTAGCAAGGATATGTGCTAACTTTTAATAGTCATTTTGTAGGTCACTTGATTACAGAGTTGTTTCACAAGATAACTTGACGTACGAAAATTTGAAGAAATTAAATTGGAGCTTAATATTTCTACTTCTGGAATAAAAAAAATTGAAAACATCAACTATTTTGTTATCGTTACATTATTTGAAGACTTATTTTTATATTATCGTTGGTTGCCTTCATTTCATTTGCTTTATTTTACTTTGCTTCTTGTGCCACTTTGGGCTAATTTCGGAAGATGAGGATGAGTGATGATATCATGAAGTTTATGAATGGACACTCACACTCACCCAGGCCAGGATTCAAACCCGGGACCCTTGGCGTCGTAGCGCGATGTGCTAACCTTTCCGCCACGGGGCCGGCTTATCGTTCATTGCAATTTTGTAGATGTAGTGATAACGATTCCATATGCAAGACAGAAGATGGAGATTGCTGGACTCCATTTTGAATTCACCACGTTAGTAACTTTTTCAGAGAGGTCTAAAGTAACTTTTCCATTTTTCAGCTCTTTGCAGGGTCTAAACCTAAAACACTTTGCCTATACATCAAATTAGAAACACGTGTACTATCAATTGATCATGAGCAGATTACCCACCAAATCGGTGACGAAGTGATTTCTGTAAGTGATTTTTTTTAATACTAAATGAGCTGGTTAAAGTCACATTCACATTCTTTTGTATAAGGGGAATAGCAATTCAAAGCAGTTTTGTTGTTTGCTTCCACCTTCTCTGCAGTGCTACAGAAAGGTTTCATTAGGGCTCAAAATGATGTAGACCGTTCCCAGGACTGGTCCTATTCTAGAACTGTCAGTTTCGTAATCAACCAAGGAATACACTTTGTCATGGAAACGAGGAACTTTTGTATTGATTTTCAAAGTTCTTGACTACAACAGGTGATACATACAAATTTCTAACATATATTAGTTCTCCTCAACTTCCTTGGGTCAAATGCGAGGAGAGAGCAGATGTTCAGTTGTCGATTTGGCTTTATTATGACTGTTGGCAGAACAACAACGGCGTGTGGTAAGACATTATTGTACTGCTTTGGAAACCGTCGTTTGTTGAACGAAACCATTGCAAGTCATCAAAGATACTGAGTCTACTCACCAAAAGTGGTGACTTGAAAAATCGACGTAGGCCCTGAACCAAAACTTCTAGTCATACTTTGTGACCTGTGAAGGAAGCTTTCCATACGCTAGTTGTATACAACTGTGGTAAGTCCAAAGCATTTTTATCAATATTCAATAAATAATATGGTGTAATATAAACACGTTTAAATTGGATTGTGTAACATTGAAGAAATGAACAGTTAGTCTTCGACAATATTTCTCCCGTGCACATGTCTGAAGAAACACGTTAAGGTCGCTGTTAATCCGATCCGACAATTATTGCCTTGCCTTCTTATTTTATTTTTGTGGCCTTTTTTCATGTATTTTTTGTATTTTTATTGTTTTATGGCAATTTTCACTTTCGGACAACTGTCATGCAAACTGAGCAATTGACATTATACAAGGTACATTCAATAAATAACCGGAAAAGTAGTATAAAAAATTAAATACGACCGTGATTGTTATATGTTTGTTATTTTGGGAAGGCATCTGGAAGCTATTTATAGCTGTGGCTGGCACGCTTACCTTGTGCACAGGATGCTGGGAAACACACAAGATGGCGGCACCCTTACAGGAGTGCTCAAAGCTGGAGCAGCGAAGAATTGTGAGATATTTGTCGAGTGAAGGCGTGAAACCGTCATCGCCGCATGACAATTCAGTACGGTGACAACTGTACGAGTCAATCACAAGTGCACGAGTGGGTTGAGAAGTTCAAACAGGGCATAACCAGTGTCGAAGATTCTGCGCGTCCAGGTTGCTCTGTCACTTCAGACACGGAAAGCAACAATGCTCAAGTGGAGGACTTGATACGGGAGAACCTACGTATTACTGTCAGTGAAATTGCTTCCCAGATGGAAATAAGTGTAGGATCAGCCTATCATGTCAGTCATGACATACTGACATGACATACGTTTGATACCGGAAATGATGGAGAGACGTGTTGGTGTGTGCAGGGAGCTTTTGCACCGTTATGAAGCTGACAGTGAGGCATTTCTTAATTGTATTTTCACTCGAGATTAATGTTGGGTACATTTCTATGACCCAGAACGAAAGAGGACAACAATAGATTGGCAACATCCTTCGACTCCAAGATCGAATAAGGTGCGTACTCAACGGAGTGCCGTAAAGGTCACGTTAACTTTGTGTTGGGACCACAATGGGCCAATTCTTCAACATTACATGCCCAGAGGTCACATTGTAAACAGTACCACCTACTACAACATTTTAGGCAAAAAACTGAAACCAGCCATTCTGCAGAGACGACGTGGTCTAGTGTCCACTGGTGTGCTTTTGCTCCATGACATTGCGAGATCACACACTCTCATTGTCACATTGTCTACCATCGAGGACCTAAAGTTTGAATGCTTACCCCACCCTCCATATTCGCCTGATCTCGCACCTTCCGATTTTCACACCATTTGCCCAGTGAAAGATGCACTAAGTGGATCGAGGTTCCAGAATGACGACGAAGTCCAGCCATCGGTGCATGAGTGGTTACGCACGCGTCCAAAATATTTTTTTCCCTTTGGAATCAGTGCCCTTATCAAGCATTGGCATAGGTGCATTGAACGAGCCGGGGGGGGGGGGGGGGGGAGGGACTATATTGAAACGTAGTACTGTAGTTCTTTTGGTGCTTGTATTAAATATTTGTTATAACATATTTCCTTTTATAGTATCGTATCGTATCAATCCTTGTATGAATGAGCCTTGTATATAGGGAGTAGGGTTTACTTATATATGTCTGGAACTAGAATAGGTATCTAGACCTGATCAGAATCCAATTGGTAATTATACACTTATATTTCGCCGTATGCGAAACTCTGTTCTCATTTGATAATGAACGGAGACACTGCTTGAATTTCGTACATCCTTTTACTGTATCTATTCGGTGCTTTTATGTTAATTAAGTCGTTTTCTAGGATACCGTTGGCCGATGTTGTAAATGGTAGGATTCGGATGATACGGTTGTTCTTTTCCGGAATTTGAGTTTTTTCCTTTGCATGGAGTCATATATCGATTTAAGGTCGAGCATTTCCCTGATGTCGATGTTGGGAACATATCTATCTGCGCCAGATATTATTCTCATTCCTTTGTTCTGCACGCTATGTAATGATTTCTGTACCAAATTAAGCATTTGTCTCAATCGTGTTAGATTCTGTAGATATTGGTAATATCGCTGAAGATTGTGCTAAGAAGAATAGTGTTGATGTGTCGCGGTTTGGCAGCAAAGTATTTAAATAATAAGAAGACAAATTTCTTTAAACAATAACAGTTGGCTTTAAAAAAGGAGGTGTTTGTACTGGTAGTTGCTTTCTCTTCTACTCTATGCACTCTCAAAAAAAGATTGTCAGTTTTGAAGAAAGTAGCGACAGAAATAAAGAGCAATAAACTGAAGAACTTTGCCGGGAGAAAAACGTCCAAGCGTCTCACATTCAAAACTAAGGAACATTTAAATAAGGAAGGATATGTAAGGGCATCGGATCTTGTGAATAAATATTCAATGCCTTAAAAACATTAATTTTTCTTGAAAGTGATTTAATCGGAAGCCTATTTTTCTGTCCTTAAACATTAATTGGAGGACGACTCGCCGACTGCTGGCCTCACTCCCACCTGCCGAGGTGGAAGATAATCCAATCAGTTATGGGGTGACGTGTGGTCAGCACGACGAACCCCCAGTCGTTGTTGTAGGTTTTCATGACCGGATTACGCCACTCGTTCGTAGGTAATAGGTTCTAACAACCAAATCAGGTTTTTATAGGCACTATAAAACATTATCAGTTTTTGCATTTTTTAACGAAACGCTGACATAACTTATTACTTCTTATATACATACCTTTAAAGGAAGAAATAGGTTAAAAACCTAAAATCCCATGTCTAGACATGACAAACCTTTGTCTGGTCTGCGATATCGTGTGTGCAATTATCCTATTTTAACAAGGTTAAATATTAAACTTTTTTACTATCAAGTAAATACCATATTCTGCACAAACACCACAATAGGTCGAGAATAATTAGTGACAACACACAACTGAAGCTGTAACCAATATTCACCAAATTTCACAGAAGCAGAACAACAATGAATCATATTGCGCTTATCTTATACGTTGTTTTCCCTAACGCACGTTTCACGCCCACGGTGCAGAAAAAAAAATCAGTCCATAAACCAGATGTTCTGGTGTATGTGGTGCACTGGATGATTCAAATATTTGGGTGAGCCAAATCTTCAAATTAAGATGTATTTTTTATAGTTAAATTTGGCTGTTACGTTTTGGCAGAGCGAGCCAGTTTGTGAACGATCCTGCCATAAACGATACTACTAATTTTAAGTTAGTTACAACAATCGCGTGGCCACTTCAATAGTAAGTTGTTAACAATACATTATTAGGATAATTTAGTCTGGTAGCAACTACTTTTTGTTTCATTTATTTGTGCGATACAAGTCCCCTGACGTTCGTTTCAACTGGAGTTTTTCTTGTTACTAGTTCACCCGTAATGGCGATGTGTGAATGACTACCGGATGCAGCTGCCCGACCTACGCTTCGGTTTCTTCGTGTACATCGATCAGGACAGCGGGGGAAACACTAGGGTAAGTGTGGACACTAATTCAATTTCTGTAGAAACTTTTTTTTGTAGGAATTATATTTTTTTCATTATATGTGAAAGAATGTAGCTCACGGTGTGTACACGGCCAAATTCAAAGTTTAACCATGGTTTAACCTTTAGTCTACTGGAGCCCATTGATGTCCACAGGATATTTTTCAAGGGAGGGGCATGCAATGTACTTTTTTTGCAGGAGGAGCAAGGGAGGCATACATTTCCCCATAATAGTGCTGCCACCTTTAGGAAACACTATTTCAGTCTGAAATTATCATTTTTCTTCAATGCGTTTATAATAATTAATAGGGCTCGGATTTTTAGGTAAATAAATATTTTTTCTGCGAGTAGATATGACCTCGTAAGTGATTTACAAATTCCGATCATAGTAACTGGAGCCTATATATCAAATTTTATTTCACATAAAAAAACATATTTTCCAATTTTTTAAAATGTAAATACACATTTCTTAATATTCGCTCATAAATGCATGAAATGAATGTTTTGTCCCAAGAATTTCACATAAAATTTCGTATCTACTTAAATTTTCTTATCTTTTTAAGATTTCCCAGAAAGAAATAAAAAGGTTTTTTTTATAGTCGCTGTATTTATTTTCTCATCTTAGAGAGGGAAAAATTTCTGCAAGACCTGGCAACAGTATCCAGTCTGGATGTAACGAATTGTCCATACTGAGAGGTAAAACGTAAGCTCAACGTTCAGTAGTGGACAGATTGTTCCACAGTATTTGCTTGGCGTGGTATTGCGTGGGAGAAGCACTAGTGTGTTTCGTTCGAAAGGTGCGAGTTTTCTGTAAGTGTGTGCGTATTTGAAAATGCCGAAAGTGAAATCTGCACCAAGCTATCGTTTGCAGCAATATGTTGCAGAATTCAAGAACACATTTACCACTGATGGAAAGCTACTCTTTTGTCAGCCCTGTGGAAAAGCCATAACAGCAGAACAGCGATCTCAGGTAACCCAACATGTGAATGGCAGTAAACATATTGCTGCAGCTGTGCGTGTGAAAAGCAAACAATCCCTTATTGGTGACCCCATCCCAAGTTCGTCCCAAGAACCATCCAAGTTTTCTCGTTATTGTGCGGATTTGTGTATGTCTTTTGTTTCTGCTGACATACCGCTTTATAAGGTGAATCATCCTCAGCTGCGAAATTTTTTAGGCAAATACACAAACATCGACACCCCAGATGAGTCTACTTTAAGGAAATGTTACCTCCCAAAGTGTTACGAAGAAACGATGCAGAAAATTCGTGATATCTGTGAGAATGAAAAAATCTGGGTCAGCATAGATGAAAGTACGGACTCAAGTGTAGGTAGGAAAGTGGGAAATGTAGTTGTTGGGTTATTGAAAAATGATGAAACAATTTCAAGTAAATCTTTTCTTTTAACGTGCCAAGAACTGTGTGCCACAAATCATGTTACAATTGCTAGATTGTTCAATGAAACCATGCAGATATTGTGACCAAGTGGGGTGAAGTTCGACAATGTTTTACTTTTGATCACAGATGCTGCAGCATATATGAAGAAAGCAGCAGAAGGTCTTGCAGTCAGTTATCCTAAAATGACTCATGTTACGTGCATTGTTCATGGATTGCATAGGGTATGTGAAGAAATCAGAAATGTATATCCTAATGTAGATAAATTGGTTTCGAATGGAAAAAAGGTGTTTGTGAAATCGCCAACAAGAATTGAAATCTTCAAAAAGGAAAATCCCCAAACACCGTTGCCACCCACACCTGTAGTTACGCGGTGGGGAACATGGCTTAATGCTGTTGCATACTATGCAGAAAATTTTGAAGAATTTTCATCTGTTGTTAATGGACTGAATAAAGATGATGCTTCTTCAATTGAAATTCTTCAAGGTATGTTGAGTGACTCTACATTAAGAAATGACCTGGCTTATATTTCTGCAAATTTGAGTTTCCTATGTAATACGATCAAGAAACTAGAAGCAACGGACATTCCTTTGTCAGAAGCAGTTAAAGAAGTTCGTGAAGTGGAGAGCAAGCTCAACAAACTTAATGGACCAAAGGCACAATTGCTTCGCAGAAAACTCCAAGATGTCATGACAAAAAATTCCGGTTTTAAAATGATGTGTAACATTTCAAATGTATTGGACGATGAACAGGAAGACAATATTGGATATTTAAGTGTGAGTGAAATATCATGCCTTAAGTATGCGAGGTTGACTTCATGTGATGTAGAACGAACATTTTCGCAGTATAAGGCACTGTTTCGAGACAATCGTCAGTCCTTTGTAATGGACAATTTGAAGATGACAGTTGTGGTGTATTGTAATCCACAATTTTTCAGCAAAACATGCTAATTTCATCTGGTGAGTAGAGTTGCTTTAAGCAGAAATTTTCAACATTTTTAGCACATAAAAATGCATATTTTCCATGTTTAAGTACATAAAGTGTAAATATTTTCCATATTTTGAGCACATAAAAAATAAATATTTTTCTGATTTTTAGCACCTAAAAATCCGAGCCCTAATAATTAACATACATTACAGTGATTCAAATTAAATTATGTGTGAAATATATAATATTTAGATGGACATTTATTTTCCAGGGGTGAATGTCCAAACCCCCTTGCTTCTCCTCTCGGCCGTCTATGCGAGCCTCTCCTATGTGTAAGAGTTTACGAACGGGAAATTTTCAGGGACGCTGTTCAAAATTGACGTGAAGTACAAAGAAATCTTAGCAAGAGAACTATACTAATGTTTAAAATTAAAGCAACAAACGGAAATTCTTTCCCATGTGTCCATTTGACCACATAATACGATCAGGTGATAGTAATATTTATGATGTCATAGACAACTGGTTTAAGATAGAAAATAATCTAACTTTAATGTGCCAGGATTCAGGGGTGCCCATCCCCCCCCAAGGCCAATGGTGCATCCCCCCCAAAATCATGTCATGAGTTTCCCCGAAATCATATCATTCGTCCCCTTAGACCATATCGTAATCCCCACAAAATATTTAATTATGACAGCGTGTCTACCTAAAGTAACTTTTTTCTTAGCTTTACTGAACATTATAATAATTGATCTGCCCCTCCTCCCTAAACAGGGGTGCCGTGCCATCACTCAAGACCACCCATAAAATAGTTCATCATAATCGAGAATATCGCGTGGATCCCACTTTAAACTGTGGGTTCAATCCTGATTAGCCTTAGAGTGCATAAAGTGGACTTAAAAAAGCAAATCAATCAATCGAGAATACCACTTGTCTTTTAATGCAGCTTTAGTATAAAAACTTCATATTCATGTCATTAAAGCGCCAAACACACATCGTAGCAATAAATTATTGCGAGCGAAGTGAGCAAGAAAATTTTTACATCCATTTCTTTGCAGGCTTTGAAAAATATTAATTTAATGGGGTGTCAATACTTCCTTAAGATCCCGAGATATTTAGTCTTTTCCTTTTCCAGCTTTTCCTTTGGCACATTCGGGGTCGAAAACGTGTGGATGCCTTATAACTAAATACAGTCTCCAAAATATAATGTTCGAATTCTCTCTCCACTACAGAAATCCCTTGATAATCTAAGATTTGACACTTTATCAAGAGCTTTCTATCTCCCAATTTAAATTTAATACTCAATCCTACCACCAAAATTTGCATGCCAATTTTAGACTTACTGTTAATATTGAAGAGTAGATATTGCCTCTTCCAAAAAAATTAATTCTTAGTCTCCACACCAGAATTTCCGCAGCAGTCTAAGACAATAGTAATACACAAGAATTGGATATCCTCTTCAATTTAATGCTCAATCCCTCTCTAACTAAAGAACTCGCCATAATCTTAAGACCTAGAGTTGGATACTGCCCCCCCCCTCTCTTTCGATAATGCCCTAAACACTTTCATTTCTTCATCTAATGGATTAAATATGGTGCACTTAAGTTGTAAAAGTTGTACATATATTTTGGAAAAGATATATATGTTGAATTTTATATTATTTGAGGGGGAAAAACCCCTGTGGGCACTCCTGACAGGATTTATCAACAAAAGAATCACGATAGCAACAGGTTAAACTTGGCAAATTTATAAAATAAAAATAAATAAAAAATTACACGACGAAAGGATTTCTGTTTGTTGCTTTAATTTTGGACATAGTGTAATTGTCGTATACGGCTGAAATCCATTTTTTTCCTACGAAATGACAATCCTCTTAGTGGATGTGAAATTAATACATTTACCTCCCAATAAGAACATCTAAATTAAGAAGAATATCGAAAAAAAAAATAGAATGGTGTGCGGCTCGCCCTTGTGACCACCACAATAAACTTGAGTGAATGAAAAATGTAGTATGTAGCAATGGAACATTCTTCAATCATGCAAAGTTGCGTTGAGAGTAGTCTACGCCTTGGGGAGAAAATAACAATGTATAAGAGAAGCAGTGTTGCCAGCTTACGGAATAGTTTCCAGAATATCGCTTCTAGCGTCTGTTCTATGGAAGCAGGGAAGGGTTACAGGGAAGCACGACAAGAGACCACTCTTTGAGGACACATAATGGCCGTCTCCCTATTTTAAAAATAAAAATATGCAAAATTTGAGAAAGACGTAATTTTCCTGAATAGTAATAGCCCATTTATAAATTATATCCCATAATGCTCAGGGAAATCAAGATCGACATTTTCAAAGTTTGTTAATAATAGTAACCATGGATAAATTATGTAACGTGATTTGTTTCAGAAGCATAATATTAGTTTTGTAGGGCATGTCATAATATCCACCTATGCTACATTCTTTCCTGTACTTTGCAGTTTGTAGTTAGAAATTTACGGCTACAAAGTTTGAAGACTGGTGTTTTATAAATTACATGTGAAACAATAGTTTACTTTTCCCCTCAATAGGACAATAGCTACGGAACGACTAAATAGAATTCATTTTATTAATAACCCACCTTGTTATTTTTCTTTGGATGTCTGATATCAACATGCGAAGGCTCACTTTAGAGTTGCCCAATTGAGGTTAGGACAGGAAAAATCTCCTACTCGAGATCTGTTGCGAAATGATTTTGTTTAAAGATTGAACTTGTAGAAATAACTAGTTTCCAATTCGTTGCTCTTGTTCGATGTTTTGACAAATGTGGGTAGTTGTAACCTGATTGGAGTTCTGTTTCTATAACTTTAAAACGAGTTTACAATCCCCAAAAGATTCCAATCTTCATCCGTGGTCCAAGTCAGGCTCTGACGTTATTTCATCTTAGCACCTATCGCTGTAGCATCGGTAGATAAACTCACACAGTTCACTGAAGATTTTGCGGAAGTATAATTTGGCACTACTTGGCACAAATGTACAGCTTTACCAAAATAAGAGTGCTCTTGGAGCGATGTAGTCACAGGGTTCCCAGGCAGGATAGAAGAGGAAGGGTGAGAGAGGAGACAACAAATTGTTGAATTAAGTTATCTTACGTCACGTTTCTATTTCTTGCGTTATTCACGATGCTGAGAATGAAAATTTTACCAGGGTTCGAACCTGGAGCTTCTGGCCGCACAGCTCGTGACGATAGCCACTTTTATCTAATTTGAAATTTAATGATACTGACCAGGGGCGCCGACTTGTCAAAATTATTGGGGCGGGGGGGCCTCTGATCACTGAAATAAATTAATGAATGACTCACTCTCTCCCTTTTTTAAGTTTGGATCTCAGTGTTCGGAATCACGTAAAAGCCCATCAATTCCTCAAAAATATCAAAATTTTTATTCACAGTTCTAATGCAGAATATTAATATTGTCCACGAATGGATATTTCACAAGTTTCGTCAACCATAATAGCAAAATATTCCCGACTTTTAATATCTGCTACCACGGAGCGCAAAACAGATCTCCCTAATATATCAATGATCTCATTCTGAATGTCATGTTAGAGCCATTTGTAGCCCAAAAGTCTCATCCACTACCTAGTTCATGCACATCGTCTTTTGAAACTCTTTTTAGAAAAAAATTTAACAATACTCATAATTACATACTTAGTATATAGTAAGTAATAAGTCATGTGTTTTGCTGTCTCTGGTCATAGCCCCCCCCCCCCAAAGTTGATGGTTTAGCGGTCTCATCCCCCCCCCCCCAAGTTGATGGTTTACCGGTCTCTGATGGTCTAGAACAGTGGTTTCCAACTTCAAAAGGTCCGAGGGCCAATATTATATCCAGCAGTTGATTGGCGGGCCGCATTTGGGGGGGGGGGGGGGGATTAAAAATTAGAAAAATTGTAAGTACTGAACTGAGAATGTAGTACTTACTTTCGCATGACCTAAATTTCTAAAATGAGGCATTAAAAACAATGGAATCACAAATCAAAATTTCATAATTGCAATTTATTTCACAAAAACCCAATACTTATGGATGAATTGAAAGAAATGAAAAACACACCATACAAATAAGAATCCTTCAAAGTAAGTGTTCAATGTGAAAATTAAGGCCGATCTGCTTCTTTTATTAAAGTTGGAATGTCCACTTCAATTTCTGCAATTGAAAGTCTCAGAAGGTGAAGCAGTGAAGAATCTGCCAATCGACTTCTGTAGCGGTTATTTATGAACTTCATTGAAGAAAAAAAACCCTTTCACACGTGTATGTGCTGCCGAACATCCATGTCATTCTTTGTCCAAAACTACGAAGGTTTGGAAAGCGTTCGTTTGAAAGGTATTTGAAAAACTCTGGCCCCTTTTCTTGGCTAATTTGAAGGAACACATCGCCTTGCAAATAACACAATTCAAGTTGGAGAGAAGCTTCTTGTTCTTCGATGTTAACGCCAAGAGGATTGCTAAATAGCTGGATGCTGCTTTACGTTCTTCAAAATCTTTAATCTGGAGTCAAACTCATCCATTATTTCTTTAATATTTGCACTGAATTAAAAAATGTCCAGTGTTTCTTCATCATCTGCTAGCCGCCGACAGATTGGAAAATGGACAAGGTTATTCCTTTCCAAAGTAACGTTGAAAATCTTCAGTTTATTACGAAACCCATCTATGTTTTCCATTAAATCTGACACCAGCTGGTTTCTTTCCTGCAGTTTCAAGTTCAGTTCGTTCAGATGACCTGTGATATCTGTTATAAATGCCAGTTGTTTAAGGAAGTCCATACTCTGAAACTGTTCCTTCAGTAAAAATAGAACGTATTTTAATAAAAAATACATAAAATTAATGTATTTTCCAAACTGGCTTCGCGGGCCGCAAAAAAAGGCCACCAGTTGGAAACCCCTGGTGTAGAACATTTCAAATGTTTATTTAAAATTAAGTTCATGTGGCAGAATTCTGAGTAAACTTTACAAGAGAAGCAAAATAATACATTAGATCCTCTAAAGCAAAATTATTTGGGGGCTCTGCCCCCACATCGTTAACATTGGGAGGGCTCGAGCCCCCCAAGCCCCATGGAGTCGGCGCTTATGATACTGACTTTTTCTTTCAGTGTATTTCCATTGATTCATCATGAACAACACAAACATGCATGTCTTACCAGGATTCAAATCTAGAAGTTCTGTTGTCGTAGTGCCCTTTGTCAACCACTCCGCCACGAAGGTCCACCACTACTTGCTGGTGGAGTTGCTAGTATTTTTAGAAATTCTACTATATACGAGTACAAGTAATAAAAGTACGATTGGGAGGGCCGATTGCCACCATTGCCCACATTTGATGAACATTTTGACCATGGTATAGCAGAGTCCGACACGAGCATACGACGTGCGTCCGCTAGTTTGAGTGTCTTACAAAGTCGCGTAAGGCGATTTGCTACCATTTCACTTGTCCCAGGGTACATCAACTGGCAGCTACAATTTTGAGCTATTAAGGTAAAGGTACCCCTCTGCGTGTGCACGCATGCCATGAAGGCACATGGGCTGATGTGGAGGTATGGAGCTCCACATATTCTTGATGTCGGCCATAGTTGGGATGATGTGATTAGCATCACGCCCGGTTGCCTTTACCTTCAAGTGTTTACCCATTATAAGAGGCCGGATGGTCGTCAGAGCAGCACAGAATCAGGGAAATGACCAGAGAAATTCCTGGTCCAGATCACCTGCCCCAGGATTCGAACCCGGGTCTTTCACGGGGTAGCCAGATGCTCTACCGGTTGAATGATAATAGGTCAGTACAACCATTCATACTTTTAACACATGACGTAATCAACAATACAAGAATTAAGCATCTCTGGGACAACGTGGCCGACATGGAACCGAGGAAACCAATTTTGAAAGAGGGTTTTCTAAAACGTGTGACGTGGCATGCTTGATGACATGTCCGGTCCGTTTGTTCTTGTTGTTTTGATTGGTTGATTGAGTTTGTGTTTTAAGTCCACTTTATGCACAGTAAGGCTAATCGGGATTGGACCTATAGTTTAAAGTGGGATCCTAACCACTATGTGCCTCCACCGGGTATCGAACCAGAACCCCTTTATTACAAGACGACGACGCTGCCACTGCGAAATCGAGGAGGCTCATGTGTTGTTGTTGTTGTTGATTGCTTGTTTTTGTTTTTGGTAGATGGACGTGTGAGAAGAGAAACACTTAATCTTCAGCAATATGACCTTCCACATTAGCTTGAAGGTGTGCCCTTGGCGATGTCGTATATAACTGCAGCATGATTGTGCAGATCCCCATTATACTGATAAAGTGGTCTACCACCTCAATCGCAGGTTTCCTAACAGTATCAGCCGTAGCAGTCTCATTCCGTGGCCAGCACAGGTTCCAGAATTACCGCTTTTGAATTTTTTGAGTGATTTGTTTTATCTTACCTCGCATTTCTGAAACTTTTGGCTAATCGCGAAGATGAGTGATGATATGATGAAATTGATGAAGGGACACTTACAAAGAACACTCATACTTAGGCTGGTATTCGATCCCGTGACTCCTGACGTCTTAATGCTTTGCGTTAATGACTCCGTCAAGGAGGTCGGCCTTTTCGATTTCGTTTATGGCGTTTAAAGAAGGGTGAAGTTGGACACACGTACTCAACTAATCGCTCGCATCACGGATGCTTTTACCGAAATCAGGGAACGTCGGGATGACTTACGCCGAGCAACCGCGCATATTTAACACACATCAATTCAAAACTGAATTGATGTAAATGGTGCCATTTTTTTTTTAAAAAAAAGCAACAACTTGTTTTTAGGTAAACCGGTCAACAGTTTTCGGACGTTTCTTTTCCTGTCGTTCCTACACTTGTGGTCGTACAGGGTAGCTCCCCCCCCATGAGCCTTTTGGTCGAAGCAGAACAAAAAGCATATGGGGACCAAGTCGCCCAGGGTTCGATGTCCGACTTTACCTGCGCGATACACATAAAGAAATGAAAATTTTATTGTGATAAGGGCTAAAATAATATGAAATTATAAATGTAATGTAATTTGGGTCTGATAAGCTGTAATTATGTGAGAATACACTATGAATTACTACACATGTTTTCGTATTGAGAGAATATCAATTCCACCACTTGAATTAGCTCTTGGTCGCATTTACTCTGGTGCACTGTTCACTAATATGTCTGTTACCGTCCGTTAGGATAACTACTTGCTTAGTCGATGTCAATTTGAATCGATACCATACAGATACCGATATTCTTACTGATTCCAAGCGATACTAACACTGATTATTGAAAAAAGTAAGAATTTAAAGTTGTTCAAAATATCTATGTATATTTTAACCGTCAATTTAGCAGTATTTTCCTACAAGAAAATAAAATAAAGTGCTTCCCTGTGCTTTGCACAACGCCATGAAGGCGTATAGTGGTGTGGGGTTAGGGCCGCACACTTTCTTGATCTCGGCCGAGCTGGGCGTGATGTGATCAACACCAAGCCCCTGCCCGGCTCTACCCCTCAGAGTTACCTCCAGGTAGCCACTTTATACGACGCTGGGTGGGCGCCGGAGCAGCTTGAACAGGTTAAAAAAGTCCCGGCGGGGATCGAACCCGGGTCTCTCGCATGGTAGTCAGACGTTCAAAACATTCAAAAATTAACTCAGAATATTATAATAGTTTTTTCACATAATATGTTTGCAAAATAAATTAAATCCTCGAATTTAATTAGACTCCTTGAAATTGATGCTTGGCATTTTTGCGAGTTCCGCAAACGACTCAAACTATGAAATTCAACCAATACTACCCTCAACCGATACCACCGGTACCCGCCGATACCGATACATAGGCGTAGGAAAAGGCTCCGCCACAATAGCATCCCGATACATACTTTTACTCAGGTTTCAGTACCCTGTACATCACGTGACTATGCGCAACGCTGCGACGCCAAGGGTCCCGGGTTCGAATCCCGCTCGGGCTTGGTTGTTTGTGAATGTCCGTTCATCAATTTCATCATTTCATCACTCATCCCCATCTTCGCAAATTAGCCAAGAGGCACAAAACGCGAAGTAAAATAAACTAAATCAATCGATCAAAATCAATCAAGACTAAGCACAAATCTGATTCTATAAGTGTATAAATTCGATGTGACTCTTTCAAACGGTAGCATGGTAAGCCAAGACAGCAACGAAGTTTAGATCTATTTCTTTGAAAACTGACCGACGGCTCTGGTCCGTACATAAATAGAAGGTTCGCTGCAAGACAAACAGATTTTAGAGATTGAGGTTTTTGAAATTCCGTTGAATCCAAGCAAGAAAACTTAAAAATTCAATCCTATTTTAAAATATTTCGTTTGAATCTCAATGATTTCGAAGGAGAAAACATTATCGATTGATTGATTTGGTTTATTTTACTTCGCTCTTCTGCCAATTTTGGCTAACCGTGCAGATGAGGATGCATGATGATAAGATGAATTGAGTGAAAGGTTAATCACAAAATTCTATGGACAGAACAAAGTATCGTAGAGGATTGTACTGACTATGGGCCCAGACGCCAGAGCCTCTTTAGTCTGCAATATGCATTCCAGGTGTACAAGGTGGAAGTGAGGTTGGCATTTGGGTGTCCTGACACCCCATGATTTCTCTTTAGTTTGGTTTTGCAAAAGAATAGCTTTGATCATGCAGTGAATTATTTCGAACAGTTCAGACATACAAAGTGAGTTCGAATGTTGATAGTTCTACTGTCAGATGCACCTTATGAATAACACCAGTCTTCAAACTTTGTAGATGACACTTTTTCTCTGTGCGTATTTGCGTAACTTTAGGAGTTTTCAATTTTTGATATTTTGTTCATTGTGTTCTGCAGAGTGCTGAGTCTGTTCCCTAGTGTTAAAATCGCGATTATAATACTGGTTCTTGAATGTTCGAAAGGCGTAATATGTTCATTTTCATTTGGAATTTAAGTTGAAATTTATGAACTGAATTCAGCACTTTGTAAATTTCTAAATTCATTTGCTTTCTTGGTTGGCTAACGATCCAGAGGATGTAAATGGATATACAGGGTGCTTCAAAATGATTTTAACGATAAAAACAGCATAATGAACGATCGAATATCCACTTAAATACATTCAAACACATCCTTAAGTTTCTTTTAAACGGTCCAAATAGTTCTATATTCTGCCGCCAAGTGGCAAGCTAACCAGTTGTAAAATGGCTGCCAGTGGTGAGGAGAAAGCATTTTTCAAGAGTAGGTCGGTCGTGAGTACGCAACGTCAGTTTCGCGATAGTCATTCCATTGGCACTTAAACTTGGACACTTACATTAAATACGTGTGAAATTGTATCTTATTTTGATAATTTATGAATAGAATATAACGAGTGGAAATCGTTCACATCATTTTGAAATACCGTGCATAACTGAATATATATACATCACACTAATTATGCACTTGTTTCCTTGGTTGGCTAACGATCCAGAGGAAGTAAGTACATACAAAAGTGAGTGTATATACATTATAATAATTATGCTCTTGCTTTCTTGGTTGGCTAACGATCCAGGGGAAGTAAGTGCATACATCACAGTAATTATTAATTTGTTTCCTTGGTTGGCTAACGATCCAGAGGAAGTAAGTACACAGGAAATCGAATAAAACGTCCCCCCTTACGGTTATGCAACCTGGAATTTTATATCATCTAGTTTCGCCTGGTAGAGTAGTTCCCGAGAGGAGCAGTGTTTCCAAACCTATAACCGTAGTGTTTCCAACCCCGTATTCGTTGGTTGGTTGTTGATTTGATGTTTTAAGTCCACAATGCACAGTATGACTAATCGGGACTGGACCTTCAGTTTAAAGTGGGTTCCGAACCACTTTGTGCCTCAACCGGGACCCCTTGATTACAAGGCGACGACGCTACCACTGCGCCATCCAAGCCTTTATTGCTTCGTAGAAGACGAAACCTTCACGTAAACTTCTTCATTCGTGATTTACATTTGGTTTACAAACTCACATTACAGGACACTCTTTTCCTGTATTGCATGTTTTCTGGTGCATTTATTTTTCATTCTGTGGAGAAAATTCTGTTATTATTTTACATCTTATTTTTCGCAGCTTCTCTACCATTTATTGGCTAATCGCAACAATGAGGATGAATGATGACTCGATGAAATTGATAAAAGGACAGTCATAAAGGAAACATGGAGGGCTAGATTCATATTATTATTATTACTTTTATTATTATCTTTCTTTTGTTACTTTACTTTTGTCTAATCGCAACGATGAGGATTAGTGTATGATAAACTTCATGAAGGAACACTCATAAACAATCATACCCAGGCCGGGACTCGAACCCGGGAATTTCGGCAGCGAGATCAAAAGCCGACGGATTACCACGCTCGGGCACAGCGGCGGCCAATTATTATTAGTGATATTGTCTCAAGTAGTATATTTTGCCACCATATTCTTTCACACAATCATGAAACGGATCAAAATTAAAATGTTAAAATACCTGCCTACGTTGTTTTTTTTAGCTTGCAATATAAAGAAAGCCCTACTGCACGAAGCCAAATTGTGGGAATACGAAACAGAACCAAGTTAACATATCTTGACCGTGGAAAGTGTTAATACAAAATCTAGAAAAGAGCCATTTAACAGTTGCCTGATTGCTTTTCCATTTGTTGTATGGGAAGAATTGTCTGAAATGTGTGTGTAGTGGCAGGCAAAGGAGAATACAAAGATCGAATAGAGAGGCAACACTTTCATTGTTCTGCACTGCACAGACCACGCGTCTCGTCGAGTGGGCGGGGCACTGTGGGTGCGAGAGAGCTGCTGTTGCTTCTGCAAAAAGAACACTGATAGACAACTGAATGACGCTCCGCTTAAAATCTAGTCAATCGAGAAAGGATTTGTTGAGGAAGTGAATTGAAATATAAACACCAGAATTTGGTCTAAGCCTATAATGGTTACTAGCAATATGAGCTGATCAATTTTTACATGTGGAATTCCGTAATGAACGAGGCAACAGGTCGCACTCCACACCTTTAGTCTGGTAACACTAATAAATCATCTCATTATATGCGTTCGGTTATGCTGATAGTCATGTTTAATATATTACCTTAAAACATAAACAATATCATGGACTCACTCAGAGGCAGAATTCAATTTTACGCTTTACTTTCCTGAAGATATTGTAGCAATATAATCATTCCGCTCTATTTTCGTATTCTCAATTGAACTCGCACTACTTTTTCCAGAAGTTGAGCCCCCCTCCCTTCTCCCACCTTAAAAATTATTGGGTGAGAGGCTATAAACTATACTAAAACTGAATTACAGACAATACTTTACGACTCAAAGTGACGTGACCTAGAACGTAGTGAAAAATCACTGGTGCAAAATTCAACGTAATGATAAAATGAAGGTAGGAAAATGGATGTGCTAGAAAGTTTTACATACATACACACAGTTAGCTCCGTGTAGAAGATATTTCTTCACATTTTTCTCACCTTGGCTTCCTTGAATTCACGAAACTGTAAAGCCATGAACACATTACCCCCTATAATCACGGAGTCCCAGGTTCGATTCGATATATAGTCAATCAAAAAGAAAAACAATGGATAATGTCCAATTAAGTCGAAACGCTGTTTGACCCGGTGCTCATTCACAGAGCAGAAGAGTTATTTTGACAAAATCCTGTTTCCCTGCTGGCTGCTTCGGGGAGAAGGGCTTTGTAAAGTTGCCGCTTCTTGCCCAAGCGGTAGACCTAATTCGTTGTTTGGCCACGAGTTCCTTCGTAGGTAAACGCGGCAACAGAGGATCACTGCCATAAAGGTGGTTCCCGCGCCGGCTGAAAGAGCGACGGGAATTTAAAGAACCATTGTCACTAACTTCAGACAGACATCTAATAATTTCCTTAGGTTTCGAAGCTGATCCGAAGGGACAACAAATACCAAAAAAACGACATGAATTAAATGATCGATTGGTCCGTCCTTCTGTTGATGGATGGCAATCCATATTAACAATAATAATCGTAAGCTTATCATTAAAGAGTCAACAATCAAAGCTAATACGCATCTATTGATCAGAAATTACTAGAGTGTTAAAGTTGTTTTTGTACCTTTTGTTATTTTAAGTCGCTCTTCTGCCACTTTCGGCTAATGAGGATGAGTGACGATTACATTAAATTGACACCATGATACCAATACTGAAGCCGTGACTCGAACCCGGAAATTTCGTGGTATCGGAAGTGGACCATTTAACGCGCTTGGCCACCAAAGAGAACCTTCTCTGCGGCCAAGCGCGGTTAGTGATGGACTAACGATCCAGACACCGAATGTTCCGGGTTCGAGTCCCGCCAGGACCTTTGTCAATTTCTTAATCGTCAGAAATCCCTTCACAATCTAAGACATAACACTTTATCAAAACTTCATTCCCCTCCCCTCCACCTCAAATTTAATACTCAATCTTCCCAACAAAATTTCCATGCCAATTTTAGACTTCCTGTTGATATTGCTCCCTCCAAAAAAGCAATCTAAGACGTAATAGTAATACACAAGAGTTGGGATTTCCTGCCCCCCAAAATAATTATCAATCCCGCTACCTGAAAATACCACTAACTTCATTAATCGCCCATCATAATTACCCTATCAATCTAAGACCTAATATGTAAGAGTTGGATATCGCCCCCCCCCACCAATATTACTTATTACCGGTAACAATTCCCCTGACAATCTACAAATTACTATTTGTATAACAGCAATGGCCAATTGATAACGTAATTAAACTTGTTCCCTGTTTACTCAGTCAAATTTCCATCAAAGTCTACTCCATTATACCCCTTCCCCTGGGCACCACTGATTTAGAACTGTGACAACGTGATAGGTGTAATGTAACTAATAGTTAAGTGTTAGGAATGGGTGCATGTGTCCTGCGCATTTGAATTTCATGTGAATCATATCTGTCAATAATGTGAATATTAATATTATAGAATATAATATAATGGTGCAGGTGTGTGAAAAAGTAACCATGAGCACCAAGGCATCAATAAGAAAGAATTGGAAACATAAGTTGCATATGGAGATGTGTGTAATTAGTTTTGTTCTGGGATGTAGAAAAGGACATCGGTTAAACCGTGCGGGGTTTCAATACTGTGTCCACCCGCCGTTGGATTCAAGCACTGCATCTAGTCGACGAGGCAAGGATTTCACGAGCAGATGTTTGGTCTTCTTCTTAAACTTTCCCAAACATCAAACACGTGAGCCAGTAGAGCTTTCATTGTTCTCAGCTGTCTAGGTTCCCACTCTCTCACCATCAACGCCCAAATGTTTTCGATTGGGAGACTTCGCTGGCCAATTTACTCTTGAAATTCCTGGGTGTTGATTAAACCAGGTGGTGTTCGCTTTCGATGTATGGACGCTGCTGTTGCCTTGATCGAAAGTCACGTGCGAAATTTCATCTTCAAGGTGTCTCTCTCGCACGCTGGGAAGCGTGTGGTTTTCCAGCACTGCGATGTATTCCTGCGAATTCATTCTCGAGGACACTTCCACCAATCCATCTACTCCAGGCGAACTGATCCATCCTCACACCGCCATGGATATCCTGCCACTCCTAGCATGGGTAAAATTGTTCTTGGGGCCGTAGCGAGTGTTGTTGCGCCTCCAAACATAAACCTGACCATTTTCGTCAGACGAAAATACTTTCTCGTCGCTCAAAATTACGTTCTGCCAAAATTCTTGAGGAGCTGGTAAATATTGTAAAGCAAAACTGATCCGTGCTTCGTGATGGAAATGCATCATTGCTTCTTTCTTTGCCGCTCGATGGTGCCGAACTGTTGCAGCATGGCACTCCAGTTTCAACTCTTGGCGAATCTTCGTTGCAGCCATAAAGGGATTGCCCTCGCTCATCTCAATGTTGCCTGCATCTTCTTCCCTGGTTGCCTTCCTCGACCGGCCTTTGTTGGGTCTTAACTTCATTCCTTGGTCCCCTTTTTCCTCGTAACACCGAATCCATCGCCTGGCGCAAGAATCGTCCACACCAAGGGTCGTAGCAATCTGTAGTGCAGCAAATCCGCCGCACAAGAACATGCGGACTATCTTCTCTCTTGTAAATTCCGAAATGTAAGGCATGATGAACTGATATCGTAAAGGAACATTCGGACCGAAGGGACATGCTGCACGTGGCACATGCCTCTTGAAAACACCTTATCGTCGGTGCATGTAGAGTTTCACGCCCATTCCGGTGCAGAAAGTTTCATTTTATTGGTTCCTTCGCAAGTGGCATGCTCAAGGCATAGATACGAGTAAAACTGCTGCAGGATCTCGAACGAAGCACCCACCGGTGCTCGAATTAAAGCCAAAGCGTGGTGGCAAAAGGCAACCGTGAAGTTACTGCATCTGAGATTTACGTCAAGCAGGGCCTGCGTGGTGTGTGCAAAGAAACTCACGCTTGCTTGAGGAAATAAGGATACTATTGAATCAATGCAATATAAAAGAGTATATACCGTAAAATATACATTATTATTGACTCATGCATTGCCTGAAAAAAATTCATTGTTTTCTCGCACATTTCTACCCGCAATGAATATAAATGTATAATCTATTAAATTAAGCAGGTGCATGCAGATTTAAAAATATTGATAAGATGATTCAATTGAATTGAATTGATTTGTTGTTTTTAAGCCCACTTTGTGCACTGAAAGGCTATTTGGGACTGGGCCTACAGTTTATAGTGGGTTCCGAACCACTATGTGCCTCCACCGGGTATCGAACCCGGGACCTCTTGATTAAAAGGTGACGACTCTACCACTGCGCCATCGGGGAGGCCCTAGTCCTCTTACGGAGATAATTCGTTCGGAGCAATAGAAATGCCCTATCAAAACAATTGGGAAATATTATTTTCAATGTGGATATTCTTCGGAAAATATGTTTCTAACAACAGTTTACCTAAATAGTGGGGACGTGGGGTGAGATAGAGGGACGGAGTTGGAAGAGAGAGAGGGAAAGCACACAATTTTCTGTTCGGTGCGAACCTTTGGGATTGCTTTTTCGTAGCGCACCAAAAACACAATACGTATAACACAAATACAACCCAAATACAACCCAAACCTTCAATGGCAAAATTGTGAGTCAACCACTCAACTGGAATAAGAAGTACGGATTTAAATCTAGGAGGCCAGAAGATAGTTATTGCGTTACCATGTGCCAAAAAAATCCACTTTGCCCGCGAGAATTGTCATGCCTGAGTGAAATGTAGTTTACGTTAGTTGTGAGAGTTGCTTCAATTCCATTGCCTGCCAAGAATAATGATAGCGCTGAAAGCATAAAATACAGAAATGTGCATGTTTGGCGAGCTATGAGAAAAGCAGATCCTTATGTTTTCTTTTCAAAATTTACTAATTGTATGTCAACCTTTACATATAGCCAATGGCGACAGAGGATGAATGATGCTTCAGGGAAATTTATGAAGATTGAAGAAACAACGAAAAAGAAAGACTCATAATTATCAGAGGCTAGGACCCAAGAACCCTGGCTACGCAGCATGTTATGATATTTAAGTATATCACGGATTGCTGCTAAATCCTTTCCTTAGATATTTGTAATGAATGAACCTCCGCCCCCGCTACGAGAAAAAGAAAGACTATAGGATGTGAAACATTCACAATGTAATTGCATTGCTTTACATTGCTCTTAGCTGTATTCCAAATGTAGTCAGAGATCAGCGATAAGTTGGATTTTTTTTGTGCCAAGGTATAAGTGTATTTGAGCGCAAGGGCTACCTATTTCATCATTTATAAAGAGTTATCTTCGTCGTTACAGTAGCACCAGGCACAAATGCATCAATTTTACATCACTCTTCTGCCTCTTGAGTTAATCGCGATAATACGGATGAATTATCAATTTATAAAATTGTGACGAGACAAACTCAGTGATACATTCATGCCTGACCAGAGTTCGAATCTGGAACATATGACCTCGCTTCGCTAGAAAGGCTGGCAGAAATGTATCGGAAAAGTGTAGGAGCACCAAGAACCGTTTTCGCCCAGCACAGACGATGAAATCATTTACAGCGACTCGCTGTGGCAGAGTTGCTCGTCACCCCCTCCCCCTCACTCGCAGATAGCCTAGCCTTCTCAGCACCCACCTGCTGATGGAAGAGTGGAACCACAAGCAAAACAACCTGCGCAGACCCACGACTCCTGTGCACCGTACTCCCGCGAGGAGGGGCGGGGGAGAGTGGACCATGCTTCCTTATGGCCCGAGCTGAAGGGAGATCTGCGCGGGTACTTTTCGTCCCAAGGATTTTTTTCGTTGTGGTCGATCTATACTTTTCGTTTCAGGCATATTCCGACTGGAAGGTTTCTGGCACCCCTCCGCCCCCCCTTCCCACCATGGTTAATAAATGAGACCCTTTCAAAACCTTTATCGCATTATCGCAAGAAAAAGCTGGTATCAATTTTACACCACCATACAATAAGATTTACACGGGAAACATTTCCTAACATATTTTCTTGATTCGGTCTAAGGGCAAATTAAAAATAGTCAAAGAATTAAATTACTGAAAATATGGAAAAGCGCGATACCGAAATCTGTAATGAGTGCGAAGGGAAAATCGAGAAAAGGAAAAAAAAAGTATAAAAGTATTCGAATAACCAGATTAAGAGAGAAAGTTATCACGGCTCGAACAATGCAAATGAAAAAAGAACGGGAATACGAATTGAAATATACGACAATCGGAAGTAGGCTGAAGGAAGCAAATTTTAATAAACGTGGAAAGAAAACATAATGAAAGGAGCCCTGGTTCGATTCGCGACGGAAGCTCATATTTGTTGTTCGAATCCCACTCTACACTGTATGTCCAAATGCATTTACACTTAAAACAAACTTCGTGGAACTTTTTCCAAATCAGATGCCGCCAAAAATTTAAAAACAAAAAGAATAACTCTGAAGGAAAAATGCCGAAAGCGTTATTGCAAAATGAAAAAAAAAATCCTCACATATTCGTTCGGAAGTGGTACAAGAATAATAAAAAACTCAAGCATAAATGTTAATAACACTTGTTATTATTACCTGAGACATTCTCAAAATAAACTTCTTGTCCGTTAAAATCAAATCAAGAGGAAAGCAAGATATCCACCCGGTCGCGTGAATCTGTGGCTAGATTCAAGAGTTGGAAACACTACGCTTCTCGCGAGCTGCTATTCCTGGCGAAACTAGATGATATCAAATTCCGGGTTGTATAACCGTAAGGAAGGGGGCGTTACATACGATTTCCTGTGTACATACACAAGTGAGTGTATATACATTATAATAATTATGCTCTTGCTTTCTTGGTTGGCTAACGATCCAGGGGAAGTAAGTGCATACATCACAGTAATTATTAATTTGTTTCCTTGGTTGGCTAACGATCCAGAGGAAGTAAGTACATACAAAAGTGAGTGTATATACATTACAATAATTATGCTCTTGCTTTCTTGGTTGGCTAACGATCCAGGGGAAGTAAGTGCATACATCACAGTAATTATTAATTTGTTTCCTTGGTTGGCTAACGATCCAGAGGAATTGAGTGTATATATAAAATAAATTGTATATACATCTTGTAATTGTTAAGGTTCGGAAGTTGATGACTTAAGAAATCTTAAAAAATACATACAGAATGACCATAAAATTATTGAAAACATTAACTAAAATTTTAAAAAAATAACCTACAAATAATTCTCACCATTAAAATGAAAGCTTGATTTTTTTTATAAATTACAACAGAGTAGTTGAATTAGACAAAACTCTTTGTTTGGTGTTATAAACTACTGAAGCAAATAGGAAGTAAGCAATTAAGTGCTTATATAGTTTTCTTTATTTTTACTTCAAGGTTCTTCTGTGTAAGGTCATTCACCTCCTTTGAGAGTGGGCCTTGCACGAAACAGTAGTAGGTCAGCATCTGAAAATGCAGTTGTGTTTTGCGTACACCAGAGTATATATATGTTTTTTATGTTGTGACTAAAACCCAATATTAAAGCGATTGTAGTGGCCAGGAAGGGAACCTCAAAGTAGGCTTCACATTTTTATATATTTAATATTTATATATAAAAATATTATATATATTTATATATATTTTATATATATTTTAAGTTCTGGGGGTAAAATAAATGTAATTTAATCCAATGACAAACTTTCAGTTAAAAATAATATTGTGCATTTTCATTGAGCGTACGGCAAACTTGCCGAAAGGACCAGGTCAGGAAATTTAAATACATAAATTACTCTAGCAAATGCATTTAAAATTCATGAAACAACAGGCAATAAGAAAAAGAGAGCTCTAAAATGAAGAAAAATTGGCTAAAGGTGGCAGAAAGTACTGATAAATAACCTAAAAGCCGAAAAGGCCGACAAATGCAACATAAAAGTAATGTTTCTGGTTCTAAGTGAGGAAAACGGACTGATATCAGGTTTAGCATTGGTTTCAAGGCTCAGAAGAAAAAAATGATTTTGTCATCAACTTCCGAGCCCTAATCATAATAATTATTAAGGTTCGAAAGTTGATGACCTAAAAAAGTCAAAAAATTGTTAATGAAACCCGTTGTTTGGTGGTTTAAATTACCAAACCAAAGGGAAAAACAATTATGAGTTCTAACGTAATTTTATTGTTATTTCAAAGTTGTTTAAAATACACTACAAGGTTTTTCTGTATAAGTCATCCACCTCCATGCGGAGTGTGCCTTGCATGATACATTTTTCGCTCAGCGTGTTTTTTGCCGGCATCAGATTATATATATTTTTAATGTTGTGAAAAACTTTACATAAAAAGCACAGATTATAGCGATAATAGTGGCCAACAAAGGAAACTCAAATTAGGCTTCACCCAAAGTATTTTAAATTTACGGGAGCAGAAATTAATTTGCCAGAATTAATTATTTAATTTATTACCAAAGTGCCAAAGATTTCAGTAAGTAAAATTAACATTGTGCATTTATTTTTACCACATTTTCGATATTTTCGATTCATGACGCTGCTAAAAAGTCCAATGTCATAAAATTAAATATGAAAGCTATGCTAGCAAATACATTTAAAATTCATGAAACAACAGAGAAGGAGCAAAATGAACCTAAAAATATTTAAAAGTAACAAAAGCGGTACAAATTATTGAAACATTACCTAAAGGCACAAAGAAATCTCAAAAATACAAAAAGAATGGGCAAAATAAAAACAGTGTATTCCGGTTCTAATTCAAGAGAAACGGACTGCTATCAGGTTTAACATTGTCTTCAAGCCCCTGATAAAGATCATCAACTTCCGAGCCTTAGTAGTTTTGGACTTGTTTCCTTGGCTGGCTAATGATCCAGAGGAAGCGAGTGTATATGCCCTATTAGATTTTCTAAATCGACAAATGTCATTTGTGTTCATGATATTGATACTTTTTGAATACTTAGAAAAAAAAATCGTCATCAAAATTTGCTTTCTTAGAAGATGTAATTCTTTGGCAACCACAATCAAGTACAAAAGTTTACGGCGATTATAATATGAGCGTAAGAAATAATGAACTATATATGCACAAAGAAGTATTACTAGTTTGCTGTAAAAAATCATCGTAATTACTATTCTTATGGTGAAGTTAATAACTCTATGCAGTGTTAATATTTACGTCGCTTCAAAGTTTCAACTACACATACATTTTTGCACGTTTTTCAAAATTAAATAAATATCGGAAATGCTATCGAATAATTTTTAATCCAAAATATTTCCAAGGAACCGGTACAATGTGTTTATATCCTGAGATTTGGCAAGCCTATTATTACATATCGCCGGCTGAATACTATTTTGTCGAATGCCATCTGCATCTGCAACTTCTCAGGAGAGCTAATTAAGGTTTGATTTATATGGATTTGAAATACACTACAAGATTTGCATGAATATTTTTTTTGTCAGATACGTTGATTCGGAACGTACCGCATTAACATGTAAGGGACGCGATAAAGTTATCAAGGGGAGATACGACAAACCAGTATTCACGCAGCGATATGTAAATATGCATTTGTTCCCTTGGTTGGCTAACGATCTAGGGGGAGTGAGTGAAATATACTGTAACAGAAATTTCTAGACACCTATGCAAGCTTGCGATGTGTATCAAAGATCTCTACTATTTGAGGGTGCAGCAATATTTAGGATCGATAGTATAAAGCAGTTGATTCTCAATTAGCCAGTAAAATTGATCTGCTGTCACGCTGAAATCTGATTCTGTGTTGTGTAAAAGTTGAACTAAGATTAAGACCCTGCGGTCTGCGGTCACAGTTGACCTGCTATTTCCCTCCAATCAGCAGACACTGAACGTAGTTCAGCTGTTGTAACATGGCTGTACTAACTTGCTTGTAAAATGTTTTGCAAGTGAACGTATGCGGCAAGACGGGAGAATCAATTCATGAAATCCTGTTTCCATAATAATAAAGAAGAAACATGCACAACAAAGTGAACAATGATAAATACTGGCTGCTGTTGTTACTCAGCTTGTAGGACCAAGTCTGCTAGCCAATTGTAGTGACAACGCAGTAATCGGATATTGTTCGTGACATTTGTACTATTCTGGGTAGATACATCTTCTTTGGAAACGGGACAAAAATACACTCGGTGTTGTGGAGTGTCAACCTGATTCTTGCAAGGCAGATGCCTGTTGGTTATCTTTTCCCCAAATCTATTAAGACAAAACCTGTAAAGTACGTGTGCAGTGAGAAAGCACCGTAGGCCTCTTGATGGTTGGAAATAATTTTATGTTAATTTTTCTTGCTTATTTGGATAAACGGGTAGAGTTTCCTCCCCTATCTGAGTTTACCCACTCTTTCTGCCTCTCCTCATCGACCTGAAACTTATGTTTCTGAAAGTGTGATAGACGTTTCCCATTATTCCCATTATCTGCTTCTGGTGCACCTTTTTGAATTAAAATTGTAACGCTGATATTTTGATCAAGTATTCTACTCGTAAGATTGTCGCGAATAATAATTAAGTTAATGTGCTTATGTGAGACTGAGCAATGCTTCCTCCGCGAACTATTTATGCTATCTTAAGAGTTTTAGGATATGATATTCATACACACATGCGACAATATGACAATTACAAAGGTTAGATTAATTAATACTCATGCTATTTGTTGGCTACATTGCCGTTTACAATTTACCGTTTATGGTTTTAAGTATAACGTGAATAATTGTTCCTTGTGCGAACACCTTTTATCTTTTCTGAAAGTATAAATATATTTCAATGAACTATTGTTTGCTGTTAACTTAAACTCTGATCTATAACATTGATTAGTCCGCCGGAATAACGATGCCTAGGTATGCCATAGTACTGATTTAAGTTATGCAATGATTTGATTTACGCAGATTCGCGGTAGATTGGCGTCATCTCTCTCACACACGCACATGGTTGGATCTTACCTTCGCTGCATTCCCTCTGACCTGGGTAGGGTGAAAGTGGTCCTACAGTTTTGGAAGACGTCCACACTCCAGCGTTGTACATCGCTGTTATCCTGGTTGGCGAAAGTGGATCAGTCGGCAGCTCCATCTGGCATCATCGGATCCTGGCTTCACTCGTTCACTTCGCAGGGACGTCCATGACGGTACACGTACACTGTCGACTCCCTACGACAACTAGCGCAGTAATAGGTCAGTCCTTCGCGGTCACTCGTAAGTAGAGATACGTGGCTTAGGCGATGAGACGAACATACGCGATGAGCCATTCGCGGTTTCACATGGACACACATGGATATTAAATGTTATTAACTTTAGTTTTGGCTGTTATGCACTTCAGTATTAACTTTTCTATCAATTGTTATTAACTTCTACTACTTCGGACGTTGTTTCGGACGATTGACACAGGTGGACGTGTCTGGCGTTATTCTCACATAACCACACGTATGTGCACGGATGCGTTGACGGCGAGGGGGAAACGACTCCCTGGCTCTACTCTGCTCCACTCCATGGCTCTAAAACACTCACTCGAGGAAAAAAACAAATCCAGACCACGGGTCCGATTGCGACTTGCAGCTAGGTCGCGCGTAGCTCACACTCCGGTGGCGATTCCAGGCAAACTGTTTTCTCGCTATTCCGAATCATCCCTTTTATTCCAGATTTGAACGAGGTGACGCTCTATTCTCTGTGTTTAGGTGTTTATTTATTGTTTCTGGTGCTTTGACCGTTGTCCTCCTATCCTGGTCAACGCTCAGTCCGGTCCTTAACCTCTGGTAGCAGCCCCTCGTGCAGAGATTAGGCTAAATCCTCCACTATTGTGTCAGGCACGGACAGAGAGCGCTATCTCAGTAGGGTATCGTCTTCATTGTATCCAGCGATAGGTCTTTAATAATTCATAACTCCCGTGGTTCTGTTCTGATTAAGCTGTAATAAGCACTCGCATGATGTGGTCTTCCGCTGGTTAAAATCTCATCCAATTCGGTCCATTGGTTTAGAAGTTGCTCTTTTCCTGCTAATCCCCATATGAATGCATGTAAATCCGGATTCAGGCGAAAAACGGTGGTTGAGCAAGTTAGTGTTGGCTAAGGCAGTCGCTAGACACATTTATTCGCGACGGATTTTAATATTACCAATTGTAATTAATTCCTAATAACGGGCAATTAGGTTAATTACCTGTTACTCAATATTTGACCGTTATAATGTTGGTGTTCTTCCCCACGCAGACGCAGTTATCGATTCTCCCTGTGTCTTCCTGCAGAAAGAATGAAATTCCTGCGTCGCGATGCTTTCTCATCTTCTACTTGCTTTGCTTGTGCAATTGTGGGTTGTCAAAACTGATTTCGTTGTCTGCGCCTTCTTCAGGTTAATTGTGAGGCATAGGGTTTGACGGTTGTTTTTCATGGTATTGTATGTATCGTTGTTACTCTGCTTGTAAGACCAGGTCGGCTAGCCTATTGTAGTGACAACGCAGTAATCGGATATTGTTCGTGACATTTATACTATCCTGGGTAGATACATCTTCTTTGGAAACGGGACAAAAGTACACTCGGTGTTGTGGAGTGTCAACCTGATTCTTGCAAGGCAGATGCCTGTTGGTTATCTTTTCCCCAAATCTATTAAGACAAAACCTGTAAAGTAAGTGTGCAGTGAGAAAGCACCGTAGGCCTCTTGATGGTTGGAAATAATTTTATGTTAATTATTCTTGCTTATTTGGATAAACGGGTAGAGTTTCCTCCCCTATCTGACAATACCCACTCTTTCTGCCTCTCCTCATCGACCTGAAACTTACGTTTTTGAAAGTGGGATAGACGTTTCCCATTATTCCCATTATCTGCCTCTGGTACACCTTTTAGAATTAAAATTATAACGCTTATATTTTGAGGAAGTATTCTACTGGTAAGATTATCGCGAATAATGATTAAGTTGGTGTGCTTATGTGAGTCTGAGCAATGCATCCTTGGCGAAGTACTTATGCTATCTTAAGGGTTTTAGGATATGAGTATCACGGTGTGCAATTATTGAGTTTTAAACAGACAACATGTACGTTCTGATAATTAGAGCGATAAGTAATGTATCATTGTTGGAGCTTCGTGTTGCTTCTACATTGATCATTTGCTCCAAATTTTTCATAAAGTTTTCAATAAGTGTCTTGTAAAACGTCCCATCCTCTAGGGTGTACTGAGATTTCTGTCTGTTGACACGGAAACTGAGTTTTATCTTTTTAAATTTTTATGCCTGGCACATGATGAAAGATATACTGGGGCACGATTGACAAAGAGTATTAGGTGTTAAGAGTCCAATCACAAAGCATTCATTTCTCGTCAGCTCCTTCCACGTATCGGTTTCAATGTTGAACGGAAAGAAAACACATATGGAAATGTTTAATTGATGAAGTACTCACCACGTAGATTCCGGTGCTGAGGAGTTGGAGGATCGATTTACCTTAAAATTCACGCACACAAACTTTTTTCGATAACACTTATATTACGTTTTCCAATGGACTCGTAATGAAATCACTGAACTCGCGCTCGCGTGTCCTTATCCGATTCTTTCACCGACAATTTCTCATCTGTGGGCGGTCGGTGTGGTTGGCGGGAGGGCCATCGGCGGGACGGTCGGTGTGGTTGGCGGGAGGGCCATCTGTGGGACGGTCGGCGTGGTTGGTGGGAGGGCCATCGGCGGGACGGTCGGTGTGGCTGGAGGGTGGGCCATCGGTGGGACGGTCGGTGTGGCTGGCGGGAGGCCATCTGTGGGACGGTCGGTGTGGTTGGTGGGAGGGCCATCGGCGGGACGGTCGGTGTGGCTGGAGGGTGGGCCATCGGTTGGACGGTCGGTGTGGCTGGCGGGTGGGCCATCGGTGGGAAGGAAGGTGTGGCTGGCGGGAGGGCCATCGGAGGGTTGGTCGGTGTGGATGGCGGGTGGGTCCACGTTGGGACGCGTGGTGACTGGCTAACCGGCCAATCTCTTGTCCAGATAGATTAACAATTGCTAATTGATGACATTAGTAAATTTATACATTTTAATGTAGTTTTTTAAAATAATTATTTTAAACTTTGATTATTGTATGTCAGAATTATAAGTGATGAATTTGTTCGCGTCTTGCCTTTGAAGCATTCTGGCATCAGTGACAGTTCTAGTTGACGTAAGCTTGAAAGCTTAATGTTTGTGAATTTTAATTCCTTAATTATTTCTGGGAAATGTACACACCCTATTAATATGGGAGTTAAAGTAATTACGGACCAGGTTTCCAGAAAAAGTCCTGATCAAATGGATTAGAGTTTTTTAATTTTGTTAATCCTAGCTATAGTGGGATGTATAGAGATGTATCTTATTAATGTTTACAATTTGGTAATTTGAAAAAGTGTTTGTGGTTAGCAGGTAACATAAAAGATACATTTCCCATGAGATGTTGACTTCTCAATTAGAGCGAATATATTATGTTTTAACGTTGAAGGTAAGGTTGATAGAAAAATACAATTATACTAAATACCATTATTATTTTAATTAATGATATTCAATGAGCATTCTTGAAGATACTGTTTCTTTGGTTAGTCTGTTTAAATGTTACATTTACAGTAAGGTTCGAAAATTATCTCGTTTGTATTTAAGATTGTAGGGAAGAATTGGTGCCCAGTAGCAGTTAGTTCTAGGATCTCATATGTCAGTTCACTGTGCCCGTCACTGAAAGAGTTGTTCAATTCTTCTGGAATGAGTGTCCCAAAAATAGGAAGGAAGTTTGTAAAATACGAAAGAATAGATGGGCTGTATATATTTGGATAATTTTCTTGGCAACTTTCTTTAGTTTAATATTTTCATCCCAAGAAACTGTAAATAAGCAGCCATGTTTGTTAGTTCCATAATTAAATGTTTAAGAATTTTTATTTGGTTTTAATCATTTGAATGTAATGTTGGTGTTCTTCCCCACACAGACGCAGTTGTCTCCCTGCAGAAAGAATTAAATTCCTGCGTCGCGATGCTTTCTCATGTTCTGCTTGCTTTGCTTGGCAATTGTGGGTTGTCCAAACTGATTTTGTTGTCTGCGCCTTCTTCAGGTTTATTGTGAGGTATACGGTTTGGCGGTTGTTTTTCATGTTATTGTATGTATCGTTTGTCACGTCCTAGGGTGAGACAGAGGCACACCGGTGCGTACCTGTGTGGTGGGGATCGTCGGCCGGTCACTCTACTCTACCTAGCTTATCCATATACGGAGTTCACGGGAAGAGTAGGAGACATACCTTCCTCTGATATGCCTACGGACTAGCCTTGCCTATCTTAGTGCATAAAGTATAAAACTCGTGACTTCCTGAGGGGGGGAGAAAGTGTAATTGCGAGAGGTATTCCAAAAGAGAGGGGAGTGTTTGTGTACTTGTGTGGGGAATACTTACATTGAATAGTATAATCCTAGACGTCTCTTTCTACTGTGGAGGCAGGAGTGCCTTCATACGCACGACTGCTCCAGGTATTCTTAAGTCTTCGTCTTAAAGTAAACCTCTAGGCTAACAGTAGTCACTGTGGACTCATATATTATTGGAAATCATGGGGGGTAACAGATAAAGCAAGACGTTGGATTTTTATAGTTTAATAAGCAACAAAACAACTAAAGACTAAAAATAAGATGTGGTACAAGAATCATGACCTACAAGCTTTTAAGGCGTAGTAATGCTTACAATATGATTACATTGACCCCTGGGGGTTTTTGGGTTAATTACATTTTAAGACGCTATGCTAACGGATATGAATCCTTCACTTTGTACAGTGTAAACAATGATACAAGGGCAGGCGTACAAATATGGCCCTTCTGACATTAGTTCATTTAATACAATCATAGTTAGGAGAGCTATGTCATTATACCAATGAATATCATTATCATCCTAGCTAGTTCTGGGTGTGTATGCTAGTGTAAATGCTGGTGTTTGTATGGGCGGTAGTGTATGGGCAGAAAGTGTGCCATACTTGAAATATAGAAGTTAGTTAGTTACCATATTAAATATTAGAGAGTTACAGAAAATTATTCTTACCTTTGTAAGAAGGGTCTGTTACCACCGAAGAATCTCAGCGATCGTCTCTGGTGAGGGTGTCGATGAGGGTAACAGACTGAAGTCAAAAGCTTCGAGCATGACGTTTTAAAGTCAGATTATCAGCAAGTGGGAGGTTCCTTGCTCTGTGCAGTGCTCGCCCACGGGTCTCAAAAAGGAGGGGGGATAGTGGCGGAATGGAGGGCAAAACCACAAAAAGGGAAAAAGAAAAGGAAGTTTAAGCCATATGTGTAACAAGCCATATGTGTGCTGGCGACGCCACATCCTATGCCTGGGAACAAGGGTCATATTGTGTCCCATGGGCTTACGCCTGGGATTTATCACTTTAGCGTAGCCGGATGGGTATTTGTATATGTCTGGGACGGTTAGACATCAACTAACCTTCAACTTTCCCAGTATGGTGTTGGCAAAGAATGCCCTTATTCAAAGTTCTTAGTACCACATGTGTACAGGCAGGGATCTAACAGGGGTCCCATTATGATCACTATTCAGTTGCAAAGTTCTTAGGAATTACATATGGCATGCTCTGATATACAATGTACTTAGGCCCTGAAACAAAATCTACTTAGGGAGAGTATAGGGTGATCACTGCCAGAGAGGACTCCGTTTGCAATTTAGAATAATAAAAATAAAAAAAAGAATTGTCCAAATTTCTGGAGGTGACAATCTCCTCCTCCTTAAAATTTACTTATTTTCCCAAATAAGTGTTTGCAGTCGGGGTAACAGCCCTAGAGGGTAAGAAGTGTCAAGGGTCTGCCTTGTTGACCCTTTTGGTTTGGGTTAAGTACCATTAGTAATTTACCGGTTATCTCAATACTTTTACCATGGTGATATTAAATTTTCACAAGATATGTTCCGGGGTAAGGAATGTCTATCAAATAATTGTTTAACATATCTACTCTGAAAATCATCTAAAAATGACAATTTCTTAAGATCCTCCTCTGTGTATGTCTTAAGACACTTGGGATCAAGGGAGAGTACAATATTTCTTTTATCATCTGGACACTTATTTCGTTTACATGAGGAGCTTTTGCACTGGTAACACTGAAACTTAACATGTAAGTATGGATATGGAAAGATCAGAAGACATAACACTGTAAAGTCTCTTTCATAGACATAAGAGCCAATGTTAAAAGCTTTAAATAAAATTCTAGCAATATGGTCCATAAGAGGACAGTGTTTGGTACGAAAGGATTCCATACCCAAAGAACGTGCTATCTCAAGAACATAGAACGTGAGATGGTAACGAAGGGAATATGGGATCGTACGTTCCGGTGGTAATCGAAACGTATTATTGAATGCTTGGTACCGGTCTGTTAGAAAAAGCTGAGTGTCATGAGTAATTTCATAGGATTTGTGTTGGTTGACTATGTCCACGCTTCTGCGTTGATTTATGTTTTTCTCCAAGGTATACAGGTTATGTTCTTTTCTCATCTTTCTATATAGGGGTTTAAAACATTCCGGCATACGATTTATACAGTCGTCCATGTCAGAAATTTCTAGGGTTATGTCTCTTGTAAATAAATGTAAGAAATCAAGCAAAAATGAACAAAAAGTAAAAGCTAAAAATAAACCAAAAATGGAATAATAAAAATGAATAAACTTAAACTTAATTGAGACGTGATCCTAGGAATTTATAACTTTGACGAGGTAAATTACTGCAGGTAAATTAAATGCGTATTTATAACCTGTCGATAAGATATATAGTTCTTGTACGTATCTACCATGGAGTACTAAGTAAGTACTCCTACTCCAATTTTATGTTAGTTGATATAGTTTTAAGTGTAGTATGTAATATGTGTAATATGAAAAAGCGTAATGTTCCCTAGCTAACTTACAAACTAGTACTTACAAACTAGTGTGACACGTTTAAATACATGTGTCCTTAGCATTATTTCATCGTTTACCTTAGGTTACACAAAACAAGTATAGGATTTGCACAAACAACTGATGAAACACAAATAAAAAAAAATGGAAATGTTCTTAGTCACACGGAAAGTTCCTTTTTGAGAGTTTTCTTTAGAGTTCCTGGGGTCCTTTTTGTTTCCTTGGGACAGTGTCTTCTTTTTTTCACTCGTCGATGTCTTCATTTGCTGATGACTTTTCCCATTCGTTGATTTCTACCTTTGCTGATGACTCTCCTAGTAACTCTCAGCTCTCAATTCTCAAGCCACGCAGTCCGGCGTGTGGGAGTTTCTAAAATATATAAAAAGAAAACTACAAGTATCGTGTGATCGATAGGAAGACAATGTGAAATAGTTAGACAATTGTTATGTAGCTTAGTTCCACCTGTCTGGGAACTTCATATACTTCAGCTGTCGCTATACTTGAACGATCAGCGGTGGCTACATTAGGCGGAATGCCTGGTAAGGGTCTGGAAGGCGAAGGTTCATCCAGGGTCCTAGTAGACCTCTGTCTAATAAACGTTTGTGACCCTGTGGGCATTACGTCATCATAAAGCAAAAAAGGTGAAATTAGCCACTTTTTGCATATTAACCATAAGAGGATGGCACAGATGGCCATAGTTAAGCAGATTAACCAAATTATCTGGTTATTCACAGGCGACTTGCTGTCGTTTAGGGGTGCATCCATTGTGCAATCATTCTTACATGGGTAAGGGAGTTTCCTTATGCTGTTCCTGATTAAAGCATTTTTGTTTATCCATTGTATTGGTATTAGACGAGATAGCGTCGCTTTTTCAACATGTGGCAGTATACAAGGAAAAGTGGGTTGCAGACGATGACTATCATTCAATTGCAATTCACATTGACATCCCACATTAATAAGCAAAACTCCATCATTATAAGATGGGTGAAATCTCACAACAATAAAGGTAAAGTAAAGGTAAAGTGCTCCCCTGTGCATAGCACCACGCCATGAAGGCGTATAGGGGGTGTGGGGGTAACGCCCCACACTTTCTTGATCCGGTCGTGAGTGGGGGTGATGTGATCAGCATCACGCCCCTGACCGCCTTTACCCCCCAGGGTTTCCCCCAGGTACCCATGTTATTCGACGCTGGGTGGGCGCCGGGGCCGCTTCCATCGTTAGAAAAGTTCCCGGATTTGAACCGGCCGGGGATCGAACCCGGGACCTTTAGCATGGTAGTCAGACGCGTTACCGACTGAGCCACCGCGGCCACTGCAATATCTTTACATTTTATTGAAATGGCTTCATACTCGGAGTCCAATCCGATAAAGGCGTACGTCGAAACATTATAAGCATATATGGGTGTTGTAGGAGTATATAAAGAACATTCTATCAAACAATGTTGGCGAATTTCCATAACATGATTTGTTATATGGGCTAAGAAACATCGATCAATGTCAGAGAGGCTGACCTTTCTTGGTGTTACGAAGCATAGATTATCTTTACTCAAGTCACAATGTGGGTCATACAATATTTTCAAGGATACGTCCAGGGTAACCTGGTACAGGGGTTCTTGGATAGACTTTACATTACAGATTTGATTTTTCCTACGAAAATAAACAGGAGAGATGTTCCAACTCTTCAATTGAACATTGTGTCTCATTAAAGGTACTTTAAGTGCGATTAATGCCTTCTCTTTGGAAATCACACATTCCAAAATAGGTAAATTGTAATATTGACCCAAATTTTCTAATCTAACCACAAGAGAATAACTGAAGTTACTTATTCTATGTTGAAGAATAGTTAGGTCATTCCGCATTTGGCTGAAGTGTATCACAGATGGGTGTGCAAGTTTTGTCTGACAGGAATGTAGTAGCAAATTAAAGGAATGCATATCATTGAGATTGGAGCTAGTTAACGAAATCCAATCCTTAGCAGGGGATTCATAAATACGTTCTTTGATATTGTCATAACTATGTTTCTCTACAAACAGAGTTTTAACGTGTACTTTTTCTGCTCTGAAATATTGCCATCCCAACAATATAGAATCCGTTGAGAATGTATCATTGTGTATAAGAGAAGTTAGGGATTGCCACTGATAAGTGTCTTCTAATTTAAATACCTCGTAAGTGAACTCGTATAATAAAGGTAAAGAAGTCTCATAATAAATTGGCAAATCTGTTTGTTCTGTGTGTAAGCCTGATATAACGTATGAGGGTATGTCCAAAGAATTTGCATTGGTACTGAGAAGAAGAAACACAAGATATACTAGTCATGCCAGTAAAGTATCCTGGGCTCTGTGTGGTGAGATGACGGTTTCACCATTACTCTTTTTCATATGTCTCATGCTGGGAGATGGTCGGGTAGAGTTGGTGGTAAATGATTCGGCTTCTGCTAGGTTAATAAGTCTTAAACTTGGGGCTGATGGAATCGCAGGTGGTGACTGTGTTTCGGTAGACTGTCTACATTTCCAGCATAATTTCCTGATGAATACTATCCAACTTAAATAAAGAGCGAAAATGGCTACGACTATAATGACGATAGCTCCAGAGTAAACGGCTACCGTTTCAATTAAGGATGGTTCGCATGCATGTGCGTCTACTTTACCTACAGCCATTGTGCCAAAAGGGATTCCAATGTTTTGGATAGTGCGTGAGGTGTGTTGCATCTTGTAGAGTAACCATAAGGTGGTTATGGTTAAAGCGATATTCCAAACATACAATGTGGTGGGAGTAGAAGCGGAGGGTACTAACGAATCACCTACATCTGATAGAACTTCATTTATCTCTTCCATTCGCATGACTCGTTCTTCTTCCATTTTAGTTTCTTTTACTGGAGATATTTTTATATATGGTATTTTCCTAGTCCAATTTTTATCTAAGCAATCATCGTATGATTTAAAAACTAATCTCTCTTGTTTTCTTTGCATATCTGTAATTTTTAAGGTAGGGATGTGAGACCAACTTGCAGGTAGTATGGTAGAAATTTGGAAGTTGTCTTTAGCATTGGCTGAACAAGGAAAAGTGGTTGGAATTGAAATTTCATTGTTCACTTCTACAGAGCATTGACAGGGTAGGTCAATTTCTGCAGCTCCTGGCTGTTTACCATGAGTTTGAATACGTCGTATTTGTCCGTTACAAGTAACATTTATTGAATCAGGAGGGTTTGTGATAACATACCTATCAGGATTTATTTCGGTAATGATTATTGGATTACCAGAGATGCATGAGAAAGTACAAAATTTAGCTAATTCTTCAATCGTTGCTCCTTGTCTTATTTTAAGTGGGCATCCTGTGCCTATTACAGCATCATGTCCGTAGCGGGGAAGATAACACAGCTTGTCAATATGGGGGTCACAAGTGGATAAGAAACTTCCTGATAATATTCTAACTGAAGTTTGAGTTATGGCTGCATAACTGGTGGAGTGAATCAAAGTACACGTGGAGTCATTCCATCGAAAGGGGACTGTCTGAAATTCTTCTAGGATAATAGGGTCTCCTCGTTTAACGATGGGAACCTTGATATGGATGGCTACTTGGGTATCAGAAAACATGCAATGGGAAATGGGAAGAGAGTAATACTTGGTTAATTGATTAATGGGTAAGGCCAACTTAAAATTTTCTCCTGCTATTTTGGATGCAATGGTTGTTAAGTCTTGCCTCAAAATGGTGGGTTTGATTAGCACCATAGGTATTTTATTTTGAAAACAGGCAGTTTGTAAATCTCTATATTCTTGTTCTACCATTATATTCAAGAATAGTTTGTAAAGAATAAGAGATCTTAGTTGTTCTGTAAGAATTTGATATTCTAAAACTTCTGATTTGTTTAATAAGGAATCAAATTGGCGTTTCTCAAATAAGGCTAGTCTATCAATTTTGTCTTCTACATAAGCTAACGACTCATTAATTTGTGTCGCTATACTGGCAATATTGGACTGTAACACGTGGATGTCAGCATTATGGTGCTTTAGTGACTGAGTTATCCGCAAAACTGCTTCCTTTAATTTACGCGTTGTTGTAACACTATTGTCAAGATCAGAAGTGACAGCTATTCCACAACACCATTTAAAAAAGGTTCCTACAAAAGGTAGGGGGCTTCTTTTGTTTCGTGTCTCTTGATCAGAAAAATATTCACTGGTGGGAAAATCACACAGAGATTGATTGACGTGTTGATAAAGCACATTTTGCATCTTATCATTTAGCTCATCAATATAACAAAAAAGAGAATCGTGCTCCTTACACATATTGTTGTTTTCGGCTGTGACCATATCCATCAGAAGTGGGTCCACCAAGGGTGGCTTGGTTAACATTTCCTCATAGACCAATGGCACGGAGGCCTCATATACCACTACATTACCTAAAGGTTTCCAGTATCCACCACTAATCAACTTGATGGCAGGTTTTTCTGGATCTTCCAACGCCGTTGCCTGGGTTGCAATGGTTACAATCAGCAACAAGAACATGGAAGGAGTCATCATTAAGGCTCAATCTGTAACTTAAAGAGATATTAGAATCGTTCTTCCTTATATATGCTATACAAAAACCAAAATGCGATTTTGAAGATTATTTACTTGTGTCTTCTGAATGTTATATCAGTGTAACAATTTACTGATAATATCACCTATCGACGATTAATATAAAACAGGGACGTACCCATAGAAATGCAAGCGTTAGGGGAATTATAACAATAATAATTATCGTGACTTTAAATGTCAGGCAGTAGGGATAGTCTAATTTCTGTTAGAGAAATGACGATCATCACTCTACCTTGCCAAGTGCAAATGCCAAAGAATTTATTTAAAAAAAAAATGTCGTTGTTTAAGGACAGGAACGAGGAAAACATTACAGTTCGTTCTTTCCTGTTATTTGCCTAGAGGGTCTGCCGAAGTAGTATATTTGACCATCTTGGCTATTCCAGAGACAGTGGAAAGTCCAACGGTCGCCGAAATTTAAAACATTGCCATGGACAAATGTTTGTAGCTGCGTGGCGCACTGATGTAGCCAGGCATGCCGTTCTTCAAGGTTAGGTCTTAGCCTTAATCCTTCTCTTATATAAAAGGGGACGGTGGTTAACACATAGTTTGGGTCATGTCTATGACCTGGGGCTACTCTATCGAAAATATTTATTCCTGAGAGTATATGAGGGTTTTCTGGAGTAATAAAAGCATCTAAAAAATCATGTGTCATGAAGTGGAGAGTTAGTTCGTTAATGGCTGGATCACATATTGGATCCTCACGATAATGCACAGGTGCTTCATCCGCAGATGAACAATCTAATCCTTCGGTACTTCTAGTACGGGTTGATAGAGAAGTAAAACCTGTTCTAAAACTTTGGGAAGTGTCACTCTCCACTGTAGAGGGTCGTATAAGGGTCGATGCTGATCCTACACTCCTTGAGGCAGGACTAGAAGGAGGTACTGAGAGGAATGCTGCCTCATCCTCTGAGCTTACTCTGCTTGTTGGAGAGTATGAAAGTGAGAAACTCTCTACAGGACGTGGTTGAAGAAAAAGAATTTCCGATATTATAGACTGGCTAGGTCCAGGCACGGATGTAGAAGGTTGTGCCTGATCCTCTAAACTTAGATGATCATTATCTGAAGGCAAGGTATCATGTAATGTGACTAATTCGTTAATAACATCTTCTTCAACAGACGTAAGTGGACTAGAAGTAGTTTGTGGCAAGAAAGGTAAGGTCTTTGAAGATGGGGAAGAAGGCTCACCTTCAGTTGAAGCTTCATTTAGTTGCTCAGCAGCAAATTGTTTAACAATCTCATTAGGGGTTAAACTGCTTACTTCAGAGGGTTCCATTTTTCTAATATGCAAATAATCCTAAACTGTTGTCAGAGGGGTGATATACACATTCAAAGGTCCACTCTAGGCCATAGTTGGCCATGCAGGTGTAGATAAAACGTCGGAGTGTGGTAGCCACTCGTTTAAGAAATAATTCCTTACAAGCAGGAGTTCGTACTGGTTGGGCTAAATTAGCCTCCAAAAACTGTTGTAATCTAGCAGGGGAGTCCACCTGGACAATTTGTTCTTGTATACTTTTATTAAGAGGGGGTATGGTAAAAAGAGTATCAAAATGGGTTTTGATCCAATCGTTAATTATTACCATAATTGAAACAAAGTTAGAAGGGAGTCGTGTCAAAGTTAATTTAATCTCAGGGTCGTGTAGAGTTATAACAGTATCTTGTGGTAATAATAAAAAAGGTTATATATATATATATATATCCAAGCATCAGGGACAAAAGGTGCCAAAGTGGTAACAAGAGGACATTTTATTTGGTCAACACAGTAGTCTTAGTTTCACAACAAAGAGGTGCCATACAAGATAATACACCATTTAATGTTGGTCACTAAAGTGGTAACAAGAGGACATTTTACTTGGTGAACACTGTAGCATTAGTTTCACAACAAAGAGGTGCCATAAAAGATAACACGCCATTTAATGTTGGTCACTAAAGTGGCTCAATGGTCGTGGGATTTGATGCGTGCTATGACGTTTCCGAGTAAGAGAAAGGTAGTGGTAACAGTTTAGTTAAAGGGAGAAGCAATATTACGTCTGACACAATTTGTATAACAATGTGCTGTATGATAATCTGGGACTAAGTCCTGACAAAATACAGCGGTTGACTTATAAAATGATTCACCTGGATCTTAATTGGGCAGGTACTGTTATGGATTATCTTAATGTCCAGAGTGAAAAGGACAGGGAGTTTGGTATAGTATACAGATTTCATAAAATTCAGTGACTCTCATGTGTTCGTCGAATGTTCTGCCAAAGGCTAAACGAGAATGAGCTCCACAGAGCCATCGGCTTTGAAAGATTACTAACTTAGTAAACAATGTATGGAGGTGATTAAGATGTATGTCCCTTAGAATATAGATATGAAGTGTATGTGGGCCAACCTTCAAATGTCTAACCTCGCATTGAGGGATTTGGGGGTCATTGGAATGGCCACATAATCCTAACAAATATGCCTTCTCACATAAAATTAATCTATTGAAGAAAAATACTTCGTCAAAGAAACTGATTGTGCAATGGGGAGGTAAATAACCGTGTAGATGAAAAGAGTTTATGTCTCTATTAGGGGCCTCGTTTATAATTAGGGTCCATAAGTCCATAGAGTTAACATAAAAAAATGAAACGAGAGAAAAAAAAAATATATATATATATGTAGGTATATGTATACCAAAATGGAATGTCTGTGAAGCACAAGTGATAAGTCAAAAACGTATTCGTTGATGCTTACCTGTTTCTTCAGGATGAACGAAGAGTTATATGGGGGATCCTAAAACAAAAGAACATGACGTTAAGGCATAGTCGCCTTCGTTATGAGGAGTGATGTGTGGGATCAGTGACTCTTCGAAAGGGCATGAAGAGTAACGGATCTCACACCTCCAACCCTATCCCTCTTTGTACTTACGACGCCCAACCCCGGGGATCTGTGCAGTAAAGGTTAAAAAAAAGTATCCCATGAAAAAAAGTCTAAGTAAGACCTACGTTAGTTATGCGTTTCTCACGCAAAAAGGCAACAGATCCTTCCAACCAAAAATAACATAGTATTCATAATATTATAATAGAAATATGTAGATATATATATATCCACATATGTATTCGACGATGGAAGTAGAGGTGCGCCATGCACAATTCTTCCGTGTAACTCCTGGCTACCTTAGCCTCTTCTTCACCAAAAAAAAAAAATATTATCCTAGTTACCCAAAGGTGCCAATTATTCTCGAAAGGGTGGAAAATATAAAAATTTGGTATAATGTCCCATCCGGGTTTCATAATTTTTTTATACGGTTACTATATGAAGTATATTTATTTACCCTGAGTGGGGATTAAAACTGGTCCCCGCTCATATTACATGCATGACTGCAACATTATTAAGTATGATGGTATACTTACCAAGGGAAAGTAACAAAAGAGTAAGTAGGTAAAACCTCTCAGGGGTTGTGACCATTTATACTCAATATCGAAACAAAAACTGGTATTTAATTGCACTTATATGTATTCGCAGTAATCAAGATTTCGCAATACACCGCATGAAAATAAAAGAGAAGAAAAATAACTGTCTTGAAGAATGAATAAAAGAAAAGAAGAGTACAACTATGTGTACTATCATTATTGTTGCCACCCTATAAGCCGTGTTGTTAAGAAGGCTCCTCAACCAACCACCCATAGAGCATTGTTACATCGGAATTTCAAAAGTAGCATTTTTTGATTATTTTCGACTTTGGCGCAAACGGTGTAATCGCTTGTTGATTTCTGACAATAAAAATTTTGGCAAAGCAAAAGAAAATGATGATTTAAACAATATTATCTAGGTAGCATGGGCAATTTTGCAGGGCTGAAAAGCAAGTTCTTTTCACGCTTCCCAAACATAGGTTTATTTTCTCACCTTTCTGTTTGATGCAATATAACCGTGTGGTTTGCGTTGCGGATAGCAAATGTGGCCTTGTTTATAGGCTCTCTGCATATTGGTCATTCCACGAGAGATCTAGGTACTATCTCCAAGGGGTTACTTTTCCATAGCCTACCTGCACAAGCTGCATGAGAGGTGGCGGTCCATAATTGGAAATTAAATAATATATTTGCTGAATCACATTCTTAAGATAAATTTGGAAATCTCTCACACTCAGATTTTCCAAGGCGTTGTTAATTTCCGGCTCCAAGGCACGTATTTCAACGTTCCTCATCAATATATCCACCGTGGTGTAGAGTGGGTGTGTAAAGCAGTATAGGAAGGCTCTAAAATCTACTCTTCCGTTTCTCACATGGAGAGGTACATACTCGTACTGTCCTTGGAGACGTAACTCCATATTGGCACGTAGATAAAGAAGCAACTACAAGTTGAATTGGCCTGCTGGCTGGCTATATTAATACTGCAAAGAAACAAAACAAATACTAGTGCACATACGACACTTATACTAGGGTCCTGCGTTAATTAGTGAGCTTATATGTAACCATGCATTTTAGTTGGTTTCCCTATTTTATTGGGGGGTTATTGGTGCGATATGGACGCAACCTTCGCTGTCTGCCATAACTCTTAGCTTCCAATTAAGATTATATTCTTGTCTCCAAATCTTTAAATGATGAACAAATCTTCCCTTTACTTCCTGACGAACCCATTCAAACCATTTTTGGGGGATCACTTTAGGCGGAAAAAGAGTGCTAACCAGGTAATGATTTCCTAAAACTTGTATTAAAAAGGGAACTGACTTTTCACCTAATATTCCCGCTATTTGTGGTATGGTTAGGTCGGAAAAAGCTTCTGACATCATTTCGTTTACTAGTGAATAAATCCATTCGATAACTACTTGAGGTACTTCAATTCTCTGCAAAGGGGTCAAAGGTATTTGCGCGTTCTCGCGGGCCGCCATGGGCAATTGGGGAAGGACACACTTGACGATAAAGAATTCAAATCCTCTTAACTTGGGGAACAAGATATTTGCCTTCGGGTTTGTGTTTATTAAAACAACTTACCACGATATGGGTCAAAAAGTGTCTCTGCTTAATAGCGGAACGTCCGTTTCCTGGTCTACTAAAGGGTAATAGGCATCGTTGTCAAACGTCTAAAAGAAAGAAATATGATAATGATGGATGAATAGTAATGAGGTGATCAATCCTCGTTACTCACACACACAAACGTGAAATAGATGTTATGAAAATAGGGGAAAATGAGGTAGTTTGTAATTATATACCCGTAAACAGGATTCCTGAGTATTCTCCTTTTATTTAAAAGGAATAAGAGGGTGATGAAAAAGAGAGTTATAATAAAGTCATATGTCGAGAGGAGAGAAAAAAAAGGAAACGTAGCAGATTTAACCTGACAAGATTCAAACCTTCTTTGCCGGGTTTCTTAAGACTACTTAAAGTTCATTAATCTAAGTTCAATGGCAAGGAAACTTTAGCAGGCAACACCTGGAAGTCCTTTCTTTTATTCAACTCTAGATATAAAATACCAAAAGGAACTTAGGAGACTTTATGACTCATGCGATTTTACCTTTGTATTGTTCCTGTCATGGTTGGGATGCAGACCTCTTTAAAGAGATTCTACTTCCGTCCATTAAAAGCAAAATAAGGATTATTTCTTTTACGTTCTTGGCGGGAAAGCGAATGTAATCGATATATTTCCATACTTCCAAAACAAAAATATTCCCCTTTTGTTTTTCTTACTATGTAACTTCCTATCTTTTACCACTGGTTAGGAGGATAATAGCGTTTCAAACGGTTAACGTTTACTCTTTGCTCTTTTTGACCTTTTTCCTTCTTAATTTGAAACACGTTGTTTCCCAAATATTTTATAATTCTCCATGGACCATTCCATTTTCTTCTTAGTTTTTCAATTAACCCTATTTTGTGAGCAGTTTGATATAACATCACTAAATCATTTTCTTTAAACTTGACCTCCGTTCGTTTTGCATCATATCGTTTCTTGTCATACGCTTGTCTTTTACTATGTTGCCTTCTTGCAATATCCCTAATATCTTCTAAGTGTTCTTTGAATTGAATGGTGTGAGGATTTGGAGTGTTGGAGCGCAGGGGTTCTATTCCTAACGTTTCAAGAGGGAACACTGGTAACCGGCCGTACACTAACTCAAATGGCGAATGACCGATGTGATCAACCCTCGAACAATTGTATGCGCATACTCCAAGTTTCACATAATCACTCCAGTCTTTCTGATGTTTGTCAACATATTTACTTAGCAGAGTAGCAAGGGATTGGTTAAATCGCTCGGTTTTTCCATTAGTTTGAGGGTGATACGCAGTAGTATTTATCTGCCTTATTTTCATGAGTTCAAGCAATTCCTTAGTAATTGATGCCATATATACTGATCCTCGATCCGAAAGTAATTCACGGGGACATCCGTGTCTGCAAATAACTTCTTCTAACAAAAACTTCGCTACAGTCTTAGCTGTGGGGTTCCTTAAACATCTGGCTTCTACCCAATTTGTTAAGTAACATGTGGCAGTAATAATGTACCTATATCCTTTGGATAACGGAAGAGGGCCCATTATATCTGTCCCTACTCTAGCAAAAGGCTCACCTACGGGTATGGGCTTCAAAAATCCTTGTGGTTTACCTGTATTTCTATTTCTCTCTTGGCAAAGTGGACATCCCTTTACATATGCCTCTATTTCCTTTTTCATGTTAGTCCAATAAAATCTTTCACATACTTTTCCATGAGTCTTGGTGATCCCAAGATGTCCTCCTGAAAGTGGATTATCGTGCATTTCTTTAAGTACAGTAAGCTTTAACTCTTCTGGGATTACTAACATGCTTTTGTTGCCGAAACGTCGGTATAAGATGCCATTTTCTATCTCATAATGCCTAACACTTAATTCATCGGGATCTTTCCGTTTTAATTCGATAATGCTTCTTAAAAGTGGATCTCTCTCTTGCTTTTCTTGAATGTCATACTCATTTGGAGCTGTAGGTGGTGGGGAAGGAGAGGGAGTTACCTGGGTAAAGGCAACTATACCTCCTTCTTCGATGTCTTCTCTTTCTTTCTCAGATAATGCCTTACTGGGTATCCGGCTAAGGCAGTCTGGGGCGAAATGAAGTTTTCCTGACTTATGGACTACAGTGTACAAATAAGTTTGCAATCTCAGACTCCATCTTGCCAAACGCCCTACGAGAGACTTGCATTTCTTTAGCCAACAAAGGGCATGCGAGTCAGTCACTACAGTGAAAGGAAAATCCGCTAAATAGGAATGGAAATGGGTAACACCAAATACTACTGCAAGAGCTTCCTTTTCGGCAATTGAATAATTCTGCTCGGGTCCTGTTAGGGTCCTACTGGCGTATGCTATAGGATTCACTAATTTCTTTTTCTCGGAGGGGTCATCGGGGTCGTTTCGAACTTGGCAAAGTACAATTCCTAATCCCGTATTAGAAGCATCAGTATGGAGTTCTGTAGGCAAGGAGGGGTCAAAGTGCCTCAGTACTGGAGCTGTCATTAAACACTCTTTCAGTGTCTCAAAGGCCTGTCTCTGATCTGGACCAAAATGAAAAGCTACATTCTTTCTTGTTAATTGACTAAGAGGTCGTGCTATGTGGCTGAAATTTTTAACAAAGCGGCGGTAGTAGCCGCACATTCCCAAAAATCTTCGTACTTCTTTTAAAGTCCGTGGTTCTGGAATTTCCTTTATGGCTTCTACTTTCTTTGGGTCGGTTTTGACACCATCTCTTCCGACGATAAATCCCAAGACTTCGGCCTCGTGGTACCCAAAATGACATTTCGTCGGGGAGAGAGAAAGATTATTCTTCCTAAGTCTTTTCATTACTTCTGTTAGTCTACTCATCATGTCATCCCAAGTGTTTGCGAAAATTATTAGATCGTCAAGGTATACTGCTAAGCTATTCCATTTCATAGAAGCAAATATTTGATCCATGCAGCGTTGGTAGGCTGCTGGGGCTCTACTTAAACCCATTGGCATGCGTTTCCACTGGTACAGACCTTCGCTGGTGACAAAGGCTGTTTTATGCTTGTCTTTTTCTGCAATTGGAATGGACCAATATCCGCTTCGAGCATCCAAGGAGGTAATATACTGTGCTCCTCCCAAATATTGGATAATATCGTCTATCCGAGGTAAAGCTGAAGAATAGGCGTCTTGGTGACTTAGCTTGTTTATAGATCTGAAATCAATAGTTACTCTGAGTTCTCCATTTTTCTTTGGTACTAGTACTACAGGGGATGCATACGCGGATTCGCTTTTCTCGATCACATCGATATCCAGCAAGTTTTGCACTTCTTGCCTAATAACTTCTCGTTGTTTTGGGCTCACCCTGTATGGAGGATGGCAAACGGGGTCATCTGATTTCAGAGGTAAGGTAAATTCGTATGCATTTGTCTTACCTAACTGATCTACTGTCCATGCAAGACAATCCTCATATTCAGTCATTAAATTAATAACTGCTTGTCGCTGCTCCTCGGTTAGTTCCGGATTAATATCTAATTCCTTACTTAAGTCGTGATATTCCCCTTTACCCAACGTAGTACCACTACGAAGGTTGTCAAGATCAATGGCGTTACATGGAACAATATGTGCAAATGCATTATCATCATTCATCCCATTATCCATGTCAAGTACCTCTGTAGTATTACATGATTCCGTGAGAATTGGTTCAAGTTTCCCTATTACTGTTCCGGCTGGAATAGTAAGTTGGCTATACCCCATATTAACTATTGGAACTGAGTATACTTGGTTTGGTATTATTAGTAGGCGAGGAACTAAACACCTATATTTGGAGTAAACTCCATCACTAATTTCAAGAATATTTTCAGAGTTCATGGCAATATCGGTGGAAGGGTTTTGATATCTAATTGCAATGAATGTGTGTTGCCGTGAGGGCAATAGAGTGTCTGTTGCTACGATGGCACAGAATTTTAACTCTTTCTTCTTCTTTGCTGAAGGCTCTGAAACGCAACAAGACGTAGAAGGGAAAGTCTTTTCAAGGCCTGAATTTATAAACTCAAGTGAAGCTCTGTCTGTATTCTCGGGTAATGTTGATGCAACAGGCTGTTGATAAAACGTTGTAAAAGAAGCATACTTTCCATCTGGCGTTAAAGTTCCTGTTGAGTCGTGAGTTATGGTCTTCGTCTGACTTTGTTTACATAAAGTGGATGCTCTTGAGGTTGAGTGCAAGTTGTTATTAGTAACAGCTGCGGTTTGCGAGTTCCGCGAACAGAGTGACGGTGGTGAAGTGGGGGGATGGGATATCCGGTGGTTCAAGAAGGAGGAGGGGGGAGGCTCTGCCTCTTGCGGTCTCCAAGTATCCTGTCTTATCAAATCTCCTTCGCCAGACTTCTTGATCGGCGTTCTCTCAATCGCCCTTTTATTCCGATTTTGCTGGGCAGTTGACTTTACATATTTTGCCTTCCTACTCTCTCTACAAATCTTTTCCAAGCCCTCGCGTCCCACTGACTGTAATAAAACTTCATACATATATTCGCCTAATCCAAGATATGGGTCTTCAAGCTGGATTAAAGGTCCATAGGATGAAAGGAAAGTGGTATCACCCTTATCTGGTGTCGAACTCGGCACTGGTTGATTTCTCAAATCACTACGTTTAGTCTTTTTGAAAGAGTCAATAAGATACGGGAATCCTAGCGATTCACCATGTACAGTGGCGTGCATAACTGCGTGTGGGTCACCACTAGCTGCTGGTGACGTCAATTTCACAATGCATTCAGAATTAAAAAAGGAATTAGGTGCCTTGAGGCAAATTTCAAAGGGATTTACCCATTTAACATGTTTTGTCCAAAAATTGGCTCCTAGCAAAACCATGGGGAGTTTATCCCGATTCCTCTGGTTACGGCGCATAATTACAAAATTTACCCATAATTTTACCTTATTCACTATAATAAATAACCGGCATACAGGCAAGTTCTGTGATTCTAAACCCAGTATGGTACTGATACTAACATGTCCAATGGCATTGCGGTTTACATTATAACCTGGAGGTAATAAACAAGCGTCTAATATGCTTACCTGAGATCCTGTATCTAAGAGACCAAGAAACTGTCGTCTAAACAAATTAACAGGAAGATGGGGACGTATATAGTCCGTTTCAACATGGGGACCCAGTGGCGGATCTGACCTAAAATGTTGCAGGGGATTAACATGCGTTGTTTTAGGTGCGAGACGACCCCTAGGCGTGTTGCGCCTCGCCCTTAAGCGTTTGGGTTAGGAGAAGGGGTAGTACGTTCAATACTTTGCCGTCTAGCTGGAAATTCCCTAGCTGGACTTCTATCAAGACGTGCAGGAGATTGACGTCTATTGCCATATGTTTGGTTATTTCTATCAGTATTATCAAATGCAACCCTGCGATTTCTTTGCTGCTCCTCATTTCGGTAGGGAGGGCGGCCACGAGAAATACCTGGATTTCTCTGCCTTTGTCGGCATTCTCGGGCCCAATGCCCAGATTTGCCACACGAAAAACAAGTAGTATTAGCTATATTTGGAGGATTGCGATGTTGAGAATTACGGGAAGAAAAGTGAGAGGACTGCCCTCTCGTAGAGTGCATATTTCGTCGGGAATCATTTGGATTGTACTGTCCAGGGAATTGATTCTGTGCTTGAGTCACGTAAGAACGTGCCCTCTCGTTTGTTCTATTCCCACTAAACCTTGGGTTCGAGTCCCTCCTGGGTTCACCAAAATCTCGGGACCTGTTCCCTCTATAATATTGTGCATTTTGAGTGGATCTATTAGCGTAGTACCTATTACCTGCACTATGAGGTGCTCGCGTTGGTGGGGTATCGAACTTAGGTGCTTGTACCTTTGTTTCTTGTTTTTGTTTGGCTAACGCCCTATTTGTAAGAGAAGCCTGCTTCTTGGCTCTCTCTACTATTCTCATATTTGCTAAAAGTTCGTCAAGGTCCTTAGGCTGCATGGGAACTAAACGTTCCACCTGTTCTTCGCGTAACCCGCGATAAATATAGTTCATCTTGGATTCATCATTCATGTGTGGGTCAGCTCTATTACAAAGCTTTAAAATACTATAGAAATATTGCTCTGTTGTCTCTACGTCATCTTTCTTTCTAGCGTTTAATTCTAACAGGGCGTCACCTTCAGGGTAAATGGAGGAGAAGGCTTTCTCCAATTCTGTCTTTAAAGCTGAAAAAGAATTAAAAGCTTCCAACCTTTCGCAATGCAATTCCCAATAATCCGACGCCGCGTTCTTCAAATAGGCCGGGAGATACTTAATCTTATCCTGTTCTGACCAACCTAATATAGACGCTACGCGTTCGTAAGTCTGCAAGAATTGTTTGATGTTTTCGCCTCGTCCTCCAGAAAAGGTATCTGGATGTACTGAGGGAACTCTACTGTTCCTACACCCTGCGGAAGGGTTAGAATCCTCTGTATCATTAGGCATGTTAGCTTCTGGACGTGCAACTTCTTCCGAACTATAGAAAACGGTAGGATCTTCTTCCTTGATAGGTTCTAAATGTAAATGGTCACCAAATTGATCGTCAAGGGGGTCTCTACATTCGGGTCTAAGGCAGGGTATTCGCGCTTGTCGTCTAGCTTGTAACCTTAATCTTTCACTCCTACGCAAATCTTCCATTTACTGACACACATAGTAACATGCATTGCATACACAACTACAGGTTATGCTATTAAAAGAAATACATAGTAATAAAAAGAAATCATGTAATTAGTAACGTGGAACTTATAGGTGTAAGGGTACAAAGTAACAAAACCAGTGTGTAGGGTATTGTCCTATATAGGGTGTGGCTTATTAAACAGGTGACGACATATATATATATTAATCTCTAAACACAGATTTGAATTTCAATAGCAGTTTGAAGAAATGCCCCGCCAGAGTTTCGATAGCAATTTTGAAAAGGTGCCCCGGATAGTTTCAATAGCAGTTTGAAAAGGTGCCCCGGATAGTTTCAATAGCAGTTTGAAGAAATGCCCCGCACCTCCACCATTAAATCTGTCACGTCCTAGGGTGAGACAGAGGCACACAGGTGCGTACCTGTGTGGTGGGGATCGTCGGCCGGTCACTCTACTCTACCTAGCTTATCCATATACGGAGTTCACGGGAAGAGTAGGAGACATACCTTCCTCTGATATGCCTACGGACTAGCCTTGCCTATCTTAGTGCATAAAGTATAAAACTCGTGACTTCCTGAGGGGGGGGAGAAAGTGTAATTGCGAGAGGTATTCCAAAAGAGAGGGGAGTGTTTGTGTACTTGTGTGGGGAATACTTACATTGAATAGTATAATCCTAGACGTCTCTTTCTACTGTGGAGGCAGGAGTGCCTTCATACGCACGACTGCTCCAGGTATTCTTAAGTCTTCGTCTTAAAGTAAACCTCTAGGCTAACAGTAGTCACTGTGGACTCATATATTATTGGAAATCATGGGGGGTAACAGATAAAGCAAGACGTTGGATTTTTATAGTTTAATAAGCAACAAAACAACTAAAGACTAAAAATAAGATGTGGTACAAGAATCATGACCTACAAGCTTTTAAGGCGTAGTAATGCTTACAATATGATTACATTGACCCCTGGGGGTTTTTGGGTTAATTACATTTTAAGACGCTATGCTAACGGATATGAATCCTTCACTTTGTACAGTGTAAACAATGATACAAGGGCAGGCGTACAAATATGGCCCTTCTGACATTAGTTCATTTAATACAATCATAGTTAGGAGAGCTATGTCATTATACCAATGAATATCATTATCATCCTAGCTAGTTCTGGGTGTGTATGCTAGTGTAAATGCTGGTGTTTGTATGGGCGGTAGTGTATGGGCAGAAAGTGTGCCATACTTGAAATATAGAAGTTAGTTAGTTACCATATTAAATATTAGAGAGTTACAGAAAATTATTCTTACCTTTGTAAGAAGGGTCTGTTACCACCGAAGAATCTCAGCGATCGTCTCTGGTGAGGGTGTCGATGAGGGTAACAGACTGAAGTCAAAAGCTTCGAGCATGACGTTTTAAAGTCAGATTATCAGCAAGTGGGAGGTTCCTTGCTCTGTGCAGTGCTCGCCCACGGGTCTCAAAAAGGAGGGGGGATAGTGGCGGAATGGAGGGCAAAACCACAAAAAGGGAAAAAGAAAAGGAAGTTTAAGCCATATGTGTAACAAGCCATATGTGTGCTGGCGACGCCACATCCTATGCCTGGGAACAAGGGTCATATTGTGTCCCATGGGCTTACGCCTGGGATTTATCACTTTAGCGGAGCCGGATGGGTATTTGTATATGTCTGGGACGGTTAGACATCAACTAACCTTCAACTTTCCCAGTATGGTGTTGGCAAAGAATGCCCTTATTCAAAGTTCTTAGTACCACATGTGTACAGGCAGGGATCTAACAGGGGTCCCATTATGATCACTATTCAGTTGCAAAGTTCTTAGGAATTACATATGGCATGCTCTGATATACAATGTACTTAGGCCCTGAAACAAAATCTACTTAGGGAGAGTATAGGGTGATCACTGCCAGAGAGGACTCCGTTTGCAATTTAGAATAATAAAAATAAAAAAAAGAATTGTCCAAATTTCTGGAGGTGACACGTTGTTACTCAGCTTGTAAGACCAGGTCGGTTAGATTATTGTAGTGACAACGAAGTAATCGGATATTCTTCGTGACATTTATACTATCCTGGGTAGATACATCTTCTTTGGAAGCGGGACAAAAATACACTCGGTGTTGTGGAGTGTCAACCTGATTCTTGCAAGGCAGATGCCTGTTGGTTATCTTTTCCCCAAATCTATTAAGACAAAACCTGTAAAGTACGTGTGCAGTGAGAAAGCACCGTAGGCCTCTTGATGGTTGGAAATAATTTTATGTTAATTTTTCTTGGTTATTTGGATAAACGGGTAGAGTTTCCTTCCTTATCTGACAATACCCACTCTTTCTGCCTCTCCTCATCGACCTGAAACTTATGTTGTTGAAAGTGGGATAGACGTTTCCCATTATTCCCATTATCTGCCTCTGGTACACCTTTTAGAATTAAAATTATAACGCTTATATTTTGAGGAAGTATTCTACTGGTAAGATTATCGCGAATAATGATTAAGTTGGTTTGCTTAAGTGAGTCTTAGCAATGCATCCTTCGCGAAGTACTTATGTTATCTTAAGGGTTTTAGGATATGAGTATCACGGTGTGCTATTATTGAGTTTTAAACAGACAACATGTACGTTCTGATAATTAGAGTGATAGGTAATGTATCATTGTTGGAACTTCGTGTTGCTTCTACATTGATCATTTGCTCCAAATTTTTCATAAAGTTTTCAATAAGTGTCTTGTAAAACGTCCCATCCTCTAGGGTGTACTGAGATTTCTGACTGTTGACACGGAAACTGAGTTCTCTCTTTTTAAATTTTTATGCCTGGCACATGATGAAAGATATACTGGGGCACGATTGACAATGAGTATTAGGTGTTTAGAGTCCAATCACAAAGCATTCATTTCTCGTCAGCTCCTTCCACGTATCGGTTTCAATGTTGAACGGAAAGAAAACACATATGGAAATGTTTAATTGATGAAGTACTCACCACGTAGATTCCGGTGCTGAGGAGTTGGAGGATCGATTTACCTTAAAATTCACGCACACAAACTTTTTTCGATAACACTTATATTACGTTTTCCAATGGACTCGTAATGAAATCACTGAACTCGCGCTCGCGTGTCCTTATCCGATTCTTTCACCGACAATTTCTCATCTGTGGGCGGTCGGTGTGGTTGGCGGGAGGGCCATCGGCGGGACGGTCGGTGTGGTTGGCGGGAGGGCCATCTGTGGGACGGTCGGTGTGGTTGGTGGGAGGGCCATCGGCGGGACGGTCGGTGTGGCTGGAGGGTGGGTCATCGGTGGGACGGTCGGTGTGGCTGGCGGGTGGGCCATCGGTGGGAAGGAAGGTGTGGCTGGCGGGAGGGCCATCGGAAGGTTGGTCGGTGTGGATGGCGGGTGGGTCCACGTTGGGACGCGTGGTGACTGGCTAACCGGCCAATCTCTTGTCCAGATAGATTAACAATTGCTAATTGATGACATTAGTAAATTTATATATTTTAATGTAGTTTTTTAAAATAATTATTTTAAACTTTGATTACTGTATGTCTGAATTATAAGTGATGAATTTGTTCGCGTCTTGCCTTTGAAGCATTCTGGCATCAGGGACAGTTCTAGTTGACGTAAGCTGCAAAGCTTAATGTTTGTGAATTTTAATTCCTTAGTTATTTCTGGGAAATGTACACACCCTATTAATATGGGAGTTAAAGAAATTACGGACCAGGTTACCAGAAAAGGTCCTGATCAAATGGATTAAAGTTTTTTTTAATTTTGTTAATCCTAGCTATAGTGGGATGTATAGAGATGTATCTTATTAATGTTTACAATCTGGTAATTTGAAAAAGTGTTTGTGGTTAGCAGTTAACATAAAAGATACATTTCCCATGAGATGTTGACTTCTCAATTAGAGCGAATATATTATGTTTTAACGTTGAAGATAAGGTTGATAGAAAAATACAATTATACTAAATACCATTCTTATTTTAATTAATGATATTCAATGAGCATTCTTGAAGTTACTGTTTCTTTGGTTAGTCTGTTTAAATGTTACATTTACAGTAAGGTTCGAAAATAATCTCGTTTGCATTTAAGATTGTAGGGAAGAATTGGTGCCCAGTAGCAGTTAGTTCTAGGATCTCATATGTCAGTTCACTGTGCCCGTCACTTAAAGAGTTGTTCAATTCTTCTGGAATGAGTGTCCCAAAAATAGGAAGGAAGTTTGTAAAATACGAAAGAATAGATGGGCTGTATATATTTGGATAATTTTCGTGGCAACTTTCTTTAGTTTAATATTTTCATCCCAAGAAACTGTAAATAAGCAGCCATGTTTGTTAGTTCCATAATTAAATGTTTAAGAATTTTTATTTGGTTTTAATCATTTGAATGTAATGTTGGTGTTCTTCCCCACACAGACCCAGTTGTCTCCCTGCAGAAAGAATTAAATTCCTGCGTCGCGATTCTTTCTCATGTTCTGCTTGCTTTGCTTGGCAATTGTGGGTTGTCCAAACTGATTTTGTTGTCTGCGCTTTCTTCAGGTTTATTGTGAGGGATACGGTTTGGCGGTTGTTTTTCATGTTATTGTATGTATCGTTGTTACTCAGCTTGTAAGACCAGGTCGGTTAGATTATTGTAGTGACAACGAAGTAATCGGATATTGTTCGTGACATTTATACTATCCTGGGTAGATACATCTTCTTTGGAAGCGGGACAAAAATACACTCGGTGTTGTGGAGTGTCAACCTGATTCTTGCAAGGCAGATGCCTGTTGGTTATCTTTTCCCCAAATCTATTAAGACAAAACCTGTAAAGTACGTGTGCAGTGAGAAAGCACCGTAGGCTTCTTGATGGTTGGAAATAATTTTATGTTAATTTTTCTTGTTTATTTGGATAAACGGGTAGAGTTTCCTCCCCTATCTGACAATACCCACTCTTTCTGCCTCTCCTCATCGACCTGAAACTTATGTTGTTGAAAGTGGGATAGACGTTTCCCATTATTCCCATTATCTGCCTCTGGTACACCTTTTAGAATTAAAATTATAACGCTTATATTTTGAGGAAGTATTCTACTGGTAAGATTATCGCGAATAATGATTAAGTTGGTGTGCTTATGTGAGTCTGAGCAATGCATCCTTCGCGAAGTACTTATGCTATCTTAAGGGTTTTAGGATATGAGTATCACGGTGTGCTATTATTGAGTTTTAAACAGACAACATGTACGTTCTGATAATTAGAGTGATAGGTAATGTATCATTGTTGGAGCTTCGTGTTGCTTCTACATTGATCATTTGCTCCAAATTTTTCATAAAGTTTTCAATAAGTGTCTTGTAAAACGTCCCATCCTCTAGGGTGTACTGAGATTTCTGACTGTTGACACGGAAACTGAGTTCTTTCTTTTTAAATTTTTATGCCTGGCACATGATGAAAGATATACTGGGGCACGATTGACAATGAGTATTAGGTGTTTAGAGTCCAATCACAAAGCATTCATTTCTCGTCAGCTCCTTCCACGTATCGGTTTCAATGTTGAACGGAAAGAAAACACATATGGAAATGTCTAATTGATGAAGTACTCACCACGTAGATTCCGGTGCTGAGGAGTTGGAGGATCGATTTACCTTAAAATTCACGCACACAAACTTTCTTCGATAACACTTATATTACGTTTTCCAATGGACTCGTAATGAAATCACTGAACTCGCGCTCGCGTGTCCTTATCCGATTCTTTCACCGACAATTTCTCATCTGTGGGCGGTCGGTGTGGTTGGCGGGAGGGCCATCTGTGGGACGGTCGGCGTGGTTGGTGGGAGGGCCATCGGCGGGACGGTCGGTGTGGCTGGAGGGTGGGCCATCGGTGGGACGGTCGGTGTGGCTGGCGGGTGGGCCATCGGTGGGAAGGAAGGTGTGGCTGGCGGGAGGGCCATCGGAGGGTTGGTCGGTGTGGATGGCGGGTGGGTCCACGTTGGGACGCGTGGTGACTGGCTAACCGGCCAATCTCTTGTCCAGATAGATTAACAATTGTTAATTGATGACATTAGTAAATTTATATATTTTAATGTAGTTTTTTAAAATAATTATTTTAAACTTTGATTATTGTATGTCAGAATTATAAGTGATGAATTTGTTCGCGTCTTGCCTTTGAAGCATTCTGGCATCAGGGACAGTTCTAGTTGACGTAAGCTGCATAGCTTAATGTTTGTGAATTTTAATTCCTTAGTTATTTCTGGGAAATGTACACACCCTATTAATATGGGAGTTAAAGAAATTACGGACCAGGTTACCAGAAAAGGTCCTGATCAAATGGATTAAAGTTTTTTTAATTTTGTTAATCCTAGCTATAGTGGGATGTATAGAGATGTATCTTATTAATGTTTACAATCTGGTAATTTGAAAAAGTGTTTGTGGTTAGCAGTTAACATAAAAGATACATTTCCCATGAGATGTTGACTTCTCAATTAGAGCGAATATATTATGTTTTAACGTTGAAGATAAGGTTGATAGAAAAATACAATTATACTAAATACCATTCTTATTTTAATTAATGATATTCAATGAGCATTCTTGAAGTTACTGTTTCTTTGGTTAGTCTGTTTAAATGTTACATTTACAGTAAGGTTCGAAAATAATCTCGTTTGCATTTAAGATTGTAGGGAAGAATTGGTGCCCAGTAGCAGTTAGTTCTAGGATCTCATATGTCAGTTCACTGTGCCCGTCACTGAAAGAGTTGTTCAATTCTTCTGGAATGAGTGTCCCAAAAATAGGAAGGAAGTTTGTAAAATACGAAAGAATAGATGGGCTGTATATATTTGGATAATTTTCGTGGCAACTTTCTTTAGTTTAATATTTTCATCCCAAGAAACTGTAAATAAGCAGCCATGTTTGTTAGTTCCATAATTAAATGTTTAAGAATTTTTATTTGGTTTTAATCATTTGAATGTAATGTTGGTGTTCTTCCCCACACAGACCCAGTTGTCTCCCTGCAGAAAGAATTAAATTCCTGCATCGCGATTCTTTCTCATATTCTGCTTGCTTTGCTTGGCAATTGTGGGTTGTCCAAACTGATTTTGTTTTCTGCGCCTTCTTCAGGTTTATTGTGAGGGATACGGTTTGGCGGTTGTTTTTCATGTTATTGTATGTATCGTTGTTACTCAGCTTGTAAGACCAGGTCGGTTAGATTATTGTAGTGACAACGAAGTAATCGGATATTGTTCGTGACATTTATACTATCCTGGGTAGATACATCTTCTTTGGAAGCGGGACAAAAATACACTCGGTGTTGTGGAGTGTCAACCTGATTCTTGCAAGGCAGATGCCTGTTGGTTATCTTTTCCCCAAATCTATTAAGACAAAACCTGTAAAGTACGTGTGCAGTGAGAAAGCACCGTAGGCTTCTTGATGGTTGGAAATAATTTTATGTTAATGTTTCTTACTTATTTGGATAAACGGGTAGAGTTTCCTCCCCTATCTGACAATACCCACTCTTTCTGCCTCTCCTCATCGACCTGAAACTTATGTTGTTGAAAGTGGGATAGACGTTTCCCATTATTCCCATTATCTGCCTCTGGTACACCTTTTAGAATTAAAATTATAACGCTTATATTTTGAGGAAGTATTCTACTGGTAAGATTATCGCGAATAATGATTAAGTTGGTGTGCTTATGTGAGTCTGAGCAATGCATCCTTCGCGAAGTACTTATGCTATCTTAAGGGTTTTAGGATATGAGTATCACGGCGTGCTATTATTGAGTTTTAAACAGACAACATGTACGTTCTGATATTTAGAGTGATAGGTAATGTATCATTGTTGGAGCTTCGTGTTGCTTCTACATTGATCATTTGCTCCAAATTTTTCATAAAGTTTTCAATAAGTGTCTTGTAAAACGTCCCATCCTCTAGGGTGTACTGAGATTTCTGACTGTTGACACGGAAACTGAGTTCTCTCTTTTTAAATTTTTATGCCTGGCACATGATGAAAGATATACTGGGGCACGATTGACAATGAGTATTAGGTGTTTAGAGTCCAATCACAAAGCATTCATTTCTCGTCAGCTCCTTCCACGTATCGGTTTCAATGTTGAACGGAAAGAAAACACATATGGAAATGTTTAATTGATGAAGTACTCACCACGTAGATTCCGGTGCTGAGGAGTTGGAGGATCGATTTACCTTAAAATTCACGCACACAAACTTTTTTCGATAACACTTATATTACGTTTTCCAATGGACTCGTAATGAAATCACTGAACTCGCGCTCGCGTGTCCTTATCCGATTCTTTCACCGACAATTTCTCATCTGTGGGCGGTCGGTGTGGTTGGCGGGAGGGCCATCGGCGGGACGGTCGGTGTGGTTGGCGGGAGGGCCATCTGTGGGACGGTCGGCGTGGTTGGTGGGAGGGCCATCGGCGGGACGGTCGGTGTGGCTGGAGGGTGGGCCATCGGTGGGACGGTCGGTGTGGCTGGCGGGTGGGCCATCGGTGGGAAGGAAGGTGTGGCTGGCGGGAGGGCCATCGGAGGGTTGGTCGGTGTGGATGGCGGGTGGGTCCACGTTGGGACGCGTGGTGACTGGCTAACCGGCCAATCTCTTGTCCAGATAGATTAACAATTGCTAATTGATGACATTAGTAAATTTATATATTTTAATGAAGTTTTTTAAAATAATTATTTTAAACTTTGATTATTGTATGTCAGAATTATAAGTGATGAATTTGTTCGCGTCTTGCCTTTGAAGCATTCTGGCATCAGGGACAGTTCTAGTTGACGTAAGCTGCAAAGCTTAATGTTTGTGAATTTTAATTCCTTAGTTATTTCTGGGAAATGTACACACCCTATTAATATGGGAGTTAAAGAAATTACGGACCAGGTTACCAGAAAAGGTCCTGATCAAATGGATTAAAGTTTTTTTAATTTTGTTAATCCTAGCTATAGTGGGATGTATAGAGATGTATCTTATTAAAGTTTACAATCTGGTAATTTGAAAAAGTGTTTGTGGTTAACAGTTAACATAAAAGATACATTTCCCATGAGATGTTGACTTCTCAATTAGAGCGAATATATTATGTTTTAACGTTGAAGATAAAGTTGATAGAAAAATACAATTATACTAAATACCATTCTTATTTTAATTAATGATATTCAATGAGCATTCTTGAAGTTACTGTTTCTTTGGTTAGTCTGTTTAAATGTTACATTTACAGTAAGGTTCGAAAATTATCTCGTTTGTATTTAAGATTGTAGGGAAGAATTGGTGCCCAGTAGCAGTTAGTTCTAGGATCTCATATGTCAGTTCACTGTGCCCGTCACTGAAAGAGTTGTTCAGTTCTTCTTTAATGAGTGTCCCAAAAATAGGAAGGAAGTTTGTAAAATACGAAAGAATAGATGGGCTGTATATATTTGAATAATTTTCGTGGCAACTTTCTTTAGTTTAATATTTTCATCCCAAGAAACTGTAAATAAGCAGCCATGTTTGTTAGTTCCATAATTAAATGTTTAAGAATTTTTATTTGGTTTTAATCATTTGAATGTAATGTTGGTGTTTTTCCCCACACAGACGCAGTTGTCTCCCTGCAGAAAGAATTAAATTCCTGCGCCGCGATGCTTTCTCATGTTCTGCTTGCTTTGCTTGGCATTTGTGGGTTGTCAAAACTGATTTTGTTGTCTGCGCCTTCTTCAGGTTTATTGTGAGGGATACGGTTTGGCGGATGTTTTTCATGTTATTGTATGTATCGTTGTTACTCAGCTTGTAAGAGCAGGTCGGTTAGATTATTGTAGTGACAACGAAGTAATCGGATATTGTTCGTGACATTTATACTATCCTGGGTAGATCCATCTTCTTTGGAAGCGGGACAAAAATACACTCGGTGTTGTGGAGTGTCAACCTGATTCTTGCAAGGCAGATGCCTGTTTGTTATCTTTTCCCCAAATCTATTAAGACATAACCTGTAAAGTACGTGTGCAGTGAGAAAGCACCGTAGGCCTCTTGATGGTTGGAAATAATTTTATGTTAATGTTTCTTGCTTATTTGGATAAACGGGTAGAGTTTCCTCCCCTATCTGACAATACCCACTCTTTCTGCCTCTCCTCATCGACCTGAAACTTATGTTGTTGAAAGTGGGATAGACGTTTCCCATTATTCCCATTATCTGCCTCTGGTACACCTTTTAGAATTAAAATTATAACGCTTATATTTTGAGGAAGTATTCTACTGGTAAGATTATCGCGAATAATGATTAAGTTGGTGTGCTTATGTGAGTCTGAGCAATGCATCCTTCGCGAAGTACTTATGCTATCTTAAGGGTTTTAGGATATGTGTATCACGGTGTGCTATTATTGAGTTTTAAACAGACAACATGTACGTTCTGATAATTAGAGTGATAGGTAATGTATCATTGTTGGAGCTTCGTGTTGCTTCTACATTGATCATTTGCTCCAAATTTTTCATAAAGTTTTCAATAAGTGTCTTGTAAAACGTCCCATCCTCTAGGGTGTACTGAGATTTCTGACTGTTGACACGGAAACTGAGTTCTTTCTTTTTAAATTTTTATGCCTGGCACATGATGAAAGATATACTGGGGCACGATTGACAATGAGTATTAGGTGTTTAGAGTCCAATCACAAAGCATTCATTTCTCGTCAGCTCCTTCCACGTATCGGTTTCAATGTTGAACGGAAAGAAAACACATATGGAAATGTCTAATTGATGAAGTACTCACCACGTAGATTCCGGTGCTGAGGAGTTGGAGGATCGATTTACCTTAAAATTCACGCACACAAACTTTCTTCGATAACACTTATATTACGTTTTCCAATGGACTCGTAATGAAATCACTGAACTCGCGCTCGCGTGTCCTTATCCGATTCTTTCACCGACAATTTCTCATCTGTGGGCGGTCGGTGTGGTTGGCGGGAGGGCCATCGGCGGGACGGTCGGTGTGGTTGGCGGGAGGGCCATCTGTGGGACGGTCGGCGTGGTTGGTGGGAGGGCCATCGGCGGGACGGTCGGTGTGGCTGGAGGGTGGGCCATCGGTGGGACGGTCGGTGTGGCTGGCGGGTGGGCCATCGGTGGGAAGGAAGGTGTGGCTGGCGGGAGGGCCATCGGAGGGTTGGTCGGTGTGGATGGCGGGTGGGTCCACGTTGGGACGCGTGGTGACTGGCTAACCGGCCAATCTCTTGTCCAGATAGATTAACAATTGCTAATTGATGACATTAGTAAATTTATATATTTTAATGTAGTTTTCTAAATAATTATTTTAAACTTTGATTATTGTATGTCAGAATTATAAGTGATGAATTTGTTCGCGTCTTGCCTTTGAAGCATTCTCGCATCAGGGACAGTTCTAGTTGACGTAAGCTGCATAGCTTAATGTTTGTGAATTTTAATTCCTTAGTTATTTCTGGGAAATGTACACACCCTATTAATATGGGAGTTAAAGAAATTACGGACCAGGTTACCAGAAAAGGTCCTGATCAAATGGATTAAAGTTTTTCTAATTTTGTTAATCCTAGCTATAGTGGGATGTATAGAGATGTATCTTATTAATGTTTACAATCTGGTAATTTGAAAAAGTGTTTGTGGTTAGCAGTTAACATAAAATATACATTTCCCATGAGACGTTGACTTCTCAATTAGAGCGAATATATTATGTTTTAACGTTGAAGATAAGGTTGATAGAAAAACACAATTATACTAAATACCATTCTTATTTTAATTAATGATATTCAATGAGCATTGTTGAAGTTACTGTTTCTTTGGTTAGTCTGTTTAAATGTTACATTTACAGTAAGGTTCGAAAATAATCTCGTTTGTATTTAAGATTATAGGGAAGAATTGGTGCCCAGTAGCAGTTAGTTCTAGGATCTCATATGTCAGTTCACTGAGCCCGTCACTGAAAGAGTTGTTCAATTCTTCTGGAATGAGTGTCCCAAAAATAGGAAGGAAGTTTGTAAAATACGAAAGAATAGATGGGCTGTATATATTTGAATAGTTTTCGTGGCAACTATCTTTAGTTTGATATTTTCATCCCAAGAAACTGTAAATAAGCAGCCATGTTTGTTAGTTCCATAATTAAATGTTTAGAAATTTTTATTAGGTTTTAATCATTTGAATGTAATGTTGGTGTTCTTCCCCACACAGACGCAGTTGTCTCCCTGCAGAAAGAATTAAATTCCTGCGTCGCGATACTTTCTCATGTTCTGCTTGCTTTGCTTGGCAATTGTGGGTTGTCCAAACTGATTTTGTTGTCTGCGCCTTCTTCAGGTTTATTGTGAGGGATACGGTTTGACGGTTGTTTTTTATCGGTTAATCGGTATCGGTTTCAATGTTGAACGGAAAGAAAACACATATGGAAATGTTTAATTGATGAAGTACTCACCACGTAGATTCCGGTGCTGAGGAGTTGGAGGATCGATTTACCTTAAAATTCACGCACACAAACTTTTTTCGATAACACTTATATTACGTTTTCCAATGGACTCGTAATGAAATCACTGAACTCGCGCTCGCGTGTCCTTATCCGATTCTTTCACCGACAATTTCTCATCTGTGGGCGGTCGGTGTGGTTGGCGGGAGGGCCATCGGCGGGACGGTCGGTGTGGTTGGCGGGAGGGCCATCTGTGGGACGGTCGGCGTGGTTGGTGGGAGGGCCATCGGCGGGACGGTCGGTGTGGCTGGAGGGTGGGCCATCGGTGGGATGGTCGGTGTGGCTGGCGGGTGGGCCATCGGTGGGAAGGAAGGTGTGGCTGGCGGGAGGGCCATCGGAGGGTTGGTCGGTGTGGATGGCGGGTGGGTCCACGTTGGGACGCGTGGTGACTGGCTAACCGGCCAATCTCTTGTCCAGATAGATTAACAATTGCTAATTGATGACATTAGTAAATTTATATATTTTAATGTAGTTTTTTAAAATAATTATTTTAAACTTTGATTATTGTATGTCAGAATTATAAGTGATGAATTTGTTCGCGTCTTGCCTTTGAAGCATTCTGGCATCAGGGACAGTTCTAGTTGACGTAAGCTGCAAAGCTTAATGTTTGTGAATTTTAATTCCTTAGTTATTTCTTGGAAATGTACACACCCTATTAATATGGGAGTTAAAGAAATTACGGACCAGGTTACCAGAAAAGGTCCTGATCAAATGGATTAAAGTTTTTTTTAATTTTGTTAATCCTAGCTATAGTGGGATGTATAGAGATGTATCTTATTAATGTTTACAATCTGGTAATTTGAAAAAGTGTTTGTGGTTAGCAGTTAACATAAAAGATACATTTCCCATGAGATGTTGACTTCTCAATTAGAGCGAATATATTATGTTTTAACGTTGAAGATAAGGTTGATAGAAAAACACAATTATACTAAATACCATTCTTATTTTAATTAATGATATTCAATGAGCATTCTTGAAGTTACTGTTTCTTTGGTTAGTCTGTTTAAATGTTACATTTACAGTAAGGTTCGAAAATAATCTCGTTTGTATTTAAGATTATAGGGAAGAATTGGTGCCCAGTAGCAGTTAGTTCTAGGATCTCATATGTCAGTTCACTGTGCCCGTCACTGAAAGAGTTGTTCAATTCTTCTGGAATGAGTGTCCCAAAAATAGGAAGGAAGTTTGTAAAATACGAAAGAATAGATGGGCTGTATATATTTGAATAGTTTTCGTGGCAACTATCTTTAGTTTGATATTTTCATCCCAAGAAACTGTAAATAAGCAGCCATGTTTGTTAGTTCCATAATTAAATGTTTAAGAATTTTTATTAGGTTTTAATCATTTGAATGTAATGTTGGTGTTCTTCCCCACACAGACGCAGTTGTCTCCCTGCAGAAAGAATTAAATTCCTGCGTCGCGATGCTTACTCATGTTCTGCTTGCCTTGCTTGGCAATTGTGGGTTGTCCAAACTGATTTTGTTGTCTGCGCCTTCTTCAGGTTTATTGTGAGGGATACGGTTTGGCGGTTGTTTTTCATGTTATTGTATGTATCGTTGTTACTCAGCTTGTAAGACCAGGTCGGTTAGATTATTGTAGTGACAACGAAGTAATCGGATATTGTTCGTGACATTTATACTATCCTGGGTAGATACATCTTCTTTGGAAGCGGGACAAAAATACACTCGGTGTTGTGGAGTGTCAACCTGATTCTTGCAAGGCAGATGCCTGTTGGTTATCTTTTCCCCAAATCTATTAAGACAAAACCTGTAAAGTACATGTGCAGTGAGAAAGCACCGTAGGCCTCTTGATGGTTGGAAATAATTTTATGTTAATGTTTCTTGCTTATTTTGATAAACGGGTAGAGTTTCCTCCCCTATCTGACAATACCCACTCTTTCTGCCTCTCCTCATCGACCTGAAACTTATGTTGTTGAAAGTGGGATAGACGTTTCCCATTATTCCCATTATCTGCCTCTGGTACACCTTTTAGAATTAAAATTATAACGCTTATATTTTGAGGAAGTATTCTACTGGTAAGATTATCGCGAATAATGATTAAGTTGGTGTGCTTATGTGAGTCTGAGCAATGCATCCTTCGCGAAGTACTTATGCTATCTTAAGGGTTTTAGGATATGAGTATCACGGTGTGCTATTATTGAGTTTTAAACAGACAACATGTACGTTCTGATAATTAGAGTGATTGGTAATGTATCATTGTTGGAGCTTCGTGTTGCTTCTACATTGATCATTTGCTCCAAATTTTTCATAAAGTTTTCAATAAGTGTCTTGTAAAACGTCCCATCCTCTAGGGTGTACTGAGATTTCTGACTGTTGACACGGAAACTGAGTTCTCTCTTTTTAAATTTTTATGCCTGGCACATGATGAAAGATATACTGGGGCACGATTGACAATGAGTATTAGGTGTTTAGAGTCCAATCACAAAGCATTCATTTCTCGTCAGCTCCTTCCACGTATCGGTTTCAATGTTGAACGGAAAGAAAACACATATGGAAATGTTTAATTGATGAAGTACTCACCACGTAGATTCCGGTGCTGAGGAGTTGGAGGATCGATTTACCTTAAAATTCACGCACACAAACTTTTTTCGATAACACTTATATTACGTTTTCCAATGGACTCGTAATGAAATCACTGAACTCGCGCTCGCGTGTCCTTATCCGATTCTTTCACCGACAATTTCTCATCTGTGGGCGGTCGGTGTGGTTGGCGGGAGGGCCATCGGCGGGACGGTCGGTGTGGTTGGCGGGAGGGCCATCTGTGGGACGGTCGGCGTGGTTGGTGGGAGGGCCATCGGCGGGACGGTCGGTGTGGCTGGAGGGTGGGCCATCGGTGGGACGGTCGGTGTGGCTGGCGGGTGGGCCATCGGTGGGAAGGAAGGTGTGGCTGGCGGGAGGGCCATCGGAGGGTTGGTCGGTGTGGATGGCGGGTGGGTCCACGTTGGGACGCGTGGTGACTGGCTAACCGGCCAATCTCTTGTCCAGATAGATTAACAATTGCTAATTGATGACATTAGTAAATTTATATATTTTAATGTAGTTTTTTAAAATAATTATTTTAAACTTTGATTATTGTATGTCAGAATTATAAGTGATGAATTTGTTCGCGTCTTGCCTTTGAAGCATTCTGGCATCAGGGACAGTTCTAGTTGACGTAAGCTGCAAAGCTTAATGTTTGTGAATTTTAATTCCTTAGTTATTTCTTGGAAATGTACACACCCTATTAATATGGGAGTTAAAGAAATTACGGACCAGGTTACCAGAAAAGGTCCTGATCAAATGGATTAAAGTTTTTTTAATTTTGTTAATCCTAGCTATAGTGGGATGTATAGAGATGTATCTTATTAATGTTTACAATCTGGTAATTTGAAAAAGTGTTTGTGGTTAGCAGTTAACATAAAAGATACATTTCCCATGAGATGTTGACTTCTCAATTAGAGCGAATATATTATGTTTTAACGTTGAAGATAAGGTTGATAGAAAAACACAATTATACTAAATACCATTCTTATTTTAATTAATGATATTCAATGAGCATTCTTGAAGTTACTGTTTCTTTGGTTAGTCTGTTTAAATGTTACATTTACAGTAAGGTTCGAAAATAATCTCGTTTGTATTTAAGATTATAGGGAAGAATTGGTGCCCAGTAGCAGTTAGTTCTAGGATCTCATATGTCAGTTCACTGTGCCCGTCACTGAAAGAGTTGTTCAATTCTTCTGGAATGAGTGTCCCAAAAATAGGAAGGAAGTTTGTAAAATACGAAAGAATAGATGGGCTGTATATATTTGAATAGTTTTCGTGGCAACTATCTTTAGTTTGATATTTTCATCCCAAGAAACTGTAAATAAGCAGCCATGTTTGTTAGTTCCATAATTAAATGTTTAAGAATTTTTATTAGGTTTTAATCATTTGAATGTAATGTTGGTGTTCTTCCCCACACAGACGCAGTTGTCTCCCTGCAGAAAGAATTAAATTCCTGCGTCGCGATGCTTACTCATGTTCTGCTTGCTTTGCTTGGCAATTGTGGGTTGTCCAAACTCATTTTGTTGTCTGCGCCTTCTTCAGGTTTATTGTGAGGGATACGGTTTGGCGGTTGTTTTTCATGTTATTGTATGTATCGTTGTTACTCAGCTTGTAAGACCAGGTCGGTTAGATTATTGTAGTGACAACGAAGTAATCGGATATTGTTCGTGACATTTATACTATCCTGGGTAGATACATCTTCTTTGGAAGCGGGACAAAAATACACTCGGTGTTGTGGAGTGTCAACCTGATTCTTGCAAGGCAGATGCCTGTTGGTTATCTTTTCCCCAAATCTATTAAGACAAAACCTGTAAAGTACGTGTGCAGTGAGAAAGCACCGTAGGCCTCTTGATGGTTGGAAATAATTTTATGTTAATGTTTCTTGCTTATTTTGATAAACGGGTAGAGTTTCCTCCCCTATCTGACAATACCCACTCTTTCTGCCTCTCCTCATCGACCTGAAACTTATGTTGTTGAAAGTGGGATAGACGTTTCCCATTATTCCCATTATCTGCCTCTGGTACACCTTTTAGAATTAAAATTATAACGCTTATATTTTGAGGAAGTATTCTACTGGTAAGATTATCGCGAATAATGATTAAGTTGGTGTGCTTATGTGAGTCTGAGCAATGCATCCTTCGCGAAGTACTTATGCTATCTTAAGGGTTTTAGGATATGAGTATCACGGTGTGCTATTATTGAGTTTTAAACAGACAACATGTACGTTCTGATAATTAGAGTGATAGGTAATGTATCATTGTTGGAGCTTCGTGTTGCTTCTACATTGATCATTTGCTCCAAATTTTTCATAAAGTTTTCAATAAGTGTCTTGTAAAACGTCCCATCCTCTAGGGTGTACTGAGATTTCTGACTGTTGACACGGAAACTGAGTTCTCTCTTTTTAAATTTTTATGCCTGGCACATGATGAAAGATATACTGGGGCACGATTGACAATGAGTATTAGGTGTTTAGAGTCCAATCACAAAGCATTCATTTCTCGTCAGCTCCTTCCACGTATCGGTTTCAATGTTGAACGGAAAGAAAACACATATGGAAATGTTTAATTGATGAAGTACTCACCACGTAGATTCCGGTGCTGAGGAGTTGGAGGATCGATTTACCTTAAAATTCACGCACACAAACTTTTTTCGATAACACTTATATTACGTTTTCCAATGGACTCGTAATGAAATCACTGAACTCGCGCTCGCGTGTCCTTATCCGATTCTTTCACCGACAATTTCTCATCTGTGGGCGGTCGGTGTGGTTGGCGGGAGGGCCATCGGCGGGACGGTCGGTGTGGTTGGCGGGAGGGCCATCTGTGGGACGGTCGGCGTGGTTGGTGGGAGGGCCATCGGCGGGACGGTCGGTGTGGCTGGAGGGTGGGCCATCGGTGGGACGGTCGGTGTGGCTGGCGGGTGGGCCATCGGTGGGAAGGAAGGTGTGGCTGGCGGGAGGGCCATCGGAGGGTTGGTCGGTGTGGATGGCGGGTGGGTCCACGTTGGGACGCGTGGTGACTGGCTAACCGGCCAATCTCTTGTCCAGATAGATTAACAATTGCTAATTGATGACATTAGTAAATTTATATATTTTAATGTAGTTTTTTAAAATAATTATTTTAAACTTTGATTATTGTATGTCAGAATTATAAGTGATGAATTTGTTCGCGTCTTGCCTTTGAAGCATTCTGGCATCAGGGACAGTTCTAGTTGACGTAAGCTGCAAAGCTTAATGTTTGTGAATTTTAATTCCTTAGTTATTTCTTGGAAATGTACACACCCTATTAATATGGGAGTTAAAGAAATTACGGACCAGGTTACCAGAAAAGGTCCTGATCAAATGGATTAAAGTTTGTTTAATTTTGTTAATCCTAGCTATAGTGGGATGTATAGAGATGTATCTTATTAATGTTTACAATCTGTTAATTTGAAAAAGTGTTTGTGGTTAGCAGTTAACATAAAAGATACATTTACCATGAGACGTTGACTTCTCAATTAGAGCGAATATATTATGTTTTAACGTTGAAGATAAGGTTGATAGAAAAACACAATTATACTAAATACCATTCTTATTTTAATTAATGATATTCAATGAGCATTGTTGAAGTTACTGTTTCTTTGGTTAGTCTGTTTAAATGTTACATTTACAGTAAGGTTCGAAAATAATCTCGTTTGTATTTAAGATTATAGGGAAGAATTGGTGCCCAGTAGCAGTTAGTTCTAGGATCTCATATGTCAGTTCACTGTGCCCGTCACTGAAAGAGTTGTTCAGTTCTTCTTTAATGAGTGTCCCAAAAATAGGAAGGAAGTTTGTAAAATACGAAAGAATAGATGGGCTGTATATATTTGAATAATTTTCGTGGCAACTTTCTTTAGTTTAATATTTTGATCCCAAGAAACTGTAAATAAGCAGCCATGTTTGTTAGTTCCATAATTAAATTTTTAAGAATTTTTATTTGGTTTTAATCATTTGAATGTAATGTTGGTGTTTTTCCCCACACAGACGCAGTTGTCTCCCTCCAGAAAGAATTAAATTCCTGCGCCGCGATGCTTTCTCATGTTCTGCTTGCTTTGCTTGGCAATTGTGGGTTGTCAAAACTGATTTTGTTGTCTGCGCCTTCTTCAGGTTTATTGTGAGGGATACGGTTTGGCGGATGTTTTTCATGTTATTGTATGTATCGTTGTTACTCAGCTTGTAAGACCAGGTCGGTTAGATTATTGTAGTGACAACGAAGTAATCGGATATTGTTCGTGACATTTATACTATCCTGGGTAGATACATCTTCTTTGGAAGCGGGACAAAAATACACTCGGTGTTGTGGAGTGTCAACCTGATTCTTGCAAGGCAGATGCCTGTTGGTTATCTTTTCCCCAAATCTATTAAGACATAACCTGTAAAGTACGTGTGCAGTGAGAAAGCACCGTAGGCCTCTTGATGGTTGGAAATAATTTTATGTTAATGTTTCTTGCTTATTTGGATAAACGGGTAGAGTTTCCTCCCCTATCTGACAATACCCACTCTTTCTGCCTCTCCTCATCGACCTGAAACTTATGTTGTTGAAAGTGGGATAGACGTTTCCCATTATTCCCATTATCTGCCTCTGGTACACCTTTTAGAATTAAAATTATAACGCTTATATTTTGAGGAAGTATTCTACTGGTAAGATTATCGCGAATAATGATTAAGTTGGTGTGCTTATGTGAGTCTGAGCAATGCATCCTTCGCGAAGCACTTATGCTATCTTAAGGGTTTTAGGATATGTGTATCACGGTGTGCTATTATTGAGTTTTAAACAGACAACATGTACGTTCTGATAATTAGAGTGATAGGTAATGTATCATTGTTGGAGCTTCGTGTTGCTTCTACATTGATCATTTGCTCCAAATTTTTCATAAAGTTTTCAATAAATGTCTTGTAAAACGTCCCATCCTCTAGGGTGTACTGAGATTTCTGACTGTTGACACGGAAACTGAGTTCTTTCTTTTTAAATTTTTATGCCTGGCACATGATGAAAGATATACTGGGGCACGATTGACAATGAGTATTAGGTGTTTAGAGTCCAATCACAAAGCATTCATTTCTCGTCAGCTCCTTCCACGTATCGGTTTCAATGTTGAACGGAAAGAAAACACATATGGAAATGTCTAATTGATGAAGTACTCACCACGTAGATTCCGGTGCTGAGGAGTTGGAGGATCGATTTACCTTAAAATTCACGCACACAAACTTTCTTCGATAACACTTATATTACGTTTTCCAATGGACTCGTAATGAAATCACTGAACTCGCGCTCGCGTGTCCTTATCCGATTCTTTCACCGACAATTTCTCATCTGTGGGCGGTCGGTGTGGTTGGCGGGAGGGCCATCGGCGGGACGGTCGGTGTGGTTGGCGGGAGGGCCATCTGTGGGACGGTCGGCGTGGTTGGTGGGAGGGCCATCGGCGGGACGGTCGGTGTGGCTGGAGGGTGGGCCATCGGTGGGACGGTCGGTGTGGCTGGCGGGTGGGCCATCGGTGGGAAGGAAGGTGTGGCTGGCGGGAGGGCCATCGGAGGGTTGGTCGGTGTGGATGGCGGGTGGGTCCACGTTGGGACGCGTGGTGACTGGCTAACCGGCCAATCTCTTGTCCAGATAGATTAACAATTGCTAATTGATGACATTAGTAAATTTATATATTTTAATGTAGTTTTTTAAAATAATTATTTTAAACTTTGATTATTGTATGTCAGAATTATAAGTGATGAATTTGTTCGCGTCTTGCCTTTGAAGCATTCTGGCATCAGGGACAGTTCTAGTTGACGTAAGCTGCATAGCTTAATGTTTGTGAATTTTAATTCCTTAGTTATTTCTGGGAAATGTACACACCCTATTAATATGGGAGTTAAAGAAATTACGGACCAGGTTACCAGAAAAGGTCCTGATCAAATGGATTAAAGTTTTTTTAATTTTGTTAATCCTAGCTATAGTGGGATGTATAGAGATGTATCTTATTAATGTTTACAATCTGGTAATTTGAAAAAGTGTTTGTGGTTAGCAGTTAACATAAAATATACATTTCCCATGAGACGTTGACTTCTCAATTAGAGCGAATATATTATGTTTTAACGTTGAAGATAAGGTTGATAGAAAAACACAATTATACTAAATACCATTCTTATTTTAATTAATGATATTCAATGAGCATTGTTGAAGTTACTGTTTCTTTGGTTAGTCTGTTTAAATGTTACATTTACAGTAAGGTTCGAAAATAATCTCGTTTGTATTTAAGATTATAGGGAAGAATTGGTGCCCAGTAGCAGTTAGTTCTAGGATCTCATATGTCAGTTCACTGAGCCCGTCACTGAAAGAGTTGTTCAATTCTTCTGGAATGAGTGTCCCAAAAATAGGAAGGAAGTTTGTAAAATACGAAAGAATAGATGGGCTGTATATATTTGAATAGTTTTCGTGGCAACTATCTTTAGTTTGATATTTTCATCCCAAGAAACTGTAAATAAGCAGCCATGTATGTTAGTTCCATAATTAAATGTTTAAGAATTTTTATTAGGTTTTAATCATTTGAATGTAATGTTGGTGTTCTTCCCCACACAGACGCAGTTGTCTCCCTGCAGAAAGAATTAAATTCCTGCGTCGCGATACTTTCTCATGTTCTGCTTGCTTTGCTTGGCAATTGTGGGTTGTCCAAACTGATTTTGTTGTCTGCGCCTTCTTCAGGTTTATTGTGAGGGATACGGTTTGACGGTTGTTTTTTATCGGTTAATCGGTATCGGTTTCAATGTTGAACGGAAAGAAGACACATATGGAAATGTTTAATTGATGAAGTACTCACCACGTAGATTCCGGTGCTGAGGAGTTGGAGGATCGATTTACCTTAAAATTCACGCACACAAACTTTTTTCGATAACACTTATATTACGTTTTCCAATGGACTCGTAATGAAATCACTGAACTCGCGCTCGCGTGTCCTTATCCGATTCTTTCACCGACAATTTCTCATCTGTGGGCGGTCGGTGTGGTTGGCGGGAGGGCCATCGGCGGGACGGTCGGTGTGGTTGGCGGGAGGGCCATCTGTGGGACGGTCGGCGTGGTTGGTGGGAGGGCCATCGGCGGGAAGGTCGGTGTGGCTGGAGGGTGGGTCCACGTTGGGACGCGTGGTGACTGGCTAACCGGCCAATCTCTTGTCCAGATAGATTAACAATTGCTAATTGATGACATTAGTAAATTTATATATTTTAATGTAGTTTTTTAAAATAATTATTTTAAACTTTGATTATTGTATGTCAGAATTATAAGTGATGAATTTGTTCGAGTCTTGCCTTTGAAGCATTCTGGCATCAGGGACAGTTCTAGTTGACGTAAGCTGCAAAGCTTAATGTTTGTGAATTTTAATTCCTTAGTTATTTCTTGGAAATGTACACACCCTATTAATATGGGAGTTAAAGAAATTACGGACCAGGTTACCAGAAAAGGTCCTGATCAAATGGATTAAAGTTTTTTTAATTTTGTTAATCCTAGCTATAGTGGGATGTATAGAGATGTATCTTATTAATGTTTACAATCTGGTAATTTGAAAAAGTGTTTGTGGTTAGCAGTTAACATAAAAGATACATTTCCCATGAGATGTTGACTTCTCAATTAGAGCGAATATATTATGTTTTAACGTTGAAGATAAGGTTGATAGAAAAACACAATTATACTAAATACCATTCTTATTTTAATTAATGATATTCAATGAGCATTCTTGAAGTTACTGTTTCTTTGGTTAGTCTGTTTAAATGTTACATTTACAGTAAGGTTCGAAAATAATCTCGTTTGTATTTAAGATTATAGGGAAGAATTGGTGCCCAGTAGCAGTTAGTTCTAGGATCTCATATGTCAGTTCACTGTGCCCGTCACTGAAAGAGTTGTTCAATTCTTCTGGAATGAGTGTCCCAAAAATAGGAAGGAAGTTTGTTAAATACGAAAGAATAGATGGGCTGTATATATTTGAATAGTTTTCGTGGCAACTATCTTTAGTTTGATATTTTCATCCCAAGAAACTGTAAATAAGCAGCCATGTTTGTTAGTTCCATAATTAAATGTTTAAGAATTTTTATTAGGTTTTAATCATTTGAATGTAATGTTGGTGTTCTTCCCCACACAGACGCAGTTGTCTCCCTGCAGAAAGAATTAAATTCCTGCGTCGCGATGCTTTCTCATGTTCTGCTTGCTTTGCTTGGCAATTGTGGGTTGTCCAAACTGATTTTGTTGTCTGCGCCTTCTTCAGGTTTATTGTGAGGGATACGGTTTGGCGGTTGTTTTTCATGTTATTGTATGTATCGTTGTTACTCAGCTTGTAAGACCAGGTCGGTTAGATTATTGTAGTGACAACGAAGTAATCGGATATTGTTCGTGACATTTATACTATCCTGGGTAGATACATCTTCTTTGGAAGCGGGACAAAAATACACTCGGTGTTGTGGAGTGTCAACCTGATTCTTGCAAGGCAGATGCCTGTTGGTTATCTTTTCCCCAAATCTATTAAGACAAAACCTGTAAAGTACGTGTGCAGTGAGAAAGCACCGTAGGCCTCTTGATGGTTGGAAATAATTTTAGGTTAATGTTTCTTGCTTATTTTGATAAACGGGTAGAGTTTCCTCCCCTATCTGACAATACCCACTCTTTCTGCCTCTCCTCATCGACCTGAAACTTATGTTGTTGAAAGTGGGATAGACGTTTCCCATTATTCCCATTATCTGCCTCTGGTACACCTTTTAGAATTAAAATTATAACGCTTATATTTTGAGGAAGTATTCTACTGGTAAGATTATCGCGAATAATGATTAAGTTGGTGTGCTTATGTGAGTCTGAGCAATGCATCCTTCGCGAAGTACTTATGCTATCTTAAGGGTTTTAGGATATGAGTATCACGGCGTGCTATTATTGAGTTTTAAACAGACAACATGTACGTTCTGATAATTAGAGTGATAGGTAATGTATCATTGTTGGAGCTTCGTGTTGCTTCTACATTGATCATTTGCTCCAAATTTTTCATAAAGTTTTCAATAAGTGTCTTGTAAAACGTCCCATCCTCTAGGGTGTACTGAGATTTCTGACTGTTGACACGGAAACTGAGTTCTCTCTTTTTAAATTTTTATGCCTGGCACATGATGAAAGATATACTGGGGCACGATTGACAATGAGTATTAGGTGTTTAGAGTCCAATCACAAAGCATTCATTTCTCGTCAGCTCCTTCCACGTATCGGTTTCAATGTTGAACGGAAAGAAAACACATATGGAAATGTTTAATTGATGAAGTACTCACCACGTAGATTCCGGTGCTGAGGAGTTGGAGGATCGATTTACCTTAAAATTCACGCACACAAACTTTTTTCGATAACACTTATATTACGTTTTCCAATGGACTCGTAATGAAATCACTGAACTCGCGCTCGCGTGTCCTTATCCGATTCTTTCACCGACAATTTCTCATCTGTGGGCGGTCGGTGTGGTTGGCGGGAGGGCCATCGGCGGGACGGTCGGTGTGGTTGGCGGGAGGGCCATCTGTGGGACGGTCGGCGTGGTTGGTGGGAGGGCCATCGGCGGGACGGTCGGTGTGGCTGGAGGGTGGGCCATCGGTGGGACGGTCGGTGTGGCTGGCGGGTGGGCCATCGGTGGGAAGGAAGGTGTGGCTGGCGGGAGGGCCATCGGAGGGTTGGTCGGTGTGGATGGCGGGTGGGTCCACGTTGGGACGCGTGGTGACTGGCTAACCGGCCAATCTCTTGTCCAGATAGATTAACAATTGCTAATTGATGACATTAGTAAATTTATATATTTTAATGTAGTTTTTAAAATAATTATTTTAAACTTTGATTATTGTATGTCAGAATTATAAGTGATGAATTTGTTCGCGTCTTGCCTTTGAAGCATTCTGGCATCAGGGACAGTTCTAGTTGACGTAAGCTGCATAGCTTAATGTTTGTGAATTTTAATTCCTTAGTTATTTCTGGGAAATGTACACACCCTATTAATATTGGAGTTAAAGAAATTACGGACCAGGTTACCAGAAAAGGTCCTGATCAAATGGATTAAAGTTTTTTTAATTTTGTTAATCCTAGCTATAGTGGGATGTATAGAGATGTATCTTATTAATGTTTACAATCTGGTAATTTGAAAAAGTGTTTGTGGTTAGCAGTTAACATAAAATATACATTTCCCATGAGACGTTGACTTCTCAATTAGAGCGAATATATTATGTTTTAACGTTGAAGATAAGGTTGATAGAAAAACACAATTATACTAAATACCATTCTTATTTTAATTAATGATATTCAATGAGCATTGTTGAAGTTACTGTTTCTTTGGTTAGTCTGTTTAAATGTTACATTTACAGTAAGGTTCGAAAATAATCTCGTTTGTATTTAAGATTATAGGGAAGAATTGGTGCCCAGTAGCAGTTAGTTCTAGGATCTCATATGTCAGTTCACTGAGCCCGTCACTGAAAGAGTTGTTCAATTCTTCTGGAATGAGTGTCCCAAAAATAGGAAGGAAGTTTGTAAAATACGAAAGAATAGATGGGCTGTATATATTTGAATAGTTTTCGTGGCAACTATCTTTAGTTTGATATTTTCATCCCAAGAAACTGTAAATAAGCAGCCATGTATGTTAGTTCCATAATTAAATGTTTAAGAATTTTTATTAGGTTTTAATCATTTGAATGTAATGTTGGTGTTCTTCCCCACACAGACGCAGTTGTCTCCCTGCAGAAAGAATTAAATTCCTGCGTCGCGATACTTTCTCATGTTCTGCTTGCTTTGCTTGGCAATTGTGGGTTGTCCAAACTGATTTTGTTGTCTGCGCCTTCTTCAGGTTTATTGTGAGGGATACGGTTTGGCGGTTGTTTTTCATGTTATTGTATGTATCGTTGTTACTCAGCTTGTAAGACCAGGTCGGTTAGATTATTGTAGTGACAACGAAGTAATCGGATATTGTTCGTGACATTTATACTATCCTGGGTAGATACATCTTCTTTGGAAGCGGGACAAAAATACACTCGGTGTTGTGGAGTGTCAACCTGATTCTTGCAAGGCAGATGCCTGTTGGTTATCTTTTCCCCAAATCTATTAAGACAAAACCTGTAAAGTACGTGTGCAGTGAGAAAGCACCGTAGGCCTCTTGATGGTTGGAAATAATTTTAGGTTAATGTTTCTTGCTTATTTTGATAAACGGGTAGAGTTTCCTCCCCTATCTGACAATACCCACTCTTTCTGCCTCTCCTCATCGACCTGAAACTTATGTTGTTGAAAGTGGGATAGACGTTTCCCATTATTCCCATTATCTGCCTCTGGTACACCTTTTAGAATTAAAATTATAACGCTTATATTTTGAGGAAGTATTCTACTGGTAAGATTATCGCGAATAATGATTAAGTTGGTGTGCTTATGTGAGTCTGAGCAATGCATCCTTCGCGAAGTACTTATGCTATCTTAAGGGTTTTAGGATATGAGTATCACGGCGTGCTATTATTGAGTTTTAAACAGACAACATGTACGTTCTGATAATTAGAGTGATAGGTAATGTATCATTGTTGGAGCTTCGTGTTGCTTCTACATTGATCATTTGCTCCAAATTTTTCATAAAGTTTTCAATAAGTGTCTTGTAAAACGTCCCATCCTCTAGGGTGTACTGAGATTTCTGACTGTTGACACGGAAACTGAGTTCTCTCTTTTTAAATTTTTATGCCTGGCACATGATGAAAGATATACTGGGGCACGATTGACAATGAGTATTAGGTGTTTAGAGTCCAATCACAAAGCATTCATTTCTCGTCAGCTCCTTCCACGTATCGGTTTCAATGTTGAACGGAAAGAAAACACATATGGAAATGTTTAATTGATGAAGTACTCACCACGTAGATTCCGGTGCTGAGGAGTTGGAGGATCGATTTACCTTAAAATTCACGCACACAAACTTTTTTCGATAACACTTATATTACGTTTTCCAATGGACTCGTAATGAAATCACTGAACTCGCGCTCGCGTGTCCTTATCCGATTCTTTCACCGACAATTTCTCATCTGTGGGCGGTCGGTGTGGTTGGCGGGAGGGCCATCGGCGGGACGGTCGGTGTGGTTGGCGGGAGGGCCATCTGTGGGACGGTCGGCGTGGTTGGTGGGAGGGCCATCGGCGGGACGGTCGGTGTGGCTGGAGGGTGGGCCATCGGTGGGACGGTCGGTGTGGCTGGCGGGTGGGCCATCGGTGGGAAGGAAGGTGTGGCTGGCGGGAGGGCCATCGGAGGGTTGGTCGGTGTGGATGGCGGGTGGGTCCACGTTGGGACGCGTGGTGACTGGCTAACCGGCCAATCTCTTGTCCAGATAGATTAACAATTGCTAATTGATGACATTAGTAAATTTATATATTTTGATGTAGTTTTTTAAAATAATTATTTTAAACTTTGATTATTGTATGTCAGAATTATAAGTGATGAATTTGTTCGCGTCTTGCCTTTGAAGCATTCTGGCATCAGGGACAGTTCTAGTTGACGTAAGCTGCATAGCTTAATGTTTGTGAATTTTAATTCCTTAGTTATTTCTGGGAAATGTACACACCCTATTAATATTGGAGTTAAAGAAATTACGGACCAGGTTACCAGAAAAGGTCCTGATCAAATGGATTAAAGTTTTTTTAATTTTGTTAATCCTAGCTATAGTGGGATGTATAGAGATGTATCTTATTAATATTTACAATCTGGTAATTTGAAAAAGTGTTTGTGGTTAGCAGTTAACATAAAATATACATTTCCCATGAGACGTTGACTTCTCAATTAGAGCGAATATATTATGTTTTAACGTTGAAGATAAGTTTGATAGAAAAACACAATTATACTAAATACCATTCTTATTTTAATTAATGATATTCAATGAGCATTGTTGAAGTTACTGTTTCTTTGGTTAGTCTGTTTAAATGTTACATTTACAGTAAGGTTCGAAAATAATCTCGTTTGTATTTAAGATTATAGGGAAGAATTGGTGCCCAGTAGCAGTTAGTTCTAGGATCTCATATGTCAGTTCACTGAGCCCGTCACTGAAAGAGTTGTTCAATTCTTCTGGAATGAGTGTCCCAAAAATAGGAAGGAAGTTTGTAAAATACGAAAGAATAGATGGGCTGTATATGTTTGAATAGTTTTCGTGGCAACTATCTTTAGTTTGATATTTTCATCCCAAGAAACTGTAAATAAGCAGCCATGTATGTTAGTTCCATAATTAAATGTTTAAGAATTTTTATTAGGTTTTAATCATTTGAATGTAATGTTGGTGTTCTTCCCCACACAGACGCAGTTGTCTCCCTGCAGAAAGAATTAAATTCCTGCGTCGCGATACTTTCTCATGTTCTGCTTGCTTTGCTTGGCAATTGTGGGTTGTCCAAACTGATTTTGTTGTCTGCGCCTTCTTCAGGTTTATTGTGAGGGATACGGTTTGACGGTTGTTTTTTATCGGTTAATCGGTATCGGTTTCAATGTTGAACGGAAAGAAAACACATATGGAAATGTTTAATTGATGAAGTACTCACCACGTAGATTCCGGTGCTGAGGAGTTGGAGGATCGATTTACCTTAAAATTCACGCACACAAACTTTTTTCGATAACACTTATATTACGTTTTCCAATGGACTCGTAATGAAATCACTGAACTCGCGCTCGCGTGTCCTTATCCGATTCTTTCACCGACAATTTCTCATCTGTGGGCGGTCGGTGTGGTTGGCGGGAGGGCCATCGGCGGGACGGTCGGTGTGGTTGGCGGGAGGGCCATCTGTGGGACGGTCGGCGTGGTTGGTGGGAGGGCCATCGGCGGGACGGTCGGTGTGGCTGGAGGGTGGGTCCACGTTGGGACGCGTGGTGACTGGCTAACCGGCCAATCTCTTGTCCAGATAGATTAACAATTGCTAATTGATGACATTAGTAAATTTATATATTTTAATGTAGTTTTTTAAAATAATTATTTTAAACTTTGATTATTGTATGTCAGAATTATAAGTGATGAATTTGTTCGCGTCTTGCCTTTGAAGCATTCTGGCATCAGGGACAGTTCTAGTTGACGTAAGCTGCAAAGCTTAATGTTTGTGAATTTTAATTCCTTAGTTATTTCTTGGAAATGTACACACCCTATTAATATGGGAGTTAAAGAAATTACGGACCAGGTTACCAGAAAAGGTCCTGATCAAATGGATTAAAGTTTTTTTAATTTTGTTAATCCTAGCTATAGTGGGATGTATAGAGATGTATCTTATTAATGTTTACAATCTGGTAATTTGAAAAAGTGTTTGTGGTTAGCAGTTAACATAAAAGATACATTTCCCATGAGATGTTGACTTCTCAATTAGAGCGAATATATTATGTTTTAACGTTGAAGATAAGGTTGATAGAAAAACACAATTATACTAAATACCATTCTTATTTTAATTAATGATATTCAATGAGCATTCTTGAAGTTACTGTTTCTTTGGTTAGTCTGTTTAAATGTTACATTTACAGTAAGGTTCGAAAATAATCTCGTTTGTATTTAAGATTATAGGGAAGAATTGGTGCCCAGTAGCAGTTAGTTCTAGGATCTCATATGTCAGTTCACTGTGCCCGTCACTGAAAGAGTTGTTCAATTCTTCTGGAATGAGTGTCCCAAAAATAGGAAGGAAGTTTGTAAAATACGAAAGAATAGATGGGCTGTATATATTTGAATAGTTTTCGTGGCAACTATCTTTAGTTTGATATTTTCATCCCAAGAAACTGTAAATAAGCAGCCATGTTTGTTAGTTCCATAATTAAATGTTTAAGAATTTTTATTAGGTTTTAATCATTTGAATGTAATGTTGGTGTTCTTCCCCACACAGACGCAGTTGTCTCCCTGCAGAAAGAATTAAATTCCTGCGTCGCGATGCTTACTCATGTTCTGCTTGCTTTGCTTGGCAATTGTGGGTTGTCCAAACTCATTTTGTTGTCTGCGCCTTCTTCAGGTTTATTGTGAGGGATACGGTTTGGCGGTTGTTTTTCATGTTATTGTATGTATCGTTGTTACTCAGCTTGTAAGACCAGGTCGGTTAGATTATTGTAGTGACAACGAAGTAATCGGATATTGTTCGTGACATTTATACTATCCTGGGTAGATACATCTTCTTTGGAAGCGGGACAAAAATACACTCGGTGTTGTGGAGTGTCAACCTGATTCTTGCAAGGCAGATGCCTGTTGGTTATCTTTTCCCCAAATCTATTAAGACAAAACCTGTAAAGTACGTGTGCAGTGAGAAAGCACCGTAGGCCTCTTGATGGTTGGAAATAATTTTATGTTAATGTTTCTTGCTTATTTTGATAAACGGGTAGAGTTTCCTCCCCTATCTGACAATACCCACTCTTTCTGCCTCTCCTCATCGACCTGAAACTTATGTTGTTGAAAGTGGGATAGACGTTTCCCATTATTCCCATTATCTGCCTCTGGTACACCTTTTAGAATTAAAATTATAACGCTTATATTTTGAGGAAGTATTCTACTGGTAAGATTATCGCGAATAATGATTAAGTTGGTGTGCTTATGTGAGTCTGAGCAATGCATCCTTCGCGAAGTACTTATGCTATCTTAAGGGTTTTAGGATATGAGTATCACGGTGTGCTATTATTGAGTTTTAAACAGACAACATGTACGTTCTGATAATTAGAGTGATAGGTAATGTATCATTGTTGGAGCTTCGTGTTGCTTCTACATTGATCATTTGCTCCAAATTTTTCATAAAGTTTTCAATAAGTGTCTTGTAAAACGTCCCATCCTCTAGGGTGTACTGAGATTTCTGACTGTTGACACGGAAACTGAGTTCTCTCTTTTTAAATTTTTATGCCTGGCACATGATGAAAGATATACTGGGGCACGATTGACAATGAGTATTAGGTGTTTAGAGTCCAATCACAAAGCATTCATTTCTCGTCAGCTCCTTCCACGTATCGGTTTCAATGTTGAACGGAAAGAAAACACATATGGAAATGTTTAATTGATGAAGTACTCACCACGTAGATTCCGGTGCTGAGGAGTTGGAGGATCGATTTACCTTAAAATTCACGCACACAAACTTTTTTCGATAACACTTATATTACGTTTTCCAATGGACTCGTAATGAAATCACTGAACTCGCGCTCGCGTGTCCTTATCCGATTCTTTCACCGACAATTTCTCATCTGTGGGCGGTCGGTGTGGTTGGCGGGAGGGCCATCGGCGGGACGGTCGGTGTGGTTGGCGGGAGGGCCATCTGTGGGACGGTCGGCGTGGTTGGTGGGAGGGCCATCGGCGGGACGGTCGGTGTGGCTGGAGGGTGGGCCATCGGTGGGACGGTCGGTGTGGCTGGCGGGTGGGCCATCGGTGGGAAGGAAGGTGTGGCTGGCGGGAGGGCCATCGGAGGGTTGGTCGGTGTGGATGGCGGGTGGGTCCACGTTGGGACGCGTGGTGACTGGCTAACCGGCCAATCTCTTGTCCAGATAGATTAACAATTGCTAATTGATGACATTAGTAAATTTATATATTTTAATGTAGTTTTTTAAAATAATTATTTTAAACTTTGATTATTGTATGTCAGAATTATAAGTGATGAATTTGTTCGCGTCTTGCCTTTGAAGCATTCTGGCATCAGGGACAGTTCTAGTTGACGTAAGCTGCAAAGCTTAATGTTTGTGAATTTTAATTCCTTAGTTATTTCTTGGAAATGTACACACCCTATTAATATGGGAGTTAAAGAAATTACGGACCAGGTTACCAGAAAAGGTCCTGATCAAATGGATTAAAGTTTGTTTAATTTTGTTAATCCTAGCTATAGTGGGATGTATAGAGATGTATCTTATTAATGTTTACAATCTGTTAATTTGAAAAAGTGTTTGTGGTTAGCAGTTAACATAAAAGATACATTTACCATGAGACGTTGACTTCTCAATTAGAGCGAATATATTATGTTTTAACGTTGAAGATAAGGTTGATAGAAAAACACAATTATACTAAATACCATTCTTATTTTAATTAATGATATTCAATGAGCATTGTTGAAGTTACTGTTTCTTTGGTTAGTCTGTTTAAATGTTACATTTACAGTAAGGTTCGAAAATAATCTCGTTTGTATTTAAGATTATAGGGAAGAATTGGTGCCCAGTAGCAGTTAGTTCTAGGATCTCATATGTCAGTTCACTGTGCCCGTCACTGAAAGAGTTGTTCAGTTCTTCTTTAATGAGTGTCCCAAAAATAGGAAGGAAGTTTGTAAAATACGAAAGAATAGATGGGCTGTATATATTTGAATAATTTTCGTGGCAACTTTCTTTAGTTTAATATTTTCATCCCAAGAAACTGTAAATAAGCAGCCATGTTTGTTAGTTCCATAATTAAATTTTTAAGAATTTTTATTTGGTTTTAATCATTTGAATGTAATGTTGGTGTTTTTCCCCACACAGACGCAGTTGTCTCCCTCCAGAAAGAATTAAATTCCTGCGCCGCGATGCTTTCTCATGTTCTGCTTGCTTTGCTTGGCAATTGTGGGTTGTCAAAACTGATTTTGTTGTCTGCGCCTTCTTCAGGTTTATTGTGAGGGATACGGTTTGGCGGATGTTTTTCATGTTATTGTATGTATCGTTGTTACTCAGCTTGTAAGACCAGGTCGGTTAGATTATTGTAGTGACAACGAAGTAATCGGATATTGTTCGTGACATTTATACTATCCTGGGTAGATCCATCTTCTTTGGAAGCGGGACAAAAATACACTCGGTGTTGTGGAGTGTCAACCTGATTCTTGCAAGGCAGATGCCTGTTGGTTATCTTTTCCCCAAATCTATTAAGACATAACCTGTAAAGTACGTGTGCAGTGAGAAAGCACCGTAGGCCTCTTGATGGTTGGAAATAATTTTATGTTAATGTTTCTTGCTTATTTGGATAAACGGGTAGAGTTTCCTCCCCTATCTGACAATACCCACTCTTTCTGCCTCTCCTCATCGACCTGAAACTTATGTTGTTGAAAGTGGGATAGACGTTTCCCATTATTCCCATTATCTGCCTCTGGTACACCTTTTAGAATTAAAATTATAACGCTTATATTTTGAGGAAGTATTCTACTGGTAAGATTATCGCGAATAATGATTAAGTTGGTGTGCTTATGTGAGTCTGAGCAATGCATCCTTCGCGAAGCACTTATGCTATCTTAAGGGTTTTAGGATATGTGTATCACGGTGTGCTATTATTGAGTTTTAAACAGACAACATGTACGTTCTGATAATTAGAGTGATAGGTAATGTATCATTGTTGGAGCTTCGTGTTGCTTCTACATTGATCATTTGCTCCAAATTTTTCATAAAGTTTTCAATAAATGTCTTGTAAAACGTCCCATCCTCTAGGGTGTACTGAGATTTCTGACTGTTGACACGGAAACTGAGTTCTTTCTTTTTAAATTTTTATGCCTGGCACATGATGAAAGATATACTGGGGCACGATTGACAATGAGTATTAGGTGTTTAGAGTCCAACCACAAAGCATTCATTTCTCGTCAGCTCCTTCCACGTATCGGTTTCAATGTTGAACGGAAAGAAAACACATATGGAAATGTCTAATTGATGAAGTACTCACCACGTAGATTCCGGTGCTGAGGAGTTGGAGGATCGATTTACCTTAAAATTCACGCACACAAACTTTCTTCGATAACACTTATATTACGTTTTCCAATGGACTCGTAATGAAATCACTGAACTCGCGCTCGCGTGTCCTTATCCGATTCTTTCACCGACAATTTCTCATCTGTGGGCGGTCGGTGTGGTTGGCGGGAGGGCCATCGGCGGGACGGTCGGTGTGGTTGGCGGGAGGGCCATCTGTGGGACGGTCGGCGTGGTTGGTGGGAGGGCCATCGGCGGGACGGTCGGTGTGGCTGGAGGGTGGGCCATCGGTGGGACGGTCGGTGTGGCTGGCGGGTGGGCCATCGGTGGGAAGGAAGGTGTGGCTGGCGGGAGGGCCATCGGAGGGTTGGTCGGTGTGGATGGCGGGTGGGTCCACGTTGGGACGCGTGGTGACTGGCTAACCGGCCAATCTCTTGTCCAGATAGATTAACAATTGCTAATTGATGACATTAGTAAATTTATATATTTTAATGTAGTTTTTTAAAATAATTATTTTAAACTTTGATTATTGTATGTCAGAATTATAAGTGATGAATTTGTTCGCGTCTTGCCTTTGAAGCATTCTGGCATCAGGGACAGTTCTAGTTGACGTAAGCTGCATAGCTTAATGTTTGTGAATTTTAATTCCTTAGTTATTTCTGGGAAATGTACACACCCTATTAATATGGGAGTTAAAGAAATTACGGACCAGGTTACCAGAAAAGGTCCTGATCAAATGGATTAAAGTTTTTTTAATTTTGTTAATCCTAGCTATAGTGGGATGTATAGAGATGTATCTTATTAATGTTTACAATCTGGTAATTTGAAAAAGTGTTTGTGGTTAGCAGTTAACATAAAATATACATTTCCCATGAGACGTTGACTTCTCAATTAGAGCGAATATATTATGTTTTAACGTTGAAGATAAGGTTGATAGAAAAACACAATTATACTAAATACCATTCTTATTTTAATTAATGATATTCAATGAGCATTGTTGAAGTTACTGTTTCTTTGGTTAGTCTGTTTAAATGTTACATTTACAGTAAGGTTCGAAAATAATCTCGTTTGTATTTAAGATTATAGGGAAGAATTGGTGCCCAGTAGCAGTTAGTTCTAGGATCTCATATGTCAGTTCACTGAGCCCGTCACTGAAAGAGTTGTTCAATTCTTCTGGAATGAGTGTCCCAAAAATAGGAAGGAAGTTTGTAAAATACGAAAGAATAGATGGGCTGTATATATTTGAATAGTTTTCGTGGCAACTATCTTTAGTTTGATATTTTCATCCCAAGAAACTGTAAATAAGCAGCCATGTATGTTAGTTCCATAATTAAATGTTTAAGAATTTTTATTAGGTTTTAATCATTTGAATGTAATGTTGGTGTTCTTCCCCACACAGACGCAGTTGTCTCCCTGCAGAAAGAATTAAATTCCTGCGTCGCGATACTTTCTCATGTTCTGCTTGCTTTGCTTGGCAATTGTGGGTTGTCCAAACTGATTTTGTTGTCTGCGCCTTCTTCAGGTTTATTGTGAGGGATACGGTTTGACGGTTGTTTTTTATCGGTTAATCGGTATCGGTTTCAATGTTGAACGGAAAGAAGACACATATGGAAATGTTTAATTGATGAAGTACTCACCACGTAGATTCCGGTGCTGAGGAGTTGGAGGATCGATTTACCTTAAAATTCACGCACACAAACTTTTTTCGATAACACTTATATTACGTTTTCCAATGGACTCGTAATGAAATCACTGAACTCGCGCTCGCGTGTCCTTATCCGATTCTTTCACCGACAATTTCTCATCTGTGGGCGGTCGGTGTGGTTGGCGGGAGGGCCATCGGCGGGACGGTCGGTGTGGTTGGCGGGAGGGCCATCTGTGGGACGGTCGGCGTGGTTGGTGGGAGGGCCATCGGCGGGAAGGTCGGTGTGGCTGGAGGGTGGGTCCACGTTGGGACGCGTGGTGACTGGCTAACCGGCCAATCTCTTGTCCAGATAGATTAACAATTGCTAATTGATGACATTAGTAAATTTATATATTTTAATGTAGTTTTTTAAAATAATTATTTTAAACTTTGATTATTGTATGTCAGAATTATAAGTGATGAATTTGTTCGCGTCTTGCCTTTGAAGCATTCTGGCATCAGGGACAGTTCTAGTTGACGTAAGCTGCAAAGCTTAATGTTTGTGAATTTTAATTCCTTAGTTATTTCTTGGAAATGTACACACCCTATTAATATGGGAGTTAAAGAAATTACGGACCAGGTTACCAGAAAAGGTCCTGATCAAATGGATTAAAGTTTTTTTAATTTTGTTAATCCTAGCTATAGTGGGATGTATAGAGATGTATCTTATTAATGTTTACAATCTGGTAATTTGAAAAAGTGTTTGTGGTTAGCAGTTAACATAAAAGATACATTTCCCATGAGATGTTGACTTCTCAATTAGAGCGAATATATTATGTTTTAACGTTGAAGATAAGGTTGATAGAAAAACACAATTATACTAAATACCATTCTTATTTTAATTAATGATATTCAATGAGCATTCTTGAAGTTACTGTTTCTTTGGTTAGTCTGTTTAAATGTTACATTTACAGTAAGGTTCGAAAATAATCTCGTTTGTATTTAAGATTATAGGGAAGAATTGGTGCCCAGTAGCAGTTAGTTCTAGGATCTCATATGTCAGTTCACTGTGCCCGTCACTGAAAGAGTTGTTCAATTCTTCTGGAATGAGTGTCCCAAAAATAGGAAGGAAGTTTGTTAAATACGAAAGAATAGATGGGCTGTATATATTTGAATAGTTTTCGTGGCAACTATCTTTAGTTTGATATTTTCATCCCAAGAAACTGTAAATAAGCAGCCATGTTTGTTAGTTCCATAATTAAATGTTTAAGAATTTTTATTAGGTTTTAATCATTTGAATGTAATGTTGGTGTTCTTCCCCACACAGACGCAGTTGTCTCCCTGCAGAAAGAATTAAATTCCTGCGTCGCGATGCTTTCTCATGTTCTGCTTGCTTTGCTTGGCAATTGTGGGTTGTCCAAACTGATTTTGTTGTCTGCGCCTTCTTCAGGTTTATTGTGAGGGATACGGTTTGGCGGTTGTTTTTCATGTTATTGTATGTATCGTTGTTACTCAGCTTGTAAGACCAGGTCGGTTAGATTATTGTAGTGACAACGAAGTAATCGGATATTGTTCGTGACATTTATACTATCCTGGGTAGATACATCTTCTTTGGAAGCGGGACAAAAATACACTCGGTGTTGTGGAGTGTCAACCTGATTCTTGCAAGGCAGATGCCTGTTGGTTATCTTTTCCCCAAATCTATTAAGACAAAACCTGTAAAGTACGTGTGCAGTGAGAAAGCACCGTAGGCCTCTTGATGGTTGGAAATAATTTTAGGTTAATGTTTCTTGCTTATTTTGATAAACGGGTAGAGTTTCCTCCCCTATCTGACAATACCCACTCTTTCTGCCTCTCCTCATCGACCTGAAACTTATGTTGTTGAAAGTGGGATAGACGTTTCCCATTATTCCCATTATCTGCCTCTGGTACACCTTTTAGAATTAAAATTATAACGCTTATATTTTGAGGAAGTATTCTACTGGTAAGATTATCGCGAATAATGATTAAGTTGGTGTGCTTATGTGAGTCTGAGCAATGCATCCTTCGCGAAGTACTTATGCTATCTTAAGGGTTTTAGGATATGAGTATCACGGCGTGCTATTATTGAGTTTTAAACAGACAACATGTACGTTCTGATAATTAGAGTGATAGGTAATGTATCATTGTTGGAGCTTCGTGTTGCTTCTACATTGATCATTTGCTCCAAATTTTTCATAAAGTTTTCAATAAGTGTCTTGTAAAACGTCCCATCCTCTAGGGTGTACTGAGATTTCTGACTGTTGACACGGAAACTGAGTTCTCTCTTTTTAAATTTTTATGCCTGGCACATGATGAAAGATATACTGGGGCACGATTGACAATGAGTATTAGGTGTTTAGAGTCCAATCACAAAGCATTCATTTCTCGTCAGCTCCTTCCACGTATCGGTTTCAATGTTGAACGGAAAGAAAACACATATGGAAATGTTTAATTGATGAAGTACTCACCACGTAGATTCCGGTGCTGAGGAGTTGGAGGATCGATTTACCTTAAAATTCACGCACACAAACTTTTTTCGATAACACTTATATTACGTTTTCCAATGGACTCGTAATGAAATCACTGAACTCGCGCTCGCGTGTCCTTATCCGATTCTTTCACCGACAATTTCTCATCTGTGGGCGGTCGGTGTGGTTGGCGGGAGGGCCATCGGCGGGACGGTCGGTGTGGTTGGCGGGAGGGCCATCTGTGGGACGGTCGGCGTGGTTGGTGGGAGGGCCATCGGCGGGACGGTCGGTGTGGCTGGAGGGTGGGCCATCGGTGGGACGGTCGGTGTGGCTGGCGGGTGGGCCATCGGTGGGAAGGAAGGTGTGGCTGGCGGGAGGGCCATCGGAGGGTTGGTCGGTGTGGATGGCGGGTGGGTCCACGTTGGGACGCGTGGTGACTGGCTAACCGGCCAATCTCTTGTCCAGATAGATTAACAATTGCTAATTGATGACATTAGTAAATTTATATATTTTAATGTAGTTTTTAAAATAATTATTTTAAACTTTGATTATTGTATGTCAGAATTATAAGTGATGAATTTGTTCGCGTCTTGCCTTTGAAGCATTCTGGCATCAGGGACAGTTCTAGTTGACGTAAGCTGCATAGCTTAATGTTTGTGAATTTTAATTCCTTAGTTATTTCTGGGAAATGTACACACCCTATTAATATTGGAGTTAAAGAAATTACGGACCAGGTTACCAGAAAAGGTCCTGATCAAATGGATTAAAGTTTTTTTAATTTTGTTAATCCTAGCTATAGTGGGATGTATAGAGATGTATCTTATTAATGTTTACAATCTGGTAATTTGAAAAAGTGTTTGTGGTTAGCAGTTAACATAAAATATACATTTCCCATGAGACGTTGACTTCTCAATTAGAGCGAATATATTATGTTTTAACGTTGAAGATAAGGTTGATAGAAAAACACAATTATACTAAATACCATTCTTATTTTAATTAATGATATTCAATGAGCATTGTTGAAGTTACTGTTTCTTTGGTTAGTCTGTTTAAATGTTACATTTACAGTAAGGTTCGAAAATAATCTCGTTTGTATTTAAGATTATAGGGAAGAATTGGTGCCCAGTAGCAGTTAGTTCTAGGATCTCATATGTCAGTTCACTGAGCCCGTCACTGAAAGAGTTGTTCAATTCTTCTGGAATGAGTGTCCCAAAAATAGGAAGGAAGTTTGTAAAATACGAAAGAATAGATGGGCTGTATATATTTGAATAGTTTTCGTGGCAACTATCTTTAGTTTGATATTTTCATCCCAAGAAACTGTAAATAAGCAGCCATGTATGTTAGTTCCATAATTAAATGTTTAAGAATTTTTATTAGGTTTTAATCATTTGAATGTAATGTTGGTGTTCTTCCCCACACAGACGCAGTTGTCTCCCTGCAGAAAGAATTAAATTCCTGCGTCGCGATACTTTCTCATGTTCTGCTTGCTTTGCTTGGCAATTGTGGGTTGTCCAAACTGATTTTGTTGTCTGCGCCTTCTTCAGGTTTATTGTGAGGGATACGGTTTGGCGGTTGTTTTTCATGTTATTTTATGTATCGTTGTTACTCAGCTTGTAAGACCAGGTCGGTTAGATTATTGTAGTGACAACGAAGTAATCGGATATTGTTCGTGACATTTATACTATCCTGGGTAGATACATCTTCTTTGGAAGCGGGACAAAAATACACTCGGTGTTGTGGAGTGTCAACCTGATTCTTGCAAGGCAGATGCCTGTTGGTTATCTTTTCCCCAAATCTATTAAGACAAAACCTGTAAAGTACGTGTGCAGTGAGAAAGCACCGTAGGCCTCTTGATGGTTGGAAATAATTTTAGGTTAATGTTTCTTGCTTATTTTGATAAACGGGTAGAGTTTCCTCCCCTATCTGACAATACCCACTCTTTCTGCCTCTCCTCATCGACCTGAAACTTATGTTGTTGAAAGTGGGATAGACGTTTCCCATTATTCCCATTATCTGCCTCTGGTACACCTTTTAGAATTAAAATTATAACGCTTATATTTTGAGGAAGTATTCTACTGGTAAGATTATCGCGAATAATGATTAAGTTGGTGTGCTTATGTGAGTCTGAGCAATGCATCCTTCGCGAAGTACTTATGCTATCTTAAGGGTTTTAGGATATGAGTATCACGGCGTGCTATTATTGAGTTTTAAACAGACAACATGTACGTTCTGATAATTAGAGTGATAGGTAATGTATCATTGTTGGAGCTTCGTGTTGCTTCTACATTGATCATTTGCTCCAAATTTTTCATAAAGTTTTCAATAAGTGTCTTGTAAAACGTCCCATCCTCTAGGGTGTACTGAGATTTCTGACTGTTGACACGGAAACTGAGTTCTCTCTTTTTAAATTTTTATGCCTGGCACATGATGAAAGATATACTGGGGCACGATTGACAATGAGTATTAGGTGTTTAGAGTCCAATCACAAAGCATTCATTTCTCGTCAGCTCCTTCCACGTATCGGTTTCAATGTTGAACGGAAAGAAAACACATATGGAAATGTTTAATTGATGAAGTACTCACCACGTAGATTCCGGTGCTGAGGAGTTGGAGGATCGATTTACCTTAAAATTCACGCACACAAACTTTTTTCGATAACACTTATATTACGTTTTCCAATGGACTCGTAATGAAATCACTGAACTCGCGCTCGCGTGTCCTTATCCGATTCTTTCACCGACAATTTCTCATCTGTGGGCGGTCGGTGTGGTTGGCGGGAGGGCCATCGGCGGGACGGTCGGTGTGGTTGGCGGGAGGGCCATCTGTGGGACGGTCGGCGTGGTTGGTGGGAGGGCCATCGGCGGGACGGTCGGTGTGGCTGGAGGGTGGGCCATCGGTGGGACGGTCGGTGTGGCTGGCGGGTGGGCCATCGGTGGGAAGGAAGGTGTGGCTGGCGGGAGGGCCATCGGAGGGTTGGTCGGTGTGGATGGCGGGTGGGTCCACGTTGGGACGCGTGGTGACTGGCTAACCGGCCAATCTCTTGTCCAGATAGATTAACAATTGCTAATTGATGACATTAGTAAATTTATATATTTTGATGTAGTTTTTTAAAATAATTATTTTAAACTTTGATTATTGTATGTCAGAATTATAAGTGATGAATTTGTTCGCGTCTTGCCTTTGAAGCATTCTGGCATCAGGGACAGTTCTAGTTGACGTAAGCTGCATAGCTTAATGTTTGTGAATTTTAATTCCTTAGTTATTTCTGGGAAATGTACACACCCTATTAATATTGGAGTTAAAGAAATTACGGACCAGGTTACCAGAAAAGGTCCTGATCAAATGGATTAAAGTTTTTTTAATTTTGTTAATCCTAGCTATAGTGGGATGTATAGAGATGTATCTTATTAATATTTACAATCTGGTAATTTGAAAAAGTGTTTGTGGTTAGCAGTTAACATAAAATATACATTTCCCATGAGACGTTGACTTCTCAATTAGAGCGAATATATTATGTTTTAACGTTGAAGATAAGGTTGATAGAAAAACACAATTATACTAAATACCATTCTTATTTTAATTAATGATATTCAATGAGCATTGTTGAAGTTACTGTTTCTTTGGTTAGTCTGTTTAAATGTTACATTTACAGTAAGGTTCGAAAATAATCTCGTTTGTATTTAAGATTATAGGGAAGAATTGGTGCCCAGTAGCAGTTAGTTCTAGGATCTCATATGTCAGTTCACTGAGCCCGTCACTGAAAGAGTTGTTCAATTCTTCTGGAATGAGTGTCCCAAAAATAGGAAGGAAGTTTGTAAAATACGAAAGAATAGATGGGCTGTATATGTTTGAATAGTTTTCGTGGCAACTATCTTTAGTTTGATATTTTCATCCCAAGAAACTGTAAATAAGCAGCCATGTATGTTAGTTCCATAATTAAATGTTTAAGAATTTTTATTAGGTTTTAATCATTTGAATGTAATGTTGGTGTTCTTCCCCACACAGACGCAGTTGTCTCCCTGCAGAAAGAATTAAATTCCTGCGTCGCGATACTTTCTCATGTTCTGCTTGCTTTGCTTGGCAATTGTGGGTTGTCCAAACTGATTTTGTTGTCTGCGCCTTCTTCAGGTTTATTGTGAGGGATACGGTTTGACGGTTGTTTTTTATCGGTTAATCGGTATCGGTTTCAATGTTGAACGGAAAGAAAACACATATGGAAATGTTTAATTGATGAAGTACTCACCACGTAGATTCCGGTGCTGAGGAGTTGGAGGATCGATTTACCTTAAAATTCACGCACACAAACTTTTTTCGATAACACTTATATTACGTTTTCCAATGGACTCGTAATGAAATCACTGAACTCGCGCTCGCGTGTCCTTATCCGATTCTTTCACCGACAATTTCTCATCTGTGGGCGGTCGGTGTGGTTGGCGGGAGGGCCATCGGCGGGACGGTCGGTGTGGTTGGCGGGAGGGCCATCTGTGGGACGGTCGGCGTGGTTGGTGGGAGGGCCATCGGCGGGACGGTCGGTGTGGCTGGAGGGTGGGTCCACGTTGGGACGCGTGGTGACTGGCTAACCGGCCAATCTCTTGTCCAGATAGATTAACAATTGCTAATTGATGACATTAGTAAATTTATATATTTTAATGTAGTTTTTTAAAATAATTATTTTAAACTTTGATTATTGTATGTCAGAATTATAAGTGATGAATTTGTTCGCGTCTTGCCTTTGAAGCATTCTGGCATCAGGGACAGTTCTAGTTGACGTAAGCTGCAAAGCTTAATGTTTGTGAATTTTAATTCCTTAGTTATTTCTTGGAAATGTACACACCCTATTAATATGGGAGTTAAAGAAATTACGGACCAGGTTACCAGAAAAGGTCCTGATCAAATGGATTAAAGTTTTTTTAATTTTGTTAATCCTAGCTATAGTGGGATGTATAGAGATGTATCTTATTAATGTTTACAATCTGGTAATTTGAAAAAGTGTTTGTGGTTAGCAGTTAACATAAAAGATACATTTCCCATGAGATGTTGACTTCTCAATTAGAGCGAATATATTATGTTTTAACGTTGAAGATAAGGTTGATAGAAAAACACAATTATACTAAATACCATTCTTATTTTAATTAATGATATTCAATGAGCATTCTTGAAGTTACTGTTTCTTTGGTTAGTCTGTTTAAATGTTACATTTACAGTAAGGTTCGAAAATAATCTCGTTTGTATTTAAGATTATAGGGAAGAATTGGTGCCCAGTAGCAGTTAGTTCTAGGATCTCATATGTCAGTTCACTGTGCCCGTCACTGAAAGAGTTGTTCAATTCTTCTGGAATGAGTGTCCCAAAAATAGGAAGGAAGTTTGTAAAATACGAAAGAATAGATGGGCTGTATATATTTGAATAGTTTTCGTGGCAACTATCTTTAGTTTGATATTTTCATCCCAAGAAACTGTAAATAAGCAGCCATGTTTGTTAGTTCCATAATTAAATGTTTAAGAATTTTTATTAGGTTTTAATCATTTGAATGTAATGTTGGTGTTCTTCCCCACACAGACGCAGTTGTCTCCCTGCAGAAAGAATTAAATTCCTGCGTCGCGATGCTTTCTCATGTTCTGCTTGCTTTGCTTGGCAATTGTGGGTTGTCCAAACTGATTTTGTTGTCTGCGCCTTCTTCAGGTTTATTGTGAGGGATACGGTTTGGCGGTTGTTTTTCATGTTATTGTATGTATCGTTGTTACTCAGCTTGTAAGACCAGGTCGGTTAGATTATTGTAGTGACAACGAAGTAATCGGATATTGTTCGTGACATTTATACTATCCTGGGTAGATACATCTTCTTTGGAAGCGGGACAAAAATACACTCGGTGTTGTGGAGTGTCAACCTGATTCTTGCAAGGCAGATGCCTGTTGGTTATCTTTTCCCCAAATCTATTAAGACAAAACCTGTAAAGTACGTGTGCAGTGAGAAAGCACCGTAGGCCTCTTGATGGTTGGAAATAATTTTATGTTAATGTTTCTTGCTTATTTTGATAAACGGGTAGAGTTTCCTCCCCTATCTGACAATACCCACTCTTTCTGCCTCTCCTCATCGACCTGAAACTTATGTTGTTGAAAGTGGGATAGACGTTTCCCATTATTCCCATTATCTGCCTCTGGTACACCTTTTAGAATTAAAATTATAACGCTTATATTTTGAGGAAGTATTCTACTGGTAAGATTATCGCGAATAATGATTAAGTTGGTGTGCTTATGTGAGTCTGAGCAATGCATCCTTCGCGAAGTACTTATGCTATCTTAAGGGTTTTAGGATATGAGTATCACGGTGTGCTATTATTGAGTTTTAAACAGACAACATGTACGTTCTGATAATTAGAGTGATAGGTAATGTATCATTGTTGGAGCTTCGTGTTGCTTCTACATTGATCATTTGCTCCAAATTTTTCATAAAGTTTTCAATAAGTGTCTTGTAAAACGTCCCATCCTCTAGGGTGTACTGAGATTTCTGACTGTTGACACGGAAACTGAGTTCTCTCTTTTTAAATTTTTATGCCTGGCACATGATGAAAGATATACTGGGGCACGATTGACAATGAGTATTAGGTGTTTAGAGTCCAATCACAAAGCATTCATTTCTCGTCAGCTCCTTCCACGTATCGGTTTCAATGTTGAACGGAAAGAAAACACATATGGAAATGTTTAATTGATGAAGTACTCACCACGTAGATTCCGGTGCTGAGGAGTTGGAGGATCGATTTACCTTAAAATTCACGCACACAAACTTTTTTCGATAACACTTATATTACGTTTTCCAATGGACTCGTAATGAAATCACTGAACTCGCGCTCGCGTGTCCTTATCCGATTCTTTCACCGACAATTTCTCATCTGTGGGCGGTCGGTGTGGTTGGCGGGAGGGCCATCGGCGGGACGGTCGGTGTGGTTGGCGGGAGGGCCATCTGTGGGACGGTCGGCGTGGTTGGTGGGAGGGCCATCGGCGGGACGGTCGGTGTGGCTGGAGGGTGGGCCATCGGTGGGACGGTCGGTGTGGCTGGCGGGTGGGCCATCGGTGGGAAGGAAGGTGTGGCTGGCGGGAGGGCCATCGGAGGGTTGGTCGGTGTGGATGGCGGGTGGGTCCACGTTGGGACGCGTGGTGACTGGCTAACCGGCCAATCTCTTGTCCAGATAGATTAACAATTGCTAATTGATGACATTAGTAAATTTATATATTTTAATGTAGTTTTTTAAAATAATTATTTTAAACTTTGATTATTGTATGTCAGAATTATAAGTGATGAATTTGTTCGCGTCTTGCCTTTGAAGCATTCTGGCATCAGGGACAGTTCTAGTTGACGTAAGCCTCAAAGCTTAATGTTTGTGAATTTTAATTCCTTAGTTATTTCTTGGAAATGTACACACCCTATAAATATGGGAGTTAAAGAAATTACGGACCAGGTTACCAGAAAAGGTCCTGATCAAATGGATTAAAGTTTTTTTAATTTTGTTAATCCTAGCTATAGTGGGATGTATAGAGATGTATCTTATTAATGTTTACAATCTGGTAATTTGAAAAAGTGTTTGTGGTTAGCAGTTAACATAAAAGATACATTTCCCATGAGATGTTGACTTCTCAATTAGAGCGAATATATTATGTTTTAACGTTGAAGATAAGGTTGATAGAAAAACACAATTATACTAAATACCATTCTTATTTTAATTAATGATATTCAATGAGCATTGTTGAAGTTACTGTTTCTTTGGTTAGTCTGTTTAAATGTTACATTTACAGTAAGGTTCGAAAATAATCTCGTTTGTATTTAAGATTATAGGGAAGAATTGGTGCCCAGTAGCAGTTAGTTCTAGGATCTCATATGTCAGTTCACTGTGCCCGTCACTGAAAGAGTTGTTCAATTCTTCTGGAATGAGTGTCCCAAAAATAGGAAGGAAGTTTGTAAAATACGAAAGAATAGATGGGCTGTATATATTTGAATAGTTTTCGTGGCAACTATCTTTAGTTTGATATTTTCATCCCAAGAAACTGTAAATAAGCAGCCATGTTTGTTAGTTCCATAATTAAATGTTTAAGAATTTTTATTAGGTTTTAATCATTTGAATGTAATGTTGGTGTTCTTCCCCACACAGACGCAGTTGTCTCCCTGCAGAAAGAATTAAATTCCTGCGTCGCGATGCTTTCTCATGTTCTGCTTGCTTTGCTTGGCAATTGTGGGTTGTCCAAACTGATTTTGTTGTCTGCGCCTTCTTCAGGTTTATTGTGAGGTATACGGTTTGGCGGTTGTTTTTCATGTTATTGTATGTATCGCTGTTACTCAGCTTGTAAGACCAGGTCGGTTAGATTATTGTAGTGACAACGAAGTAATCGGATATTGTTCGTGACATTTATACTATCCTGGGTAGATACATCTTCTTTGGAAGCGGGACAAAAATACACTCGGTGTTGTGGAGTGTCAACCTGATTCTTGCAAGGCAGATGCCTGTTGGTTATCTTTTCCCCAAATCTATTAAGACAAAACCTGTAAAGTACGTGTGCAGTGAGAAAGCACCGTAGGCTTCTTGATGGTTGGAAATAATTTTATGTTAATTTTTCTTGCTTATTTGGATAAACGGGTAGAGTTTCCTCCCCTATCTGACAATACCCACTCTTTCTGCCTCTCCTCATCGACCTGAAACTTATGTTGTTGAAAGTGGGATAGACGTTTCCCATTATTCCCATTATCTGCCTCTGGTACACCTTTTAGAATTAAAATTATAACGCTTATATTTTGAGGAAGTATTCTACTGGTAAGATTATCGCGAATAATGATTAAGTTGGTGTGCTTATGTGAGTCTGAGCAATGCATCCTTCGCGAAGTACTTATGCTATCTTAAGGGTTTTAGGATATGTGTATCACGGTGTGCTATTATTGAGTTTTAAACAGACAACATGTACGTTCTGATAATTAGAGTGATAGGTAATGTATCATTGTTGGAGCTTCGTGTTGCTTCTACATTGATCATTTGCTCCAAATTTTTCATAAAGTTTTCAATAAGTGTCTTGTAAAACGTCCCATCCTCTAGGGTGTACTGAGATTTCTGACTGTTGACACGGAAACTGAGTTATTTCTTTTTAAATTTTTATGCCTGGCACATGATGAAAGATATACTGGGGCACGATTGACAATGAGTATTAGGTGTTTAGAGTCCAATCACAAAGCATTCATTTCTCGTCAGCTCCTTCCACGTATCGGTTTCAATGTTGAACGGAAAGAAAACACATATGGAAATGTCTAATTGATGAAGTACTCACCACGTAGATTCCGGTGCTGAGGAGTTGGAGGATCGATTTACCTTAAAATTCACGCACACAAACTTTCTTCGATAACACTTATATTACGTTTTCCAATGGACTCGTAATGAAATCACTGAACTCGCGCTCGCGTGTCCTTATCCGATTCTTTCACCGACAATTTCTCATCTGTGGGCGGTCGGTGTGGTTGGCGGGAGGGCCATCGGCGGGACGGTCGGTGTGGTTGGCGGGAGGGCCATCTGTGGGACGGTCGGCGTGGTTGGTGGGAGGGCCATCGGCGGGACGGTCGGTGTGGCTGGAGGGTGGGCCATCGGTGGGACGGTCGGTGTGGCTGGCGGGTGGGCCATCGGTGGGAAGGAAGGTGTGGCTGGCGGGAGGGCCATCGGAGGGTTGGTCGGTGTGGATGGCGGGTGGGTCCACGTTGGGACGCGTGGTAACTGGCTAACCGGCCAATCTCTTGTCCAGATAGATTAACAATTGCTAATTGATGACATTAGTAAATTTATATATTTTAATGTAGTTTTTTAAAATAATTATTTTAAACTTTGATTATTGTATGTCAGAATTATAAGTGATGAATTTGTTCGCGTCTTGCCTTTGAAGCATTCTGGCATCAGGGACAGTTCTAGTTGACGTAAGCTGCATAGCTTAATGTTTGTGAATTTTAATTCCTTAGTTATTTCTGGGAAATGTACACACCCTATTAATATGGGAGTTAAAGAAATTACGGACCAGGTTACCAGAAAAGGTCCTGATCAAATGGATTAAAGTTTTTTTAATTTTGTTAATCCTAGCTATAGTGGGATGTATAGAGATGTATCTTATTAATGTTTACAATCTGGTAATTTGAAAAAGTGTTTGTGGTTAGCAGTTAACATAAAATATACATTTCCCATGAGACGTTGACTTCTCAATTAGAGCGAATATATTATGTTTTAACGTTGAAGATAAGGTTGATAGAAAAACACAATTATACTAAATACCATTCTTATTTTAATTAATGATATTCAATGAGCATTGTTGAAGTTACTGTTTCTTTGGTTAGTCTGTTTAAATGTTACATTTACAGTAAGGTTCGAAAATAATCTCGTTTGTATTTAAGATTATAGGGAAGAATTGGTGCCCAGTAGCAGTTAGTTCTAGGATCTCATATGTCAGTTCACTGAGCCCGTCACTGAAAGAGTTGTTCAATTCTTCTGGAATGAGTGTCCCAAAAATAGGAAGGAAGTTTGTAAAATACGAAAGAATAGATGGGCTGTATATATTTGAATAGTTTTCGTGGCAACTATCTTTAGTTTGATATTTTCATCCCAAGAAACTGTAAATAAGCAGCCATGTTTGTTAGTTCCATAATTAAATGTTTAAGAATTTTTATTAGGTTTTAATCATTTGAATGTAATGTTGGTGTTCTTCCCACACAGACGCAGTTGTCTCCCTGCAGAAAGAATTAAATTCTTGCGTCGCGATACTTTCTCATGTTCTGCTTGCTTTGCTTGGCAATTGTGGGTTGTCCAAACTGATTTTGTTGTCTGCGCCTTCTTCAGGTTTATTGTGAGTGATACGGTTTGACGGTTGTTTTTTATCGGTTAATCGGTATCGGTTTCAATGTTGAACGGAAAGAAAACACATATGGAAATGTTTAATTGATGAAGTACTCACCACGTAGATTCCGGTGCTGAGGAGTTGGAGGATCGATTTACCTTAAAATTCACGCACACAAACTTTTTTCGATAACACTTATATTACGTTTTCCAATGGACTCGTAATGAAATCACTGAACTCGCGCTCGCGTGTCCTTATCCGATTCTTTCACCGACAATTTCTCATCTGTGGGCGGTCGGTGTGGTTGGCGGGAGGGCCATCGGCGGGACGGTCGGTGTGGTTGGCGGGAGGGCCATCTGTGGGACGGTCGGCGTGGTTGGTGGGAGGGCCATCGGCGGGACGGTCGGTGTGGCTGGAGGGTGGGTCCACGTTGGGACGCGTGGTGACTGGCTAACCGGCCAATCTCTTGTCCAGATAGATTAACAATTGCTAATTGATGACATTAGTAAATTTATATATTTTAATGTAGTTTTTTAAAATAATTATTTTAAACTTTGATTATTGTATGTCAGAATTATAAGTGATGAATTTGTTCGCGTCTTGCCTTTGAAGCATTCTGGCATCAGGGACAGTTCTAGTTGACGTAAGCTGCAAAGCTTAATGTTTGTGAATTTTAATTCCTTAGTTATTTCTGGGAAATGTACACACCCTATTAATATGGGAGTTAAAGAAATTACGGACCAGGTTACCAGAAAAGGTCCTGATCAAATGGATTAAAGTTTTTTTAATTTTGTTAATCCTAGCTATAGTGGGATGTATAGAGATGTATCTTATTAATGTTTACAATCTGGTAATTTGAAAAAGTGTTTGTGGTTAGCAGTTAACATAAAAGATACATTTCCCATGAGATGTTGACTTCTCAATTAGAGCGAATATATTATGTTTTAACGTTGAAGATAAGGTTGATAGAAAAACACAATTATACTAAATACCATTCTTATTTTAATTAATGATATTCAATGAGCATTCTTGAAGTTACTGTTTCTTTGGTTAGTCTGTTTAAATGTTACATTTACAGTAAGGTTCGAAAATAATCTCGTTTGTATTTAAGATTATAGGGAATAATTGGTGCCCAGTAGCAGTTAGTTCTAGGATCTCATATGTCAGTTCACTGTGCCCGTCACTGAAAGAGTTGTTCAATTCTTCTGGAATGAGTGTCCCAAAAATAGGAAGGAAGTTTGTAAAATACGAAAGAATAGATGGGCTGTATATATTTGAATAGTTTTCGTGGCAACTATCTTTAGTTTGATATTTTCATCCCAAGAAACTGTAAATAAGCAGCCATGTTTGTTAGTTCCATAATTAAATGTTTAAGAATTTTTATTAGGTTTTAATCATTTGAATGTAATGTTGGTGTTCTTCCCCACACAGACGCAGTTGTCTCCCTGCAGAAAGAATTAAATTCCTGCGTCGCGATGCTTTCTCATGTTCTGCTTGCTTTGCTTGGCAATTGTGGGTTGTCCAAACTGATTTTGTTGTCTGCGCCTTCTTCAGGTTTATTGTGAGGGATACGGTTTGGCGGTTGTTTTTCATGTTATTGTATGTATCGTTGTTACTCAGCTTGTAAGACCAGGTCGGTTAGATTATTGTAGTGACAACGAAGTAATCGGATATTGTTCGTGACATTTATACTATCCTGGGTAGATACATCTTCTTTGGAAGCGGGACAAAAATACACTCGGTGTTGTGGAGTGTCAACCTGATTCTTGCAAGGCAGATGCCTGTTGGTTATCTTTTCCCCAAATCTATTAAGACAAAACCTGTAAAGTACGTGTGCAGTGAGAAAGCACCGTAGGCCTCTTGATGGTTGGAAATAATTTTATGTTAATGTTTCTTGCTTATTTTGATAAACGGGTAGAGTTTCCTCCCCTATCTGACAATACCCACTCTTTCTGCCTCTCCTCATCGACCTGAAACTTATGTTGTTGAAAGTGGGATAGACGTTTCCCATTATTCCCATTATCTGCCTCTGGTACACCTTTTAGAATTAAAATTATAACGCTTATATTTTGAGGAAGTATTCTACTGGTAAGATTATCGCGAATAATGATTAAGTTGGTGTGCTTATGTGAGTCTGAGCAATGCATCCTTCGCGAAGTACTTATGCTATCTTAAGGGTTTTAGGATATGAGTATCACGGTGTGCTATTATTGAGTTTTAAACAGACAACATGTACGTTCTGATAATTAGAGTGATAGGTAATGTATCATTGTTGGAGCTTCGTGTTGCTTCTACATTGATCATTTGCTCCAAATTTTTCATAAAGTTTTCAATAAGTGTCTTGTAAAACGTCCCATCCTCTAGGGTGTACTGAGATTTCTGACTGTTGACACGGAAACTGAGTTCTTTCTTTTTAAATTTTTATGCCTGGCACATGATGAAAGATATACTGGGGCACGATTGACAATGAGTATTAGGTGTTTAGAGTCCAATCACAAAGCATTCATTTCTCGTCAGCTCCTTCCACGTATCGGTTTCAATGTTGAACGGAAAGAAAACACATATGGAAATGTCTAATTGATGAAGTACTCACCACGTAGATTCCGGTGCTGAGGAGTTGGAGGATCGATTTACCTTAAAATTCACGCACACAAACTTTTTTCGATAACACTTATATTACGTTTTCCAATGGACTCGTAATGAAATCACTGAACTCGCGCTCGCGTGTCCTTATCCGATTCTTTCACCGACAATTTCTCATCTGTGGGCGGTCGGTGTGGTTGGCGGGAGGGCCATCGGCGGGACGGTCGGTGTGGTTGGCGGGAGGGCCATCTGTGGGACGGTCGGCGTGGTTGTTGGGAGGGCCATCGGCGGGACGGTCGGTGTGGCTGGAGGGTGGGCCATCGGTGGGACGGTCGGTGTGGCTGGCGGGTGGGCCATCGGTGGGAAGGAAGGTGTGGCTGGCGGGAGGGCCATCGGAGGGTTGGTCGGTGTGGATGGCGGGTGGGTCCACGTTGGGACGCGTGGTGACTGGCTAACCGGCCAATCTCTTGTCCAGATAGATTAACAATTGCTAATTGATGACATTAGTAAATTTATATATTTTAATGTAGTTTTTTAAAATAATTATTTTAAACTTTGATTATTGTATGTCAGAATTATAAGTGATGAATTTGTTCGCGTCTTGCCTTTGAAGCATTCTGGCATCAGGGACAGTTCTAGTTGACGTAAGCTGCATAGCTTAATGTTTGTGAATTTTAATTCCTTAGTTATTTCTGGGAAATGTACACACCCTATTAATATGGGAGTTAAAGAAATTACGGACCAGGTTACCAGAAAAGGTCCTGATCAAATGGATTAAAGTTTTTTTAATTTTGTTAATCCTAGCTATAGTGGGATGTATAGAGATGTATCTTATTAATGTTTACAATCTGGTAATTTGAAAAAGTGTTTGTGGTTAGCAGTTAACATAAAATATACATTTCCCATGAGACGTTGACTTCTCAATTAGAGCGAATATATTATGATTTAACGTTGAAGATAAGGTTGATAGAAAAACACAATTATACTAAATACCATTCTTATTTTAATTAATGATATTCAATGAGCATTGTTGAAGTTACTGTTTCTTTGGTTAGTCTGTTTAAATGTTACATTTACAGTAAGGTTCGAAAATAATCTCGTTTGTATTTAAGATTATAGGGAAGAATTGGTGCCCAGTAGCAGTTAGTTCTAGGATCTCATATGTCAGTTCACTGAGCCCGTCACTGAAAGAGTTGTTCAATTCTTCTGGAATGAGTGTCCCAAAAATAGGAAGGAAGTTTGTAAAATACGAAAGAATAGATGGGCTGTATATATTTGAATAGTTTTCGTGGCAACTATCTTTAGTTTGATATTTTCATCCCAAGAAACTGTAAATAAGCAGCCATGTTTGTTAGTTCCATAATTAAATGTTTAAGAATTTTTATTAGGTTTTAATCATTTGAATGTAATGTTGGTGTTCTTCCCCACACAGACGCAGTTGTCTCCCTGCAGAAAGAATTAAATTCCTGCGTCGCGATACTTTCTCATGTTCTGCTTGCTTTGCTTGGCAATTGTGGGTTGTCCAAACTGATTTTGTTGTCTGCGCCTTCTTCAGGTTTATTGTGAGGGATACGGTTTGACGGTTGTTTTTTATCGGTTAATCGGTATCGGTTTCAATGTTGAACGGAAAGAAAACACATATGGAAATGTTTAATTGATGAAGTACTCACCACGTAGATTCCGGTGCTGAGGAGTTGGAGGATCGATTTACCTTAAAATTCACGCACACAAACTTTTTTCGATAACACTTATATTACGTTTTCCAATGGACTCGTAATGAAATCACTGAACTCGCGCTCGCGTGTCCTTATCCGATTCTTTCACCGACAATTTCTCATCTGTGGGCGGTCGGTGTGGTTGGCGGGAGGGCCATCGGCGGGACGGTCGGTGTGGTTGGCGGGAGGGCCATCTGTGGGACGGTCGGCGTGGTTGGTGGGAGGGCCATCGGCGGGACGGTCGGTGTGGCTGGAGGGTGGGTCCACGTTGGGACGCGTGGTGACTGGCTAACCGGCCAATCTCTTGTCCAGATAGATTAACAATTGCTAATTGATGACATTAGTAAATTTATATATTTTAATGTAGTTTTTTAAAATAATTATTTTAAACTTTGATTATTGTATGTCAGAATTATAAGTGATGAATTTGTTCGCGTCTTGCCTTTGAAGCATTCTGGCATCAGGGACAGTTCTAGTTGACGTAAGCTGCAAAGCTTAATGTTTGTGAATTTTAATTCCTTAGTTATTTCTGGGAAATGTACACACCCTATTAATATGGGAGTTAAAGAAATTACGGACCAGGTTACCAGAAAAGGTCCTGATCAAATGGATTAAAGTTTTTTTAATTTTGTTAATCCTAGCTATAGTGGGATGTATAGAGATGTATCTTATTAATGTTTACAATCTGGTAATTTGAAAAAGTGTTTGTGGTTAGCAGTTAACATAAAAGATACATTTCCCATGAGATGTTGACTTCTCAATTAGAGCGAATATATTATGTTTTAACGTTGAAGATAAGGTTGATAGAAAAACACAATTATACTAAATACCATTCTTATTTTAATTAATGATATTCAATGAGCATTCTTGAAGTTACTGTTTCTTTGGTTAGTCTGTTTAAATGTTACATTTACAGTAAGGTTCGAAAATAATCTCGTTTGTATTTAAGATTATAGGGAATAATTGGTGCCCAGTAGCAGTTAGTTCTAGGATCTCATATGTCAGTTCACTGTGCCCGTCACTGAAAGAGTTGTTCAATTCTTCTGGAATGAGTGTCCCAAAAATAGGAAGGAAGTTTGTAAAATACGAAAGAATAGATGGGCTGTATATATTTGAATAGTTTTCGTGGCAACTATCTTTAGTTTGATATTTTCATCCCAAGAAACTGTAAATAAGCAGCCATGTTTGTTAGTTCCATAATTAAATGTTTAAGAATTTTTATTAGGTTTTAATCATTTGAATGTAATGTTGGTGTTCTTCCCCACACAGACGCAGTTGTCTCCCTGCAGAAAGAATTAAATTCCTGCGTCGCGATGCTTTCTCATGTTCTGCTTGCTTTGCTTGGCAATTGTGGGTTGTCCAAACTGATTTTGTTGTCTGCGCCTTCTTCAGGTTTATTGTGAGGGATACGGTTTGGCGGTTGTTTTTCATGTTATTGTATGTATCGTTGTTACTCAGCTTGTAAGACCAGGTCGGTTAGATTATTGTAGTGACAACGAAGTAATCGGATATTGTTCGTGACATTTATACTATCCTGGGTAGATACATCTTCTTTGGAAGCGGGACAAAAATACACTCGGTGTTGTGGAGTGTCAACCTGATTCTTGCAAGGCAGATGCCTGTTGGTTATCTTTTCCCCAAATCTATTAAGACAAAACCTGTAAAGTACGTGTGCAGTGAGAAAGCACCGTAGGCCTCTTGATGGTTGGAAATAATTTTATGTTAATGTTTCTTGCTTATTTTGATAAACGGGTAGAGTTTCCTCCCCTATCTGACAATACCCACTCTTTCTGCCTCTCCTCATCGACCTGAAACTTATGTTGTTGAAAGTGGGATAGACGTTTCCCATTATTCCCATTATCTGCCTCTGGTACACCTTTTAGAATTAAAATTATAACGCTTATATTTTGAGGAAGTATTCTACTGGTAAGATTATCGCGAATAATGATTAAGTTGGTGTGCTTATGTGAGTCTGAGCAATGCATCCTTCGCGAAGTACTTATGCTATCTTAAGGGTTTTAGGATATGAGTATCACGGTGTGCTATTATTGAGTTTTAAACAGACAACATGTACGTTCTGATAATTAGAGTGATAGGTAATGTATCATTGTTGGAGCTTCGTGTTGCTTCTACATTGATCATTTGCTCCAAATTTTTCATAAAGTTTTCAATAAGTGTCTTGTAAAACGTCCCATCCTCTAGGGTGTACTGAGATTTCTGACTGTTGACACGGAAACTGAGTTCTTTCTTTTTAAATTTTTATGCCTGGCACATGATGAAAGATATACTGGGGCACGATTGACAATGAGTATTAGGTGTTTAGAGTCCAATCACAAAGCATTCATTTCTCGTCAGCTCCTTCCACGTATCGGTTTCAATGTTGAACGGAAAGAAAACACATATGGAAATGTCTAATTGATGAAGTACTCACCACGTAGATTCCGGTGCTGAGGAGTTGGAGGATCGATTTACCTTAAAATTCACGCACACAAACTTTTTTCGATAACACTTATATTACGTTTTCCAATGGACTCGTAATGAAATCACTGAACTCGCGCTCGCGTGTCCTTATCCGATTCTTTCACCGACAATTTCTCATCTGTGGGCGGTCGGTGTGGTTGGCGGGAGGGCCATCGGCGGGACGGTCGGTGTGGTTGGCGGGAGGGCCATCTGTGGGACGGTCGGCGTGGTTGTTGGGAGGGCCATCGGCGGGACGGTCGGTGTGGCTGGAGGGTGGGCCATCGGTGGGACGGTCGGTGTGGCTGGCGGGTGGGCCATCGGTGGGAAGGAAGGTGTGGCTGGCGGGAGGGCCATCGGAGGGTTGGTCGGTGTGGATGGCGGGTGGGTCCACGTTGGGACGCGTGGTGACTGGCTAACCGGCCAATCTCTTGTCCAGATAGATTAACAATTGCTAATTGATGACGTTAGTAAATTTATATATTTTAATGTAGTTTTTTAAAATAATTATTTTAAACTTTGATTATTGAATGTCAGAATTATAAGTGATGAATTTGTTCGCGTCTTGCCTTTGAAGCATTCTGGCATCAGGGACAGTTCTAGTTGACGTAAGCTGCATAGCTTAATGTTTGTGAATTTTAATTCCTTAGTTATTTCTGGGAAATGTACACACCCTATTAATATGGGAGTTAAAGAAATTACGGACCAGGTTACCAGAAAAGGTCCTGATCAAATGGATTAAAGTTTTTTTAATTTTGTTAATCCTAGCTATAGTGGGATGTATAGAGATGTATCTTATTAATGTTTACAATCTGGTAATTTGAAAAAGTGTTTGTGGTTAGCAGTTAACATAAAAGATACATTTCCCATGAGACGTTGACTTCTCAATTAGAGCGAATATATTATGTTTTATCGTTGAAGATAAGGTTGATAGAAAAACACAATTATACTAAATACCATTCTTATTTTAATTAATGATATTCAATGAGCATTGTTGAAGTTACTGTTTCTTTGGTTAGTCTGTTTAAATGTTACATTTACAGTAAGGTTCGAAAATAATCTCGTTTGTATTTAAGATTATAGGGAAGAATTGGTGCCCAGTAGCAGTTAGTTCTAGGATCTCATATGTCAGTTCACTGAGCCCGTCACTGAAAGAGTTGTTCAATTCTTCTGGAATGAGTGTCCCAAAAATAGGAAGGAAGTTTGTAAAATACGAAAGAATAGATGGGCTGTATATATTTGAATAATTTTCGTGGCAACTATCTTTAGTTTGATATTTTCATCCCAAGAAACTGTAAATAAGCAGCCATGTTTGTTAGTTCCATAATCAAATGTTTAAGATTTTTTATTTGGTTTTAATCATTTGAATGTAATGTTGGTGTTCTTCCCCACACAGACGCAGTTGTCTCCTTGCAGAAAGAATTAAATTCCTGCGTCGCGATGCTTTCTCATGTTCTGCTTGCTTTGCTTGGCAATTGTGGGTTGTCCAAACTGATTTTGTTGTCTGCGCCTTCTTCAGGTTTATTGTGAGGGATACGGTTTGGCGGTTGTTTTTTATGTTATTGTATGTATCGTTGTTACTCAGCTTGTAAGACCAGGTCGGTTAGATTATTGTAGTGACAACGAAGTAATCGGATATTGTTCGTGACATTTATACTATCCTGGGTAGATACATCTTCATTGGAAGCGGGACAAAAATACACTCGGTGTTGTGGAGTGTCAACCTGATTCTTGCAAGGCAGATGCCTGTTGGTTATCTTTTCCCCAAATCTATTAAGACAAAACCTGTAAAGTACGTGTGCAGTGAGAAAGCACCGTAGGCCTCTTGATGGTTGGAAATAATTTTATGTTAATGTTTCTTGCTTATTTTGATAAACGGGTAGAGTTTCCTCCCCTATCTGACAATACCCACTCTTTCTGCCTCTCCTCATCGACCTGAAACTTATGTTGTTGAAAGTGGGATAGACGTTTCCCATTATTCCCATTATCTGCCTCTGGTACACCTTTTAGAATTAAAATTATAACGCTTATATTTTGAGGAAGTATTCTACTGGTAAGATTATCGCGAATAATGATTAAGTTGGTGTGCTTATGTGAGTCTGAGCAATGCATCCTTCGCGAAGTACTTATGCTATCTTAAGGGTTTTAGGATATGAGTATCACGGCGTGCTATTATTGAGTTTTAAACAGACAACATGTACGTTCTGATAATTAGAGTGATAGGTAATGTATCATTGTTGGAGCTTCGTGTTGCTTCTACATTGATCATTTGCTCCAAATTTTTCATAAAGTTTTCAATAAGTGTCTTGTAAAACGTCCCATCCTCTAGGGTGTACTGAGATTTCTGACTGTTGACACGGAAACTGAGTTCTCTCTTTTTAAATTTTTATGCCTGGCACATGATGAAAGATATACTGGGGCACGATTGACAATGAGTATTAGGTGTTTAGAGTCCAATCACAAAGCATTCATTTCTCGTCAGCTCCTTCCACGTATCGGTTTCAATGTTGAACGGAAAGAAAACACATATGGAAATGTTTAATTGATGAAGTACTCACCACGTAGATTCCGGTGCTGAGGAGTTGGAGGATCGATTTACCTTAAAATTCACGCACACAAACTTTTTTCGATAACACTTATATTACGTTTTCCAATGGACTCGTAATGAAATCACTGAACTCGCGCTCGCGTGTCCTTATCCGATTCTTTCACCGACAATTTCTCATCTGTGGGCGGTCGGTGTGGTTGGCGGGAGGGCCATCGGCGGGACGGTCGGTGTGGTTGGCGGGAGGGCCATCTGTGGGACGGTCGGCGTGGTTGGTGGGAGGGCCATCGGCGGGACGGTCGGTGTGGCTGGAGGGTGGGCCATCGGTGGGACGGTCGGTGTGGCTGGCGGGTGGGCCATCGGTGGGAAGGAAGGTGTGGCTGGCGGGAGGGCCATCGGAGGGTTGGTCGGTGTGGATGGCGGGTGGGTCCACGTTGGGACGCGTGGTGACTGGCTAACCGGCCAATCTCTTGTCCAGATAGATTAACAATTGCTAATTGATGACATTAGTAAATTTATATATTTTAATGTAGTTTTTTAAAATAATTATTTTAAACTTTGATTATTGTATGTCAGAATTATAAGTGATGAATTTGTTCGCGTCTTGCCTTTGAAGCATTCTGGCATCAGGGACAGTTCTAGTTGACGTAAGCTGCATAGCTTAATGTTTGTGAATTTTAATTCCTTAGTTATTTCTTGGAAATGTACACACCCTATTAATATGGGAGTTAAAGAAATTACGGACCAGGTTACCAGAAAAGGTCCTGATCAAATGGATTAAAGTTTTTTTAATTTTGTTAATCCTAGCTATAGTGGGATGTATAGAGATATATCTTATTAATGTTTACAATCTGGTAATTTGAAAAAGTGTTTGTGGTTAGCAGTTAACATAAAATATACATTTCCCATGAGACGTTGACTTCTCAATTAGAGCGAATATATTATGTTTTAACGTTGAAGATAAGGTTGATAGAAAAACACAATTATACTAAATACCATTCTTATTTTAATTAATGATATTCAATGAGCATTGTTGAAGTTACTGTTTCTTTGGTTAGTCTGTTTAAATGTTACATTTACAGTAAGGTTCGAAAATAATCTCGTTTGTATTTAAGATTATAGGGAAGAATTGGTGCCCAGTAGCAGTTAGTTCTAGGATCTCATATGTCAGTTCACTGTGCCCGTCACTGAAAGAGTTGTTCAGTTCTTCTTTAATGAGTGTCCCAAAAATAGGAAGGAAGTTTGTAAAATACGAAAGAATAGATGGGCTGTATATATTTGAATAATTTTCGTGGCAACTTTCTTTAGTTTAATATTTTCATCCCAAGAAACTGTAAATAAGCAGCCATGTTTGTTACTTCCATAATTAAATGTTTAAGAATTTTTATTTGGTTTTAATCATTTGAATGTAATGTTGGTGTTTTTCCCCACACAGACGCAGTTGTCTCCCTGCAGAAAGAATTAAATTCCTGCGCCGCGATGCTTTCTCATGTTCTGCTTGCTTTGCTTGGCAATTGTGGGTTGTCCAAACTGATTTTGTTGTCTGCGCCTTCTTCAGGTTTATTGTGAGGGATACGGTTTGGCGGATGTTTTTCATGTTATTGTATGTATCGTTGTTACTCAGCTTGTAAGACCAGGTCGGTTAGATTATTGTAGTGACAACGAAGTAATCGGATATTGTTCGTGACATTTATACTATCCTGGGTAGATCCATCTTCTTTGGAAGCGGGACAAAAATACACTCGGTGTTGTGGAGTGTCAACCTGATTCTTGCAAGGCAGATGCCTGTTGGTTATCTTTTCCCCAAATCTATTAAGACATAACCTGTAAAGTACGTGTGCAGTGAGAAAGCACCGTAGGCCTCTTGATGGTTGGAAATAATTTTATGTTAATGTTTCTTGCTTATTTGGATAAACGGGTAGAGTTTCCTCCCCTATCTGACAATACCCACTCTTTCTGCCTCTCCTCATCGACCTGAAACTTATGTTGTTGAAAGTGGGATAGACGTTTCCCATTATTCCCATTATCTGCCTCTGGTACACCTTTTAGAATTAAAATTATAACGCTTATATTTTGAGGAAGTATTCTACTGGTAAGATTATCGCGAATAATGATTAAGTTGGTGTGCTTATGTGAGTCTGAGCAATGCATCCTTCGCGAAGTACTTATGCTATCTTAAGGGTTTTAGGATATGTGTATCACGGTGTGCTATTATTGAGTTTTAAACAGACAACATGTACGTTCTGATAATTAGAGTGATAGGTAATGTATCATTGTTGGAGCTTCGTGTTGCTTCTACATTGATCATTTGCTCCAAATTTTTCATAAAGTTTTCAATAAGTGTCTTGTAAAACGTCCCATCCTCTAGGGTGTACTGAGATTTCTGACTGTTGACACGGAAACTGAGTTCTTTCTTTTTAAATTTTTATGCCTGGCACATGATGAAAGATATACTGGGGCACGATTGACAATGAGTATTAGGTGTTTAGAGTCCAATCACAAAGCATTCATTTCTCGTCAGCTCCTTCCACGTATCGGTTTCAATGTTGAACGGAAAGAAAACACATATGGAAATGTCTAATTGATGAAGTACTCACCACGTAGATTCCGGTGCTGAGGAGTTGGAGGATCGATTTACCTTAAAATTCACGCACACAAACTTTCTTCGATAACACTTATATTAAGTTTTCCAATGGACTCGTAATGAAATTACTGAACTCGCGCTCGCGTGTCCTTATCCGATTCTTTCACCGACAATTTCTCATCTGTGGGCGGTCGGTGTGGTTGGCGGGAGGGCCATCGGCGGGACGGTCGGTGTGGTTGGCGGGAGGGCCATCTGTGGGACGGTCGGCGTGGTTGGTGGGAGGGCCATCGGCGGGACGGTCGGTGTGGCTGGAGGGTGGGCCATCGGTGGGACGGTCGGTGTGGCTGGCGGGTGGGCCATCGGTGGGAAGGAAGGTGTGGCTGGCGGGAGGGCCATCGGAGGGTTGGTCGGTGTGGATGGCGGGTGGGTCCACGTTGGGACGCGTGGTGACTGGCTAACCGGCCAATCTCTTGTCCAGATAGATTAACAATTGCTAATTGATGACATTAGTAAATTTATATATTTTAATGTAGTTTTTTAAAATAATTATTTTAAACTTTGATTATTGTATGTCAGAATTATAAGTGATGAATTTGTTCGCGTCTTGCCTTTGAAGCATTCTGGCATCAGGGACAGTTCTAGTTGACGTAAGCTGCATAGCTTAATGTTTGTGAATTTTAATTCCTTAGTTATTTCTGGGAAATGTACACACCCTATTAATATGGGAGTTAAAGAAATTACGGACCAGGTTACCAGAAAAGGTCCTGATCAAATGGATTAAAGTTTTTTTAATTTTGTTAATCCTAGCTATAGTGGGATGTATAGAGATGTATCTTATTAATGTTTACAATCTGGTAATTTGAAAAAGTGTTTGTGGTTAGCAGTTAACATAAAATATACATTTCCCATGAGACGTTGACTTCTCAATTAGAGCGAATATATTATGTTTTAACGTTGAAGATAAGGTTGATAGAAAAACACAATTATACTAAATACCATTCTTATTTTAATTAATGATATTCAATGAGCATTGTTGAAGTTACTGTTTCTTTGGTTAGTCTGTTTAAATGTTACATTTACAGTAAGGTTCGAAAATAATCTCGTTTGTATTTAAGATTATAGGGAAGAATTAGTGCCCAGTAGCAGTTAGTTCTAGGATCTCATATGTCAGTTCACTGAGCCCGTCACTGAAAGAGTTGTTCAATTCTTCTGGAATGAGTGTCCCAAAAATAGGAAGGAAGTTTGTAAAATACGAAAGAATAGATGGGCTGTATATATTTGAATAGTTTTCGTGGCAACTATCTTTAGTTTGATATTTTCATCCCAAGAAACTGTAAATAAGCAGCCATGTTTGTTAGTTCCATAATTAAATGTTTAAGAATTTTTATTAGGTTTTAATCATTTGAATGTAATGTTGGTGTTCTTCCCACACAGACGCAGTTGTCTCCCTGCAGAAAGAATTAAATTCCTGCGTCGCGATACTTTCTCATGTTCTGCTTGCTTTGCTTGGCAATTGTGGGTTGTCCAAACTGATTTTGTTGTCTGCGCCTTCTTCAGGTTTATTGTGAGGGATACGGTTTGACGGTTGTTTTTTATCGGTTAATCGGTATCGGTTTCAATGTTGAACGGAAAGAAAACACATATGGAAATGTTTAATTGATGAAGTACTCACCACGTAGATTCCGGTGCTGAGGAGTTGGAGGATCGATTTACCTTAAAATTCACGCACACAAACTTTTTTCGATAACACTTATATTACGTTTTCCAATGGACTCGTAATGAAATCACTGAACTCGCGCTCGCGTGTCCTTATCCGATTCTTTCACCGACAATTTCTCATCTGTGGGCGGTCGGTGTGGTTGGCGGGAGGGCCATCGGCGGGACGGTCGGTGTGGTTGGCGGGAGGGCCATCTGTGGGACGGTCGGCGTGGTTGGTGGGAGGGCCATCGGCGGGACGGTCGGTGTGGCTGGAGGGTGGGTCCACGTTGGGACGCGTGGTGACTGGCTAACCGGCCAATCTCTTGTCCAGATAGATTAACAATTGCTAATTGATGACATTAGTAAATTTATATATTTTAATGTAGTTTTTTAAAATAATTATTTTAAACTTTGATTATTGTATGTCAGAATTATAAGTGATGAATTTGTTCGCGTCTTGCCTTTGAAGCATTCTGGCATCAGGGACAGTTCTAGTTGACGTAAGCTGCAAAGCTTAATGTTTGTGAATTTTAATTCCTTAGTTATTTCTTGGAAATGTACACACCCTATTAATATGGGAGTTAAAGAAATTACGGACCAGGTTACCAGAAAAGGTCCTGATCAAATGGATTAAAGTTTTTTTAATTTTGTTAATCCTAGCTATAGTGGGATGTATAGAGATGTATCTTATTAATGTTTACAATCTGGTAATTTGAAAAAGTGTTTGTGGTTAGCAGTTAACATAAAAGATACATTTCCCATGAGATGTTGACTTCTCAATTAGAGCGAATATATTATGTTTTAACGTTGAAGATAAGGTTGATAGAAAAACACAATTATACTAAATACCATTCTTATTTTAATTAATGATATTCAATGAGCATTCTTGAAGTTACTGTTTCTTTGGTTAGTCTGTTTAAATGTTACATTTACAGTAAGGTTCGAAAATAATCTCGTTTGTATTTAAGATTATAGGGAATAATTGGTGCCCAGTAGCAGTTAGTTCTAGGATCTCATATGTCAGTTCACTGTGCCCGTCACTGAAAGAGTTGTTCAATTCTTCTGGAATGAGTGTCCCAAAAATAGGAAGGAAGTTTGTAAAATACGAAAGAATAGATGGGCTGTATATATTTGAATAGTTTTCGTGGCAACTATCTTTAGTTTGATATTTTCATCCCAAGAAACTGTAAATAAGCAGCCATGTTTGTTAGTTCCATAATTAAATGTTTAAGAATTTTTATTAGGTTTTAATCATTTGAATGTAATGTTGGTGTTCTTCCCCACACAGACGCAGTTGTCTCCCTGCAGAAAGAATTAAATTCCTGCGTCGCGATGCTTTCTCATGTTCTGCTTGCTTTGCTTGGCAATTGTGGGTTGTCCAAACTGATTTTGTTGTCTGCGCCTTCTTCAGGTTTATTGTGAGGGATACGGTTTGGCGGTTGTTTTTCATGTTATTGTATGTATCGTTGTTACTCAGCTTGTAAGACCAGGTCGGTTAGATTATTGTAGTGACAACGAAGTAATCGGATATTGTTCGTGACATTTATACTATCCTGGGTAGATACATCTTCTTTGGAAGCGGGACAAAAATACACTCGGTGTTGTGGAGTGTCAACCTGATTCTTGCAAGGCAGATGCCTGTTGGTTATCTTTTCCCCAAATCTATTAAGACAAAACCTGTGAAGTACGTGTGCAGTGAGAAAGCACCGTAGGCCTCTTGATGGTTGGAAATAATTTTATGTTAATGTTTCTTGCTTATTTTGATAAACGGGTAGAGTTTCCTCCCCTATCTGACAATACCCACTCTTTCTGCCTCTCCTCATCGACCTGAAACTTATGTTGTTGAAAGTGGGATAGACGTTTCCCATTATTCCCATTATCTGCCTCTGGTACACCTTTTAGAATTAAAATTATAACGCTTATATTTTGAGGAAGTATTCTACTGGTAAGATTATCGCGAATAATGATTAAGTTGGTGTGCTTATGTGAGTCTGAGCAATGCATCCTTCGCGAAGTACTTATGCTATCTTAAGGGTTTTAGGATATGAGTATCACGGTGTGCTATTATTGAGTTTTAAACAGACAACATGTACGTTCTGATAATTAGAGTGATAGGTAATGTATCATTGTTGGAGGTTCGTGTTGCTTCTACATTGATCATTTGCTCCAAATTTTTCATAAAGTTTTCAATAAGTGTCTTGTAAAACGTCCCATCCTCTAGGGTGTACTGAGATTTCTGACTGTTGACACGGAAACTGAGTTCTCTCTTTTTAAATTTTTATGCCTGGCACATGATGAAAGATATACTGGGGCACGATTGACAATGAGTATTAGGTGTTTAGAGTCCAATCACAAAGCATTCATTTCTCGTCAGCTCCTTCCACGTATCGGTTTCAATGTTGAACGGAAAGAAAACACATATGGAAATGTTTAATTGATGAAGTACTCACCACGTAGATTCCGGTGCTGAGGAGTTGGAGGATCGATTTACCTTAAAATTCACGCACACAAACGTTTTTCGATAACACTTATATTACGTTTTCCAATGGAATCGTAATGAAATCACTGAACTCGCGCTCGCGTGTCCTTATCCGATTCTTTCACCGACAATTTCTCATCTGTGGGCGGTCGGTGTGGTCGCCGGGAGGGCCATCGGCGGAACGGTCGGTGTGGTTGGCGGGAGGGCCATCTGTGGGACGGTCGGCGTGGTTGGTGGGAGGGCCATCGGCGGGACGGTCGGTGTGGCTGGAGGGTGGGCCATCGGTGGGACGGTCGGTGTGGCTGGCGGGTGGGCCATCGGTGGGAAGGAAGGTGTGGCTGGCGGGAGGGCCATCGGAGGGTTGGTCGGTGTGGATGGCGGGTGGGTCCACGTTGGGACGCGTGGTGACTGGCTAACCGGCCAATCTCTTGTCCAGATAGATTAACAATTGCTAATTGATGACATTAGTAAATTTATATATTTTAATGTAGTTTTTTAAAATAATTATTTTAAACTTTGATTATTGTATGTCAGAATTATAAGTGATGAATTTGTTCGCGTCTTGCCTTTGAAGCATTCTGGCATCAGGGACAGTTCTAGTTGACGTAAGCTGCAAAGCTTAATGTTTGTGAATTTTAATTCCTTAGTTATTTCTGGGAAATGTACACACCCTATTAATATGGGAGTTAAAGAAATTACGGACCAGGTTACCAGAAAAGGTCCTGATCAAATGGATTAAAGTTTTTTTTAATTTTGTTAATCCTAGCTATAGTGGGATGTATAGAGATGTATCTTATTAATGTCTACAATCTGGTAATTTGAAAAAGTGTTTGTGGTTAGCAGTTAACATAAAAGATACATTTCCCATGAGATGTTGACTTCTCAATTAGAGCGAATATATTATGTTTTAACGTTGAAGATAGGGTTGATAGAAAAATACAATTATACTAAATACCATTCTTATTTTAATTAATGATATTCAATGAGCATTCTTGAAGTTACTGTTTCTTTGGTTAGTCTGTTTAAATGTTACATTTACAGTAAGGTTCGAAAATTATCTCGTTTGTATTTAAGATTGTAGGGAAGAATTGGTGCCCAGTAGCAGTTAGTTCTAGGATCTCATATGTCAGTTCACTGTGCCCGTCACTGAAAGAGTTGTTCAATTCTTCTGGAATGAGTGTCCCAAAAATAGGAAGGAAGTTTGTAAAATACGAAAGAATAGATGGGCTGTATATATTTGAATAATTTTCGTGGCAACTATCTTTAGTTTAATATTTTCATCCCAAGAAACTGTAAATAAGCAGCCATGTTTGTTAGTTCCATAATTAAATGTTTAAGATTTTTTATTTGGTTTTAATCATTTGAATGTAATGTTGGTGTTCTTCCCCACACAGACGCAGTTGTCTCCCTGCAGAAAGAATTAAATTCCTGCGTCGCGATGCTTTCTCATGTTCTGCTTGCTTTGCTTGGCAATTGTGGGTTGTCCAAACTGATTTTGTTGTCTGCGCCTTCTTCAGGTTTATTGTGAGGGATACGGTTTGGCGGTTGTTTTTCATGTTATTGTATGTATCGTTGTTACTCAGCTTGTAAGACCAGGTCGGTTAGATTATTGTAGTGACAACGAAGTAATCGGATATTGTTCGTGACATTTATACTATCCTGGGTAGATACATCTTCATTGGAAGCGGGACAAAAATACACTCGGTGTTGTGGAGTGTCAACCTGATTCTTGCAAGGCAGATGCCTGTTGGTTATCTTTTCCCCAAATCTATTAAGACAAAACCTGTAAAGTAAGTGTGCAGTGAGAAAGCACCGTAGGCCTCTTGATGGTTGGAAATAATTTTATGTTAATGTTTCTTGCTTATTTTGATAAACGGGTAGAGTTTCCTCCCCTATCTGACAATACCCACTCTTTCTGCCTCTCCTCATCGACCTGAAACTTATGTTGTTGAAAGTGGGATAGACGTTTCCCATTATTCCCATTATCTGCCTCTGGTACACCTTTTAGAATTAAAATTATAACGCTTATATTTTGAGGAAGTATTCTACTGGTAAGATTATCGCGAATATTGATTAAGTTGGTGTGCTTATGTGAGTCTGAGCAATGCATCCTTCGCGAAGTACTTATGCTATCTTAAGGGTTTTAGGATATGAGTATCACGGCGTGCTATTATTGAGTTTTAAACAGACAACATGTACGTTCTGATAATTAGAGTGATAGGTAATGTATCATTGTTGGAGCTTCGTGTTGCTTCTACATTGATCATTTGCTCCAAATTTTTCATAAAGTTTTCAATAAGTGTCTTGTAAAACGTCCCATCCTCTAGGGTGTACTGAGATTTCTGACTGTTGACACGGAAACTGAGTTCTTTCTTTTTAAATTTTTATGCCTGGCACATGATGAAAGATATACTGGGGCACGATTGACAATGAGTATTAGGTGTTTAGAGTCCAATCACAAAGCATTCATTTCTCGTCAGCTCCTTCCACGTATCGGTTTCAATGTTGAACGGAAAGAAAACACATATGGAAATGTCTAATTGATGAAGTACTCACCACGTAGATTCCGGTGCTGAGGAGTTGGAGGATCGATTTACCTTAAAATTCACGCACACAAACTTTTATCGATAACACTTATATTACGTTTTCCAATGGACTCGTAATGAAATCACTGAACTCGCGCTCGCGTGTCCTTATCCGATTCTTTCACCGACAATTTCTCATCTGTGGGCGGTCGGTGTGGTTGGCGGGAGGGCCATCGGCGGGACGGTCGGTGTGGTTGGCGGGAGGGCCATCTGTGGGACGGTCGGCGTGGTTGTTGGGAGGGCCATCGGCGGGACGGTCGGTGTGGCTGGAGGGTGGGCCATCGGTGGGACGGTCGGTGTGGCTGGCGGGTGGGCCATCGGTGGGAAGGAAGGTGTGGCTGGCGGGAGGGCGGGTGGGTCCACGTTGGGACGCGTGGTGACTGGCTAACCGGCCAATCTCTTGTCCAGATAGATTAACAATTGCTAATTGATGACGTTAGTAAATTTATATATTTTAATGTAGTTTTTTAAAATAATTATTTTAAACTTTGATTATTGAATGTCAGAATTATAAGTGATGAATTTGTTCGCGTCTTGCCTTTGAAGCATTCTGGCATCAGGGACAGTTCTAGTTGACGTAAGCTGCATAGCTTAATGTTTGTGAATTTTAATTCCTTAGTTATTTCTGGGAAATGTACACACCCTATTAATATGGGAGTTAAAGAAATTACGGACCAGGTTACCAGAAAAGGTCCTGATCAAATGGATTAAAGTTTTTTTAATTTTGTTAATCCTAGCTATAGTGGGATGTATAGAGATGTATCTTATTAATGTTTACAATCTGGTAATTTGAAAAAGTGTTTGTGGTTAGCAGTTAACATAAAAGATACATTTACCATGAGACGTTGACTTCTCAATTAGAGCGAATATATTATGTTTTAACGTTGAAGATAAGGTTGATAGAAAAACACAATTATACTAAATACCATTCTTATTTTAATTAATGATATTCAATGAGCATTGTTGAAGTTACTGTTTCTTTGGTTAGTCTGTTTAAATGTTACATTTACAGTAAGGTTCGAAAATAATCTCGTTTGTATTTAAGATTATAGGGAAGAATTGGTGCCCAGTAGCAGTTAGTTCTAGGATCTCATATGTCAGTTCACTGTGCCCGTCACTGAAAGAGTTGTTCAATTCTTCTGGAATGAGTGTCCCAAAAATAGGAAGGAAGTTTGTAAAATACGAAAGAATAGATGGGCTGTATATATTTGAATAGTTTTCGTGGCAACTATCTTTAGTTTGATATTTTCATCCCAAGAAACTGTAAATAAGCAGCCATGTTTGTTAGTTCCATAATTAAATGTTTAAGAATTTTTATTAGGTTTTAATCATTTGAATGTAATGTTGGTGTTCTTCCCGACACAGACGCAGTTGTCTCCCTGCAGAAAGAATTAAATTCCTGCGTCGCGATGCTTTCTCATGTTCTGCTTGCTTTGCTTGGCAATTGTGGGTTGTCCAAACTGATTTTGTTGTCTGCGCCTTCTTCAGGTTTATTGTGAGGGATACGGTTTGGCGGTTGTTTTTCATGTTATTGTATGTATCGTTGTTACTCAGCTTGTAAGACCAGGTCGGTTAGATTATTGTAGTGACAACGAAGTAATCGGATATTGTTCGTGACATTTATACTATCCTGGGTAGATCCATCTTCTTTGGAAGCGGGACAAAAATACACTCGGTGTTGTGGAGTGTCAACCTGATTCTTGCAAGGCAGATGCCTGTTGGTTATCTTTTCCCCAAATCTATTAAGACAAAACCTGTAAAGTACGTGTGCAGTGAGAAAGCACCGTAGGCCTCTTGATGGTTGGAAATAATTTTATGTTAATTTTTCTTGGTTATTTGGATAAACGGGTAGAGTTTCCTCCCCTATCTGACAATACCCACTCTTTCTGCCTCTCCTCATCGACCTGAAACTTATGTTGTTGAAAGTGGGATAGACGTTTCCCATTATTCCCATTATCTGCCTCTGGTACACCTTTTAGAATTAAAATTATAACGCTTATATTTTGAGGAAGTATTCTACTGGTAAGATTATCGCGAATAATGATTAAGTTGGTGTGCTTATGTGAGTCTGAGCAATGCATCCTTCGCGAAGTACTTATGCTATCTTAAGGGTTTTAGGATATGAGTATCACGGTGTGCTATTATTGAGTTTTAAACAGACAACATGTACGTTCTGATAATTAGAGTGATAGGTAATGTATCATTGTTGGAGCTTCGTGTTGCTTCTACATTGATCATTTGCTCCAAATTTTTCATAAAGTTTTCAATAAGTGTCTTGTAAAACGTCCCATCCTCCAGGGTGTACTGAGATTTCTGACTGTTGACACGGAAACTGAGTTCTCTCTTTTTAATTTTTTATGCCTGGCACATGATGAAAGATATACTGGGGCACGATTGACAATGAGTATTAGGTGTTTAGAGTCCAATCACAAAGCATTCATTTCTCGTCAGCTCCTTCCACGTATCGGTTTCAATGTTGAACGGAAAGAAAACACATATGGAAATGTTTAATTGATGAAGTACTCACCACGTAGATTCCGGTGCTGAGGAGTTGGAGGATCGATTTACCTTAAAATTCACGCACACAAACTTTTTTCGATAACACTTATATTACGTTTTCCAATGGACTCGTAATGAAATCACTGAACTCGCGCTCGCGTGTCCTTATCCGATTCTTTCACCGACAATTTCTCATCTGTGGGCGGTCGGTGTGGTTGGCGGGAGGGCCATCGGCGGGACGGTCGGTGTGGTTGGCGGGAGGGCCATCTGTGGGACGGTCGGCGTGGTTGTTGGGAGGGCCATCGGCGGGACGGTCGGTGTGGCTGGAGGGTGGGCCATCGGTGGGACGGTCGGTGTGGCTGGCGGATGGGCCATCGGTGGGAAGGAAGGTGTGGCTGGCGGGAGGGCCATCGGAGGGTTGGTCGGTGTGGATGGCGGGTGGGTCCACGTTGGGACGCGTGGTGACTGGCTAACCGGCCAATCTCTTGTCCAGATAGATTAACAATTGCTAATTGATGACGTTAGTAAATTTATATATTTTAATGTAGTTTTTTAAAATAATTATTTTAAACTTTGATTATTGAATGTCAGAATTATAAGTGATGAATTTGTTCGCGTCTTGCCTTTGAAGCATTCTGGCATCAGGGACAGTTCTAGTTGACGTAAGCTGCATAGCTTAATGTTTGTGAATTTTAATTCCTTAGTTATTTCTGGGAAATGTACACACCCTATTAATATGGGAGTTAAAGAAATTACGGACCAGGTTACCAGAAAAGGTCCTGATCAAATGGATTAAAGTTTTTTTAATTTTGTTAATCCTAGCTATAGTGGGATGTATAGAGATGTATCTTATTAATGTTTACAATCTGGTAATTTGAAAAAGTGTTTGTGGTTAGCAGTTAACATAAAAGATACATTTCCCATGAGACGTTGACTTCTCAATTAGAGCGAATATATTATGTTTTAACGTTGAAGATAAGGTTGATAGAAAAACACAATTATACTAAATACCATTCTTATTTTAATTAATGATATTCAATGAGCATTGTTGAAGTTACTGTTTCTTTGGTTAGTCTGTTTAAATGTTACATTTACAGTAAGGTTCGAAAATAATCTCGTTTGTATTTAAGATTATAGGGAAGAATTGGTGCCCAGTAGCAGTTAGTTCTAGTATCTCATATGTCAGTTCACTGAGCCCGTCACTGAAAGAGTTGTTCAATTCTTCTGGAATGAGTGTCCCAAAAATAGGAAGGAAGTTTGTAAAATACGAAAGAATAGATGGGCTGTATATATTTGAATAGTTTTCGTGGCAACTATCTTTAGTTTGATATTTTCATCCCAAGAAACTGTAAATAAGCAGCCATGTTTGTTAGTTCCATAATTAAATGTTTAAGAATTTTTATTAGGTTTTAATCATTTGAATGTAATGTTGGTGTTCTTCCCCACACAGACGCAGTTGTCTCCCTGCAGAAAGAATTAAATTCCTGCGTCGCGATGCTTTCTCATGTTCTGCTTGCTTTGCTTGGCAATTGTGGGTTGTCCAAACTGATTTTGTTGTCTGCGCCTTCTTCAGGTTTATTGTGAGGGATACGGTTTGGCGGTTGTTTTTCATGTTATTGTATGTATCGTTGTTACTCAGCTTGTAAGACCAGGTCGGTTAGATTATTGTAGTGACAACGAAGTAATCGGATATTGTTCGTGACATTTATACTATCCTGGGTAGATACATCTTCTTTGGAAGCGGGACAAAAATACACTCGGTGTTGTGGAGTGTCAACCTGATTCTTGCAAGGCAGATGCCTGTTGGTTATCTTTTCCCCAAATCTATTAAGACAAAACCTGTAAAGTACGTGTGCAGTGAGAAAGCACCGTAGGCCTCTTGATGGTTGGAAATAATTTTATGTTAATTTTTCTTGGTTATTTGGATAAACGGGTAGAGTTTCCTCCCCTATCTGACAATACCCACTCTTTCTGCCTCTCCTCATCGACCTGAAACTTATGTTGTTGAAAGTGGGAGAGACTTTTCCCATTATTCCCATTATCTGCCTCTGGTACACCTTTTAGAATTAAAATTATAACGCTTATATTTTGAGGAAGTATTCTACTGGTAAGATTATCGCGAATAATGATTAAGTTGGTGTGCTTATGTGAGTCTGAGCAATGCATCCTTCGCGAAGTACTTATGCTATCTTAAGGGTTTTAGGATATGAGTATCACGGTGTGCTATTATTGAGTTTTAAACAGACAACATGTACGTTCTGATAATTAGAGTGATAGGTAATGTATCATTGTTGGAGCTTCGTGTTGCTTCTACATTGATCATTTGCTCCAAATTTTTCATAAAGTTTTCAATAAGTGTCTTGTAAAACGTCCCATCCTCCAGGGTGTACTGAGATTTCTGACTGTTGACACGGAAACTGAGTTCTCTCTTTTTAATTTTTTATGCCTGGCACATGATGAAAGATATACTGGGGCACGATTGACAATGAGTATTAGGTGTTTAGAGTCCAATCACAAAGCATTCATTTCTCGTCAGCTCCTTCCACGTATCGGTTTCAATGTTGAACGGAAAGAAAACACATATGGAAATGTTTAATTGATGAAGTACTCACCACGTAGATTCCGGTGCTGAGGAGTTGGAGGATCGATTTACCTTAAAATTCACGCACACAAACTTTTTTCGATAACACTTATATTACGTTTTCCAATGGACTCGTAATGAAATCACTGAACTCGTGCTCGCGTGTCCTTATCCGATTCTTTCACCGACAATTTCTCATCTGTGGGCGGTCGGTGTGGTTGGCGGGAGGGCCATCGGCGGGAGGGTGGGTGTGGTTGGCGGGAGGGCCATCTGTGGGACGGTCGGCGTGGTTGGTGGGAGGGCCATCGGCGGGACGGTCGGTGTGGCTGGAGGGTGGGCCATCGGTGGGACGGTCGGTGTGGCTGGCGGGTGGGCCATCGGTGGGAAGGAAGGTGTGGCTGGCGGGAGGGCCATCGGAGGGTTGGTCGGTGTGGATGGCGGGTGGGTCCACGTTGGGACGCGTGGTGACTGGCTAACCGGCCAATCTCTTGTCCAGATAGATTAACAATTGCTAATTGATGACATCAGTAAATTTATATATTTTAATGTAGTTTTTTAAAATAATTATTTTAAACTTTGATTATTGTATGTCAGAATTATAAGTGATGAATTTGTTCGCGTCTTGCCTTTGAAGCATTCTGGCATCAGGGACAGTTCTAGTTGACGTAAGCTGCAAAGCTTAATGTTTGTGAATTTTAATTCCTTAGTTATTTCTGGGAAATGTACACACCCTATTAATATGGGAGTTAAAGAAATTACGGACCAGGTTACCAGAAAAGGTCCTGATCAAATGGATTAAATTTTTTTAAATTTTGTTAATCCTAGCTATAGTGGGATGTATAGAGATGTATCTTATTAATGTTTACAATCTGGTAATTTGAAAAAGTGTTTGTGGTTAGCAGTTAACATAAAAGATACATTTCCCATGAGATGTTGACTTCTCAATTAGAGCGAATATATTATGTTTTAACGTTGAAGATAGGGTTGATAGAAAAATACAATTATACTAAATACCATTCTTATTTTAATTAATGATATTCAATGAGCATTGTTGAAGTTACTGTTTCTTTGGTTAGTCTGTTTAAATGTTACATTTACAGTAAGGTTCGAAAATAATCTCGTTTGTATTTAAGATTGTAGGGAAGAATTGGTGCCCAGTAGCAGTTAGTTCTAGGATCTCATATGTCAGTTCACTGTGCCCGTCACTGAAAGAGTTGTTCAATTCTTCTGGAATGAGTGTCCCAAAAATAGGAAGGAAGTTTGTAAAATACGAAAGAATAGATGGGCTGTATATATTTGAATAATTTTCGTGGCAACTATCTTTAGTTTAATATTTTCATCCCAAGAAACTGTAAATAAGCAGCCATGTTTGTTAGTTCCATAATTAAATGTTTAAGAATTTTTATTTGGTTTTAATCATTTGAATGTAATGTTGGTGTTCTTCCCCACACAGACGCAGTTGTCTCCCTGCAGAAAGAATTAAATTCCTGCGTCGCGATGCTTTCTCATGTTCTGCTTGCTTTGCTTGGCAATTGTGGGTTGTCCAAACTGATTTTGTTGTCTGCGCCTTCTTCAGGTTTATTGTGAGGGATACGGTTTGACGGTTGTTTTTCATGTTATTGTATGTATCGTTGTTACTCAGCTTGTAAGACCAGGTCGGTTAGATTATTGTAGTGACAACGAAGTAATCGGATATTGTTCGTGACATTTATACTATCCTGGGTAGATACATCTTCTTTGGAAGCGGGACAAAAATACACTCGGTGTTGTGGAGTGTCAACCTGATTCTTGCAAGGCAGATGCCTGTTGGTTATCTTTTCCCCAAATCTATTAAGACAAAACCTGTAAAGTACGTGTGCAGTGAGAAAGCACCGTAGGCCTCTTGATGGTTGGAAATAATTTTATGTTAATTTTTCTTGCTTATTTGGATAAACGGGTAGAGTTTCCTCCCCTATCTGACAATACCCACTCTTTCTGCCTCTCCTCATCGACCTGAAACTTATGTTGTTGAAAGTGGGATAGACGTTTCCCATTATTCCCATTATCTGCCTCTGGTACACCTTTTAGAATTAAAATTATAACGCTTATATTTTGAGGAAGTATTCTACTGGTAAGATTATCGCGAATAATGATTAAGTTGGTGTGCTTATGTGAGTCTGAGCAATGCATCCTTCGCGAAGTACTTATGCTATCTTAAGGGTTTTAGGATATGAGTATCACGGTGTGCTATTATTGAGTTTTAAACAGACAACATGTACGTTCTGATAATTAGAGTGATAGGTAATGTATCATTGTTGGAGCTTCGTGTTGCTTCTACATTGATCATTTGCTCCAAATTTTTCATAAAGTTTTCAATAAGTGTCTTGTAAAACGTCCCATCCTCCAGGGTGTACTGAGATTTCTGACTGTTGACACGGAAACTGAGTTCTCTCTTTTTAATTTTTTATGCCTGGCACATGATGAAAGATATACTGGTGCACGATTGACAATGAGTATTAGGTGTTTAGAGTCCAATCACAAAGCATTCATTTCTCGTCAGCTCCTTCCACGTATCGGTTTCAATGTTGAACGGAAAGAAAACACATATGGAAATGTTTAATTGATGAAGTACTCACCACGTAGATTCCGGTGCTGAGGAGTTGGAGGATCGATTTACCTTAAAATTCACGCACACAAACTTTTTTCGATAACACTTATATTACGTTTTCCAATGGACTCGTAATGAAATCACTGAACTCGTGCTCGCGTGTCCTTATCCGATTCTTTCACCGACAATTTCTCATCTGTGGGCGGTCGGTGTGGTTGGCGGGAGGGCCATCGGCGGGAGGGTCGGTGTGGTTGGCGGGAGGGTCGGTGTGGTTGGCGGGAGGGCCATCTGTGGGACGGTCGGCGTGGTTGGTGGGAGGGCCATCGGCGGGACGGTCGGTGTGGCTGGAGGGTGGGCCATCGGTGGGACGGTCGGTGTGGCTGGCGGGTGGGCCATCGGTGGGAAGGAAGGTGTGGCTGGCGGGAGGGCCATCGGAGGGTTGGTCGGTGTGGATGGCGGGTGCGTCCACGTTGGGACGCGTGGTGACTGGCTAACCGGCCAATCTCTTGTCCAGATAGATTAACAATTGCTAATTGATGACATTAGTAAATTGATATATTTTAATGTAGTTTTTTAAAATAATTATTTTAAACTTTGATTATTGTATGTCAGAATTATAAGTGATGAATTTGTTCGCGTCTTGCCTTTGAAGCATTCTGGCATCAGGGACAGTTCTAGTTGACGTAAGCTGCAAAGCTTAATGTTTGTGAATTTTAATTCCTTAGTTATTTCTGGGAAATGTACACACCCTATTAATATGGGAGTTAAAGAAATTACGGACCAGGTTACCAGAAAAGGTCCTGATCAAATGGATTAAAGTTTTTTTAATTTTGTTAATCCTAGCTATAGTGGGATGTATAGAGATGTATCTTATTAATGTTTACAATCTGGTAATTTGAAAAAGTGTTTGTGGTTAGCAGTTAACATAAAAGATACATTTCCCATGAGATGTTGACTTCTCAATTAGAGCGAATATATTATGTTTTAACGTTGAAGATAGGGTTGATAGAAAAATACAATTATACTAAATACCATTCTTATTTTAATTAATGATATTCAATGAGCATTCTTGAAGTTACTGTTTCTTTGGTTAGTCTGTTTAAATGTTACATTTACAGTAAGGTTCGAAAATAATCTCGTTTGTATTTAAGATTGTAGGGAAGAATTGGTGCCCAGTAGCAGTTAGTTCTAGGATCTCATATGTCAGTTCACTGTGCCCGTCACTGAAAGAGTTGTTCAATTCTTCTGGAATGAGTGTCCCAAAAATAGGAAGGAAGTTTGTAAAATACGAAAGAATAGATGGGCTGTATATATTTGAATAATTTTCGTGGCAACTATCTTTAGTTTAATATTTTCATCCCAAGAAACTGTAAATAAGCAGCCATGTTTGTTAGTTCCATAATTAAATGTTTAAGAATTTTTATTTGGTTTTAATCATTTGAATGTAATGTTGGTGTTCTTCCCCACACAGACGCAGTTGTCTCCCTGCAGAAAGAATTAAATTCCTGCGTCGCGATGCTTTCTCATGTTCTGCTTGCTTTGCTTGGCAATTGTGGGTTGTCCAAACTGATTTTGTTGTCTGCGCCTTCTTCAGGTTTATTGTGAGGGATACGGTTTGGCGGTTGTTTTTTATGTTATTGTATGTATCGTTGTTACTCAGCTTGTAAGACCAGGTCGGTTAGATTATTGTAGTGACAACGAAGTAATCGGATATTGTTCGTGACATTTATACTATCCTGGGTAGATACATCTTCATTGGAAGCGGGACAAAAATACACTCGGTGTTGTGGAGTGTCAACCTGATTCTTGCAAGGCAGATGCCTGTTGGTTATCTTTTCCCCAAATCTATTAAGACAAAACCTGTAAAGTACGTGTGCAGTGAGAAAGCACCGTAGGCCTCTTGATGGTTGGAAATAATTTTATGTTAATGTTTCTTGCTTATTTTGATAAACGGGTAGAGTTTCCTCCCCTATCTGACAATACCCACTCTTTCTGCCTCTCCTCATCGACCTGAAACTTATGTTGTTGAAAGTGGGATAGACGTTTCCCATTATTCCCATTATCTGCCTCTGGTACACCTTTTAGAATTAAAATTATAACGCTTATATTTTGAGGAAGTATTCTACTGGTAAGATTATCGCGAATAATGATTAAGTTGGTGTGCTTATGTGAGTCTGAGCAATGCATCCTTCGCGAAGTACTTATGCTATCTTAAGGGTTTTAGGATATGAGTATCACGGCGTGCTATTATTGAGTTTTAAACAGACAACATGTACGTTCTGATAATTAGAGTGATAGGTAATGTATCATTGTTGGAGCTTCGTGTTGCTTCTACATTGATCATTTGCTCCAAATTTTTCATAAAGTTTTCAATAAGTGTCTTGTAAAACGTCCCATCCTCTAGGGTGTACTGAGATTTCTGACTGTTGACACGGAAACTGAGTTCTTTCTTTTTAAATTTTTATGCCTGGCACATGATGAAAGATATACTGGGGCACGATTGACAATGAGTATTAGGTGTTTAGAGTCCAATCACAAAGCATTCATTTCTCGTCAGCTCCTTCCACGTATCGGTTTCAATGTTGAACGGAAAGAAAACACATATGGAAATGTCTAATTGATGAAGTACTCACCACGTAGATTCCGGTGCTGAGGAGTTGGAGGATCGATTTACCTTAAAATTCACGCACACAAACTTTTTTCGATAACACTTATATTACGTTTTCCAATGGACTCGTAATGAAATCACTGAACTCGCGCTCGCGTGTCCTTATCCGATTCTTTCACCGACAATTTCTCATCTGTGGGCGGTCGGTGTGGTTGGCGGGAGGGCCATCGGCGGGACGGTCGGTGTGGTTGGCGGGAGGGCCATCTGTGGGACGGTCGGCGTGGTTGGTGGGAGGGCCATCGGCGGGACGGTCGGTGTGGCTGGAGGGTGGGCCATCGGAGGGACGGTCGGTGTGGCTGGCGGGTGGGCCATCGGTGGGAAGGAAGGTGTGGCTGGCGGGAGGGCCATCGGAGGGTTGGTCGGTGTGGATGGCGGGTGGGTCCACGTTTGGACGGGTGGTGACTGGCTAACCGGCCAATCTCTTGTCCAGATAGATTAACAATTGCTAATTGATGACGTTAGTAAATTTATATATTTTAATGTAGTTTTTTAAAATAATTATTTTAAACTTTGATTATTGTATGTCAGAATTATAAGTGATGAATTTGTTCGCGTCTTGCCTTTGAAGCATTCTGGCATCAGGGACAGTTTATTTATTTATTTATTTATTTATTGCCGTCTTGTTTATCATGGCGAAGTTAAGGCTTTGTAGCCTTTTCTACCACTTAACCATGTTTACAACAACATTTAAACCATTACATAGAAAGGTAAATTTTAAAATATAAAAAGAGAAATATAAAATTACAAAGAAAAAATTACAGAAAAAAATGATAAGGAAAAAAAATACATACGGGAATAAAAACCTAACCTATACACACGAACATACAACAAAACACACACATACACACACACACACAATCAGATATTCATGACAGTAGTCAGGGATTTGAAATATTAAGGTGAATAAGGATTTTCAGTGTTGTTCTGCGCTTAACTGTATGCAATTTATCACTAAAATATAATGTGCTAACTATTTGTGCCCAGTAAAAAATGTTTTAATTGCGTCTTAAAGACATATGCTGAAGATGAGTTTCGGATTTCGAGGGGCAGTGAGTTCCAAAGACGAGAAGTAGAAACGGTGAAAGATTTTGAATAAAAATTTGAGTTATGAAGGGGGATGAGTAGTTGAGTTCTCCCTCGCGATCTGGTGTCAAGGCTGTGTGATTCGGAAAGCATTGAGAATCTGCTCGAGAGATAAGCCGGTTCCTTTGAACTGATTGCCCTATAGAGAAGGGTGAGGTTGTGTACCTTTCGTCGATCAATTAATTTGAGCCAATTTAGCTTTGTAAAGAAAACGGATAAATGGTCCCTATATTTCAGATCGCAAATAAAGCGGACGCAGGTGTTTTGTACTCGTTGAAGACGTTGAGCGAGATCATCTGGTAATTCGGAATAGACAGAATCGCAGTAATCGAAGTGTGGAAAAACAAGTGCTTGCACCAGTTTGATTTTAATGCTGACGGGTAGAAAATGTTTAAGCCGAACAAGAGCGTGTAATGCAGCGAAGGCTCTTTTACTAGTTAAATTTACGTGATCTGACCATGAGAGATGCTGATTAAACATTACGCCCAGATTTTTGGCTGTTTTACTTAATTTAATAGCTTTCCCTAAGACCATTATGGGCGGGAGGGAAGAAATTTCAAATGCGGAAAGCATTTTTTGTGAACCTATAATAATAGTTTGGGTTTTCGAAGGATTAATTTGTAGCCCATGATTAGCTGACCAAGTACTGATTTTGTTCAGATCATAATTTATATCGCGAATTGAATTTTCAATATTCTTTGGAGGAAATGACAAATACAGCTGAACATCATCTGCATAGATGTGATATTTACAGTGTTCGAGTGCGTCAGGAATATGGTTAATGTACAGAGAGAAGAGGAGTGGACCGAGGACGGTTCCCTGGGGGACACCGGCGCTGATTGATCGCCACGACGATTTCTCACCAGAGTTGAAGACGCATTGTTGGCGTTCATTAATATACGAACGGAACCAAGCTACGGTTGGGTCAGAGAAGTTGTACAGGAAGGATAGCTTTGATAGCAGGATGTCGTGGTCAATAGTCTGAAAAGCTTTACTAAAGTCCAGAAGTACGAGAATAGTTACTTCTTTAATGTCCATGGCGTGTCTTATGTCGTCCGTCACGTTGATGAGCGCTGTGCAGGTGCTATGGTTGCGCCGGAATCCCGATTGGAGGGGATTCATTAGATTGTTTCGTGATAAGAAATTACGCGTTTGGTTACCGACAACGTGTTCGAGAGCTTTGGACAGAGCCGGAAGAATACTTATCGGCCGGTGGTCGCCGAGGCTGAGAACTTTGTTTGTTTTCGGCAGAGGGCGAACCTTAGCCAGTTTCCAAATTGACGGGAATATGCCGAAGGACAGGGAGAAATTAAAAATGCCTGTTATAGGAACGAGAACGTACGGGAGAATTCTTTTAATCATTAGAACAGAGATTTCGTCTATTCCCACAGCAGTGGATTTTATTTTATTGAGAGCTGACTGAACGTGTTCTGGCCGAATGGGCGAGAAGAAAAAATTTGGTGCGGTGCCGTGAACGGTGGTCGAAATCGTTCGTATTGTTTCTTCCCTTACATTATTGTCCAGTGTTTGAACTTCGCTGAAATATTCGTTCAACATTTCTATGGAGAAGTTTAATTGATCGTTCCTTTTTTGTTTACCAACCCCTAAAGTTTTCAGTTTTTTCCAAATAACATCCGACTTTTTTTCATAATTCAGAAGATCGTTCGCGAATCGACGCTTTGCTTTCCTGACCTCTTGGTTACAACGATTTCGTAATATTCTGAAACTTTCGAAACTGCCACTTGCCGACTGGCCGCGCTTTACGTCCCTCCGATGTTTGCCGTAGGCTCGATCCCTGGCTGCCATGAGCTGCCGCAGGTCGTCCGTCAACCACGGACAAGGGGGGCGAGAGACGCGTTTCTTTTTCACCGGGGCGTGCTTGTCGTACAGCTGGAGAATGAAAGTGTTAAGAAGATTCACCTGTTGGTCGAGAGTGGGCAACGTGCTGATTACGTGCCATGGGAGAAGGGCGGCGTCGGCAGATAATTGCGCATCGTTTATGTTTTTAATGTCTCTGTAACATACAAGTTTGTCTTTGTACTTGGGAACGCGCAGCTCATAAGATAAAAATATCATGTCATGGTAAGAGATTCCGGGTACAGGGGTTTGTCCGTGACTTACTACGCGTGATGGGCTGGAAACAAGAATTAAGTCGATCCACGATTCAGAGGTTGGAGTGTGGTGAGTTGGGTCGAGAGGACAGATGGAAAGGTTCAGAGCAGACACCGTGTCCCGGAACGACGTGACTTCTTTCTTTGTGCAGCAGAGATCGATATTAAAGTCCCCCAAAATTATCGAATGTTCATAGTTGGGCAAGAAATTCCCGATTTCATTTTCGAAGTTGACGAGGGAAGTGCAAGGAGGTCGGTACACTACGGACAAAATAACCTTTTGTTGTCTTACGGTGACTTCGAGTATGAGGAATTCGGAAGAATAGTTATATTCTCCGTGAGATTCCCCTATTACTTTTGCGTTAATGTCTTCCCTTAGATATATTGCTACTCCCCCGCCCCTTTTTCCGATCCTGTCTCTCCTAAAGAGTTTAAATCCCGCCACATGCACCAGATCGCTCGAGAGGGACTCTTGCAGCCACGTTTCGGAGATTAAAAGAGCATCCATATGTTCGAGCGTGGAAAATATATTTTGGATCTCGAGGAAATGTTTGAGGGCGCTCTGGGCATTTATGTGCGCTACATTGAGGTTGCCGGCGGCGAAAGTTGACCTGGGTTTGGGAAAAAAGTTTACAATCGTCTGCGGTGAAGGGGGTGGGGAGGGGTCGGTCACACTTCCTGGGGAGAGGGACAAGTCTCCGAGTTCCGCAAATGGGCTGGATGGGGGCGTTACCAAATTTACAGTGACCAAATTACCGGTTCCAGCCATCGCAGAGAGTTGAATTTGAATTTATTGGATGATCCAGAAAGGCATGCTATGTAAGGAATTATAAGTCTACTTACCAAGGCGGCAGAAGAGATGATGTTTGCAGAACACTGAAAACCCTTTGCAACACACTTAAGCACACACACACGCAGATAAACATATACACTAACACGGAAACACAAAAAACAATAACAAATATATGTAGAAAAGAAACTTGCACAATGTATGTACAACACAGTTTTAAAATGGACGCTGAGCTTTTTTATGTCCATGTCTCAGGGTGTCCTTTCCCCTCCACGTTCACTCGATTTTTTGTAAGTCCTCCATCGTCGTGACCGAGATCTTATGCCCGTTGCTACGAAGTATAATGATCCTTCCATCCTGGGTCCAGACGTTCCTGGGGCCGTGTTGGTCCTTAGCCCTCTGCAGCACCTGATGTCGAGCGGCCGTCAGGGATTCTGTCAGAAGGAATCTTGATCCCTTCAGAGCTTTCTTTCTCTTCCATATAGAATCTCTCGTACGGTAACTGCAGAGGCGGAAGATGATGGGCCTCTTCCCGGACTTCACTGCGTCCGCCACTGTTCTCCTCTGGGGACCGATGCGGTGGGAACGTTCAATGTGATGGATGCTGATGTCCTGCATATTCAGGTTCTTCCGGATCACTTGAAGAACGAGCTCGTCCGTGTTCTCGCCGGTCGTTTCCGGAATGCCGTGCAATAGGAGACAGTTTCTCCTGGAGTACATCTCCAGATCGTCGATCTTCCGGGCGTTCTCGTTCGAAGATCTCTTGAGAGCCTCGATGTCCAACTTTACGGATTTCAGCGTTTCTGCGGCCTCCTTTTTGAAATCCAGGAAGGCCGCGCTCAGATCTTGCAACGCCGGCTGGACTCCGGTGTCGGCGCAACCAAGGGGTGTCTGCTGTCCGGCGATGTCCCGCAGGCGGTTCTCAAACTCCCGAAGTCGCTCCTCCACGCTTTCCACACGGTTAGACACCACGTTCAACGAGGGCTTCGGCTTTGTCATGGTAAAAATGCCGTAAAAACTATATTCATATGATGTTTACGTCACCACTAAGAGGCTTGTCGTGAACACTGACAATGCTGGTACTTGATTATATGGAAAATGGACTTTGGTCGTTAAATGTACCAGCCTAGTGGAAGGAAAGATATCGGAGCTCTCGCTATCCTTGCATCGTGCTTTCCCTTGTTTCCCCCTTCCTTCTAGTTGACGTAAGCTGCATAGCTTAATGTTTGTGAATTTTAATTCCTTAGTTATTTCTGGGAAATGTACACACCCTATTAATATGGGAGTTAAAGAAATTACGGACCAGGTTACCAGAAAAGGTCCTGATCAAATGGATTAAAGTTTTTTTTAATTTTGTTAATCCTAGCTATAGTGGGATGTATAGAGATGTATCTTATTAATGTTTACAATCTGATAATTTGAAAAAGTGTTTGTGGTTAGTAGTTAACATAAAATATACATTTCCCATGAGACGTTGACTTCTCAATTAGAGCGAATATATTATGTTTTAACGTTGAAGATAAGGTTGATAGAAAAACACAATTATACTAAATACCATTCTTATTTTAATTAATGATATTCAATGAGCATTGTTGAAGTTACTGTTTCTTTGGTTAGTCTGTTTAAATGTTACATTTACAGTAAGGTTCGAAAATAATCTCGTTTGTATTTAAGATTATAGGGAAGAATTGGTGCCCAGTAGCAGTTAGTTCTAGGATCTCATATGTCAGTTCACTGAGCCCGTCACTGAAAGAGTTGTTCAATTCTTCTGGAATGAGTGTCCCAAAAATAGGAAGGAAGTTTGTAAAATACGAAAGAATAGATGGGCTGTATATATTTGAATAGTTTTCGTGGCAACTATATTTAGTTTGATATTTTCATCCCAAGAAACTGTAAATAAGCAGCCATGTTTGTTAGTTCCATAATTAAATGTTTAAGAATTTTTATTAGGTTTTAATCATTTGAATGTAATGTTGGTGTTCTTCCCCACACAGACGCAGTTGTCTCCCTGCAGAAAGAATTAAATTCCTGCGTCGCGATGCTTTCTCATGTTCTGCTTGCTTTGCTTGGCAATTGTGGGTTGTCCAAACTGATTTTGTTGTCTGCGCCTTCTTCAGGTTTATTGTGAGGGATACGGTTTGGCGGTTGTTTTTCATGTTATTGTATGTATCGTTGTTACTCAGCTTGTAAGACCAGGTCGGTTAGATTATTGTAGTGACAACGAAGTAATCGGATATTGTTCGTGACATTTATACTATCCTGGGTAGATACATCTTCTTTGGAAGCGGGACAAAAATACACTCGGTGTTGTGGAGTGTCAACCTGATTCTTGCAAGGCAGATGTATGTTGGTTATCTTTTCCCCAAATCTATTAAGACAATACCTGTAAAGTACGTGTGCAGTGAGAAAGCACCGTAGGCCTCTTGATGGTTGGAAATAATTTTATGTTAATTTTTCTTGCTTATTTGGATAAACGGGTAGAGTTTCCTCCCCTATCTGACAATACCCACTCTTTCTGCCTCTCCTCATCGACCTGAAACTTATGTTGTTGAAAGTGGGATAGACGTTTCCCATTATTCCCATTATCTGCCTCTGGTACACCTTTTAGAATTAAAATTATAACGCTTATATTTTGAGGAAGTATTCTACTGGTAAGATTTTCGCGAATAATGATTAAGTTGGTGTGCTTATGTGAGTCTGAGCAATGCATCCTTCGCGAAGTACTTATGCTATCTTAAGGGTTTTAGGATATGAGTATCACGGCGTGCTATTATTGAGTTTTAAACAGACAATATGTACGTTCTGATAATTAGAGTGATAGGTAATGTATCATTGTTGGAGCTTCGTGTTGCTTCTACATTGATCATTTGCTCCAAATTTTTCATAAAGTTTTCAATAAGTGTCTTGTAAAACGTCCCATCCTCTAGGGTGTACTGAGATTTCTGACTGTTGACACGGAAACTGAGTTCTTTCTTTTTAAATTTTTATGCCTGGCACATGATGAAAGATATACTGGGGCACGATTGACAATGAGTATTAGGTGTTTAGAGTCCAATCACAAAGCATTCATTTCTCGTCAGCTCCTTCCACGTATCGGTTTCAATGTTGAACGGAAAGAAAACATATATGGAAATGTTTAATTGATGAAGTACTCACCACGTAGATTCCGGTGCTGAGGAGTTGGAGGATCGATTTACCTTAAAATTCACGCACACAAACTTTTTTCGATAACACTTATATTACGTTTTCCAATGGACTCGTAATGAAATCACTGAACTCGCGCTCGCGTGTCCTTATCCGATTCTTTCACCGACAATTTCTCATCTGTGGGCGGTCGGTGTGGTTGGCGGGAGGGCCATCGGCGGGACGGTCGGTGTGGTTGGCGGGAGGGCCATCTGTGGGACGGTCGGCGTGGTTGGTGGGAGGGCCATCGGCGGGACGGTCGGTGTGGCTGGAGGGTGGGCCATCGGTGGGACGGTCGGTGTGGCTGGCGGGTGGGCCATCGGTGGGAAGGAAGGTGTGGCTGGCGGGAGGGCCATCGGAGGGTTGGTCGGTGTGGATGGCGGGTGGGTCCACGTTGGGACGCGTGGTGACTGGCTAACCGGCCAATCTCTTGTCCAGATAGATTAACAATTGCTAATTGATGACATTAGTAAATTTATATATTTTAATGTAGTTTTTTAAAATAATTATTTTAAACTTTGATTATTGTATGTCAGAATTATAAGTGATGAATTTGTTCGCGTCTTGCCTTTGAAGCATTCTGGCATCAGGGACAGTTCTAGTTGACGTAAGCTGCAAAGCTTAATGTTTGTGAATTTTAATTCCTTAGTTATTTCTGGGAAATGTACACACCCTATTAATATGGGAGTTAAAGAAATTACGGACCAGGTTACCAGAAAAGGTCCTGATCAAATGGATTAAAGTTTTTTTTAATTTTGTTAATCCTAGCTATAGTGGGATGTATAGAGATGTATCTTATTAATGTTTACAATCTGGTAATTTGAAAAAGTGTTTGTGGTTAGCAGTTAACATAAAAGATACATTTCCCATGAGATGTTGACTTCTCAATTAGAGCGAATATATTATGTTTTAACGTTGAAGATAAGGTTGATAGAAAAATACAATTATACTAAATACCATTCTTATTTTAATTAATGATATTCAATGAGCATTCTTGAAGTTACTGTTTCTTTGGTTAGTCTGTTTAAATGTTACATTTACAGTAAGGTTCGAAAATAATCTCGTTTGTATTTAAGATTATAGGGAAGAATTGGTGCCCAGTAGCAGTTAGTTCTAGGATCTCATATGTCAGTTCACTGAGCCCGTCACTGAAAGAGTTGTTCAATTCTTCTGGAATGAGTGTCCCAAAAATAGGAAGGAAGTTTGTAAAATACGAAAGAATAGATGGGCTGTATATGTTTGGATAATTTTCGTGGCAACTTTCTATAGTTTAATATTTTCATCCCAAGAAACTGTAAATAAGCAGCCATGTTTGTTAGTTCCATAATTAAATGTTTAAGAAATTTTATTTGGTTTTAATCATTTGAATGTAATGTTGGTGTTCTTCCCCACACAGACGCAGTTGTCTCCCTGCAGAAAGAATTAAATTCCTGCGTCGCGATGCTTTCTCATGTTCTGCTTGCTTTGCTTGGCAATTGTGGGTTGTCCAAACTGATTTTGTTGTCTGCGCCTTCTTCAGGTTTATTGTGAGGGATACGGTTTGGCGGTTGTTTTTTATGTTATTGTATGTATCGTTGTTACTCAGCTTGTAAGACCAGGTCGGTTAGATTATTGTAGTGACAACGAAGTAATCGGATATTGTTCGTGACATTTATACTATCCTGGGTAGATACATCTTCATTGGAAGCGGGACAAAAATACACTCGGTGTTGTGGAGTGTCAACCTGATTCTTGCAAGGCAGATGCCTGTTGGTTATCTTTTCCCCAAATCTATTAAGACAAAACCTGTAAAGTACGTGTGCAGTGAGAAAGCACCGTAGGCCTCTTGATGGTTGGAAATAATTTTATGTTAATTTTTCTTGGTTATTTGGATAAACGGGTAGAGTTTCCTCCCCTATCTGACAATACCCACTCTTTCTGCCTCTCCTCATCGACCTGAAACTTATGTTGTTGAAAGTGGGAGAGACGTTTCCCATTATTCCCATTATCTGCCTCTGAAACACCTTTTAGAATTAAAATTATAACGCTTATATTTTGAGGAAGTATTCTACTGGTAAGATTATCGCGAATAATGATTAAGTTGGTGTGCTTATGTGAGTCTGAGCAATGCATCCTTCGCGAAGTACTTATGCTATCTTAAGGGTTTTAGGATATGAGTATCACGGTGTCCTATTATTGAGTTTTAAACAGACAACATGTACGTTCTGATAATTAGAGTGATAGGTAATGTATCATTGTTGGAGCTTCGTGTTGCTTCTACATTGATCATTTGCTCCAAATTTTTCATAAAGTTTTCAATAAGTGTCTTGTAAAACGTCCCATCCTCTAGGGTGTACTGAGATTTCTGACTGTTGACACGGAAACTGAGTTCTTTCTTTTTAAATTTTTATGCCTGGCACATGATGAAAGATATACTGGGGCACGATTGACAATGAGTATTAGGTGTTTAGAGTCCAATCACAAAGCATTCATTTCTCGTCAGCTCCTTCCACGTATCGGTTTCAATGTTGAACGGAAAGAAAACACATATGGAAATGTCTAATTGATGAAGTACTCACCACGTAGATTCCGGTGCTGAGGAGTTGGAGGATCGATTTACCTTAAAATTCACGCACACAAACTTTTTTCGATAACACTTATATTACGTTTTCCAATGGACTCGTAATGAAATCACTGAACTCGCGCTCGCGTGTCCTTATCCGATTCTTTCACCGACAATTTCTCACCTGTGGGCGGTCGGTGTGGTTGGCGGGAGGGCCATCTGTGGGACGGTCGGCGTGGTTGGTGGGAGGGCCATCGGCGGGACGGTCGGTGTGGCTGGAGGGTGGGCCATCGGTGGGACGGTCGGTGTGGCTGGCGGGTGGGCCATCGGTGGGAAGGAAGGTGTGGCTGGCGGGAGGGCCATCGGAGGGTTGGTCGGTGTGGATGGCGGGTGGGTCCACGTTGGGACGCGTGGTGACTGGCTAACCGGCCAATCTCTTGTCCAGATAGATTAACAATTGCTAATTGATGACATTAGTAAATTTATATATTTTAATGTAGTTTTTAAAATAATTATTTTAAATTTTGATTATTGTATGTCAGAATTATAAGTGATGAATTTGTTCGCGTCTTGCCTTTGAAGCATTCTGGCATCAGGGACAGTTCTAGTTGACGTAAGCTGCAAAGCTTAATATTTATGAATTTTAATTCCATAGTTATTTCTGGGAAAGGTACACACCCTATTAATATGGTAGTTAAAGAAATTACGGACCAGGTTACCAGAAAAGGTCCTGATCAAATGGATTAAAGTTTGTTTAATTTTGTTAATCCTAGCTATAGTGGGATGTATAGAGATGTATCTTATTAATGTTTACAATTTGGTAATTTGAAAAAGTGTTTGTGGTTAGCAGTTAACATAAAAGATACATTTCCCATGAGACGTTGACTTCTCAATTAGAGCGAATATATTATGTTTTAACGTTGAAGATAGGGTTGATAGAAAAACACAATTATACTAAATACCATTCTTATTTTAATTAATGATATTCAATGAGCATTCTTGAAGTTACTGTGTCTTTGGTTAGTCTGTTTAAATGTTACATTTACAGTAAGGTTCGAAAATAATCTCGTTTGTATTTAAGATTGTAGGGAAGAATTGGTACCCAGTAGCAGTTAGTTCTAGGATCTCATATGTCAGTTCACTGTGCACGTCACTGAAAGAGTTGTTCAATTCTTCTGGAATGAGTGTCCCAAAAATAGGAAGGAAGTTTGTAAAATACGAGAGAATAGATGGGCTGTATATATTTGAATAATTTTCGTGGCAACTATCTTTAGTTTAATATTTTCATCCCAAGAAACTGTAAATAAGCAGCCATGTTTGTTAGTTCCATAATTAAATGTTTAAGAATTTTTATTTGGTTTTAATCAGTTGAATGTAATATTGGTGTTCTTCCCCACACAGACGCAGTTGTCTCCCTGCAGAAAGAATTAAATTCCTGCGTCGCGATGCTTTCTCATGTTCTGCTTGCTTTGCTTGGCAATTGTGGGTTGTCCAAACTGATTTTGTTGTCTGCGCCTTCTTCAGGTTTATTGTGAGGGATACGGTTTGGCGGTTGTTTTTCATGTTATTGTATGTATCGTTGTTACTCAGCTTGTAAGACCAGGTCGGTTAGATTATTGTAGTGACAACGAAGTAATCGGATATTGTTCGTGACATTTATACTATCCTGGGTAGATACATCTTCTTTGGAAGCGGGACAAAAATACACTCGGTGTTGTGGAGTGTCAACCTGATTCTTGCAAGGCAGATGCCTGTTGGTTATCTTTTCCCCAAATCTATTAAGACAAAACCTGTAAAGTACGTGTGCAGTGAGAAAGCACCGTAGGCCTCTTGATGGTTGGAAATAATTTTATGTTAATTTTTCTTGGTTATTTGGATAAACGGGTAGAGTTTCCTCCCCTATCTGACAATACCCACTCATTCTGCCTCTCCTCATCGACCTGAAACTTATGTTGTTGAAAGTGGGAGAGACGTTTCCCATTATTCCCATTATCTGCCTCTGGTACACCTTTTAGAATTAAAATTATAACGCTTATATTTTGAGGAAGTATTCTACTGGTAAGATTATCGCGAATAATGATTAAGTTGGTGTGCTTATGTGAGTCTGAGCAATGCATCCTTCGCGAAGTACTTATGCTATCTTAAGGGTTTTAGGATATGAGTATCACGGTGTGCTATTATTTAGTTTTAAACAGACAACATGTACGTTCTGATAATAAGAGTGATAGGTAATGTATCATTGTTGGAGCTTCGTGTTGCTTCTACATTGATCATTTGCTCCAAATTTTTCATAAAGTTTTCAATAAGTGTCTTGTAAAACGTCCCATCCTCCAGGGTGTACTGAGATTTCTGACTGTTGACACGGAAACTGAGTTCTTTCTTTTTAAATTTTTATGCCTGGCACATGATGAAAGATATACTGGGGCACGATTGACAATGAGTATTAGGTGTTTAGAGTCCAATCACAAAGCATTCATTTCTCGTCAGCTCCTTCCACGTATCTGTTTCAATGTTGAACGGAAAGAAAACACATATGGAAATGTCTAATTGATGAAGTACTCACCACGTAGATTCCGGTGCTGAGGAGTTGGAGGATCGATTTACCTTAAAATTCACGCACACAAACTTTTTTCGATAACACTTATATTACGTTTTCCAATGGACTCGTAATGAAATCACTGAACTCGCGCTCGCGTGTCCTTATCCGATTCTTTCACCGACAATTTCTCATCTGTGGGCGGTCGGTGTGGTTGGCGGGAGGGCCATCGGCGGGACGGTCGGTGTGGTTGGCGGGAGGGCCATCTGTGGGACGGTCGGCGTGGTTGGTGGGAGGGCCATCGGCGGGACGGTCGGTGTGGCTGGAGGGTGGGCCATCGGTGGGACGGTCGGTGTGGCTGGCGGGTGGGCCATTGGTGGGAAGGAAGGTGTGGCTGGCGGGAGTACCATCGGAGGGTTGGTCGGTGTGGATGGCGGGTGGGTCCACGTTGGGACGCGTGGTGACTGGCTAACCGGCCAATCTCTTGTCCAGATAGATTAACAATTGCTAATTGATGACATTAGTAAATTTATATATTTTAATGTAGTTTTTTAAAATAATTATTTTAAACTTTGATTATTGTATGTCAGAATTATAAGTGATGAATTTGTTCGCGTCTTGCCTTTGAAGCATTCTGGCATCAGGGACAGTTCTAGTTGACGTAAGCTGCATAGCTTAATGTTTGTGAATTTTAATTCCTTAGTTATTTCTGGGAAATGTACACACCCTATTAATATGGGAGTTAAAGAAATTACGGACCAGGTTACCAGAAAAGGTCCTGATCAACTGGATTAAATTTTTTTAAATTTTGTTAATCCTAGCTATAGGTGGAACCAGTTGAGAAAGACATTTTTAGAGTGGAATAAAGAAAGTGTTTCTCAATATTTGTTTTAAATTAAATGTTCATATATTATTTCAAATAACATGCAACAGAGTGAAAGTACATATTTCTTTATTAACAATAAGTGAATTATTTAAACTGCACTCCACAATACACAAAATAGAAAACACTTTTCTTTACATTAAATTTGGGAGATACACATTCAAGTTCGTAAAACTTCTGAATATTTGTTTTAAATTAAATGTTCATTTATTATTTCAAATTACATGCAACAGAGTGAAAGTACATTTTTTATTATCAATGAGTGATTTATTTAAACTAACTGCACTCCACAATACACAAAATAGAAAACACTGTTCTTTACATTAAATTTGCAAGATACACATTCAAGTTCGTAAAGTTTCTTCAGTATGCGATTCGTTCGTTTTCAATGTCCAAGAGAAAAAAACAATACAAAGTTTCAGCCTCATTAACGTATACTGAAGATTGAAAAAATATTATAATTATCTGATTTTAAAAATACCAACAGCAAATATTTCAGTCAAAATGCATAAGGCCTACAGCCACCAACGAGCTTTCAAAAAGTTTTATATCAAAGTTTTTTATCTTTTCTTGTTCCCCGAAGCACGTAACCATCTTCCAATCTCACGATACTCGGCGAGACAGCGTTCTGCCTCGTCTGATGAAATGGCCTTCCTCCGAAGCTCAAGAAATTTAACAAAACGAGAAATGGAACCTAGATAAGATAGACACGTCCCAGGTCTTCTATCCCGTATTTGATCTCGAAAGAAGAGACCGACTTTGGCAATTGCCGGTTCCTTGGCGATTTCGTCGTGACTTTCCAGACCGGCGGTGTCGATGACCGACTTCGCCTGTGACATGTGCTGTGCTGCAATCCTAGAATCGGTGCTCCCATCCGTCGATCTCAACCACTCCCGGAATTCGGCAAACGAGTCCATTTCGGGGTTGGGGGGACATGCTTGTTCTTTCTCGTAGTTGTGGTTGGCAACCTGCTCCAAGCAGTTCGACGACTCGGCCGTGAACTTTCCGAAAGGCATCGCGTTCTTCTTGTAACCGTGAACAAACTTGCAGTGCTTATCCAACCTTTTCACCTTCGAGGGACAACCAGGAAGAGGACAGTCCTTGCGACGCCCTGCCCTGATACATTCCCTCAATCCTCCCGGCGTGTAGCGATAGCCCGCAGATCTCTCGTGGCTCCAGGAATGCTTCCTGCGGAGATGTCTCGGGACGTTGACTAAACTGGCTTCACATTCGGGACAGACCTTTTTCATCCTCTTCCGCTCCCTGCCGGTAACCTGAAAAGATAAGAAGTTCCAAGTAATTATAATCAAGCTTTCCGATCGCACAATTTTAAAGATGAATCGGAAAAAAAAAAGTTTAGAACGTGCATCATATTGCTATCCTGGCAATCCAGTGGACGTGGGTTCGAATCCCGGCCAACATGACACCGTCGTGATTACCTCAACTGCATAAAATGGACTGGGAGTTTACGTGGAATAGAACACCATTCAAAGGAGTAAGCAACAATGGGAGCAAGTACCTTGTGCAAAACAATCATGCCCAAATGCACGTTGTAATGTGTACTAAATACGTAAGAATGATGTTTTTAATACGTGATAAATGAAATATAAGTAAGCAAGCATACAAACAAATGTAACAAAAAGTTACTATATCAAGATAAATTATTACAATTATAATATAGATTGATTAGAAAGAAAACTTCACACTTGAATACACGCACAGAGAATGAAAGTAAAAAATTACCATGGCCTTTTCCTTGGTCCTTCTGTACGCTCGCAAGAGCCCCATCGTAAAGGCGACATCCTTTGGAACTAGCGAGTTTGACTCCGTTTCCTGCAACTCTGGGAGAGTGGTTAGAGTTTGAACGCTTTCGGTCTCCCCCGGCTTCAGGCCTTCCAACTCGATGCGGCCAACTTCCTCTGCCTGGTGAGGCAGGACTCGCAAGAATCCACCTTCTCCCTCAAATTTGTCGATGGGTGCAACAGCATCGCTGCTCACCGAGGTGCATTGGTCTTTAGGTTCCTCCATGAAGCTCAAAGAACTGTGCGGAAAGTAGCACAAACCCCAAATGCAACAGAGAGAAGATGACACGCTTCCTTTTATAAGCGAAGTTAAGGGATGCCAAAAGCCAAACGGGGAGTCGCAAAGATCAGGGTGTACTCTGGAGACCGTGACTTGTGCTACATAGCAACGCGAACAGCTTTAGGTGATTGCATCACCACTCATCCTCGTCTTCGCGATTAGCGAAAAGTGTCAGAATAGCGAATTAGAAATAAACCACGGGAATGGAATGAATGGAATTACTTCTAGGACGGTAAGGCTAATCTACAGTACGAACCATCTGTGTATCGAACCCGTGACCCCTTTATTACAAAGCGTCCAGCTACATAAATAAACTACCATAATTAATAATTTGTGTAGTTATGTTGTTGAATACGTAATTCATTACATTGAACCTATCAGATATTTTTATGATATATATATATATATATATATATATATATATATATATATATATATGCTGGTGCCGACCTCCGTGGTGTAGTGGTTAGCACGAAAAATCCCGGTGTATCATCACTTGTCCTTACCTTGGCAATTATCCGTCAATCAATCAACATCCTTGATGCAGACACGTGTAATGTAACTCTTTCCATAAGGAAAGGTCAAGGTTTTCTCACAGAAATATTGATTGATTTGGTGTTTTAAGTCCACTTTGTGCACAGTAAGGCTAATCGGGATGCGACCTACAGTTTAAAGTGGGATCCGAACCACTATGTGCCTCCACCGGGTATCGAACCCGGGACCCCTTGATTACAACTCTACCACTGCGCCATCGGGGAGGCCCTTACACAGAAATATTCAATTGCAGGTAGATTTTTACACATCATTAGAAAAATAGTAATGTACGTAATTTCCATGTTTTATTGCGTAATCTATACAATACCTCACAAAAATAGCAATTACGTTAAACATTGATATCTAGAGTACACTTACACGATTAAAATAATGAGAGCCCGACTTGTCGGAAAATATTTTCCCTCATCTACAGTGATCACAACAAAGATGAGAGATACATTGATTGAAAATACATTTGTTCACACTTGAAGGATTGATCTAACTTATTTCAAATTTTACTAAAGATGAGAGATAATGATTAAAAATACACCAAATGCATTTGTTCATACTTGAACGATCGATCTAGCCTTATTTCAAATTATACTATAGATGAGAGATAATTACACATTTGTTCAAACATGTTTCAAATTACACTGCGGCACAACACAAACTGAAACATACACGTGTCAATTTCACAAAGGCTGAATGTCCTCATTTCTTATTGCATCCGAGTGTGGTGCGCTGGTTGGTTTCCTCAGCATGTTTTGAAGGGTTACCGATGTTAAAGCACTCTGGTAGGGACGCGTGTAAAACTTGTAAGTGTTCTCAGCCGTGGTGAGCGAATGGCTCATCAAACCTGCCAGATCGTTCCTTTCGTTCGGCGCTTGGGAGTGTACAAGAGAAACAGCCGTCTTTCTCATAACCCTGGAGGTAATCTTGGTGTTGCACCCAGCCTGGGCCCATATACTCTGTATGCAGTGTGAAAATTGGGAAACCGACATCCTCTTCCCTCCGTCTGTAACGAAGACAAAGTCGTGATCGGGGAAACAGCCGGGTCTAATGTTTTCAACGTAGGTCTTCAAATGGCCGTACACTTTGTGGGTGACGCAAATGTTAGCAGGTCCACAGTGTGCCGCCGTCTTGTGATCATGAACTCTAATGACGTGCACATCACGTTTCCCTTCCTCCACCTGTACCTGCAAGCAGGAAGTCTCCTGGAATTCCTTCAGTGTCATGTTTACAATTGCTGACGGCCTTTGCGCGGTGGAGAGTAGAATCTGCAACAACAAGTAGTTGCGGACAGTGGTGCGATCAGCTCTTGATGGCGTGAAGCTTTCGTCCGAAGTTACCTTCCGCAGAATCTCCTCGAAGCGCCGGGATACCGGCCCATTTTCAAACTTTGACACATTTTCGGGGGTTACGGCATTTTTCTGTTCTATTTCCATTACCTCGGATCGCCTCTTCTTCTCCAGAACTCGGAACGACTTTGCCCATTTCTGGTAGTGACCCAGACAGCATCCAGCTTGCTCGGAAGAAACCAATTTCCGCTGCAGCGCAAATTTGACAAGGTTCGACAGAGAACCGAGGTAGGAGAGGCAAGTTCCCGGTCTTCGGTCGGCCAGGCTGTCTTCGAAAAAAGCTCTAGTCTTGGAGATCCCTCGAGCCGAAGCTAACTCGTTCAGATGTTCCAAGCAAGCAAAGTCAATCGCCGACTTTGCCTGAAATGCATGTTGATCCACTATCCGACGTTCCCTTACGAGCCCGCCATCCAGCGTCCCAAGCCACGACCGAAAATCTGCATACAGTCGTTCCGATATCACAGATCTTGCATCCACCACATCCTCTTCATATTCTCCACCTTCACCATCTTCATCCTCTCGGCACGATCTTGAGTCGACTCTCATTCGCCGCTCCTCTGCAAGCAGACCTCTGTAGTCCTTGGAACTCCTGTCGTATCCGTGAACCACCACCGCATGCTGGTCCAACCTCCTCACCTTAGCAGGGCAGCCGGAAATCGGGCAAACTTTCAAACGTCTCTTTTGAATGCTTTTCCTCAAAGAGCTTGGCAAGTAACGGAATGCAGAAGACTTCTCGCGGCTCCATCCGTGTTTGTTTCTGAGATGCCTCGGGACGTCCATCATGGAAATTCCGCAAGCCGGGCACAGCTTCCTGTTGCGTGCACGCTTGTTTTCCTGGAGACAAAAGAAAACAAAGTTTTACTTTACATCTTAATTACCATTTTCATTCACAATGAAACATAAAGAGCACATACAGGTAAGAGGATTGCAAGTGTACGACGATAAAGCTGTCAATCAGAACATATCAGGTGTTGCTGAATGAGGAACGGCAGATGCGAAAGTGCTTAAAACAATGCAGAAAGTTGATATTTTGAATGAGAACAAATGTTCGGATAAAATGCCGTAAACGTATCTAAACCAATGCAGAATGTTGAATCACTACCTTCACTTAAAACGAAGATTAAACTCACCATCCAGGGGAGATGCCAGAACAAGTTCCACCGTAACCGCTCGCCCGCGCACCGTCTTGCTCCAGCTATCGAAGAGAGACCTCGTCAAGAGGTTGCAGAGGCGTCAACTGAGGATAAGCACGCTCGAACGTAGGCTTTGTGTTTCCATATTGACTGTGCTCCTAGAGCACGCTACATGATTTGTGCTTCGATGGAATCCAAAGGACCCTACAGCATTTGCGCCTCAATGGAAACTGTGCTTAGATAGGATTCCACTTTAAACTGTAGGTCCAGTCCTGATTAGCCTTTCTGTGCATAAAGTGGACTTGAGACAACAATTAAATATTCATTTTTGCGATTAAACTAAATGATTCGGGTCGCACTCGAAACTGTATGTCCAGTCCTGATTAGCCTTTGTGTGCATAAAGTCCAGTCCTGATTAGCCTTTCTGTGCATAAAGTGGACTTGAGACAACAATTAAATATTCATTTTTGCGATTAAACTAAATGGTTCGAGTCCCACTTTAAACTGTAGGTCCAGTCCTGATTAGCCTTTCTGTGCATAAAGTGGAATTGAGACAACAATTAAATATTCATTTTTCCGATTAAGCTAAATGGTTCGGGTCCCACTTTAAACTGTTGGTCCAGTCCTGATTAGCCTTTCTGTGCATAAAGTGGACTAAAGACAACAATTCGATCATCATCAACCACGGTTATATCATCACTGTTATATGTATTTCATTTCTTTAACCTTTAACAAAACCAAAATGTTCATTACAAAAGCAAGAAGCAAGAATGGTTTAAATAAAATTCCTCACGTACAGTTTTTAAAACGTAAATATACTTTTATTTCTTAAATAAAAACAATCAAACACAATTAAAATAAATATGGAAATACCAAATTTTATAAAAATATCAATAGAAGAAAAAACGCATAACATATTTTGAATTAGAGAAATTATTCAAAAAATATTGATCAAAATAATAACAAAAACAAAGAAACCAAGAAATTAAACACATTTATAAAATAATCCGTCGTCTCCTACGATGCCCGAACCCAGCCTCTGGAAAGGGCCATCATATCCTTATATTCTCTCGTCCCCTTCACCATCCCGTGCTGTTGCACAAGATGCTGCCCCATCTTCACAACAGTCCCCTGGCAGCCCTCCATCCTACACCTGAGGCGGCGGCCAGCATTCCTTATTCTCCTCTTCCCCTCGGAGGAGGCAAAGTACATCTCCATCATCTTCCTCGAGTAAGAGTGCCTCCTCCGCAGGTGTCGGGGAACCGTAGCAGACTCCTCCCCGCACTCTGGGCAGATCTTCTGAAAAACACAAAGAGGGAAGACAAAGGCATGAGTTTAACACTGACACGCATAGATTTATCGATTTACAATTAAATACAGGCAGAGAGGGAACATTTGAATTTCAACGAATTACTCACCTTGCGCCTTATGTTGTTCCTCTTCTCTTTCAGTGCGGGTAGAGGTGGGGGAGCCGGAGCCTCAAGTTGTTGTTGTTGTTGTTCGGACATCACCTCCTCTATATATTGTTGCGGTGGGAACTGATGTGTTTCTTGTCGCTGCAAAGACAAGAATGAAAACAAAATAGCTGTAGAAACGGCAACAACATTTTAAAAGATTGCACACACGAAAATACACGTGAAACATCGTCTCTGTTACCGTACTCAACTTACTATTAACTCCTCTACGATCTTCAAGGATCTTTCCAGTTGCTCCACAGACATATTCTCGGGTTCCGGGATTCGTAACTCCCTCTTGTCAAGTTCCAGTTGCACCAATTCGCCGGAAATGGAGTCCAGGAATTTAATATCTTCGTCGGTAAGGCCTCCTTCGACTGGCGTTGCATAATTCGGCAGCATAGGATCGTTACTGTTGGAGAAGAAAGGTATTCGTTTAATGAAAATACATCGTTATGCGCGTGGCACAAAATAACACAACAAATAGCGCATTTTAAAATCCACACACTCACCTGAAATCCATCTTGAGATTTTGGATTCGCTTCCTTTCAGCTCCAAGACAAGCAATGCAATGAAGGGAATAAGAAACGGTTGCCCAAGGAAGATTTCCAGTTCGAATTTAAATTACGAGGTAATTTATTGGTCAGTCAATCGGATTTACGCGACCGACCGGCCGAAGAAGAAGGGAGGGGGTGGGGGAGAAATGTAGCTGGACTCCCAAAGCAGGTATCTGAGAACCGTGCAAGACCGGTTTCTCCCACCATCGAGTGTCGAAAGTCTACTTCCCAGCCATCTGTGCAGCAAACACCCTATAAACGGTTACTTAAACCCATAAATGTAACAAGAGGCCATGGGTTTTGCAGCAGAAAGACCAATTTGTATTAGGGATTAGGTTATCTTCTTCGATCGTGGTAACCGAAATCCAAGCTCCGTATGTAACGAAAGTCCATATTTTCTTTCCGAGACTGTTGCACAAATAAGAGGAACGATATACGAGACCAGCACAAATTAAAAAGCCAATTTGTAAGGTTCAAATGGAAGATAGCGCTAACCACTGAGCCACTGTGACAGAGGAAGGTCCCTGGAAGATAACTTAAACGTGACGTAATCGGGAGGTGTAGTGTTCGAGTCACTTTAATATTTTTATTCTCCATTCGAAATTCAGAGTAAATGCTAAATTATAACGGTTTTTCAAGTTTGAATTGAAAAGTCAGTTTTGGCGGGAATGTTTCAAAATTCGATTGGATGGTAGATGCAACATTACACTACAATAATTAAAGCAAGGAAAGCTAAGCGCAACGGTTAGAGTCCGTTTTTGGAAGCAAAAATGCAAAGCATGCCCGTTCCATTGCTTTTTTGGTGTTCCGTTGCTGTTTTGTGCACACAGAAAAAAGCCAATTTGTAAGGTTCAAATGGAAGTAAGCGCTAAGCCCTAAGAATTGGTGAAAGGGGAAGGTCGTTGCAAGAAAGCGTGACGGTATGGTAACAAGCAAGTTTAGGGTTCGAGTCACGGGAAACGTTTGATTCTCCATTTGAAATGCATGAAAAATGCTAAATTTAACCGTTTTTCAAGTTTGAACGGAAAATCGAGTTTTGGCGCGAAACTCAAATAATTTCTTAGGATGGAAGTTGCATCATTCCTCCACACGAAAACGTTGAAGGAAAGCTGAAAGTGACTTTCAGAGTCAAACTGGGAAGCAAAATTCCCAAGTGTGCAGGATCGTTTGCTGCTTTTTCTGCACAAGGTGGACCTTTTTCAAAATTGAACGGAAAATTCAATTTCCGGGCAAAAGTGACAAAAGTCGGGTGGAGGCAGGCTAGGTCCTTGCCCTAACAGAATCTGTACGAGGGAGGTTGATCGCGAAGGGATGAGTGCGTTTTAGGAAGCAATGATCCCAAGCCTGCAGGATCGTGCTTTGAAATATTTTGACCGTTATTTTCCAACTTCGAGCTAGCGACTTCAAATTTTACACACAGGTAGATCAAGTAAAGAGAACAAAAAACACTCTGTTGTGTGTTTGTCGGCCTACACAAGCATCTACTCTACAGCAAGAGATCTCTGTCGGCACATGTGCAAGTTGCAAGGCGATGCATACGTTTTCTGCCGGCCAAACTTTTCATTCTAAACGACAGAAACAAACATCTTTCCTTCGCAAGAAATTACAGTGATAAAGTTACCCTTCAGCTTAAATATGCTACCTATGCACCTTGGGAAAACGACTGACAGATGTAGTCTAAAACTTACAACATATAAAATAAAAAAAATGTGACAATGACACACACAAATATCCTCCTCCGTTTTCTTCCCAACTTTACTTTCTATTCGGGTTTTGCTCCAGAGATTACCGTCAAAGGTAAACTTTCTGGGTGAATGAAGCTTCCCAGCTTGACTTTCTATTCGGCTTTTGCTCCAGAGATTGCCGTTAAAGGCAAAAATTCTGGGAGAATAAAGCTTCCCAAGAAACTTGTACAAGCAACGCAATGTGGCAGTGACACAATATCATCCTCCTCTGTTTTCTTCCCAGCTTGACTTTCTATTCGGCTTTTGCTCCAGTGATTACAGTCAAAGGTCAGAGTTCTGGGAGAATAAAGCTTCCCAGCTTGACTTTCCATTCGGCTTTTGCTCCAGAGATTGCCGTCAAAGGCAAAAAAAATTCTGGGAGAATATAGCTTCCCAACAAACTTGTACAAGCAAGGCAATGTGGCATTGACACAATATCATCCTCCTCTGTTTTCTTCCCAGCTTGGCTTTCTGTTCGGCTTTTGCTCCATAGATTACCGTTAAAGGTAAAAGTTCTGGGTGAATGAAGCTTCTCGACAAACTTCTAAAAGCACGGTAATGTGGCAAAGGCACACAAACACAAACAATTCTCCTCCTCAGTTTTCTTCCCAGCTTTACTTTCCATTCGGCTTTTGCTCCAGTGATTACAGTCAAAGGTAAAAGTTCTGGGAGAATACAGCTTCCCAGCTTTACTTTCTATTCGGCTTTTGCTCCAGAGATTCCCGTTAAAGGCAAAAATTCTGGGAGAATAAGGCTTCCCAAGAAACTTGTACAAGCAACGCAATGTGGCAGTGACACAATATCATCCTCCTCCGTTTTCTTCCCAGCTTGACTTTCTATTCGGCTTTTGCTCCAGAGATTGCCGTTAAAGGCAAAAAATAATCTGGGAGAAAAAAGCTTCCCAAGAAACTTGTACAAGCAACATAATGTGGCAGTGACACAATATCATCCTCCTCAGTTTTCTTCCCAGCTTTACTTTCTATTCGGCTTTTGCTCCAGAGATTACCGTTAGAGGCAAAAAAACAATCTGGGAGAATAAAGCTTCCCAAGAAACTTGTACAAGCAACATAATGTGGCAGTGACACAATATCATCCTCCTCTGTTTTCTTCCCAGCTTGGTTTTCTGTTCGGCTTTTGCTCAATAGATTACCGTTAAAGGTAAAAGTTCTGGGTGAATGAAGCTTCTCGACAAACTTCTAAAAGCACGGTAATGTGGCAAAGGCACACAAACAATTGTCCTCCTCAATTTTCTTCCCAGCTTTACTTTCTATTCGGCTTTTGCTCCAGATATTGCCGTTAAAGGGAAAAATTCTGGGAGAATAAAGCTTCCCAAGAAACTTGTACAAGCAACGCAACGTGGCAGTGACACAATATCATCCTCCTCTGTTTTCTTCCCAGCTTGACTTTCTATTCGGCTTTTGCTCCAGAGATTGCCGTTAAAGGCAAAAATTCTGGGAGAATAAATCTTCCCAACAAACTTGTCCAAGCAACGCAATGTGGCAGTGACACACTATCATCCTCCTTTGTTTCATTCCCAGCTTGAATTTCCATTCGGGTTTTGCTCCAGAGATTACCGTCAAAGGCAAAAATTCTGGGAGAATGGATCTTCCCAACAAACATCTACAAGCACCGCAATGTGGCAAAGGCACACAAATCTGCTTCTCTGTTTTCTTCCCAGCTTGACTTTCTATGCGGTATTTGCTTGAGTTTCTATTCGGCTTTTGCTCCAGAGATTGCCGTTAAAGGCAAAAAATAATCAGGGAGAAAAAAACTTCCCAAGAAACTTGTACAAGCAACATAATGTGGCAGTGACACAATATCATCCTCCTCAGTTTTCTTCCCAGCTTTACTTTCTATTCGGCTTTTGCTCCAGAGATTGCCGTTAAAGGCAAAAATTCTGGGAGAATAAATCTTCCCAACAAACTTGTCCAAGCAACGCAATGTGGCAGTGACACACTATCATCCTCCTTTGTTTCATTCCCAGCTTGAATTTCCATTCGGGTTTTGCTCCAGAGATTACCGTCAAAGGCAAAAATTCTGGGAGAATGGATCTTCCCAACAAACATCTACAAGCACCGCAATGTGGCAAAGGCACACAAATCTGCTTCTCTGTTTTCTTCCCAGCTTGACTTTCTATGCGGTATTTGCTTGAGTTTCTATTCGGCTTTTGCTCCAGAGATTGCCGTTAAAGGCAAAAAATAATCAGGGAGAAAAAAACTTCCCAAGAAACTTGTACAAGCAACATAATGTGGCAGTGACACAATATCATCCTCCTCAGTTTTCTTCCCAGCTTTACTTTCTATTCGGCTTTTGCTCCAGAGATTGCCGTTAAAGGCAAAAATTCTGGGAGAATAAATCTTCCCAACAAACTTGTCCAAGCAACGCAATGTGGCAGTGACACACTATCATCCTCCTTTGTTTCATTCCCAGCTTGAATTTCCATTCGGGTTTTGCTCCAGAGATTACCGTCAAAGGCAAAAATTCTGGGAGAATGGATCTTCCCAACAAACATCTACAAGCACCGCAATGTGGCAAAGGCACACAAATCTGCTTCTCTGTTTTCTTCCCAGCTTGACTTTCTATGCGGTATTTGCTTGAGTTTCTATTCGGCTTTTGCTCCAGAGATTGCCGTTAAAGGCAAAAAATAATCAGGGAGAAAAAAACTTCCCAAGAAACTTGTACAAGCAACATAATGTGGCATTGACACAATATCATCCTCCTCAGTTTTCTTCCCAGCTTTACTTTCTATTCGGCTTTTGCTCCAGAGATTGCCGTTAAAGGCAAAAATTCTGGGAGAATAAATCTTCCCAACAAACTTGTCCAAGCAACGCAATGTGGCAGTGACACACTATCATCCTCCTTTGTTTCATTCCCAGCTTGAATTTCCATTCGGGTTTTGCTCCAGAGATTACCGTCAAAGGCAAAAATTCTGGAGAATGGATCTTCCCAACAAACATCTACAAGCACCGCAATGTGGCAAAGGCACACAAATCTGCTTCTCTGTTTTCTTCCCAGCTTGACTTTCTATGCGGTATTTGCTTGAGTTTCTATTCGGCTTTTGCTCCAGAGATTCCCGTTAAAGGCAAAAATTCTGGGAGAATAAATCTTCCCAACAAACTTCTAAAAGCACGGTAATGTGGCAAAGGCACACACACACAAACAATTCTCCTCCTCAGTTATCTTCCCAGCTTTACTTTCTATTCGGCTTTTGCTCCAGATATTGCCGTTAAAGTCAAAAATTCTGGGAGAATAAATCTTCCCAACAAACTTGTCCAAGCAACGCAACGTGGCAGTGACACAATATCATCCTCCCCTGTTTTCTTCCCAGCTTGACTTTCTATTCGGCTTTTGCTCCAGAGATTGCCGTTAAAGGCAAAAATTCTAGGACAATAAAGCTTCCCAACAAACTTGTACAAGCAACGCAATGTGGCAGTGACACCCGCACAAATCTCCTCCTCCTACGTTTTCTTCCCAGCTTGACTTTGTATTCGGCTTTTGCTCCACAGATTCCCGTTAAAGGCAAAAATTCTTGGAGAATAAAGCTTCCCAAGAAACTTGTACAGGCAACGCAATGTGGCAGTGACACAATATCATCCTCCTCTGTTTTCTTCCCAGCTTGACTTTCTATTCGGCTTTTGGTCCAGAGATTACCGTTAAAGGTAAAAGTTCTGGTGAATAGACCTTCTCCACAAACTTCTTCTACCAGCACCGCAATGTGGCAATGGTACACAGAAATTTTTATCTCTGTTTTCTTCCCAGCTTGACTTTCTATACGGGTTTTGCTCCACAGATTGCCGCTAAAAGTAAAGGTGCTGGGAGAATAACCCGTCTCCACAAACTTCTCCCCGCACAGCATTCGTATGGGTTTGCGACTCTGCGAAGCAGCATCAACATAGGAGGTTTGAGCATTAACCAAACTTTGCATTCATTCATTCACTTTCATTAAATGCGACTAGAGTCTTTAGCTCCATCAACCGATATACGGTTGAATGCTGGCCGGCACAAGTGCCGGTCAATTTCAATCATTATTAACGTGCTTTTGGTCCGGTGCTCTACAGTTAAGTTCCAGTGCTCTGCAGCGAGCTAAACTGGGATACATGTCTTTTGGTCGGCTGGGTCGTAGGGCCCCCAAGTCACGGGGATACCCTAAAAACCCCAAGTCCAGCGATCCGCCACATGCCGGAAGCCCCGGCGACCGATACATGCGTGCCGGCCGCCGGTTTGGAAGTTCTCCCCCAGCCCGCCGAAACCGGCCGGGGTATGAACCTCCGGCGGAGAGCTCCGCGTGGAAGCCCTCCTACTCCATTGCATTCATTCATTCATGCACTTTCATTAAATGCGAATAGAGTCTTAAGCTCAATCAACCGATATACGGTTGAATGCTGGCCGGCACAAGTGCCGGTCAATTTCAATCATTATTAACGTGCTTTTGGTCCGGTGCTCTAAAGTTAAGCTCAACCTAACTGCACAAGACACCTCTATCTGCCGGCACATTTACAAGTGCCGGTCAATTTCCAGTGCTCTACAGCGAGTTAAACTGGGATACATGTCTTTTGGTCGGCTGGGTCGTAGGGCAACCAATTCACGGGATACCCTAAAAACCCCAAGTCCAGCTATCCGCCACATGCTGGAAGCCCCGGCGACAGATACATGCGTGCCGGCCGCCGGTTTGGAAGTCCTCCCCCAGCCGGCCGAAACCGGCCGGGGTCTGGACTTCCGGCGAAGAGCCCCGGGTGGTGGCCCTCCTACTCTAGGAGTTGCTTGTTTCAATCAGGTTCTATTGCTACACTTGGCCTGGCTGTGACTCTCCACTTCGGTGGAAACATTGCGCGCACTTGCGCTGCCGATGGATGTGACTGCCGGGCAAGCCCTGTCACCTTTCTTTTAGAGAGAAAATTGCTCACCTGTAAAAACATTGGATCGGATGTCACCAAGTAAACTGGTAACTGCGGGAGAATAATTTTCCCCCGCGTCGGTGCTGAGCATTACTTGGATGTGACTCTCCACGTCGCTGGCGGCAGCTCGATGTGAAGGCGGTGAGCTACGGAAAATTGCCGACGAGTTCCAGGGCGTCATACTTGAATGCAGCCAACTCAAGCTCCTATTATATAGGTCCCGTCATCGAAGGCTCGATTCAAGGAGGCACACACGTGCCGACTAGAGTCTCAAGCTCCGCAAGTGTATGTCTTAAAGACGACATTCTCTTCAGCCCAGCACTCGGCTACCCTGCACCGATTGCTATTCATTGCAGAATCATCCGCATTCTCATACCTCCACCAAGCACCATCAACGCCAATTTCCAGTGCTCTACAGCAAGAGCCGACCGTCGGGATTGGTGGTATTTCACCGGCGGGCACCAGAAGGAGCCCTCCCACTTATGCTACACCTCGTCACGTCTCCCGACAGCGGCAGGCTAGAGTCAAGCTCAACAAGGTCTTCTTTCCCCGCCGCTGACATTGTCCAAGCCCCAGGTTAACCTGGGGTGTCAGTATTTTGGTCGGCTGGGTTGTAGGGTCCCGTGCCGTACACGGACCCAAAAACCCCAAGTCCAGCTATCCGCCACATGCCGGAAGCCCCGGCGGCGAACACTTGCGTGAATGCCGCCGGTTTGGAAGTCCTCCCCCGGCAAGCCGAAACCGGACGGGGTCTGGACTTCCGGCGGAGAGCCCCGGGTGGAGGCCCTCCTCCTATGGATGTGACTGCCGGGCAAGTCCTGTCACCTTTCTTTTAGAGATAAAATTGCTCACCTATACAAACATTGGATCGGATGCCACCAAGTAAACTGGTAACTGCGGGAGAATAATCTTCCCCCGCGTCGGTGCCGTGCACTCAGCGGATGTGACTCTCCGCGGCATCTCGGTGTGAAGGCGGTGAGGTAAGAAACATTGCGGACCAGTTCCAGGGCGTCATACTTGAATGCAGCCAACTCAAGCTCCTATTATATAGGTCCCGTCATCGAAGGCTCGATTCAAGGAGGCACACACGTGCCGACTAGAGTCTCAAGCTCCGCAAGTGTATGTCTTAAAGACGACACTCTCTTCAGCCCAGCACTCGGCTACCCTGCACCGATTGCTATTCATTGCAGAATCATCCGCATTCTCATACCTCCACCAAGCACCATCAACGCCAATTTTCAGTGCTCTACAGCAAGAGCCGACCGTCGGGATTGGTGGTATTTCACCGGCGGGCACCAGAAGGAGCCCTCCCACTTATGCTACACCTCGTCACGTCTCCCGACAGCGGCAGGCTAGAGTCAAGCTCAACAAGGTCTTCTTTCCCCGCCGCTGACATTGTCCAAGCCCCAGGTTAACCTGGGGTGTCAGTATTTTGGTCGGCTGGGTTGTAGGGTCCCGTGCCGTACACGGACCCAAAAACCCCAAGTCCAGCTATCCGCCACATGCCGGAAGTCCCGGCGGCGAACACTTGCGTGAATGCCGCCGGTTTGGAAGTTCTCCCCCGGCAAGCCGAAACCGGACGGGGTCTGGACTTCCGGCGGAGAGCCCCGGGTGGAGGCCCTCCTCCGATGGATGTGACTGCCGGGCAAGTCCTGTCACCTTTCTTTTAGAGATAAAATTGCTCACCTATACAAACATTGGATCGGATGTCACCAAGTAAACTGGTAACTGCGGGAGAATAATCTTCCCCCGCGTCGGTGCCGTGCACTCAGCGGGTGTGACTCTCCGCGGCATCTCGGTGTGAAGGCGGTGAGGTAAGAAACATTGCGGACCAGTTCCAGGGCGTCATACTTGAATGCAGCCAACTCAAGCTCCTATTATATAGGTCCCGTCATCGAAGGCTCGATTCAAGGAGGCACACACGTGCCGACTAGAGTCTCAAGCTCCGCAAGTGTATGTCTTAAAGACGACACTCTCTTCAGCCCAGCACTCGGCTACCCTGCACCGATTGCTATTCATTGCAGAATCATCCGCATTCTCCTACCTCCACCAAGCACCATCAACGCCAATTTCCAGTGCTCTACAGCAAGAGCCGACCGTCGGGATTGGTGGTATTTCACCGGCGGGCACCCGAAGGAGCCCTCCCACTTATGCTACACCTCGTCACGTCTCCCGACAGCGGCAGGCTAGAGTCAAGCTCAACAAGGTCTTCTTTCCCCGCCGCTGACATTGTCCAAGCCCCAGGTTAACCTGGGGTGTCAGTATTTTGGTCGGCTGGGTTGTAGGGTCCCGTGCCGTACACGGACCCAAAAACCCCAAGTCCAGCTATCCGCCACATGCCGGAAGCCCCGGCGGCGAACACTTGCGTGAATGCCGCCGGTTTGGAAGTCCTCCCCCGGCAAGCCGAAACCGGACGGGGTCTGGACTTCCGGCGGAGAGCCCCGGGTGGAGGCCCTCCTCCGATGGATGTGACTGCCGGGCAAGTCCTGTCACCTTTCTTTTAGAGATAAAATTGCTCACCTATACAAACATTGGATCGGAAGTCACCAAGTAAACTGGTAACTGCGGGAGAATAATCTTCCCCCGCGTCGGTGCCGTGCACTCCGCGGATGTGACTCTCCGCGGCATCTCGGTGTGAAGGCGGTGAGGTAAGAAACATTGCGGACCAGTTCCAGGGCGTCATACTTGAATGCAGCCAACTCAAGCTCCTATTATATAGGTCCCGTCATCGAAGGCTCGATTCAAGGAGGCAGGCACACACGTGCCGACTAGAGTCTCAAGCTCCGCAGGTGTCTGTCTTGAAGACGACACTCTCTTCAGCCCAGCACTCGGCTACCCTGCACCGATTGCTATTCATTGCAGAATCATCCGCATTCTCCTACCTCCGCCAAGCACCATCAACGCCAATTTCCAGTGCTCTACAGCAAGAGCCGATCGTCGGGATTGGTGGTATTTCACCGGCGGGCACCCGAAGGAGCCCTCCCACTTATGCTACACCTCGTCACGTCTCCCGACAGCGGCAGGCTAGAGTCAAGCTCAACAGGGTCTTCCTTCCCCGCCGCTGACATTCTCCAAGCCTTTCAGCACTCCCACATTAACCTGGGGTGTCAGTATTTTGGTCGGCTGGGTTGTAGGGTCCCGTGCCGTACACGGACCCAAAAACCCCCAAGTCCAGCTATCCGCCTCATGCCGGAAGCCCCGCCGGTCGGCACGTGGGTGCCGGCTGCCGGTTAGGGAGTCCTCCCGGCGAATGCCCCCGAGGGGGCATCCTTAAAGAGACAGACAGAAACCGCCGGGTGCCGTGAAACCGACATCACGAACTCCGCGCGAATCTGTTCTTAGCAAGTACCCATCTTGCTTGCAGTGGCTCACCTTGGTCGGCCAACTGCATTCGTTTAAGATGCTTGGCAGGCATCGGTCTTTCTTTCTTGCAAGAGTGCGGATTCTCTCGCTTTCAGCAAGTGCTCAAACCTTGCTCGCAGTGGCTCACCTTGGGCGGCCAACTGCATTCGTTTAAGATGCTTGGCAGGCATCGGTCTTTCTTGCTAGAGTGCGGATTCTCTCAATTTCAGCAAGTGCTCAAATCTGGTTCCAACGACGATAGGGATGACAGAACCAAACCTCTCCGCGAGTGGCCTTTCGCAAAGAAGGTGAGGATTTTTCGGCCACCTACAGCATCCATCGTACCACGTACCAAGGGCCCCTCCGCGGCACGGAATAGTGAGGAACGCTTACTTCCACGTCACCCTACCAAAGTTGGACCCTCATTTGGCACATACTTGAATTTGGCCAACTCAAGCTCCTATTATATAGGTCCCGTCCTCGAAGGCCGATTAGAGTCTTAAGCATTTGGGCGGCTGGGTTATAGGTACAACGCAATCTGTTACCCACAAACCCCAAGTCCGGCGATCCGCCACCCGTCCGGCGATCACCTTCCCCCATCGAACTCTCGAGCTCCATCCGTTTGACCCCCAGGCGGTTTCACGTACTCTTGAACTCTCTCTTCAAAGTTCTTTTCAACTTTCCCTCGCGGTACTTGTTCGCTATCGGTCTCGTGGTGATATTTAGCCTTAGGAGGAATCTACCTCCCACTTAGGGATGCATTCCAGAGCATCCCGAATCCTTGGGAAAGCGCCCAGCCCGACTCGGCAAGGCGGAGGTTCGCACGGGCCTAGCACCCTCTGTGGGATGTTGGTCCTTTCAAGTTACACTTAGAACCTCCCGCCGAGCGGGATTTACGGACGCTCCCTTCCACCAAATCGCCTGCCGGCTCGGATAACCGTGCCGGAGGCTTGGGTGACGGGCTTCTCCCTTTTCGCTCGCGGCTACATAGGGAATCATTGTTATTTTCTTTTCCTCCGCATATTGATATGCTTAAATCGTGCGGGTGGTCAACCCTGAGTCGAGGTCGGGTGCTAACTTTACATTGCGGTTTCCTAGGAGGTCCGAGGGATCTTCCTCGTCGCCCAACGCAGGTCCTCCTATCTAGACGGTAAGGCGGCTCTCGAGCTTCGGCGGAAACCTCTAACCTTGACCGAGCTCTCCTTCCGCGCGAACCGAAGAGACAGGCTCTTCCACGCGTCCGTAGACGACTGTTGGAAACTTACCCTGCGTTCAACGCGAGGCACCCGCCCGGACGAAACTGAGTCGTCCGGCCGGCTCTCCCACTCCACGTAATTCCAAACTTTGGAAATTTAACCTTCCGAGCATCCGAGTGGTCCAGCCACAATGTCCGAAGAAGCCTACATCCCGATCACCGGCGAGCAACTATAGTCGGGCCGGCAAATGTGCCGGCCGGACATAACTTTTTCATTCTCCACGTGCTTTCTTTACGGTGCTCTACAGCTAGGTTCAACCTAACTGCAAAAGACAACCATCTCTGCTTGCACTTTTGCAAGTGCCGGTCAATTATAGTCTGGCCGGACATGCATAGCATGTCTGCCGGCAACTTTTTCATTCTCCACGTGCTTTCTTTAAGTTGCTCTACAGCTAGGTTCAACCTAACTGCAAAAGACAACCATCTCTTCAAGTTGCTCGCCCCTGAATGCTCGGAAAGCTGCTTCCGGGATACGGATCCGGACTGCTCCGGAATGATCCGTAGACCGGTCTTTCCACTTCTTGTACTAGAATGGAGTCCTCCGAGAAGACGACCTCGCGGCCGACTCCTAAAGATCCTATTTCGGATTCGACCTCGCGACCGCTCTTACCTCCTTGAGAGAGGCGGCCGCGAGACTCTCGTGGCGTGCTGTTACACGCGCTGTGCTCGCCAGAGCACGTCATTTTGAAACTTCCGACACTCAACCAGGACCGACCCAGGTAAAGACCCGGGCCGCAATGTGCATTCGAAACCGTCGATGCTCTCTGTTTTGCAGATCGCAAATTGACTCGCAGCTAGCTGCGTTCTTCATCGACCCACGAGCCAAGTGATCCCCCGCCTGGGGTTGTTTAGGTTTGCTGGAGTGCGACAGGTCGCACTCCGGCGGAATAATGTGTCTGTTCATCGGGAAACGCCCTCGCGAGCCTCCCCGGATGATACCTACCCCCACCGTCTCCAAGGCCTCGAGACGGGGTTCGGGTGCATGTTTTAGCGGGGCGATACCTTTAAAGGTCGAGACTCACCTACCCCTATTAACGTGCTTCGTGCTCTACAGCAAGGCTCACCGTGGTCGGCCAAGCTGCACAAGACACAGTGATCTAGACTCGATATATACATATCCGCAGGCTCCAGGGCCCCCTTGTGTCCCTTCCACGCTCGTGCGGATCTGCGTACTACCATAAGTTTTGGAGGAAGAAGCGGATATACCGTACGGTAATGATCCTTGGGCAGGTTCTCCTACCCAAACCTTGTTACGACTTTTGCTTCCTCTAAGTGACCAGGTTCGGCCGTCTTCCCGACGGTTCCTGCTTAAGGTGGCAGGGCGCCGGTCCAAAGGCCTCACCGTATCACTCGTTCGGATGCATCGACGGGCGGTGTGCACAAAGGGCAGGGACTCGATCAACGCGAGCTGATGACTCGCGCTTACTGGGCATTCCTCGTTAGCGGGGAACAATTTCAATCCCCGGTCCCTATCACGAAGGAGGTTCAGCGGTTACCCGTACCTCTCGGCAGGGGAAGACGCGTTGTCTCCTTCAGTGTGACGCGCGTGCGGCCCAGAGCATCTAAGGGCATCACTGACCTGATATAGCTCCCACTCTTGCTGCTTGTGACAACCGGTCCCTCTAAGAAGAGGTTTGATGCGCCGGGGGTACACGTACCCCGACGCCTAGTTAATAGGCAGGAGTCTCGCTCGTTATCGCAATCAAGCAGACAAATCGCTCCACCAACTAAAATCGGCCATGCACCACCATCCACCGAATCAAGAGAGAGCTCTCAATCTGTCAATCCTTACGGTGTCCGGGCCTGGTAAGTTTTGCCGTGTTGAGTCAAGTTGAGCCGCACGTCCCACGCCTTGTTGTGCCCTTCCGTCAATTCCTTTAAGTTTCAGCTTTGCAACCATACTCCCCCCGGAACCCGAAACCTCAGGTTTCCCGTGGGCTTCGCGCAAGGTCATCTTGAACCTTGCGCATCGCTGGATGGCATCGTTTATGGTTAGAACTAGGGCGGTATCTAATCGCCTTCGAACCTCTAACTTTCGTTCTTGATTAATGAAGACATTCTTGGCAAATGCTTTCGCTGTAGGTAGTCTTGCGAGGATCCAAGAATTTCACCTCTCCCCTCGCAATACTAATGCCCCCGTCAATCCCTTTTAATCATTACCTCTGGTTCGAAAACCAACAGAGAGAACCGAGGTCCTGTTCCATTATTCCATGCAAGGAGAATCGAGGCAAATAGCCTGCTTTGAGCACTTTAATTTGTTCAAAGTAAACGTCCCGGAATGCCACGATCCACTCGGTGAAGAGCAGACCGAGGAAACCGAGAAGATGTCCGGTACGGCCAATTCAACGCCTGACGGCGAACCGACCGCCCGAGACCCAGATCCAACTACGAGCTTTTTAACCGCAGCAACTTCAGTATACGCTATCGGAGCTGGACTTACCGCGTCTGCTGGCACCAGACTTGCACTCCGATAGGTTCACCCAAATGTTTAGGGTGGATACATTCCGATTACGGGGCCTCGGATGAGTCCCGCATCGATATTTTTCGTCACTACCTCCCCGTGCCGGGAGTGGGTAATTTGCGTGCCTGCTGCCTTCCATAGATGTGGTAGCCGTTTCTCAGGCTCCCTCTCCGGAATCGAACCCTGATTCCCCGTTACCCGTAATCACCATGGTGGGCCAATAACCCACCATCCAGTGTGATGAGGCAGACATTTGATAGATGCGTCGCCGGTGCTTGAGCCATTCGCGGTTTCACTTTGGTCAAGTCTGTACTGAGACATGCATGGCTTAGGCTTTGAGACGAGCATATGACTACTGGCAGGATCAACCAGGGTACGGTGCATACGGTGCGTATGCAGCACTCGCGCGAGGCAGAGTGCCATGTTATAAGCAAGGAAAGCGGCTCGACACTAACTTAGGCAACGCAACACTGCTGCGTGAACAACAGGTTACACCGCTTTCCCGAAAACATACTACTACTCCCACTACTTCGGTTAGAGGCCTACGTAGTTCCGATTTTAAAGCTGGAAACTTCGAGACGTTCGTTTGCGCGCGGGAACGGCGAACCGACTTCTTCGATTGGCACCGTGCCCGCGTCTTGGTTCTGTTCCTGGCCTGGGAGGCTGGGAGCTCCCAGCGAACAGCCGTGCCTGTACGGCAACAGGCAGCCACTCAAGACGGCGCTCCGGAGAACGCACGCTTCGACGGCGACCCGTACCAAGTTCTCGGGAACCTTCGGGTTTAGGTTGTCTCGCCACGGAGGCTGGCACATCCGCTGCTTTCCTTCGGTGCAGGCTTCGACTTAGAGTCGTTCGGTCGAGCCGGAGTTCCCGAAGTAGGCAGAGCGGACGGGTCAACTTCAGAAACGATGCAACCCAAACCGGAGAAGGCATCGCCGTCACCGGGAGAGAAAAGAGAGAGCTAGCTTGCTTTCCCTTGGTGCAGGTTTCATCCCAGAGTCGTTCGGATGAACCGGAGTTCCCAAGGTAGGCAAGCGAACACCGGTCGGGTACCTTATGTCACTTCCCGCAAACCGAAATGTGAAAAAGTAGCTCACTATCCCACCCCCCTCTACCTAGAGTCGTTTGGAAGAGAGGAGGTGGGCGAGTTACCGTCAAAACGTCGGCGTTCCTTTCTTTCCCACCGTGCAGGCTTCAACCTACATTCGTTCGGATGAGCCGGAGTTCCCGAGGTAGGCAAGGATCCTGTTTGCGCAGGATCGCCGGCGATTGACGTCTCGTCACTTCTCGGCAGCGATGGCTGACAAGCTGAATTGCTTTAACTCGGTGCAGGCTTCATCCTACATTCGTTCGGATGAGCCGGAGTTCCCGAGGTGGGCAAGTGCTCCCGCAGGACCGGTTCTCTTAACTCGCTCGGCTTCCGACGGTTGACGTTTTAGCTTGCTTTCCCTCAGAGTGCTCAGCCTAGAGACGTTCGGAAGAACAGAGGTAGGCAAGTTATCCGCTTGAGAGGCACCTTACTTTGACATGCTATGCTTAACCTCGGTGCAGGCATCAACATAGAGTCGTTCGGATGTGCCGGAGTTCCCGAGGTAAGCTATGCTTCACCACTAGGGTGGGTAAGTCAATTCAAGGTGTCTGATGCTCAACCTACATGCGTTCGGAAGAGCACAAACGGTTACGTCACGTGTCGGAGGCGAACCACCGTGTACGAGGGCTGACAAGTTAGTAGCAACAAACTTGGTTCAGGTTCAACCAGTCTTCCAAGGAAGGCTACCTTCCCGCTTGCGCGGCTCTGTCACTTACTCGTACACGGTGCAGAAACAAAGATGGGCGCAGTGAATTTTCCGAAAACTATGAATACAGCAATGCTTTTCGGAAAACAATTCGAACCCCAACTTCCCACGTGAGTGGGGTTGCCTTTGAACGCATAGCTAAAGTTCGCTTCGGGTCTCATCCCAAAGGATGATCCCTACTCCATCCACGAAATTGCAACCGGCGGTTGACCGACAGTGAAGGCATTGATACCGATTGGTATACCTACCTCCCCGGTTGCTTGCGTGGCGGGTGAACAGTTGGGTTCGAATTAGACTAGAGTCTTAAGCTCGATGCCTGAACCGAGGTCCATGCACCTCTGAGGTGGTTGCTTCACCTCAACGTGACTCGCAAGTGGGACAAGCTTGCTATATAGCCCTGTGCTCGCCACGTAATGCACAGGGCATCGCTCAAGAGCATGCTAAGCACGCCCAAGAGCCACCATTCCCACCATATATCAATATGAATTGATTTACTCTTTTTTAACTATGCAAACTTGCACCTCCATCGTTACATTAAGCAACAGATGCAAGCTCAACTAAAGTCAAAGAGTAGTAGCTTGGGAAAAGCTTTCTCTTTGCTAATAGAGACTTATGCTCCTTGGTTGACGGTCTATGTACCGATATACGGCAAGAGACTGGGAAACTTACAACTCCTTAAATTTGCCCAGACAGAAAAATCTATCTGAAACTCAAGGCGTGGTTCAAGCCAAGCTCCATCGCTCTCGGAGGTGGTAGTAGTTCCAGCTCATCGTGACTCGCAGCCTGTGCAAAGGTGCTGTATCGCCCTGTGTTCGCCACATATACACAGGGCATCGCTCAAGAGCATGCTTAGCAAGCACAAGAGCCACCATTCCCACCATATATCAATATGAATTGATTTACTCTTTTTTAACCATGCAAACTTGCACCTCTATCGTTACATTAAGCAACAGATGCAACCTCAACTAAAGTCAAAGAGTAGTAGCTTGGGAAAAGCTTTCTCTTTGCGAATAGAGTCTTATGCTCCTTGGTTGACGGTCTATGTACCGATATACGGCAAGAGACTGGGAAACTTACAAATCCTTAAATTTGCCCAGACAGAAAAATCTACCTGAAACTCAAGGCGTGGTTCAAGCCAAGCTCCATCGCCCTCGGAGGTGGTGGTTCCATCTCATCGTGACTCGCAGCCTGTGCAAAGGTGCTGTATTGCCCTGTGTTCGCCACATATACACAGGGCATCGCTCAAGAGCATGCTTAGCAAGCACAAGAGCCACCATTCCCACCATATATCAATATGAATTGATTTACTCTTTTTTAACTATGCAAACTTGCACCTCTATCGTTACATTAAGCAACAGATGCAAGCTCAACTAAAGTCAAAGAGTAGTAGCTTGGGAAAAGCTTTCTCTTTGCGACTAGAGTCTTATGCTCCTTGGTTGACGGTCTATGTACCGATATACGGCAAGAGACTGGGAAACTTACAACTCCTTAAATTTGCCCAGACAGAAAAATCTATCTGAAACTCCAAGCGTGGTTCAAGCCAAGCTCCATCGCCCTCGGAGGTGGTGGTTCCATCTCATCGTGACTCGCAAGTGGGACAAGCTTGCTATATAGCCCTGTGCTCGCCACGTAATGCACAGGGCATCGCTCAAGAGCATGCTAAGCACGCCCAAGAGCCACCATTCCCACCATATATCAATATGAATTGATTTACTCTTTTTTAACTATGCAAACTTGCACCTCCATCGTTACATTAAGCAACAGATGCAAGCTCAACTAAAGTCAAAGAGTAGTAGCTTGGGAATAGCTTTCTCTTTGCGACTAGAGTCTTATGCTCCTTGGTTGACGGTCTATATACCGATATACGACAAGAGACTGGGAAACTTACAACTCCTTAAATTTGCCCAGACAGAAAAATCTATCTGAAACTCCAAGCGTGGTTCAAGCCAAGCTCCATCGTCCTCGGAGGTGGTAGTAGTTCCAGCTCTTCGTGACTCGAAGCCTGTGCAAAGGTGCTGTATCGCCCTGTGTTCGCCACATATACACAGGGCATCGCTCAAGAGCATGCTTAGCAAGCACAAGAGCCACCATTCCCACCATATATCAATATGAATTGATTTACTCTTTTTTAACAATGAAAACTTGCACCTCCATCGTTACATTAAGCAACAGATGCAAGCTCAACTAAAGTCAAAGAGTAGTAGCTTGGGAAAAGCTTTCTCTTTGCGACTAGAGTCTTATGCTCCTTGGTTGACGGTCTATGTACCGATATACGGCAAGAGACTGGGAAACTTACAACTCCTTAAATTTGCCCAGACAGAAAAATCTATCTGAAACTCAAGGCGTGGTTCAAGCCAAGCTCCATCGCCCTCGGAGGTGGTGGTTCCATCTCATCGTGACTCGCAAGTGGGACAAGCTTGCTATATAGCCCTGTGCTCGCCACGTAATGCACAGGGCATCGCTCAAGAGCATGCTAAGCACGCCCAAGAGCCACCATTCCCACCATATATCAATATGAATTGATTTACTCTTTTTTAACTATGCAAACTTGAACCTCCATCGTTACATTAAGCAACAGATGCAAGCTCAACTAAAGTCAAAGAGTAGTAGCTTGGGAAAAGCTTTCTCTTTGCGACTAGAGTCTTATGCTCCTTGGTTGACGGTCTATGTACCGATATACGGCAAAAGACTGGGAAACTTACAACTCCTTAAATTTGCCCAGACAGAAAAATCTATCTGAAACTCAAGGCGTGGTTAAAGCCAAGCTCCTTCGCCCTCGGAGGTGGTAGGTAGTTCCAGCTCATCGTGACTCGAAACCTGTGCAAAAGTGCTGTATCGCCCTGTGCTCGCCACGTAATACACAGGGCGTCGCTCAAGAGCATGCTTAGCAAGCACAAGAGCCACCATTCCCACCATATATCAATATGAATTGATTTACTCTTTTTTAACCATGCAAACTTGCACCTCTATCGTTACATTAAGCAACAGATGCAAGCTCAACTAAAGTCAAAGAGTAGTAGCTTGGGAAAAGCTTTCTCTTTGCTTCTATGCGACTTTAGTCGCAAGCTCAACGTTTGACGGTCTAAATACCGATATACGGTAACAGCCTGGGAAACTTCTCTTTCTCACACACTTCTCCCAGACTCAATACACATGCGGTTCCTTCTGCAGGTATTGCCCTTTTGTGCAAGCACCCCGGGAAATCTCAATCATTATTCACTTTTCCCAGACAGAGCAATCTATCACGAACTGTAAGCGTGATTCCAGCCAAGTTGAGTCGCCCTCGCAGGTGGTTGCTCCATCTCTCCGTGACTCGCAAGCGGACCCAACTTGCTCTTTCGCCCTGTGGTCGCCACATACTCACAGGGCACCTACTCCCCCAATAGTCATTAAGAATTGATTCGCTCTGTATAAACTATGGAGCTTTCCACCTCTCCTCCTCAATTCACGCAAGCTCCAAGCGTGTCTAAAGTCAAAGAGTAAAGCTTTGGGAAAACCTTCTTTCTCTTTGCTTCTATGCGACTAGAGTCTCAAGCTCAAAGGTTAACGCTCTACATACCGATATACGGTAACAGCCTGGGAAACTTCTCTTTCTCACACACTTCTCCCAGACTCAATACACATGCGGTTCCTTCTGCAGGTATTGCCCTTTTGTGCAAGCACACTGGGAAAACTCAATCATTCTTCACTTTTCCCAGACAGAGCAATCTATCACGAACTGCAAGCGTGGTTCCAGCCAAGTTCCATCGCCCTCGCAGGTGTTTGCTCCATCTCTCCGTGACTCGCAAGCTGACCCAACTTGCTCTTTCGCCCTGTGGTCTCCACATACTCACAGGGCACCTACTCCCCCCAATAGTCATTAAGAATTGATTTGCTCTTTATAAACCATGGAGCTTGCCACCTCTCCTCTTTAATTCGCACCAGCACTCTGCGGCCCATTGCCGCCATTATAACAGCCTGGGGAACTTCTCTTTCTCACACACTTCTCCCAGACTCAATACACATGCGGTTCCTTCTGCAGGTATTGCCCTTTTGTGCAAGCACACTGGGAAAACTCAATCATTCTTCACTTTTTCAAGACAGAGCAATCTATCACGAACTGCAACCGTGGTTCCAGCCAAGTTCCATCGCCCTCGCAGGTGGTTGCTCCATCTCTCCGTGACTCGCAAGCGGACCCAACTTGCTCTTTCGCCCTGTGGTCGCCACATACTCACAGGGCACCTACTCCCCCTAATAGTCATTAAGAATTGATTTGCTCTTTATAAACCATGGAGCTTTCCACCTTTCCTCTTTAATTCGCACCAGCACTCTGCGGCCCATTCCCGCCATTATAACAGCCTGGGGAACTTCTCTTTCTCACACACTTCTCCCAGACTCAATACACATGCGGTTCCTTCTGCAGGTATTGTCCTTTTGTGCAAGCACACTGGGAAAACTCAATCATTCTTCACTTTTCCCAGACAGAGCAATCTATCACGAACTGCAAGCGTGGTTCCAGCCAAGTTCCATCGCCCTCGCAGGTGGTTGCTCCATCTCTCCGTGACTCGCAAGCGGACCCAACTTGCTCTTTCGCCCTGTGGTCGCCACATACTCACAGGGCACCTACTCCCCCCAATAGTCTAAGAGAATTGATTCGCTCTTTATAAACCATGGAGCTTTCCACCTCTCCTCTTTTATTCGCACCAGCACTCTGCGGCCCATTGCCGCTATTATAACCGCCTGGGAAACTTCTCTTTCTCACACACTTCTCCCAGACTCAATACACATGCGGTTGCTTCTGCAGGTATTGCCCTTTTGTGCAAGCACACTGGGAAAACTCAATCATTCTTCACTTTTCCCAGCGTAACTTCTTTCTCGGACACCCTTACGTCCATTGCCGTTATTATACCCAAACTGGGAAAGACTTGTGTCAAGTCACCCAGATACCTCCCACCCCCAAAGAGAAAACGGCTATTTTTCGGTCACTCTTCACCCTAAAATCAAAAAACCTTTTTTTTTTAAAATGAATCGTATATGCATGTAGATAATGAAAAAAAACTCCCGAACCTCAAAATCGCTGTTTTCTATGTTTTTGGACTTTTCAACTTCGAGCTAGGGAATCAAAATTCGGCACGAAGGTAGCCCAGGTCAAAGGAATAAAAGTTTCGAATGCGATTTTCAGATATCTCCAAAATCGCGGCCTCCATCTTGGAAAATGGCGGATTTCGTCCCCAGCGACCTGCACCTCCGCCCCTGAAAACGCATTCAAACTGGTTTCAGCAGGCGCATCGCACTAACCACTAACGCAGGGTGGTAGGGGAAGGACGCGGGAAGATAACTTAAAGGTCACGTGAGCAGCAGGTCGAGTGTTCGAGTCACGAAAGAGGTTGATTCTCCGTTTGAAATGAATGAAAAATGCTAAATCTTAACGGTTCTTCAAGTTTGAATTGAAAATCGAGTTTTGGCGCCAGCCTCAAAATATCTCGTAGGATGGAAGCTGCATCATCCCACTACACGAAACCATGGAGAGCGACACAAAATCAAAGATGGAAGTGTCACTTTTCTGATGAAATCCGCGATCCTGCGTTCTTTTCATTACCTAAACATCCATTTTGTGAAAAGCCGTTAAAGTGTACTTCGGGCTAACCGTGGCATACCAAACTTTGTGGATTCGGGTAATTCGGGACCTCTCCTTTGAAAAATTAAAATTTGGTAACGATCGAACCACGCAAAGTATGAATAATTCAAGAAACAAAAAAAGACAATCTCCTTCTCGTCCCCTAAGGAGCCCTTCTCGACCCCAGAGCCATTTCTTCGATTTCGAGCAATCGAGTTCACATTTTACACAGAGGTAGATCAAGTCAAGGGAACAAAAAAAGTTAAATGCCATTTCGAGATATCTTGAAAAACGCGGCCTCCATCTTGGAAAATGGCGGATTTTCTCCCGTGCGACCTGCACCTCCGCCCCTGGAAACGCATTCAAACTGCTTTCAGATGGCGCATCGCACTAACCACTAACGCAGGGTGGTAGGGGAAGGACGCGGGAAGATAACTTAAAGGTCACGTGAGCAGCAGGTCCAGTGTTCGAGTCACGAAAAAGGTTGATTCTCCGTTTGAAATGCATGAAAAATGCTAAATCTTAACGGTTCTTCAGTTTGAATTGAAAATCGAGTTTTGGCGCCAGACTCAAAATATCTCGTAGGATGGAAGCTGCATCATCCCTCTACACGAAACCATGGAGAGCGACACAAAATCAAAGACGGAAGTGTCACTTTTCTGATGAAATCCGCTATCCTGCGTTCTTTTCGTCCCCTAAACCGCCATTTTGTGAAAAGCCGTTAAAGTGTACTTCGGGCTAACCGTGGCATACCAAACTTTGTGGATTCGGGTAATTCGGGACCTCTCCTTTGAAAAATTAAAATTTGGTAACGATCGAACCACTCAAAGTATGAAAAATTCAAGAAACAAAAAAAGACAATCTCCTTCTCGTCCCCTAAGGAGCCCTTCTCGACCCCAGAGCCATTTCTTCGATTTCGTGCAATCGAGTTCAAATTTTACACAGAGGTAGATCAAGTGAAGGGAACAAAAAAAGTTAAATGCCATTTCGAGATATCTTGAAAAACGCGGCCTCCATCTTGGAAAATGGGGGATTTTCTCCCGTGCGACCTCCACCTCCGCCCCTGAAAACGCATTCAATCTGGTTTCAGCAGGCGCATCGCACTAACCACTAACGCAGGGTGGTAGGGGAAGGACGCGGGAAGATAACTTAAAGGTCACGTGAGCAGCAGGTCGAGTGTTCGAGTCACGAAAGAGGTTGATTCTCCGTTTGAAATGAATGAAAAATGCTAAATCTTAACGGTTCTTCAAGTTTGAATTGAAAATCGAGTTTTGGCGCCAGACTCAAAATATCTCGTAGGAAGGAAGCTGCATCATCCCTCTACACGAAACTATGGAGAGCGACACAAAATCAAAGATGGAAGTGTCACTTTTCTGATGAAATCCGCGATCCTGCGTTCATTTCGTCCCCTAAACCGCCATTTTGTGAAAAGCCGTTAAAGTGTACTTCGGGCTAACCGTGGCATACCAAACTTTGTGGATTCGGGTAATTCGGGACCTCTCCTTTGAAAAATTAAAATTTGGTAACGATCGAACCACGCAAAGTATGAAAAATTCAAGAAACAAAGAAAGACAATCCACTTCTCGTCCCCTAAGGAGCCCTTCTCGACCCCAGAGCCATTTCTTCGATTTCGAGCAATCGAGTTCAAATTTTACACAGAGGTAGACCAAGTGAAGGGAACAAAAAAAGTTAAATGCCATTTCGAGATATCTTGAAAAACGCGGCCTCCATCTTGGAAAATGGCGGATTTTCTCCCGTGCGACCTGCACCTCCGCCAGTGGAAACGCATTCAAACTGGTTTCAGCAGGCGCATCGCACTAACCACTAACGCAGGGTGGTAGGGGAAGGACGCGGGAAGATAACTTAAAGGTCACGTGAGCAGCAGGTCGAGTGTTCGAGTCACGATAAAGGTTGATTCTCCGTTTGAAATGCATGAAAAATGCTAAATCTTAACGGTTCTTCAAGTTTGATTTGAAAATCGAGTTTTGGCGCCAGACTCAAAATATCTCGTAGGATGGTAGCTGCATCATCCCTCTACACGAAACCATGGAGAGCGACACAATATCAAAGACGGAAGTGTCACTTTTCTGATGAAATCCGCGATCCTGCGTTCTTTTCGTCCCCTAAACCGCCATTTTGTGAAAAGCCGTTAAAGTGTACTTCGGGCTAACCGTGGCATACCAAACTTTGTGGATTCGGGTAATTCGGGACCTCTCCTTTGAAAAATTAAAATTTGGTAACGATCGAACCACGCAAAGTATGAAAAATTCAAGAGAAAATCTCCTTCTCGTCCCCTAAGGAGCCCTTCTCGACCCCAGAGCCATTTCTTCGATTTCGAGCAATCGAGTTCACATTTTACACAGAGGTAGATCAAGTCAAGGGAACAAAAAAAGTTAAATGCCATTTCGAGATATCTCGAAAAACGCGGCCTCCATCTTGGAAAATGGCGGATTTTCTCCCATGCGACCTGCACCTCCGCCCCTGGAAACGCATTCAAACTGGTTTCAGCAGGCGCATCGCACTAACCACTAACGCAGGGTGGTAGGGGAAGGACGCGGGAAGATAACTTAAAGGTCACGTGAGCAGCAGGTCGAGTGTTCGAGTCACGAAAAAGGTTGATTCTCCGTTTGAAATGCATGAAAAATGCTAAATCTTAACGGTTCTTCAAGTTTGAATTGAAAATCGAGTTTTGGCGCCAGACTCAAAATATCTCGTAGGATGGAAGCTGCATCATCCCTCTACACGAAACCATGGAGAGCGACACAAAATCAAAGACGGAAGTGTCACTTTTCTGATGAAATCCGCGATCCTGCGTTCTTTTCGTCCCCTAAACCGCCATTTTGTGAAAAGCCGTTAAAGTGTACTTCGGGCTAACCGTGGCATACCAAACTTTGTGGATTCGGGTAATTCGGGACCTCTCCTTTGAAAAATTAAAATTTGGTAACGATAGAACCACGCAAAGTATGAAAAATTCAAGAAACAAAAAAAGACAATCTCCTTCTCGTCCCCTAAGGAGCCCTTCTCGACCCCAGAGCCATTTCTTCGATTTCGAGCAATCGAGTTCAAATTTTACACAGAGGTAGATCAAGTCAAGGGAACAAAAAAGGTTAAGTGCCATTTCGAGATATATCGAAAAACGCGGCCTCCATCTTGGAAAATGGCGGATTTTCTCCCGTGCGACCTGCACCTCCGCCCCTGGAAACGCATTCAAACTGGTTTCAGCAGGCGCATCGCACTAACCACTAACGCAGGGTGGTAGGGGAAGGACGCGGGAAGATAACTTAAAGGTCACGTGAGCAGCAGGTCGAGTGTTCGAGTCACGAAAAAGGTTGATTCTCCGTTTGAAATGCATGAAAAATGCTAAATCTTAACGGTTCTTCAAGTTTGAATTGAAAATCGAGTTTTGGCGCCAGACTCAAAATATCTCGTAGGATGGAAGCTGCATCATCCCTCTACACGAAACCATGGAGAGCGACACAAAATCAAAGAAGGAAGTGTCACTTTTCTGAAGAAATCCGCGATCCTGCGTTCTTTTCGTCCCCTAAACCGCCATTTTGTGAAAAGCCGTTAAAGTGTACTTCGGGCTAACCGTGGCATACCAAACTTTGTGGATTCGGGTAATTCGGGACCTCTCCTTTGAAAAATTAAAATTTGGTAACGATCGAACCACGCAAAGTATGAAAAATTCAAGAAACAAAAAAAGACAATCTCCTTCTCGTCCCCTAAGTAGTCCTTCTCGACCCTAGAGCCATTTCTTCGATTTCGAGCAATCGAGTTCAAATTTTACACAGAGGTAGATCAAGTGAACGGAACAAAAAAAGTTAAATGCCATTACGAGATATCTTGAAAAACGCGGCCTCCATCTTGGAAAATGTCGGATTTTCTCCCGTGCGACCTGCACCTCCGCCCCTGGAAACGCATTCAAACTGGTTTCAGCAGGCGCATCGCACTAACCACTAACGCAGGGTGGTAGGGGAAGGACGCGGGAAGATAACTTAAAGGTCACGTGAGCAGCAGGTCGAGTGTTCGAGTCACGAAAAAGGTTGATTCTCCGTTTGAAATGCATGAAAAATGCTAAATCTTAACGGTTCTTCAAGTTTGAATTGAAAATCGAGATTTGGCGCCAGACTCAAAATGTCTCGTAGGATGGAAGCTGCATCATCCCTCTACACGAAACCATGTAGAGCGACACAAAATCAAAGACGGAAGTGTCACTTTTCTGATGAAATCCGCTATCCTGCGTTCTTTTCGTCCCCTAAACCGCCATTTTGTGAAAAGCCGTTAAAGTGTACTTCGGGCTAACCGTGGCATACCAAACTTTGTGGATTCGGGTAATTCGGGACCTCTCCTTTGAAAAATTAAAATTTGGTAACGATCGAACCACTCAAAGTATGAAAAATTCAAGAAACAAAAAAAGACAATCTCCTTCTCGTCCCCTAAGGAGCCCTTCTCGACCCCAGAGCCATTTCTTCGATTTCGAGCAATCGAGTTCAAATTTTACACAGAGGTAGATCAAGTGAAGGGAACAAAAAAAGTTAAATGCCATTTCGAGATATCTTGAAAAACGCGGCCTCCATCTTGGAAAATGGCGGATTTTCTCCCGTGCGACCTCCACCTCCGCCCCTGAAAACGCATTCAAACTGGTTTCAGCAGGCGCATCGCACTAACCACTAACGCAGGGTGGTAGGGGAAGGACGCGGGAAGATAACTTAAAGGACACGTGAGCAGCAGGTCGAGTGTTCGAGTCACGAAAGAGGTTGATTCTCCGTTTGAAATGAATGAAAAATGCTAAATCTTAACGGTTCTTCAAGTTTGAATTGAAAACCGAGTTTTGGCGCCAGACTCAAAATATCTCGTAGGAAGGAAGCTGCATCATCCCTCTACACGAAACTATGGAGAGCGACACAAAATCAAAGATGGAAGTGTCACTTTTCTGATGAAATCCGCGATCCTGCGTTCATTTCGTCCCCTAAACCGCCATTTTGTGAAAAGCCGTTAAAGTGTACTTCGGGCTAACCGTGGCATACCAAACTTTGTGGATTCGGGTAATTCGGGACCTCTCCTTTGAAAAATTAAAATTTGGTAACGATCGAACCACGCAAAGTATGAAAAATTCAAGAAACAAAAAAAGACAATCCACTTTTCGTCCCCTAAGGAGCCCTTCTCGACCCCAGAGCCATTTCTTCGATTTCGAGGAATCGAGTTCAAATTTTACACAGAGGTAGATCAAGTGAAGGGAACAAAAAAAGTTAAATGCCATTTCGAGATATCTTGAAAAACGCGGCCTCCATCTTGGAAAATGGCGGATTTTCTCCCGTGCGACCTGCACCTCCGCCCCTGGAAACGCATTCAAACTGGTTTCAGCAGGCGCATCGCACTAACCACTAACGCAGGGTGGTAGGGGAAGGACGCGGGAAGATAACTTAAAGGTCACGTGAGCAGCAGGTCGAGTGTTCGAGTCACGAAAAAGGTTGATTCTCCGTTTGAAATGCATGAAAAATGCTAAATCTTAACGGTTCTTCAAGTTTGAATTGAAAATCGAGTTTTGGCGCCAGACTCAAAATATCTCGTACGATGGAAGCTGCATCATCCCTCTACACGAAACCATGGAGAGCGACACAAAATCAAAGACGGAAGTGTCACTTTTCTGATGAAATCCGCGATCCTGCGTTCTTTTCGTCCCCTAAACCGCCATTTTGTGAAAAGCCGTTAAAGTGTACTTCGGGCTAACCGTGGCATACCAAACTTTGTGGATTCGGGTAATTCGGGACCTCTCCTTTGAAAAATTAAAATTTGGTAACGATCGAACCACGCAAAGTATGAAAAATTCAAGAAACAAAAAAAGACAATCTCCTTCTCGTCCCCTAAGGAGCCTTTCTCGATCCCAGAGCCATTTCTTCGATTTCGAGCAATCGAGTTCAAATTTTACACAGAGGTAGATCAAGTCAAGGGAACAAAAAAGGTTAAGTGCCATTTCGAGATATATCGAAAAACGCGGCCTCCATCTTGGAAAATGGCGGATTTTCTCCCGTGCGACCTGCACCTCCGCCCCTGGAAACGCATTCAAACTGGTTTCAGCAGGCGCATCGCACTAACCACTAACGCAGGGTGGTAGGGGAAGGACGCGGGAAGATAACTTAAAGGTCACGTGAGCAGCAGGTCGAGTGTTCGAGTCACGAAAAAGGTTGATTCTCCGTTTGAAATGCATGAAAAATGCTAAATCTTAACGGTTCTTCAAGTTTGAATTGAAAATCGAGTTTTGGCGCCAGACTCAAAATATCTCGTAGGATGGAAGCTGCATCATCCCTCTACACGAAACCATGGAGAGCGATACAAAATCAAAGACGGAAGTGTCACTTTTCTGATGAAATCCGCGATCCTGAGTTCTTTTCGTCCCCTAAACCGCCATTTTGTGAAAAGCCGTTAAAGTGTACTTCGGGCTAACCGTGGCATACCAAACTTTGTGGATTCGGGTAATTCGGGACCTCTCCTTTGAAAAATTAAAATTTGGTAACGATCGAACCACGCAAAGTATGAAAAATTCAAGAGAAAATCTCCTTCTCGTCCCCTAAGGAGCCCTTCTCGACCCCAGAGCCATTTCTTCGATTTCGAGCAATCGAGTTCACATTTTACACAGAGGTAGATCAAGTCAAGGGAACAAAAAAAGTTAAATGCCATTTCGAGATATCTCGAAAAACGCGGCCTCGATCTTGGAAAATGGCGGATTTTCTCCCATGCGACCTGCACCTCCGCCCCTGGAAACGCATTCAAACTGGTTTCAGCAGGCGCATCGCACTAACCACTAACGCAGGGTGGTAGGGGAAGGACGCGGGAAGATAACTTAAAGGTCACGTGAGCAGCAGGTCGAGTGTTCGAGTCACGAAAGAGGTTGATTCTCCGTTTGAAATGAATGAAAAATGCTAAATCTTAACGGTTTTTCAAGTTTGAATTGAAAATCGAGTTTTGGCGCCAGACTCAAAATATCTCGTAGGATGGAAGCTGCATCATCCCTCTACACGAAACAATGGAGTGCGACACAAAATCAAAGATGGAAGTGTCACTTTTCTGATGAAATCCGCGATCCTGCGTTCTTTTCGTCCCCTAAACCGCCATTTTGTGAAAAGCCGTTAAAGTGTACTTCGGGCTAACCGTGGCATACCAAACTTTGTAGATTCGGGTAATTCGAGACCTCTCCTTTGAAAAATTAAAATTTGGTAACGATCGAACCACGCAAAGTATGAAAAATTCAAGAGAAAATCTCCTTCTCGTCCCCTAAGGAGCCCTTCTCGACCCCAGAGCCATTTCTTCGATTTCGAGCAATCGAGTTCAAATTTTACACAGAGGTAGATCAAGTCAAGGGAACAAAAAAAGTTAAATGCCATTACGAGATATCTTGAAAAACGCGGCCTCCATCTTGGAAAATGGCGGATTTTCTCCCGTGCGACCTGCACCTCCGCCCCTGGAAACGCATTCAAACCGGTTTCAGCAGGCGCATCGCACTAACCACTAACGCAGGGTGGTAGGGGAAGGACGCGGGAAGATAACTTAAAGGTCACGTGAGCAGCAGGTCGAGTGTTCGAGTCACGAAAAAGGTTGATTCTCCGTTTGAAATGCATGAAAAATGCTAAATCTTAACGGTTCTTCAAGTTTGAATTGAAAATCGACTTTTTGCGCCAGACTCAAAATGTCTCGTAGGATGGTAGCTGCATCATCCCTCTACACGAAACCATGTAGAGCGACACAAAATCAAAGACGGAAGTGTCACTTTTCTGATGAAATCCGCTATCCTGCGTTCTTTTCGTCCCCTAAACCGCCATTTTGTGAAAAGCCATTAAAGTGTACTTCGGGCTAACCGTGGCATACCAAACTTTGTGGATTCGGGTAATTCGGGACCTCTCCTTTGAAAAATTAAAATTTGGTAACGATCGAACCACTCGAAGTATGAAAAATTCAAGAAACAAAAAAAGACAATCTCCTTCTCGTCCCCTAAGGAGCCCTTCTCGACCCCAGAGCCATTTCTTCGATTTCGAGCAATCGAGTTCAAATTTTACACAGAGGTAGATCAAGTGAAGGGAACAAAAAAAGTTAAATGCCATTTCGAGATATCTTGAAAAACGCGGCCTCCATCTTGGAAAATGGCGGATTTTCTCCCGTGCGACCTCCACCTCCGCCCCTGAAAACGCATTCAAACTGGTTTCAGCAGGCGCATCGCACTAACCACTAACGCAGGGTGGTAGGGGAAGGACGCGGGAAGATAACTTAAAGGTCACGTGAGCAGCAGGTCGAGTGTTCGAGTCACGAAAGAGGTTGATTCTCCGTTTGAAATGAATGAAAAATGCTAAATCTTAACGGTTCTTCAAGTTTGAATTGAAAACCGAGTTTTGGCGCCAGACTCAAAATATCTCGTAGGAAGGAAGCTGCATTATCCCTCTACACGAAACTATGGAGAGCGACACAAAATCAAAGATGGAAGTGTCACTTTTCTGATGAAATCCGCGATCCTGCGTTCATTTCGTCCCCTAAACCGCCATTTTGTGAAAAGCCGTTAAAGTGTACTTCGGGCTAACCGTGGCATACCAAACTTTGTGGATTCGGGTAATTCGGGACCTCTCCTTTGAAAAATTAAAATTTGGTAACGATCGAACCACGCAAAGTATGAAAAATTCAAGAAACAAAAAAAGACAATCTCCTTCTCGTCCCCTAAGGAGCCTTTCTCGATCCCAGAGCCATTTCTTCGATTTCGAGCAATCGAGTTCAAATTTTACACAGAGGTAGATCAAGTCAAGGGAACAAAAAAGGTTAAGTGCCATTTCGAGATATATCGAAAAACGCGGCCTCCATCTTGGAAAATGGCGGATTTTCTCCCGTGCGACCTGCACCTCCGCCCCTGGAAACGCATTCAAACTGGTTTCAGCAGGCGCATCGCACTAACCACTAACGCAGGGTGGTAGGGGAAGGACGCGGGAAGATAACTTAAAGGTCACGTGAGCAGCAGGTCGAGTGTTCGAGTCACGAAAAAGGTTGATTCTCCGTTTGAAATGCATGAAAAATGCTAAATCTTAACGGTTCTTCAAGTTTGAATTGAAAATCGAGTTTTGGCGCCAGACTCAAAATATCTCGTAGGATGGAAGCTGCATCATCCCTCTACACGAAACCATGGAGAGCGATACAAAATCAAAGACGGAAGTGTCACTTTTCTGATGAAATCCGCGATCCTGAGTTCTTTTCGTCCCCTAAACCGCCATTTTGTGAAAAGCCGTTAAAGTGTACTTCGGGCTAACCGTGGCATACCAAACTTTGTGGATTCGGGTAATTCGGGACCTCTCCTTTGAAAAATTAAAATTTGGTAACGATCGAACCACGCAAAGTATGAAAAATTCAAGAGAAAATCTCCTTCTCGTCCCCTAAGGAGCCCTTCTCGACCCCAGAGCCATTTCTTCGATTTCGAGCAATCGAGTTCACATTTTACACAGAGGTAGATCAAGTCAAGGGAACAAAAAAAGTTAAATGCCATTTCGAGATATCTCGAAAAACGCGGCCTCCATCTTGGAAAATGGCGGATTTTCTCCCATGCGACCTGCACCTCCGCCCCTGGAAACGCATTCAAACTGGTTTCAGCAGGCGCATCGCACTAACCACTAACGCAGGGTGGTAGGGGAAGGACGCGGGAAGATAACTTAAAGGTCACGTGAGCAGCAGGTCGAGTGTTCGAGTCACGAAAGAGGTTGATTCTCCGTTTGAAATGAATGAAAAATGCTAAATCTTAACGGTTTTTCAAGTTTGAATTGAAAATCGAGTTTTGGCGCCAGACTCAAAATATCTCGTAGGATGGAAGCTGCATCATCCCTCTACACGAAACAATGGAGTGCGACACAAAATCAAAGATGGAAGTGTCACTTTTCTGATGAAATCCGCGATCCTGCGTTCTTTTCGTCCCCTAAACCGCCATTTTGTGAAAAGCCGTTAAAGTGTACTTCGGGCTAACCGTGGCATACCAAACTTTGTAGATTCGGGTAATTCGAGACCTCTCCTTTCAAAAATTAAAATTTGGTAACGATCGAACCACGCAAAGTATGAAAAATTCAAGAGAAAATCTCCTTCTCGTCCCCTAAGGAGCCCTTCTCGACCCCAGAGCCATTTCTTCGATTTCGAGCAATCGAGTTCAAATTTTACACAGAGGTAGATCAAGTCAAGGGAACAAAAAAAGTTAAATGCCATTACGAGATATCTTGAAAAACGCGGCCTCCATCTTGGAAAATGGCGGATTTTCTCCCGTGCGACCTGCACCTCCGCCCCTGGAAACGCATTCAAACCGGTTTCAGCAGGCGCATCGCACTAACCACTAACGCAGGGTGGTAGGGGAAGGACGCGGGAAGATAACTTAAAGGTCACGTGAGCAGCAGGTCGAGTGTTCGAGTCACGAAAAAGGTTGATTCTCCGTTTGAAATGCATGAAAAATGCTAAATCTTAACGGTTCTTCAAGTTTGAATTGAAAATCGACTTTTTGCGCCAGACTCAAAATGTCTCGTAGGATGGTAGCTGCATCATCCCTCTACACGAAACCATGTAGAGCGACACAAAATCAAAGACGGAAGTGTCACTTTTCTGATGAAATCCGCTATCCTGCGTTCTTTTCGTCCCCTAAACCGCCATTTTGTGAAAAGCCATTAAAGTGTACTTCGGGCTAACCGTGGCATACCAAACTTTGTGGATTCGGGTAATTCGGGACCTCTCCTTTGAAAAATTAAAATTTGGTAACGATCGAACCACTCGAAGTATGAAAAATTCAAGAAACAAAAAAAGACAATCTCCTTCTCGTCCCCTAAGGAGCCCTTCTCGACCCCAGAGCCATTTCTTCGATTTCGAGCAATCGAGTTCAAATTTTACACAGAGGTAGATCAAGTGAAGGGAACAAAAAAAGTTAAATGCCATTTCGAGATATCTTGAAAAACGCGGCCTCCATCTTGGAAAATGGCGGATTTTCTCCCGTGCGACCTCCACCTCCGCCCCTGAAAACGCATTCAAACTGGTTTCAGCAGGCGCATCGCACTAACCACTAACGCAGGGTGGTAGGGGAAGGACGCGGGAAGATAACTTAAAGGTCACGTGAGCAGCAGGTCGAGTGTTCGAGTCACGAAAGAGGTTGATTCTCCGTTTGAAATGAATGAAAAATGCTAAATCTTAACGGTTCTTCAAGTTTGAATTGAAAACCGAGTTTTGGCGCCAGACTCAAAATATCTCGTAGGAAGGAAGCTGCATTATCCCTCTACACGAAACTATGGAGAGCGACACAAAATCAAAGATGGAAGTGTCACTTTTCTGATGAAATCCGCGATCCTGCGTTCATTTCGTCCCCTAAACCGCCATTTTGTGAAAAGCCGTTAAAGTGTACTTCGGGCTAACCGTGGCATACCAAACTTTGTGGATTCGGGTAATTCGGGACCTCTCCTTTGAAAAATTAAAATTTGGTAACGATCGAACCACGCAAAGTATGAAAAATTCAAGAAACAAAAAAAGACAATCTCCTTCTCGTCCCCTAAGGAGCCTTTCTCGATCCCAGAGCCATTTCTTCGATTTCGAGCAATCGAGTTCAAATTTTACACAGAGGTAGATCAAGTCAAGGGAACAAAAAAGGTTAAGTGCCATTTCGAGATATATCGAAAAACGCGGCCTCCATCTTGGAAAATGGCGGATTTTCTCCCGTGCGACCTGCACCTCCGCCCCTGGAAACGCATTCAAACTGGTTTCAGCAGGCGCATCGCACTAACCACTAACGCAGGGTGGTAGGGGAAGGACGCGGGAAGATAACTTAAAGGTCACGTGAGCAGCAGGTCGAGTGTTCGAGTCACGAAAAAGGTTGATTCTCCGTTTGAAATGCATGAAAAATGCTAAATCTTAACGGTTCTTCAAGTTTGAATTGAAAATCGAGTTTTGGCGCCAGACTCAAAATATCTCGTAGGATGGAAGCTGCATCATCCCTCTACACGAAACCATGGAGAGCGATACAAAATCAAAGACGGAAGTGTCACTTTTCTGATGAAATCCGCGATCCTGAGTTCTTTTCGTCCCCTAAACCGCCATTTTGTGAAAAGCCGTTAAAGTGTACTTCGGGCTAACCGTGGCATACCAAACTTTGTGGATTCGGGTAATTCGGGACCTCTCCTTTGAAAAATTAAAATTTGGTAACGATCGAACCACGCAAAGTATGAAAAATTCAAGAGAAAATCTCCTTCTCGTCCCCTAAGGAGCCCTTCTCGACCCCAGAGCCATTTCTTCGATTTCGAGCAATCGAGTTCACATTTTACACAGAGGTAGATCAAGTCAAGGGAACAAAAAAAGTTAAATGCCATTTCGAGATATCTCGAAAAACGCGGCCTCCATCTTGGAAAATGGCGGATTTTCTCCCATGCGACCTGCACCTCCGCCCCTGGAAACGCATTCAAACTGGTTTCAGCAGGCGCATCGCACTAACCACTAACGCAGGGTGGTAGGGGAAGGACGCGGGAAGATAACTTAAAGGTCACGTGAGCAGCAGGTCGAGTGTTCGAGTCACGAAAGAGGTTGATTCTCCGTTTGAAATGAATGAAAAATGCTAAATCTTAACGGTTTTTCAAGTTTGAATTGAAAATCGAGTTTTGGCGCCAGACTCAAAATATCTCGTAGGATGGAAGCTGCATCATCCCTCTACACGAAACAATGGAGTGCGACACAAAATCAAAGATGGAAGTGTCACTTTTCTGATGAAATCCGCGATCCTGCGTTCTTTTCGTCCCCTAAACCGCCATTTTGTGAAAAGCCGTTAAAGTGTACTTCGGGCTAACCGTGGCATACCAAACTTTGTAGATTCGGGTAATTCGAGACCTCTCCTTTCAAAAATTAAAATTTGGTAACGATCGAACCACGCAAAGTATGAAAAATTCAAGAGAAAATCTCCTTCTCGTCCCCTAAGGAGCCCTTCTCGACCCCAGAGCCATTTCTTCGATTTCGAGCAATCGAGTTCAAATTTTACACAGAGGTAGATCAAGTCAAGGGAACAAAAAAAGTTAAATGCCATTACGAGATATCTTGAAAAACGCGGCCTCCATCTTGGAAAATGGCGGATTTTCTCCCGTGCGACCTGCACCTCCGCCCCTGGAAACGCATTCAAACCGGTTTCAGCAGGCGCATCGCACTAACCACTAACGCAGGGTGGTAGGGGAAGGACGCGGGAAGATAACTTAAAGGTCACGTGAGCAGCAGGTCGAGTGTTCGAGTCACGAAAAAGGTTGATTCTCCGTTTGAAATGCATGAAAAATGCTAAATCTTAACGGTTCTTCAAGTTTGAATTGAAAATCGACTTTTTGCGCCAGACTCAAAATGTCTCGTAGGATGGTAGCTGCATCATCCCTCTACACGAAACCATGTAGAGCGACACAAAATCAAAGACGGAAGTGTCACTTTTCTGATGAAATCCGCTATCCTGCGTTCTTTTCGTCCCCTAAACCGCCATTTTGTGAAAAGCCATTAAAGTGTACTTCGGGCTAACCGTGGCATACCAAACTTTGTGGATTCGGGTAATTCGGGACCTCTCCTTTGAAAAATTAAAATTTGGTAACGATCGAACCACTCGAAGTATGAAAAATTCAAGAAACAAAAAAAGACAATCTCCTTCTCGTCCCCTAAGGAGCCCTTCTCGACCCCAGAGCCATTTCTTCGATTTCGAGCAATCGAGTTCAAATTTTACACAGAGGTAGATCAAGTGAAGGGAACAAAAAAAGTTAAATGCCATTTCGAGATATCTTGAAAAACGCGGCCTCCATCTTGGAAAATGGCGGATTTTCTCCCGTGCGACCTCCACCTCCGCCCCTGGAAACGCATTCAAACTGGTTTCAGCAGGCGCATCGCACTAACCACTAACGCAGGGTGGTAGGGGAAGGACGCGGGAAGATAACTTAAAGGTCACGTGAGCAGCAGGTCGAGTGTTCGAGTCACGAAAGAGGTTGATTCTCCGTTTGAAATGAATGAAAAATGCTAAATCTTAACGGTTCTTCAAGTTTGAATTGAAAACCGAGTTTTGGCGCCAGACTCAAAATATCTCGTAGGAAGGAAGCTGCATTATCCCTCTACACGAAACTATGGAGAGCGACACAAAATCAAAGATGGAAGTGTCACTTTTCTGATGAAATCCGCGATCCTGCGTTCATTTCGTCCCCTAAACCGCCATTTTGTGAAAAGCCGTTAAAGTGTACTTCGGGCTAACCGTGGCATACCAAACTTTGTGGATTCGGGTAATTCGGGACCTCTCCTTTGAAAAATTAAAATTTGGTAACGATCGAACCACGCAAAGTATGAAAAATTCAAGAAACAAAAAAAGACAATCCACTTTTCGTCCCCTAAGGAGCCCTTCTCGACCCCAGAGCCATTTCTTCGATTTCGAGCAATCGAGTTCAAATTTTACACAGAGGTAGATCAAGTGAAGGGAACAAAAAAAGTTAAATGCCATTTCGAGATATCTTGAAAAACGCGGCCTCCATCTTGGAAAATGGCGGATTTTCTCCCGTGCGACCTGCACCTCCGCCCCTGGAAACGCATTCAAACTGGTTTCAGCAGGCGCATCGCACTAACCACTAACGCAGGGTGGTAGGGGAAGGACGCGGGAAGATAACTTAAAGGTCACGTGAGCAGCAGGTCGAGTGTTCGAGTCACGAAAAAGGTTGATTCTCCGTTTGAAATGCATGAAAAATGCTAAATCTTAACGGTTCTTCAAGTTTGAATTGAAAATCGAGTTTTGGCGCCAGACTCAAAATATCTCGTACGATGGAAGCTGCATCATCCCTCTACACGAAACCATGGAGAGCGACACAAAATCAAAGACGGAAGTGTCACTTTTCTGATGAAATCCGCGATCCTGCGTTCTTTTCGTCCCCTAAACCGCCATTTTGTGAAAAGCCGTTAAAGTGTACTTCGGGCTAACCGTGGCATACCAAACTTTGTGGATTCGGGTAATTCGGGACCTCTCCTTTGAAAAATTAAAATTTGGTAACGATAGAACCACGCAAAGTATGAAAAATTCAAGAAACAAAAAAAGACAATCTCCTTCTCGTCCCCTAAGGAGCCCTTCTCGATCCCAGAGCCATTTCTTCGATTTCGAGCAATCGAGTTCAAATTTTACACAGAGGTAGATCAAGTCAAGGGAACAAAAAAAGTTAAGTGCCATTTCGAGATATATCGAAAAACGCGGCCTCCATCTTGGAAAATGGCGGATTTTCTCCCGTGCGACCTGCACCTCCGCCCCTGGAAACGCATTCAAACTGGTTTCAGCAGGCGCATCGCACTAACCACTAACGCAGGGTGGTAGGGGAAGGACGCGGGAAGATAACTTAAAGGTCACGTGAGCAGCAGGTCGAGTGTTCGAGTCACGAAAAAGGTTGATTCTCCGTTTGAAATGCATGAAAAATGCTAAATCTTAACGGTTCTTCAAGTTTGAATTGAAAATCGAGTATTGGCGCCAGACTCAAAATATCACGTAGGATGGAAGCTGCATCATCCCTCTACACGAAACCATGGAGAGCGACACAAAATCAAAGACGGAAGTGTCACTTTTCTGATGAAATCCGCGATCCTGCGTTCTTTTCGTCCCCTAAACCGCCATTTTGTGAAAAGCCGTTAAAGTGTACTTCGGGCTAACCGTGGCATACCAAACTTTGTGGATTCGGGTAATTCGGGACCTCTCCTTTGAAAAATGAAAATTTGGTAACGATCGAACCACGCAAAGTATGAAAAATTCAAGAAACAAAAAAAGACATTCTCCTTCTCGTCCCCTAAGGAGCCCTTCTCGACCCCAGAGCCATTTCTTCGATTTCGAGCAATCGAGTTCAAATTTTACACAGAGGTAGATCAAGTCAAGGGAACAAAAAAAGTTAAATGCCATTTCGAGATATCTTGAAAAACGCGGCCTCCATCTTGGAAAATGGCGGATTTTCTCCCGTGCGACCTCCACCTCCGCCACTGAAAACGCATTCAAACTGGTTTCAGCAGGCGCACGGCACTACCCACTAACGCAGGGTGGTAGGGGAAGGACGCGGGAAGATAACTTAAAGGTCACGTGAGCAGCAGGTCGAGTGTTCGAGTCACGAAAGAGGTTGATTCTCCGTTTGAAATGAATGAAAAATGCTAAATCTTAACGGTTTTTCAAGTTTGAATTGAAAATCGAGTTTTGGCGCCAGACTCAAAATATCTCGTAGGATGGAAGCTGCATCATCCCTCTACACGAAACAATGGAGAGCGACACAAAATCAAAGATGGAAGTGTCACTTTTCTGATGAAATCCGCGATCCTGCGTTCTTTTCGTCCCCTAAACCGCCATTTTGTGAAAAGCCGTTAAAGTGTACTTCGGGCTAACCGTGGCATACCAAACTTTGTAGATTCGGGTAATTCGAGACCTCTCCTTTGAAAAATTAAAATTTGGTAACGATCGAACCACGCAAAGTATGAAAAATTCAAGAAACAAAAAAAGACAATCTCCTTCTCGTCCCCTAAGGAGCCCTTCTCGACCCCAGAGCCATTTCTTCGATTTCGAGCAATCGAGTTCAAATTTTACACAGAGGTAGATCAAGTCAAGGGAACAAAAAAAGTTAAGTGCCATTTCGAGATATATCGAAAAACGCGGCCTCCATCTTGGAAAATGGCGGATTTTCTCCCGTGCGACCTGCACCTCCGCCCCTGGAAACGCATTCAAACTGGTTTCAGCAGGCGCATCGCACTAACCACTAACGCAGGGTGGTAGGGGAAGGACGCGGGAAGATAACTTAAAGGTCACGTGAGCAGCAGTTCGAGTGTTCGAGTCACGAAAAAGGTTGATTCTCCGTTTGAAATGCATGAAAAATGCTAAATCTTAACGGTTCTTCAAGTTTGAATTGAAAATCGAGTTTTGGCGCCAGACTCAAAATATCTCGTAGGATGGAAGCTGCATCATCCCTCTACACGAAACCATGGAGAGCGACACAAAATCAAAGATGGAAGTGTCACTTTTCTGATGAAATCCGCGATCCTGCGTTCTTTTCGTCCCCTAAACCGCCATTTTGTGAAAAGCCGTTAAAGTGTACTTTCCGAATGGCCAGGTTAACGAACGTGGAAGGATAACCTGACGGTAAAGTGTCCGAGTCTCTTGAAAAGTATGATTCTTGAGTGAAAATGGTAATTTTCACAATTTTATAGAAAATTTATTTTGATCCAATAGTCATAATTTTTGGATGGAAGCAAGCAGGATCTTTCCTCTAAAGGAATTTGTTGACGCGAGGTCAATTGGGAAGACTAGTGTGTATTTTTGGAAAGCCAATCTGATAGCCTGCGCCGTTACTAGATTATTTTTCTCATTCCTCGATTATTTCTTAATCTCGATAACAAGGCGCTCGGTTAAGAAAAACGCTAACTTATAAGCCAGGGAGACGAAGCAAGAACGTGGCGAGGTAGCCTGACCGGTGACTTGACAGGGAAGTTACAGGTTCGAGTCACCAGACTCCAGCAAATTGTGATATCCGAGCAAAAATCAAGGCTGAAAATGCCATATGGAATCCATTTGAAAAGCCGTTAATTTTGGCGGGAAATTTGAAAAAGGCACTTGGTGTGGGGATTGCATAAAGTATTTATCTCGATCGAGAATGAATTTGGATATGGTATAAATTTCCTCAAGGCCTGAAATAACGACCAAGTGGCCGACCATGCAAGATCACTAGTTGGCGGTTTTTGTCAAAAAACTTTATTTCTAGTTAACCAAGTAAAACAAAAGTAATATAATTTTGGTAATGCCTGACCTCCGCTTTAAGGAAAGTACAGCACCGACGCCATAATCTGGCGCTTAGTATGAAAAAAATATGTAAAAAGTCCGTTCCGGGCAGTTTCTGCCCGTTCCGTGCCACTTTTCACCAGGCACAAAATGGCAGAAAAAAAGTATTTCTGGGTAACCGAGAAGATCAAAACTTTGGAATCTGGTAGAGTGGGACATCCCCCATAAGGAAAATACAGCAGCACAACGCTAGCGTGGAGCTAAGTATGAGAAAATGCTAGAAAAAGGGCCGAAAACGCGATAATCTCTCCTCGAGCAGGAACGGAAATTTTATCTTAAAAAATGCATTCCTCCTTAAGCGAGATAAACCAAACTTTGGATTGTAATAACGTGGGAACTCTTCTTCGAGGATATAACAGTTTCACAAAAATCAAATAGCGATTAGTATGATAAAATTCAAGAAAATGGAGAAAAATTCCTTTTCCAAAATGGCGGCCTTATTTTTTGGGATATGTTGGAAACGCATTTACACGTCGGATTCGTTTAATATTCTTTATCGTTGGTCAAAAACTGAGCTCTCTAGCTCAAAGTTAAAAAAAAATCCGAAACTTGAAGGAGCGCCATCCTATCTCTCGCTCCATCCAAGAAGTGCACATTTTTAAATGACTCGAATATGCGTTTCAAAAGAATGTCTCGAAACTGGACTTACGTTCATTTTCACCATTTTGTAACACTTTCACAAAATTATGGACAAAAGACCGATAATGGCCAACTTCATTCCTTGCAAATTTTTGGACCTCAAACTGCAGAAAAGAGCCCATTTCAAAACTTGAAATGAAAGAAAATCCTAACCCCTAAGCCAGGGTGAAAGGGGAAGGACCTGGCAGGATAACATGAAGGTACAGTAACCAGCAGGTTGAGGGTTCGAGTCACGGGAAAGGTTTCATTCCCTACCTCAAATTCAGGGAAAATGCTAAATTTACACGATTTTTAACATGGAATCGAAACGGAATTTCTGCTCTCTGGAAGGCGACCGATTCGAACCTTCTAACGAGGGCGCTCTACATGGTTTCGTGTAGAGGGATGATGCAGCTACCATCCTACGAGACATTTTGAGTCTGGCGCAAAAAGTCGATTTTCAATTCAAACTTGAAGAACCGTTAAGATTTAGCATTTTTCATGCATTTCAAACGGAGAATCAACCTTTTTCGTGACTCGAACACTCGACCTGCTGCTCACGTGACCTTTAAGTTATCTTCCCGCGTCCTTCCCCTACCACCCTGCGTTAGTGGTTAGTGCGATGCGCCTGCTGAAACCGGTTTGAATGCGTTTCCAGGGGCGGAGGTGCAGGTCGCACGGGAGAAAATCCGCCATTTTCCAAGATGGAGGCCGCGTTTTTCAAGATATCTCGTAATGGCATTTAACTTTTTTTGTTCCCTTGACTTGATCTACCTCTGTGTAAAATTTGAACTCGATTGCTCGAAATCGAAGAAATGGCTCTGGGGTCGAGAAGGGCTCCTTAGGGGACGAGAAGGAGATTTTCTCTTGAATTTTTCATACTTTGCGTGGTTCGATCGTTACCAAATTTTAATTTTTCAAAGGAGAGGTCTCGAATTACCCGAATCTACAAAGTTTGGTATGCCACGGTTAGCCCGAAGTACACTTTAACGGCTTTTCACAAAATGGCGGTTTAGGGGACGAAAAGAACGCAGGATCGCGGATTTCATCAGAAAAGTGACACTTCCATCTTTGATTTTGTGTCGCACTCCATTGTTTCGTGTAGAGGGATGATGCAGCTTCCATCCTACGAGATATTTTGAGTCTGGCGCCAAAACTCGATTTTCAATTCAAACTTGAAAAACCGTTAAGATTTAGCATTTTTCATTCATTTCAAACGGAGAATCAACCTCTTTCGTGACTCGAACACTCGACCTGCTGCTCACGTGACCTTTAAGTTATCTTCCCGCGTCCTTCCCCTACCACCCTGCGTTAGTGGTTAGTGCGATGCGCCTGCTGAAACCAGTTTGAATGCGTTTCCAGGGGCGGAGGTGCAGGTCGCATGGGAGAAAATCCGCCATTTTCCAAGATGGAGGCCGCGTTTTTCGAGATATCTCGAAATGGCATTTAACTTTTTTTGTTCCCTTGACTTGATCTACCTCTGTGTAAAATGTGAACTCGATTGCTCCGAATCGAAGAAATGGCTCTGGGGTCGAGAAGGGCTCCTTAGGGGACGAGAAGGAGATTTTCTCTTGAATTTTTCATACTTTGCGTGGTTCGATCGTTACCAAATTTTAATTTTTCAAAGGAGAGGTCCCGAATTACCCGAATCCACAAAGTTTGGTATGCCACGGTTAGCCCGAAGTACACTTTAACGGCTTTTCACAAAATGGCGGTTTAGGGGACGAAAAGAACTCAGGATCGCGGATTTCATCAGAAAAGTGACACTTCCGTCTTTGATTTTGTATCGCTCTCCATGGTTTCGTGTAGAGGGATCCTACGAGATATTTTGAGTCTGGCGCCAAAACTCGATTTTCAATTCAAACTTGAAGAACCGTTAAGATTTAGCATTTTTCATGCATTTCAAACGGAGAATCAACCTTTTTCGTGACTCGAACACTCGACCTGCTGCTCACGTGACCTTTAAGTTATCTTCCCGCGTCCTTCCCCTACCACCCTGCGTTAGTGGTTAGTGCGATGCGCCTGCTGAAACCAGTTTGAATGCGTTTCCAGGGGCGGAGGTGCAGGTCGCACGGGAGAAAATCCGCCATTTTCCAAGATGGAGGCCGCGTTTTTCAAGATATCTCGAAATGGCATTTAACTTTTTTTGTTCCCTTCACTTGATCTACCTCTGTGTAAAATTTGAACTCGATTGCTCGAAATCGAAGAAATGGCTCTGGGGTCGAGAAGGGCTCCTTAGGGGACGAAAAGTGGATTGTCTTTTTTTGTTTCTTGAATTTTTCATACTTTGCGTGGTTCGATCGTTACCAAATTTTAATTTTTCAAAGGAGAGGTCCCGAATTACCCGAATCCACAAAGTTTGGTATGCCACGGTTAGCCCGAAGTACACTTTAACGGCTTTTCACAAAATGGCGGTTTAGGGGACGAAATGAACGCAGGATCGCGGATTTCATCAGAAAAGTGACACTTCCATCTTTGATTTTGTGTCGCTCTCCATAGTTTCGTGTAGAGGGATAATGCAGCTTCCTTCCTACGAGATATTTTGAGTCTGGCGCCAAAACTCGGTTTTCAATTCAAACTTGAAGAACCGTTAAGATTTAGCATTTTTCATTCATTTCAAACGGAGAATCAACCTCTTTCGTGACTCGAACACTCGACCTGCTGCTCACGTGACCTTTAAGTTATCTTCCCGCGTCCTTCCCCTACCACCCTGCGTTAGTGGTTAGTGCGATGCGCCTGCTGAAACCAGTTTGAATGCGTTTTCAGGGGCGGAGGTGGAGGTCGCACGGGAGAAAATCCGCCATTTTCCAAGATGGAGGCCGCGTTTTTCAAGATATCTCGAAATGGCATTTAACTTTTTTTGTTCCCTTCACTTGATCTACCTCTGTGTAAAATTTGAACTCGATTGCTCGAAATCGAAGAAATGGCTCTGGGGTCGAGAAGGGCTCCTTAGGGGACGAGAAGGAGATTGTCTTTTTTTGTTTCTTGAATTTTTCATACTTCGAGTGGTTCGATCGTTACCAAATTTTAATTTTTCAAAGGAGAGGTCCCGAATTACCCGAATCCACAAAGTTTGGTATGCCACGGTTAGCCCGAAGTACACTTTAATGGCTTTTCACAAAATGGCGGTTTAGGGGACGAAAAGAACGCAGGATCGCGGATTTCATCAGAAAAGTGACACTTCCATCTTTGATTTTGTGTCGCTCTCCATAGTTTCGTGTAGAGGGATGATGCAGCTTCCTTCCTACGAGATATTTTGAGTCTGGCGCCAAAACTCGGTTTTCAATTCAAACTTGAAGAACCGTTAAGATTTAGCATTTTTCATTCATTTCAAACGGAGAATCAACCTCTTTCGTGACTCGAACACTCGACCTGCTGCTCACGTGTCCTTTAAGTTATCTTCCCGCGTCCTTCCCCTACCACCCTGCGTTAGTGGTTAGTGCGATGCGCCTGCTGAAACCAGTTTGAATGCGTTTTCAGGGGCGGAGGTGGAGGTCGCACGGGAGAAAATCCGCCATTTTCCAAGATGGAGGCCGCGTTTTTCAAGATATCTCGAAATGGCACTTAACTTTTTTTGTTCCCTTCACTTGATCTACCTCTGTGTAAAATTTGAACTCGATTGCTCGAAATCGAAGAAATGGCTCTGGGGTCGAGAAGGGCTCCTTAGGGGACGAGAAGAAGATTGTCTTTTCTTGTTTCTTGAATTTTTCATACTTTGAGTGGTTCGATCGTTACCAAATTTTAATTTTTCAAAGGAGAGGTCCCGAATTACCCGAATCCACAAAATTTGGTATGCCACGGTTAGCCCGAAGTACACTTTAACGGCTTTTCACAAAATGGCGGTTTAGGGGACGAAAAGAACGCAGGATCGCGGATTTCATCAGAAAAGTGACACTTCCGTCTTTGATTTTGTGTCGCTCTCCATGGTTTCGTGTAGAGGGATGATGCAGCTTCCATCCTACGAGATATTTTGAGTCTGGCGCCAAAACTCGATTTTCAATTCAAACTGAAGAACCGTTAAGATTTAGCATTTTTCATGCATTTCAAACGGAGAATCAACCTTTTTCGTGACTCGAACACTGGACCTGCTGCTCACGTGACCTTTAAGTTATCTTCCCGCGTCCTTCCCCTACCACCCTGCGTTAGTGGTTAGTGCGATGCGCCTGCTGAAAGCAGTTTGAATGCGTTTCCAGGGGCGGAGGTGCAGGTCGCACGGGAGAAAATCCGCCATTTTCCAAGATGGAGGCCGCGTTTTTCAAGATATCTCGAAATGGCATTTAACTTTTTTTGTTCCCTTGACTTGATCTACCTCTGTGTAAAATGTGAACTCGATTGCTCGAAATCGAAGAAATGGCTCTGGGGTCGAGAAGGGCTCCTTAGGGGACGAGAAGGAGATTGTCTTTTTTTGTTTCTTGAATTATTCATACTTTGCGTGGTTCGATCGTTACCAAATTTTAATTTTTCAAAGGAGAGGTCCCGAATTACCCGAATCCACAAAGTTTGGTATGCCACGGTTAGCCCGAAGTACACTTTAACGGCTTTTCACAAAATGGATGTTTAGGTAATGAAAAGAACGCAGGATCGCGGATTTCATCAGAAAAGTGACACTTCCATCTTTGATTTTGTGTCGCTCTCCATGGTTTCGTGTAGAGGGATGATGCAGCTTCCATCCTACGAGATATTTTGAGGCTGGCGCCAAAACTCGATTTTCAATTCAAACTTGAAGAACCGTTAAGATTTAGCATTTTTCATTCATTTCAAACGGAGAATCAACCTCTTTCGTGACTCGAACACTCGACCTGCTGCTCACGTGACCTTTAAGTTATCTTCCCGCGTCCTTCCCCTACCACCCTGCGTTAGTGGTTAGTGCGATGCGCCTGCTGAAACCAGTTTGAATGCGTTTTCAGGGGCGGAGGTGCAGGTCGCTGGGGACGAAATCCGCCATTTTCCAAGATGGAGGCCGCGATTTTGGAGATATCTGAAAATCGCATTCGAAACTTTTATTCCTTTGACCTGGGCTACCTTCGTGCCGAATTTTGATTCCCTAGCTCGAAGTTGAAAAGTCCAAAAACATAGAAAACAGCGATTTTGAGGTTCGGGAGTTTTTTTTCATTATCTACATGCATATACGATTCATTTAAAAAAAAAAGGTTTTTTGATTTTAGGGTGAAGAGTGACCGAAAAATAGCCGTTTTCTCTTTGGGGGTGGGAGGTATCTGGGTGACTTGACACAAGTCTTTCCCAGTTTGGGTATAATAACGGCAATGGACGTAAGGGTGTCCGAGAAAGAAGTTACGCTGGGAAAAGTGAAGAATGATTGAGTTTTCCCAGTGTGCTTGCACAAAAGGGCAATACCTGCAGAAGCAACCGCATGTGTATTGAGTCTGGGAGAAGTGTGTGAGAAAGAGAAGTTTCCCAGGCGGTTATAATAGCGGCAATGGGCCGCAGAGTGCTGGTGCGAATAAAAGAGGAGAGGTGGAAAGCTCCATGGTTTATAAAGAGCGAATCAATTCTCTTAGACTATTGGGGGGAGTAGGTGCCCTGTGAGTATGTGGCGACCACAGGGCGAAAGAGCAAGTTGGGTCCGCTTGCGAGTCACGGAGAGATGGAGCAACCACCTGCGAGGGCGATGGAACTTGGCTGGAACCACGCTTGCAGTTCGTGATAGATTGCTCTGTCTGGGAAAAGTGAAGAATGATTGAGTTTTCCCAGTGTGCTTGCACAAAAGGACAATACCTGCAGAAGGAACCGCATGTGTATTGAGTCTGGGAGAAGTGTGTGAGAAAGAGAAGTTCCCCAGGCTGTTATAATGGCGGGAATGGGCCGCAGTGTGCTGGTGCGAATTAAAGAGGAAAGGTGGAAAGCTCCATGGTTTATAAAGAGCAAATCAATTCTTAATGACTATTAGGGGGAGTAGGTGCCCTGTGAGTATGTGGCGACCACAGGGCGAAAGAGCAAGTTGGGTCCGCTTGCGAGTCACGGAGAGATGGAGCAACCACCTGCGAGGGCGATGGAACTTGGCTGGAACCACGGTTGCAGTTCGTGATAGATTGCTCTGTCTTGAAAAAGTGAAGAATGATTGAGTTTTCCCAGTGTGCTTGCACAAAAGGGCAATACCTGCAGAAGGAACCGCATGTGTATTGAGTCTGGGAGAAGTGTGTGAGAAAGAGAAGTTCCCCAGGCTGTTATAATGGCGGCAATGGGCCGCAGAGTGCTGGTGCGAATTAAAGAGGAGAGGTGGCAAGCTCCATGGTTTATAAAGAGCAAATCAATTCTTAATGACTATTGGGGGGAGTAGGTGCCCTGTGAGTATTTTTAACCATGCAAACTTGCACCTCTATCGTTACATTAAGCAACAGATGCAAGCTCAACTAAAGTCAAAGAGTAGTAGCTTGGGAAAAGCTTTCTCTTTGCTTCTATGCGACTTTAGTCGCAAGCTCAACGTTTGACGGTCTAAATACCGATATACGGTAACAGCCTGGGAAACTTCTCTTTCTCACACACTTCTCCCAGACTCAATACACATGCGGTTCCTTCTGCAGGTATTGCCCTTTTGTGCACTTTGACTTTAGTTGAGCTTGCATCTGTTGCTTAATGTAACGATAGAGGTGCAAGTTTGCATGGTTAGGTTAGGTTAGGTTAGGTTAGGTTAGGTTATCTGCTTCTGTCGTGGTAACCAAAATCCAACCTCCGAATGTAACGAAAGACTATATTGTAGCACATATACGAGGATCGATTTATGGAACCAGTTGAGAAAGAGATTTATCGACTGGATTAAACAAAATGTTTCTCAATGTTTGTTTTAAATTAAATGTTCATTTATTGTTTCAAATAACATGCAACAGAGTGAAGGTACATAATTCACACTTTTCTTTACATTAAATTTGGGAGATACACATTCAAGTTCGTAAAGTTTCTCAATATTTGTTTTAAATTAAATATTCATTTATTATTTCAAATCACATGCAACAGAGTGAAAGTACATAATTCTTTATCAACAATAAGTGAATTATTTAAACTTTCACTCCACAATACACAAAATAGAAGACACTTTTCTTTACATTTTATTTGGAAGATACACATTCAAGTTCGTAAAGTTTCTCAATATTTCATTTAAATTAAATGTTCATTTTATTATTTCAAATCACATGCAACAGAGTGAAAGTACAAAATTATTTATTAACAATGAGTGATTTATTTAAACTGCACTCCACAGTGCACATAATAGAAAACACTTTTCTCTACATTAAATTTGCAAGATACACATTCAAGTTCGTTTCCAATGTCCATGAGAGAAAACAATACAATGTTTCAGTTTAATTAACAAGTGTAATTTAACATTGTTTTAATCGTTTCTTGTTCCCCGAAGCACGTAACCATCTTCCAATCTCACGATACTCGGCGAGACAGCGTTCTGCCTCGTCTGACGAAATGGCCTTCCTCCGAAGCTCAAGAAATTTAACAAAACGTGAAATGGAACCTAGATAAGATAGACACGTCCCAGGTCTTCTATCCCGTATTTGATCTCTAAAGAAGAGGCCGACTTTGGCAATTGCCGGTTCCTTGGCGATTTTGTCGTGACGTTCCAGACCGGCGGTGTGGATGACCGACTTCGCCTGTGACATGTGCTGTGCTGCCATCCTCGGATCGGTGCTGGCATCCGTCGATCTCAACCACTCCCGGAATTCAGCAAACGGGTCCATGGGGAGCTCATTCGACGGATGAGCTTCCTCGTCGTTGTGGTTGGCAACCTGCTCCAAGCAGTTCGACGAGTCGGCCGTGATCTTTCCGAAAGGCATCTTCCGCATGAGCTGATCATGTTCCATCGCGTTCTTCTCGTAACCGTGAACAAACTTGCAGTGCTTATCCAACCTTTTCACCTTCGAGGGACAACCAGGAAGAGGACAGTCCTTGCGACGCCCTGCCCTGATACATTCCCTCAATCCTCCCGGCGTGTAGCGATAGCTCGCAGATCTCTCGTGGCTCCAGGAATGCTTCCTGCGGAGATGTCTCGGGACGTTGACTAAACTGGCTTCACATTCGGGACAGACCTTCTTCATCCTCTTGCGCTCGCTGCCGGTAACCTGAAAAGATAAGAAGTTCCAAGTAATTATAATCAAGCTTTCCGATCGCACAATTTTAAAGATGAATCGGACAAAAAAAGTTTAAAACATGCATCATATTGCTATCCTGGCAATGCAGTGGACGTGGGTTCGAATCCCGGCCAACATGACACCGTCGTGATTTCCTCAAATGCATAAAATGTACTGGGAGTTTACGTGGAATAGAACACCATTCAAAGGAGTAAGCAACAATGGGAGCAAGTACCTTGTGCAAAACATTCATGCCCAAATGCACGTTGTAATGTGTACTAAATACGTAAGAATGATGTTTTTAATGCGTGATAAATGAAGTATAAGTAAGCAAGCATACAAACAAATGTAACAAAAAGTTACTATATCAAGATAAATTATTACAATTATAATATAGATTGATTAGAAAGAAAACTTTACACTTGAATACACGCACACAGAATGAAAGTAAAAAATTACCATGGCCTTTCCCTTGATCCTTCTGAACGCTCGCAAGAGCCCCATCGTAAAGGCGACATCCTTTGGAACTAGCGAGTTTGACTCCGTTTCCTGCAACTCTGGGAGAGTGGTTAGAGTTTGAACGGTTTCGGTCTCCCTCGGCTTCAGGCCTTCCAACTCGATGCGGCCAACTTCCTCTGCCTGGTGAGGCATGACTCGCAAGAATCCACCTTCTCCCTCAAATTTGTCGATGGGTGCAACAGCATCGCTGCTCACCGAGGTGCATTGGTCTTCAGGTTCCTCCATGAAGCTCAAAGAACTGTGCGGAAAGTAGCACAAACCCCAAATGCAACAGAGAGAAGATGACACGCTTCCTTTTATAAGCGAAGATAACGGATGCCAAAAGCCAAACAGGGAGTCGCAAAGATCAGGGTGTCCTCTGGAGACCGTGACTTGTGCTACATAGCAACGCGAACAGCTTTAGGTGATTGCATCACCACTCATCCCCGTCTTCGCGATTAGCGAAAAGTGTCAGAATAGCGAATTAGAAGTAAACCACAGGAATGGAATGAATGAATGAAATTACTTCTAGGACGGTAAGGCTAATCGGGACTTTACCTACAGTGTACCATTATGTGTATCGAACCCGTGACCCCTTTATTACAAAGCGTCCAGCTACATAAATAATATATCATAATTAATAATTTGTGTAGTTATGTTGTTGAATACGTAACTCATTACATTGAACCTATCAGATATTTTTATGATATATATATGCTGGTGCCGACCTCCGTGGGGTAGTGGTTAGCACGACAAATCCCGGTGTATCATCACTTGTCCTTACCTTGGCAATTATCCGTCAATCAATCAACATCCTGGATGCATACACGTGTAATGTAACTCTTTCCATAAGGAAAGGTTAAGGTTTTCTCACAGAAATATTGATTGATTTGGTGTTTTAGGTCCACTTTGTGCACAGTAAGGCTAATCGGGATGCGACCTACAGTTTAAAGTGGGATCCTAACCACTATGTACCTCTACCGGGTATCGAACCCGGGACCCCTTGATTACAAGGCGACGAACGCTACCACTGCGCCATCGGGGAGGCCCTTACACATAAATATTCAATTGCAGGTAGATTCTTACACATCATTAGAAAAATAGTAATGTACGTAATTTCCATGTTTTATTGCGTAATCTATACAATACCTCACAAAAATAGCAATTACGTTAAACATTGATATCTAGAGTACACTTACACGATTAAAATAATGAGAGCACCACTTGTCGGAAAACATTTTCCCTTATCTACAGTGATCACAACAAAGATGAGAGATACATTGGTTGAAAATACATTTGTTCACACTTGAAGGATTGATCTAACTTTTTTTCAAATTACACTAAAGATGAGAGATTATGATTAAAAATACACCAAATGCATTTGTTCATACTTGAACGATCGATCTAGCCTTATTTCAAATTATACTATAGATGAGAGATAATTATACATTTGTTCAAACATATTTCAAATTACACTGCGCCACAACACAAACTGAAACATACACGTGTCAATTTCACAAAGGCTGAATGTCCTCATTTCTTATTGCATCCGAGTGTGGTGCGCTGGTTGGTTTCCTCAGCATGTTTTGAAGGGTTACCGATGTTAAAGCACTCTGGTAGGGACGCGTGTAAAACTTGTAAGTGTTCTCAGCCGTGGTGAGCGAATGGCTCATCAAACCTGCCAGATCGTTCCTTTCGTTCGGCGCTTGGGAGTGTACAAGAGAAACAGCCGTCTTTCTCATAACCCTGGAGGTAATCTTGGTGTTGCACCCAGCCTGGGCCCATATACTCTGTATGCAGTGTGAAAATTGGGAAACCGACATCCTCTTCCCTCCGTCGGTAACGAAGACAAAGTCGTGATCGGGGAAACAGCCGGGTCTAATGTTTTCAACGTAGGTCTTCAAATGGCCGTACACTTTTTGGGTGACGCAAATGTTAGCAGGTCCACAGTGTGCCGCCGTCTTGTGATCATGAACTCTAATGACGTGCACATCACGTTTCCCTTCCTCCACCTGTACCTGCAAGCAGGAAGTCTCCTGGAATTCCTTCAGTGTCATGTTTACTATTGCTGCCGGCCTTTGCGCGGTGGAGAGTAGAATCTGCAACAACAAGTAGTTGCGGACGGTGGCGCGATCAGCTCTCGATGGCTTGAAGCTTTCGTCCGAAGTTACCTTCCGCATTATCTCCTCGAAGCGCCGGGATACCGGCCCATTTTCAAACTTTGACACATTTTCGGGGGTTACGGCATTTTTCTGTTCTATTTCCATCACCTCGGATCGCCTCTTCTTCTCCAGAACTCGGAACGATTTTGCCCATTTCTGGTAGTGACCCAGACAGCATCCAGCTTGCTCGGAAGTAACCAATCTCCGCTGCAGCGCAAATTTCACAAGGTTCGACAGAGAACCGAGGTAGGAGAGGCAAGTTCCCGGTCTTCGGTCGGCCAGGCTGTCTTCGAAAAAAGCTCTAGTCTTGGAGATCCCTCGATCCGAAGCTAACTCGTTCAGATGTTCCACGCAAGCAAAGTCGATCGCCGACTTTGCCTGAAACGCATGCTGATCCACTATCCGACGTTCCCTTACGAGCCCGCCATCCAGCGTCCCAAGCCACGACCGAAAATCTGCATACAGTAGTTCCGATATCACCGATCTTGCATCCACTACATCCTCCTCTTCATATTCTCCACCAGCACCATCTTCATCCTCTCGACACGAACTTGCGTCGACTCTCCTTCGCCGCTCCTCTGCAAGCAGACCTCTGTAGTCCTTGGAATTCCTGTCGTATCCGTGAACCACCACCGCATGCTGGTCCAACCTCCTCACCTTAGCAGGGCAGCCGGAAATCGGGCAAACTTTCAAACGTCTCTTTTGAACGCTTTTCCTCAAAGAGCTTGGCAAGTAACGGAATGCAGAAGACTTCTCGCGGCTCCATCCGTGTTTGTTTCGGAGATGCCTCGGGACGTCCATCATGGAAATTCCGCAAGCCGGGCACACCTTCCTGTTGCGTGCACGCTTGCTTTCCTGGAGACAAAAGAAAGCAAAGTTTTACTTTACATCTTAAATACCATTTTTCATTCACAATGAAACATAAATAGCACATACAGGTAAGAGTATTACAAGTGTACCCAGATAAAGCTGTCAATCAGAAAACCCCAGGTGGCCGGCCACCTCAGGTAGCCGGGAACCAACCAACCGTGAAACATAAAGAGCACATACAGGTAAGACGATTACAAGTGTCAATCATATCACCCCAGGTGTTGCGGAATGACGAAAGGCAGATGCGAAAGTGCTTTAAAACAATGCAGAAAGTTGATATTTTGAATGAGAACAAATATTCGGGTAAAATGCCGTAAACGTGTCTAAACCAATGCAGAATGTTGAATCACTACCTTCACTTAAAACCAAGATTAAACTCACCATCCAGGGGAGGTGCCAGATCAAGTTCCACCTTGACCGCTCACCGTCTTGCTCCAGCTATAGAAGAGAGACCTCTTCAAGAGGTTGCAGAGACGTCAACTGAGGATAAGCACGCTCGAACGTAGGCTTTGTGTTTCCATGTTCACTGTGCTCCCAGAGCACGCTACATGATTTGTGCTTCGATGGAGTCGCAAGGACGCTACAGCATTTGTGCCTCAATGGAAACTGTGCTTATATAGGATCCCACTTTAAACTGTAGGTCCAGTCCTGATTAGCCTTTCTGTGCATAAAGTGGACTTAACAATTAAATATTTATTTTTGCGATTAAACCAAATGGTTCGAGTCCCACTTTAAACAGCAGGTCCAGTCCTGATTAGCCTTTCTGTGCATAAAGTGGACTTAACAATTAAATATTCATTTTTGCGATTAAACCAAATGGTTCGAATTCCACTTTAAACTGTAGGTTCAGTCCTGGTTAGACTTTCTGTGCATAAAGTGGACTTAACAATTAAATATTCATTTTTGCAATTAAACCAAATGGTTCAAGTCCCACTTTAAACTGTAGGTCCAGTCCTGATTAGCCTTTCTGTGCATAAAGTGGACTTAACAATTAAATATTCATTTTTGGGATTAAACCAAATGGTTCGAATTCCACTTTAAACTGTTGGTTCAGTCCTGGTTAGCCTTTCTGTGCATAAAGTGGACTTAACAATTAAATATTCATTTTTGCGATTAAACCAAATGGTTCGAGTCCCACTTTAAACTGTAGGTCCAGTCCTGATTAGCCTTTCTGTGCATAAAGTGGACTTAACAATTAAATATTCATTTTTGCAATTAAACCAAATGGTTCGAGTCCCACTTTAAACTGTAGGTCCAGTCCTGATTAGCCTTTCTGTGCATAAAGTGGACTTAACAATTAAATATTCATTTTTGCGATTAAACCAAATGGTTCGAGTCCCACTTTAAACTGTAGGTCCAGTCCTGATTAGCCTTTCTGTGCATAAAGTGGACTTAACAATTAAATATTCATTTTTGCGATTAAACCAAATGGTTCGAGTCCCACTTTAAACTGTAGGTCCAGTCCTGATTAGCCTTTCTGTGCATAAAGTGGACTTAACAATTAAATATTCATTTTTGCGATTAAACCAAATGGTTCGAATTCCACTTTAAACTGTAGGTTCAGTCCTGGTTAGACTTTCTGTGCATAAAGTGGACTTAACAATTAAATATTCATTTTTGCAATTAAACAAAATGGTTCAAGTCCCACTTTAAACTGTAGGTCCAGTCCTGATTAGCCTTTCTGTGCATAAAGTGGACTTAACAATTAAATATTCATTTTTGGGATTAAACCAAATGGTTCGAATTCCACTTTAAACTGTTGGTTCAGTCCTGGTTAGCCTTTCTGTGCATAAAGTGGACTTAACAATTAAATATTCATTTTTGCGATTAAACCAAATGGTTCGAGTCCCACTTTAAACTGTAGGTCCAGTCCTGATTAGCCTTTCTGTGCATAAAGTGGACTTAACAATTAAATATTCATTTTTGCAATTAAACCAAATGGTTCGAGTCCCACTTTAAACTGTAGGTCCAGTCCTGATTAGCCTTTCTGTGCATAAAGTGGACTTAACAATTAAATATTCATTTTTGCGATTAAACCAAATGGTTCGAGTCCCACTTTAAACTGTAGGTCCAGTCCTGATTAGCCTTTCTGTGCATAAAGTGGACTTAACAATTAAATATTCATTTTTGCAATTAAACCAAATGGTTCGAGTCCCACTTTAAACTGTAGGTCCAGTCCTGATTAGCCTTTCTGTGCATAAAGTGGACTTAACAATTAAATATTCATTTTTGCAATTAAACCAAATGGTTCAAGTCCCACTTTAAACTGTAGGTCCAGTCCTGATTAGCCTTTCTGTGCATAAAGTGGACTTAACAATTAAATATTCATTTTTGGGATTAAACCAAATGGTTCGAATTCCACTTTAAACTGTTGGTTCAGTCCTGGTTAGCCTTTCTGTGCATAAAGTGGACTTAACAATTAAATATTCATTTTTGCGATTAAACCAAATGGTTCGAGTCCCACTTTAAACTGTAGGTCCAGTCCTGATTAGCCTTTCTGTGCATAAAGTGGACTTAACAATTAAATATTCATTTTTGCAATTAAACCAAATGGTTCGAGTCCCACTTTAAACTGTAGGTCCAGTCCTGATTAGCCTTTCTGTGCATAAAGTGGACTTAACAATTAAATATTCATTTTTGCGATGAAACCAAATGGTTCGAGTCCCACTTTAAACTGTAGGTCCAGTCCTGATTAGCCTTTCTGTGCATAAAGTGGACTTAACAATTAAATATTCATTTTTGCGATTAAACCAAATGGTTCGAGTCCCACTTTAAACTGTAGGTCCAGTCCTGATTAGCCTTTCTGTGCATAAAGTGGACTTAACAATTAAATATTCATTTTTGCAATTAAACCAAATGGTTCGAGTCCCACTTTAAACTGTAGGTCCAGTCCTGATTAGCCTTTCTGTGCATAAAGTGGACTTAACAATTAAATATTCATTTTTGCGATTAAACCAAATGGTTCGAGTCCCACTTTAAACTGTAGGTCCAGTCCTGATTAGCCTTTCTGTGCATAAAGTGGACTTAACAATTAAATATTCATTTTTGCAATTAAACCAAATGGTTCGAGTCCCACTTTAAACTGTAGGTCCAGTCCTGATTAGCCTTTCTGTGCATAAAGTGGACTTAACAATTAAATATTCATTTTTGCAATTAAACCAAATGGTTCAAATCCCACTTTAAACTGTAGGTCCAGTCCTGATTAGCCTTTCTGTGCATAAAGTGGACTTAACAATTAAATATTCATTTTTGGGATTAAACCAAATGGTTCGAATTCCACTTAAAACTGTTGGTTCAGTCCTGGTTAGCCTTTCTGTGCATAAAGTGGACTTAACAATTAAATATTCATTTTTGCGATTAAACCAAATGGTTCGAGTCCCACTTTAAACTGTAGGTCCAGTCCTGATTAGCCTTTCTGTGCATAAAGTGGACTTAACAATTAAATATTCATTTTTGCAATTAAACCAAATGGTTCGAGTCCCACTTTAAACTGTAGGTCCAGTCCTGATTAGCCTTTCTGTGCATAAAGTGGACTTAACAATTAAATATTCATTTTTGCGATGAAACCAAATGGTTCGAGTCCCACTTTAAACTGTAGGTCCAGTCCTGATTAGCCTTTCTGTGCATAAAGTGGACTTAACAATTAAATATTCATTTTTGCGATTAAACCAAATGGTTCGAGTCCCACTTTAAACTGTAGGTCCAGTCCTGATTAGCCTTTCTGTGCATAAAGTGGACTTAACAATTAAATATTCATTTTTGCGATTAAACCAAATGGTTCGAGTCCCACTTTAAACTGTAGGTCCAGTCCTGATTAGCCTTTCTGTGCATAAAGTGGACTTAACAATTAAATATTCATTTTTGCGATTAAACCAAATGGTTCGAGTCCCACATTAAACTGTAGGTCCAGTCCTGGTTAGCCTTTCTGTGCATAAAGTGGACTTAACAATTAAATATTCATTTTTGCGATTAAACCAAATGGTTCGAATTCCACTTTAAACTGTAGGTTCAGTCCTGGTTAGCCTTTCTGTGCATAAAGTGGACTTAACAATTAAATATTCATTTTTGGGATTAAACCAAATGGTTCGAGTCCCACTTTAAACTGTTGGTTCAGTCCTGGTTAGCCTTTCTGTGCATAAAGTGGACTTAACAATTAAATATTCATTTTTGCGATTAAACCAAATGGTTCGAGTCCCACTTTAAACTGCAGGTCCAGTCCTGATTAGCCTTTCTGTGCATAAAGTGGACTTAACAATTAAATATTCATTTTTGCAATTAAACCAAATGGTTCGAGTCCCACTTTAAACTGTAGGTCCAGTCCTGCTTAGCCTTTCTGTGCATAAAGTGGACTTAACAATTAAATATTCATTTTTGCGATTAAACCAAATGGTTCGAATTCCACTTTAAACTGTAGGTTCAGTCCTGGTTAGACTTTCTGTGCATAAAGTGGACCTAACAATTAAATATTCATTTTTGCAATTAAACCAAATGGTTCGAGTCCCACTTTAAACTGTAGGTCCAGTCCTGATTAGCATTTCTGTGCATAAAGTGGACTTAACAATTAAATAGTCATTTTGCGATTAAACCAAATGGTTCGAATTCCACTTTAAACTGTAGGTCCAGTCCTGATTAGCCTTTCTGTGCATAAAGTGGACTTTAAACAATTCAATCATCATCAACCACTGTCGTTGCGATTAACGATTATCATTACTCATTTCTTTAATTTTATCAAAACCAAAATATTCATTACAAAAACAAGAAGCAAAGATGGTTTAAATAAAATTCCATATTTATTTTTTTAAAAAAAGAAAAATAATTTTATTTAACAAAATAACAATAGAAAAAATAAGACAATGAATCACATACAATCAAAATAAATTACCAAATCTTATAAAAAAATAACAATAGAAAATAGAAAGCACATAGATATTTACAAATCAAAGAAGCCGAATGATACAATACAAGATACAATGAATATAAAATAATAATCGTAGATAATAATCAATAAAAAATAAACATAATTAAACACACAAGAAATATTATTTACAATATTAAAATCAAAGAAAAGCAAAATATTAAACACCTCGATGTTTATAATAATGATAACAACCACAATTAAACTAAAAATATTTACAAAGCTGCACCCTTCTCCTCCTCGTCAACCCTCACCCACCCCCGGGAAAGCGCCATCAGTCTCTTGTACTCTCTTGTACCCCGCTTCAATGAATGATCTTGAATAAGGTGCTGGCCCATCTTTATGACGCTTCCCCGGCAGCCGTCGACCTTACAATTGACGCGCCGGTCAGGATTCTTTATCTTCCTCATCCCCTCAGAGGAGGCAAAGTAGTCCTCCATCTGCTTGTTGGAATATAAGTGCCTCCTCCGAAGGTGCCGTGGAACAGTTGCCGACTCCTCCCCGCACTCTGGGCAGATCTTCTGCAAAATACAAAGAGGGAAGACAAAGGCATGAGTTTAACACCGACACGCAGAGATTTATCGATTTACAATTAAATACAGGCACAGAGCGAACATTTGAATTTCTACGAATAACTCACCTTCCGCCTTACGTTATTGTTCTTCTTCTTCTTCTTCAGTGCGGGTAGAGGTGGGGGTGTCGGAGCCTCCTCAATCTGTTGTTGTTGTTGTTGTTGTTGTAGATGCTGTTGTTGCATTTGGTGTGGCTGCTGCTGTTGTGGCTCTTCCTGTACCTGTGTTTCTTGTCGCTGCAAAGACAAAAATGAAAGAAAAATAGCTGTAGAAACGGACATAACAATTTAGAATATTGCACACACGAAAATACACGTGAAACATCGTCTCTGTTACCGTACTCAACTTACTATTAACTCGTCTACGATCTTCAAGGATCTTTCCAGTTGCTCCACCGACATGGTCTCGGGTTCCGGGATTCGTAACTCCCTCTGGTCAAGTTGAAGCTGCACCAATTCGCCGGAAATGGAGTCCAGGAATGCAACATCTTCGTCGGTAAGGCCTCCTTGGACTGGCGTTGCATAATTCGGCATCATAGGATCGTTACTGTTGGAGAAGAAAGGTATTCGTTTAATGAAAAGACATCGTTATGCGCGTGGCACAAAATAACACAACAAAATAGCGCATTTTAAAATCCACCCACTCACCTGAAATCCATCTTGAGATTTTCGATTCGCTTCCTTTCAGCTCCAAGACAAGCAATACAATGAAGGGAAGAAGAAACGGTTGCCCAAGGAAGATTTCCAGTTCGAATTTAAATTACGAGGTCATTTATTGGTCAATCAATCGGATTTACGCGACCGACCGGCCGAAGAAGAAGGGATGGGGTGGGGGAGAAATGAAGCTGGTCTCCCAAAGCAGGTGTCTGAGAACCGTGCATGACCGGTTTCCCCCACCAAGCTAAGCGCGATGGGTAGGGTAGATTTTTGGAAGCAAGAATCACAAGTCTGCCCGTTCTGATGTACAAATATACCTATTTCTATACTTCAAACTAAAGATTTCGCTAAGCCCTAAGAATGGGTGACAGAGGAAGGTCCCTGGAAGACAGACTAACGGTAAAGTAGCCAGGAGGTTGAGGGTTCGAGTCACGGGAAAATTTGATTCTCCATTCGAAATTCAGCGGAAATGGTCAATTTTACCCGTTTTTTAAAATTTAATAAAATATAAAGTTTTGGAAGAAAAGTTTCAAATTTCTGTAGAAAGCATGACTCGTCCTTCCACTACAAGAATATATGCAAGGGAAGCTAAACGCGATGCGTAGAGTACGTTTTATGAAGCCAAAATCACAAGTCTGCTGCAATTAACCCAGCTTCAATAAGACGAGTTGCAATTAAACCAGCCCTGTAGCAAACACCCAATTCCCGGTTTCATAAACCCAAAAATGTAACGAAAGACCATGGGTTTTGCAGCACGAAGACCAATTTGGATTAGGGTTAGGTTATCTGCTCCTATCCTAGGCCGCCGAAATCCAGATTGGGTATGTAGCACATGTAAGTGGAAAGATTTTTGAGACCAGTACGGAAAGACACTTTTCGACTTGGGAAACTGCAACGTCATTGCTCAAAGTGCAGGAAAACGCTTTCCGAATGGCCAGGTTAGCGAACGTGGAAGGATAGCCTGACGGTAAAGTAAGAATGGGGTTGAGTGTTCGAGTCACTTGAAAAGTATGATTCTTGAGTGAAAATGGTAATTTTCACAATTTAATAGAAAATTAATTTTGATCCAATACTCATAATTTTTGGATGGAGGGAAGCAGGAGGACGAGAGTGTATTTTTGGAAAGCAAATCCGATAGCCTGCGCCGTTACTACATTATTTTTCTCAGTCCTCGATTATTTCTTAATCTCGATAACAAGGCGCTCGGTTAAGAAAAACGCTAACTTATAAGCCAGGGTGACGAAGCAAGAACGTGGCGAGATAGCCTGACCGGTGACTTGACAGGGAAGTTACAGGTTCGAGTCACCAGACACCCGAAAATTATGATACCCGAGCGAAAATCAAGGCTGAGAATGCCATATGGAATCCATTTGAAAAGCAGTTAATTTTGGCGGGATATTTGAAAAATGCACTTGGCGTGGGGGATTGCATAAAGTAAATATTTCGAAAGAGAATGAATTTGGATATGGTATAAATTTCCTGAAGGCCTCAAATAACGACAAAATGGCCGACCATGCAAGATCACTAGCTGGCGTTTTTGGTCAAAAAAACGTTATTTCTAGTTAACCAAGAAAAAGAAAAGTAATATAATTTTGGTAATGTCTGACCTCCGCTTTAAGGAAAGTACAGCACCGAGCTTAGCATGAAAAAAATATGTAAAAAGTCCGTGCCAGTTTTCTCCAGGCACAAAATGGCAAAAAAAAAGTATTTCCGGGTAACCGAGAAGATCAAAACTTTGGAATCTGGTAGAGTGGGACATCCCCCATAAGGAAAATACAGCAGCACAACGCTAGCGTGGAGGTAAGTATGAGAAAATGCTAGAAAAAGGGCCGAAAACGCGATAATCTCTCCTCGAGCAGGAACGGGAATTTTATCTTAAAAAATGCATTCGTCCTTAAGCGAGATAAACCAAACTTTGGATTATAATAACGTCTGAACTCCTCTTCGAGGATATAACAGTTTCACAAAAATCAAGTAGCGATTAGTATGATAAAATTCAAGAAAATGGAGAAAAATTCCTTTTCCAAAATGGCGGCCTTATTTTTTGGGATATGTTGGAAACGCATTTACACGTCGGATTCGTTTAATATTCTTTATCGTTGGTCAAAAATTGAGCTCTCTAGCTCAAAGTTTAAAAAAAATCAGAAACTTGAAGGAGCGCCATCCTATCTCTCGCTCCATCCAAGAAGTGCACATTTTTAAATGACTCTAATATGCGTTACAAAAGAATGTCTCGAAACTAGACTTACGTTCATTTTCACCATTTTGTAACACTTTCACAAAATTATGGACAAAAGACCGATAATGGCCAACTTCATTTCTTGCAAATTTTTGTACCTCAAACTGCAGAAAACATCCCATTTCGAAACCTGAAATGAAAGAAAATCCTAACCCCTAAGCCAGGGTGAAAGGGGAAGGACCTGGCAGGATAACATGAAGGTACAGTAACCAGCAGGTTGAGGGTTCGAGTCACGGGAAAGGTTTGATTCCCTACCTCAAATTCAGGGAAAATGCTAAATTCACACGATCTTTAACATGGAATCGAAACGGAATTTCTGGAAGAAAGCTAGTAGGAGCTAAGATTCTTCCTTCCCCTACACGAATATATGCAAGGAAAGCTAACCGCGATATTTAGAGTACATTTTTGGAAGCACGTATCGTGTGCTGTTTTGGGTGCAAATAAGCCAGCTGAGATAAGACCAGTTGCAAGTATACCAGCTCTGTAGCAAACACCCAATTCCCGGTCTCATAAAACCCAAGAATGTAACGAGAGACCATGGGTTTTGCAGCAGAAAGACCAATTTGGATTAGGGGTTAGGTTATCTGCTTCGATCGTGGTAACCGAAATCCAACCTCCGGATGTAACGAAAGTCCATATTTTCTTTCCGAGACTGTTGCACAAATAAGAGGATCGATATACGAGACCAGTTCAGAAAGACAAATCGAAGAAAACTCTAACCCCTAAGCCAAGTTGAAATAGGAATGATCTGGGAAGGTAACCAAGTTCGGTAAATTTCACCGAATTTTAAATCAAATAAAAAAATCATTTTTAGCGGAAAAGTTACTTAAATATTTCATTCACCAAAAATTACAGATACAAAGTATACTGTGTATTCCTTCCGCTTAAGACTTCAGACCTCTGCACCTTGCAAGAAGTACAGATAGTTTAAAAGTCACGAAAACAAAATATCAAGATTTCCTATGCACCTTGCGAAAAAGACAAACGGAGGTAGTTTAACACTTACAACAAATAAAACAAAAACTTTTAAGTTTTCTTGGCAAAAATGACACCAGAGTAATAAATAACGTTCAACTATAAATAGAAAACATGAACAGCGTTGAACCGACATTTTCCTTTACCGCTTAAACTTCAGACCTATGTATGCACCTTGCGAAAAAGACAAACGGAGGTAGTTTAACACTTACAGCAAATAAAAAATAAAGAAACTTGAAGAAGTTTTCTTGGCAAAAATGACAGCAGAGTGATAAATAACGTTGCACTTGAAATAGAAGACATGAACAGCGTTGAACTTTTCCGTACCAAACCACAGATAAAAAGCTAAAAACGTTAAGTTTACTCAAACGAAAATGCTCACATTTCCTTTCCCAGGTAAATAAAGATGTACCATCAACCTCGGAGGCAATAGCGTTAACCACACGTTGCATTCCTTAAATTAGACCAGAGTCTTCAGTTCGGTTCCATGATGAGATACACACACATCTCCTCAGTTTTCTTCCCAGTTTGACTTTTTATGCGGGTTTTGCTCCACAGATTATCTTTAAAAGTAAAGGTGCAGGGAGGGTAAACCTTCTCCACAAACTTCTACAATCACCGCAATGTGGCAATCAATGACACACACACACAAATCTCCTCCTCCGTTTTCTTCCCAGCTTTGATTTCTATGCGGGTTCTGCTCCACAGATTACCGTTAAGAGTAAAAGTGCTGGGTGATTAAACCTTCTCCACAATACTTCTACCAGCACCACAATGTGGCAATGATACACACAAATTTTCTCCTCTGTTTTCTTCCCAGCTTGACTTTCCATGTGCTCCACAGATTACCGTTAAAAGTAAAGGTGCTGGACGAATAAACCTTGTCCACAAACTTCTTCTACCAACACCGCAATGTGGCAATGGCACACACACACATACTCATCTCCTCAGTTTTCCTCCCAGCTCGACTTTCTATACGGGTTTTGCTCCACAGATCACTGTTAAAGGTTACTGTGCTGGGAGAATAAACCTCATCATCCACAAACTTCTCGGCCAAGCAACATCAACAACGGAGGTGGGAGCGTTAACGCACTTTGCATTAAGTGATAATATATATACTGTTGAATGCTGGGATACACACCTCTCGTCCACTTTCCTCCCAGCTTGGCTTCGAATGTGGATTGCTCTCTTCAACCACATTCCACGAGCCTAGAGTCGTAAGCTAAGACACTCTGTTGTGTCTTTGCCGGCCTACACAAGCATCTACTCTACAGCAAGAGATCTCTGCCGGCACATGTGCATGTTGCAAGGCGATGCATACGTTTTCTGCCGGCAAAACTTTTCATTCTAAACGACAGAAACAAACATCTTTCCTTCGCAAATAAATTACAGTGATAAAGTTCACTTTCAGCTTAAAAATGCTATCTATGCACCTTGGGAAAACGATTGACAGATGTAGTCTAAAACTTACAACAAATAAATTTAAAAAAAAATTTTAAAAAAGTCGGAACTTGCGACAGCACAGTAAGAAATGACGTTCAACTTCCCCACAAAAACTTTTACGAGAACCGCAATGTGGCACTGACACACACACAAATCTCCTCGTTTCTGTGTTTTCTTCCCAGCTTTACTTTCTATGCTGGATGTGCTCCACAGATTACCGTTAAAAGTGAAGGTGCAGGGAGAATAAACTTTCTCCACAAACCTTGTACAAGCACAGCATTGGCAATGACACACACACACAAATCTCCTCCCCCGTTATCTTCCCAGGTTGACATTCCATTCGGGTTCTGCTCCACAGATCACCGTTAAAAGTAACCGTGCTGGGAGAATAAAGCATCTCCACAAACTCCTCGGCCAAGCACCATCAACAACGGAGGTGGGAGAGTTAACCTCACTTTGCATTCAGTGATAACATATATTTTGTTGAAAGCTGGGATACACGCCTCTCGTCCACTTTCCTCCCAGCTTGGCTTCGAATGTGGATTGCTCTCTTCAACCACATCCAAGCTAAGACACTCTGTTGTGTCTTTGCCGGCCTACACAAGTATCTACTCTACAGCAAGATATCTCTGCCGGCACAACTTTCCTTCGCAAAAAAATTACAGTGATGAAATCTACTTTCAGCTTAAAAATGCTATCTATGCACCTTGGGAAAACGATTGTCAGATGTAGTCTAAAACTTACAACAAGTAAATAAAAAAAAAATAAAAAACTCGGAACTTGCAAAAGCGACAGCACAGTAAGAAATGACGTTCAACTTCTCCACAAAAACTTGTACGAGCACCGCAATGTGGCAGTGACACACAAACATCCATCTCCGTTTTCTTCCCAGCTTTGACTTTCAATGCGGGGTCTGCTCCAGAGATTACCGTCAAAAGTAAAAGTTCTGGGTGAATAAAGCTTCCCCACAAATTTGTACCAGCAGTGACACACAAATATCCATCTCCGTTTTCTTCCCAGCTTTGACTTTCAATGCGGCTTCTGCTCCAGAGATTACCGTCAAAAGTAAAAACTCTGGGTGATTAAAGCGTCTCCACAAACTTGCACAAGCACCGAAATGTGGAAGTGACACACAAATATCCTTCTCCGTTTTCTTCCCAGCTTGACTTTCCATTCGGCTTTTGGTCCAGAGATTACCGTTAAAGGTAAAAGTTCTGGGTGAATGAAGCTTCTCCACAAACTTCTAAAAGGACGGTAATGTTGCAAAGGCACACACACAAACAATTCTCCTCCTCAGTTTTCTTCCCAGCTTTACTGTCTATTCGGCTTTTGCTCCAGAGATTACCGTCAAAGGTAAAAGTTCTGGGAGAATAAAGCTTCCCAGCTTTACTTTCTATTCGGCTTTTGCTCCAGAGATTACAGTCAAAGGTAAAAGATCTGGGAGAATGAAGCTTCCCAGCTTGACTTTCTATTCGGCTTTTGCTCCAGAGATTGCCGTTAAAGGCAAAAATTCTGGGACAATAAAGCTTCCCAATAAACTTGTACAAGCAACGCAATGTGGCAGTGACACAATAATATCCTCCTCTGTTTTCTTCCCAGCTTGACTTTCTATTCGGCTTTTGCTCCAAAGATTGCCGTTAAAGGCAAACATTCTGGGACAATAAAGCTTCCCAACAAACTTGTACAAGCAACGCAATGTGGCAGTGACACAATATCATTCTCCTCTGTTTTCTTCCCAGCTTGACTTTCCATTCGGCTTTTGGTCCAGAGATTACCGTTAAAGGTAAAAGTTCTGGGCGAATGAAGTTTCTCCACAAACTTCTAAAAGGACGGTAATGTTGCAAAGGCACACACACAAACAATTCTCCTCCTCAGTTTTCTTCCCAGCTTTACTTTCTATTCGGCTTTTGCTCCAGAGATTACCGTCAAAGGTAAAAGTTCTGGGAGAATAATGCTTCCCAGCTTTACTTTCTATTCGGCTTTTGCTCCAGAGATTACCGTCAAAGGTAAAAGTTCTGGGAGAATGAATCTTCCCAGCTTGACTTTCTATTCGGCTTTTGCTCCAGAGATTGCCGTTAAAGGCAAAAATTCTGGGAGAATAAATCTTCCCAACAAACTTGTACGAGCAACGCAATGTGGCAGTGACATAATATCATCCTCCTCTGTTTTCTTCCCAGCTTGACTTTCTATTCGGCTTTTGCTCCAGAGATTGCCGTTAAAGGCGAAAAAAATTCTGGGAGAATAAAGCTTCCCAGCTTGACTTTCTATTCGGCTTTTGCTCCAGAGATTGCCGTTAAAGGCAAAAATTCTGGGACAATAAACCTTCCCAATAAACTTGTACAAGCAACGCAATGTGGCAGTGACACAATAATATCCTCCTCTGTTTTCTTCCCAGCTTGACTTTCTATTCGGCTTTTGCTGCAAAGATTGCCGTTAAAGGCAAAAATTCTGGGACAATAAAGCTTCCCAACAAACTTGTACGAGCAACGCAATGTGGCAGTGACATAATATCATCCTCCTCTGTTTTCTTCCCAGCTTGACTTTCTATTCGGCTTTTGCTCCAGAGATTGCCGTTAAAGGCAAAAATTCTGGGAGAATAAATCTTCCCAACAAACTTGTACGAGCAACGCAATGTGGCAGTGACATAATATCATCCTCCTCTGTTTTCTTCCCAGCTTGACTTTCTATTCGGCTTTTGCTCCAGAGATTGCCGTTAAAGGCGAAAAAAAATTCTGGGAGAATAAATCTTCCCAACAAACTTGTACGAGCAACGCAATGTGGCAGTGACATAATATCATCCTGCTCTGTTTTCTTCCCAGCTTGAGTTTCTATTCGGCTTTTGCTCCAGAGATTGCCGTCAAAGCTAAAAGTTCTGGGTGAATGAAACAAACTTCTAAAAGCACGGTAATGTGGCAAAGGCATACGCACACACAAACAATTCTCCTCCTCAATTTTCTTCCCAGCTTTACTTTCTATTCGGCTTTTGCTCCAGAGATTACCGTTAAAGGCAACAATTCTGGGAGAATAAATCTTCCCAACAAACTTGTCCAAGCAACGCAACGTGGCAGTGACACACTATCATCTTCCTTTGTTTCATTCCCAGCTTGACTTTCCATTCGGGTTTAGCTCCAGACATTACCGTCAAAGCCAAAAATTCTGGGAGAATGGATCTTCCCAACAAACATCTACAAGCACCGCAATGCGGCAAAGGCACACAAATCTGCTTCTCTGTTTTCTTCCCAGCTTGACTTTCTATGCGGTATTTGCTTGAGTTTCTATTCGGCTTTTGCTCCAGAGATTGCCGTTAAAGGCAAAAATTCTGGGAGAATAAAGCTTCCCAAGAAACTTGTACGAGCAACGCAATGTGGCAGTGACACAATATCATCCTCCTCTGTTTTCTTCCCAGCTTCACTTTCTATTCGGCTTTTGCTCCAGAGATTACAGTCAAAGGTAAAAGATCTGGGAGAATGAAGCTTCCCAGCTTGACTTTCCATTCGGGTTTTGCTCCAGAGATTACCGTTAAAGGCAAAAATTATGGGAGAATGGATCTTCCCAACAAACATCTACAAAAGCACCGCAATGTGGCAAAGGCACACAAATCTGCTTCTCTGTTTTCTTCCCAGCTTGACTTTCTATACGGGTTTTGCTCCACACATTACCGTTAAAAGTAAAGGTGCTGGGTGAATAAACCTTCTCCACAAACTTCTTCTACCAGCACCGCAATGTGGCAATGATAAACACAAATCTCCTCCTCAATTTTACTTCCCAGCTTGAATTTCTAAGCGGGTTTTGCTCCACAGATTACCGTTAAAAGTAAAGGTGCTGGGTGAATAGACCTTCTCCACAAACTTCTTCTACCAGCACCGCAATGTGGCAATGGTACACAGAAATTTTTATCTCTGCTTTCTTCCCAGCTTGACTTTCTATACGGGTTTTGCTCCACAGATTACCGCTAAAAGTAAAGGTGCTGGGAGAATAACCCTTCTCCACAAACTTCTCCCCGCACAGCATTCGTATGGGTTTGCGACTCTGCGAAGCACCATCAACACAGGAGGTGTGAGCGTTAACCAAACATTGCATTCATTCATGCACTTTCATTAAATGCGACTAGTCTCTAGCTCCATCAACCGATATACGGTTGAATGCTGGCCGGCACAAGTGCCTAACTTCACATTTGCAAGTTCCAGTGCTCTACAGCGAGCTAAACTGGGATACATGTCTTTTGGTCGGCTGGGTCGTAGGGCAACCAAGTCACGGGATACCCTAAAAACCCCAAGTCCAGCTATCCGCCACATGCTGGAAGCCCCGGCGACCGATACATGCGTGCCGGCCGCCGGTTTGGAAGTTCTCCCCCAGCCGACCGAAACCGGCCGGGGTCTGAACCTCCGGCGGAGAGCTCCGCGTGGAAGCCCTCCTACTCCATTGCATTCATTCATTCATGCACTTTCATTAAATGCGACTAGAGTCTTAAGCTCAATCAACCGATATACGGTTGAATGCTGGCCGGCACAAGTGCCGGTCAATTTCAATCATTATTAACGTGCTTTTGGTCCGGTGCTCTACAGTTAAGCTCAACCTAACTGCACAAGACACCTCTATCTGCCGGCACATTTACAAGTGCCGGTCAATTTCCAGTGCTCTACAGCGAGCTAAACTGGGATGCATGTCTTTTGGTCGGCTGGGTCGTAGGGCAACCAAGTCACGGGATACCCTAAAAACCCCAAGTCCAGCTATCCGCCACATGCTGGAAGCCCCGGCGACCGATACATGCGTGCCGGCCGCCGGTTTGGAAGTTCTCCCCCAGCCGACCGAAACCGGCCGGGGTCTGAACCTCCGGCGGAGAGCTCCGCGTGGAAGCCCTCCTACTCCATTGCATTCATTCATTCATGCACTTTCATTAAATGCGACTACTAGAGTCTTAAGCTCAATCAACCGATATACGGTTGAATGCTGGCCGGCACAAGTGCCGGTCAATTTCAATCATTATTAACGTGCTTTTGGTCCGGTGCTCTACAGTTAAGCTCAACCTAACTGCACAAGACACCTCTATCTGCCGGCACATTTACAAGTGCCGGTCAATTTCCAGTGCTCTACAGCGAGCTAAACTGGGATGCATGTCTTTTGGTCGGCTGGGTCGTAGGGCAACCAAGTCACGGGATACCCTAAAAACCCCAAGTCCAGCTATCCGCCACATGCTGGAAGCCCCGGCGACCGATACATGCGTGCCGGCCGCCGGTTTGGAAGTCCTCCCCCAGCCGGCCGAAACCGGCCGGGGTCTGGACTTCCGGCGGAGGGCCCCGGGTGGAGGCCCTCCTACTCTAGGAGTTGCTTGTTTCAATCAGGTTCTATTGCTACACTTGGCCTGGCTGTGACTCTCCACTTCGGTGGAAACATTGCGCGCACCTGCGCTGCCGATGGATGTGACTGCGGGGGAATCATTTTCCCCCGCGTCGGTGCTGAGCATTACTTGGATGTGACTCTCCACGTCGCTGGCGGCAGCTCGATGTGAAGGCGGTGAGCTGCGGAAGATTGCCGACGAGTTCCAGGGCGTCACACTTGAATGCAGCCAACTCAAGCTCCTATTATATAGGTCCCGTCCTCGAAGGCTCGATTCAAGGAGGCACACACGTGCAGACTAGAGTCTCAAGCTCCGCAAGTGTACGTCTTAAAGACGACACTCTCTTCAGCCCAGCACTCGGCTACCCTGCACCGATTGCTATTCATTGCAGAATCATCCGCATTCTCCTACCTCCACCAAGCACCATCAACGCCAATTTCCAGTGCTCTACAGCAAGAGCCGACCGTCGGGATTGGTGGTATTTCACCGGCGGGCACCCGAAGGAGCCCTCCCACTTATGCTACACCTCGTCACGTCTCCCGACAGCGGCAGGCTAGAGTCAAGCTCAACAAGGTCTTCTTTCCCCGCCGCTGACATTGTCCAAGCCTTTCCGCACTCCCAGGTTAACCTGGGGTGTCAGTATTTTGGTCGGCTGGGTTGTAGGGTCCCGTGCCGTACACGGACCCAAAAACCCCAAGTCCAGCTATCCGCCACATGCTGGAAGCCCCGGCGGCGAACACTTGCGTGAATGCCGCCGGTTTGGAAGTCCTCCCCCGGCCGGCCGAAACCGGCCGGGGTCTGGACTTCCGGCGGAGAGCCCCGGGTGGAGGCCCTCCTCCGATGGATGTGACTGCCGGGCAAGTCCTGTCACCTTTCTTTTAGAGATAAAATTGCACACCTATACAAACATTGGATCGGATGTCACCAAGTAAACTGGTAACTGCGGGAGAATAATCTTCCCCCGCGTCGGTGCCGTGCACTCCGCGGATGTGACTCTCCGCGGCAGCTCGGTGTGAAGGCGGTGAGGTAAGAAAGATTGCGGACCAGTTCCAGGGCGTCATACTTGAATGCAAGCCAACTCAAGCTCCTATTATACAGGTCCCGTCATCGAAGGCTCGATTCAAGGAGGCAGGCACACACGTGCCGACTAGAGTCTCAAGCTCCGCAGGTGTACGTCTTCAAGACGACACTCTCTTCAGCCCAGCACTCGGCTACCCAGCACCGATTGCCATTCATTGCATAATCATCCGCATTCTCCTACCTCCGCCAAGCACCATCAACGCCAATTTCCAGTGCTCTACAGCAAGAGCCGACCGTCGGGATTGGTGGTATTTCACCGGCGGGCACCCGAAGGAGCCCTCCCACTTATGCTACACCTCGTCACGTCTCCCGACAGCGGCAGGCTAGAGTCAAGCTCAACAGGGTCTTCCTTCCCCGCCGCTGACATTCTCCAAGCCTTTCAGCACTCCCACGTTAACCTGGGGTGTCAGTATTTTGGTCGGCTGGGTTGTAGGGTCCCGTGCCGTACACGGACCCAAAAACCCCCAAGTCCAGCTATCCGCCACATGCCGGAAGCCCCGCCGGCCGGCACGTGGGTGCCGGCTGCCGGTTAGGGAGTCCTCCCCCGGCCGGCCGAAACCGGCCGGGGTCTGGACTCCCGGCGAATGCCCCCGAGGGGGCATCCTTAAAGAGACAGACAGAAACCGCCGGGTGCCGTGAAACCGACATCACGAACTCCGCGCGGATCTGTTCTTAGCAAGTACCCATCTTGCTTGCAGTGGCTCACCTTGGTCGGCCAACTGCATTCGTTTAAGATGCTTGGCAGGCATCGGTCTTTCTTTCTTGCGAGAGTGCGGATTCTCTCGCTTTCAGCAAGTGCTCAAACCTTGCTCGCAGTGGCTCACCTTGGTCGGCCAACTGCATTCGTTTAAGATGCTTGGCAGGCATCGGTCTTTCTTTCTTGCGAGAGTGCGGATTCTCTCAATTTCAGCAAGTGCTCAAATCTGGTTCCAACGACGATAGGGATGACAGAACCAAACCTCTCCGCGAGTGGCCTTTCGCAAAGAAGGTGAGGATTTTTCGGCCACCTACAGCATCCATCGTACCACGTACCAAGGGCCCCTCCGCGGCACGGAATAGTGAGGAACGCTTACTTCCACGTCACCCTACCAAAGTTGGACCCTCATTTGGCACATACTTGAATTTGGCCAACTCAAGCTCCTATTATATAGGTCCCGTCCTCGAAGGCCGATTAGAGTCTTAAGCATTTGGGCGGCTGGGTTATAGGTACAACGCAATCTGTTACCCACAAACCCCAAGTCCGGCGATCCGCCACCCGCCGGAAGCCCCATCGGCCGCATGCCGGCCGATGGCTTGGGGATCGCCCTTATTAGAAAGGGTGACCCCCGTGGGAAGGCCCAGAAGGCCTTCCTAAATGTCCACCGCCGTGTAGAGTCACATCCGAGGAATGGACAGCACCAAGCCGACCAACCCAAGCGCCTCCGAATGCTCGCCGATCTCCAACCAAACGTTGGGACCGCCGAGCCGGAGAAGGGAGAGCTCTCTTCGCTCCCCCGCGCCGGTGATGTGCTCCTGGCAGTATGTCGCCTCCTCAAGTTTCTATTATATAGATACCGTCATCGAAAGGCTCAACATCAGGTTCCAAGGTGGCAGACTCACGCATTGCATTCATTCATGAATGCACATTTCCAAGTGCCTGTCACTTACATTGTGGTATTTCACCGGCGGGCACCCGAAGGAGCCCTCACTTATGCTACACCTCGTCACGTCTCCCGACAGCGGCAGGCTAGAGTCAAGCTCAACAGGGTCTTCTTTCCCCGCCGCTGACATTCTCCAAGCGTTTCCGCACTCCCAGGTTAACCTGGGTTGTCAGTCTTTTGGCCGGCTGGGTGATAAACCCCAAGTCCAGCTATCCGCCAAATGCTGGAAGCCCCGGTGGCCGGCACCACCCACCAGCGTAGTGCCGGCTGCCGGTTTGGGTGTCCTCCCCCGGTCGAAACCGGGGTCTGGACTCCCGGCGAAGGTCCCGGAAGGGTCCTCCTAACAGAGAATAGGAGTTGCTTGCTTGCTTTAATCAGGTGCCGTGCAGCCGACAGCACGAACCTGCAAGCGAGGGCTGCCTTTCAACGGGTCGCCACCGTACGGAGGCTTCACCGCTCACGACGCCCCGCCAGATACTCAAGTCGTCTACGAGTGGTTCAAGGGTCCCTACGTCCGAGTGCTTGATTACCCCGTGAATCCCCATCTAGAATCCCAAAGACCTCGGTCAGTGGGGCAAGTGGGCGGAGTCTCGATGGCACTACTCGCGGGGAGCCTTGGGTGAGTTTCCCCACCCGTTTGGTGGCTCCCCGCCTTACCGGTCCCCCGTGAGGGGGTCCAGCGTTGGTGGTTCTGCCTTTCAGAGTGCAGGGACCCACGGTCACGCAGCTCCGGGCACAGCTTCGGCCTTAGAGGCGATCAGGCTTCAGCCGTCGGACGTAGCTTCGCACCAAGGTTCGATCGAACCAGCGCGGTACCATTGGTCCGAACCTGGGGTTCCTCTCGTACTAACCAGGATTACCTTGGCCGCGTTCTAAACGCCAGGAGGATAAAACTAACCTGTTTCACAACGGTCTAAACCCAGCTCACGTTCCTTGTTGGTTGGTGAACAATCATACGCTCGGGGAGCGCTGCGTCCCCACGGTAAGAAGAGCCGACATCGAAGAATCAAAAAGCCGCGTCGCTATGAACGCTTGGCGGCCACGAGCCAGTTATCCCTGTGGTAACTTTTCTGTCACCTCCCGCCGAAGATCCTTCGGACGGGGAGGATCGATAGGCCCCGGTTTCCCGGGTCCCACCCGTACTGAGGGTGCGGATCAAGGCGGCTTTTGCCCTTTCGCTCTACCCGAGGTTTCTGGCCTCGGTGAGCCGCCCTTAGGACACCTGCGTTATCCTTTGACAGATGTTCCGCCCCAGACGAACTCCCCACCTGCCGTTGTCCCCGGATCGGGTCGGCCCCCTGTCCGGCACGGACCAGGAGTCCGGTCCGGCCGGCCAGTAGCAGGGGCCTTGGTTCGCGAACGGCGTGCGACGAGGATGGGGAACCCCGACGCCCGCGTCCCGCCCAACCGGGTGAGTCAGGAAACAGTGAGAGTAGTGGTATTTCACCGGCGGGCACCCGAAGGAGCCCTCCCACTTATGCTACACCTCGTCACGTCTCCCGACAGCGGCAGACTAGAGTCAAGCTCAACAGGGTCTTCTTTCCCCGCTGACATTCTCCAAGCCCGTTCCCTTGGCTGTGGTTTCGCTAGACAGTAGGTAGGGACAATATGGGGGGAACCCCCGAAAGTATCCAAACCTCCACCCGCATACTTTCGAGGGCATGCGCTATGTCCCAGTGCCTCTGATATAAACTGGGACGGCAGTTTATCGTATTACGGTTCCCCCTATATTGTTGTGCCATACCTTTATTGTTAAGTTGTTGTTACATACATAATAAACATACAAACATATATATATATGATTACATAAAATAATTAACTAAGATAAAGCATATATGTAGGTAGGGACAGAGGGAATCTCGTTAATCCATTCATGCGCGTCACTAATCAGATGACGAGGCATTTGGCTATTCTGACTGAGCCTATTAGCCCCGTCTCTTCCCTATGTTAGCATAGGTACTTTTGTACTGAAGATCATTCCTACTCTTCCAACTCCTACTCCACCTTACTCTCACCTCTGCCGGCCATACAATAGTATGACCAATAAATAAATAAATAAATAAATAGTAATAAATTAGAATAAGTTAGATTGTATATAGATAAATCTCTGTGTATAAGTATTTCTTGTATAATATATAATTGTATAACTCTCTTCGCCTTTGCTCTCCTTCTCTATGTCTTTCTGTCTAGTGCGCGCGGATCTGCGAGTTCCCCCTATGGTATCCGGGCGCTTGGCTCCACCGAGCGTATGATTGTGTCTGTCTCCCACGCTACCGACACCTCCTCTCCTCTCGTCTCTCCTTCGGGGGAACCTTCTTTCGTTTGCGGGGATCTCGGATTTTCAGGTCTCCCCTCGCTTTTACCTGGGTGACGAGGATCAACAAGTTTCAGCTCTTCCCCCGTCGTTACCAGGCACGTGGTTCCCCCAGTGAGCCCTTTGGTAGTTGACTATTTGTAGTCCAAGTGCTGATTGACAATCTTGATAGTCGTTCGGATTGCCGTTAAGCTCAGCGTCATGAGGAGTTCGTTGCTGCTGATGCCCAGCTGTCTTAGCGCAGCACGTGTAATTGAAGGTAGAGCTCCTCTTGACCCTAGGACTATGGGAGTATGGATCACCCGATCGACCTGAAGTGTGGACGCTACCACCTCGTCCAACTTCTTGTATTTATCTACCTTCTCCTTTCCTGCTTCCTTGAGTGAAGTCTCAGTTTCGAACCTGACCGTCATGTCGGTAACGTACGCGACGTTATCCTTCACTAGGACGAGGTCCGGCTTAAGACGCTCTTTGGTCGCAGGTATGGAGAAGGTTTGCTCTTTAGCCACCGTATACCCTTTTGCAGAAGCCTCTATGATGTCCCGCAGTTCATCATGACGCTTGATCCGCAGTCCTTTTGATGCTGTGCAGGCGCCTATTACGTGCCCTAGGGTCTCGGGCGCCGCATGGCATCTCCTGCACTCATCGGACTCCACCACCTTAGCGCTTTTGAGGACGTGGTTCAGTCCAACTGTGTTGGATCTGAGCCTCAACAAGTCGTTAAGCTGACCGGGCTTTAGTAGTCCCTGGTTGACGAGAGCTGCGTTGGCTATGGGGTCGTTGAAGAAGTTCTTGACTCCCAAGCCATGTAGTGGTTGCTGGCTCCATCGCTCCGGCTCCAAGTTAGATATTATCTTTCTGGCCGCAGTAATGGTGTCCAGCGTAACAGGTGCCTGGACGCCGGTCACTCTGGCAATGCCTTCGATTCTGGCGCCCATGCCTGTCTCTTGGAAGAGGTGAGTTACCACCTCGTCCCGCGAGTCTCTCAGTCTACAGAGATTTCCTAGTATCCCCAGCTGAATGATAGTGGTCAGGCGCGGAACGCCCAACCCACCATCGCGCTTTTTACAGTACAGTAACTGATCGGTGGTGGATTCAGGTAACTTGAAGGCCCTCTTGTGGAACCTCCTGACTTCCACATCAATGGATTCCAGGAAGTTCTTTGAAACTCCGACATTCACCCATACATATTGGAATTTAGGCAGGATGTTGGTGCCGATAAGTTTCGCCTTCTGGTGTGGCTTTAACTTGAGCCTGGAGGCACGGATCAGGATTTCCTTGACCTCCCGCAGGTGGTATTTATTCGAGAGGCCTTGTGCCAGAGTGTATTGGCACCCGAGGTATTGGAAGACCTCTCCCGTTTTCACCACCTTGATGGGCTTACCGCCCAGCGTGAGCTGAGGGGAACCAGTAACCCATGTTTTGTGTAAACCTTCGATTTGAAAGGCCACACATTTCTCAGTCGAGATGCCCATATCGAGTTTGTCAAGGAATTGACTTACTCGGGCAAGCTGGGTGTTCATGCCAGCAGCGCTGTTCGTGAATATCACGAGATCGTCGGCGTATGCTGATGCTGCTAGTTTCTGGTTGCCCAGGTCGTAGCCAGCACCAGCGCCTTTGATATCCTCAATCAGCTCGTCCATTACGAGGTTGAACAGGAATGGGCTCAAGCAGTCCCCTTGCTTGATCCCTCTTCGCAACTCGATGGATTCGCCGTATACTGATGTGCAGATTCCGTCATACATATCTGCTATTAAGGATATCAGGTGTTGATTGACACCTTTCTTAGTCAAAGCTTCAATCATCGCTGCGTGTGGAACGGTGTCAAAGGCTTTACTTATGTCCACCGCGCAGCCGGTGAGGGTTCTCCGGGCTTGTCTTTTGGCGTGGCTTATCGCTTTATCCAGGATGAAGCAGTTCGCCGCGCACCCCTCACCCTTGACAAACCCCTTCTGCTCAGTCGTGAAACTAATGAAGCGTCGCAGGGTCTCGTCAAGAATGCCGGTGAAGGTCCGGCATACGATTGAGCTTATCGTGATGGGCCGCCAATTCTTAACCTGGGATCTGTCCTTTCCCATCTTGGGAAGGAAGATCGTTCGGTTCTGCTTCCACCTCTTCGGAACCGAGCCCGCATATAGAATGTAGTTGAAGAGGTGGGTGAGCGTTGTTGCGACCCCTAGTTGTCTCAGGTGGACCCTCCTGAGACCGTCGGGGCCGGCGGCCTTGTCTTTGAGATTGGCTAGCCGTTTACGGACACTGTCCACCGAAATCGGAAGCATCATGGCCAATCTACTCTCCCCGTCAATTCCTTTTTCTCTGAAGGTGGCTGTGAAGGAGCCTTCTTGACTCCACAGATCCTGGTAGAACTCCACGAATTCCTTGTTCCCAGGTCTGACATCCTGTTCGTCCAGAAACTCACTGGAGTTCTGGACGATGGAGTCCGCAATCTTTTGTGGACACTTTTTGAAGATTGCCTGCGTTTTGGCGTAGAGCTGGTCAGGTCTCTTGCCCATTGACTTCCTTCGCCCCTTCTTTGGTGTTGCTGTCCTTGGGGGTGGAGTGCTAGCTACCACCCCCGCCTTCAGCACACTGGTGAGAACGTCCACTATCTCCTCCAGTTTCTCACCTGCTCGTCCCTTTTCGAGGTCGAACAGCTCCCTTATTCCCCTGTCGAGTTCGCGCAGGCGCGCCTCCGGGTTAGGAGGAATCCCTTCCAGGTACTCCACAAATGGATCCGCTAGGATGTTTGTGGGTCCAGGATCCTCTGGGCTGTTCACGTCTACCAACTTGTCCACCATAAGGTGAACATTGATAACGTATGGCTCATCCGTGTGCTCTTTCATCTTCGGCTCCGGGTTTGGCGTTACCGCCTCCGGTTCGGTCTCCTGAGAGGCCGGGTTCTCGAGGGAGCCTTCCCTTTCTTCTCTCTTCCCAGGGCAGTGAGGATCAATAAGTTTCACCTCTACCCCCACTGCTGCCGGGTGCCTGGCTCCCCCGAGCTCCTCCGTCGATTCCGAGCTTGTTCCATCCGGTGCGGCCAGCCTGACTGTTCTTGTGGTTGTGGTGGCCTCCGGGGCTCTTTCTGGCGAGGATCGACGAGTGTCACCTCTCCCCTCTTTGCTTTCGGGGCTGTGGGGATCCACGAGTTTCACCTCTACCCCCACTGTTGCCGATTCCTTGGAGCCCCCGAGTTCTCTCAGTTTCGCTGGACCTCTTACTTCCTGTTCTGGTTGTACCAGAGTCATAGTTACTCCCGCCGTTTACCCGCGCTTCCCTGAATTTCTTCAGCGCGACATTCAGAGCACTGGGCAGAAATCACATCCCGTCAACACCCTTCCAGGCTGTCGGGATGCTATGTTTTAATTAAACAGTCGGATTCCCCTGGTCCGTGCCGGTTCTGAGTCGACCGTTCGTCGGCGGCCGACTCGAGGGGAGGCACCTTCCCCCGAGCACCCCCGAGGGGGGCAAGGGGTTCGGTGCGTTCCCCTCAGAGAGCCCAGGGACGCTCGCGGAAGTCCGACGCGCGGTCCACGCTCGGGAGCCAGCCCCTCGCTAAAGACCCACGCCGGACCGAACCCGCGGTGACCCCCCGGGCCCCGACCGGCCCCGGTCCCCAGAGCCAATCCTTGTTCCGAAGTTACGGATCCAGATTGCCGACTTCCCTTACCCACATTAGTCTATCGTCAAGAGGCTCTTTACCTCGGAGGCCAGATGCGGATTCGGGTACGGCCAGGCCTCGGGACTCTGCTGCGCTGTTCCCACCAAGATTTTCAAGGTCCGACGGGCACCCGGGGAAACCGCACCCAACTACGGTTCTCTTAGCTTTCCCCAGTGTCCCCTTCTCCTTCTGGGAAGATTCCGGGGAGCGTAGGGGATCGCTCTGACAGAACAGACAACTCTGCCCCCGGGACCCGACGGATTCTCCTGGTGCCACCAGTTACCTGGACTTACGGACTTCGAGGGAACCCGCGACGCACTCCCGGTCCCGAGACGCGGCGGAGGGCTGGATACCCCACTTCCCTTTCGACCGCGGCCGAGACGCCGGCGCGTCGCGCTAACCACTACACTACACCCGGAGGTATAGGAGGTAATGGCAGGCACGAAACTGACCCGACGCATCGGTGGGAGTTCTCCGCGGTCTAAGGACCGGCTCACCCGCCTGCAACTGCTGTTGAGGCGGAACCCTTCTCCACGTCTGACCTCAGCGAGGTCTCATCAGATTATTTGCTACTACCACCAAGATCTGCAACGACGGCGGCTCCAGGCAGGCTCGCGCCCAGACCCTTCCACGCTCACCGCCGCGCCCTCCTACTCACCGCCGCATCATTCTTGCATTGATGCCAATGCATTAGCATTGCGGCGGCGGCCGGGTATAGGCACGACGCTCGATTGCCATCCATTTTCAGGGCCGGTTGCTTCGGCAGGTGAGTCGTTACACACTCCTTAGCGGATGCCGACTTCCATGGCCACCGCCCTGCTGTCTTGAGCAACCGACGCCTTTCGTGGTTTGAGCAGCGTCGATTCAGGCGCCTTAACCCGGCGTTTGGTTCATCCCACAGCGCCAGTCCTGCTTACCAGGAGCGGCCCACTGAGCACTCGGGTCCTGAAAAGAAGGCCCCGCTTCGCCCTAGGGGCAAGCGGGACCTCCATCCCGTTCAGAGTTTGAGAGTGGGTCGAGGCCGTTTCGGCCCCGAGGCCCCCGGTCATTCGCTTTACAGGGATGGACCCCCCTTGCGAGCGCCAGCTGTCCTGAGGGACACTTCGGAGGGAACCAGCTACTAGACGGTTCGATTGGCCTTTCGCCACTATGCTTAGCTCAGACGGTCGATTTGCACGTCAGAGGCGGTTCGGACTTCCACCAGGGTTTCCCCTGGATTCGTCCTGGCCGAGCATAGTTCACCATCTTTCGGGTCCCAGCGAGTGGGCTCTTAGGTACGATCCCCGCACCCGGAGGTGGGGGATCGCCCCGGGACTGCGCGAGGGCCCTTCGTTGAGCGACTCCGGGTCACCTCGATCGTCCCAGTCGCTTTGACTGCGCCTTCGGGTTTAGTGATTCCCTTAGACTCGCCCACGCGCTAGACTCCTTGGTCCGTGTTTCAAGACGGGTCGGATGGGCCACTCGTTGAACACCGCACGGGCCCGGGGCTCACAGTACGCCCCCCGCGAACCCCCGCTCGGACGAGCGGGGGACGGGGGGACACTGCCAGGCACGCCACATTGCTGCGACCTCTACGCCTTCCGCCTAAAAACGGCGGCGGATCCCCAGGCCTGCCCTTGAGCCGTCGGGTTCCATCCGGGTCACCGGGGGTTCTCCGGACGAGCCGGAGAGCTCCACCCCAGGCCCTTAGGACGGATCCCAACGAGCCGCGGTGCCCTACCGGGCGCGGAATGAAGGGGGACCGTCCCGGACGCACCCTCGCAGACGGGAGGTCCCTAAGGAAGGGGACAACCCCGCTCGGGGGCCGGAGACTTGGTCCTTAACCCTTGAATCACCTTCCCCCATCGAACTCTCGAGCTCCATCCGTTTGACCCCCAGGCGGTTTCACGTACTCTTGAACTCTCTCTTCAAAGTTCTTTTCAACTTTCCCTCGCGGTACTTGTTCGCTATCGGTCTCGTGGTGATATTTAGCCTTAGGAGGAATCTACCTCCCACTTAGGGATGCATTCCAGAGCATCCCGAATCCTTGGGAAAGCGCCCAGCCCGACTCGGCAAGGCGGAGGTTCGCACGGGCCTAGCACCCTCTGTGGGATGTTGGTCCTTTCAAGTTACACTTAGAACCTCCCGCCGAGCGGGATTTACGGACGCTCCCTTCCACCAAATCGCCTGCCGGCTCGGATAACCGTGCCGGAGGCTTGGGTGACGGGCTTCTCCCTTTTCGCTCGCGGCTACCGAGGGAATCATTGTTATTTTCTTTTCCTCCGCATATTGATATGCTTAAATCGTGCGGGTGGTCAACCCTGAGTCGAGGTCGGGTGCTAACTTTACATTGCGGTTTCCCAGGAGGTCCGAGGGATCTTCCTCGTCGCCCAACGCAGGTCCTCCTATCTAGACGGTAAGGCGGCTCTCGAGCTTCGGCGGAAACCTCTAACCTTGACCGAGCTCTCCTTCCGCGCGAACCGAAGAGACAGGCTATTCCACGCGTCCGTAGACGACTGTTGGAAACTTACCCTGCGTTCAACGCGAGGCACCCGCCCGGACGAAACTGAGTCGTCCGGCCGGCTCTCCCACTCCACGTAATTCCAAACTTTGGAAATTTAACCTTCCGAGCATCCGAGTGGTCCAGCCACAATGTCCGAAGAAGCCTACATCCCGATCACCGGCGAGCAACTATAGTCGGGCCGGCAAATGTGCCGGCCGGACATAACTTTTTCATTCTCCACGTGCTTTCTTTACGGTGCTCTACAGCTAGGTTCAACCTAACTGCAAAAGACAACCATCTCTGCTTGCACTTTTGCAAGTGCCGGTCAATTATAGTCTGGCCGGACATGCATAGCATATCTGCCGGCAACTTTTACATTCTCCACGTGCTTTCTTTAAGTTGCTCTACAGCTAGGTTCAACCTAACTGCAAAAGACAACCATCTCTGCAAGTTGCTCGCCCCTGAATGCTCGGAAAGCTGCTTCCGGGATACGGATCCGGACTGCTCCGGGATGATCCGTAGACCGGTCTTTCCACTTCTTGTACTAGAATGGAGTCCTCCGAGAAGACGACCTCGCGGCCGACTCCTAAAGATCCTATTTCGGATTCGACCTCGCGACCGCTCTTACCTCCTTGAGAGAGGCGGCCGCGAGACTCTCGTGGCGTGCTGTTACACGCGCTGTGCTCGCCAGAGCACGTCATTTTGAAACTTCCGACACTCAACCAGGACCGACCCAGGTAAAGACCCGGGCCGCAATGTGCATTCGAAACCGTCGATGCTCTCTGTTTTGCAGATCGCAAATTGACTCGCAGCTAGCTGCGTTCTTCATCGACCCACGAGCCAAGTGATCCCCCGCCTGGGGTTGTTTAGGTTTGCTGGAGTGCGACAGGTCGCACTCCGGCGGAATAATGTGTCTGTTCATCGGGAAGCGCCCTCGCGAGCCTCCCCGGATGATACCTACCCCCACCGTCTCCAAGGCCTCGAGACGGGGTTCGGGTGCATGTTTTAGCGGGGCGATACCTTTAAAGGTCGAGACTCACCTACCCCTATTAACGTGCTTCGTGCTCTACAGCATGGCTCACCGTGGTCGGCCAAGCTGCACAAGACACAGTGATCTATACTCGATATATACATATCCGCAGGCTCCAGGGCCCCCTTGGGTCCCTTCCACGCTCGTGCGGATCTGCGTACTACCATAAGTTTTGGAGGAAGAAGCGGATATACCGTACGGTAATGATCCTTGGGCAGGTTCTCCTACCCAAACCTTGTTACGACTTTTGCTTCCTCTAAGTGACCAGGTTCGGCCGTCTTCCCGACGGTTCCTGCTTAAGGTGGCAGGGCGCCGGTCCAAAGGCCTCACCGTATCACTCGATCGGATGCATCGACGGGCGGTGTGCACAAAGGGCAGGGACTCGATCAACGCGAGCTGATGACTCGCGCTTACTGGGCATTCCTCGTTAGCGGGGAACAATTTCAATCCCCGGTCCCTATCACGAAGGAGGTTCAGCGGTTACCCGTACCTCTCGGCAGGGGAAGACGCGTTGTCTCCTTCAGTGTGACGCGCGTGCGGCCCAGAGCATCTAAGGGCATCACTGACCTGATATAGCTCCCACTCTTGCTGCTTGCGACAACCGGTCCCTCTAAGAAGAGGTTTGATGCGCCGGGGGTACACGTACCCCGACGCCTAGTTAATAGGCAGGAGTCTCGCTCGTTATCGCAATCAAGCAGACAAATCGCTCCACCAACTAAAATCGGCCATGCACCACCATCCACCGAATCAAGAGAGAGCTCTCAATCTGTCAATCCTTACGGTGTCCGGGCCTGGTAAGTTTTGCCGTGTTGAGTCAAGTTGAGCCGCACGTCCCACGCCTTGTGGTGCCCTTCCGTCAATTCCTTTAAGTTTCAGCTTTGCAACCATACTCCCCCCGGAACCCGAAACCTCAGGTTTCCCGTGGGCTTCGCGCAAGGTCATCTTGAACCTTGCGCATCGCTGGATGGCATCGTTTATGGTTAGAACTAGGGCGGTATCTAATCGCCTTCGAACCTCTAACTTTCGTTCTTGATTAATGAAGACATTCTTGGCAAATGCTTTCGCTGTAGGTAGTCTTGCGAGGATCCAAGAATTTCACCTCTCCCCTCGCAATACTAATGCCCCCGTCAATCCCTTTTAATCATTACCTCTGGTTCGAAAACCAACAGAGAGAACCGAGGTCCTGTTCCATTATTCCATGCAAGGAGAATCGAGGCAAATAGCCTGCTTTGAGCACTTTAATTTGTTCAAAGTAAACGTCCCGGAATGCCACGATCCACTCGGTAAAGAGCAGACCGAGGAAACCGAGAAGATGTCCGGTACGGCCAATTCAACGCCTGACGGCGAACCGACCGCCCGAGACCCAGATCCAACTACGAGCTTTTTAACCGCAGCAACTTCAGTATACGCTATCGGAGCTGGACTTACCGCGTCTGCTGGCACCAGACTTGCACTCCGATAGGTTCACCCAAACGTTTAGGGTGGATACATTCCGATTACGGGGCCTCGGATGAGTCCCGCATCGATATTTTTCGTCACTACCTCCCCGTGCCGGGAGTGGGTAATTTGCGTGCCTGCTGCCTTCCATAGATGTGGTAGCCGTTTCTCAGGCTCCCTCTCCGGAATCGAACCCTGATTCCCCGTTACCCGTAATCACCATGGTGGGCCAATAACCCACCATCCAGTGTGATGAGGCAGACATTTGATAGATGCGTCGCCGGTGCTTGACCGTGCGATCTGCCTAGAGGTTACTTAGAGTCACCAACTGAGTCGGCCCGCAGAAGCGGACCGTTTGGTCTTTTAAAGGTAACGGCACCCCGTCCGGTTGCCCGGCCGGAGACGCCGTGAGCATGTATTAGCTCTGGAATTGCCACAGGTATCCAAGTAGGATGCGTACGATCTAAGGAACCATATCTGATGTAATGAGCCATTCGCGGTTTCACTTTGGTCAAGTCTGTACTGAGACATGCATGGCTTAGGCTTTGAGACGAGCATATGACTACTGGCAGGATCAACCAGGGTACGGTGCATACGGTGCGTATGCAGCACTCGCGCGAGGCAGAGTGCCATGCTTTAAGCAAGGAAAGCGGCTCGCCACTAACTTAGGCAACGCAACACTGCTGCGTGAACAACAGGTTACACCGCTTTCCCGAAAACATACTGCTACTCCCACTACTTTGGTTAGAGGCCTACGTAGTTCCGCTTTTAAAGCTGGAAACTTCGAGACGTTCGTTTGCGCGCGGGAACGGCGAACCGACTTCTTCGATTGGCACCGTGCCCGCGTCTTGGTTCTGTTCCTGGCCTGGGAGGCTGGGAGCTCCCAGCGAACAGCCGTGCCTGTACGGCTACAGGCAGCCACTCAAGACGGCGCTCCGGAGAACGCACGCTTCGACGGCAACCCGTACAAAGTTCTCAGGAACCTTCGTGTTTAGGTTGCATCGCAACCGAGGTTGACAGATCTGCTGCTTTCCCTCGGTGCAGGCTTCAACCTAGAGTCGTTCGGTTGAGCCGGAGTTCCCGAAGTAGGCAGAGCGGACAGGTCAACTCCGGAAACGATGCAACACAAACAGAGAAGGCATCGCCGTCACCGAGCGGGAAAAGATAGCTCGCATGCTTTCCCTTGGTGCAGGCTTCATCCTAGAGTCGTTCGGATGAGCCGGAGTTCCCAAGGTAGGCAATAAAACACCGGTCGGGTACCTTATGTCACTTCCCGCTGACCGAAGTCTGACGATGTCGGCTTGCTCCTTCGCTCAACCTAGAGTCGTTCGGAAGAACGGAGGTGGCCAACTTACCACCAAACGACGGCGAAACTTGCTTTCCCTCGGTGCAGGCTTCAACCTAGAGTCGTTCGGATGAGCCGGAGTTCCCGAGGTAGGCAAGAATCCTGTTTTCCGTCGATTGATGTCTCGTCACGTCTCGGTAACGAGGGCTGACAAGCTAACTTGCTTTCCCTCAGAGTGCTCAGCCTACATTCGTTCGGAAGAGCAGAGTTGGGCAAGTACTCCCACAGGACCGGTTATCTAAACTCGCTCGGCGTCCAACGGTTGACGAGCTTCCTTGCTTTCCCTCAGAGTGCTCAGCCTAAAGTCGTTCGGAAGAACAGAGGTAGGCAAGTTATCCGTTTGAGAGGCATTTTTCGGCACCTTACTTTGACGGGTGGCTCTGCTTTCCCTCCGTGCAGGCTCGACCTAGAGTCGTTCGGAAGAGCTGGAGGTAGGCAAGCTTCCCCACACAGGTGGGTAAGTCACTTCAAGGCGTTTATCCGAGGGTCACCGCTCAACCTACAGTTGTTCGGAAGAGCGGGGGGTAGGAAGTAAGAACCCTTTGGGAGTCTCCGTCGCCAGTCGGCACCTTACTTTGACAAGTAGTCGTGCTTACCTCGGTGCAGGCTCGACTTAAAGGCGTTCGGAAGAGCTGAGGTAAGCACGTTCCCCCACACGCGTGGGTAAGTCAGTTCAAGGTGTTGTTCCGTGGGCTAAGGAGTTACCCTCGGGGGTGCTCGACGTACAGTTGTTCGGAAGAGCAGAGGGGTTACCGCTCAAACGGTTACGTCATGTGTCGGAGGCGAACCACCGAGTCCGAGGGCTGACAAGTTAGCAGCAACAAACTTGGTTCAGGTTCAACCTAGAGTCGTTCGGTGGAACCAGTCTTCCAAGGCAGGCTACCCTCCCGCATACGCGGCTCTGTCACTTACTCGGACACGGTGCAGAAACAACGACGAGTGTCGTGGCTTTTCCGCAAACTATGAATACTGCAATGCTTTGCGGAAAAGAAAAACCCAAAACTCCCACAAGAGTGGGGTGGCCTTTGAACGCATAGCTAACGTTCGCTTCGGGTCTCATCCGATAGGATGATCCCTACTCCATCCACGAAATTGCAAACGGCGGTTGACCGACAGCGGAGGCATTGATACCGATTGGTATACCTACCTCCCCGGTTGCTTGCGTGGCGGGTAAAGTTGGGTTCCATTTAGACTAGTGTCTTAAGCTCATCTCAAGTCAAAGAGTGGTGGCTTGGGAAAACCTTTCTCTTTGCTTCCATGCGACTAGAGTCACAAGTTCAATGGTTGACGGTCTAAATACCGATATACGGTTAGCATGTCTTCCGGCAACTATTTTCATTCTCAACGTGCTTTCTTTAAGTTGCTCTACAGTTAGGTTCAACATAACTGCAAAAGACAACCTTGTCTGCCGGCACATTTGCAGCTGCCGGTCAATTACAGTCTGGCCGGCACAAGTGCCGGCCGGTCATGCTTAGCATGTCTGCCGGCAACTTTTTTTCATTCTCACCGTGCTTTCTTTAAGTTGCTCTACAGTTAGGTTCAACATAACTGCAAAAGACAACCATCTCTGCCGGCACTTTTGCAAGTGACGGTCATTTATAGTCTGCCGGCACAAGTGCCGGTCATTTACATTGCTCCAAAGCAAAGCTCTACGTAGTCGGCTGGGTGATGGGGTACCGACTTGGGGGTACCCACAAAACCCCAAGTCCAGCTATCCGCCACCTGCCGGAAGCCCCGGCTTGCCACACATGCCGGTTAGGGAGTTCTCCCCCGGTCGGAACCGGGGTCTGAACTTCCGGCGAAGGGCTCCGGAGGAGCCCTCCTTCGAGGTAAACAACGTAGTGGCGCGAAGGGGGAATCGCCTTACTCCGCACACCCGCTCAGCCAGGCATTCCCTGCGAGGGGGAATGCCCCCGTTGGGGGCCGAGGACCGATTCTTAACCCTTCAACAACCACCTACGTACCATCTGCCGGCTCCGGGACCCCATCCAGGAGTCCCTTCAACGCTCTGGCGGATGGATGAGAAGGTGAAGCGGATCTGCCTAGATGTTACTTAGAGTCACCAACTGAGTCGGCCCGCAGAAGCGGACCGTTTGGTCTTTTGAATGGTAACGGCACCCCGTCCGGTTGCCCGGCCGGAGACACCGTGAGCATGTATTAGCTCTGGAATTGCCACAGGTATCCAAGTAGGATGCCTACGATCTAAGGAACCATGACTGATGTAATGAGCCATTCGCGGTTTCACTTTGGTCAAGTCTGTACTGAGACATGCATGGCTTAGGCTTTGAGACGAGCATATGACTACTGGCAGGATCAACCAGGGTACTCGCGCGAGGCAGAGTGCCATGTTTTAAGCAAGGAAAGCGGCTCGCCACTAACTTAGGCAACGCAACACTGACGCTTGAAGAACGAAAGGTTACACCGCTTTCCAGAAAACATAATTATACTACTCCCACTACTTCGGTTAGAGGTCTACGTAGTTCCACTTTCTTTAAAGCTGGAAACTTCGAGACGTTCGTTTGCGCGCGGGAACGGCGAACCGACTTCTTCGATTGGCACCGTGCCCGCATTCTGGTTCTGTTCCTTGCCTGGGAGGCTGGGAGCTCCCAGCGAACAGCCGTGCCTGTACGGCAACAGGCAGCCACTCAAGACGGCGCTCCGGAGAACGCACGCTTCGACGGCCACCCGTACCAAGTTCTCGGGAACCTTCGGGTTTAGGTTGTCTCGCCACGGAGGCTGGCACGTCCGCTGCTTTCCTTCGGTGCAGGCTTCGACTTAGAGTCGTTCGGTCGAGCCGGAGTTCCCGAAGTAGGCAGAGCGGACGGGTCAACTTCAGAAACGATGCAACGCAAACCGGAGAAGGCATCGCCGTCACCGGGAGAGAAAAGAGAGAGCTAGCTTGCTTTCCCTTGGTGCAGGTTTCATCCTAGAGTCGTTCGGATGAACCGGAGTTCCCAAGGTAGGCAAGCGAACACCGGTCGGGTACCTTGTGTCACTTCCCGCTAACCGAAATGTGAAAAAGTAGCTCACTATCCCACCCCACTCTACCTAGAGTCGTTCGGAAGAGAGGAGGTGGGCGAGTTACCGTCAAAACGTCGGCGTTCCTTGCTTTCCCACGGTGCAGGCTTCAACCTACATTCGTTCGGATGAGCCGGAGTTCCCGAGGTAGGCAGGATCGCCGGCGATTGACGTCTCGTCACTTCTCGGCAGCGAGGGCTGACAAAATGAATTGCTTTAACTCGGTGCAGGCTTCATCCTACATTCGTTCGGATGAGCCGGAGTTCCCGAGGTGGGCAAGTGCTCCCGCAGGACCGGTTCTCTTAACTCGCTCGGCTTCCGACGGTTGACGTTTTACCTTGCTTTCCCTCAGAGTGCTCATCCTAGAGACGTTCGGAAGAACAGAGGTAGGCAAGTTATCCGCTTGAGAGGCACCTTACTTAGACATGCCATGCTTAACCTCGGTGCAGGCTTCAACCTAGAGTCGTTCGGATGAGCCGGAGTTCCCGAGGTAAGCTAAGCTTCCCCACTAGGGTGGGTAAGTCAATTCAAGGTGTCTGATGCTCAACCTACATGCGTTCGGAAGAGCACAAACGGTTACGTCACGTGTCGGAGGCGAACCACCGTGTACGAGGGCTGACAAGTTAGTAGCAACAAACTTGGTTCAGGTTCAACCAGTCTTCCAAGGAAGGCTACCTTCCCGCTTGCGCGGCTCTGTCACTTACTCGTACACGGTGCAGAAACAAGGATGGGCGCCGTGACATTTTCCGAAAACTATGAATACAGCAATGTTTTTCTGAAAACAATTCGAACCCCAACTTCCCACGTGAGTGGGGTTGCCTTTGAACGCATAGCTAACGTTCGCTTCGGGTCTCATCCGAAAGGATGATCCCTACTCCATCCACGAAATTGCAACCGGCGGTTGACCGACAGTGAAGGCATTGATACCGATTGGTATACCTACCTCCCCGGTTGCTTGCGTGGCGGGTGAACAGTTGGGTTCGAATTAGACTAGAGTCTTAAGCTCGATGCCTGAACCGAGGTCCATGCACCTCTGAGGTGGTTGCTTCACCTCAACGTGACTCGCAAGTGGGACAAGCTTGCTATATTGCCCTGTGCTCGCCACGTAATGCACAGGGCACGCTCAAGAGCATGTTAAGCACGCCCAAGAGCCACCATTCCCACCAAATATCAACGTGAATTGATTTACTCTTTTTCAACTATGCAAACTTGCACCTCCATCGTTACGTTAAGCAACAGATGCAAGCTCAACTAAAGTCAAAGAGTAGTAGCTTGGGAAAAGTTTTCTCTTTGCGACTAGAGTCTGATGCTCCTTGGTTGACGGTCTATGTACCGATATACGGTAAGAGGCTGGGAAACAAACAACTCCTTAACTTTGCCCAGACAGAAAAATCTATCTGAAACTCCAAGCGTGGTTCAAGCCAAGCTTCATCGCCCTCGGAGTTGGTAGTAGTTCCAGCTCTTCGTGACTCGCAACCTGTGCAAAGGTGCTGTATCGCCCTGTGTGCGCCACGTAATACACAGGGCATCGCTCAAGAGCATGCTAAGCAAGCACGAGAGCCACCATTCCCACCATATATCAATATGAATTGATTTGCTCTGTTTGAACTTAGGACCTTTTCACCTCTCTCCTTGCATCAAGCAACAGATCCAAGCTCAACTAAAGTCAAAGAGCATTAGCTTGGGAAAACTTTCTCTTTCCCACTACAGTCCTCACCTCATTGGTTGACGGTCTATGTACCGATATACGGTAAGAGTCTGGGAAAGACAAAACTCCTTAACTTTGCCCAGACAGATAAATCTATCTGAAACTACAAGCGTGGTTCAAGCCAAGCTCCTTCGCCCTCGGAGGTGGTAGTTCCATCTCATCGTGACTCGCAACCTGTGCAAAGGTGCTGTATCGCCCTGTGTGCGCCACGTAATACACAGGGCATCGCTCAAGAGCATGCTAAGCAAGCACGAGAGCCACCATTCCCACCATATATCAATATGAATTGATTTGCTCTGTTTGAACTTACGACCTTTTCACCTCTCTCGTTGCATCAAGCAACAGATCCAAGCTCAACTAAAGTCAAAGAGCAATAGCGTGGGAAAACTTTCTCTTTCCCACTAGAGTCTCATGCTCATTGGTTGACGGTCTATGTACCGATATACGGTAAGAGTCTGGGAAAGACACAACTCCTTAACTTTGCCCAGACAGAAAAATCTATCTGAAACTCCAAGCGTGGTTCAAGCCAAGCTCCTTCGCCCTCGCAGGTGGTAGTTCCATCTCATCGTGACTCGCAACCTGTGCAAAGGTGCTGTATCGCCCTGTGTGCGCCACGTAATACACAGGGCATCGCTCAAGAGCATGCTAAGCAAGCACGAGAGCCACCATTCCCACCATATATCAATATGAATTGATTTACTCTTTTTTAACTATGCAAACTTGCACCTCCATCGTTACGTTAAGCAACAGATGCAAGCTCAACTAAAGTCAGAGAGTAATAGCTTGGGAAAACTTTCCCTTTGCGACTAGAGTCTTATGCTCATTGGTTGACGGTCTATGTACCGATATACGGTAAGAGTCTGGGAAACACACAACTCCTTAACTTTGCCCAGACAGATAAATCTATCTGAAACTCCAAGCGTGGTTCAAGCCAAGCTTCATCGCCCTCGGAGTTGGTAGTAGTTCCAGCTCTTCGTGACTCGCAACCTGTGCAAAGGTGCTGTATCGCCCTGTGTGCGCCACGTAATACACAGGGCATCGCTCAAGAGCATGCTAAGCAAGCACGAGAGCCACCATTCCCACCATATATCAATATGAATTGATTTGCTCTGTTTGAACTTAGGACCTTTTCACCTCTCTCCTTGCATCAAGCAACAGATCCAAGCTCAACTAAAGTCAAAGAGCATTAGCTTGGGAAAACTTTCTCTTTCCCACTACAGTCCTCACCTCATTGGTTGACGGTCTATGTACCGATATACGGTAAGAGTCTGGGAAAGACAAAACTCCTTAACTTTGCCCAGACAGATAAATCTATCTGAAACTACAAGCGTGGTTCAAGCCAAGCTCCTTCGCCCTCGGAGGTGGTAGTTCCATCTCATCGTGACTCGCAACCTGTGCAAAGGTGCTGTATCGCCCTGTGTGCGCCACGTAATACACAGGGCATCGCTCAAGAGCATGCTAAGCAAGCACGAGAGCCACCATTCCCACCATATATCAATATGAATTGATTTGCTCTGTTTGAACTTAGGACCTTTTCACCTCTCTCGTTGCATCAAGCAACAGATCCAAGCTCAACTAAAGTCAAAGAGCAATAGCGTGGGAAAACTTTCTCTTTCCCACTAGAGTCTCATGCTCATTGGTTGACGGTCTATGTACCGATATACGGTAAGAGTCTGGGAAAGACACAACTCCTTAACTTTGCCCAGACAGAAAAATCTATCTGAAACTCCAAGCGTGGTTCAAGCCAAGCTCCTTCGCCCTCGCAGGTGGTAGTTCCATCTCATCGTGACTCGCAACCTGTGCAAAGGTGCTGTATCGCCCTGTGTGCGCCACGTAATACACAGGGCATCGCTCAAGAGCATGCTAAGCAAGCACGAGAGCCACCATTCCCACCATATATCAATATGAATTGATTTACTCTTTTTTAACTATGCAAACTTGCACCTCCATCGTTACGTTAAGCAACAGATGCAAGCTCAACTAAAGTCAGAGAGTAATAGCTTGGGAAAACTTTCCCTTTGCGACTAGAGTCTTATGCTCATTGGTTGACGGTCTATGTACCGATATACGGTAAGAGTCTGGGAAACACACAACTCCTTAACTTTGCCCAGACAGATAAATCTATCTGAAACTCCAAGCGTGGTTCAAGCCAAGCTTCATCGCCCTCGGAGTTGGTAGTAGTTCCAGCTCTTCGTGACTCGCAACCTGTGCAAAGGTGCTGTATCGCCCTGTGTGCGCCACGTAATACACAGGGCATCGCTCAAGAGCATGCTAAGCAAGCACGAGAGCCACCATTCCCACCATATATCAATATGAATTGATTTGCTCTGTTTGAACTTAGGACCTTTTCACCTCTCTCCTTGCATCAAGCAACAGATCCAAGCTCAACTAAAGTCAAAGAGCATTAGCTTGGGAAAACTTTCTCTTTCCCACTACAGTCCTCACCTCATTGGTTGACGGTCTATGTACCGATATACGGTAAGAGTCTGTGAAACACACAAATCCTTAACTTTTCCCAGACAGAGCAATCTATCAAGAACTGCAAGCGTGGTTTCAGCCAAGTAACATCGCCCTCGCAGGTGGTTGCTCCATCTCTCCGTGACTCGCAAGCGGACCCAACTTGCTCTTTCGCCCTGTGGTCGCCACATACTCACAGGGCACCTACTCCACCTATATATCCCTAAGAATTGATCCGCTCTGTATAAACCATGGAGCTTTCCACCTCTCCTCCTCAATTCACGCAAGCTTCAAGCTTGTCTACGGTAACAGCCTGGGGAAACTCTTTCTCACACACTTCTCCCAGACTCAATACGCATGCGGTTCCTTCTGCAGGTATTGCCCTTTTGTGCAAGCACACTGGGAAAACTCAATCATTATTCACTTTTCCCAGACAGAGCAATCTATCAAGAACTGCAAGCGTGGTTCCAGCCAAGTACCATCGCCCTCGCAAGTGGTTGCTCCATCTCTCCGTGACTCGCAAGCGGACCCAACTTGCTCTTTCGCCCTGTGGTCGCCACCTACTCACAGGGCACCTACTCCCCCATGTACCTCTAAGATTTGATTCGCTCTGTATAAACCATGGAGCTTTCCACCTCTCCTCCTCAATTCACGCAAGCTTCAAGCTTGTCTACGGTAACAGCCTGGGGAAACTCTTTCTCACACACTTCTCCCAGACTCAATACGCATGCGGTTCCTTCTGCAGGTATTGCCCTTTTGTGCAAGCACACTGGGAAAACTCAATCATTATTCACTTTTCCCAGACAGAGCAATCTATCATGAACTGCAAGCGTGGTTCCAGCCAAGTACCATCGCCCTCGCAAGTGGTTGCTCCATCTCTCCGTGACTCGCAAGCGGACCCAACTTGCTCTTTCGCCCTGTGGTCGCCACATACTCACAGGGCACCTACTCCACCTATATATCCCTAAGAATTGATCCGCTCTGTATAAACCATGGAGCTTTCCACCTCTCCTCCTCAATTCACGCAAGCTTCAAGCTTGTCTACGGTAACAGCCTGGGGAAACTCTTTCTCACACACTTCTCCCAGACTCAATACACATGCGGTTCCTTCTGCAGGTATTGCCCTTTTGTGCAAGCACGCTGGGAAAACTCAATCATTATTCACTTTTCCCAGACAGAGCAATCTATCACGAACTGCAAGCGTGATTCAAGCCAAGCTCCATCGTCCTCGGAGGTGGTAGTAGTTCCATCTCATCGTGACTCGCAACCTGGGCCAAGGTGCTGTATCGCCCTGTGTTCGCCACATATACACAGGGCATCGCTCAAGAGCATGCTAATCATGCCCAAGAGCCACCATTCCCACCATATATCAAAATGAATTGATTGACTCTTTTTTGACCATGCAAACTTGCACCTCTATCGTTACGTTAAGCAACAGATACAAGCTCAACTTAAGTCAAAGAGTAGTAGCTTGGAAAAAGCTTTCTCTTTGCTTCTATGCGACTTTAGTCGCAAGCTCAACGTTTGACGGTCTAACTACCGATATACGGTAACAGCCTGGGAAACTTCTCTTTCTCACACACTTCTCCCAGACTCAATGCACATGCGGTTCCTTCTGCAGGTATTGCCCTTTTGTGCAAGCACACTGGGAAAACTCAATCATTATTCACTTTTCCCAGACAGAGCAATCTATCACGAACTGCAAGCGTGGTTCCAGCCAAGTACCATCGCCCTCGCAAGTGGTTGCTCCATCTCTCCGTGACTCGCAAGCGGACCCAACTTGCTCTTTCGCCCTGTGGTCGCCACCTACTCACAGGGCACCTACTCCACCTATATATCCCTAAGGATTGATCCGCTCTGTATAAACCATGGAGCTTTCCACCTCTCCTCTTTAATTCGCACCAGCACTCTGCGGACCATTGCCGTTATTATACCCAAACTGGGAAAGACTTGTGTCAAGTCACCAGATACCCTCCACCCCCCAAGTATCTTTTGTGCCAATTCCGTAGAACGACACATGTGATACGTTTTCCCAGCCTCACTTCTTTCTCGGCCACCCTTACGTCCATTGCCGTTATTATGCCCAAACTGGGAAAGACTTTTGTCAAGTCACCCAGATACCCTAAACCCCCCAAGTAGCTTTGGTGCCAATTCCGTGTTTCCACACATGTGATACGTTTTCCCAGCCTCACTTCTTTCTCGGCCACCCTTACGTCCATTGCCGTTATTATGCCCAAACTGGGAAAGACTTGTGTCAAGTCACCCAGATACCCTCCACCCCCCAAGTATCTTTGGTGCCAATTCCGTAGAACGACACATGTGATACGTTTTCCCAGCCTCACTTCTTTCTCGGCCACCCTTACGTCCATTGCCGTTATTATACCCAACCTGGGAAAGACTTGAGTCAAGTCACCCAGATACCTCCCACCCCCCAAAGAGAAAACGGCTAAAAAAAGTTCACTCTTCACCCTAAAATCATGAAAACTCATTTTTTTTTAATATTTTTAAATGAATCGTATATGCATGTAGATAATGAAAAAAAAACTCCCGAACCTCAAAATCGCTGTTTTCTATATGTTTTTGGACTTAGAAATTTTTTTTCAAGAATTTTCAAGTTCGAGCTAGGGAATCAAAATTCGGCACGAAGGTAGCCTAGGTGAAAGGAATAAATGTTTCGAATGCGATTTTCAGATATCTCCAAAATGGCGGCCTCCATCTTGGAAAATGGCGGATTTGGTCCCCAGCGACCAGCACCTTCGCCAATAAACAACCGTTGAAACTGGCTCCAGTCGGTGATCCGCGCTAACGCCTAACTCAGGGTGGTAGGTGAAAGAGGCTGGAAGACAACGTGACGGTAAAGTAAGCACTGGGTGTAGGGTTCGAGTCACGGGAAATGTTTGATTCTCCATTTGAAATTCAGTGTAAATGCTCCATTTTAACGGTTTTTTCAAGTTTGAATTGCAAAGTCAGTTTTGGCGGGAATGTTTCAAAATTCGATAGGATGCAAGATGCAACATTACACTACAATATTCAAAGCAAGGAAAGCAAAGCGCAACGCTCTGAGTAAGTTTTTTGAAGCAAAAATTCAAAGCATGCCCGTTCTGATGCTGTCTGAAGCCGTTCTGATGCTGTTTCACCGACTCATAAATCAACGTATTTGTCCCCTTCAAATGAAAGATATCGCTAAGCGCTTTGAATTGGTGAAAGGGGAAGGTCATTGGAAGATAGCGTGACGGTATGGTAACAAGCAGGTTTATGGTTCGAGTCACGGGAAACGTTTGATTCTCCATTTGAAATTCAGTGTAAATGCTAAATTTCAACGGTTTTTTCAAGTTTGAATTGCAAAGTCAATTTTGGCGGGAATGTTTCAAAATTCGATAGGATGCAAGATGCAACATTGCACTACAATAATTAAAGTAAGGAAAGTTAAGCGCAACGGTTATAGTAAGTTTTTTTAATGAAAAGTCGCAAGGGTGCTCGTTCTGATGCTGTCTGAAGCCGTTCTGATGCTGTTTCACCGACTCATAAATCAACGTATTTGTCCCCTTCAAATGAAAGATATCGCTAAGCGCTTTGAATTGGTGAAAGGGGAAGGTCATTGGAAGATAGCGTGACGGTATGGTAACAAGCAGGTTTAGGGTTCGAGTCACGGGAAACGTTTGATTCTCCATTTGAAATTCAGTGTAAATGCTCAATTTCAACGGTTTTTTTCAAGTTTGAATTGCAAAGTCAGTTTTGGCGGGAATGTTTCAAAATTCGATAGGATGCAAGATGCAACATTACACTACAAGAATCAAAGCAAGGAAAGCAAAGCGCAACGCTCTGAGTAAGTTTTTTGAAGCAAAAATCCAAAGCATGCCCGTTCTGATGCTGTCTGAAGCCGTTCTGATGCTGTTTCACCGACTCATAAATCAACGTATTTGTCCCCTTCAAATGAAAGATATCGCTAAGCGCTTTGAATTGGTGAAAGGGGAAGGTCATTGGAAGATAGCGTGACGGTATGGTAACAAGCAGGTTTATGGTTCGAGTCACGGGAAACGTTTGATTCTCCATTTGAAATTCAGTGTAAATGCTAAATTTCAACGGTTTTTTCAAGTTTGAATTGCAAAGTCAATTTTGGCGGGAATGTTTCAAAATTCGATAGGATGCAAGATGCAACATTACACTACAATAATCAAAGCAAGGAAAGCAAAGCGCAACGCTCTGAGTAAGTTTTTTGAAGCAAAAATCCAAAGCATGCCCGTTCTGATGCTGTCTGAAGCCGTTCTGATGCTGTTTCACCGACTCATAAATCAACGTATTTGTCCCCTTCAAATGAAAGATATCGCTAAGCGCTTTGAATTATTGAAAGGGGAAGGTCATTGGAAGATAGCGTGACGGTATGGTAACAAGCAGGTTTAGGGTTCGAGTCACGGGAAACGTTTGATTCTCCATTCGAAATTCAGTGTAAATGCTAGATTGTAACGGTTTTTTCAAGTTTGAATACAAAATGGAGTTTTGGCGCCAAGCTCACAATATCTCGTAGGATGGAAGCTGCATCACTCCTGTACACGAAAACATGCAGGGCTAGCCTAAAGCAAAGTCGCAAGTGTCAATTTTCTAATTAAATCCGCGAGCCTGCGTCCTTCTCGTCACCTAAACGGCTATTTCGGGAAAATGCCGTTAAAGTGTACTTCGGGCTAACCGGGTAACACCAAACTTTGGATTATTGTAATTCGGTACCTTTCCTTTCAGATTGTAAAATTTGGTAACGATCGAACCACGCAAAGTATGAAAAATTCAAGAAACAAAAAAAGACAATCTCCTTCTCGTCCCCTAAGGAGCCCTTCTCGACCCCAGAGCCATTTCTTCGATTTCGAGCAATCGAGTTCAAATTTTACACAGAGGTAGATCAAGTCAAGGGAACAAAAAAAGTTAAATGCCATTTCGAGATATCTTGAAAAACACGGCCTCCATCTTGGAAAATGGCGGATTTTCTCCCATGCGACCTGCACCTCCGCCCCTGGAAACGCATTCAAACTGGTTTCAGCAGGCGCATCGCACTAACCACTAACGCAGGGTGGTAGGGGAAGGACGCGGGAAGATAACTTAAAGGTCACGTGAGCAGCAGGTCGAGTGTTCGAGTCACGAAAGAGGTTGATTCTCCGTTTGAAATGAATGAAAAATGCTAAATCTTAACGGTTCTTCAAGTTTGAACAGAAAATCCAGTTTTGGCGCGAAACTCATAATATCGGGTGGGAAGGAAGCTGCATCATTACCCTACACGAAAACATGCAGGGCTAGCCTAAAGCAAAGTCGGAAGGGTGACTTTTCTAATTAAATCCGCGAGCCTGCGTCCTTCTCGTCCCCTAAACGGCTATTTCGGGAAAAGGCCGTTAAAGTGTACTTCGGGCTAACCGGGTAACACCAAACTTTGGATTATTGTAATTCGGTACCTTTCCTTTCAGATTGTAAAATTTGGTAACGATCGAACCACGCAAAGTATGAAAAATTCAAGAAACAAAAAAAGACAATCACCTTCTCGTCTCCTAAGGAGCCCTTCTCGACCCCAGAGCCATTTCTTCGATTTCGAGCAATCGAGTTCAAATTTTACACAGAGGTAGATCAAGTCAAGGGAACAAAAAAAGTGAAATGCCATTTCGAGATATCTTGAAAAACACGGCCTCCATCTTGGAAAATGGCGGATTTTCTCCCATGCGACCTGCACCTCCGCCCCTGGAAACGCATTCAAACTGGTTTCAGCAGGCGCATCGCACTAACCACTAACGCAGGGTGGTAGGGGAAGGACGCGGGAAGATAACTTAAAGGTCACGTGAGCATCAGGTCGAGTGTTCGAGTCACGGGAAAGGGTTGATTCCCTACCTGAAATTCAGGAAAATGTTAAATTTACACGATCTTTAAAATTTAATAAAATATAAAGTTTTGGAAGAAAAGTTTCAAATTTCTGTAGAATGCATGACTCGTCCTTCCGCTACAAGAATATGTGCAAGGGAAGCTAAGCGCGATGTGTAGAGTACGTTTTTTGAAGCAAAAATCACAAGTCTGCCGGATCGTGACCTGTTTTTGCAGCAAAAGTTCGACTTTTAAAAATTGAATAAAATATTAAATATTAGCACGTAAGCGAAACTTTCTTGCACGAACCAAGCTGCGTCATTCGGCTACCGGAAACCATGGAGAGCGACACAAAAGCAAAGTCGGAAGTGTGCTTTATCAAAGCAAATCCAAGGGGGCTTTTTTGATAATTCCGAGCCAACTTGGATTTCACCTGATGCGCGCGCATCGCTGGTGATATCTCCCTTCCTCGCGGCGGAATGCATCACGCAAATGGCAACGCAAAGACAACTCGGGAGGGAAATCCAAGGGGGCTCTTCTGCGATTTCGAACATTTCGAGGCGCCCTGGGCGCCACGTCCTAGCTAGCCTGTCCGAACCGTACAGATTCGATAGAGCAGTGTCTTGTGAATACGCAAGTAAGAGGAAATCTCCAAGGACCACAGGTTCGATTAATTCAACGGCTTCAAAGGTGAGGGTGCAGACGTACCCGTTCGGGCGTGAATAACGACCTCTTTCTTGTCAAAAAAAACTTATTTAGGGTTAACCTAGAGAAACAAAAATTTAGATGCGGGCTGGGTAGGGTGTCTCCTTTCAGATAATATAATTTTCGACAGTGAATCCACGAGAAATTCGAAAACGTCGTGGCGTCCTGGGCGCCACGCCCTCGTTAGAAGGTTCGAATCGGTCGCCTTCCAGAGAGCAGAGCCTTGGAAAGATAAACTGACGGTTTCGTGACCAGGATGTTGAGTGTTCGAGTCACTGGAAAAGTTTGAAAAAGCTCGTTTGTCCATAAGAAAAGCATGGGGCGGATTTTTTCACAAGGGTTTCCAAGAAATTGGTCGGAGAGGGGTGGGGTAAATTTAGTTGTGTTCCTTGGTCCTTTCTGTATGGGATTAAAGTGTTTCGAGGGATAAGGATTCGTATTTCACTAAGTTATTTACTTGTTTTCTTTTGCTCGCGCACTATGCTGTTTTTTCCATAAGGTTAGCATAGGGGTGGTTTTCCGTTATTATCTCAAGAATTACTCACCCCCGCGCGTTGGTCAAGATACCTGCACAGTCCTTGGTCTTTGGTCCACAAGATTCACAGGGTGTCCAAGGTATAACGCACCAGGGGGGCTCCAGGGGGGGTAAACTTCCCCGGGAAGTGCACTTATTTTCCAATTATTCTCACACTTCACACGCTTTCAAATTTTCACACTTAATTCCAGCCATGCGATCTATCCAAGTTTTTTTCATTTTTTGAGACGAAGCGAAACGTTCACAAAGCTATACGTAAACAGTGGCGGACCGCACTTGGGGAAAAAACCGTATTTTGGGGCTCGCGTCCCGGAGTACCGCGACGCGTGATACTGTGTTTACATAGTCAGTTTTGGCGTGAATCTTTCAAAATTCGATAACATGCAACATCACGTTGCAATAATTAAATCAAGGAAAGCTAATCGCAACGTTTAGGGTACGTTTTTGGAAGCAAAAATCCCGTGTGTGCTGTTCCTGTTGTCATTCTGTGCTTTCCACGCATAAAGCGGCCATTTTGTCAGTTGAAATTGAAAAAGCGCTAACCACTGAGCCACGTCGACAGAGGTTTAGTGTTCGAGTCACTGGAAAAGTTTGATTCTCCATTCGAAATTCAGTGTAAATGCTAGATTGTAACGGTTTTTTCAAGTTTGAATACAAAATGGAGTTTTGGCGCCAAGCTCACAATATCTCGTAGGATGGAAGCTGCATCACTCCTGTACACGAAAACATGCAGGGCTAGCCTAAAGCAAAGTCGCAAGTGTCAATTTTCTAATTAAATCCGCGAGCCTGCGCCCTTCTCGTCCCCTAAACGGCCATTCTCGGACTTTGAAGAATTTTCATCGATTTTTTTAAAAATTTCGACCCAGCCAGTTGAAATTTGACAAGAAAATAGCTGACGTCGAGGGAAAGAAAAGTTGTTAAGGCGATTTCGAGATTAAACAACACATACGGCGGCCATATTGGATCCAAAGTCATATCCGACCCTACATTTTGCTCGATTTCGACCTTTTGAGAGTAGTTGCATTTAAACCAGCCCAGTAGCAAACACCCAATTACCGGTTTCATAAACCCAAAAATGTAACCAAAGGTCATGGGTTTTGTAGCAGAAAGACCAATTTGGATTAGGGTTAGATTATCTGCTCCTATCGTAGGCCGCCGAAATCCCAATTGGGTATGTAAGTGGAAAGATTTTTGAGACCAGTACAGAAAGACACTTTTCGACTTGGGAGACAGCCACGACGTTGCTTAAAGTGCAGGAAAACGCTTTCCGAATGACCAGGTTAGCGAACGTGCAAGGATAGCCTGACGGTAAAGTAAGAATGAGGTTGAGTGTCCGAGTCTCTTGAAAAGTATGATTCTTGAGTGAAAATGGTAATTTTCACAATTTTATAGAAAATTTATTTTGAACCAATAGTCATAATTGGCGGGAATGTTTCAAAATTCGATAGGATGCAAGATGCAACATTACACTACAATAATCAAAGCAAGGAAAGCAAAGCGCAACGCTCTGAGTAAGTTTTTGGAAGCAAAAATCCCAAGAATGCTCGTTCTGATGCTGTCTGAAGCCGTTCAGATGCTGTTCTGCCTACTCATAAATCAACCTATTTGTCCCCTTCAAATGAAAGATATCGCTAAGCGCTTTGAATAGGTGAAAGGGGAAGGTCATTGGAAGATAGCGTGATGGTATGGTAACAAGCAGGTTTAGGGTTCGAGTCACGGGAAATGTTTGATTCTCCATTTGAAATTCAGTGTAAATGCTCGATTTTAACGGTTTTTTCAAGTTTGAACAGAAAAGTCAGTTTTGGCGGGAATGTTTCAAAATTCGATAGGATGCAAGATGCAACATTACTCTACAATAATCAAAGCAAGGAAAGCAAAGCGCAACGCTCTGAGTAAGTTTTTGGAAGCAAAAATCACAAGTGTGCTCGTTCTGATGCTGTCTGAAGCCGTTCTGATGCTGTTCTTCCCACTCATAAATCAAATTATTTGTCTCCTTCAAATGAAAGATATCGCTAAGCCCTTTGAATTGGTAAAAGGGGAAGGTCATTGGAAGATAGCGTGACGGTATGGTAACAAGCAAGTTTATGGTTCGAGTCACGGGAAATGTTTGATTCTCCATTCGAAATTCAGAGTAAATGCAAAATTGTAACGGTTTTTCAAGTTTAAATTGAAAAGTCAGTTTTGGCGGGAATGTTTCAAAATTCGATAGGATGCAAGATGCAACATTAGACTACAATAATCAAAGCAAGGGAAGTTAAGCGCAAAGGTTAGAGTAAATTTTTGGAAGCAAAAATCACGTGGATGCCCGTTCTGATGCTGTCTCGAGCCGTGCAGTCCACGCACAAAACGGCCATTTTGTCAGTTCAAATGGAAGACAGCGCTAACCACTGAGCAAGGAAGGAAAGCTAACCGCGATGGGTAGAGTACATTTTGGGAAGCACGTATCACGAGTTTGCCGGATCGTGTGCTGTTTTGGGTGCAAATAAACCAGCTGAGATAAGACCAGTTGCAAGTATACCAGCTCTGTAGCAAACACCCAATTCCCGGTCTCATAAACCCAAAAATGTAACGAGAGACCATGGGTTTTGCAGCAAAAAGGCCAATTTGGGTTAGGTTAGGTTAGGTTAGGTTAGGTTAGGTTAGGTTAGGTTAGGTTAGGTTAGGTTAGGTTAGGTTAGGTTAGGTTAGGTTAGGTTAGGTTAGGTTAGGTTAGGTTAGGTTAGGTTAGGTTAGGTTAGGTTAGGTTAGGTTAGGTTAGGTTAGGTTAGGTTAGGTTAGGTTAGGTTAGGTTAGGTTAGGTTAGGTTAGGTTAGGTTAGGTTAGGTTAGGTTAGGTTAGGTTAGGTTAGGTTAGGTTAGGTTAGGTTAGGTTAGGTTAGGTTAGGTTAGGTTAGGTTAGGTTAGGTTAGGTTAGGTTAGGTTAGGTTAGGTTAGGTTAGGTTAGGTTAGGTTAGGTTAGGTTAGGTTAGGTTAGGTTAGGTTAGGTTAGGTTAGGTTAGGTTAGGTTAGGTTAGGTTAGGTTAGGTTAGGTTAGGTTAGGTTAGGTTAGGTTAGGTTAGGTTAGGTTAGGTTAGGTTAGGTTAGGTTAGGTTAGGTTAGGTTAGGTTAGGTTAGGTTAGGTTAGGTTAGGTTAGGTTAGGTTAGGTTAGGTTAGGTTAGGTTAGGTTAGGTTAGGTTAGGTTAGGTTAGGTTAGGTTAGGTTAGGTTAGGTTAGGTTAGGTTAGGTTAGGTTAGGTTAGGTTAGGTTAGGTTAGGTTAGGTTAGGTTAGGTTAGGTTAGGTTAGGTTAGGTTAGGTTAGGTTAGGTTAGGTTAGGTTAGGTTAGGTTAGGTTAGGTTAGGTTAGGTTAGGTTAGGTTAGGTTAGGTTAGGTTAGGTTAGGTTAGGTTAGGTTAGGTTAGGTTAGGTTAGGTTAGGTTAGGTTAGGTTAGGTTAGGTTAGGTTAGGTTAGGTTAGGTTAGGTTAGGTTAGGTTAGGTTAGGTTAGGTTAGGTTAGGTTAGGTTAGGTTAGGTTAGGTTAGGTTAGGTTAGGTTAGGTTAGGTTAGGTTAGGTTAGGTTAGGTTAGGTTAGGTTAGGTTAGGTTAGGTTAGGTTAGGTTAGGTTAGGTTAGGTTAGGTTAGGTTAGGTTAGGTTAGGTTAGGTTAGGTTAGGTTAGGTTAGGTTAGGTTAGGTTAGGTTAGGTTAGGTTAGGTTAGGTTAGGTTAGGTTAGGTTAGGTTAGGTTAGGTTAGGTTAGGTTAGGTTAGGTTAGGTTAGGTTAGGTTAGGTTAGGTTAGGTTAGGTTAGGTTAGGTTAGGTTAGGTTAGGTTAGGTTAGGTTAGGTTAGGTTAGGTTAGGTTAGGTTAGGTTAGGTTAGGTTAGGTTAGGTTAGGTTAGGTTAGGTTAGGTTAGGTTAGGTTAGGTTAGGTTAGGTTAGGTTAGGTTAGGTTAGGTTAGGTTAGGTTAGGTTAGGTTAGGTTAGGTTAGGTTAGGTTAGGTTAGGTTAGGTTAGGTTAGGTTAGGTTAGGTTAGGTTAGGTTAGGTTAGGTTAGGTTAGGTTAGGTTAGGTTAGGTTAGGTTAGGTTAGGTTAGGTTAGGTTAGGTTAGGTTAGGTTAGGTTAGGTTAGGTTAGGTTAGGTTAGGTTAGGTTAGGTTAGGTTAGGTTAGGTTAGGTTAGGTTAGGTTAGGTTAGGTTAGGTTAGGTTAGGTTAGGTTAGGTTAGGTTAGGTTAGGTTAGGTTAGGTTAGGTTAGGTTAGGTTAGGTTAGGTTAGGTTAGGTTAGGTTAGGTTAGGTTAGGTTAGGTTAGGTTAGGTTAGGTTAGGTTAGGTTAGGTTAGGTTAGGTTAGGTTAGGTTAGGTTAGGTTAGGTTAGGTTAGGTTAGGTTAGGTTAGGTTAGGTTAGGTTAGGTTAGGTTAGGTTAGGTTAGGTTAGGTTAGGTTAGGTTAGGTTAGGTTAGGTTAGGTTAGGTTAGGTTAGGTTAGGTTAGGTTAGGTTAGGTTAGGTTAGGTTAGGTTAGGTTAGGTTAGGTTAGGTTAGGTTAGGTTAGGTTAGGTTAGGTTAGGTTAGGTTAGGTTAGGTTAGGTTAGGTTAGGTTAGGTTAGGTTAGGTTAGGTTAGGTTAGGTTAGGTTAGGTTAGGTTAGGTTAGGTTAGGTTAGGTTAGGTTAGGTTAGGTTAGGTTAGGTTAGGTTAGGTTAGGTTAGGTTAGGTTAGGTTAGGTTAGGTTAGGTTAGGTTAGGTTAGGTTAGGTTAGGTTAGGTTAGGTTAGGTTAGGTTAGGTTAGGTTAGGTTAGGTTAGGTTAGGTTAGGTTAGGTTAGGTTAGGTTAGGTTAGGTTAGGTTAGGTTAGGTTAGGTTAGGTTAGGTTAGGTTAGGTTAGGTTAGGTTAGGTTAGGTTAGGTTAGGTTAGGTTAGGTTAGGTTAGGTTAGGTTAGGTTAGGTTAGGTTAGGTTAGGTTAGGTTAGGTTAGGTTAGGTTAGGTTAGGTTAGGTTAGGTTAGGTTAGGTTAGGTTAGGTTAGGTTAGGTTAGGTTAGGTTAGGTTAGGTTAGGTTAGGTTAGGTTAGGTTAGGTTAGGTTAGGTTAGGTTAGGTTAGGTTAGGTTAGGTTAGGTTAGGTTAGGTTAGGTTAGGTTAGGTTAGGTTAGGTTAGGTTAGGTTAGGTTAGGTTAGGTTAGGTTAGGTTAGGTTAGGTTAGGTTAGGTTAGGTTAGGTTAGGTTAGGTTAGGTTAGGTTAGGTTAGGTTAGGTTAGGTTAGGTTAGGTTAGGTTAGGTTAGGTTAGGTTAGGTTAGGTTAGGTTAGGTTAGGTTAGGTTAGGTTAGGTTAGGTTAGGTTAGGTTAGGTTAGGTTAGGTTAGGTTAGGTTAGGTTAGGTTAGGTTAGGTTAGGTTAGGTTAGGTTAGGTTAGGTTAGGTTAGGTTAGGTTAGGTTAGGTTAGGTTAGGTTAGGTTAGGTTAGGTTAGGTTAGGTTAGGTTAGGTTAGGTTAGGTTAGGTTAGGTTAGGTTAGGTTAGGTTAGGTTAGGTTAGGTTAGGTTAGGTTAGGTTAGGTTAGGTTAGGTTAGGTTAGGTTAGGTTAGGTTAGGTTAGGTTAGGTTAGGTTAGGTTAGGTTAGGTTAGGTTAGGTTAGGTTAGGTTAGGTTAGGTTAGGTTAGGTTAGGTTAGGTTAGGTTAGGTTAGGTTAGGTTAGGTTAGGTTAGGTTAGGTTAGGTTAGGTTAGGTTAGGTTAGGTTAGGTTAGGTTAGGTTAGGTTAGGTTAGGTTAGGTTAGGTTAGGTTAGGTTAGGTTAGGTTAGGTTAGGTTAGGTTAGGTTAGGTTAGGTTAGGTTAGGTTAGGTTAGGTTAGGTTAGGTTAGGTTAGGTTAGGTTAGGTTAGGTTAGGTTAGGTTAGGTTAGGTTAGGTTAGGTTAGGTTAGGTTAGGTTAGGTTAGGTTAGGTTAGGTTAGGTTAGGTTAGGTTAGGTTAGGTTAGGTTAGGTTAGGTTAGGTTAGGTTAGGTTAGGTTAGGTTAGGTTAGGTTAGGTTAGGTTAGGTTAGGTTAGGTTAGGTTAGGTTAGGTTAGGTTAGGTTAGGTTAGGTTAGGTTAGGTTAGGTTAGGTTAGGTTAGGTTAGGTTAGGTTAGGTTAGGTTAGGTTAGGTTAGGTTAGGTTAGGTTAGGTTAGGTTAGGTTAGGTTAGGTTAGGTTAGGTTAGGTTAGGTTAGGTTAGGTTAGGTTAGGTTAGGTTAGGTTAGGTTAGGTTAGGTTAGGTTAGGTTAGGTTAGGTTAGGTTAGGTTAGGTTAGGTTAGGTTAGGTTAGGTTAGGTTAGGTTAGGTTAGGTTAGGTTAGGTTAGGTTAGGTTAGGTTAGTTAGGTTAGGTTAGGTTAGGTTAGGTAGGTTAGGTTAGGTTAGGTTAGGTTAGGTTAGGTTAGGTTAGGTTAGGTTAGGTTAGGTTAGGTTAGGTTAGGTTAGGTTAGGTTAGGTTAGGTTAGGTTAGGTTAGGTTAGGTTAGGTTAGGTTAGGTTAGGTTAGGTTAGGTTAGGTTAGGTTAGGTTAGGTTAGGTTAGGTTAGGTTAGGTTAGGTTAGGTTAGGTTAGGTTAGGTTAGGTTAGGTTAGTTAGTTAGGTTAGGTTAGGTTAGGTTAGGTTAGGTTAGGTTAGGTTAGGTTAGGTTAGGTTAGGTTAGGTTAGGTTAGGTTAGGTTAGGTTAGGTTAGGTTAGGTTAGGTTAGGTTAGGTTAGGTTAGGTTAGGTTAGGTTAGGTTAGGTTAGGTTAGGTTAGGTTAGGTTAGGTTAGGTTAGGTTAGGTTAGGTTAGGTTAGGTTAGGTTAGGTTAGGTTAGGTAGGTTAGGTTAGGTTAGGTTAGGTTAGTTAGGTAGGTTAGGTTAGGTTAGGTTAGGTTAGGTTAGGTTAGGTTAGGTTAGGTTAGGTTAGGTTAGTTAGGTTAGGTTAGGTTAGGTTAGGTTAGGTTAGGTTAGGTTAGGTTAGGTTAGGTTAGGTTAGGTTAGGTTAGGTTAGGTTAGGTTAGGTTAGGTTAGGTTAGGTTAGGTTAGGTTAGGTTAGTTAGGTTAGGTTAGGTTAGGTTAGGTTAGGTTAGGTTAGGTTAGGTTAGGTTAGGTTAGGTTAGGTTAGGTTAGGTTAGGTTAGGTTAGGTTAGGTAGGTTAGGTTAGGTTAGGTTAGGTTAGGTTAGGTTAGGTTAGGTTAGTTAGGTAGGTTAGGTTAGTTAGGTTAGGTTAGGTAGGTAGGTTAGGTTAGGTAGTTAGGTTAGGTTAGGTTAGGTTAGGTTAGGTTAGGTTAGGTTAGGTTAGGTTAGGTTAGGTTAGGTTAGGTTAGGTTAGGTTAGGTTAGGTTAGGTTGGTTAGGTTAGGTTAGGTTAGGTTAGGTTAGGTTAGGTTAGGTTAGGTTAGGTTAGGTTAGGTTAGGTTAGTTAGGTTAGGTTAGTAGTTAGGTTAGGTTAGGTTAGGTTAGTTAGGTTAGGTTAGGTTAGTAGGTTAGGTTAGGTTAGGTTAGGTTAGGTTAGGTTAGGTTAGTGTTAGGTTAGGTTAGGTTAGGTTAGGTTAGTTAGGTTAGGTTAGGTTAGGTTAGGTTAGGTTAGGTTAGGTTAGGTTAG